>NC_143552.1:150215000-151548750 GCF_054136105.1 Typopeltis vanoorti | reverse complement strand
CATGTCAAATTAGAATTCCACATGTGACTGGTGTTTTATGACAGTCTACATTTGAGGTACTACAAATTTACCCTCGTACAACACTTGAAGAAAGACTAAGATGATAGGCCAGGATTTCTGTATGGAAATGATCAGGAGGATAGAACAAAATTTGAACTTTTTGAACACTATTGTTTTCAGTGACAAGTGCACTTTCACATAAGTGGGCAAAACTCATAACTGTAGAATTTGGAAGCAAAAATGTGCATGCCATTGTAGAACATGTTTGTGGCACCCTAGATATTTAATTTCCAGCAAGATGGAGCACCTTCTCAATACCTGACAGACTTAAGGTTGTACCTCTGCATGTTTTCTAGGCAGATGGATTGGTAGAGGGGTGGCACCTGTCGCATGGCCAATGTTTCCCTGACCTTATGCTGTTAGATTTTTTTTCTTGTGAGGCTTTAAGATAGTGTTTGTACCACCACTACCAGCCAATTTGAATGAGCTGTGATCCAGAATTACTGCTGCCATTGCTAAAGTTATGCCAAGTATGTGTGGCAGGAAATTGATTACAGATGGGACATCTCCAGAATTACTGGAGGCAGTCATATCAAACTTGAACTGTCTGTGTTGAAACTTCAAGTGTTATGCTAAATTTGCATGGTAATAAAAATTGTTCATCTATTGCTATTTACTTTGTCAGAGTTGTCTACCCCTTTTGGAGCACTGTATTTTGATAGTGATTCTCTAAAATGATATTCTAAACTTGTTAGCCTACATTACTAGCAGTTGTGCCTGCCATTCAAGATTGTTTAATGAATACTAATCTACTCTTCCCTTTCTTTTTCATCTATGCCAGTTAATGTACTCCTGTAATTCTAATTAGCTTTTTTTTTTTTTTAATCTGTGAATCTAACTCTGTTCTAGTAGCTGACATTTAATTGTTCACCTCCCTTTTTTTCTTGATAAGCAGTAAGAACTTATCTCAATCAGCATGTTTTCATGTTACAATTTTGTTTTGTATTAAACTAATACAGAATAGTTTCTGATAAACCCTAAATTTCTACCTCATTTGTTCAGTATTTGATAATATTTATATATAAAACTATAAAATTACTTAAGCTTCCTTTAAACCTACCTTTGTAGTTAAAACATTTAACTTAATTTTGTGTAGGATGAAGCCTGCAAGTATCCCTTGGGGGAAAGTTGGTGCTGATTATGTTGTAGAGTCTACTGGTGTATTTACAACTCTTGAGAAAGCTCAGGTATGTTTTTGTTGCAACGGTACTTTACTAAGGTGAATGTTCAAAGTGGCATGGTGCCATAAAATATGGATTTCAGTATGTTGTATTTCCAATCCATCTTTCAGGGATTAAAACTAATCATGTATTGAGTATATAAGTTACCATATTCATATAGTAGCATGGAAGCAAGCCGTCATCCAGTTTGTATTCAGATGTCTGACTTGACTCCCTTTTTAATGTCCCATTGCTCTCACCTCAGTACTGTCCAACCACAGATCTGAGACCCTAGTTTGGCAACTTGCCAAGAAGAATTCATTCTGAAGAAAGAATTAAAGGATGTAAGAATTGGTCACTGTGCGAAATCATGTGCTTTATATGTAAAATTTTCCAACTGTTATACAAGCAAAATAGTTACCACTTGAAAAACTACAATGTTCATAAAAAAAAAGTTAATTTTCTGACATGTAATAATAAACAACTCATCCCACAAGATGGATTTGATTACTCTATTATAATAGATTCTCCTTCTGATATGTGTTGAAGGGTCTTGTCATCTGTGGGCGTACAATACCTTCAAAAATGAAGGTTATCGATACCAAGATTCTTCACTACCTGGAGGCTCAGTTAACAATCACTAATATGGATTCTACCATTTTTGCTTAGTGGCTGACCTAGCTAATCTCATCTGCATTTGGAACAGTCCATAGAAAAATATGGAGAAATCCATATGGTTGCTCTTGATATTTCAAATCCCCTTACTACATTTCTTTATCAAAGCTGGATAAAGCTACTCTTTCTCCTTTACATCAGTGACCTCTGACTTCAAATCCTACTGATAGTTTTGCTGATGACTGTACTTTTCATCTTTTTCATTTGAGAAATCCTGTGGTACTCAGATGAAGCCTCAAGATCTTGTATAATTAGTCTTAAATACTATTCTTGCCATCCTGAAATGGGGTAAAGACAACTTTCAGTGTTATATGCATAGGCCTGCATGAAAGATCCTACTTCACTCTTACATTTTTGATGCTGTTCCAATATCCTTTAGAGATTAGCTTTCTCTTCTTTGGCTGATTGTCATCCAATTTATCCTGGCATAAACGCATATTACATAAGTGTAAAGAGCTAATAAGCTTCATTTCAGCAATGAAAACATTACTTAAATTTAGAGGATATTAAATCCCACATAGTTTTAAAACCGAATAAGAAACTCAAAGATTGGAATCGGAGTTTCTTGCCGAATATAGTAAACTATAAAGTATCGGCGACACTAGCGTTAGCCAATGCAAGTGATCCTAGTACGTAGTACAATACCGGACGACTCGTTGCGAAGGTGGGGAAGTTCAGATTGCTATTCTTAGGTATTTTCCATAATGTAAAAACACATTTCCAAGGAAATGTATACTGTTATTACATTATGGAGGGAGGTCACTACCCAGACCGATTTCAGCTTTTTTTGAGGCTTCATCAGCGAGTAGCTAGACCTAATACCAAAGTGTATAGCGAAAAGAACTTATATACTCTGCGAACGAGTTTTCGAAACAGGTGCAAACCATTAAGTTACTTAAGTATAAAGAGCTAATAAGCTTCATTTCGGCAATGAAAACATTACTTAAATTTGTGGGATATTAAATCCCACATAGTTTTAAAACCGAATAAGAAACTCAAAGATTGGAATCAGAGAGTTTCTTGCCGAATATAGTAAACTATAAAGTATCGGCGACACTAGTGTTAGCCAATGCAAGTGATCCTAGTACGTAGTACAATACCGGACGACTCGTTGCAAAGGTGGGGAAGTTCAGATCGCTATTCTTAGGTATTTTCCATAATGTAAAAACACACAAACTTAAGTAACTTGATGGGTTTTTACATAAAGTTAAAATGTGTTTTTACATCAAGCTATGTGGAGGTCTCCTCTCAGTTATACAGCTTTGACCCTTAAGCACCCCAGAAAAATTAATCAGAACACTAAATTAGCTTTATACAAGACAGTGTTCAAACCAATCTTAACTTATGGATCAGAGTCTGGGTCAGAAGTAAAACACTTTACCAAAGACTGGAGGCCGCAGATATGAGAGTCCTGAGAAAGATTACGGGCATGAACAGATGGCATCAATAGCAATATCATATTAAAAACGAGAATATTAGGAAACAACTTGATAATGTCAGCATCCAGGAATGCATTAGCAGAACTAATCTCAGGTGGTATGGTCACTGAAACAGAATGGGTGAGGAAAGATTAACAAAACAAGTGTTCTCTGCCAGGTTGGCAGGAAAACGACCTAGAGGAAGACCAATATATAGATGGATTGATACTGTAGAAAATTCCTTAGATGATAGAAATATAAGATCTGATAATGTTGGAGTCTTGACAAGTAACAGACTAATTTGGAGGAAAATTGTAGATAGGAAGTTAGTAATGATGTAAATTTTTCATGTAGTGCTATCATATCCTGTACACCCCTTGATGGTACATAGCAGGAATTTGATGAGATTTTGCTATCAAAATGTCATTAAGCCATTTGATTTTTATATTTCTAAACAAGGAAATGAATTGTTAAATTTCATTTAATCAATTAGCTTTTCAGTTTAATTTGATTTAAGCCTTAAGCTGTTAAGTTCTAAAGTAATCTTTACATTCTTGTTTTTTAATTAGTATTTAATAGAAAATTCTTGTCATCTGGTATACTAAGTGAAAATTTTAAAGGTTCAAATTCAGTAGTTTAAAGTTATAGTTTACTTAACATGCAAGAGCCGTGAATAATGATGCCTGATTGAATTAGATAAAATAGTTAACTTCTGAACTGATTTATATATTGTAGCTTTGAAATGTTTAAATTATGGAGATTTCCTTAATGTCTTTTAGCTAGGAGGTGATGTTATTTTATGACATCAAAATGAACTATCTTTTTTTTATTGAAAAATTGAATGCCTTTCCATTGAATTGTCAGACTGAGTTTGACACTCATCTTTATTATAAAACTGACTGCAAATTTTAAATTTCTTAATTTTGTTTAATACAGATTTGAAAGTTATTTTTGCAATGTACATCTGAACTGAGATAGTGGTCCATAATGTTTCTGCTATATAATTGTTTGCATTATCTGAAGTGTTAACTGCTATAAATGTTTAAGGATTTTTGATTCCTTTCTATTCTTTAAGTAGTTTTTTTTTGTTTGTTTTTTTTTTTAGCCACATATAGAAGGAGGAGCTAAAAAAGTTGTCGTATCTGCTCCATCTGCAGATGCTCCAATGTTTGTAATGGGAGTTAATAATGAAGGTTATGAACCATCAATGACAATTGTGAGCAATGCATCTTGTACAACCAATTGTTTGGCACCTTTAGCTAAAGTCATCAATGATAATTTTGGTATTATTGAAGGACTGATGGTAAGTTTACTTTTCATTTTTATTTTATTGGTTTTTTTTTAATTTAAATGAATAAATGACTGACTTTTTTTTTCTTATTTCAGACTACAGTTCATGCCACTACTGCTACTCAGAAGACTGTGGATGGGCCAAGTGCAAAGGTATGATTTATTACAATAAAATTATCCATTTCATAGCTTGTTTGAATTTCTGAAACTTGAAGATTAAATTTGTTAAATTTTTAGGTGTAATTTAAGCTCTTAATTTGGACATTTTTCTTGGGATTGAGTTAACTGTATAAATATTGCAATTCATAGTTTCAACTATTAGATCCATTGTTTCCTCTGGCATTATTTTTTTTAATAGCTCATACCATATGGAACAAGTTTAGTGATGTTCAATCAACTTTTTTTGTTTCTAGATGTGGCGTGATGGTCGTGGAGCAGCACAGAACATTATTCCTGCATCAACTGGTGCTGCCAAAGCAGTAGGGAAAGTTATTCCAGAACTAAATGGGTGAGTTTGAGATTGTAGAGAATTGTCTGCCTTTCTGTTAAGTCCAGTATTAGAAAGTTATTCTTTTATTTCTGGTCACTGACTAAAGTAAGTGCAATTCCCACGAAGATAATTTTATTTTTGAGGGTTACTCAAAAAATAAAAAAACTTGCATTTCACTTTTTATAAGAAATTTAATTAAACTTAGTTTAACTATTCAAATAGAAAATGTTTATTGCTAAGAATCTTCTTAAAAAATTTCATTTTAAATTTGGCTGTTTATAAACCTGGAAATTTAGATGAGTAACGTTTACAGTAATGCTCATGATAAAAGTTAATGATTCTTTCTTCTATTCCCTTGCAGTAAATTAACAGGAATGGCTTTCCGTGTACCAACTGCCGATGTCTCAGTTGTTGACTTGACTTGTCGCCTTAACAAGGAAGCTACATATGATGAAATAAAAGCAGCTGTGAAAGCTGCTTCAGAAAGTGATCACTGGAAAGGAATACTGGGATATACAGAAGATGAAGTAAGAAATTAAAAAAAAACGTTATGCATGAATTAAACTTAATGCAAATTGATTTTAAATATTGAAATTTTTGATAGACCACTTATAAATCTTCATTGGAAGCTAACTGGTTTTGTTCTCTTATCAAGATTCTTGGTAACTTATACCTGATACTGGTTGTCTACTATAATTTATTAGGACTAGAAAATTACCACCAGTACAACTGCGATCAGTGAACAATGGAATATCTTAAAAATTGTCAATGTTATGGCACTGTCTCTATACAGCATGAAGGAAAGGATATGAAAGTATACCTTTTCCTTTTTTCAAGAAAATTTATCAGAGCATAATTTGTTTCACAAATTTAAGCACTTTTGGAAATTTGGTCAGAACAAATACCAAACGACTGTTATGACATTCTATGTGATCCTTTTTGGAGTGTTTATAATAGGCTGTATCCTGAGGATTAAATTGTGCCTCACATTTGAGAGGCAAGCATTCCAATAAAGTTACTAGATTATTTTAAACTTGCTTGGCAGTTGCGCTTTCTTTTTTGGAAAGAAGAAAGTCAGAACTTCATATTCCTGAAGTGTTTGTTAGTACATAACAAATTCTAACATTCCTTGCCTAGAAGGTTAGTTCATTCTTACTTAAAGAACCTATGTATAGATCTGCATATAGGATTTTACTTTCAGAATCACTAAAATTAATCTTCGTGCACTATCTCAAGACCAAGACTTGCTCTAAGCTGTGCCATTTCAGTTCATTGTTGGATAGGTCTCCTGTGCTTTGATTCTATCAATGGATTAGCATTGGCAATGAGGCTACGTTTGTGAGAACAAAAAATGAATCTTTGGAAAGTTTTTAGTTGAAAGAACTTTCAACTAAGAAATTTCCAGATTCATTATCAACAATGTTGATAATGAATGCACTTTTGGAGTATTTTTATAGCCAAGAATTCAGTTATGAAAAGAACTGGATTTTTATTGGTAAAATAGACTAGTTTCATTACAAAGAATGATTGGCTTTAAAGGCAAATGAAGTCTGGTCTGTTAAGTGATCTAATTTTCCTGTTTAGGATAAGTCCTGGATTTTTGAGAGAATTGTGGAAAAAAATTATAGATGCTTTAATCTGATAGTTTCAAGATATGGCAGTCTTTATCCATTTGAGGTGTTGAAGCAATGGTCAGTCAACTTTTTTGTTATAAGCCACATGACCAAGATGTCCCCCTTTTTTTAAGCATCTTCAAATATGACCTATGTTAAAAAGTATAGACCTGTACATGTTCTGCATAAGGATGGACTAAGACAACTCAAACTTTAAGGTTAGTGATTTTAAGGGAGATTACCCAATTTCAATCCCTTTCATCAGTATTGTCAAGATTTGACTGAAGATGAACTTTTTAGTTGGTGCTCCTTGAGTATCAGTTTGTAGATTTTCAGATGCATACTGAATATATATAGGATGAGGTATTGTAGCTTGTCAGCATCATGAAGTTTTCTAGGCCAGATTTAGTGGGTTAGGTGTTTCCAGATTGGATCAAGGGAATTCCTCCAATAAAGGATGAAGAAAGCACTCCAGTAGTAACTAGAGAAATGACATTGTAAAGATTTATGAAAGGATAATGAGCAAAGTAAATTAGGTTAGAAAAGACTACTATAAGATTTGTTCATGGCAGCACATCTTATTTGCAAGTAATTTTTTTCCCCCTTCTGAAAAGTAGCCTCAGTGGATGATAATCATACAGTATCTGCAGGAAAGTCTTGTCAGAATAATCAAAATGCAACTAGTCCCACTTTCCCAAAAGTGAAATCATTCTCCTAGGAGATTTGAATGTCCACAACACCAACTGACTTTCCTCTTCTGGCTGTACAGATCTTGCAGGCAGAGATGCTGAAACATTTGCCATCATTAATGACCTTATACAATTGGTTCAGATGCCAACCAGAATACCCGATAAACCAAACCACTCTAAATACCCTAGACCTCTTCCTGACCAATGACCCTTCCAAATACACATGGAACATAGACTGCTAGGCAATTCTGACCACAACATAGTGTTCATCTCCTCCCCCATGCAACAATGCTTACACAGCCACTCCCATACAAGAGTAGTTTGGCATTATAACAGTGCCAAGTGGGACAGCCTCCTGCAACTTCTATGCCTCATTCCCATGGTTAGATTACTGCTTCTGACCTTCCAATCCAAACAATGCACCAAACTCATAACCAAAGCAATTTTCAATTTGTGAAGATTACTTTGGTATGGGGAATCATAAATTCCCCATAGTACTCTGACCTGCCATTCTCTAACCAAACCATGGTTTTCCAAAAGATGTGCCAAGGCTGTACAAATGAAAAACCAAACATACCATTGCTGGCTCAAATCAAGAACCTCATTCTCCTTTAGAGCTTATAACCAAGCCTGAAATAAATGCAAAACAAAAAACAATCAATGCTTCCATAACAGAGTTCAAAAAAGCAAAAAGCAGGAAATTAACAGCCGAGCCTTTTGGTCCCTTGCCAAAGCAATCATCGAAAGCAAAGCAATTGACAATGGCAAATGTCCCCTGACCATTCCAGATGCCCAACATACAATGCCACTGTATCCTTTTGCCAGAAAGAGATCAGTAAAATACTGTCCAAATTAGACATGTCTGATGGCATTCCTCCAATTGTCCTGAAGGTTTGTGCACCAGAACTGTCCTATGTCGCTTACTCAACTGGAATCTATCCCACAAACTGGAAACTGGCCTATGTTCAACCCATTCCCAAGAAGTCACTGCCATCCAACTATCGCCCCATCTCGCTCACTTCAGTCCTGTCTAAAGTAATGGAAACAATCAATTCTCAACTCCTACACTACCTTGAAGCTACCTGTCTAATAAATGATTGCCAGTATGGATTCTGTCATTGCTGATCAACAGATCTGTCCACATATGTCACCCATCTCTGGACAAATGCCATGGAAAAATTTGGCGAATCACAAGCAGTTGGACTTTATCTCCAAGGTGTTTGACCTTGTCTGGCACAAGAGTTTATTAAGCAAGCTGCCATCATTTGGTCTATCTGAAGTTGGATTGCCAGCTTTCTGTCTGGATGCACACTGTGTGGTGGTGGTTGGCTCCTTATTCTCTCACCATTTAACTGATGCTGGGGTTCCTCAAGGTTCTGTCCTCCCTACTATATATTAATGACCTACTTCAGATTACCTCCAACCCAATACAGTTTTGCAGACGACAGCACATTGTACTCCTCCCTTTCTTTTGATAAACCTGACTTCACACAACTCACCTCAACCTATAGAACAGCAACCACCACTGCCCTCAATTCAGATCTCCAAGCCATCTTCCAATGGGGTTCAGATAACCTAGTCAATTTCAATGCTAATAAAACCTAATACTTTCTCATTAAAAATAAATAAAATTCTCCCACTATTATTTTTGACAATACCCAAATTTTCAGATAATCTGTGATTTCTCTTCTTGGAATTGCCCTGACCACAAGAATCTCCTGGCATATACACATAACCATTGCATCTTCAGCTTCTAAAAAAAACTAGGATTTCTTTTGCTCAAGACATTACTTCACCCATGAACAGCTGTTAACCTTATATAACTCACAAATTTGCCCAACCATCGAATACTGCTCCCAGGACCGGCGCATAGTATTTTTCTTGTGTGTGCGATTAATGTTTGGCACCTTTCCAAAAAAGTTTTTTTTTGAATAAAGTGTGAATAAAACGAACAGGCAATATGAAAACCGCTTTACAGTATAATGTTACCTATAGATTAGTCCTGCTTATACAAATTTTTTCAAGTTATATAATTTTCAAAATAATATAAAATAGTAATATAAAGTTAAAAGATTTATTGAAATATTCTTTACATTAATTTTGCTAAAAGGGACTTGTCTGGCTTTCATTTTAGCGAAATCCTGTTGCAGTACATCACTGTTGATACTGAGCAGTATTATTTTCTATTGAAATTAGTGCCAAACCATTTAGTTTTTCTTGACTCATGCTTGATCGCAGGTAGTTCTTTATTAATTGTAATTTAGAAAATGTTCTCTCTCCCTTTGCAACTGAAACGGGCAAAGTCAATAGTATTCTCAATGCAATCAGTGAATTTGCAAAGAGTTCTTGAAGGTGTTGTTATAAATCCACTTCAAAACCATTTCTGGTGTATTATTTTCTTCAATTTTTCTAGATAATAATTTCAGCTCTATTTGCAGTTCTTCTGTTTCAGTGTCCTTGTTTTCTTTGTCACTTAATGCTTTTTCTAATGAACTACATTTTTCTTCCAATTGCTGGTCTTCCATGTTATCACGTTCTGTAATGTTGTACAAAAATTCAAAGGGTTCCAAAACACTCCTTCATTGAAGTAATTGCTGTTGTGAACAAAAATGTCAAATTTGGTTTTGAATTTCTTTTTGCATCAACGGGCTCCTGGGTATCTGGTTTCTCATCAAAGAATTTCTCTTTCGGATCCAATTATCTAACTCAGGACTAAAATCATCTGTTAAATCCGCATCTATTGCGATGCATTTTGCTTGGGAAATAATTCTCGAAGGAATCTTCAGTGTTATGGGAAATGAGAAATTCAGTTGTCCTTTTCAACACATTTGCTGCTGATTTTACATTTATGCTTTGTGATTGTAACAACTTGCTTGTACAATTGATTTCTGTAAGTACGTCGTGCCAGATCATTAATCCACAAATGAATTCAAAACTATCTAATTTTGATGTGATTGATTCTGCTGTTATATGTGTAAGTGAATCTTTTTCAAATTGATTTTTTTTGTCTAGTATCTGGATTTTAATCGGATCGGATGCATGTGGTCTGGCCCTTACACGGAACTCAACAATTAATCATAAGTTGATTTACGATACATCAAAAAATAAAGAACTATTTTAGGTATATTTTCGTAAATTTTAATCAAAAATTAGTGATATAATCGGGTCTAGGATACAATTTCAGAATTTATTTGTTTGTTTCTGGGAAGATCTGAAAGGGCCTGAATGGAAGATGACGTACATTCATAATTATATGTACCATTCGTTGTTCATTTAATCATAACGAGTACGAACAACAAACGTTGTTCGTACTCCTATCTCATATTTTTTGACATCTTTTAGGCACCTTTTCTTCTGCGGAGCCTGTGTATATTGCACACGCCACCAGCCGGGCCTGACTGCTCCCACACATGGGGTGGAGAGCCCCCAAAAGCTCCCTCAAAATGCTTGATTCAATACAGAGGAGAGCAATCAGACTTATTAATGACCCATCTCTTACTAACTTACTCGCCCCACTTTCGCACAGACAATCCGTCTCTACACTGTTTTCTACAAATATTTCCATGGAAAATGTTCATCCAAAATAGCATCAATAATTCTCCCATTTAGTACTAAGCTTGTTGGAACATGTGCAGCTGCTGCTCAAAATCCCTACACAGTGCACCTTGAAACCCACAGAATTTTCTTCATCCCTGCAACTGCCATACTATGGAACAGTCTTCCCCTTTATGTGCTCCCTGAGGAATATGACAGTCATTCAACTCCAATGTTAACAAGTACCTTCTTTCCTAACCCATACACGGTACTAATGTACTATAGGTTGCTCTACCAACCTCTTGTGTATGGGCTCAACATGAAGAAAAAACAAAAAAGTTGGATATTTAGCTTTCTGTCAAGAGCATATTTCACAGCTTCCTTAGTGGATCTTTTATAACATGTCATGACTTCAGAGCGATATGATAATATTTTATTCGCATGTGGCTTGCATATTCTCATAATGCAGTACAAAATAGCTAAACAATTATGGAATAGCTCTGGTAAGAAATAACGAAACAACCACAAAAAATCTAGGAAAATGTTCAGAAGTTAAACTTAATTCCTAAAAAGGAATTGAATCATAAAGATGTAAAAACTGAAGAACTCTCTAGAGTAATTACTTTAAAAGACTGCTAAATGAAACAAGCATTGTCAGCATGATAGTAGAAAACTTCCTGCAGAAATGCAGTCAGGAATACATATCCATACTTGAAGTAGAAAAAGCCTGAAATGTAGAAAAGCATCTGGATTAGATGAAATTTGGCCAGAAATGCTCAAATATTGGAGGTATGAAAGTTTTTCAGTAGCTGCATTGCATAATTCAGAAGGCCTGGTCAGAGAATCAAATTCCAGATTGGAACAGAGCTCTCATAATAGTCATATATAAAAATGAATGAAAATTATAGAGGTATTTCCTTACTGAGTATTCCTGGCAAGATTTATACAAAAATATATACATCAGAAACAGCTAAAAAATTGTAGACAGGAAGCTTAGTGGTGAACAAGCTGGATTCAGGACAAATAAAAGTTATCCATTATATTGGATTGTCACTTAGACCAATAGTTAAATCTTGGTAATATAACAGGGATTTGTATTTAAGTTTTGTTGATCTGGAAAAGGCATGACAAGGAGCCAAGAGAAAAGTGTAAAAATAATCATAATTTAAAATTATGAATATTTTTACAATTGTTAGTATATTATTAGTTTTGGTTTCGTAACACGTATTATCGGCACTTGTGATATGCCCATTATTGATATTATTCTTGTCAAAATAAAATGTAAACCATTTGAAAAATTTATGTACTTACTAGATTTTGATAGCTGTCACTTTCAATTTTTTTTATTGTAATTTAAAATGATCAAGTATTTGAAAAGACATTCTCATTATGCTAAGTGAGACTTGTTGGTCATTATACTTAACTTTTCGCTTGCCATTTACATGGAGTGTGTATGCTCACTGAGCAGTTTGATGGGTGATTGACGGGTAACAAGGAAAATGAGAGCTAATGAAGTTTAAGAATGCAGACTGGTGAAATTTTGTTCTTGGGAAGTTTTAAGTTTTGCATGACAGTCGGGAGAATATTAATACAAGATTCCAAAAAGGAATATTAGAACTATGAGTCTTTAAACTGGAGAAGTTGAGACTGTCAGCAAGTATTTAGTAAATAAAAGATATTGCAGTAAGCATTCTAATTGAATGTTTGAGGAAATGCTGAATGGAAAATTTCATCTTCTGTCTTAAGGACACTGTATTTCTATGGAAAAAGCATTTAGTGAAATTTGAAACTGTAAAAGTTGCTTAACATTGAAGAGCTCAACTTATGTTTATGAATTGTACATCAAATAGAACTGCAAGAGGTAAATATTTATACTTCAGTGAGACAGGAAGAATAATATTGTAAGGGAGAAAAAAAGGATCCTATGGAAAATAACATTTTATATTTTTGGAAAAGGTATAAACAAAGAAACTATGAATTTTATGGAAAAGGTATAAACAAAGAAACTATGAATTTTATGGAAAAGGTACTAACAAAGAAACTATGAATTTTATGGAAAAGGTACTAACAAAGAAACTATAAACATTTTATTGTGAAAACAAGGTGTTTAGTCTGGTAGACATAAGTGCATGTTAAACAATCCAGTAATAGAATAAGTCAGAGAATGGGTGGATTTAATATTTTTGGATAAGAAAATCTTTAAATTGTAGATTTATTTTAGGCCTTTGATCCAGTATTTTGTAGTTATGTAATTAAGTGTATATGTTGTTTTAGTTTTATTAAATGTGTGTATTTAGTCTTGAATCAGTGATTTTCTGGATATTCTTAAAAAAAAAAAAAAAAGTCATTGCATCAATCGGAATTGAATCCTTGTCTAAACACTCAGAGTTAAAATCTTTATAGAGATGAAATAATAAAAAAAAAGAATCTCTCCTGACGAAAGTTTTTCAAAGTGCTACAAATAGGACATTATATCAAGCAATACATAGTGTCCATTTTAGCTGTAAGTCAGCAGTTAAAATTGAAGAAGGTACAGGAAGATGGTTTGGCATGGCAGGAATAAATGTGAATTGATAATCAGCAAATAGTCTTCTTGCGCAATTTTTTTATTTCGCTGTTTACTGTTCTTCCCTGATGTAAAAAAAAAAAAAAAAAAAAGCAATCAACTTTGACACTTTTTTGTATAAAAGTGTATCATGTATATTGCTTTCCTTAACATAATTTCAGCCTATATGGCTGATTTATTGGCATTAAGAATATCTTTTAAACGAATAGCCTACAGACAGAGAAATGTCCAGAGTAGTTCTTGGATTAACTTGTTTTCAACCTTTCAGAAATGAGATGCATAAACTTCATAAGCTGGCAATTTGTGACTTAGCCAATAATAGTTTGAAAATTACTTATATCAGAGCCTTTTAGTTATCTGATAATTAATTGACATTGCTCAAGGGCAATTTTTATGTGACTACATTCAAGTAAAATTCATCTTTATATCTACACATATTAGAAAATGTTCATGGATATATTACCTGTTTTACCTTCATTGTTTTTCATTATCTATAGGATAAGTGGTTATAAGATGTTACTAGCGTTTTATTGCTTTCATAAAACTTCTGTACAACCTCAAATCCAGTTCAACTTCTGCTCTATACAAAATAGCATAAATTTGCATTGCAAGTACAAAGTGATTAGTTATCTACATTGAAGTAAATTCTATTTCCAATAGATCCATTCCATTACCTGAATCAATACCAACCTGTATAATAAGCTATACTATGAGGTGAAAAGTAAATCTTGCAAAGTGTGCTAAAGACTGAATACTGTTTACTTGAGTTTTGTTTTTAGTTTTTTAACCTTAAAAGATCTTGTTGTCAATTAGAAATATTTCACTTATCATAGTTTAAATCTATTAATCTAAAACAGTGTTTATACATCACTAAAACTGATTTTTTTTATGAATATAAAATTGAACTTTACAAAAGCATTTGTAGAAAATGACATGTTTCTCTCTAGGTTGTGTCTTCAGATTTTCTTGGTGACACCCACAGCAGCATTTTTGATGCCAAAGCTGGAATTTCCTTGACTAAAACTTTCGTGAAATTAATCTCATGGTTCGTATTAAATTTTTAAGTCCAGTTGCCTTAGTTAATATTATAGCTACACATTAAGAAAAAAAAAACTATTGGATATATTACCTGTTTTGATCTTCCCTGACCCTCACCACTAAAGTATTGGCTAAACCAGCTATAGCTGAAATTGCAATATATCAACCAAAACAATATTTAACTTAATATTTTTTTGGTAAAATTTTGAATTATTTTTATAATTCGGATTTCATTATTTCATGGTAATCCCACTTGAAAAATATAGTACTTCTAGGAAATTAGATGCATCTGATTTGTAATACAACCTACTTACTACACCAATTCCTTTGAATGGTATTTAATTATGAATGCACTAAAGTCGGCTACTTTAAGGCATTCATGATTAGAAGAAAAAAAATCCATTTGAATTAGACAGGAATCAACATATTTAATAAAATTAATCTAACTTGCAGAACTAAATCATTACTGAGACAAAAAACACAGGTAATCTTCCTAACTATAGGATGTTATAGATATTTGTGCAATATCAATCAAAGAAAGGAAGATGCATTCAACAACAAACATCAAGAAAGTCTTGAGTTGGAAGACAATTTCAAATAGTTATATAGGCAAACTACAAAATGGAGAAGTGGACAAAATCTTATTTGTGTCTATGATTCTAAGGAAGAAATGGAGGAATTGTTTTTAGAATAGGCAGGTGCCAAAAAATGGGAAAAAATGATCCTTGTTAGAGAGCTAAGCAGCCATATAGCAAAACTTGGCAAAATTTTGGAGAAAAGGGCAAGGCTAA
Source organism: Typopeltis vanoorti (assembly GCF_054136105.1). Lineage (NCBI taxonomy): Eukaryota > Metazoa > Arthropoda > Arachnida > Uropygi > Thelyphonidae > Typopeltis > Typopeltis vanoorti. The sequence goes on along the minus strand of NC_143552.1, from coordinate 151,533,426 downwards.
TGATATCTGCTGGGTTTCTGCTCAGGATAGGGACTAGTCATTACTAACCATCTTCCAACAGATGTGCATAGGTTCCTGTAGAAAGAAAATAATCCTCATTGACTGTCGATGAGTAATATATTAATGCTAATTTAGGATATGCAGGCTTTGAAATTGGAAGTGACCATCACTTAATTCTAAATAGGACAAAAATATCATTAAAAATAATAGTATTAAAGTTTTAAATTAGTTGAGCATCTTTTATAGATAACTAGTCTCAATTATACAAACATTAGTGGGTGGGGAATTTGAGACATCCTAGTTTTCAGTGGCAAACTGAAAAAAACATTGATTAATTTAGGGAGGTATGTGGTGAAATTGTCTGCAAGGATAGGAAAATAAGACCACGGTGTGCACAAGATCAACAAAGTATAACAAATGGCAGTTTCCCTAAAAGAATAGAGAAAAGTGAACTGAGCTATGTGTAAAAGTAGCTAAACAAGTATGGGAAAACTCTGGTAAGAATATAGAAGATAAATGGAATGCGGCAGAATGTTCTGGGGGCTATTGCAAAAAGCTTTAGAAATGTAGGAAAGAGTTAAAGAATGACAAACTGAAGATATCCTTGTTTGAAGTTTTTCAACTTGGTTTTACTATAAATTAAAGATGCCAAGACATCTTATATTTTTGGTTTAATCATTCTGATGTCATTAGCATATATGAGTTGCCCAGGCCAGAAAATAGTTCAGGTGCAAACTTTGTTTACTTACACTTGAATAAAGTATTAAACCAAGAATATAACTTTTTTTTTGGCATCATTAATTTATAATGAAGCTATCCTTAACTCAAATGTTTGGAATAGTTACTTTGAAAGATTGTTAAATGAAAACAAGTGACAGAATAATTGAAAAATTCTAGAGGGATGCAAACAGGTGGGAAAAACAAATGCTCCAATACAGAGGTAAAAGTTATAGAGTGGCTATATTGCATAATTCAGAGGACCTGAAAAAATAAAGTTTTAGAGCTTAGTTCTCATCTATAAAAAGTTGAAGCTGAATGAGAATTTCAGTGCAATTTCTAAGTGTTTCAGGTATGATTTATGCAATCATAGCTGAAAATAGGCTAATTACTGTAGAAGAACAATCTGGGTTCAGTCCAAAAAAGTTATGATTTTCACTTTATGACAGTTGAAAAATCATGGGAATATAATGACTCTGTAGTATTTTGAAAGATTTATGAGGGATAAACAATATACAGAGCAATACAAAGTGTATACTTTAAATCCTAAGTCAGCTTTTAGAATTGAAGGAAATTAGATGGGTTTGATGTTAAAATGAAGTGCAAGACAAAAATGCACATTACTGTAGAGATGTGCTCCTAAATATACCCAGTATGAGTTCCAAGATTTTCTAAGTTGTATAACAACTAACAAATTTGGCATGAATCAACAGTGTAAAGACCATGAAAATATGCAAGATGATAGAAAATTTCAACTGAAGTTTTTAGTGACTATGGCAAATTAAATATGAAAATAGAAAGAAAAAAAAAACTAGTATGTCAGTTGAATAAACTTGTGGAATAAGAAAAAACTAACCAGAACATTAAACCAGCAGTATACAAGACAGTTCAGACCAATTTTAACTTGCACATTAGAGTCGAATTAGAAATAAATCACTTGATTACTAATAATTAAGGAATTGACAATGTACACTAGAAATAGAAATTAAATAAACTTTAATATATACTTTCCGATATTTCAGCAAACGTCACGTTGCCATCTTCTTGGGAACTTATTACAAAGACAAGTGCACACAAGTACTACATAACAGCAAATGAGAACCGAAGCTAGGAAGTTAACGTTTTCCTAAAGTCCGTGATGGTGCCCCCTGGTGGGCTATATTGGTAGTTCTTGGACTTTAGACTGAAGTTCTGATAAATGTTTCCTAAATTTGGGGCAGTCTCATGCATCCCAATTTTGGTGAGGTTTGGCATGTTCCTAAGGGCTGAGGCTGATTCCATGAATAGTCTTTCATATTTAAACTTTCTGCAGTGTATTACTGTGGCTTTTTTTCCATCTTATTCTGTGGCGAGTATCCAGAGCATGGTCTGCAAGCCCAGAGTGGCTGTACTTGTGAAATCGGATGTAATCCTTATGTTCTGAGATTCTGATATTTGCTGTCCTGCCCGTTTGGCCAAAGTAGGACAGTTTACAGCTACAAGGGACTTGGTATACACCAGGTAGGTCTAGGGGAAGTGGTTGGTCTTTGGAGCGGATAAGGGATGCCTATTTTCTATGTGGTCTGTAACAGGTGGTCAAGTCATGTTTTTTAAGATTTTGTTGATTTTTTCCGAGGTGCTTCAGATGTAGGGAATGGTGATGGATCTAGAGTAATTTTTTTGTGAAAAGGAGGGGGTGGTGGGTTGTGGATAACTGGGTTAAGTATGTTTTGGATTCTTTTGGGGGGGTGGGTAGCCATTGGCTGAGAAAGTGTCACGGATGTGATTTAGTTCAGTAGTTAGGGCCTGATCATTAGAACAGATTATTTTTGCCCTGTTGAATAGTGTCTTAACTCCATATTGTTGTGAGGGGTGGTGATGGGATTGTTGGTGAATGTATCTGCCTGTATAGGTGGGTTTTCTATGAACTGAGAAAACCAAGGTTCCATCAGGTTGGCAGGTGACTAGTGTGTCTAGGAAGGGGAGGAGTGAATCTGGGCCATGTGGACAAATAGCGAACACACATCTTCAACGTAACGAAGCCATATGGTAGTTTTGTTATGATAGGTTTCACGGTATAAAAGAACATAGATGGTTAAGCAAATAACTATTTATTAACTTAAAAGCTAATATTTCGCTGTTCTTATATCCAGCATCTTCAGAGCACACAACACAAAGTTTGTTACAAAGGCAAGACAGCCACAATCCGGTGTAACAGTGGGGACAGTATAAGTGATTGCAGCATGCAACACAGGACTAAAGTCCTAATATGGCGCCATCTAGGTTAAAAAAAAAAAAAAAAAAAAATTCGAAGTTTTGAAATAGTAGTCCAAATGATAAAAAATAAAAGTAATATTACTTTCTGGTCTGGCAGACCATGCTCTGGATACCCCTGCACACAGGATCAATTGGAAAGAAACAAAAGTAATGCACAGAAGCTTCTACAAGTCAGAGGTTGTTCCTGGAATCAGCAGAAGCCTTGAAACATACCCCAAACCTTAACAAGTATGGCTGTATAAATCTACCAAAGATTTGGGAGACAGTCATCCTAAGACCAAATTAATATTTATTACTTTTATTTTATTTTTTATCATTTGGACTACTATTTCAAAACTTGGATTTTTATTTTATTTTATTTATTTTTTATTTTTACCTAGATGGCGCCATATTAGTACTTTAGTCTTGTGTTGCACGCTGCAATCACTTATACTGCCCCCACTGTTACACCGGATTGTGGTTGTCTTGCCTTTGTAACAAACTTTGTGTTGTGTGCTCTGAAGATGCTGGATATAAGACCAGCGAAATATTAGCTTTTACGTTAATAAATAGTTATTTGCTTAACCATCTGTGTTCTTTTATACCGTGAAACCTATCATAACATGTCTGACGAACACATAAGCCTATCCATGCCATATGGTAGGTTTTTGTGGGGCTGAGTTTAAGGCTTTCTCTTCAAAAGTCTCCATAAAGAAGTTCGCCAAGGGTGGGGAAAGTGGTGAACCCATGGCTGTCCCCTCTATTTGTTTGTAGAATTTTTCCTGCCAAACGAAATAGCCTGAGGTCATTGTAAACTGAAATAGGGCTGAGATATCAGGAGGAAATTTAGCTTGGATTAGCTCTAAGGTTTCTTTGAGGGGGAAATTCGTGAATAAGGAGACGTCAAAACTGACCATTATGTTGGAGTGTAAGGTTTTCTATACTGGCTTTGAAGTGGGCTGAGTTTTTTTATGTGTGATGGTGTGTTGCCAGTATAGTGTGAGAGCGCTTTGGCTAGTTTGTAAGTGGGGGAATCAATGCCATCCACTATGGGATGTAGTACAGCAACAAGTTTCACAAGTACAGCCACTCTGGGCTTGCAGACCACGCTCTGGATACTCGCCACAGAATAAGATATTATATTAGCAGGGTTATGTTACAAGAAGCTGAAGAGGCAGGAGATCTTGGTGTATTGGTGGATAAGAATTTAAAGTTCAAAACAAAAAAGACAAAAACTGGTGAGATCTTTCTGAGCAATAAATACAAAATGTTATACTCAGGAAATGACAATCAAGGAAAAGGAGTAGCCATAGTATTCAACACAAAATACGAGGTTTATCTTCTTGAATGGCAGGCAGTCTCAAGTAGAGTGATGTGAGCAAATATCAGAATGGGGAATTGGACAATGAGACTTATTTGTGCCTGTGATCCCACAGAAGGTTCTACTAAGGTAGCAGTGGAGGAATTTTTTGATGCTTTAGAAAAAGCAACTGACACAATGAAAAAGGAAAAGTTAGTCCTTGTTGGGGATCAAAAAAGCAGAGTAGGAAATGATTGTGAGACATACAAAAATAATTTGGGAAAATTTAGAGAAAAGAGCAAAGCAAATAATAATAGCAAATACCTGTTTGATTTCTGCTCAGGACATGGACTGGTTATTACTAACACCATGTTCCAACATAAAAATGTGCACAAATTCACATGGAGAGAAGAAGTAAGGAATAAAAGTCTCATTGACTATGTTATTATGGATAGTGATGTTTTCTCCCTGGTGCAGGACACCAGAGGATTTGAAATGGAAGCAATCACTATTTAGTCTTGATCAGGATAAAATTGAATTTCATATTGAAAAGAATAACATGTAAGAATGTTTTAAAGCAAATAAAAGTTGAGCAGTTCTCAGATGTGAACTGTAGACTAAAATACACAAAGATTTATTGAAGAAAAAATGAAAGTTTGAGAACAGGAACCGAACCTAGGGGGATTCAGTTGCAAGCCTTGAAGAAAACCCTGATTGATTCTGCCAGAGAGGCATGTGGTGAGGTTGTCTGCATGGATAGAAAAATCAGAACTCCATGGTGGACGCAGGCAGTTAATGACTCAGTGAAGGAAAAGAAGAAAGCATATCAAAAGTTCCTGGCAAATGAGTCAGCTTTTCCTCTTAGAGAATACAGAGATAAATGTAAGAAAGCGAAACACTGTAAAACTAGCTAAACAAAAGTCATGGGAAGACTTTGGCAAGAACATAGAAAATAAATATCAAGAAGGTGGTAAGATATTCTGGAGGAGGTTGTTGAAGAAGCTTAGGAATGGAGGAAAGAGTGCTGTAAAAGTAGTTAGCGATGATAACGGTGACATGAAAAAAGGAGAAAAAGAGATCCTTGGAGTATGGAGAAATTACTTCGAAAAATTGCTAAATGAAACGAGCATACACATTGGTAAAAAAAACGCCCAACAGGCATAGTCAGGAATACATATCTATACTTGAAGTAGAAAAAGCCATCAAAGGCTTGAAATGTGGAAAGGCAGCAGGAGTAGATGATATTTGACCAGAAATGCTGAAGTGTGGTGGTATAAAAGTGTTATAGTGGTTGCACTGCATCGTTCAGAAAGCCTGGTCAGAGGGACGAATTCCTGATGATTGGAGTAGAGCTCTCATAGTACCCATATATAAAAAGGGAAATAAATCTGAATGTGAGAATTACAGAGGTATTTCCCTACTGAGTGTTCCTGGCAAGATCTATGCAAGTATACTTGAGAAGAATTGTGGAAGAAAAGCTTGGTGAAGAACAAGCTGAATTCAGGCCAAATAGAGGCTGTCAGGATCAGATCTTCACTTTACGACAAATTGTCGAGAAAGCATGGGAATATAACAAAGATCTGTATTTAAGTTTTGTCGATCTGGAAAAGGCATATGACAAGGTGCCAAGAGAGAAGCTATTCAATACGCTACAGTTATATGGTGTCAATGGGGCATTATATCAAGCAATACTTAGTCTTTATTTGAGTTGTAAGTCAGCAGTTAGAATTGAAGGAAGTATACGAAGATGGTTTAATGTCAGCTCTTTGCTTTATGCAAACAATGTTATACTTCTAAATAAATCCACTACAAGTCTGCAAGATTCTCTGACTAAACTTAACAAGTGTTGTAATAGATATGGTATAAAGGTCAGCAATAAAAAAGACAATGACAATAGGCAGAATCGTTGAAAATGTCAAGTGCGTTGTTAACGGAGAACCTGTGGAACAAGTAAAACATTTCGGCTACTTAGGTACGATTTTTAGTGAAGATGGTAAATTAAATATGGAAATAGACAACAGAATCAAACAAAGCTGGTATGGTAGGAAGTGAATTGAATAAATTTATATGGAATAAGAGAGAAATTAGTCAGAACACTAAATTAGCTGTATACAAGACAGTGTTCAAACCAGTTTTAACTTATGGATCTGAGAGCTGGGTCAGAAATAAAACACTTGACCAAAGACTAGAGACCGCAGATATGAGAGTCCTGGGAAAGATTAGGGGCGTGAACAGATGGCATCAATGGCAATATCATATTAAAAATGAGGATATTAGGAAAGAATTTGACATTGTCAGCATCCAGGAATGCGTTAGCAGAGCTAATCTCAGGTGGTATGGTCACTTAAACAGAATGGATGAGGAAAGATTAGCAAAACAATTCTTCGCTGCCAGGTTGGCAGGAAAACGACCTAGAGGAAGACCAAGATATAGATGGATTGAAACGGTACAAAGTGCCTTAGATGATAGAAATATAAGATCTGATAATATTGGAGTCTTGACAAGTAACAGACTGATTTGGAGGAAAATTGTAGATAGGAAGTTAGTAATGATGTAATTTTTTTCATGTAGTACTATCATATTCTGTACACCCCTTGAGGGTGCATGTCAGGAATTTGATAATTCAGAAATCGAGATAAGAATTTGATTTAATATTGATAACAAAAAATTATACTGAAATTAAACTTAGACATTTATAGTTTTCCTTGAGACCATAAGTCTCAAAACTGAGTTTTTCTTTTTCAAATTGTTGTTGATAAACCAACTCTTATTTACTGAAAATGTACAAATATTGTGTAATTTTAGATTAATTCCTTTGCCTTTTTCCCCTCTCTAGGTATGACAATGAATTTGGTTACAGTTGCCGTGTGATCGATTTGATCAAGTATATGCACTGCAAAGATTCTGCTTAAATTTTGATGATTTTACTCCTGCAAAATCATGAAGTATCAAGGTTTTTAGGTGGAATAGTTAATGCAATTCATAAAGCACTACCAGTAGCATTTAAGAAAATGGAACATATTGGATTTCCCAGTGGCAGTATGTTTTTGTTGTAAATTGTTCATTTTCTGTTTTTGGTTTTTTGCATCCATGCCTTTATTCACAGTTATTTTCATCCTGTAAATTTTGTGGTTGAAATAAATATTCCATACGTGCAAATGATGATTTGAATACTTATTGGCTTGTTTTAGCAATTCTTTTCACTCAGTTTATCTCCTCATTTAAGTTTTATAATTATCAGCTATAGGCAGATAATTCTCAGATTACTGCATAAGTTGTTTGACATGGGATACTAAATTTATTGTTAATTGCTAAAGTAGTACAGAATATAATTTTACATAGCTGATAGCCTAGTATTAAAATGTGTCATTTATTTTAAATCTTTGTCTGCGCCATTGTAAAATTTTATTACAATTGTTTCATTCATAAATTTTTATTTCACTTATCTTAACTTTAACCTTAATAGTCGTAACTCTGTCTAAATACGTTGCCTGATTTAGTCTTATTTTTAGTCCTCACATTCAACTTTAATCCCCCCCCCTTGTCTCAAGGGCTATTATGCTTCTACACATGCACGAAACTTTAGAACTAAGAAATTGCCTCTGGCTGGAGCCAATCTCTGTCTGAACTACTGACGTTTTTCTAAATTGAATTCTGAAAATTTATTTGTTTTTTGACTGCGCCATCAAAATTCGTAGATAGGAGTTGAATATCTTAAATAAAAACATATAACCTTCCTCATGTTACTAAATTTAGCAATGCAAAATTTCTATCTTTCAGTCGTGGCTATTCAATACTCTAGGTCACACATTCGATTTTTATGAGCAGTGCATTGGTATTCAGGAATCAGGCAAATTATTTAACAAAACAATTTTATTCATGCAAATTGAATGTACATTGGAAATTAACTTTAAACACAAATATTTTGGGCTCTAAACCTCAGCAGCAAATTAAGTTGGGAATTATAATTAATCCTCTTAAGTAAACAATTCTCTGTTAATACAACTTGTCTATGGTACTACTTTAGCTATCACTTAGTCATACACAGGGCAAATTCACACATGCTAAACAAAAGGCAGGCTTGGCTAATAAACAATTCTAAGCATATTAACACTTCACCTTAAATCAATGCTATTCTATCTCACACATCTGAACAAGTTAATTCAAAGATTAGCTAAATGCCTTCAGTCCTCAAGTACTTCTAACGTAAAAACTTTAAAGAAATCTCCGTCACAATTCCGCCTCTAGTGAAAAACAATAAATTAAACCTTACTTTGTATATAGTCGTCTTGTCTGCACTGATAGATTCTTGAAATCGCTATCCACTGCTACTTTCCTTTCCTTGGTTATGCACACAGGTACCTTTTTCCGAGAATGATGAGGTCACTTTTTATTTCTGAGAGCGTCTGGAAATGTGGTGGCTTGAATTCCGGAACTGCCTTTCGTCAGAAAACTTCAAACGAGTTATCTCACTTCGGGCATCTGGCTGGAACGTGGGTGTCAGACTTCAATCGGCGTAACTTTCCCGAACCTGGAGCCACAACAGAATGAAGACGAACTTATTCGGCCACGAACATCGATACGGCTATCTTTCTTTGTGGCCACCTGCCAGAAGAAGATTGACCTAAGATAAACCCGCTGATGACCACGAATAATTCGATGAATACCAGGACTATCTTGTCCAACCCGAGTACTTGAGATGACCCTTTTTCGGCCGATGTCTCCCCTTTTATCTTGCTCATTTGACCTTGGGTCCTGCTATGATTTTACTCCATTGGGTAAAAATCATACTGGGTTTCCTGGGTCTGCACTCGCCATCTTTTTCATCATTGCATTAAGGTGGGAAAACCTCTTATATACTTGACCTTCACTATATTGATTGCCTTAGGTCTTAAGTTAATCAGTCTGGAACTTTCCTTTGTCACAATTTAATTTACACTTAACTTTCTTTGTTTTTAACAGGATTTTGGCAGTTATATTATTTAACAATTCACTTAAATTTACTTCCATATTACAAACTTAAAAAAAATGTCTGATTAATCAAGCATTTTGTATGGATTTTTGTTTTCCAGTAAAATCAGTATATAAGGAATTTTTTTTATCAAAAATCTTTCTATGCAAGATACACTGGTCAGTTAAACTGATTGTATTTATATCTAATTTTCTAAAATATTAAACTCTCCATGCTAAATGGAATTCTACATTAATATAAGTAGCAATATGCAGGTATCACCTATAAATGGATACCTGCCTCCTGAAGGCAGGCTACTTTAAAATATTAAGTTGTAAAAGGATTCAGTTCTTAATGACATTCTGCCTTTAAGCAACAGTTTCTTGGATTTACACTTACAGCCTAAACATTGACTAGGCTACAGATATCCTTGGGTATTTTGATTGCTAACATCCTGAAGGTTGGCAACCAAGCATTAGGCAATTGACATTTTAACTGAAATGACTCATGTTATCAAAGCTAATCTCAGGTGGTATTGCCACTTAAACAGAATGAGAAAGGAAAACTTAACAAGTGTTCTCTGCCATCTTGGCAAGAAGACCAAGATATGTGGATTGATACAATTGTCTTCGTCTGATAATATTGGAGCCATAAATGTTAGATGGGATTCAAATCAGGAGGATTTCATGATCATGAGCTAAATGCTGAGATATGCATCTTAGAAAGATTCTTATAAAACATATGCATGTGACACATGGCAATGTCTTGCTGGAAGAATCAACATGTAATAGATCACATTGCTTTAGACCAGGAATAAAAATAGCTTGGTATCTTTAACACACACATATATATAAAAAAATCTCCAGGCAAGAATTTTAAAAATTGACTTCACTGTGTGAAGTCATTTTGAACATAATGCTATGGCCTCCTCTTTGCAAAAGGAGACTCAACACATTATTATAGGTAGGTGGTTATGTTTGGCTAATAAGTATATATGGAGAATGGTATGACAAGTAAACAGGCATGTGATCAGAACTCATTAATCTGTGAGGCAGATCAATGTAAAGTTTGTAATAGATTAAATTGCATGTTAACCAAGGACTTAAATGTGTCCATGTGGTATCCCCCTAAATAGGATATTAACAGTAGGCAACCATCAAATGCCCTATACCAAGAGTATCATGATTTTATTTCTTCATGTAATGATCCTAGTCTTACTGATTTTCTGGCAATTGTATATCAGGACTTCAATATTATAAGATCTTGCATGTCTCAAATACTCAATTGCATTAGATCAAAATCCAAATCTTCTATTATCTTGAATTAATGCATTTGATCTCTTGGCCATCTGTTAATTGTTTTGTTTAGGTAACTATCTTATGTTATTCTGCTTACTCTTGTATACACCATTGGCTTGCATTTTTCATTAAACCATCTTTTAGTATACCCTTTCAATTCTACCCAAATAGGTATATATTGCTCTGTACAATATCCCATTTTACACAGCTGTTTCTTTTCTTCTGGTACTTTTCACACTTTTTTTTTTGACCTGACCTGAACTCTGCTTATTTTTCCTTTTGGTTTCTCTTCTACAACTTGGCATCTTCTCAGATATGTTGACCTAAATCTTGAACATTCAATAGGACAACTGATTCTCATTCTAATGTTTTTAGGAATTAGATCTAACTGGGTTTTCTGAAATATTACAGTGCAGCTATGGAAATTTCTATCTTGATTTCTGCATTTAGATTTGAATAGCTATTCTATCTACCTTTCCACATTTCAGTGATATATACTTCTGATTGCATTCTTGACTACTTCTCTGCCATTGTTCTATTGCTTGTATTATTTGTCTTTAAAATTAAGTACTCCATGTATCCTTTCTAGTTTTTGAACTTCATCTGATTCTTCTATAGCACTAACACCATTTCTAAGCTTTTCAATAGCTTCCAGAATATCTTGCCATGTAGACAGCATTTATCTTGTTTTCTTGCTAATGTCTTCATGAGTTCTAGATGTGGACATTTTAGTTTTCTTGTATTTTTGAACATTGGTTGACTTGCAAAGAACAGTTCTTTAGAATTGCCTTAACTATGAAGGTCTTTGCAATTCTCTGGCTGAGTTGGTTTTCTTCAGACTTAGAGCCTTATTTTTAGTTCTTGTTTTAAACTTTCATGAATTAGTATATTTGATTTAATAGTTCCTCTGAAAGCTGCCCAATGTTTTAACTTTATATTTTTTTATTATTCAAAAGAATGGTGATTGCTTCCTGTTTCATTGTCTTTATACCTTATTCTGAACTTGTGTGAAGATATCACTGTGCATTGGACACTTGAGTTCTGTCCATTTGGTGTCAGGCTCATCTTTATTGGAACATGGTGTTAATGATTGTCCTGAACAGAAATCCACCACCTACTTAAGTGCAAATAAGTCATTGAGCAAATCTTGAAATTTGAGTTGCTAACTGAAATTAGTCATTCCTGAAATGTAATATTTATTGTTGAATGCTATACCTGCATCTACTAAGACATCTGAGTTATTACTTGGAGGTTCTCGTGTGTATTGTCTTGGTAATGTTGACATTTCTGTGATAAGGCTAGCTCCACCTTTTCTGATGCTGATTGTTCTTATCTACAGTTCTGAGTTCAGGGTTGTAATCACTCCCTTTAATTTCACCCAGTGAATGTAATCTCTTCTTCCTCATTAAGCAGTGTTATTGCAGATGTATAACACAGCATGCATATTTAATAGCTTTTAATATAACTGCCTGAATGTTTTTAAACTGAGTCTAGTATTAGTCATTGCATTTAGACTTCAGAGTTTAGAGTTTTAATTCCCCCTGTAAATTCTATTACCAGAAATGTTCTCATTGTCATATTTTCTAGGAAGTAATCTTTTATTGCTCAAAAAATCATTTTCGTGTGGGAAAATTCTAGTTGCTAAATAAACTTTGCTGAATTTTTCAGGCAATTCTAGGAGAGCCATTTCTGACTTAAAAATGGTCAATTTTTGGTAGTTTCAAGATTTAAAGGGAACTGAAAGACTTCCATTTTTAAGGAATAGAAAATAGATCTGCAGTGCAGACTTGGCATTGGGAAAATATCAATTTGAATACCTACTCAAAAAATAGCCCATCTCTGTTGAATTGGGGGTCTTAGACAAATTAAATTATATATATTACCTGAAGCATGTTTTTGACTTTTTATAGAGGCCAAAAGTGAACTTGCCTATAGAACACATTAAGGTTACTTCCTAAACAGATTTTTCAGAAACAAAACATCACACTAATTTCAGCCATTTCTGAATTAGAAAAGTAAATAGTCCTATACAGCAAATCTTGCTTCAAAGTATTGGTAAAAAAAAAAATTGTCAAGTTTTTTTTATCTGATCCACACATGAAAGGTCACTAGACATAGCACATTAGTGCTGTGTGTGTGGTCAAGAGAAATAGAAGGGAGGTGTCTGTTCACATTCTGCTTGAATAGCTGAAGGCTGTTATAATCTTTAGGGAAGGCAGAGTGGGGGAGAGCCTGTTCCAAAGGACAAGTAGATGAAATGGAGGAGGCATTGAAGTTGGTTTGAGTCTCAAGATGGATTGTAAAAGGGTGTTGGTTAGCAGTGGCTCTTGTTTTAGTGATTTTACTATTGTCCACAGAAGTATCTGTAGAAGAGGCATAAGGCAGATATTTAAACACGTTTCAGAAAGGGATTTGTGCTGGGAAACAATTCGAAAAGTAAACCACAAATATACCTAAAAACATTAGTTAGTAGATGCTTATAGGTTATAGCCTACAAAATTAAGATGTTTGCTGTTCTATATAGTGAACTTATAGACCATGTGAATTTATCCAGGGATTTGTTCTCAAGATCAAATGAATGGCTTCTTGTCTTCAAACTAGAGTCATCTTCAGTTATTTCCAAAAGGTTTAAGTAGTTCATCACCCATTTAAGCTCAAATACGCAGGCGAATTGTATTTTTACATAGGAATCTGTATGAAAGTTACTCATTCGACCTATGATTAAAATTCCTGAGTACCTGAAGTTGCCTTGCAATCCATTCACTTGTTCATTATTCTCCCCAAATTTAGTTTTACTATTTCTAACAATTTTTGTGCATCCTCCAAGAGTGACTGCTTGTTCGCTTCAGTCACATTGACATCTTTAACCCTTCTGGTAACTTGTTTCTATCACATCCTAAAACTTAACAGCTTGTTTATCCTCATAGAAAGTATACTGCAGTTGGTTATCTCTGAAGCTTTTCCACATGAAACTTGGACAACCAGATCTACACTATAGTTCACTGTCATCAAATCTTGTAAAGAAGGAAAGTAAAATTGGCCCTGCATGTTTCTTAGCATCAAAGTGATCCTTTATCTCACTTTTGCAATATGTCCTCCAAGCTTGCCCATTGTACTGGTCACCATTCTTATGACTTGTAGTATTCATGATCCTACTTAATCAATCACCTTTCTCTTTATGCTCTCTTTATCCAGTGGTTTTTTTGGAACCATAGATCTTACTGGCATCTATTTTACAAAAAAAAAAAAAAAAAAAAAAAAAAAAAAATGGATTTATTCACCTAACCCAAGGTAGGAAGCTGAAATTGCTATACTCCTTGACAATTTCCCATGCACTATAACAAAAAGACTAATCGGTTTTGGTAGCCGGGGATTTAGCTAGAAAACTTAGAAGTAAAGGGATTTATAAAATCTCGGTATTGATGATGATATTCATTTTGAAGTTTAATGGAAATGATATCTAAAAATGAACTAAATTTGTTTAGCTAATTACATTATATTTTGCCTTGATCACTAAATTATCTCCATAAGCATAAAGAAATACTAAACATAGGCACCCAGACTGGTTTCATGAGGCCAGATTGTATGCTATTAACTGGTACACACGATGGCTGTCAAATCTTTGTCTTCCAGATTTTTGGCAGTATGAGCCAAATTACTTCAGGTTTGGAGAATATTTTAATGCTACGACAGATTCCAAGAAAGACCTGATTCTTATCGTTATAAGAGGGAAGTAACAATTGGATCCAGTTATCTATATTCATGACATGGTCTGCCAACTTGGTACTTACTTAGTGTAGATGAATAATTTCTGATAGGCAGAAATGGCTTCACTTTCAAATCAGGGATGATTTGAAGATGAAGCCATTGGCTAAAAATGGGTTGTGAATGTCAAATTGGGACAGACTAATGTGATCAGAACAGATCAGTCTAAATTGTATATGAAATAGTAACTAAGGTTTTGGTAACACTGCTACAGTGAGAGGGAGGTGATAGGTGATGGAAGTACTGCAAGTAGGATTTCTCTCCACAGAAGACTAACAATACAATGGTGAGTTGGTGACTATTATCTAAGAGTTTCCTTTCCAATGGTGAGACAAAGTGAAGGCCACGATATCCAAAAATTAGATAATTTCTATAATATTTTTTCAGCTGTAAAGGACATTTGATTATCAGTGCCCTCAGTCTCAGCCATTAACAACTAACTTTATCTTAGAACTTGCTGCACTTAAAGCAGTGCCAAAACTAAAATATTGTCCAAAGAAAATGAGGCTAATGCTATGGTTCTACTTGATTGTTCTGAATATTTAAATACATTGATCTTACTCATATCATTCCACATACATCCTAATTGACAGCAACCCTACTCAAACTTGGCTCTCAAATTAGTTTTATCCTGGCCTGAAACTATCCATAAACTTAAACCTTATGATGCTCAAGCTCATATGGTTGGTTTTGATATAGTTTCCCTATTCACCAATGTTTACCTAAAAGAAACCACATCATTCCTATCCCCTCTAACACAGGGATGGCCAACCTATGGTGCATGCACCAAAAGTGGCACATTTAATCCCAGTGATAATAATAAAAAAGTAAGCCTATTTATACAAAAAGTATTAATCAAAAACAGATTTATAGAAAAGTTAAAACTTAGTAATTATTTTTAGCGATTTATTGTTTCGCGCACATCTTTCACACATTCATTGGTTTGATCCTGAGGTGCCAAGCGTTAGCAAAATTGGTGTGTCGCGGGTTTTGCAAGCGATACTTGTGGGCTACGGAGTTGTGCTCTGTTTGTTCTTTGTGAACATTTGCAGTTTTTTCGAAAGTTAAGCCTTGTTTTTACATTCAGTTACCCATCACAGCACAAAAGAAAACAAGCAAGAAAATAAAAAAACAGAAGGTGATAGTAAGTGTGAATTCAGTGAGTGATGGAAAAATGAGTTCTTGTTTATAGCTAATCTGCCAGGAAAACCGTTGTACGTTATTCGTGAAAATACTTTCTCACATAATAAAAGACATGATCTTAATAGACAAACATCAGACTGAAATACGAGGAGAACTGAAGTGCTTGGGTCTGAGTTACAGATAGAGAGAATCTCGTTTTTATATTAAATCAATATATCACCTCTATATTAACATATTTTTGCTGAGAGTTTTTAAGGGTACAAGAGTTGTACGACACATCTGAATTCGCAAGTGAACAAATTGGCGCATGGAACGTAAAAGGTGGGCCATCCCTGCTCTAACATGTCTTATTTACTTTCATTATTCACACTGGCTATTTTGCATTGCAAAGAAAAGCTGATTGAAGGCACAGATATAGGTTTCCTTCTCAGTTTTCTCATTTGACCACTTGGCAGGAATATGTTAGAAATGCTTTTAGCACACCTCAACAGGTAAGGATCCATTGTACCATTGAAAAGGAAAATTGTCCTTGGTATTAATTATCTGACTTTCAAATAGATCCTTTTCTGTAGACAATACCTATTCACACTGAAAGGTATGGCCACACCTATCACACTATTCTTCTCTTGGTAGTATATTGTTATCAAAACCTTGTCTAATGCAGCTAGCACCATAGACACATTCTTAGCCACTGGCTTCCACCTTCACAATCAAGAACTCTGTCCATCCTCCAATAATCCAGAACACAAAATACTTAAATGTTCTGGATGTTTAAAGAATTGGGCCATATTCGCCCAGAACACAATGTCTTATCTGCTCAGGTTAGGTATATGGCATGGATACATCACTGGATCCAATGGAAAATAATCTCCCTCTCATATAACACTAGAAAATTCTCCAAACCTAAAATTTAGCTGCATAACATTGCCAAAAATTTTGGAGACAATTGTGAGATCTTCAAGATTCCACTACCGCACCCATAGTGCCAGTTAAGACTAGAAGTTGGTCTTCTGAAATCAGTCTGCCTTCCTCCTGGTTTGTGTCATACACCAATTTCTCTGTACAGATGAAAATGCCTTGTTGACCAGAGGCATCTTGTAATAGTTTATAATCTAGTTATTCCTTTTGGCTCCTGATTCTGTTAGTCAATTTAATTGTGGAGAGTTTTTTGTCATGAAGCCCACGCTTGTTGAGCTTTTAAATTATTTGTGGATGAGACTGCACTTATAATTTTTGCTATTCTTGATTGTACTGTCAAATTTTTCTTTTGAACTAGAAGCTGGAGTCCAGATTGATGGGGCATATTGCATAGTGGGTCGTATGAGTGCTGTATATGTAGTTTTGAGTCTCTTCGATTTTGCACTCAACTTTGTCCCACAAAGCCTTTTGATGATCTTAAGCTTTTTAAGAGCTTTATTGGATATACTTGTAATATGAGTTGTAAATCGCAGTTCAGTATGTAGGGTTAGGCCTAAGTTGGTTTTTCTTAGGTTTTCTATTTTGGTATTATATATTTTGTTGTGGGGGGGGGTTGTAATTGTGTATTTTTTCTATCAGTGGAGAAGATGCTCAGTTTTGTTTTTTCTGGGTTTATCTGTAGCTTAAGTTCCTTTATCCATTTTTCTAAGCATTTTATTGAATTATTTAGGACTTTTTCAGATTGTTGAGGATTACTGCTTGTATGCCAGAAAAAACAAAACTGAGCATCTTCTCCACTGATAGAAAAAATACACAATTACAACCTGTACTGTGAAAAAATTCACAGTACAGAAGATCAATTATTTTATCTTTGCATAATAGCATGCTATTTTTGTCATTTATGTGAAGCTGGATATTGTTCATATAGATGAAAAATACGAGTGGGCTTAAAACAGAACCTTGTGGGACTCCAGCCCAATTTCGATGCATGTTGGAATACATTCCATTAACTTTTACTTTCATTTTTCTTCCTTCCATGAAATCTGAAATCCAAATTAATGCATTCTACCTTATTCCTGTATCGTATGCAATTTTTATTAATTTTTGTCTCCAGACATGATCGTAGGCAGCTGTGAGATCCAAGAATATGGCTGTCGTCTTTGGTGGTTTTTCTTGAAAGCCATTTATGACTGATTGGCAAAGATAAAATAATTGATCTTCTGTACTGTGAGACCTGTAAGTAGTTTGGTAGAAGGTGATCTTGTTTTCTAAGAGCCAATTCATAGGTCTGGTATGTATTATTCTTTCATTTAGTTTACAGAGTGCTAGTCAAGGCTATTGGTCTAGCTTTTACAGTCACTATGGTTTTTGGTAGTTTACCTGCATTCCAGGAAGCATTAAATACGAGATGGTATCAAAAAGTTTCGAGACTAGCTCTGTTTACAAGAAATTACTTTATTTATCTACGTTTACACTATCACCTTCAAAATAGTCTCCTTGCGTATCAGTACAGCGTTCTTGCCACTTCTGGAGGTCTTTTCGAAGCATGTCAAGCACCTGCAATTCGTGCTGGATCTCCGCAACGGTGATCTTCTAGCTGGATCTTCATCTTCCGCAAGAGGGTGAAGTCTGCAGGAGCCAAACCTGGCGAGTAGGGTGGGTGCGGAAGTGAGATGTTTCTGGCGAGAAACTCGCGTCTGAGGAGAGCTCGGTGACAGAGTGCATTGTCATCATGGAGCATCCAGTTTTTCGCGCACCACATCTGGGCGCTTTCACCGAATTCCTCCTTCAGACGCCTTAAAACCTGGCAGTAGAACTCGCTATTGACGGTCTGGTCCCTGAGAACGAATTCTCGATGCACAATGCCACGAATGTCGAAAAAGACTGAGCATGCACTTGGTCGAGCTGAGGACCTGTCTTGCCTTTTTCGGTCGTGGAGATGGGCTCTTCCACTGTGAAGACTGTTGCTTCGTCTCAGGGTCGTATCCGTACACCCAAGTTTCGTCACCGGTGATTCTCGACATGAAGGGTGGGTCATCCACGGCACGGTGACGGCGTTCTTGGCAGACTTCGACGCGGCGTTCCTTCTGCTCCTGGGTCAGCATCCTTGGGACGAACTTGGCAGCAACATGGTGCATGTTCAAATCACACGTGAGGATTGCCTGGACTGTTCCGATGTTATGGAGTGTTCTCCGACGATTCTCATGCACAAGTTGCCGAATGGTTTCGACATTTTGGGGGGTTGAGCTTGTTGAAGGTCTTCCTGATCTTTCATCGTCTTCCAGTGATGTTCTGCTCTCGAAGCACGCGTGCCACTCAAAACACCTCGAACGACTCATTGCAGCATCGCCGTGAACTTGCCAAATCGTGTCAAACGTCTCTGTGGCAGATTTGCCCAGTTTCATGCAGAATTTCACGTTTGTTCATTGTTCTAACTTGCTGTTCATGATGAAATTGCAGATGTGGTAAGAATAGCATCAGTTGCACAGCTCCCGATGTACACAGGATAAAGTCTTTTGGCACACTGACTTATGAGGGTAGGTGCTCCCTGTGACTGTGTGCTGCCGTCTGTTGGCGTGTTACAAACCTAGTCGAAACTTTTTGATGTCGCCTCGTATCTTCAGGAGGCAGTTTTTGGCTATTTTCCCCATGTTTTTAATCATGTCCCAAAGGCGAGATCAATTCTGGGTGATTTGACTAATTGCTGCTTTTAATTGTCATTGTCCCGAGTAACGATGTCTTCAGAAGAATAGGTTCTGGATTGTATAGTTCGCCTACCGATTGGAGACCCTTCGACACTAATGCGCATGCCCCAAAAAGGAGAATCCATTCCGATAATGGGGTAATCAATCAGTTCTGGGATGAGTTTATTATTACAGGTCGGAAAATTTAGCTTTTCTTTTACGAACATTGTAGTTTTTAAAGTGCAACTATTTTGCTTGTATAACACTTAGAAAAATATACGTAGAGTATTAATAAAAAAAAAAGGTATAGCATAAAACAAAAATTTAACGAAATTTATTTTTAAGAAAGTTTTCTATAAAATAAAAATAATTATACAGAAAAACATTTTTTTTTTCAAATGAACTTAGATATTCTAAACTTACAGTTGAGAGAACTGAGACACTTTAATGTCCTAAACCGATTAATTATTTATGACTTGTTGCGACTTTTAACAAATCCATGCAAAAAAAAGTTGGGAAAAAAAATACCATTATCAAATCCTTTTAATCTTCATAGTCATCTGAATTGGTGTCGATTTCACTTAAACTGATCACCAATGGTTCGCATAATTCTTCGATAATTCCGTCTCTATCCCAATACATATTTTCCAATGAGGTGATATGAGAGCAATATTTTCCAGTTTTGAACCCTAATACTTTCAGTCGCCTGTTCTGAAAGCTTAAACAGTTTCGATATGTCAATATCCCCAGTTACGTTGCGATGCGAATGAAACTTTTCACTTCTGACAAACATACTTAATAGCATTAAAACAAAATCCGATTTCATGAAGTATTTTCTTTAAAATTTCTCTTTTCCAAGGAAAATTAATTTTTTCTTTAAGCACAATAGTTCTTATAACGTCTACAACAAAATCATTCAAAGCTACCGTTTCGATGATTTTCTTTCTCTGGCGCTTTTTTTTTTAGATTTAAATTTTGGCTTACCTTCACCTTTTGATTCCCTACGAATTCTTTTAACAGTCGACCCCGATACTCCCGCAATTGCACTTGCACGTTTAATAACTTGAGAAAGGGGAACAAGGAGACTGCCTTTTAACGATTCTTTTTCGCAGAATGTCAGCACATTATTCTTTAGAAAGAGCTACTGAAACTTAACAACAGAACTTGTTGACTGTACTGGATCCATCATACAAATTAATAATAAAAAAAAAATGCAAAAAAGCGACAACAAAAATCAAACTAATACAGCGACAACAAGAAAGCACGTGATTTCGCATATTGGCGACCAATTCGTACATCCTCCCCCTTCAGCATGAATCGACTATTCTTGGCGAAACGCAAAGCAGAGACCTACAAACGGTGGGGTATTAGCAGATGTTTTGCAATTTTCCTGCACTTTTTGTCATGTTGTATTGCAGCTTGCTTGCATGGGAGTAATGTTTGGCAAGTAAATTTGCCATCTGTTTGTTTGCTGCTGTATTGGTTCCTGAGGAAACTGGTTTGAAGAGTGATCAGTATCCGAAAGTGTTGCGTTGTTTAATAATCTGATGTTCCAGTGTTGAGTCTTGGATCTAGCCTATTGCAGAATTATTCCCACTTTTGTTTTTGTTTGCAGTTAGAAATTTCATCTTTTATGTTTTGAGTTAATTCTATGAACTTCTTTCTGTTGTCTTCTCTGTATTATTTTGTTTTAACTGTTTGTTGATAATCTCTTTCTGTGATCATAGCATTGATATCTTTCCAAAATGGAATCCAATTTTCTTTCCCGAGTCCTCTGGGAATTGAATTTCTTTGCAGCTCTCTGTATGCTGTTAGTTCTAGTAGTTGCTGGTAAAGTTCTTTACTAGTGGGTGTGCTAGTGCAGTGTGTTTCTAATAGTTGTGTGTATTTAGGCCAATTTGCTTTTCTGAAGTTTCAAGATTTCTTTGTGGTTTCTGGTCCTCCAAATGAATGGTTGCGATAAAAGGTTTATGATCGCCGATGGCATTCTTTAGTATTTTCCACTGGGTAAGACTCACAGTTTCATAATCTGCTATGGTGTCTAATGCTGATTCTGTGCTTGTTGTTTTTGGCATGTATTTTGCTTGTTTAGATCATCAATTATGTCGTCTATTTGTGCTCCTTTCCGATCTAGTTGTGGGGAGCCCCAAGTTGGGCTTTTGGCATTTAGATCTCCTAAAAGGATCTTTGTTTGACTTAGTTGAAGTGGTTCTGTGTTTATAACTGGGTGATATGCATTGATTATTGTAATAATGCATTTTAGTTGAAATATCTTGACTGCTTGAGCCGCTGTGTTACTATTTATACTGATGTTTGTAGTTGATATGATTTCTTAATGTTTTGGTCTGTAGGAGTATAGCTAGACCTCCGCCAGAACGATCCGGTCGATGGTTCAACATACTTCAGCTAAATATCAACGGAACTCAAAAAAGATGGAAGAACTTAAGAACATTTTATACAAAAATAACCCACATTGCATGCTTACAAGAAACGAAACTAAATCAGAATCTGAAGCTTCAAATCAAAGGCTATTAATGTTGAATAGCCTTTGGTTTGAAGCTTCAGATTCGGATTTAGTTTCGTTTCTTGTAAGCATGCAATGTGGGTGTTTTTTTTTTTGTATAAAATGTTCTTAAGTTCTTCCATCTTTTTTTGAGTGCCGTTGATATTTAGCTGAAGTATATTGAGAGTCCTCATAGCATATTTCTCATCGAGATTCCGGACTGCAGTTCTCGACCCGTCGGCTACCCCGGACGCAGCAGTAAGTTTGATCAGAACAGACTCCTTTCATGGAATTTGGTGTACCAGAGCCCCATTAGCCAGCAATTTTCAGGGTTTGATGTAGCAATCCAAATGAAAAAAAAGTGGTAGCAGGATTCGACAGGAATAAACTTGAATAAGATACTAGAAATTTTTTTTGGGTTTGATGTAATTATCCAACTCAAAAAAAAAATAAATTTCATGCTACCGTATTGGCGCCTCGCCCTACAAAGCAAACTCACGTTCGATGTATTTGCATGTGGGCAAATGCCTCGGACGTGAGGTTGGACTTGTGCAAGGCATTGACTTCAATAAATTTGAAGTTAGATTTCTAGAGAAGTGTTTGTTCACTAAGACGTCAGCAAGTTGCCAGAATTGTATGTGGAATCTAATCTCCTCAAGCAACAATGTTGAATGGGGTAGTCAATACAAGGTGTGAAGGTGGTTAGATCTAAGAGGATACTACAGTTCATATACAAGCTGGCCATAATTACTTTCTCTTCAGAGCCTTATGTAACTCGATCTGACAACCAGAATGTCATCAAATTTGGCAGAGAGACTAATCAAGACATTATCGAAAAGCTGCCGATAGGGGAATACGGGGTTATACAACAATGTAAAAATGTTAATATGGAGAAACAAATGAACAGACTAAACTGAAATGAAAGATTGCCTTTGTGTATTATACTTATAACGCAATAATAAAAAATTTAATGTCAATTTAATTCAGCACAGTAACTACATTATTAGTTACTTGAGCGTAAGTGTCAAACTTGTTGCATAACTCGAGCACGCCGAGTTGTCATGCGGAAGTGGTTCAATGTAGCACCCTTCTCGTGGATCAGAAATTGCATCCTGTTCACAGCAGAATGCAACATGTCTGAAGGAGTGTTTGTCACAGTCCGTAATACATTGTCCTTTGGCTGCCAAGTTTGAGACATCACCACGATAGATGGCATTCGGGTAACCCCACAACCAAAAATCGAATTGTATAATGGGAAGGGGTGCCCATGCAACTAGAAAGCAGCGACTTTTCACTTCTGTGAAATGATACCATAGAATCTGATGTACTGGTTGGGAGGGGGATCTATCTTGAATAAAAAGTGATCTCGTCCAGACATCGTCATTGTTGACGTTGTGAAATGACGAGACTGTTCAGCATATAGCGATAATTCTGTGCAGGATTGAAACACATTATTGGTCCTGTCAGAGTTGATGTCCTCAAAAAATAGTGTTGTTAAATCTACTGCGAAGCTAATCAAACGGTAATTTTCGGTTCCTGGGGCACACTGAATGATTTGAAAGGCCAAATTCGACAATTTTTGATGTTTACAGTCCCCATTCAGATAAAAATATGCCTCATCACAGAATTTTCCAAGTCAAGCATCGTTGACTCCCAATCTAACCAGAGATGTCAGAGCAAATATCAGCTGCTGTATGCGGTCCTGGGCCACAACAGCGCCATATTTACCCTACCGGGAGACTTCTTGAAATAACTTTTTCCCCCAGTATCTTGATTAGTCTCCCTACCAAATTTGGTAACATTCTGTTTGATCAAGCTACATGGGAGTGAATATGGGAAAGTTTAATTATTGTCAAGGCCTGCTGTTAATTGCAATGGGAAGCCCTCTTTCACCACCTTGTGCTGATCTATTTATGGAGAAATTTGAAAATAAAATTTTATCTCAACTGGACTAAACCCACAGTTTGAAGATACTTTGAGATTTTTATTGTTTGGAAAAATACGGAAAAGGATTTGTTCAATTTCCTAAGCAAGAACAACTCTTTACATCACAAAATTAAATTCACTCTAGAACTGGAGAAGATAACCAATTACCATTTCTGCAGATTTTAAATAAGAAACAAATAAATGGACGCATCAGCCTTGCAGTTTATCGCAAACCCACTGTTAGATCCTGAATGAAGGAATCTTGCAAAGAAATCATTCATTCAGAATCTAACATACTAAACTTACTAACAAAGAGAAATACCTGCATATCAGCTGAAATTACAAGTGAAACTTCTTCACTTTATGTATAAAATTGTTATTTTTATCTTATGTTCCATGTACTTTAATCTTTCGATCACTACTAAGATCAAATTATAGAATGTTTTAAAGGAGGAATTTTGTTAATATTGATTTAAGCCTCACTTTAGCTGATTAGAGTGATTGTGAGCCACCAGATACAGATTAAATAATTCTTAGAAGGTATACTACAACACGTGTCCAGCATAACGCCGGCGGCAGTAGTTAAGCGGAACGTACGTCGGCGCATATTCCGTGAATCCAAGAGCATAACAGTGTCGGGAGAGCAAGGGATGGACCCAAACGGAGAAAAGAGATGGGTCGTGTGTAAAAGAGACTCCGAAAAAAGGGCGCTCTAACGAAGAATATAAGGGGACGAGCGCCGTATCGGAGCTATGGCTTGTCGTATCGTTTTCCTACTTGGTGGTTCGGTGGTTCGCATAAGGGGGAGGGGGAATGAAGTCTGTGCTAAGATGTCGGACAGCGAGTTTTCTTGGAGTAGGATTCTATGCGAAGCTGAAGGTAAAATTTCCAGTCCTAGCAGAATCAAGCCATCGCTGAAAAGTCCCATCGCAATGTATCCTGAAACACAGATTCGAGTCCGTTTTCGGCAGAAATCATGAAGATAGCGTGACCCCATACGTTGGTGTAAGGTCAGCCAAGAGACCGAGAAGTAACCAGACGTATATGTGTGCTGAAAGACGCGGTAAAAAGTTCGTTAAAGTAAAATTACTCTATTTTGTGTATAAAATTCCTTAGAGGAAAGATTATTATTTGCAAATGTAATTTAAGAAGAAATTTCTAAAGAGCTTTGTGGACAGTCTCTAATTAGAAAGTTAACCTCATTTGAGAGTAAGAATTGTTTGGAAGAAATCTTTTGTGTTGTTTGTGATAGAATTAACTTAACGAGATTAGAATTGTGGATTTATAGTAACTGAGTAACATAAGAATGTTTGCCTAACTTTTATATGAATAGCATTGCAGAAAGGAATTTTAGCTTAACTTCATATCATTTGTAATCTATTCCAATTTTCAGTTACTGAGTTTTGCATGCGGTATAACCTTTGATTTAATTTAGAATATGTTAACCTCTTAACTCGAGTTTTTTTTTTATTTAGTATTGAGTCAAATTGAGTGTATGAATTTTTGTGTATTCTGTTTAGATATTCCAATAAACATGTCATATTTACTTAAACCTGCGTCATGCCTGATTACGATTCCAAACTACCACTTATAAAAATAGAACCTATTTTGGCGGGAAGGAATTAGGAAGTGTATATAATAAAGATTTAGGTCACAACTGCAATAATTTGAATCTATACGGCAGTGTTGAAGTATATCATTTTGTAAGAACGCCTCAGAATCTAGTATTTTCTCTGAGTAAGGATCCTTTTCTGTTATAGGATACTAGCTGGCGCAGCAAAAATATAAATTCGCCAGTATCCGAAGAGGAAACAATCCTAGATGGGAACTTCTTTGGGAAATGGACCGAGTCCTTGACTCTTTATCCCTTCATCTGATTTTAGCTTGTGTATGAGAAGATTATTTTGGGTAAATTACCCGCTCATTGTAAGCTATATTAGCTTTATCTTGCGATGGAGGATTTGGGTTTTTTTATGATTGAAATGATCTGAGGGTTTGTAGTCTGCTGCCTGTTAAATTAGCTGATTTGGGTGATTGTCTGTGAAGAATTTTTCTGCAATGCCTGTCATATAGGTCTTTATATCTGGAAGGTTGGCTTCCTGGTGTAACAGGAGGTTTCTCATGAACCAAGGGGCATTAAAAGCCATTCTCAGGCATTTGTTCTGGATCGCCTGTAATCTGTTGATGTTGCTTTTAGCTGTGTGTCCCCAGGTTGGTGATGCGTAAGTGGGTTGTGGTTTTATTACAGATTTATAGAGGAGGATTTTGTTATTTATGTTTAGGAAGCGCTTCCTATTCAAAAGTGGATATAGTTGTGCTATTGTCTGACTTGCTTTGGTGGAGATACTATTTATGTGTCTTGAAATTCAGGCGTTTATCGAGATGAACTCCTAGATATTTGGTATAGATTTTGCCAAAGGATGATTTTTCCAAAACATTTGTATGCTTGTGTTCGGTTCTGCTTTACGTCTGGTGAAAAGTACTGCAGAGCTTTTTCCTGGATTAATGGCAATGCGCGCCATTTGGTGTACCAGTCCTCTAATTCGTTGACTGCTCTCTGTGGCTTGTTTGTGGACGGAGGGGATCTGGCTATGATAATTGTCGTCGGCATAGAGAGCGGTGATGGATGGGGACAACTTGGGGAGATCCGTCATGTATATGGAGAAGAGCAGGGGAGATAGCAGAGAGCCTTGTGGGACTCCTGCCATGACTCCTTTCTGTGGATCTGATTTCATTCAGTTTTATTTTTAAATTTTCTGTTACTGAGATATGATTTGATAAGTAGAACTAGTCGTATTGGGATCCTTGTTGTAGCTTGAAAATTAGACCATGATGCCAAATTCTATCAAATGCTTGTGTTATGTCCAAGAAGACAGCATCAGAATGTTGGTACAGTTTTCTTGAATACATCACCCAACATTCTGCACCAGAATGTTGGGTGATGTATTCAATGATTCTGTAAATTTGGAGGGTCGTAGAATGCTGTTTTCTGAATCCGAATTGCTCGTCTTGTATGAATTGATTGTTATCTGTTGCTGCTTGAATTCGTGTTACTATAGCGCGTTCGGCTATCTTGCCTTCACACGATAGAAGGCAGATAGTTCTGTGGGAATTGTGCATTTTTCCCAGGGTTTTGGAATTATGAAGACATCTGCAAGCTTCCATCGCTCTGGGAAATAATTTAGCCGAAGGATGACATTGGTGATGGCTACCAGATGTATAACCCCATTACGTGGGAGTAGCTTGAGCACCTCGTTCCTTATACCATATGGACCCGGAGCCTTTTTTGTTCTTTAGTTTTCTTATGATGTCATATATTTCTGTTGGAGACACGGATTTGTTTTTGGATTGGAGTGAAGCGTTTCGAGTTATTTTATGCACTTGAGTGTGGATTTTTCTTATGAAGCTTAAATCTACATTGGAATAATTGGGACTGCATTGTCTTTGTAAGCTGTCTGCAAATGCTTCTATCTTTCCCTCGTCACTGTAGACGACTATATTCTCCTTGGATTGAGGGAAGCGTGCTAGGTTTTGAACGAAGTGATCTCATCATTCTCCACAGTGATCCTCTGTGTTTAGTTGGTGCATTTTGTTATTCCAGAGTTCGTTACGGTGATCCTTTAGGGCATACCGAACCTGGTTTGTAGCTCTGTTAACTGCCTGCTTATCTGCGTTCCAGTGTTCTGTGATTTTTTCTTCTTAATCTGTTTTTCTCTCGGGTGAGACATTTTATGTCCTCTGGGAGTTTACTTGATGGTGCGCATTTGGTTGTATGTGTTACCTGTGATACTGCTGTTAGTACTTGCTTTTCAAAGGTTTTTACTACTTTTTCTGCCTTCGGTGGATATTATATGTGGTACTGGGCCAAGAATTTCCTGGCAGACTGAGGGAAGTTTTTTCCAGTTTATAAAGGTGGAGGTATTTTCCGTTAAATCTTGTGTGGTGCCTAGTTGCAATATTATGGGGTTGTGATCAGAACTTAATTCGTTTACTGGATGTATTTGATAGCTGTGTGCTATGTTTTTTAATATAGCTATATCAAGCACATCAGGATGGGCTGAATGTTTGGCATTAAAATCTCCAGCTATAATTATTGCTTTACCTGCATTTAATATTTCGTTCAGATCTGATTCTAGGAGTTTTTGTATCTGGGGGGTTGTAGGCTGCAAATACCATGGTACTACTTGTGTTCTCCATGTGTATTTCAATTCCTGCTTCCATGTGTTCTGTTTGAGGTGTGGCGATTGCGTTTTGTTTTATACTTCATTAAAAGAAGATGGCAGTTCCTCCTCCTCTTGCATAGGTTCTATCTGTGCTGTACATGGTATAGTTGTTGATTTTTGTCTTGTAAGATGGACGCAAATGTGTTTCATTTACTAAAATGATGTCTGCTTGGGTTTCTGCCACGAATTCCTGTAGTTCTATTGCTTTGTTGGGTAGTCCGTTAGCATTCCAGCTGGGTTTCTGCCGCGAATTCCTGTAGTTCTATTGCTTTGTTGGGTAGTCCGTTAGCATTCCAGCTGATATGTAGAGAGTTCGGTTTTATCCATTAAGGATTGCAGAGAATAAAATCTGTGTTTTAGAATGATGTCCTTGGCCTCTTGTGTTAGGTCAGTTTGTTAGAGTTCTGTAAGCATCTCTCCTATACAGCTTATGTTGAGAAGATTGGTCTTCCTGGTTTACTGTTGGTGGTTTGTTTTGGGTTTAGTCTTGTTGTTGGGTTGGTCTTGCAACTTCTGCATATGTTCTTCCGTTTGTTGTGGAGGCTGTGATTTGTTGGGTGGGTGTGCTTTTTGTATGGGCTTGCTGCATTGGGGTTGTATCTTCTGGTTTTGAGGATGCGCTGTACACCCTCTGTAGTTGGCAGGGTGTGGGCCCCGCAGTTAGCACATTTCGCTGGCTGGGTGCATGGTTTCTTGCATTCTAGTGTGGCGTGTTTTCCTCGGCATTTCACGCATCGGAATTCTGTTTTGCATAGCTGTGCATGACCGAACTTCTGACATCTGTGGTATTGTGTTGTTGTGGATTTGCATCTCAGAGATTCTACTTTTATAATTAGGTCGCAGATGGTTTGGAGGTCGTATATATCTTTCTAGTCTTTTGAGATTTCGACTATGATCAAGGGGTAGGAAGTCTTGTCAGCTCTGTGCATTTGGCTTACTTTAATGGGGTTAAATCCTTTGTTATGTAGGTCTGTGATGACTTCTATTGATATTGTTTCTGTGATTCCTTTTAGTACTACTTTCAGATGTTTATCGCTGAGTCGGAATGTGTGATACGGTAGGTTGTTGTTATCCAAGAATTTTGTAGTCTGTCGATGTCTTAGGTTGAATTCGTTTTCCTTCTGTGTTTGTTGCCTTTGTGAAGGTGATTCCTGTTGTTTTCAGAGCGGTGGCGATCGATGTCCAGTGTTCCTTGGCCCTTAGGATAACTGGGGGTATTCTTTCCTTTGTCTGTTTCTGTTTCTCTTGTTTTGGGTATTTCCGTTGTTAGATATTTTTCTTTTCTTTTGTACTTTCTGGAAGTCTGTGCGATTCTGTTGTTTGGTAGGCGTTGCTATGTGTTGCTTGTTCTTCTGATTGTGGCAAGAATGCTAAGTCTTGTTGAGGGTGTGTGTCACCTTTGTTGTTTTGGTCGTCTGTGACTACTGCGGGGGGGGGGAGGCAATGTGTCGTACGGTTTTACCTTTCCTGGCCAGTTATCATTTAAGTGTTTTTCTAATCTCAGGAACTCTCTGTAAACTTTTTCGAACTTTAGGGGTTTTCCATGGTCTCGTTATTGCTAAGAAATAGAGAATTGGTTGCTACTTACCTTTAGTAAGTTTTTCTGAGTTCTGGCACTCAGAAACGCTCCTGTAGTCCTTTTTGTAATAAGCTTCCAATACTTTGAGAATAATCCGTAATCCTGAGATACGAATATACACTATTTTCATCAAAATATCAGTAAATCACTAACTCGGTGTCCCAGTCAATCACAATCCTAGATGTAAGCATATTAGGCCTTATATCTGAAGAAGTAAAATAGCGATAGAAAGATAGAATAGGAAGATATAAAGCAGTAAAATATAGAGAAAGTAACGACCTAACAATTGAACAGCCGGTTGGATTTTAATTGAATAAGGTTTTAAATAAGATGGGATTTAATCAAGTAACAAATTAAGCATGAGTCACATAAATATTTAACACTACCAATACAGGTAAGTACTTGCACTTCACTTCTTCACACCATATTTCTCAGAAACTTAGCATTGTACACATGCTTAAAAAATAGCCTCTCTCATTAAAACTGATGATAAAGACCTCCAAGATGAACTATCCCTGATATTAAATAATCTTAAAAAGAATGATTATCCTAGAAAATTGATCCACAAGATTCTTTTCTGTGATCCTTCAAAAAGACGACCGGAAGATATACATTACAATTCTACTATTGGGATTCCGTTTACAGGGACTGTTTCTAATAAGATTGCTAAACTCCTCAAGCCACATGGAATACGAGTAGCTTTTAAACCTTCACAGACCATTCGCCAATTCCCAAGATCTCCAAAAGATAGGCATCCTTTTTTCAAATACGCCAGGGTTTACAACATCCCCTGCTCACGCGGCTTAAACTATATTGGCCAGACTTCAAGAAATTTTGAAATCAGAAAAAAGGAACACATAGGAGACATCAATAATACTAGAGAAGACAAATCCGGGTTAGCCTTTCATTTTGCCAAGACTAACCATGTTATAGAATGGGAAAAAACTCCATGCCCTACTTAGAGGAGGATTTCCGCTCCCAAATGATAAAAGAAGCCACAACAGTTCTCCGTTCAGAAGAAAAACTAAATAGAAACCAAGGATTAATTCTGTCCGAGATCTGGAAGACCCTCATTAGATCTTTAAACACGTCAGAATTAATAGAACGTTCCTACATAACATTGTTTTTGCAGAGACTAGTAGATCATACAATGTATGCGTTCTTCTGCTTTTGTAAAAATGCAGTTGTATTCGATCCATTTATGGTTTCATTTCAAACAGGTTTTTTTAGCGTTTAAGTGTTCTTATATTTACATAATTTTAAGCCTGATGAAGCCAACAGCCACAGTTGGCGAAACTAATTGGTATAACTTAGTTTAAAATAAACACATTTGACCAAAAAAAAACTCAAATAGTAGTCATGTCTCCTATATTTCTCGTGGTCAAAAATAACCGTTTTATTATCATATTATACAAAGTTAGTAAATTACTAAGGCATGACCAACCCTTAACGCAACCAAGTTGTACCTAACACAGTATCGTTTTTATCCACCCATTCTTGAATTATTTTTTGACCATTTTTTTCTGTTACTTTTATCACCACTTCTCAGATACGGATTAGTCTATATACATGCAGTCTGAGAGGTGATCTAGGCCTGCAGTTCTTAGTGTATTATGGAGAGATCAGAGTGTGGCTTTGGGATGGATTGTTCATATATCAATTTAGGAACTTTTTATAATCGTGACAATGGAGTTGGATAAAGGAGAATGGCTATACTGTGATAGCGCTGGATTTTGCAGAGACATTTTGACAAGAACACCACATGGAGCAAATGGAAATATGAAACTGTGATCTAGTGATAGAGAATTTCTGGATAAATACCAAACAAGAATAAATGGAAATGCAGGAGAAAGCAAGTGATTAGCAGTGTGCAAGAAGGAAATATTCAGTTACTGATGAAAAATTGGATAGGTGATAGTTAAAGTGATGCTAGAAATCTTGCAGGATGATTTAAGCACTGCAACTGTGTGCAAAAGATATGTGTCAGTTTGATGCTCAGGAGTCAAAAAATATTTTGGTCCCTAACAGCATTTTGTTTGAAATAGGGTGGATTCTACAGTTTTGTTTACGGGACGAAGAATCATATTTTCCAGGAGAAGAGGAAGAAAAAAAAACTTCCCCATACCAGCGATCGACTAGCTCCGGAAACCGGTCGAGGAAATACTTAAAAAGTTCCTTTAATCGGCTACTAGAATCGAATTCCAGTCTTCCTTCATGCTGTTTAGCGCTGTGAATGCAAGGACGATTTCAAGTAAATTACAGTCTCCTGTCCAGAAGTATGAGAAAGAATATAAATTCTGTACACATTAGGGAACTGTACTCCAGCAATAAGTCTAAGAGGAAAAACAAGTTAGCTTTTGTAGCATTTTCAGTAAGGTCTGCCAGGCGTTGTCAATACGGTTGAAAAGAGACACTCAATTTCAAGTGCATGACAGTATATATGCTATCAACTGCAGGATAAGTACTGTCTCTTAAAATGCACAGAAAAATTTTAATTTCATAAAATTTTAATTTATGAAAACTTCAGCGAAATTGGGAGAATTTAAGACAATCGTTTGTTGGTATTTGGACTGTGAATGTGGGTTTTAACTTTATACATCATCTGCCAAGAAAGTAACTTGTGTAGCTTTGAATTCTATGCTTAGTGGATAAGGCATGGCTGAATAAACCAGATCTATCCAAGTTGAAGTAAAAGGAGTATCTTCATTCTTGTAGACTGAGTTATTCTGCTGCAGTTGATAGCATATATTGCGAGGCGCTTGAAATCAAGTTCTTGTTGTGCTTATCTTTCAACTATTGACAATGGCTAGGAAACCTAGCCAAAAATTCAAAAAATATTTTTTCTTAACGTGTCAGTACATTAATTTATAATTTTATCATTGTCGTCTGCTTCTGACTCAATACTTAAATCTATTTGTTCTTCAGGTAATTGAAGCTAGGCTTTTTGGGGGTCATGGTAAATAAAGATGGACATAAAAAAAGTTCATTTTGGTCATAAATATACACACGTTCTGTGTAGTTCATAGGTAACGTTTACATCCTCTTTGCTAGGCAGCATGAACAAAGACTAAAATCTAAGTTCAACAATTTAGAACAAAGTTCTGAATTGTTGGCAAACTAAAGAGAGCTTTTCTATGTCTGCCTTCGACCGGTTCTTGGGATAGCAAATGTCACATGGACAAGCGGATTTTTTTCTTTAGGAAACACATTTTTTCGCTGTAAACTCAAAATATATCACAGAACATTATTTCAGACAATAACATTGTGTTTGGGTTATGGATAGGTTGACCATATTTCCTTGAGACAAAAACGGGACATTGGGATGGCAAAAGTGGGACAGGGGTTATGTAGTATTTTGTATTCATGAAAAAGTAAGATGAAAAAAAGTTTTATTACATAAACATATTGAGCTTACCATTATTCTTCAGTGACAGAACCCATACAAAAATTTAGGTAGATGAAGAGGGAGACTGTATTTCCCCACGATCGTACAATGATTATTTCTCCGATGAAGTGATCTTATGCAGCAAATTTCGGTCTTTCAACATCTTATAAATAAACTTCTCACACTCCATGACACACTATTTTGTCTTACAACTAACATAGCCATCATTGTCTCAACACATAATCTAGATTTCTACTTTGACCACATACTGTTCATAACAGAAAATATTCTCTCAACAGATGCTGTACTTCCTGGAAGACAAAGAATAAACTCTATTATATTACAAAAGTCTTGAAAGTCTAGGCATTTTTAGCTCATTTCAGAAAAAATCTGTACTTTTGTTCCATCACTTGTACACAGCTTGTCCAGTTAAATGAATTTCAGTTCGTCCTGGAGATCGTCATTAAAACTGCAGTTTCGCCTCTTTGACATTTGCAAAGATAAACTTAACGCTTTTAAAAAAATAAGACATAAAACTTTTAAAAATATGAAATTTAAACCACTGGCATTGAATAACAAAGCCACCGGTTAGTATACAGGCAAAACAAAAACTAACGATACAGCAGAACATACGCCGTGCCTGAGACGTGCAAGTGTTGCCAACATACTTTTTTTTTCTCTGAATAAATCACTGCAGATATCGATATATTTAGTATCGAAAATTGCGACTCCATGTTAATACGAATCACTGGTATCCATGATATTGATATTTTTTTATTAAATAGTTTTTATTAAAAACGGGACAAAATTGACATTTTTATTAAAACGACGGAATTGCCTGGAAATATAAAAAAAAATCGGTACGTATGGTCAGCCTAGTTATGAACCACGAGATGGTAATACATTTCAGTCCTCTCTCTTCATTGGAAGATGAGATGTATGTATGAGAATAAGTCATTAGATGATTTGATTCTGATATACTGTGTCTGTGTATACATGCATTCGCTAAGATAAATCACTTTGTGAGAATACTTCTGGGTTAAAAACTACTTAAATGAATTTAAGAAAGACGAACATAAACTCATATCGTTACTAAACAAACTGTTACAACGGAAGCTGAAAGCGAAACCACACGGAACGTCGGAAGTGCTACGAGATAGGTATTGTTCAGTTTCTGCAAATAGTTGACTGAAAAGCTAAAGCCTGATATATGGGAAAAATCTGATAAAGGATTTCCAAATATCACATAGGAATAATTTGGTTTCCTATTAAGTGTCTCATGAAAAGATGAACATAATAGATAATATCCTGCCCAAGGCTAAGGCCTTTGACAGGATACCACATGGAATTCTAATCAGTAAACTGCAGCATATGGGGATGGATATAGGGTTGGTGTAGGAGGGTGGTTGATTGAGAGATATCAGAAAGTAGTTTATTCAGGGGTAGAGTCCAAACGACGACCTGTGACTAGTGTGCTGCAGGGTTCTGTTCTTGGACCACTACTATTTAATTTGTTCATTAACGATATAGGAAAGGATCTGAGAGGAACTGTTAATTTGTTAGCTGATGATGCAAACATGGGTAGAGCATAAGTGAATGCACACGATGTCAAAATTTTGCAGGATGATTTGGATAGATTGGAGAACTGGGCTAAGGAGAATGGATTCAATTTAAGGTGGCAAACTGTAAGGTTATGCGTTTTGGGGTGAAAAGATTAGCAGAAGAGATTTGGAGTGTTGGTGGATAGGGAGTTGAAGTTTAGGGAGTACATTGCAAAAGTGGCTAAATCAGCTCATCTATCACTTGGTTAGTGAAGAATACTTTGACGAGCAGAGACAAGCAAGTTATTGTTCCTCTGTATCGACCCCTGATAAGACCCCATCTTGACTACTGGGCTCCAGAGTTTCTTCTTGATGGGGAGGAGGCGGAGAGGATCCCGAGGCGAGTGACCAAGATGATAGCAGGTCTATGGAATAAACATGAGAACAGGTTGAAGATTTGTGGGTTGCAGAAATTGGTTGATAGGCAGAAAAGATTAACCGAAGGGTTTCTATATAAGATTAATTCAGAGGTGGTGGAAGGACTAGGGGGCCATGCATGGAAACTGGGCAAGAGTGTGGTTAGCAAGGGTGTTAGAACTAGGTTTTTTACTTGGAGAGCGGTGAATGAGTGGAATAAGCTGCCAGAGTCTGTTGTGGGTGCTATGACTGCGAACGAGTTCAAGGCAAATAATGATAGATACAGTCTGGATGTTAATAGTTGTTCTTGACATGATGTTTAGGGTCTCACTCGATGAGTAAGGACTCATTGGACTTGCCTATAATATAATAATAATACATTATTTGGTGTTGTGAGCAATAACATTATCTTCTATGTAAGGCATGGAGCATTTTTCTACTCAGTGATGTGGAGGGGGGGAGAGAATGCAAACCCGGTCCTAGTTTGGTTCTGTTCTTGATGTCTGTGTTCTTTGACTTAAACCCATCCATACTACTATGAATGAGATGTGCACACTAAAAGTGAATTTTTCTTTCAGCGCAGTGAGTGGAAGCAAACTTCCACTCACTGCGTTGAAAGAATAATGAGCTCAACTGTGAACAAACATCCATGGATGTTCCGATGTTCTCTCCCCACCTCACATGAGAAACTTTCATCAGACGATAGCTTATAATTCTCATGCAGAAATTCAGTTTCCATAAATGTCCGTTGTGCACAAGCAGTTGGAGTATAAAGTTGTTTGTAATTAAGTTATACCTCGTCTTTTTTATAACAGATCACTCTTTTTGAATGCATTTTGTATAATCATTTATGCAAGATGCTTACTTAAGCTACAGCTCTTATGAAAAAGTCAAATCAATGCACCATTTAACCCAACGACCATAGGGAGTACCTAAGGTATGCATAAGGCAGCTCTTAGGCTGATGGTGATGGTTTATATACATATTTTATCCAAGCCACATTGCCAGCCTACTACAGGACCATATCAAACATACAGGCTCTTTGAGAACTCGGAACAATCTGACCTCTCCATTGGACATTCTATCTAATCTAAATATTGTCTCCTTGTTCAATGTTCCTGTAGATGAAGTCCTGGAACTTGTAGACGATCTATTCGCCCATAAGACCTCAGTTGAAGTCTTCATTATTTCAGGTACAGTGGAAAAAGTTTTAAGTAGCTATCTGGACTTTTCTGGGGCAGCCTCTCTAATGTGCCGATTTATTTAGATAAAAACTTGAAAAATGTTTCTTCCCGTGAAACTGGCAGTTTGGTGGAAACATAGTGCTGATGAGTTATGCTATTTCCTTTTGTTTATCAACTCATTACTCCGAAAAATAATTTAAAATTTTTATATACCCCAAGCCTACTCCCATACATTACCTACACATCTTCATTATGCTATGTGTTATAAAGACCAGGTAAGGCCGACTCAGAACTGGCACGAACCAGGGGAAATCCGACTGTCTAATTAAAACAAAGCATTGCAATGGTCGTTGATAGGTGTTGATGCAATGTGATTTCTGTCCGCTGCTCCGTATGTCAAAGTGAAGAAATTCAAGCGCGAGTAAACGGCGAGAGTAACTATGACTCTCACTTGATGTAGACGTGTTGGAGCTCTGGTCTAGAGAGAGAAGCCTGATTGCAAGATTGCAAAATTTATTGTTGCTGAGCAAATTTAAAAAGATACTACAGGATGATAAGAGCCTGTGTAGCTCAGTGGATGTGGCGTTTGCATACCATGGCGCTTGGCCGCACGAAGGAAGACTTGGTTTCGAGTCTAGTCGGCGACTAGAGGAAATTTTTCTAAGCCTTTTTTCGACCGATTCCCGAGTTAGTCGATCTCTGGCACCGGCAAGCAGGTTTTTTCTCCTGGAAACTCGGGTTTTTCGTCTCGTAAACTCAAGAAAATCGACCGTAGAACCCACATTATTTCAGACATTAAATACGAATGATAGGGTCAGGGACCACGAGATGGCGGCACTTGTTGAGCCGTCACTTTTCACTGCGTGCCGCTTAATTAGTGATAGCCTTGGGCCAGCTACCTCTGATTGGGTACCAGTGGAGATTGAACTGCCCACTCAGTCTCCAAAAGTTAGATAGGGCTAAAATCGGCCTCGCCTACTCCCTATATACGGGAATAAAAAGGCGTTAGCTGATTTTTTTTTTTTACTACAAGATGATGTTAAATATATATAAATAAAGTTTAAACTAGCCAACTTTCAATTGATTCTCGATAGAGAGGGAATACTAGAGGGAGCCTGGTTATATAAGATGCAGTTAATGCATCTAGCAAAACTCCTAGTGGAAGACCAGGTCCGGCATGACTCGTTTTATTCCGGCATGGCTACTCTTAGAAACGTGGGGATTTGCCATCCCATGCGTGCACCTACGCACACGAGCTTAGCGTAGGCAATTGGCTATCTGAATCCTTTGCTAGAGTTGGGAAGAGGTGAGTGTGCCCTTAAAGACTCTCACTGTGCCCCTATGCACATGCACTGTAGGGGAAGTCTTCTCTAACTCATGGGCATTGGGTTTCTCAATGGATTGTGGGACACAAATGGTCGACAAGACCAGGGAGAAACTACTCTCTGAGTGGAATTATAAATGTACTTGCGTTTTCCTAATTGGGGTAGTCGGGAATATAGCTGTTAGATTTAAGTTAATTTAGGTAGTATGTAAGTTAGGTTAAAATGGGAAAATAGCAAGTCATATGCTTGGTCAAATATATAAAATACAGGAAGGTGCAAATTTTGGGCCAAATTCATGGCTGGCACTTGTCCTGGCCTTAGCGGCAAGCACAAAATCTGGCGGTAATCTAAATAATATAGATATTGATATTGCAATGGCGAGTATGGCTAATAGTCATACTGTGGTAACTGGATGAGCTGAACGACTTTAGATTCATGTACCACGGAGCATTAAGGATTGAACTACTTTAGGTTTTTAATACGAGACACAGGCACATTGCGAAGAGAGTTTAACCTGAAAATAAAGATATCTAAGAGAGTTACAGGTTAGTTTTACCCTACTGATGACTAGTCGTTGCGATAGTAATCCTGCTCAGTAAGAGAGGAACCGCAGATTCGGACACTTGGTACAACCTAGGTCGAGTGACCAGTAGTGCGAAGCTACCATCTGTGGGATTATGACTAAACGCCTATAAGTCAGTCACGTCTAGCAACTGTAACAATACCGTTCGTGCCTCGCGCGTTAAAAGGTAGCGTTAGCCGGAGTTGCTTTCGTACTGTCATGGTGCTATCGCTCTGGCGATGAGGCCACTAGAATGGAAGCATTAAGGCAGCCGTTGAAACTATGCGGTAGCTGCTTCCTACGCTGCACCATTCAGGTGTGACGTGCAGACACCAAATCGTCTGCAGACGACCTAGGTACTGGTCTGGGTATCGTGCTTAGAAGAGCAGCCACCATACTGAGATATTTTGAGATTCATCCTCTGATACATTTTACTTGTATATGAAAACATTTTTCTAACTGCAGCCAAATGTGGACATAAAATTGTCATCATACTAATATATTATTAAAAAAAAATCAGGTAACACCTTTTATTCCCTTATAGGGAGTAGGCAAGGCCTTTATAACTTATCTAGCTTTGGTGACTGAGTGGGGCAGTTCAATCTCTACCGGTAACTAATCAGAGATAGCTGGCACATGTCTATCATTAACTATAGGCACTACGACGAAGAGGCTGGCAAACAAGTGCTGTTATCTCTTGCTACCTAACCCAAAAAGATATGTTATTGTCTGAAATAATGTGGGTACTACAGTCAGTTTGCTTGAGTTTACGGAACGTAAAACCCTAGTTTCAGAGAGAAAAAACCACTTGCCCATGCCAGAAATCAACTAACTCGGAAACCGGTTGAAAATAGGCTTAGAAAAAACTCCTCTAGTCGGCGACTAGACTTCAACCTAAGACTAATCTCGAGTGATCAAGCAGCACTTCCACTGAGCTACACAGGCCTATCTAATCTAATATATTATATTAAACAAAAAACGTTAAAGTTCGTACAAATTGAACTGCAATAGGTATATTGGCAAAAGTTACAAATTTCCTAAATATGTAGTTAAGCAATTAATGCACAGTGCTTACAGAAAACTATGCGGAGCGACATTTCAGTATGGAATACCTGCCCTAAACAGTGATGCAGCTGTCAAAACGTCGTACTATGATTAGAACTAAATGATGCAGAGGTTCTTGAGGCAAACTGGACCACTTTTTCAGAGCAAAGCTAAGGTCTTATTTGTTTTCAGGAGGGCAGCAGTGAGTCCCAATCGTGTTCTATTGAGATCTGGGGAGCACGCTGGTCACTCGATTCGATTAACATTCTCGATTTCCAGAAGTTACTCTATTACTCGTATGCGATGTGATGTGGCACTCTCGTCCATAAAAATTAATGTCATCCATAAATCTTCGCCCAAAGTACTACGAAACAATCGAGCATGACGTTGAAGAACTTCGTTACAATATCGTTAACCAGTCATAGTCCCTTTTTTCCAGCACTTTGCATCCATTAAGCATAATGCTTCCCCACATCATGATCCCAGTACTACCATATCTATTACTTTCAATAACGTTCTAGAGATGGTAGTACAACTTTCACGCCAGATCAAGTGTCGTCTAGAATCGGAGGAAAAACTAAAACGACTCATCTGTAAAGAGTACATTAAGCCATTGTTGTCTTGTCCATTTTTTATGGACACAGCACTGAAAATGTACTCTACAATGAGCTGTGGATAAAAGGACATAGACTGTCGTCGGGTGAATAGGCCTACTTATCGTAGTTGTCTTGCAACAGTTTGTTAAAATATATGCGCTTGAATGGAGAAGATTTGCAAGCTGACCTGCCTTGGTGCGTTGATTGCGTTTCCTATTATAACCGAAAATTTATCTTCATGATCCGTGGTAATGCGAGGGCCATCTCTTAGAAAACGTCTCGAACGCATTCCAGTGGTTTGAAATGCTTCCCAGAGCCTGGATACAATGAAATGATATGCAAGATTTCAAATTTTCTGGCAATATCAATAATTCTGCAGACATCAAGCTGCTCAATTATTCTTCCCTGCTTGAAATCAACTAGATAATTTCTTCGAGAAAGCACAAGACATCAAAGTTTGCAACTGTTTCTTTTCGAAAAGAGCTTCCTTCAAACAAAATTCGCTTAGAGCAGTCTTTTATCCTGTTGAGTGCTAACATGTGATACCTTTGGGCGCGATTCGAAAATCTGAATGTGTACACAGTTTCTACCCGAAAACTTCAATTATACAAATTACCACAAGCTGATTCGTCTGAAATTGCGGTTGTAATTCTCAGAAATAATGTTCGCCCTTAGGTTTTGGACACCAGTATACATGCCCTCAAAGGGAGTAATGAAGAAAAATGAAGAACAATCCACTCCATCTACTTGTTCGCAACGGATATTCACGGAAATTCATACACAAATTGCTATTTGGTAATCCGATTCCTAAATTTCACTAGGAGGCTTCACTGTGGTTGCATTGGTAAACTTTCTATCAAGATCGCTAGTCTCTGCAAAGCTCATGGAATCGAGTAGCTTTGAGGTCCATTTTGATTGTAGGCGATTTACTTCGTTCGCCTAAAGTCCACAATCGGATCTACAAACACCTTTACGGTCTATAATATTCCATGTTCGTGCGGTCTTATTTACACAGGGCTGACATCTAGAAGTTTGGAAATAAGACTGAAAGAATATACTAGGGAAGTCAACAATAGAGAACTTGAGCTTGGCTTTCGATTTCTCCTACACGCACACCACAACATTGTGTGGAATAAAAACTTGATGCCTTACATAGAGATAACCAGTACCGTCGACAGGGTGTAGCATAAAGGCAGCCTGCCTAACTGTGCGGCTTAACTAGTGCGCTAGTTCAGTCATATTGCGGTGGGTGTCGTCGCTACGCTAACAATTCTTGTTAGTGTAGCAAGTGCGGAAAGAAGTTTTTCCAAGCTTAAACTGATTAAAAATTATTTACCAACAGCAATGACCCAAGAAAGATTGGTTGGTCTAGCAACTATATCGATAGAGGCGGACATAGCTTATGATTTAAATTTAGAAGAGCTTATAAACAGTTTTATTGTGCGATATTCCCGTAGAGCAAACATTAAATTAATATTATGTAATCGTTTTGCATTAATGTTTTTCTTGTAATGAAAACAAAATAGCATTTGGAGGTTTTCATATATTTTTGTCTTATAATTCATCAAGGGCGATCTATTCTTGCGACTGCCTTGCAGATAACTTTACTGCTTGCGACATAAAAGACAGTACGATTGTCATCTTTTCATAAGACACTTAATAGGAACCAAGGATTAATATTGGGAAATATTTGAAAATCCCTGATATTTTTCAGTATGCCACTCAACGTTTCAGGTAACCATCTGCCCAGAAAGCTGAATAATAGCTAATTCGTGTCACTTCGAACGTTCACTGCGGTTTCGTTTCAGCTTATGTTGTAACAGTTCCTACGTGATTTGTTTAGTAACGATATAATTAATGTTTGCATTTATTGTATATTTATTTTTGTCGTTATTAATCCAGAAGCCCACATGTATCAGTGGTGAAACTAGTCGGTTTCGTTCTTAAATATATGATGACCAAAATAAACCCAGTTTATTTTGTTTTATAATTACACTAATTGGTCGGAAGTTTCAATATAAAAATGAAGTCAATTTCATGACAGTTCTATTACAGCAGTTTTTTTTTTTCAGTTTAAAAAATCTGGCAGCTATGTTATATATATTTAGAAGCTGATATATATTTGAGCTGATAT
The DNA here is from genome assembly GCF_054136105.1 of Typopeltis vanoorti. Taxonomy (NCBI): domain Eukaryota; kingdom Metazoa; phylum Arthropoda; class Arachnida; order Uropygi; family Thelyphonidae; genus Typopeltis; species Typopeltis vanoorti. Next base: position 151,491,996 of record NC_143552.1, on the reverse strand, counting down.
ATATATATATATATATATATATATATCAGCTCAAATCAGCTAACGCCTTTTTGTTCCAGTAGACGAGGCCGTTTTTAAGCCCTATCTAACTTTTGGAGACTGAGTGGGCCGTTCGATCTCCACCGGTAGCCAATCGGAGATGGCTGGCCCAAGGCTATCACTAATTAATCGGCACGCAGTGAAGAAGGCGGCTAGCAAGTGCCGCCATCTTGTGGTCCCTAACCATAACATAATATATTTAATGTCTGAAAATAGTGCGGTTCCACGGCCGATTTTCTTGAGTTTACGGGACAAAAAACACGAGTTTCCGGGAGGAAAAACCCGCTTGCCCGTGCCAGAGATCGACTAACTCTGGAACCGGTCGAGAAAAGGCTTAGAAAAAGATCCTCTAGTCGGCGATTAGATTCGAATAACAGGTTTAATGCACTTCATAGTGTTTCTATATAGATAACAGTAAGCTAGTGCACTGTTGACATACATCTGATTTTATATATCTATTTTCCTATACAGTATTTTCTAATTTTATACTTACAACTTACTTTAATATGGATCACTGGTTTTCACTTTTCTGACCACGTCCAACAAAAAATACATTTGACAACCCGACCTATTACACACAAAAAAAAAATAATTATCACACAGACTCCAAATATCACACATGCACAGAAAATACATAATTTGTGTCATGTATATATACTGCTTTGAAAGAAGTCAAAGGGCACCATCATGTGAGGAACAAACAGCCATGTCGCCCCACCTTAAGATGTAGGACCTCGTTTTGCTACGATGACAACGGCAATCCTATGTAGCATACTTTCCACAAGCATATAACAGCGATCAATGGGAATTTTGGACCATTCTTCCTGTAAGCATTGTAATGAGGTCCACGACTGTTGCGGAGAGGATGTCCCTTGACCTCATCGAACGCTCCATTTCATTACACGGATGTTCAATAGGGTCAAGTGTAGTGGCGCTCATGTTCACAAATCACGCAGTTACAGCAGAAGGAGACAACAGCCAGTGTCGTAGAAACACCATAAAGTAGGAAGCATTGCATTGTCCAGAATGCTCGGATACCTCTGAGTTCAATATTCATGGCACCACAAACAGAGATTCAAGGCCAAACCAGGACCATACCCATGACAATGCCACCTTCGAAGCTGGGCATCTGCATAACCCATTTGGGTAACGTGGAGCTTGCATATTGTGGCCCTACCACGGAAGCTCATGTTGCGAGCCATGGTTGTGATTATTATATTATTGTGCAGGATTGTGTTCGAGTAGATGCCCAGAACTTTATATTCAACGTGTTATCCAATGAATGGAGGTTTTACATATCTTTCATAGCACCCTACGGCCACGTTCGATGAGTGTAATGGGTTGTCCACTGCGGCTAGCGCATGCATTTTGACTGTCTGTGCTTCCATCTCAGTATCATATTACTGATTGTCCTGGATTCCCAGTTCGTCAACAATTGCTGGAGAGACAGATCATCAAATTCTTGACATGTACACTCATGGGATATACAGGATATTATGATAATATTACATGAAGAACTTACATCATCACTAGCCTCCTCTCAACTTTTCTCGAAATCAATCTGTCATCTCTTAAGGCACACATTATCAGATCTTATATTTCTGTCTTCTAAGGCACTTTTTACTGTATCAATCCACCTATATCTTGGTCTTCCTCTGGATCTTTTTCCTGTCAACCTGGCAGAGAACACTTGTTTTGTTAATCTTTCCTTTCCCATTCTGTTTAAGTGAATATACCACCTAAGATTAGCTCTGCTAACACATTCCTGGATGCTAATAATGTCAAGTTCTTTCATAATATCCTCGTTTTTAATATGATATTGCCACTGATGTCATCTGTTCACGCCTCTAATCTTTCTCAGGACTCTCATATCTGTGGTTTCTAGTCTTTGATCAAGTGTTTAATTTCTAACCCAGCTCTCAGATCCATCGGTTAAAATTGGTTTGAACAATGTCTTGTATACAGCTCATTTATTGCTAATTTAATATCAAACTATTTTCACCCGGAAACTCGGGTTGTTACTACACATATAATAATAATAATAATAATAATAATAATAATAATAATAATAATAATAATAATAATAATAATAATAATAATAATAAAACAAGCACAAGTCAATATCAGACGAAGTTTGTTAACATTAACATTTAAATGCGACATCGAAAAAGGATATTCAAAATAAACAACAAACGAAATTAGCAAATATTTTCTTTAATGCCACAGGTGTGCTTCCCATGAAACATCGAAGGATTCATCTTTATTCATAGTTATAGTTTTACTCAATATGCTTATTCTTTCGGAAGACAAATGAAAATGTTCGTCCTATTCACCAAAGAGATCTTTGCCAATAAGCGAGCAGTTCCGTAAAGTGATTAGTGGTGGTGGATAGATGTTTGGAGAGCACTTTCTTTGGATAGAAACTATTCAAAAAAAAAAAAAAAAAAAGATAATCTAATAGCAGTCAGAATGATCTTGATTTTTTTGGGAAATATCCTTTATTACTAGAAGAGTCCTTTATATTACACATATGCTGTATTATTTTTTTTTTGAATGAGAAAATTTTATTATGTTATATATAATAACTTTGTCCGGTTTGTAGTTACTCACCTGGCAAATTATTGGCATGGGCGAGTGAGCGAGCGTATTTGTTGATCACTGGTGATGAATATCTCTGCTCCATCATACGGCGCTGCCCGAAAAATACATAGATTTATTGTACCACTAAATAACTACAGTACGGAAAGAGCGTAAATTAGAGACATTTGGTGGAAATTGTACTGCCCACTCAGTCTCCAAAAGCTAGATAGTGTATAAAGGTCTCGCCTACTTTCTATAAGGGAATAAAAGGCGTTAGCTGATTTTTTTTTTTGGAATGAAAATGAATTGCATAATGATAAACTACTCCTCTCCTACAAACACTACATTATTGTTAAGACAATGCTAATTTTGCAATTAAAATTTAATCGAAAACATACAAGGTAGCATATATTTATATTATATTAAAAAAAAATGCAAAAATGCACGCGCAAGCAAGCAAGTCTCCCTCACCCCCCTTGAAGGGAACGCGAGATCTGATGGCCATTTCAACACGTTTCCGCGTGAATGTGTTCAATGCGGAATCTATGCAATACTCTGATATTTTCTATTATTTTATTTTAAAAAAAAGTTGGTCGTATTCCGCTAAACTAATTTCACTGCCAACTAACCGTTCACAACCAACAATTTTAAAAACACTGATAGTGCTTTGTTATCCCAAATAACTAATCTTTTGAAGAGCTTTATTCTGGACATTTGCTTCCATTTTCTACATCCTCATTACTTAAAATTTCAACCCAGATGGCTTTAACCCATTTTATTCCTCACTAGGGAAATTTCTCAAATTCTTTGTTTATTCCCCATCTCTCATAGTACCATCTACAAAAAGGAACTATGAAAGTGCTCTACCTTCATCTCGAAATCAGTCCTTTGACTAAGCATGCTTATTCATGCAGCAGTGATTCTGAAGAACGTCAAAAGGTAAAATAATTCTAGGTAAAGGTGGAGCTCTTGCATTTGATTCCCAAAGGATGAAACTAAGTTTTTCATCCTGCAATACAAACTGGTCTGATTGCAACAGATAACACTGGTCTTTGTATTCTTGAGTTCTTGGCTAAGGATACAAGTATACAAACCAAGACATACGTAAAGTTGTATTTTCTGACACTGAACACAGTCCCTTAAATTGATGACTACTGAGCTATGCTTTCCTAGAAGCAAATGTTATAGTGACATGGGAGTTTGTAATAAAATATTTTTCTTAATGTAATTCGTAAATCATAATTGGCTGGAATCAAGTCTGCAGACTTAATATAAACTTTTTTATGCAAGCTAACCTTTTTATGCCATATTACTTGAATATTGCACAGTGTGTATAGATTTTCTCCTTGAGTAAACCAGCTCTTATTCCTGCAACTGAGGAAAAAAAATCAGCCATACACCAGCATAGTAAAAATCAAACATTATCTTTTACCGACAATAATAGAAATATGTTTGATTACACACAGTCATAAGGGAAACAAATCTCTAGCTTTAATTTCCAAAAGGTTTTTCAAACAAAAGTTGTCCAAACCTAAAGTTTTGGCCAAAACGTTTTTTGAATAGATGCTTAAAATCTTATGTTTCTTCCTATTTCAGTTTTGATTGGTTTGCCTTTGTATTTTTACATGCTTCTATTACTATCGAAAAATTATTTGATTAAAGTTTTTTTTTCTTTTGTTGTTATGAGTCATTAAATTTACCTAGTGGTAAACATCTTTCAGAGAAAATTAATAGAAAAGTGTGCATGTTATCATTATTGCTTGTGTTGTTAAAATACATATCACATTACTATACCTACATCTGAAGATAAAGTAGAGTGAAAAGGAATGTATATAGGTATTTGGAACTAGTTATTAATTATGCTGGCCTAGTTGGCAGAGTATTTTAGCATATCTGTTCGCTGGTTTGAGTCTCTTGCTGTGGGCATGGATGTTTGTGATTGTCTTTATCTGGTAGATGAATTTAATGGCCCTGTTGGAGACCAATGCCCTGCTTATTGAAGGCTTGAAAATGGCTTAAAAAAAGTTCCATGTTTGGTCTCTAGAGCACGGAAACGTGATCTAGTGACCAAAATTAATATCAAAAAAAAAAAAAAATAGAGCAGCACCTTCAACAAACACATGAATTTTGATAATAATTATTCTGATAAGCATCAAAGATTACCATCTAATATATTTTCGTATAGATGAATTTTATTCATCTATACGAAAAAAAATTCACCTCCACAGAGTCCTAAAATTCATTGTGGGAAATTCAAACCATCAATATAATATCTATCGTACCTCTCCTTGAAACCATCAACGACAAGGCACTTGCAATTGATTCAGGAATACCATTCATTCATCACTCTCCAAGCGAAAAATTTAGTCTCACGCCCTTTTTAACCACACCCTTACCCTACTTCCAGGGCTGACCTCTTCTTCTGTCCCCTCTATCAGCTGCTGAAACATTTTCCGTGCATCAATCCTATAGAATCCTTTAAGTAGCTTAAATGTTTATATCATATTCCCTCACCTTTTTTATCTATCAACCAACTTTTGCAATCTATAAGCCTTCAATCTATCCTCATAGGAGACATTCCTCAGACCACTCACAATCTTGGTCACTCATCTCTGGATCCTCTCTACTACTTCGTCATCCTCATGAAACCCAGGTGATCAGAACTAAGCACAGTAATCTAGATGTGGTCGTATCAAGCCTATAAAGAGAAATAACTCCCTTATCACTTCTTGTGTGTTATTCAATAACCAAGTAATCCTGTGAACCACTCTGGCTACTTTAGCAATATGTCCTTTCAGATTCAACTCTACTACTACTACCCCCAAATTTCTGGCTTCATCAATTTTCTGGAGTTCCTTCAGCTTGTAATCTTTGTATCCCAAAATGCATAACTTTACGATTTTCCAAATTAAATCGACATCCGTTATGTTTTCCGATATTGTCAGCTTACTTTAAATCATCTTGCAAGCTATCTCATCATCTTTAACTATTACTTTAAAACCAACTTTGTATCAACATCAAACAATTGAATATCTTCCTTCCAATTAGTTCCTATAGCACTTATTTACAAATTAAACAGCAATGGCCCAAGCACGGATCCCTCCAGCACATCATTAGCTACCTGACTTTTGCTGCATATACTACTTTTTGGTATGTTCATGAGCCACCATTTGATCCACATCAGCAGTTTCATATCCATTCCCAAGTGTTGCAATTTGTGTAACAGAGTTCCATGTTGTATTCTGTCAAATGTATTTGCAAAATCCAGCAGTATCATCGTGTAACCGTTCCCTTTATACAAAGGAAATCCTCCCCAGCGGGAAATCGAACCCCGGTCTCCCATGTGACATGCGAGGATACTGACCACTATAGTAATGAGAGGCCCTTGCAATCCTCTATTTTTTTTTTGTAAGGCAAGCTCGTCCATCGTAAGCTTTTGCACCCATCCATGCTCATGGCGGGATTCGAGCCGAAGACCTAACTGGTTAGCAGGGATGCTATCTATTCAGCCAATCAGGGCTGCTCTTGCAAAAAAGTACGGTCCTTGTTATTCATCTTGAATTTACGTCGCACACCGACTGCGTACTACATATCCGCGGAAATATGAGTTAAATACAGATAACGTACAGATAACTATCAAGTGTAGAATGGTCTCCAGCGAGTCCTGCAACTCTGGAGGTGCAGCGATATAATGAAATAAAAGATTTTCATGATGGCAAAAACAAAATATATTGCGATGGTCAGAAGGTTGTCCATGTCCTAAAAGGAGATTCTATTTCGATACTAAAAGCACATCAATTGTGCATCTCCTAATGTATTATTTTCTGTCGTCCTTTCCCATTGTTTGAGCTTATTGCATAATCCAACTGAATATAAACACACCAGACAAAAAATTATAGAATACAAACCTTATTCCTTAATAATAGTTATATTACCGCTTGATTTAATTAGAATTTAATTTAAAATTTAATTACAGCTTGAATTTTTTGGCATGTTGTCATATGACTAATTATCACATGGTCATCAAGTTTATTCCACTCCATTCTTAAAAAATCCCTTAATTCCGCCGAATTTGCAGAGTGTTGATATTTCCTCTTCACAGCCCTTTCTAACATGTCCCAGATTTTTTCAATAACATTCAGATCGGGTGAATTCGCTGGCTAATTGAGACGTGGAACTTTTCTCATATAATGCATGCCAATCCAGCATAATTTTAGTTCATGAGAGTTATCATATTGAAACTCAGGATCCACCATGTGTCCTTCTTGTTTCAAAAACTGAACAAATGGCAACGCTTCATCGTATAAAAGTGTTGATCGTATATGACTTTGGAGCGACTATCATTGGAATACAAGCAGAATCTGGATTCGTTAGTACATATTATTTGTCTCCAATGGTCAATTGTCCAGTGCGTATGCTGTTTTGCCCATGCAAGGCGATTTATCTTCTGGACAGTTCTTAACTTAGGACGTATCAGGGCAACACGACTGAAAATGTCTAACTCCTGCAGTTCTCTCCGTAGGGTTCGTTCTGCAACTGGTTTATTGGATCCAGAATTGCACTTTTGAAACAGCTCGACGATTCTAGAACGTTCGGCCGTTGCTAGTCGTCTCAAAAGCCTGCGATTCCGATTTTTCATCATAGAGTCACACAGTTGCTTCGCCTATAGTGATAGTTTTCACACTTCTTCCACTATAAACGGACACTACAGAATGTATATTCAGACACTCCAATGAACTTTGACACCTCTCGCAAGGAAAGTCCATGTTGTCGGCCAAAAACAAAGGCACATCTTTTTGTCACTCGGTAACGTCATCTTTATGACCCATGATTATGCCTGTAAAACAAAATACAGGATGTTACAGATGTATTAAATACAACTATTTATGTTATGGAGTAAACGGGTTTATTAATAAACTAGTATATTATTATTATTATTATTATTATTATTATTATTATTATTATTATTATTATTATTATTATTATTATTATTATTATTATTATTATTATTAATTTCGTAACACCTCCAAGGAGACTTAAGAGTCATCGCGGGAGGATACCTATTGTACAACTCTCTGTCTCCACCACTACACCCAACCTCTACTATCAATCATCTACCGCCCATCACCACCACAGCTAGTATTTTTCTGTAAATATATAATATTTTTTATAACATATGTTTATAATATATGTTTATACATGATATGTACATCCACAACTATCGGAAGAAGCTTGGTTGAATGAAACATAAACGACAGTAGATTAAGTGCTCGAAATGAGCATCTTGTTTTTCAATTCAGATTTTGCAGGCATTCGAAGGTTCTCTGTCATCTTGAAGAACAAGTTTTTTGATATCTGCTGGACATATCGTGTAATTTTATCCCTTGGTTCAAGGTTTGAAATAGGCCACGTGAAAAGCCCATTTCTTCAACATACACTAAACCAGTGTTTCTCAACCTTCTTGCATGTGCGTCCCATTTTTTAATATTAGTTTTTATGGAGCTTCCCACCCTTGCAATTATTGTGTTGAGAAACTGACAGAATCCATAAAAGTTAGAAAAACAAAAGAAATCTAGGAATTAATTAAAGTGTTTAAATATTCAAAAAAATTGAAATATATCATCAAATCTTTCGAAAATTGTATAGATCTGGATCACTGCACCGACCATTTAATCGCATCGGCCTTTCGGAAACATTCGCGATTTCATCACGGGAAGTCTCGAATGATTTTAACCGTGTGTAAATGTCTAATAATTTTAATTGGACGTAAGCAGGCATCTGACCACTGTGGAAAATGGACGTCAACAAATTCAGGTTCACAGAATATCATAGAGATCCATGGATTCATAGAAAAGCTCTTGCTGCAAAGGAAATAAGTCCTAGTTTAAACATTGTGTTAGCAACAGTTATAACCCTGGTGAATTATATAAAAATGATACCCTTAAAATCAAAACTTTTTCTTTGTGAACTTTGTAAAGACATGGCTGGAGCGCAACATTCAGCATTACTATTTTACTGAGAGACAAGATGGTTATCACAAGGAACTTGATGACAACGTGTTTACGAATTAAGAGACCAAATAGCAATCTTCTTTGTAGAGGAAAATCACGAAGCAGAGAAGTTTAGAGACCATTTATTTATGATGAAATTGAGCTACTTGGTGGACATATTCGAGAAACTAAATATATTAAATCTGCAATTCCAAGGAAAATATACACATATTTTAGAGATGAGTGACGAAGTTAATTTTTTTTTTTGTAAAAAAACTAGTTATGGAACAAAAAAAAAGGTAAAAGCAACAAAAATGAGAAATATTTGCAAAAAAACCTACAAGGCAGAAGAGCAACACATCAAAGTTTTATTTACAACTATTGAAAATCATTTAACGATATTCACGAAGAATTTTAGAAACTATTTTATAACCGATGACAACATAATGACAATGTATGGGTGGGTTAGAAACCCATTTCAAATTACTCTTGAAGGTTTTTCAATGAGGAAGAGGAACAATTTATAGACTTCACGTCAAGTGGCGAAATTAAAAGACAATTTGCATCTAAATCGCTGTTTGAATTTATTTTGCTCGGTGTTGATCATGGTGAATTTTCTGCACTAAATTCAATAGCTTTTCGTGCCCTTTTACCATTTCCAACATCTTATCTTTGTGAAATCGGGTTTCTGCAGTGGCTCCCTTAAAAACAAAATATAGATCTATTATCAAGACACTATTCTCAAGTTTTACCGCGTCTAGGAGACTGTAGCACTTGCTCCACACCCCCGGGATTCTCATCTGTGTTAACAGTTCGAATGCCCTTTACATTGTTGCGGCAAAACACTCTAGGTATGTTGGAAAACCTCTATTAAGGCAATGATGCCACTATCGTTTGAGATACGCTTATAGAAACGACTGACCAACTGCTCACAAACATGTCCCAGGCTTGGATCATTCTTCCAACTCCGTATGAACCCAAATAATGCTCGATGATAAACGTCTTTTCTTCCAAAGTCACATCATTGCAACAGTTAAATGCAATGATGTAGATTCAACATCATTACATGACGTGCTCTTCTATTAATGTGCATGAAGCTGAACGGCATATTTTACCGGCTGTACCGAATGGGGGTATTAAAGTGAAGTACTGTTTTCTTTTTTTTTTTGCTTCATACCATACAAGTCAGAGGCTACACAAATCTTTCAATGATAGAGATTAAGGACGAAGTTTCCCATATCAGGTCTCTGTTATCAAGTTTTAGTAGGCAGGCGATCTCTGCTTTTCACCATAAGGCTGAGTGCATTTCTTTCGATGTGCTCGATAACAGATGTTCCTAATTCTAACTAGTATTAAGTATGTATTTTACAGTAGATTTGCTGACTTTTAGGAATAAAAACGAGTTTCTACCATAATCAATAGACTTTCTTGCAAGAAATCATTTGAGAATGGCAGAATGTTTATCCTGCAAAGCAGGTGAACTGGCAAGAACACATGCAGTTAAGAGAGACATATGTTGGCCTCATAGCCTTTTTTGTTTCGGCCATGAATCCAAACCGATTGCACCAAAATTTTCCTAATACTGGAATTGTGAGAGGGCTTTACTGTGTGATTATTAAATGAAGCTATAATAGTCTTGTGTAACAGTATCAGGGAAGTTGATACTGTATACGCAGCCACGCACTAGTCTGTCATATTTTCGTTCATATTTAAATTAGCAATGAATTTGCAAAATTTTTCAAGTAATTTGTTTTTAACAAAAAAGCAATGCGTTTTTATTATTCTGTAGAGGAAATAAATAAAAAACAATTAGCTATCAGTTTTGGAAAGTGGTAGGAAGCCCTGTTCTATCCTTGGCCATTAGCTGACTTTATGATTACTAATATGAAAAGTAACCAGCAACGAGGAAGATCTGCTGACATTTCTCCTTTATAACTTATTGATTGATATGAAACGAGTGCCGTGATCGAATATATGGTAACAAAACACACTGATTTCCATAAATTAAGAAACAAGGAGAAAAATCAGGATAACGTGGGGATCGAGAACCACAGACATTTTGGAGTGGTTTTCCAATTTGTGTCTGGGGTGAGAACAAGATGTTTCATGATGGAAAAATTTTGGTATGGGTATGACTGCAAAACATTTATCAGACCAATTCAGATTGGCGAGCTATCAGTCACAAACAGTATCCCGCAGATACAGTGAAGAAAGGCTACGGGTTACAAATGCAGTGGATGACTAATATCTCCAATTATCTGCTGCTGGTGTGGGTTAACATCTTCATTTATCACTGGACCATTCTTGTTTGAGGACAACAGCATATCTGCTAATCAGCTACTGACCTCACATCGACTAAAGAGCCATTACTACCTGCGTGTAGAAGACTTCACAAAAGCGTTCTGTGTGCTAGACGACTAGTATTCTTCAAGCCCCTACCTGCAAGACACAGGGGAGAACATTTGAGATTGGGTCAGACTCCACGTTAACTTGACTCAAGACCAATGCGGTTTTCACCTCGCTTACAAACGAATTCCGATTTGCTTTACAAATGATTATACCTGGAACATTTATGGTGGAGATTGTCATCTCGTTCGGTGGAAGCACTAGTCAATATGTGCTACCGGGAAAAACCCCGAATGCTGCTATTTAGTCCTGGAACCCTATGTTCTATATATAGGTGTGTGGGGAAGATATTTATCGTACAAGATGATAATGCTTGTCCACATCGATCAAGGCTCATGGAACAATATCTTCCAGAAAAGGCTATCATAAAATGGAATGTTTTTCACCAAACTGCATAAACATTCACCATGCAGCTTTTGAGTTATCGAGATTTTTCATTTTAATATATTATAGCAGCCTGTGTAGCTCAGTGGATGTGGCGTTTACACACCACGGCGCTTGGCCGCACGAAGGAAGACTTGGTTTCGAGTCTAGTCGGCGACTAGAGGAAATTTTTCTAAGCCTTTTTTCGATAACCGGTTCCCAAGTTAGTAGATCTCTGGCACGGGCTAGCGGGTTTTTCCTCCCGGAAACTCGGGTTTTTCGTCCCGTAAACGCAAGAAAATCGACCGTAGAACCCACATTATTTCAGACATTAAATATATTGTGTTAGGGTTAGGGACCACGAGATGGCGGCACATTTGAGCCATCTCTCTTCACTGTGTACCGCTTAATTAGTGATAGCCTTGGGCCATCTATTTCTGATTGGTACCAGTGGAGATTGACCTGCTCACTCAGTCTCCAAAAGTTAGATAGGGCTAAATGGCCTCGCCTACTCCCCGTATACGGGAATAAAAAGGTGTTAGCCGATTTTTTTTTTTTTTATATTATAACATAAGCCTGTGTAGCTTAGTGGAAGTGGTGTCCTCTGGGCTTGGTTGCTTGAAGTCAGACTTAAGTTCAAGTCTAGTCGCCGACTGGAGGAACTTTTTCTAAGCCTTTCTTCGACCGATTCCCGAGTTAGTCGATCTCTGGCACGGGAAAGCAGGTTTTTCCTCCTGGAAACTCTGGTTTTTTATCCCGTAAACTCAAGAAAATCGACTGTAGTACCCACATTATTTCAGACAGTAAAATATCTTATTAGTGTTAGGTACCATGAGATGGCAGCACCTGTTTGCCAGCCTCTTCATTGGCGGCTGCTATAATTAGTGATAGACATGGGCCAGCTATCTCTGATTGGCTACCGATGGAGATTGAACTGCCCACTCAGTCTCCAAAAGCTAGATAGGGTATAAAGGCCTCGCCTACTCCCTATAAAGGCAATAAAAGGCGGTAGCTGATTTATATATATATATATATATATATATATATATATATTATAACGGCCATATTTTATTTTACTTTGAATTGAACAATGTTTAAATACTGACTGCAATTTTTTTCACTGTACATTTTTCAACCAGCTGCATTTAATACTCATAACTGCAAAAATTAATTGCAGAAAAGCATATAAACTTAAACGTATAGTAGACCCAAAATTAATAGAAGAGCAAAACGGATTCAGAAAAGGCAGGTCTTGCATACTCTGCATTTACGTTAAAATTATTAATTGAAAAACACAGAGAAATGAACATAGAAACACAGATAGCATTTATAGATTACACCAAAGCATTTGATAAAATTATCAGAGAAAAACTATGGGAAATCATAGAAGAATACGAAATACCAAACCAACTCTTTAGAGCCTTATATAATATATATCAAGAAAATAATATATCTGTGAAGTACAATAATTCAACATCAAGCTCGAAACCAATAAATCGAGGAGTACGTCAAGGTTGCCCTCTCTCTCACCGGTTTTATTTAATATATACATAGATAAAATCATAAAAGAATGGAATTTAACTAATGAAGGAGGATTCAAGATAAACCGTAACACCAGATTAGCTACTCTTCTTTTTGCTGATGACCAAATAATCCTTGGAAATAATGAAAATGAACTACAAAAATCATTATGCAGTCTAAATAATCTGATAAAAACATATGGTATGGAAATATCAACAGACAAATCAAAAGTCATGGCCTTCAAAGGTGCTAATCCAATAAGAAGCAAAATAGTAATAAACCACAAAATAATAGAGAAATTAAATACATTTAAATATTTAGGTTGCACAATTTCATATGAAAATGAAGCTGATATAGAACCAAAGATATCAAACTTTTTATAAGTAACAGGTATTATAATTAAAAATTTTTAAACCCAATTATGTACAAAAACACACACGAATAAGAATCTACAGTATAGTTGCTAAACCAACCTTACTTTATGGCAGTGAGATATGGAAAATAAAAAAAGCAGATGAAAGAAGAATTGAATCATCTGAAATGAAATTTATGCGCAGAACTGAAAGAGTCACATTAATGAACAAAATGAAAACCAGCGAAATCAGAAAAAAAATTGGAATTACAACCTCCCTAAACGAAACAGTGATTTGCTATAGAGAAAAATGGAAAGAACACATACTGAGAATGAATAGAAGCAGAATACCTAAAGAAATTCTAAATTACTACCCAAAAGGTACTCGATGCAGAGGAAGACCCTTAAATAGATGAAATTGAGTCCGGAACAGGCCACTTGGCCTATTAGCCTGAAGAAGACCTGCAGAAATTTAAAATTTACACTGCACAATTTTGTCCAGGTGAAGATCAGAGTAAAGGCTAGGCTAAAGATGATATTGAATTATCAAGTTTGTAAGCTAGATCTCCTCTGATAGTGATCTAAATCAACTAAAGCCTGTTAATTCCCCTACAAGGCGTAGGCGAGGACGTTTTAAGCTCTATCTAACTTTTGGAGACTGAGTGGGCAGTTTAGTCTCTGCTGGTAGCCAGTCAGAGATGACTGCTTAAGATTATCACTAATTTTAAGCGTTATCAGTGAAAAGACAGCTAATAAGTGCCGCCATCTCATGAACCCTAATACAATGTTTTTAATGTCTGAAATAGTGTGGATACTACGCTCGATTCCGTTAAGTTGACAGGGCGAAATAAACCACTTTCCCGTGCCAGAGATTGACTTACTCTGGTACGGGATTCTCCTATTGTTAATTTAATATTGTTAATTTGGATTGGTCATTGAGTTTACAGTGGTTACTAATTCCAAAATTGTAGCATTAGGAGATCTGGATATTGAGTTTCTCTGTGGGACCCCAGTTTTCTAAACTTAATTAAGGCTCAATTACCTCACCTGCTCCCACTGGGAATAAACGCATCAATGGATTTGTTATTTCTTGTAAGATGAGATATTTGAGTGCAATAGAGTATCGGAAGCTATTTGGACATGGCCCAAGTTTCTTGTATTTATTCCTTTGAATAATATATTTAGCAGAAAATGCAATTTACTGATAGAATGAGTAAAGAGAGATTTTTAAAAAGTATCTTCCAAGAAAGAGAAGATTTTAAGTTAGACACTTTCTAATACAGGATACGCACAGATGTGACACCATTATATGAAGAGAATCACACCATATGTAATTGAAAAATATGAGACAGGGTTTAAAGAAATTGAAAGTTGATTTTATGTTATAGAAAAGTAAATTGCGTTTAGCAGATTTAAGAAACAAACTAGACAATTCACATTTGTAAATTGCATCCAGAATCTTTTTGATAAGTCTCTCTTTTCCCATATGTAACTGATTTTTCTTTGCATGTCATAGTTGCTGCTTATGGAAGACTAGAATTGGAAGTGTAATGAAATATGCAGTAACTGATTTTTTTATTCAGCCAAAAAGATTTTCATCCAACCTTTCACTTTACCATGGTTTTCCTCTGATATTATAATACCAGTTCCTTTCCCCTTCCCCCCCAGCCTACCTAATAGTGCATTGCCATCAAGATAATTGATAGTACATCACCTGAAGCTATTCTAAACTGTTATAAATAGGTTAATTCCAGTATACCGTCTATCGGTTTCTCTGCAGAGTAGTCTTTATGAAGAGGATAAGTGGATTTTTTACTGAAATTAGAAATGATGGGTTTCCTAATGCCTATTGATTATAAGAAAAAACAGAGAAAATCAAAATAGACTTTGCTCTGAATTCCAAATGCGGTTTTTGGCCAGTATTGGCCTCATTCCACATCTTGTTTACTTTCTTGTGCAAAGTCGTCTACTACCTAATGATGTCGAATTTCAGATGTCTGGTCTTTCTTCTGAGAAGGTGTGGATGCTTCGGTTAGATTCCTGTGTATGATAGCTTTTTTTCCCTTTTTTTCAGTCTATGGTTCTGTTGTCTTAGAGAAATACCGAAGGCGCTGTTAGCGTCCCTCGTACGTTACTTTTCCCGCTTCCCTTTGGGATAAACTCACTTCTTATATATTTCCTGGCTATTTTATTTTATTTTATTTTTACAGTTTTCTGCCCATCCATGATAGTGTTGTAATAAGTGTTTAACAATCGCTTTTTTCAGGGATAACTATAATTAATAAAAATGTTATTTTTGTCTTTGATAATTCATTAAAACTGACTGGCTAGTAATTTCTAAAAAGTTAAACATAAAAGGACCCACCCTCCCTTTTTTGGGGAATGAAAAATATGGGATATAATTATTTTAGGTCTAGTTTGGCTTAAGGATGTATAACATTAATTGAGTTCGGAAGAAATATCTGATTGCTTTTTTTTAATTTGTGTGCGAATTATCACGCAGTGAAGAGTGACTGCTCAACAAGTGCCGCCATCTCGTGGTCCCTAACACTAACACTCGTATTTAATGTCTGGAATAATGTGGGTTCTACGGTCGATTTTCTTGAGTTTACGGGACGAAAAACCCGAGTTTCCGGGAGAAAAATCCCGCTTTTCCATGCCAGAGATCGACTGGCACACGGGCAAGTGGGTTTTTTCTCCAGGAAACTCGGGTTTTTCGTCCTGTAAACTCAAGCAAATCGACCGTAGAACCCACATTATTTCAGACATTAAATACGAGTGTTAGGGTTAGGGACCACGAGATGGCGGCACTTGTTGAGCCGTCACTTTTCACTGCGTGCCGCTTAATTAGTGATAGCCTTGGGTCAGCTATCTCTGATTGGGTACCAGTGGAGATTGAATTGCCCACTCATTCTCCAAAAGTTAGATAGGGCTAAAAACGACCTCGCCTACTCCCTATATATACGGGAATAAAAAGGAGTTAGCTGATTTTTTTTTTCTGACTACAGAAAACGTAAGGATATACATATAAATGATTAAACACATACAAGAATTGGGATTAAAAAAATTCAAAAAAAGCAAAAAGCATAAAATGTCAGATTTCACTCATCCAGTGATTAATATACTTTAAAGCTGTTATTACATTGCATTCAATCTTCTCTGCTACATATATTATTAATGCCTGTTAAGCAGCATTGCAGAAGATGATCCATGGTTTGTGTTTCACCACATAAGCAGCTGTCATTGTCTGTGTAGCCCCATCTGGCCATATTCTGCTTTGATCTGCCAATTATGAAACGAAGTCTATTCAATATTTTCTGTCTTTGCCAGTCTAGATGTAAGCCGGAAGGAAGAGATTTGTTTAAGTTCGGAACTTCTGGAGATTGTGCTTGCCACATTGTTGACCTTATAGCTTTTATGGAATCAATCATTATCTTAGCCGCCTGTGTACTCTAACATCCATAAAAAGGATGCCTAGTTGTTGTTTTTGCTTATATCTACTCTGTGTAGTCCTTCAGATGTGAATAGTTGAAATACCAGCGAGCGAGTATAGATGGTCAATATTTGTAGGCTTAACACTTTACCGGCCATTATGGATCAAATACGCATCCTCATACGCTTCGTATCCATCATATATTTCAATGTAATATCAATGGTATTATAATTTTAATATGCACTTCGCATCCATGATACCTTGACGTCTATAGACGTCTTTTTTTATTTTTTATTTTTTAGATGTCTTGGCCAGTAGCGTGGTGGCAGCCAGTAATGTGCCGACATGTTTCATTAAGAATCTTGTGAATAATTTTTACATGTGATCTTACCCCAAAGGGGCTAGAATACTCAGCTGTTGAAAAGCAAAATGCCAGTGCAAAGGCACACACTACCTGTGAACTTGCACCCCACCGAGATGATGTTAATCGGCGTAGAATATTATTAGTTGTTTGAGTTTTTAGGCTTCTGTCTTCTCTATGTGTCGCTTATAATTTAAGATCCTATGTAGTGTAATAATTAGGTAAGTTAGATATGGATAATTGACCAATTTCACCATTCCATTCTATATTCAACTCTCTCCTCGTCTCCCTATTATTGAGATGGAAAAGACATATTTGGGTTTTACTTGGATTTGGTTTCAGTTGGTTTTCCACCCAGAGGTCTGGGGGGGCGCCTATTTTTTAGAGAGGTCTTTACTTAATCAGCACCTCAATAAAGGTCAAAACCGGTCTGGGAAGTGGCTCTTCCCTTAATGCATAGCAGTATACAGGTCTGCAAGGAGATGTGGTTTGCATTATGGGAGATACTGAGGCAAGTTATGAGAACTTATACCTACTGTTGGTGCCACGTTATTTTGTGCCCTAGGCAAAGTTTACAAGTGTACCCCTTAATTCACAAGTGCGCTCCGTATTTCAAAAACTAAAATGTTTCTAATTGACATTAAACAACAAAAAAAATTGCCTTTCAGGTTAAATTAATAGGTAAATTAATAGGGCTTTTTTAATTTTC
Organism: Typopeltis vanoorti; assembly: GCF_054136105.1. Lineage (NCBI taxonomy): Eukaryota > Metazoa > Arthropoda > Arachnida > Uropygi > Thelyphonidae > Typopeltis > Typopeltis vanoorti. Next base: position 151,474,242 of record NC_143552.1, on the reverse strand, counting down.
TTTTTTAATTAATTTGAAAATTCTCTGTTATAATTCATTTACAAAAAAAAGTTATATAATACCGAAATTTAATATTTTAAAATGTTAACGTCTTAAAATATTTATCTTAACTGAATTTTAAATAGCGGTAAGTTCAAATCATTTAGGTAAGGAACAAAAAAGAACCAAGAGTTAAATAGTAAAATAGTGTGATGTGTGAGGGATAAGGAAAAAGAATCGATACCTAATCATATATCACTATTTAATTTTGATGTTTTAGTAAAGTATGAATAAAGCATAGCTTGAAGTTTTGCGCCCTAGGTGGTTGCCTAGTTTGCCTAAATGGTAGTGTCGGCCCTGCTTATACCAAATTTACCACGAGTTGCCCTTGTCCTGAAAGTACTTCACGCGCAAACTTTGTTTGCTTACAATTGGATAAAGGATAAAACCCAATATATAATTAGTAGCATAGCCAAGTGGAAAAACTTCCATAACATCATTATCACTAATGAATAAGTTATGATCAGCTGCACAACAATTTCTAAAAGTTGGAATAAAAGGCATTAGATATTATGATTATTTTACTCGACGACACAATACTGAAGATGGCGAAGATATATTTTAATGAAAATTTAAAGACTTTTAGTAGTTTAAAGCGCAGACTTTGCCTAATTGGCTTGCACTTAAGTTTTTTTTTTTTTTTTACTATTTTTTATTATCTTCTTTTCCCTATAAAGCTTAGTTGCCTTGGTGTTGTTTTCGAAACGTTCATCCATCATGCTCTACAAAGTTGATTTCTATATGAAGCTTTTTATTTATTTATTTATTATTATTTTTTTTAATTTAGAGTATAGAGGTTTCACTTATCGCTGGGAAATGCGACCTCTAGTTCCTCTCCTGACATCTATTTGTAAACATAGGAAATGGGTATAGGCGTGATAATTGTGGACGAATGTGTTTGTAAAGTTTTATTTTTAATTTTCGAACAACATATACCAGTGTCACAAATGTTTGGGTGATAGGAAATTAAAATAAAAGTTTTAGTTTCAGATTTGGAATATTGTGGCTTTGAATTGTGGGGGGTGGGATGTATTAGGATGGCAGATGCTTTAGCAAATAAGTTAGCATCTTCATCTTTTAATCCTGATAGCTGTAAGTATATATACACGTTAAAAGTAACTAAAGGTTACCATAAGTTTTTAATGCGTGGTGCTTTAAGTTCCGAACAGCAACATTTCGGTTGTGTATGATTTAAAGATGAACTAGGACGTCTAGGAGGTGAACTAAGTGCGTACCGCTAACTTCTGAACGCGGGGGGGGGGGGGGGTTCGGAGTGTGAGGTATTCCTGATAAAAATACCCAGCAGGGGCACTGAATTATTTATGTAGCTCCCTCTTCACTCACCAAATTATGGTGAGCCCATAAATCGGTCATAGTTAAGGGAGCTACATAAATCAGACTAGTAGAATTGATTTATTGCTTCTGAAGGATTTTACAGTATTAATATGAATAATTAACATTGGCTATCGAGCGAGGATTTGTGGGTTGTAAAAATTTGGTTGATAGGCTGAAGAGAACAGATATAAAAACGTTACTAAAAGAGTTTTTTAGGATTGATAAAGAATAAATATTTCAGCATTTGGCTAGCTGAGGCAGAATAAGAGGTCATCCTAGAAATCGAGTAAGAATATGGTTGGGTAGGGTATGAGTATTAGATTATTTTGCCTGGAGAGAGAGTGGTGAACCAGTGGAATGGGTTTCCAGAGGTTGTAAGTGCTCTCTCATTGAGTTGAAGAACACAGGAAGAACAGATATTATCTGTAGAATTGAATCTCTCATGAAGAGCCATCTTGGATATTCAGACTTCATGGAGATGCGTGTGCAATAATAATAATAACAACAACTTGCCTGTTACTAAACTAGTCAACTTTTTGCCCAAATATTCTGGAACTACATATTCCATGAGTGTTGATGCTGATACCCAGGTTAAAATCTAGCTGTGTCAATTTGTAACTGAGATTTTCATTTTCCTTTGATTAGCCTACTTATATTACATGCATCACTTGCATATTTTCTTCAGCCTTCATTATCATTAAAATAATTACAAATGTTCTTTTCCATTTAGTTTGAGACTGCTGAAATTTCAGTTTATGTACTCATAAACCAAAATTAACAGGCTTGTATCCCACTGTGGGCATGAATGTTTGTAATTGTCTTTAGGTGGGATATGAGTTTCATTGTCTAGTGTGAGACTACTACCCTGCTGTATACCAAGTAAATAGGGATATTAATACTATATATAGTGAGTATGGTATGACAAGAGGTTGTCAGAGCATGGGAATTAATTAGGAAGCACCTGACAAGCAATTCACAGTTGTATACCAAGAATTGAACAAGTAGAGTATGATGAACAGTTAAATCAGGCAAGCATTATGGGAGAAGATGTTATTAGGTACATAAAATGCATGAATATAAAGGTGACAAGTGTAGTATTGAGAGGAGTCTGGTCAGTCAAGCCAGAGATAATTCACAGGAATTCTTCCACTGTGTGGTTAGCAAAAGGAAGAATAATTATGGAAGGATGATACTTGTGGATAGTTATGGTAGTAGTGATCAGAGGATTTAGTGGAGCTATTTAATAAGCACTTTATCAGTGTATATCATATTGTTACAAATGAAGCTGAATTATGAGTTTTATAGAATTGATGTAGAAGAAATATTTCAGCATTTGGCTAGCATCAGAGAAATGTTGATTGTGTTAGATGTTAATAACCTGGCCAAGTTGGCAAAGTGGTTAGTGTATCTGCTCTCTTACCCACAGACTGCAGGCTTGCATCCCACTGTGGGCATGGATGTGGTTAGTGTATTTGCTCTCTAATCAACAGACTGCAGGCTTGTATCCCACTGTGAGCATGAATGTTTGTAATTGTCTTTAGGTGGGATATAAGTTTCATTGCCTGGTGTGAGACTACTATCATGCTTGTTGGCAGCCTGAAATGGCTTGAAAAAGTTCCATGTTTGGTCTCTAGAAAAGGGTTTCTGGAGTATGTAGAAAATAATAAAAATACAAAAAAAAAAAAAAATGAAGAAAATTCTTATTTCACCCATGGCATGAATGTATTATAGGCTTACAAAAGCTTTTTGCAGTTGAAAACTACATAAAAATAAGGCTGTAGAATAAATGATAATTACGACATAATTTTAAAGAATGTGCAAAAAAAAAAAAAAGAAGTTAATTATGCCCTTTAGCAGATTATTTAATGAAAGTCGTGGTGGGAAAAGTTTTTAAGGAATGGAATGAAGGCAAAATAGTGCCACTCTAATAGCATAGTTCCAGGACAGACATTACCGCTGGTAGACCAGATTGTATATTATTATTATTATTACTTGACACCTCCAGGGAGGCCAAGACTCATCGAGGGAGGGCACCTACTCTACAACTCTTGTCTCCACCATGCAATTCACCAACTACAGCAAACTGCATCATCTACACCAATGCCATCTACTGTCCATCACTAGTATTTTCACAGACAATCGCAAACATCCATAACCACGGTGGGATTTGAACCTGCAGCCTTTTGGCTGGAGAGTGGATACGCTAACCACTCAGCCAACCAGGCCAAGCAAAAAAATTTGAATTGTTAGGAGTGGGATATCTGCATTTGTAGTCAAGGTGTTCTGTAAATTGGTTAATGATGATCAGCATGGGTTTGTAAAAGATAGGCCTTCTTAGCAGTTTGTTTGCTTATTTAATGATGAATATGTTGGATAAGGGAAATTTATGTACATTGATATTCTTAAACTTGGCAGGGTGTTGGATAGATTATATCATGGCTTGTTGGTGTACAAGAAGCAGTTGATGGAAATAGATAATAGATTTGTTCTCTGAACAATATCAGTACATTATGTATGCTAGGGCAGTGTCTCAAAGAAAGGATGGTAACCAGTGGCATGTCCCAGGGTTCTGTTCTTGGGCCCTTGCTGTTTAACTTATTTGTTAGTGATATTTCATGTGGATTGTCTGGGAATCTCTAGTTGTATGCTGAGGCAAAATTAGGGAGAATTATGAAATGTGCTTTATTGAGTACTGCTGATGTTAATTTCCTTCAGGAATATTTAAATAGATTTTTAGTTTGGACAAATGAGTGGGATTGTAGTTGTAATAAGTGCAAGGTGTTGCACTTCAGAGTACAGAGATATAAGGCTGTGTATTGTATTGGTTGTGTTTTGGGAATTGGATGAGATTAGGAATCTGAGATGATGGTTAAGAGTGAACTGAAGTTTAGAAGATTCATTGCAAGTGTAGCAAAGACTGCACATTGCATTGCTGCTATGCTAAGAAGTATATTGACAAGTAGGGATAAGTATGTAGTTGTGCCATTTTATGAAGCATTGGTCACAGCATATGGACTGTTGTACAGAGTTTGGTCACCTTGTTTTAATTGTGCTGTGGAAACATTTGAAGAAATCCAGAGATGAATGACCAAGGTTATGATTATTGAGAAAGGTTGAAAGAATGTAAATTGCAGAGTTCTGCTGATTAGGCAGAAAAAAAATTATATGATGGTTGCTTTAGTGAGTGGATTTTGTTGAATTAACACAGGAATTATAAAAAGAGCAGAAGGAGAGACAGGAAGGGCTAGAGACCATCCCTGGAAGTAAAGGTGTAAAGAGAAGATATGACGAGTAGGTTTTTTATGTGGAGAGTTATGAGTGAGCAGAATTCACTGGAATGCATTGTGAATCCCAGGAGTGTTAAGAAGTATAAGGTTCAATATAATAAATATGTTAAGTGAACTTCCCATAATAAGTCAGCTGACTCCACAGAGGTCAATGTGATATATTATGAGATACATCTTTTATATTTGGTGTAGTATGAGTGGCATTCATATTTTCTCATGTAGCATTTTAAGCATTATCTTTTTTTTTTTTTTTAATAATATATTTGACATCAGACTACAAACTTTACAAGTATATATAATAGGAAATCAATGAGATAGCAACATTAAATAAAACAGTCAAAAAAAAAAAAAAATCAGCTAACGCCCTTTTATTCCCGTATATATAGGGAGTAGCCGAGGCCTTTTTTAGCCCTATCTAACTTTTGGAGACTGAGTGGGCAGTTCAATCTCCACTGGTACCCAATCAGAGGTAGCTGGCCCAAGGCTATCACTAATTAAGAGGCATGCAGTGAAGAGTTACGGCTCAACAAGTGCTGCCATCTCGTGGCCCCTAATACTCGTATTTAATGTCTGAAATAATGTGGGTTCTACGGTCGATTTTCTTGAGTTTACAGGATGAAAAACCCAAGTTTCCGGGAGAAAAAAACCCGCTTGCCCATGCCAGAGATCGACTAACTCAGGAACCGGTCGAAAAAAGACCTAGAAAAATATCCTCTAGTCGCTGACCAGACTCGAAATCAAGTCTTCCTTTGTGCGGCCAAGCGCTATGGTGTATAAACGCCACATCCACTGAGCTACACAGGCTCCATAGTAGAATACTAATTTTCAAAGAAAGTGAACATAATATATAGCTGCTTGAATCAATAAAGCTTGTCTTTATCAACTCAAGCCCGAGATAAAATCCTGAGTTTATAGCAGGTAAAAAATCCTGTTACCTACGTATAAAACATGTCATCCAACTAATGATCAATTGCCACAATCACAGTCCTCTCCAAAATAATAGAGACCTACCAGTTGATCAGCAACCACCAGTGTAGATTCCACTTGTTTAGATGTGCAGCTGATCTTTAGTCTGCATCACCCACTACTGGATGAGCCATGGATAGGTTCAGAAAAATGTTCTGTTGCCTTTGACATTTCCAGAGCTTTTGAACGGCCAGTTTTCTATAGCCGTTCACTGTGTCATGGTGAATGGTACCCTCTCTTCAAGCTTTGCTGCCACTGCAAGAGTGCCTCAAGGCTTTGTTTTTGTCACCTACCTTCTTTCTATACAGAAGCCTGTGTTGCTCAGTGGATGTGGTGTTTGCACACCACGGCGCTTAACCGCACGACGGAAGACTTCTTGGTTTCGAATCTACTAGTCGGCGACTAGAAGAAATTTTTCTAAGCCTTTTTTCGACCGGTTCCCGAGTTAGTCGATCTCTAGCAAGGGCAAGCGGGTTTTTTCGTCCCGTAAACTCGAGAAAATTGACCGTAGAACCCACATTATTTCAGACATTAAATATGAGTGTTAGGGTTAGGGACCATGAGATGGCGGCACTTGTTGAGCCATCTCTCTTCACTGCGTGCCTATTAATTAGTGATAGCCTTGGGCCAGCTATCTCTGATTGGGTACCAGTGGAGATTGAACTGCCCACTCAGTCTCTAAAAGTTAGATAGGGCTAAAAATGGCCTCGCCTACTCCCTATATATACGGGAATAAAAAGGCGTTAGCTGATTTTTTTTTCCCTTTCTATACATAAATTAACTGCTCTTGCCACTAATCCTATGCACAGCTTTGCTGACAATAGTACATTCCATTCATTCTCTTTTGACAAACCATGATCTCCATACCATCTTTCAATGGGGTGCAAGGATTAATTGGTCATCTTCAATGCCACCAAAACAGTCTTGCTCTCTCTCTCCTGCAAAAGGGATCTCAGCTCACCTACTGCATGTCTTCAGTAATGCACAGATTACCAGACAGAATTAGAGCTTTGTACTTGGACTGACATTTACTTCTAGCCTATTCTGGCATAAACACATCACATTAATAGCTTCCTCATCATTTAAAAAAATAAGCATATTTTTCCACTCAGGAAGTTGTTTTACACTCAGATAGCCTATATAAATCTCAAATCTCCTCATTCTTAGAATACTCTTCAACAGTGGTGGCTCATTCTCAAGGGCTGCATTGAATGCAGCTCCAGCGTTGAGTATGCTAGCAAGTAGTACTGGCTAGTATACCCAATGTTAGAACTGCATTCAATGCAGACCTTATGGATGAGCCCCCACTCTCTTCCCACATTTGGGTTAGTGTTCTTTACGAACCTTCCAAAAAATTCTTGCTATCCATAAGAGAGCAATTCAGCTCATAAATAATCCTTCCTTCATTGATTCAGGTGCAGATTTCTCAGATGCAGATGCACTGTTTCGTCTCTATGTTGTCTCTTCTACAGGTATCTTATGGTGATTGCTGTAGTGAATTGGCAAATATCATTTGTCATGATGTCCTATGGTTTCTTCTAACTCTTGTTGTGGAATAAATAAATATCATCATCATCAAATTCCTGATAGGTACCCTCAAGGGGTGTATAAGATATGATATATGATAGTACTACATGAAAAACTTACATCATTAGTAACTTATTGCTACAATTTTTCTCCTAATCGATCTATTACATGTCAAGATTCCAACATTATCAGATCTTATATTTCTATCTTCTAAGGCACTTTTTATTGTATCAATCCACTTATATCTTGGTCTTCCTCTGGGTCTTTTTTCTGCCAACCTTGCAGAGAACACTTGTTTTGCTAATCTTTCTTTTCCCATTCTGTTTAAGTGACCATACCACTTGAGATTAGCTCTGCTAACACATTCCTAGATGCTAAATGTTAAGTTCTTTCTTAATATCCTCATTTTTAATATGATATTGCCACTGATGCCATCTGTTCATGCTTCTAATCTTTCTTAGGACTCTCATATCTGTGGTCTCTAGTCTTTGGTCAAGTGTTTTATTTCTAACCCAGCTCTCAGATCCATAAGTTAAAATTGGTTTGAACAATGTCTTGTATACAGCTAATTTAGTGTTTTAACTAATTTCTCTCTTATTCCATATAAATGTATTCAGTTGACTTCCTACCATACCAGCTTTATTCATTCTGTTGTCTATTTCCATATTTTATTATTATTATTATTGTTCCGGGAAACTCCAAGGAGTTGACAGACTCATCGAGGGAGGCCCTAACATCATGTCTGGAACAACTATTCAGCATTCACACAGTATCTATCATATCTTGCCTTGAACTCATTCATGGTCGTAGCACCCACAACAGATTCTGGAAGCTTATTCCACTCATTCACCACTCTCCAAGTAAAAAACCTAGCTCTAACACCCTTGTCAACCACACTCTTGCCCAGCTTCCATGCATGGCCCCTAGTCCTCCCACCACCAGTCATATTTTCAAAAATATCTTCTGGATCAATATTATAAAAACCCTTCAGTAATTTGAATGTCTCAATCATATCACCCCTCCTTCGCCTATCGTCCAATTTCTGCAACCCACAAATCCTCAACCTATTCTCATAAGGTTCATTCCACAGACCTGCTATCATCTTGGTCACTCGTCTCTGGACCCTCTCCACTTCCTCCCCATCACGAAGAAACCCTGGTGCCCATAACTGAACACAGAAGTCAAGATGGGGTCTTATCAAGGCTCAATACAGAGGAACAACAACTTGTTTGTCTCTGCATGTTAAAGTAGTTTGTCTCTGCATATTTAATTTACCATTTTTACTAAAAATCATGCCTAGGTAGTGGAAATGTTTTACTTGTTCTATAGATTCTCCATTCACGATGCAGTTGATATTTTCAATGTTTATGTCTATTTTCATTGTCTTGTTATTGCTGATTTTCATACCAAATATGTCTATTTTCATTGTCTTGTTATTGCTGATTTTCATACCAAATTTATTACAACAGTTATTCAATTTAGTCAGGGAATCTTGCCGACTTGTAATGGATTTATTTAAAAGTATCACATCATCTACATTTTTAGTAAAGAGCTGAGATTAGTATCTCCAATTTTGATATCAGGTTTAATACCACTTTACTTCATAATGTGATCCATATAGATAATAAATAACAGGGGGGATAATGGGCATCCTCGTATGACGCTCCATTGACACCATACAACTGTAGTGTTTTGAATAGCTTTACTCTTGCCCCCCCCCTTGTCATATGCCTTTTCCAAATCTACAAACTTAAATATAGATCTTTGTTGTATTCCCATGATTTCTCAACTATTTGTTGTAAAGTGAAAATCTGATCCTGACAATCTCTATTTGGCCTAAATACAGCTTGTTCTTTCTCCACAATCTTTCTCACGTATACTTGCATAAATCTTACCAGGAACACTCAATAGGGAAATACTTCTGTAATTCTTGCATTCAGTTTTATTTCCCTTTTTTATATATGTGTACTATGAGAGCTCTACTCTAATCATCTGGAATTTGTCCCTTTGTCCAGGCTTTCTGAACTATGCTGTGCAGCCCAGCCACTGTAAGACCTTTATACCTCCATGCTTGAGCATTTCTGGTCAAATATCATCTACTCCCTCTGCCTTTCCACATTTCATACTTTTGATGGCTTTTTTTTTTCTACTTCAAGTATGGATATGTATTCCTGACTGCAGGCCTTTTTGAGTATTTTTTTACTACTGTGCCATCACAGATTGTTTTGATTGCCATTTTTCAAATTAATTACTTCATACATCAAGTTAACTTTTTTGCCAGTTTCCATGTCACCTTTGTCATCTCTAATTCAATTTGAGCTTTTTCAACAACCTCCATAATATTTTGCCATCTTCATGATATTTATTTTTTATTATTATTATTACGTGACACCTCCAGGGAGTCAAAGGACTCATCGTGGGAGGGCACACTACTCTATTTCATTAAATACATCTCATACTCTCCACTACTACTTAATTCTCCAACTTCGACACTACTACCATCATCGCCATCTATCGCCCATCACCACCACCAACAGTATTTTTTGTCTGTAAATTGCATGTGTCCTGAAGGCCAATTTTTCTGTACGTGGGATGAAAAACCCGAGTTTCCAGGAGAAAAAACCCTGCTATCGGTGTATGAGATCGGCTAACTCACCTTCAACTAAAAAAGCCCATATAAAGATTCCTCTCGTCATGACGAGAATCGAACATTTTCTATGTTCTTACCAAAGTCTTCTCATTACTTTTATTTAGCTAGTTTTACACAGTGTTTGCTTTCTTACATTTGTGTCTGTATTTTCAAAGAGCACAAGCTGACTTATTTGCCAAGAACTTTTGATATGCTTTCTTCTCTTCCTTCACTGCCTCTTTAACTTCCTGTGTCCACCATGGAGTTCTAATTTTTCTATCCTTTCAGACAACTTCACCACATGCCTCTCTAGCTGAATCAATCAGTGCTTTCTTCAAATTTGCCACTGAATCTCCAAGGTTTGATTCCTGTTCTCAAACTCTTTCATTTTTTCTTCAATAATCTTTGTGTATTTTAGTCTACAGTTCGCATATGAGAGCTGCTCAACTTTTATTCGCTTTAAAACTTTCTTACATGTTATTCTTTTCAATATGAAATTCAATTTTATCCTGCTCAAGACTAGTGATCACTTCCAATTTCAAATCCTCTGCACACTCTGGTGTCCTGCACTAGGGAGAAAACATCACTATCAACAATAACATAGTCAGTGAGACTTTTCTTATTCCTTGCCTCTTCTCTCCATGTGAATTTGTGCAAATTTTTATTTTGGAACATTGTGTTACTAATAACCAGTCTGTGTCATGAGCAGAAATCAAACAAGTATTTGCCATTATTATTAGCTTTTCTCTTTTCTACAAATTTTCTCAAAATATTATTGTTATTATTATTTGACACCTTCAGGGAGTCCAAGGACTCATTGAGGGAGGGCACCTCCTCTACAACTCCATCTCCAACATTCAATCACCAATAACCACAACTACACCAATGCCATCTACCACAGTCCACCACTGGTATTTCCACAGACATTCACAAACATCCATGCCCATGGTTCGATTTGAACCCGCAGCCTTTTGGCTGGAGAGTGGATATGCTATCCAGTCGGCCAACTAGGCTGGCTTGTCAGACATACAAATATTTTTGTATGTCTGTTTTTGTTTTCTGGAGGGGAATTTCGAGCAGCAACCAAAAAGTGTTCTATAGGGTTGAGATCTGTGGAGTATGCTGGCCACTTGATATGATTAATATCCTTGGTCTCCAGAAGTATCTCCACTGCTCGTGTATGATGTGGTGTAGCATTGTCATCCATAAAAATGAATTTTTTGCCTACAGAACAATCGAATATGATGCTGAAGAACTTCATTGCAATATTGTTTGCAGATCATAGTCCCTTTTTTCAGCACTTGTAGCTCGGTCCGTCCATGAGGCATAATGCCTCTCCACACCATGACTCTCACACTGCCATATTTATTCCTTTTAAGAACATTCTCGCGATGGTAAGTACCACTTTCATGCTAGGTCAAGTGTTTTCTAGAATCAGAGAATAAACTAAAATGACTCTCAGAGTAATGTAAAGAGTATATTAGCCCATTGGTGTCTTCTCCAATTGTTATTGATACAACAACACTGAAAACCTGCTCTATGGTGAGCTGTGGATAAAGAGACGCAGGCTACATGTCTGGGCATCTGCTTGTCTCGGACGTTTTCCGAAGTTTGTTGAGATATTTGCATGCCTGTGCTGGAATGGAGCTGACTTGCTAGCTGGCTTGCTGTGGTGCGTTGATTACATCTTGCTTCTATAATCAAAAATCTGTCTTAATGCTCTGTGGTAGTGCAAGGGTGTCCTCTTAGCAGATGACTGGAACACGTTCTATGAAATGCTGCCCAGAGCCAGAATACAACGCTATGTGAGATTCTAAACTGTCTGTCAGTATCAGTAATTTTGCAGTCTTCTTCAAACTTTCCAATAATTCTTGCCACGTGAAATCATGTAGATAATGTCTTTGAGATATTACAAGACTTCCAGGTTTGTAACTTCATTCCTTCATGAAAAGAGCTTCCTTCAAACACAATTCACTTAGCACAGCCTTTTGTCTTTTATCCTGCTGAGTGGTATTACATGAGCCCTTTGCGCACGATTCAAAAATTTGAATGAGTACCTGCTTTCTACTCATAATCATCAGTTATTCAAATTGTTACGAGATGCCACAGTTGTTGGAAGATGTGCCATCGCACTTAGACAAAACATGTAGTTTCAACACAATGGTGTGCCATCACACTTTTCATGTGACCTCCAACACTACATCCACCAAATATTTGGTGGGCAATGGATTGGCAGAGGTGGCCCAGTGCCATGGCCTCCACATTCACCAGACTAAACTCCATTGGACTGTTTTGTTTGGCCACATGAAGAGTTTCATGTACAAAACCCCTGCAGGGTTAGTAGAAGATTTGTTGGCAAGGATACTGACTTCAGCAGCAAGATTCAAACCATGCCAGGAATTTTTGAGAGTGCACTAGAACTTGCTATGGAGATGTATTGCATGCTGTGAAATTTGTGGTCACAACTTGGAGCACCTTTTGTAAATGTTTATGAAATTAAAATGTAATTTATTCTTTGTGATGTGCATACGAAATGTTTTTGACCTGTAGTATTGCAACGGCATGTTTGGAGACATGGGTTGCTAATTAAAACCAGATCTACCCTGCCCCCCCCTTACATACCCTGGAAGTTTGTAATGGGTATTCTGAGACACTTTGTATATTATAAAAGCACTAATCAGCCTAACTGGTAATTTGTTCTGGCTAGACATTTCTCATAGCTGATGCTAGTAGCGCACTCAGGGTTTAATATTGGGTGGGGGGGCCGAGTTGAGTAGATGATTTGAGAATACACACTATGCATCGCATACGACTTATGACTGAGCATCTGCAATGATTGCTAATTCATAAGTAGTATAGAAATAGAAGACCCGACACATAAATAAAAAAAAACGAATTTTACTAATTAGGAAAAGATTTTTGGAAAATTTTCTAGTGTTTTTTCCTTTTTCTTTGGGGGTTCCAAGGCCCCTTGCCCCCCCCCCCCCATACATCTCTTAGGGGATGAGTTTTACATTACGGCAAATACTAAGAATAGCGATCCTAGCTTTATCCACCTTTACAACGAGTTGCCTGGTATTGTACCACCCAGTTGTTTGCTCACACTTGGACTCGCCGAACTTTTATAGTTTGCTATATTCAGCATGAAACTCTTTGATTTCTATCTTAGAGTTTTCTCATTCGGCTTTGAAATAATGTGGGATTAAATATCCCCTTAATTTAAATAAATATGTCACATTTGTCCAGCCACTCAAAGTAAAACAAATTTACAGTTCTTTTCTGCTTTAATTTTGACAATGACATTTTGAGGGTTTAATGCACTAAAACTGCTAATGTAATCTTTCTCATATTAATGTTGCCCTTTGTTTTTTGTGTAGCTATAACCTGTGAAACTGTGAGCGATAAATTACTTTGCTTAATTCCGTGTACCTACAAAAATCCATCACCGTTTGAATGAGTTTAATTGACTATACTGTCTAGACACTCTGAACAAATATGCCTCTGTAACTTGCTGACATCGGCATCAGTTCACCAATAGGTCACTTCCACAGCACAGACCAAAAGTTTTTGTAGTTTATTTAAAAATTATTAAATTAAATTATTGAATTAGAAATTCTGAAAGCAAAACTTTGGTGCACACACAGTTACTAGGTGTGTGTGTGTGTGCATTCCCATTTTGACTAGTGGGTGTGCACATAGTTTAGGAGAACATTGCCTAAGAGGAGATGAGAGAAACATGTCAAATTTAATTCGTTTGAAATGTTTCTCTCATATCCTTTACTTAAGGTAATATGATAGAAACATGAATACCGAGGGAAGTTTTAGATTGATGTAGAATAAATTTTTCAGTTCATTACCAGAAGTAAGAGAACAAGGGGTTGCCCTTGGAAGTTAGTAACAGTGTGATTAGCAAGAACATCGACTAGATTTGTGTGCAGAGTAAGGAACAAATAGAATGAGCTACAAGAGGTGGTTATAAGTTTAAGGAGGTACATGATATACATTGTTTGAATATGAGTTACTTGTGGTCCTCCCATGATAAGCCTTTAAACTGTGAAAATGCTTATAATTTAATATTTGGGTATCTCCATAGAGTCAAAGATTCATTGTGGGAGGCCCACTCTGGTGTTCACACAATACCAATCATATCTCTCCTTGAACTTATTAACCAATAAAACACTTGCCACCACCTCTAGCAAGCTGTTCATCACTCTCCAAGCAAAAAACACCTTTGCTAAATGACCTCTTTTACAATTTCTAGGGGTGACTCCACTCCCTGCTTGCCATCTGCTGAAAGAAGTCTTCATTATAAAGCCCTATAAAACACCTTTAATAACTTATAAGCTTCTATCATGTCCTGTTTTATTCACATTAACTGGTTTTTGAAACCCACAGACTATCGATCTCTTCTCCCAGGTAGATTTCCTTAGACATGCCACAACCTTGGTTACTTATTTATGAATCCTTTCCACCACTTCTTCATTCCTCATGGAATCTAGGCAACCAGATCTGCAACAAGTCCCTATAAAAAGGAATACTAACCTTATCCCTGCTTATCAGTGTGTTCTTCAACAGCCATGTAATTTGATGTATTGTTTGCAATATGTTCTCTGAATTTTAACTCCTTGTGTGCAGTAATCCCATCCCATATCCCTAACCTCATCAGTTTCCTGCAGCTTATTTCCATCAGTATAGTACACAGCTTGTGATTTTTGAAAGTGATAACCTTGCACTTTGCCATGTTAAACTGACAGCCATACTGCCAATTTGTTTAAGTCATTCTACAGGACTTCTACATGATCTTTCAATGAAGATCATGTAGAAGTCCTGATCTCACTGTTGCTCTCCTAGCGTTCAATCATCAACAAGCAGCTGAATATTTCCTCTTAAATCATTTCCTGTATTATTGATATTTGACTTAACTTCTTAAAACACCACTGTTAGATATTTCTTCATCAACCAACTGCGTATCCAGTCACTTGCTTCATATCTATCCCCATTTGTTCCAATTTATGCATCAGAGTTCTATGTGGAATCTTGTTGAATGTTTTTGCATAGTCCAATAGTATCGCTGAGTAGCCACTTCCTTTATCCAACTGAATTGTTACATTATTATAAAAAGTAAGCGGGTTACTAAAGGTAAGACCCACCCTCACAAAATCATGTTCTTCCCATTAAAGTATCATATTCCTGACCACCTAGTCTTAAACTAACTTCTCCAATACCTTAACCCCTGCTCCTGAGATATTGGCATATAATTTTCAACTTCTGTCTTGGAGCTTCCTTTATGCATTAGAACTATTTTGCTCTCATTCTATTCTGCCTTGTCACCTTCCCAGAAGGCTGAAATTCAACAGCTTGATCAGAGGTATCAATTCCCTTATACATTCTCATAACGTACATGGGAGATGTGAGTCTGCAAGATTTAAAGTAGCCAGTGGTGTACCACAAGGATCCGTCCTTTCCACTGTTATTCAATCTGTACATTAATGATATCGGGAAAGATTTGGTCGGCGACATACAGCTATTGCTGATGATGCAAATAGGGTAATCAGAAATGCTGCTGATATACAGTACATGCAACATGATTTGAATAGGCTGGAATCTTGGGAATGGGAAAATGGATGTCAGTAAATTTAAAGTCATGCACTTTGGCATGATTAGATATCCAATGTCATATTATATTGGTGCGATTATGCTAGAAGAAACTGATCAGGCTGGAGATCTTGGAGTGTTAGTAGATAGGAAGTTGAAGTTCAGAATCCATGTAGCTGAAGATTGCAAATACAATTCAAAAGATAATTGCAATGCTGAAACAAACTTTCACATGTAAAGATAAGGATGTCGTTTTGCCTCTTGATAACACTGGTCTCCTGTGTTATCAAGAGATACAGTGGAGAGAGGGAGAGAGTGTTAAAAATGATATCAGAATTGTGTAGTACTGATTATGAAGACAGATTGAGAATTTGTAGACTGGAGACACTAGCAAACAGGAGAATGAGGGGTGATATGATTGAGACTTTCAAACTTCTGAAAGGATTTCATTTGATGGAATTTTTCATTTGATGGAATTTTTCATTTTATGGTGCATGATTAGAATGGATTGCCATTGGATGTTGTGTGTGCAAGCAGTGTGAATGAATTCAAGAATAACTTTGATAGCTGGTGCGTGTAGTATGCGGCCTTCCTCGATGAGTTCCTGACTCCCTATAGGTCTCTCTATAATATACAAGCTTGTATACCACCTAATTCCATGGCCATGTTTGCATTAAGGTTCTGCTATATTGTAAGCACCTCCAATTCACTAACCTCTATTCTCCTATCAGCGAATATTACATCTTGCATATCTCAACCTGGATGGTTATACACTTGCAAAGTTATAACTTTTTAACTCAATTATTTCATTTATTTCTGCTGCTTCCCTACCACTAGCACTTGTTAAAGTCATATATTTTCATAGTTATTCTTCTAATTATTTGCCACATAGCAAAGAAGAGATTTTCACATTTCTTTTAGCTTTATCAACTAGCTTTCCCTCATAATTAGATTTGACCTGCTTACCATATGGGTAACTTCTTCTAGCCTGTACATGGTACATGTTAGTATCTCTTATCTTGATAGGAGATACTAACATGTGATACCAACTGATCACATTTACTTTATATTCCCTCCACAGCTTTTTCTTTTTTTGAAATTCCTACTTAATGATACCATTCATCCATCTAACTCATACCTGATTTATCTTCCTGAATTTGGGTATAAGTCTAATACTTCTTTCTTTGAACACTCCTTGACCATTTCCCATGCAATACTGACATTTCTCCTTTTCTTATGTCATGACGCTACTAACTCCTCAGTTTGTCATAATCACCAGTTTTGTAATTCCACCTGTATCCCATCTTAACTGAAAATTCTACATGTCTGGCAGTCTCCCAGGTCAAGAACACATGATCACTTTCTCCAAGTGGAGAAATTGTGGCTCTTAGTTACTACCAAGTTTTCTGATGCTATGACCAGATCTAGCTTTCAGACTGCAAATAATATAAAATCTTAAGAATACATAATACCAAGGGAAGAAGTGTTCAGAACAAAATCTGTGGCATAAACCAGGCCCTCAATACATACTTAGTGATATGTTATTAATATTTGAATTGCAAATTGGCATTTAAAATTGAAGGATATGCACTAAGCCCCTCTGTAGCGCAATTGGAAGAACGACGGTACATTGCGCCCTTCGATTGGAATAGGCCTAAGTTCGATTCTCGTCGCGACGGGAGGAATCTTTATCTGGTCGATTTCAATCGAAGGTGAGTTAGCCGATCTCATACGGAGGTAGCAGGGTTTTTTCTCCCGGAAACTCGGGTTTTTCATCCCTCATACATACAAATCGGCCCTTCAGAACACACGCAATTTACAGACAAAAATTACTAGTTGTGGTGGTGTTGGAGGTGGGCGGTAGATGGCGTTGATGGAGATGATTCGTAGTAGAGGTTAGGTGTAGAGACAGCTGTAGGTGTCCTCCCGCGATGAGTCTTCGGACTCCTTGGAGGTATCAGGAATAATAATAATAATAATAATAATAAAATGTGATACTAATTACAGAAGGTATAAGAATGGTTGTATACTATACTATAAATAGCAGCAGATATTTCCTCTGCTATGTATAGTCTATATGGGCAAAATTATAAAGGAAAGTGATGTTAATCTCTATTTTGATAGGAGATACTAACATGTTAGTGGCCACAATTTTTTTTTATTTTTTATTTCCTATGCTACAATTTCTTTTTATTTCATTACAACATGCTATATGTATAGTTATATATAATGAAATTAATATGTACCTCCTACACCCCAGGACTAGTTCTCCAGTTATGAAGTCAGATGTATGTGTGGTCTGCAAGTACAAAAAGAGGTTACTATTTTTTGTTTTAGAAGATAAAAAAGAATGAGAATTGATGAAGTCAGTGTAACCTGAGAAATTGTATATCAGTTTTTATGAAAATTGTTTTTGTGAAAGTGGTAATGAAATAATTTTGAACTATCATGACATCCTGTGATATGTCCACAGACTCCATTGAAATGTCCATATGTAATAATAATCATAGTATGTGTATTTACTAGAAAATTATGGCAGCTTTTCTTTTAAAGGAGTCAGGCACCTCCTTTCATTTCAACCTATGATTTTTACATACATGGGGGGGGGGACCTGTAGAAGGCATACTGTATATACAGTGCAACCTCAATTTTGCCATAGTTTATAGAATATGTTTTCTCTTGTTACACTAGCAAGGTCTCTTAATAATGTATATTAGAGATGCTTTTTATGTGATTTAGAGTAATAATGAACTGATCATTTTATCCTGTGCTATTATTATTTTGAATAGATGTACAAGAGTTAACTCTGAAGGCTGTGAAAGTTAAAGATCTTCTAACAGCAAGGCAAAGAGTTCAAAGTTTGGCAGAGGAAACTAATGGTTTACTAAAAAAAAATGTATACAAAAATTATGCACAATTCATCGAGACAGCAAAGGAAATATCTTGTATCCTTTTGTGTTGTACTGATAATACAGTAGTTTTAAGGTAATAACATATACTGAACTAGAAGCTGTTACAAAGTAGTTCTAAGAGCTGTTCTGTTAGTTTCTAATGACCATTTAAGAATTTTAAAATGAAATTATTGATTAATAATTTTATCCTCTTAATTATCTTTTGATGATGATGATGATAATTATCTTTTGTATATTTATGATTTTCATCTATTTTATTTTATTAGATAATTTTATTATATCTATTTGTATTATAAATATAATAATCACTCAATTATTTGACCACAGTGGGAAATTACTTTGTTCATTGGATACCAACTGAAGGTGCAGCTACGTGGTGCAGTATACCAGAAGTTGGCTGACATATTTACCCATTCAAAGGTTACATTATCAAGAGATTACTGTATGATGATTACTTTATAGCTGTATGATGTGAACAAATGCTGCTTTCACTGTAGTAAGTTGACCTTGCTGACATATTTACCCATTCAAAGGTTACATTATCAAGAGATTACTGTATGATGATTACTTTATAGCTGTATGATGTGAACAAATGCTGCTTTCACTGTAGTAAAATTTTACTGTAGTAAAATAAAATAAAATAAAATAAAATTTTGTGGAAGCCTATGACTAGAAAACTGCAGTGCAGTGGAGATTTTTTATTGAAAGGGGGATGGTAAATCCCGTTCTATTTTATAGCCGGGTCCGAAACTTGGATTGAAATCTGTAGAGTTTCATGCCGAAAAAAACTATCGGCAGGCCCAAGTGTAAACGATCACTTGGGTAGTACAACACCAGGGCAACTCCATGCAAAGGTGGAGCACGCTCCATCACTAACTTTAATATTCTCTCATAATGTAAAACCCAGCTCCTAAGAGATGTATATATATTGTTTTACATTATGAGAAGAGGTCACTACCCAGACCGGTTTCAACCTTTTTTGAGGTCTCATTAGTGAGTAGGTAGACCTGGAATATCAAGGTTTTTAAGTGAACACGAACTTACATACCTCTACTATCGAATTGTCGAATTGCCAAAGTGGTGTACTCCTATATTGTTAATTATTGTTAATCACTAAGATAATAAGCTGAAAGGCTATTTTACTGGCGATTTTGTTAATTTATTTTATATTTTATTTTATTAGATAATTTTATATCTATTTTTATTATAAATATAATAATCACTCAATTATTTGACCTCAGTGGGAAATTACTTTGTTCATTGGATACCAACTGAAGGTGCAGCTACGTGGTTTATTAATTTAATTACAATAATTAGTAATTATTGTTAATTACTAAGTTAATTATTAATACAATAATTAACAATATAGGAGTGCACCACTTTGGTAATTCGATAGTAGAGGTATGTAAGTTCATGTTCACTTAAAAAACCTTGATCTTCCAGGTCTACCTACTCACTAATGAGACCTCAAAAAAAGGTTGAAACCGGTCTGGGTAGTGACCTCTTCTCATAATGTAAAACAATATATATACATCTCTTAGGAGCTGGGTTTTACATTATGAGAGAATATTAAAGTTAGTGATGGAGCATGCTCCACCTTTGCATGGAGTTGCCCTGGTGTTGTACTACCCAAGTGATCATTTACACTTGGGCCTGCCGATAGTTTTTTCAGCATGAAACTCTATGGATTTCGATCCGAGTTTCAGACCCGGCTATAAAATAGAGCGGGATTTACCATCCCCCTTTCAATTAACAAATTCGCTGGTAAAATAGCCTTTCGGCTTATCTTAGGAGATTTTTTATTTTTCTGTACAGGAATATGATGCGTTTAGCTCTCCCAGTTTCCCATTTAAGTGGTTCTGAGCTGATTTAAAGAAGCAGCTACTTTGGATAATTTATAAGACCCACTTGTTCAATTTCAAACTGATTTAAAAAAAAAAAAAAAATCAGCTTGAATCACTCTCACACAAAGGGCTGCAAAGTTAGTACATCAATGCCTTATGTAGTTAGGAATCAAGAGAGAAGCAATATGTTGATATTCTTTTTTTGATGAGGTGGGGGGAGGGGTTACAGCCCATGTGAAATACTGCCCTGGGGATAACAGCCCTGGGGGGAACACCTGCATTCATAGGAAATTGACTGCATGTCCTTGAAGAGAGAACATCTTCTACCATGACATGCGATGAATGGCCTGAGAGAAAACTGGCAATCTAATTACAAAGGGTGGAAGGCATACCATTAGATGCCAGTTTTCTGAGAAGCCCTTGATACCAAACTCAGTTAAAACCTTGGAAATGTCAAGTGCAATTAGTACAGATTTCTCCAAACCTTTCATGGCACATGTTCAAAGGTTAGTGTTATAGGCAAGAAACTCTGTTGTGGTTCTTGACTGGTGAATCCACATTGTGGTCACTGATTATATGGCATTTCTTGTATTGAAGTTGCATGTTGATAACATTATTCATTTAGACAGCACAGAAGTCAGAGCAGTAGGTTAAGAGTTGAGCTTGATGATAGACACTTGTTTGGTCACCATTGTGTTTTTAAGGATGCCACATTTTTGGAAGAGTAGTGATGTGATTGCTTTCACATAAGAAGTCATAAGTGTGAGAGACTATTTTTAGAATTAGCATCAATTATGAAGCACTCTCCCAACTTCAACAAGCATTGGTTGCATTAATTTGCCATAGATCTGAGACTGTCATTTTGAGATCCTGATAGCCTGACTTCTCCAAATTAACTTTAGTTATTCAGTCTATAGAGGTTTTCATGTAAGAACATTATTTCTCTTTCAGTTACAGTTTGAATTGTTTTCCATAATTATGTAGTTCAGTGCTCTTGTGCTTGTTGCGATTATAATTGTGCTCTGAAGATGCTAGCTAGTAAACCAGTGAAATATTAGTAAGTTTAATAAATCTCTGCTAATTCATCATCATCATCAATTTCCTGATATATATCCCCCCCCCCCCCATCTCCCAAGGGATGTTCAGGTTACTATGACAGCACTTCATGATTAAGTTTACAGTATTATTAATCTCCTATCAACAATTTTAGCTGGCCGAGTGGATAGTGTATCCACTCTTCAGCCAAAAGGGTGTGAGTTTGAATCCTGCCGTTTGAATATTGCAGTCAGTTGGTGATTGAATGGTGGAGACAGAATTGTAGAGCAGGTGCCCTCCCCCGATGAGTCCTTGGACTCCCTGGAGGTATCAAATAATAATAAAAATGTATTTTTTTCTCATTTGATGTTTATATCCTGAAGCATGTAATGCATAATCCATGATACTC
Source organism: Typopeltis vanoorti (assembly GCF_054136105.1). Lineage (NCBI taxonomy): Eukaryota > Metazoa > Arthropoda > Arachnida > Uropygi > Thelyphonidae > Typopeltis > Typopeltis vanoorti. The sequence goes on along the minus strand of NC_143552.1, from coordinate 151,452,664 downwards.
ATGCTTTTCCATGCACTTCCTTTATCCACTTAAGAAAATAAGATGTTCCAGAGATATTTGAAGAAATCATCATCAGCTATACTATATACTGATGATTAGAATGACAATCCAAGCAAGAGTTAGATGATGAGCAACATCATTAAACATCAGTTATATACTGATGATTAGAAGGATAATCCAAACAGGAATCAGATGATAATAATAAAACATCAGTTCTTAACATCAGTTATATACTGATGATAAGAAGGATAACACTGGCCAACAAAAAAAAAAATTTTCTACTGATTATGATCTGACACTTGTTTTTTTACTAATTTGGGTGCGCTGATTTCAAATATCAAACCCATTTTTCTCTATCACGTCAGGTTTTTCCTCTATGGCATTTTCTTTTTGCTAATTTGTAAGTTTTTGATAGTTTTAAGGAGGCAGTACTATTTAGAGGATCAAAAAAATCAATTTTTTAATATTATTTTCTGAAAGTATGTACTTTTAAAAATCTGTTCGTAACTTTTTATCAAGAAATCCGAAAAATTCCCGAAGATATAGCCTATTATTCAAAGCAGTGTGCAGATCAGAATCGGTGCTCACCGCTCTCGCTTGTTAGTAAACGAATAAATGTGTAAGAACCTGCAACGGCACATACTGGCGCTTTGAATGTGAGAGAGGCTGATAACCGACCTAATACATTTAGGTGTTGAAAAGTAGGCGATGACAACTGCCTAAAACAAATGAATGCTATGTGCGTCATAGCGGACAAAGAACGATCGAAATCAGTCAATCGTTAATCGATCGTGAAAGTATGATGAGCGCTTATAACGTTTCAATAAAGTCTCTGTTTTTTTTTGTCTTGTTAATTGCATGTTAGTCGGCAGTGAAGAAAATACATCATGTCTACTACTCGAAATTGTGTCAATAGTGTAGATTCTTTCTGCTACATTTGTGGCAGCTTTACTGTTCCCAGTCAAAGGACAAATATCACTGATTTTGTTAAGAAAGTGTACTTTGCATATTTTGATGTAAAAATTGCAGATCAGGACAAGTCATGGGCTCCAAATAAAGTGTGTAAGTCATGTGTAGAAAATTTACGACAGTGGAGCAAGGGAATTAAGGGGGGGAGTAGATATGCAGACCTTAGTGGGGGCAGTTGAGTGTATGAATGAGTATAATATGCCCGAGTGAATAAGGACAACAAATCAGAATGGGATAGTTAGTATAAGGCATCAAGATAGGGATGGGGCTAATTGGGGGTCTGCAATTCATATACACTAATGCTAGGAGTATTAGGAACAAGAAGGAAGAATTTTTGGCCTTGGTTGGCATTTCCAGACCACAGGTTTATTGGCATTAGTGAAACATGGCTGACTGAAGATGATATACCTAGTGGGATTGAATGTGATGGGTATAGTGTGTTCAGGAATAACAGGGAGAATAAAATGGGGGAGGAGTATTGTTGATGATAGCTGATGAGCTGCAGCCAAGGAGAATAGAAGTTGAATTGCAGGATAGAGAAAAGAGCACATTTGAAGCCATTTGGTGTGAGATTGAGGCTAGCAGAACAAAATATACAATTGGGTGCTGCTATAGACCAGGTGATGGAAAAGATGATGGAGATAGTATGCACAAGCAAATAGAAGAAATGAGTGTGAAGGAGGGTAATTATTATGGGAGATTTCAACTATGATAGTATTGATTGGAGGGAGGAGAGGACACACGGGAGGAAGGAATTGGGTTTTATGCGGTTATTAAGGGATAACTATCTGCGACAGCATGTAATGGAAAATACTAGGGGTCAGAGAGTGCTTGACCTAGTAATTTCATCTGAGGATTTGGCTGTAACAAATATGATCACATTGCCACCAATTGGTGAGAGTGATCATAGGGTCTTGACTTGGGAGGTAGCTAAAGGTGTAGAATTTACAATTAAGAAAGGGTACATGTGGAATTATCGGGCAGGTAAGTATGACAAGCTTAAAAGTTTGATTGGTTCAGTGCCATGGCATGTAAAACTGCAAGGGCTGGATGTTGATAGTGCATGGGAGGCGGTTAAGAAGTTTTTGCAGGAGGCAATGGCTGACTGTATACCTAGAATCCGAATAATAAATCAAGTAGGGATTAAATGGATGAATAACACCATTAAGCTTGAGCTGAAAAAAAAGAAACAACTGTGGAGAGAATTTAAGGAGAAAAGTGACCTGCAGGCACATGAACGGTATAAAGCGCAGGCCAGAAGGGTAACAAGTGTGGTAACAAGAAAAGCAAAAGCGGATTATGAAAGAACATTAGCCATGTAGGCTAAAGAGAAACCCAAACAGTTTTTTCGATATGTTGCAAGTAAAAGAAAAAATGTATCGGCAGATTGATTTTAAAGAATGCCGATGGTAGGTAGGTAACCGAATCAGTTGATATAGTAGAATTACTGAGTGAGCACTTTGCAAGAGTATATCATCCACGTGGTGACATTGCAGAAATGGAAGAATGAACACTTATATGGGAATTGTGGTGAATGAAGTGGAGATGAATAGTCTATTGCAAAACTCAATGTCAATTCATTTGCGGGATTGGATGGTATACCAGCTGGTGTCATACAAGAAGCGGGTAAAGAATTGTCAGTGCCTTTGACCATTTTGTTTAATTTGAGTCTCGGGTCTGGGTTAGTCCAAGGGGTGGAAAGAGGGGAAAATAATTCCACTGCATAAAGGAGGTTCCAAGACTGCTGTTGAAAATTACTGGCCGATCAGCATATCAGGAATTGTTGTCAAGGTCTTGGAGAAAATAGTCAAGAGGAAAATACAAGATTGGATAGATGAAAATGGGATACTCTCTGGGGGACAGCATGGTTTTGTGAGGGGTTGATCATGCCTCAGTAACTTGCTCACATTCTATAACACAGTGACGGCTGAACTGGATAAGGGTAATGGGTTTAAAGTGATTCTACTGGACCTTGCTAAAGCCCTTGATAGGATACCACATGGAATTCTATGTAACCTGCAACATATGAGAATGGATATAGGATCGGTGAGATGGAGAGATATCAGAGAATGGTTTATTCAGGAGTAGAGCCCAAAAGACGGCCAGTGACTAGCGGTGTGCTGCAGGGTTCTATTCTTGGACACTACTGTTTAATTTGTTCATTAATGATATAGGAAAGGATCTGAGAGGAGCTGGGCATCTGTTTGCAGATGATGCAAAGTTAGGTAGAGCAATAGTGAATGCTCATGATGTCAAAATTTTGCAGAATGATTTGGATAGTTTGGAGGATTGGACAAAGGAGAATGGATGTCAATTTAATGTGGAAAAATGTAAGGTTTTGCATTTTGGGGTGAAAAGATTAGCAACAGTATATCACATTGGTGTAACTGTACTCCGAGAGATTGACGAGGCCAGGGATTTGGGAGTGTTGGTGGATAGGGAGTTGAAGTTTAGGGGACACATCGCAAAAGTGGCAAAATCAGCTCATCAAATCACTTGGTTGCTGAAAAACACTTTAACGAGCAGAGACAAACAGGTTATTGTTCCTCTGTATTGAGCCTTGATAAAATCCCATCTAGACTACTTTGCCCAGATATGGGCGCAGGGTTTCTTCTCAATGTGGAGGAGGTGGAGAGGATCCAGAGACGAGTGACCAAGATAATAGCAGGACTATGGAATGAGCCTTATGAGAACAGGTTGAAGATTTGTGGGCTGCAGAAATTGGTTGATAGGCAGAAAAGGGGTGATTGAGACATTCAAATTACTGAAGGGTTTCTATAAGATTAATTCAGAAGATATTTTTGAGAATAGGACTGGCAGTGGGAGTACTAGGGGCCATCCATGGAAGCTTGGTAAGAGTGTGGTTAGCAAGGGTGTTAGAGCTAGGTTTTTTACTTGGAGAGTGGTAAATGAGTGGAATAAGCTGCCATAGTCTGTTGTGGGTGCCATGACTGAATGAATTCAAGGAGAAGTATGATAGATGCTGTGTGAATGTTAAATAGTTGTTCTTGACATGATGTTGGGCCTCCCTCAATGAGTCTAAGGACTCCTTGGAGCTGCCCGTAATAATAAAGGATTAAACTAAATTTATTATAGTCTAACCAAGTGGGAAAAACTTCCAACATCTTTCTCTAAATCCAGAGTAATTTAATAATAAGGTGAGGCACCTTTTGGCAACTCGTATAGGTAAATATGATTTCTCCATTGCTTCCACCTTGATATCACCACCTCTGGTTCTGGTTCCCACTGACGAGACCTCAATAAAGGTCAAACTGGTCTGGGTAGTGGCCTTCACTTAATGCATAGCATTATACATGTCCACAAGGAGATGTGCTTTGCATTGTGGGAGATGCTAAGACAAGTGATGAGAGCTTAATCAACCTTTACCACGAGTTGCCTCAGTCCTGAAGATACTGCACTTGCAAACTTTGTTTGCTTACATTTGGATAAAGGATTAAACTAAATTTATTATAGTCTAACCAAGTGGGATGACTTGGAAATTTTAAAGAGATTATATTGGTGACAAATAGCGTCAGTATGTGTAAATGGAGAGGAAACAAGAGAATTCCCGGTGGAGAGAGGAGTCAAACAAGGATGCAAGTTATCATTATTGTTTAACTTTTATAGTGAACAAATGTTTAGAGAGGCACTTGAGGATGTAGAAGAAGGAATAAAAATAAACAGAAGAATCATTAATAACTTAAGATATGCGGATGATGTAGTGGTGATGGCAGAAAGTGAAAATGGGTTACAACAAATTATTCAAAGAATTGAAAACTTTTGTAAAGAGTATGGACTAAGAATTAACACAAAAAAGACCAAGATAATGATAATGGGTAGAAAAATAGGAGATAATGTAAAAATAAGATGTGGAGGAAAGATTTTAGAAGAAGTGGAAACATTTCAATATTTAGGTAGCTGGATCTCAGAGAAAGGAACTTCAGAGTTGGACATTAGAAATAGAATAGGCAAAGCTAAATCAGCATTTATGCAAATGAATGAAGAGAATTTAATAAACAAGAACACTAAAATAGGTGTTAGAATTGGAATAGTTAAAGCAACAGTTTGGAGTATTGCAAGTTATGGAAGTGAGTCATGGACACTAATTTGAATTTCTTTTATTCATATTAAAATTTAAATCTGCAGGCCTATTACTTTTAAAAAATCATGGCACTATGGTTTTGAAACTTTCACCTTACAATACGAACTTGCAAAGAAAGTATTCAGTATTACTGGATTTGAGAACCGGATACAGACTACTTTAATCTTCAATTTTACTGGAAAAATTTTCTTTACACTTCCTTGCTGATTGGTCACTAACATTTGCAACGCAGATATTATTTCTTTCGGTTTTTAGAACAGGGGATATGCTGCCCATTGTTGTAATCGGCTTGCAGGCAATTTTTATGATCAGTCATAAACAACAGTTCCCTTTCCCAAATTTTGAAAGGTTTCGATGTGTGAAATTAACGATAATTCATGAATACTTCCACTTTTAAAAATACACGGCTTGGTCACTAACATCTGCTACACAGATGTTATTAGGCGTTCTGGGTCTAAGCTTTCCGACCTATTCACGAATATTATTCTCCTTAGAATATCATCATCATCATCAAATTCCTGCCATGTACCCTCAAGGGGTGTACAGGATATGATAGTACTACATGAAAAAAATTACATCATTATTAATTTCCTATCTACAATTTTCCTCCAAATCAGTCTGTTACTTGTCAATACTCCAATATTATCAGCTCTTATATTTCTATCGTCTAAAGCACTTTGTACCGTATCAATCCACCTATATCTTGGTCTTCCTCTCGGTCGTTTTCCTGCCAACCTGGCAGAGAACACTTGTTTTGCTAATCTTTCCTCGCCCATTCTGTTTAAGTGACCATACCACCTGAGATTAGCTCTGTTAACGCATACCTGGATGCTGACAATGTCAAGTTCTTTCCTAATATCCTCGTTTTTAATATGATACTGCCATTGATGCCATCTGTTCATGCCTATAATCTTTCTCAGGACTCTCATATCTGAAGTCTCTAGTCTTGGGTCAAGTGTTTTACTTCTGACCCAGCTCTCAGATCCATAAGTTAAAACTGGTTTGAACACTGTCTTGTATACAGCTAATTTAGTGTTGCGACTAATTTCTCTCTTATTCCATATGAATTTATTCAATTGACTTCCCACCATACCAGCTTTGCTGATTCTGTTGTCTATTTCTATATTTAATTTACCATCTTCAGAAAAAATCGTGCCTAAATAGCTGAAATGTTTTACTTGTTCCACAGGTTCTCCATTCACAACACAGTTGACATTTTCACTGATTCTGCCTATTTTCATTGTCTTTGTCTTTTTATTGCTGACCTTCATACCATATCTATTACAAGAGCTATTCAATTTAGTCAGAGAATATTGCAGACTTGTAGCAGATTTATTTAGAAGTATAACATCATCCGCATAAAGCAAAGAGCTGACATTAACATCTCTAATTTCGATATCATGTTTAATACCACTTTCCTTCATAATGCAATCCATATAGATAATGAATAACAGAAGGGATAATGTACATCCTTGTCTCACACCAGATTTAACATTAAACCATCTTCCTGTACTTCCTTCAATTCTAACTGCTGACTTACAACTCAAATAAAGACTAAGTATTGCTTGATATAATGTCCCATTGACATCATATAACTGCAGCGTATTGAATAGCTTCTCTCTTGGCACCTTGTCATATGCCTTTTCCAGATCGACAAAACTTAAATACAGATCTTTGTTATATTCCCATGCTTTCTCGACTATTTGTCATAAATTGAAGATCTGATCCTGACAGCCTCTATTTGGCCTGAATCCAGCTTGTTCTTCACCAAGCTTTTCTTCCACAATTCTTCTCAACCGTTTCTCAAGTATACTTGCATAGATCTTGCCAGGAACACTCAATAGGGAAATACCTCTGTAATTCTCACATGTAGTTTTATTTCCCTTTTTATATGTGGGTACTATGAGAGCTCTACTCCAATCATCGGGAATTTGTCCCTCTGTCCAGGCTTTCTGAACTATGCAGTGCAACCACTGTAAGACTCTTATACCACCATACTTCAGCATTTCTGGTCGAATATCATCTACTCCTGCTGCCTTTCCACATTTCAAGCCTTTGATGGCTTTTTCTACTTCAAGTATGGATATGTATTCCTGACTGCATGCCTGGTCAGTGTTTATTACAACTGTGCTGTCATCACTGCTTGTTTCATTTAGCAGTTTTTCAAAGTAATTACTCCACACTTCAAGGATATCTTTTTCTCCTGTTTTCATGTCACCTTTATCATCTCTAATTCCTTTTATAGCACTCCTTCCTCCATTCTTAAGCTTCTTCAACAACCTCCAGAATATTTTGCCACCTTCGTGATATTTATTTTCTATATTCTTGCCAAAGTCCTCCCATGACTTTTGTTTAGCTAGTTTTACACAGTGTTTAGCATTCTTGCATTTGTCTCTATATTCTCTAAGAGCACAAGCTGACTTATTTGACAGGAACTTTTGATATGCTTTCTTCTTTTCCTTCACTGCCTCTTTAACCTCCTGTGTTCACCAGGGAGTTCTGATTTTTTTATCCTTACAAACAACCTCACCACATGCCTCTCTGGCAGAATCAATCAATGTTTTCTTCAGAGTTTGCCAATGAATCTCCAAGGTTTGATTCCTGTTCTCAAACTCTTTCGTTTTTTCTTCAATAATCTTTGTGTATTTTAGTCTACAGTTCACATCTGAGAGCTGCTCAACTTTTATTCGCTTTAAAACTTTCTTACATGTTATTCTTTTCAATATGAAATTCAATTTTATCCTGCTCAAGACTAAATAGTGATCACTTCCAATTTCAAATCCTCTGTACACTCTGGTGTCCTTCACCAGGGAGAAAACATCATTATCAACAATAACATAGTCAATGAGACTTTTCTTATTCCTAGCCTCTTCTCTCCATGTGAATTTGTGCACATTTTTATGTTGGAACATGGTGTTAGTAATAACCATTCCATGTCCTGAGCAGAAATCCAACAGATATTTGCCATTATTATTAGCTTTGCTCTTTTCTCCAAATTTTCCCAAAATATTTTTGTATGTCTCACAATCATTTCCTACTCTGCTATTTAGATCCTCAACAAAGACCAAAACTTTTCATTTTTCATTGTGTCAGCTGCTTTTTCTAAAGCCTCAAAAAATTCCTCCACTTCTACCTTAGTAGAACCTTCTGTGGGACCATAGGCACAAATAAGTCTCATTGTCCAGTTCCCCATTCTCATATTTGCCTACATTACTCTACTTGAGACTGACTGCCATTCAAGAAGATTAGCCTCGTATTTTGTGTTGAATACTATGTTTACTCCTTCTTTTCCTTGATTGTCATTGCCTGAATATAACATTTTGTATTTATTGCTCAGAAAGATCTCACCAGTTTTGGTCTTTTTTGTTTCAGTCACCCCTATTATGTCGATCTGGTACTTATCTAATTCCTCAGCTAGCTCCATTTCTTTGCCATTCAGGCTTCTTACGTTGATAGTACCGATCTTTAACTCTGGTGATGTTGAGTTGGGGTTTATTTTCAGATTTGTTCCTTAGAATATTTCCACTATAAAATATTTATTCATGAAAAATGCTTAGAAAACTAAAATGACAAATTCCAGGAGAACTTCTCGCTGAATACTTACTCACCTTCCATGGAACACTGGTGTTCTGCAGAATACAGTTTGGGAAATCCTGTTGTAAGGAATTATCCCACAGGAATGGAAATAATGTATTGGCAGTCCCATTGTTCAAAGGTAGTGCAGAAAACTGATGTCTCTAACTAGCATCATTGGTATTGTTGTGGGTGGTGAAGATTTTAGAGAAGTTGGTAAGAACATTGATGTAGGATAAAAGAAGTCATTTTAGATCTGGATGACCAGGCACAGATTTGGTCTCCTGTGTTCTGAGGGGTTAAAGAAACTCTGGAAAGTGTTCATATATAAAGTTGATGTTGGGATTAAAGAATATAAATTATGAGGACAGATTAAAAGTATGTGGACTTCAGACAATAGTAAATGAGAGAAAGAGAGGCGACGTGGTAGTCTATAATTTTGAAAGGGTGTTATGGAATGCTGGTTGAGTAAATTTTTGTATGGAAGTGGGGGGTGATATCCCAGAAGAGGAAAGTTACTGATGATGTGCCTCAAGGGTCTGTTTTTGGTCCATTGTTGTTTATTTTGTATGTGAATGACATTGGAAGGGGCTTACACGGTGATATACAGTTGTTTGCAGATCATGCAAAGTTTGGAAGAGTTATTTGAAGTAGAGCAGATGTTGTAGCCTTGCAAGAGGACTTGAATAGACTGTCTGAGTGGATGAGTATGTGGGGATGTCAGTGTAATGTAGCAAAGTGTAAGGTTTAAAATTTGGGAAACAAAGATGGGATATAGAGTATAGGATTGGTGGGGATATCTTAGAGGAGGTAGAGGAAACGACATAGCAGATTATGGGAATAATGTGGAGAACACTGATATGTAGAAGTAAGGATATTATGGTTCCATTGTACAAGGCTTTGATCAGGCTGTATATGGATTACCATGCACAGATTTGGTTGTCTGCTTTTTCTAAAGGATGATGAGTTGTTGGAGAGGGTTCAGAGATGATTGACTAAGTTGGTTTCTGGTCTCTGTGATATGAAGTATGAGGACAGATTCAGAGAATACAAATTGTAGAGCCTAGTGGATAGAAGGAAAGGGGAGGGGAGACATGATCGAGACAAAGTTGGTAAAGAGTAATTATCAGATTAATGTTGAGATTTTTTATATAATGTCTATAAAAAATAATAAATTTTTTATAGAATGTATAAGATTTTTTATAGAAGAACAAGAGGTCATCTGTATAAGGGAAGCTGTATAAGGAGGTTGTGATCGAGAGGATGAGAAGTAGATTTTTTGCACGGAGAGTGGTGGGGAATTGGAATACATTGCCTGAAAAATGTGGTGAGTGCAGAGAGGGAATGCATTTAAGTCAAAGTATGATGAGCTCCCACTGTGAGAGTGGGACCTCCAGCGATGTGTCCTGATCTCATGGAGATTTGATGGTGATAATAATAATTCTCCCCATCTTGTTTTCTCTGTCCTCTCCAAAAAACCTTATGGCTTGGTCATTCTCTGTGAACCAAATCTCACCACTGTTTGGCCAAATTGAACTAACCAGTGTTGGATGGTTTTTCCACCCTTATTCAGGATGCTTCTAGCATTCCTCATACCTTGTGTTGATTATACCACTAAATTTTGAACCTGAGAAATTATATTCGGCATCATTCTTTCATTTGTCTAAAGAATGCCTCACTCACGTTCTCTCTCTGCTGAGCATTGTTCTCTACTCAAGTTTTCCTGCCTCTGCATTTCTGAATTTTACCTGGCAATTTTGCAAGACACCTAACTCCAAATAGTTTAAATACAAACTATCATTCTCATATGGCATGTATTATATGTTATGAATTCTTTTATATATTGAATTTATTCCACACATCCATAGACTGCACACCATTTCTCCTGCATAACCTATGCATCAATTCATTAGCACTCGTGGCCATTCTTTTCAACTCACCTTTATTATACTGTACTAGTAGACTCAGTCTTTACGCTCTCTCATTCTTAACTGTATTTTTTTAAAGAAATTACGATGTAGACTAATATTAACTACAATAAATTTGTTGATATTTTGTATTTTGGCAAAGTCCAATTGCCAACATCAGGGAGCACAGAACGATATGATATTGCACATACGGACACTACACTAAATAATGAGGCTGAAGCATTGGAACTGAAAGTAAGCCTCAAGTCCTAAGTAGTGCTCCTTAGTGGGCCTATAAGAGATATCTTTGTTGTTTGGCTGCATGGAGAATGAGAGCTTCCCAAATTGGTTGCATGAAACTTCCCCAAATTTGGGAAGTTCTCATCCTTCATACTTCAGCTAAGGACACCCATTTTAGCCTAAAAAATTCCTTAAGTCCTAAATAGTGGACACTCTTTAGGACTTAAGGCTCACTTTGGTTTTCATGCTTCAGCCTTATTACTTAGTGGCACATATGGAAACTGTGAAAAATAAAGAGAATAACCAGATGGTAATGGAAAGGATAACACACTTATGTGAAGTTCTCAACAGAACAAACTGTGAAATTGAGTGGTTGGAGAAACACCTGGCAGATGGTCTGACACAGAAGCAAAAGAAGAGTGAGATGCAAGGGGAGAGAAAGCAGAATATGAAAGAAATGAAAATCTCTCTCACTCTTCTTATTTGCTTGTCAACTCCATATCTTCTCACATGCCACACTTGTCACTTGCCAGATCATTTGTATAATCATCTCTTTCAGAACTTATTAATATCCTTAATCTCTGACTCCTAGGGAAACAGTTTTGTCATGTTATCCTCAAGCATTCCTGTTATCATAGTCTTCCCTATAAAACTTTCATTATCCTTCCTCTTTTGCCTTTCATAGTCTGCTTTCTCTTCCCTTGCACATCTTCCTTCTTTTCTTCTCTGCCAGTATTGTTTACCTGGTGTTTCTTCCACAGTTCTATCTCATGTTTTGTCCTGTGAAGAACTTCACATAAGTGCAATGTTTTTTCATATTATTGTTTAAGCATATACCTCTATGTAGTTTGAAGAAAATAATCTTAATGTCTGTTTCATTAGGATAATTGTGATCTTTCATTTTTTATATTCAGGTTTAACTCTCATATTTAATTACTGTTGCTTCCTAAAATTAAACAATATCTGATGAAGAGGGAATTCTGAATTGAAGACAGTGTCTAAGATGAAATTACATGTTTTGTGTGTGTGTGTGTGTTAATAATTTCTTAACAGTGTCATCCACAACAGGATATGCAGTTTTGGTTTGCATTTTTAGCTTGCTCAAGAAACCAAACATACTTTTTCAGGACATTTCACGTGTTCAGTAAGCTTGTTAATCTCACACCAGGCATTGATTGTTTGCTATGTAATGACATTTACAAATGAGTACACAAGCCAGACTCTGCAGCTTTGTAGGTTGAAAGTAGAGATACTGTCCACTTTGCCAACCAGAATAGCACTGTATATTATTTTGTGTGAATAATAGGAATTATCACAAGAATTTACTCCTTGAATACAGCTGGAGTAACAAACATGCTGTAATTTCATAATTGAATCATTTATATAACTGTTACTTTTCAGTGTAGAAATATATTTTTTTTGTCAAATAAGAGATATTATAAATCCATCTTTATTTTATAGCCAGATATTGAATTATTATTACAAGGACTCATCACAGGATTGCAGTCCACTCAACTCGCTATCCACACTGCTTAATCCTCCATGTACACACACACTGCCACTATCTGTATACTTCACTACTATCCATCATCTACACACAGTGTCATCTACTGCATACTAATAGTATTTTTTTTTTGTCTGTAATTGCACACCTACTCTGACTGACCGATTTGCCTTTACATGCAATGAAAAACGAGTTTCCAAGAGGGGAAAAAAACAACAACCTAATCTCTGTTTGAGATTGGCTAATCACTTTCAATTAAAAGTTCATATAAATATATGATCTTATATCTTCCTGTCATGATGAGAATTAAATTCCAGTCTTTTCTGTTGAAGTGCACAATGTTCTGTTTTTCCTCGTTGTGCTACAGAGCACGAATCGAAACTTCATTTTGAGAAAGAGACGAGAGAACGTTTCAGAATACAACCCTCGACACATTGAGGTTGCCTTAGATCAGTTTATAATATTCCCTATTTCTTTTATGTATCATCAGATTGCAGCCTTTAAGGTTCCTCTTCAATGTTTTTTTTTTTTTTTAAATTTGGCTGTATGAAGGCTGCTATTCCTGTTTTCCTATTTGCTTAATGTGCCAATTTCCTACATGTTTGGCCCCTCCATGTGAGGCACCTGTTCATGATGAAGAGAACCTCCCAGTGATGGTACTGGCCCTTTTCATTCTTCCTCTTTTTCTTTGCTTTTCTTCATGTATTATCCTTGAGTTTTTTTTCATTATCTTATCTTCCAGACTACTATCACTGGGATCCCGTGCTGCTGTATTTGCCTTGCAGTGTGACCCTTGGACATCGGTAAAGGGGGGGGGTCTTGGTTGTTATGCACTACTGTGGCCTCTGCTTTGACAAGACGGCAGTCCTGGATGGCCTGACCAGGATCAATCGGCTAGTAGGTTTGCCTGCAAGGATCAAGGGTGTTATAGTAAATCCCATGGTTCAGGGATAAGGTCCAAGACTTGCTGTGGAGCTCGTATAGCATCCGGGATAACCTTGCATTCCACTCTTGAGTGCAGTCATTGTTTGCTGGATAGTGGACATCCATGTGTGGCTTTGTGGTGGGTGGAGAGCTCTGGCACTGAACAAAAAACTCTTGAGCATGAATCCTTCATCTTCAATTGTTTCAGAGGCCCTAACAAAGTCCCAACCAAGTAACGATACCATTGATACACCTTTCGATAACATAAAAAGAAACAAAAGATGTGATACCAGTAAAAATGTAATCATTATTTAAATTAAGGGGATATTAAATCCCACATTGTTTCAAAACCGAATATGAAACTCAAAGATCGGAATCAAAGAGTTTCATGCCAAATATAGTAACTATAAAAATATCGGCAACTACTAGCGTAAGCCAAGGCACATAGTCCAAGTACGTAGTACAAACTAGGGCAACTCATAGCAAAGGTGGGGAAAGTTCTGATCGTTATTCTTAGTATTTTCCATAATGTAAAACCCATCTCCTAGGAGATGTATGATGTTATACATTATGGTGGGAGGTCACTACCCAGACTGGTTTCGATCTTTATTGAGATCTCATCAGTGAGTAGCTAGACCAAAGTAATACTAAGGTATAGCGAAAAGAACTTATATACTCTGCTATACGAGTTGTCAAAAAGGTGCACCCATAAATTATTTAAAATAAAGAGCCAATAGGCTTCATTTCAGCGATGTAAACATTATTTAAATTAAGGGGATATTACATTGGTACTAAGAATAGCGATCAGAACTTTCCCCAGCTTTGCTACGAGTTGCCCTAGTTTGTACTATGTACTTGGACTACGTGCCTTAGCTTACGCTAGTAGTCGCCAATATTTTTATGGTTACTATATTCGGCATTAAACTGTTTGATTCCGATCTTTGAGTTTCATATTCGGTTTTGAAACAATGTGGGATTTAATATCCCCTTATTTTAAATAATGTTTACGTCGCCAAAATGAAGCTTATTGGATCTTTATTTTAAATAATTTATAGGTGCACCTTTTGACAACTCATATAGCAGAGTATATAAGTTCTTTTCACTATACCCTTAGTATTACTTTGGTCTAGCTGCTCACTGATGAGATCTCAATAAAGATTGAAACCGGTCTGGGTAGTGACCTCTCACCATGATGTATAACATCACACATCTCCTAGGAGATGGGTTTTACATTATGGAAAATACTAAGAATAGCGATCAGAACTTTCCCCACCTTTGCTACGAGTTGCCCTAGTTTGTACTACGTACTTGGACTACATGCCTTGGCTTACACTAGTAGTCGCCGATATTTTTATAGTTACTATATTTGGCATGAAACTCTTTGATTCTGATCTTTGAGTTTCATATTCGGTTTTGAAACAATGTGGGATTTAATATCCCCTTAATTTAAATAATGTTTACATCGCTGAATTGAAGCCTATTGACTCTTTATTTTAAATAACAAATGTAATCATTTTTTTTTTAGTCATCCAGGTGAAAAGCCAATAGGGAAAATGTCACTCTTCATTCAAAAGGGTCTAAAAGGACTGTCTGGTTCTCTCAAAAGAGCTAAGAAACTATGTTGTAGTGATGTCCTTGTAGAAACAACAATTTGAAAAACTACCCAGAGCTACATCAATGGGCAGAATACCAATAACAGTTATACCCCATAAAACACTCAATTCCTGTAGAGAAGTCATCTCAGAATGGGATCTCCTAGATGTTCGATGAGGAGATATGCTCAGAAATGAAAGATCAGGTGGTGGCAGGTATGAGACACATCCTGAACCAGGTGACATCCATAGGTATGGTCACCTGGTTCCAACCAGAAACATCATCCTTACCTTTGATACTCCTAAGCCTCCAGCATCTGTTAAAGCAAGGTATCTCAATTGTCCTGTTAGACTGTACAGCCATAACCAACTAAGATGCTTCAAATGCCAGAAATACAGACATGCCCAAATTGCCTGTTGTGGCTCTGCTACCTGTACCTGATGTGGTTGTAAAGGGCATGATAACTAATCTTGTTCTGCCAAGAAATATAGATGTGTAAACTATCAGGGAGATCATCAAGCGTACTCCTGTGCATGTCAAAACTGGAAAGATGAGAAAGAAATACAAAAAATAAAAACAGAACCAAACATATCATATTAGGATCCAAAAAGAAAGTTAACCACTGCCACCACATCTGCTCTGAGATCCTCTTATGCTAAGAAGGTAACAAATCAAAAAATGTCAACATCAACTCAAACTTGTATATCTATTCCACCATTTGATAATTTCACTATACCTGAACTTAATGATTTTGACTGTTTCTCTGTTGAGTGCATCAATCGAAAATAGTTCCATTCTATGAGAACACACTTGTGAAAAAAATTATGTCAAGGTTATCACCTAAAGACAATCCACCAGACCCTTCCACAGTAAAATTGGAGGTAGTATCCATTGAAAAAGTATTTGTTGTGTGCATCCAAAGTATCCAAAGTGTTCATTGAACGATTGAAGATAAACAGATGAGGGTGCATGAGACATCTGTAGTTGACAAAGTGAGAGATAGAGGATGGGGGTGCAAGCTTGCCATGGATCCTGTTTGTTGAGGTGCTTCAACTCTTGTACAAAATACTTGCAAAGACCCTTAATTTTCATGTTCGGTTGTGTTGGATTCCCAGTCGCATCGGAATTATGGGAAATGACATTGCAGCTGCTAGATCAGCTTATACTTTCTTGAGATACTGTTTGACAGTCTCTTATGCTGACTATGCACAAGTATTTATCTTCTTATAACTTTGTACATATATTTTTTATTATTCACTAATTTATCTCCTTGTAATTATTTATCTATCAATACCCTGTGTACTACTGTAACCTGTGTTCTGGAACAGTATGACCTCTGCTGTCCTTGCACCATAAAACTCAACATCAATCAATCCTAACATGTTTGGTACTGGCTATTTAATATTTAATCTTTGTGCCATAGGACTATTAGACATAAGGCTCCTCACTTGAGAACCTGTAATAACAGTAAGAGTTATAAGCAATCTGAAATTTATATTTTCCTTGACTCATTTAGATCTTGAAAGTGAAATGTATCTCCTGAGTCATATGCTTACTGAACAACAGAGTGTCTTAAATTCTCTTTTGGAAATTTCCATTGCTGGTGATAAAAGTAAGTTTTTAATTTAAGAAATGATTTGAATTTAATGTAAATGTTATGGTTATCCCCTGTGACATCTCAAATGGGAGAGTTAAAATCATTTTAAAGATTTTTTACATCAAACTTAAGAAAGATGTTCAACAAAAAGTTTTAAGAAATTAACTGAATCAAGTGAAAAAAAAAAGTAATAAAAATGCAATCAAAATTTTGGTTTAAAATACCTGGTAGCATATTAGGGAAGTGAAAGAACTATTTCAACTTTGGTTTTAGTTGAGTTGTTGAAGAAAACTTAGGCGAATA
The DNA here is from genome assembly GCF_054136105.1 of Typopeltis vanoorti. Taxonomy (NCBI): domain Eukaryota; kingdom Metazoa; phylum Arthropoda; class Arachnida; order Uropygi; family Thelyphonidae; genus Typopeltis; species Typopeltis vanoorti. The sequence continues at coordinate 151,435,952 of NC_143552.1, read as the reverse complement.
AAAATTGTATATCTATAGGACTGTGTATAAATGGTTAATTTTTTTTTTCTGTTAAAAAACAAACAAACTTTCTGTAGTTTAGTTCAGTCATTAATGACAGTTATAAAAACTGTAGTAATGGCAACTACAATACCTTGTAGCTGAAACGACCTAGGTTTGATTTCTGTCTAGGATACAGGGACCCTTTATAAGGTCTTTTCAGCTAAAAATTAGTTAACTGGTTTCACATAGACAGGATTTTTCATCTCACAGAAACATACAAAACTAGTATGTAAGAGAATGCAACTGACAGTAATGGTAAGATAGCATGATGTGGTGAAATGGTAAGAAAATCTGAGCACTTCAAATCCTGCTTGTCAGACATAATTCTGAAAGATAAGTTTCAATATAGCCTTTCCTATTAACTAATTCACCTCAGAACTTATTTAGATGCTCTTCCTCAGCCATATCTGTCTTATTCACTTTTACGATATATTCTTTGCAGCAAAAAAGCCTACAACCACAGAAGGCACACCTATGGGAACATCCCCCCCCTCCACACCCATATTTTCATAGAGCTCTTAAAAAAGGGGGGGACAGTTAAACTTTGCTCCACTCAAAACTGCAATATTGCTTTGCTGACAACATATTCTCCATTTGGGCCCTGTTGTTTTGGATATGTTGAAACTATTTTTATTATATCTTAACAGCCAACACTCTAGAATCTTTGTCACCATTGAAAAAAGAAATTTGCACTCTGGTCATTAGACTGCACAGCAGATCATTATCATTTCTGTCTACAGAAAACCTCCCTAACACTTGTAGGTACATCCATTGTCAATCACATCATCACTTTCCCTTTCTAATTTTCTAAGTACATAATTCTATGTACTTAGAACGATCTACTTGGACTATATTGGACAATTCACATTTAGGATGCATTTTTTTTTAGTCAATAGCTTTTCCTTTGCAAAATCAACAGAACTCTGTTCATCTCCCAAACCCAGTCTTCCTTGAAACACAGTTCACAAAAAATCTATTGCCATGCTTTCCATCTTGAGCATTAAAGAAAAACTTCATGTATTATTAGTATTAAAACATGTATTAAAAATATACAACATGAAGACCTCCTTTTAAATCATATATCAAAAATTAGCCATCCTTACCAACTCACCAAAAAAAAAAAAATCCTCTTTTTTATCTAGATCACCCTAACATCTACTGCATTCCTTGCTTTTGCAAATTGACATAGTTTTGAACAAACAGGAAAAATAGCTAATATTTGACTAAATTTATCTAGGAAAACTGTGTCCATTAGCTACACTATAGCTATTCTGGGCTTGGCAGGCATGCCATTGACGTGAACAATAACCAGATCCATTGAACAAAACCTCCTTATTATACAGAAGTAGATACATATCTGAGAGACCTTTCCAGGAACCGTCACAACACTACAACATTCTCAGAACCGACATAAATGTGGCTGCCTCACCTTACTTAAAATCTGGTGGTCAATTATCTTAAGACTTACAGCAGAATGAGCAAGTTCCCATCAATGCACCTATAAAGGATGTCAGATAGGATTAAGGATCCTATTTTTTTTTTAGTCAGTCTTTATTTACCTTTCTGCTAGCTTGCCTACATACATGGATAGAATAAACTCTAGTTCATATTGTTGTGCTTGTGAAGATGCCTAGGTGAAATATTGTTCTAATAATTTGATTAAAAAAAAATTAATTATTAATGATATCTTCTGCTGGCAACCAACAATGTAATCTGATTTCTGTATTTACCATTAGGTGAAGTCCATGTTTATAATATTCTTTTATGTTGTTGAAAACAAGTGTTTGCAATAAAGCAGCTGTTTTTGACACGAAACTCCAACATCCTTTCTCCTGCCTCATTCATCATTCAAATTTTACAGTGATGCTCTTTGTTCTTTTTCTCCCACTTTTGCATTCCAATCCTAATATCAAGAGAAAATTGTAACCAAAAATGTATTTTCGGTATTCTCTTCTATGAATGGTACTCCATTTTTTTGAAGATTTCATGTCCAGAGTAATACATCAGGAACTCATCGGCATCAAAGTGGCCCATTCCTGCCCATCTCAGTTCACTGATTACTAAAATCTTAACTCAAGTTCTTCCATTTCTTTCTTTCTTTCTTTACTTACTAGTTCCAGTTTTCCTTGATACGTGCTTCTTACATTCCATGTCTCTATTTTATGTAAATCAGTAAAGCTGCAGTGTTTTCTTCTGAGATTAACTGTTTCAGAAGTTAAACTTCCAGATGGCTTTGATCCAGCTACATCATTCTTATTAACTTCATTGGAAGTTCCTCTCTGCCCTTCCCCAGTAGCCATTTCAATGCCTTCCAACCTGGGTGTCCCATCTTCCACACCATATCAATAACTTAAGCCTCTGTTCATAAGATTTTCTTGGCAAAATATATACAGGGTGTTCGGGATAAATTTGACATATTTATAATTAATTATATTTTTCCATAAGTTACATGTATTAACACACACTTCTCTTCATTTAAAAGTTTGGACCCTTCTTCATTCATATACAAGATGTCAGAAAGGATGGATAGCTGGAACCCACCTGAATCATGGAAGAGAATAACTTGTATCATGATGATTCGTGCCCGCCATCAAAATAAGGATATTACGACTGCTGCCCAATGCTCCCTGAATACAGTAAAAACAATCAGGCATGAACTAGAGACTTGCAATGGTGACTACGAGGATGTAGCAAGAAGAAAGATCCCTAGCAGACGATCTGATTGCGTTCGTACAGCAGAATTCCTCGCAAATCTGCAGGAACAGGTGTTGAAGAACCCTGGCATTGGAATTCGGGCTTTGTTCGTGGAGTTGCTAACTGTAGTCAAGCCCTGGATAACAAGGGTAGCCAATGGTAGGCCGTATGTATGGCAGCAGGATTCGGCCCCTTGCCACACCTCTGGGAAAAGTCAAAAATGGTTGTCTGAAAATTTCTACGACTTCACCAGTCCAAATGTTTGGCCTCCAAACTCCCCAGACCTTAACCCCATGGATTATTTTGTATGGGGCGCAGTTGAAAAAGACACCAATCGCACTTCCAGTAATACAAAAGCCCAGTTAATGGATAAAATTAAAACAGTTTTTGCGGCCCTTCCCAGGGAGACTGTAGCATCAGCTTGTTCGAGGTTCCGAAGCAGAATTGAAGCTGTGATCGATGCTAATGGTGGTTATTTTGAGTAAATCTTGTTGATAGTATTGTAATTAACTCTGCCTGTAATGTTTTTTTGTCAATTCATTAAATTTAATAGATACAAAGAAGATTTTCTTTTTCCTTACGAAACTGTCAAATTTATCCCGAACACCCTGTAGAGAAGTGGTTTGCCAATGCCTTCTTCTGTGTTTGTTTATCCTATTAGATAAGGAAAATAACTTGGGGGGGGGAGAGCAGACTCCCACTGCAAGAGATGAAGAAAGGAAAGATTGGGGAGAAGGAGCAAGAAGGAAAGAAAGAAGAGTAGGAACACCTTGTACAGATAATAGATGTATATTACATGAAATAAGGCATGGTCCATCATCAGGTGCCTTGGGTTTGCCACTCCTGTACTCACTAAAGTGAGCACTTGAGCTCATCAATAAATACCAAACAAATAATAGTAGTAATAAATAACATATTTGGGATCATTATCATCAAATTCCTGACATGTACCCTCAAGGGGTGTACAGGTATTATAGTACCAAATGAAAAATTTACATCATTACTAACTTCCTATCTACAATTTTCCTCGAAATCAGTCTGTTACTTGTCAAGACTCCAACATTATCAGATCCTATATTTCTATCCTCTAAGGCACATTTTACTGTATAAATCCACCTATATCTTGGTCTTCCTCTGGGTCGTTTTCCTGCTAATCTGGCAGGGAACACTTGTTTTGTTAATCTTTCCTCGCCCATTCTGTTTAAGTGACCATACCACCTGAGATTAGCTCTGCTAACGCATGCCTGGATGCTAACAATGTCAAGTTCTTTATTAATATCCTTGTTTTTAATATGATATTGCCATTGATGCCATCTGTTCACGCCTCTAATCTTTCTCAGGACTCTCATATCTGCAGTCTCTAGTCTTTGGTCAAGTGTTTTACTTCTGACCCAGCTCTCAGATCCATAAGTTAAAACTGGTTTGAACACTGTCTTGTATACAGCTAATTTAGTGTTCTGACTAATTTTTTTCTTATTCCATATGAATTTATTCAATTGACTTCCTACCATACCAGCTTTGTTGATTCTGTTGTCATTTCCATATTTAATTTACCATCTTCACTAAAAATCGTGCCTAAGTAGCCGAAATGTTTTACTTGTTCCACAGGTTCCCCGTTCACAACACAGTTGACATTTTCAGTGATTCTACTTATTTTCATTGTCTTTATCTTTTTAATGCTGACCTTCATACGATATCTATTACAACAGTTATTCAATTTAGTCAGGGAATCTTGCAAACTTCTAGTGGATTTATTTAGAAGTATAACATCGTCCACATAAAGCAAAGAGCTGACATTAACATCTCCAATTCTGATATCATGTTTAATACCACTTTCCTTCATAATGTGAACCATATAGATAATGAATAACAGAGGGGGATAATGTACATCCTTGTCTCACACCAGATTTAACATTAAACCATCTTCCTGTACTTCCTTCAATTCTAACTGCTGACTTATAACTCAAATAAAGACTAAGTATTGCTTGATATAATGCCCCATATAACTGTAGCGTATTGAATAGCTTCTCTCTTGGCACCTTGTTATATGCCTTTTCCAGATCAACAAAACTTAAATACAGATCTTTGTTATATTCCCATGCTTTCTCGACAATTTGTCGTAAAGTGAAGATCTGATCCTGACAGCCTCTATTTGGCCTGAATCCAGCTTGTTCTTCACCAAGCTTTTCTTCCACAATTCTTCTTAACCTTTTCTCAAGTATACTGGCATAAATCTTGCCCAGAACACTCAGTAGAGAAATACCTTTGTAATTCTCACATTTAGTTTTATTTCCCTTTTTATATATGGGTACTATTAGAGCTCTACTCCAATCATCAGGAATTCATCCCTCTATCTAGGCTTTCTGAACTATGCAGTGCAGCCACTGTAAGACTTTTGTACCACAACATTTCAGCATTTTTGGTCGAATATCATCTACTCCTGCTGCCTTTCCACATTTCAGGCCTTTGATGGCTTTTTCTACTTCAAGTATGGATATGCATTCCTGACTGTATGCCTGTTGAGTGTTTTTTACCACTGTGCTATCACTACTTATTTCATTTAGCAATTTTTCGAAGTAATTACTCCATACTTCAAGGATATCTTTTTCTCCTGTGTTTCATGTCACCTTTATCATCTCTAACTCCTTTTACAGTACTCTTTCCTCCATTTCTAAGCTTCAACAACCTCCAGAATATCTTACCACTTTCTTGATATTTATTTTCTATGTTCTTGGCAAAGTCCTCCCAAGACTTTTGTTTAGCTAGTTTTACACAGTGTTTTGCTTTCTTACATTTGTCTCTGTATTTTCTAAGAGCAAAAGCTGACTTATTTGCCAGGAACTTTTGATATTCTTTCTTCTTTTCCTTCACTGTCTCTTTAACTTCCTGTTCTACCATGGACTTCTGATTTTTCTATCCTTGCAGACTACCTCACCACATGCTTCTCTGGCTGAATCAGTCAGGGGTTTTCTTCAAGGCTTGCCAATGAATCTCCAAGGTTTGGTTCCTGTTCTCAAACTCTTTCATTTTTTCTTCAATAATCTTTGTGTATTTTAGTCTACAGTTCACATCTGAGAGCTGCTCTGCTTTTATTCGCTTTAAAACTTTCTTACATGTTATTCTTTTCAATATGAAATTCAATTTTATCCTGCTCAAGACTAAATAGTGATCACTTCCAATTTCGAATCCTCTGTACACTCTGGTGTCTTGCACCAGGGAGAAAACATCACTATCCACAATAACATAGTCAACGTGACTTTTCTTATTTCTTGCTTCTTCTCTCCATGTGAATTCGTGCACATTTTTATGTTGGAACATGTTGGAACATTTCTGCTCCATGTCCTGAGCAGAAATCCAACAAGTATTTGCCAATTTATTAGCTTTGCTCTTTTCTCCAAATTTTCCCAAAATATTTTTGTATGTCTGACAATCATTTCCTACTCTGGTATTTAGATCCTCAACAAGGGCCAACTTTTCCTTTTTTATTGTGTCAGTTGCTTTTTCTAAAGCATCAAAAAATTCCTTCACTTCTACTTTAGTAGAACCTTCTGTGGGACCATATGCAGAAATAAGTCTCATTGTCCAATTCCCCATTCTGATATTAGACTACATCACTCTACTCGAGACTGCCTGCCATTCAAGAAGATTAGCCTCGTATTTTATGTTGAATACTATGGCTACTCCTTTTCCTTGATTGTCATTTCATGAATATAACATTTTGTATTTATTGCTCAAAAAGATCTCACCAGTTTTTGTCTTTTTTGTTTCAGTCACCCCTATTATGTCGATCTGGTACTTATCTAATTCCTCAGCTAGTTCCATTTCTTTGCCATTCAGGCTTCTTATGTTGATAGTACCAAATCTTTAACTCTGGTGATGTTGACTTGGGGTTGTGCTTTCAGATTTGTTCCAGTAGCTGACTTCTCACTGTTCATCCTAGTTCCCTGGCGAAAACAACAGGGGCCTTGTTTAACCAGCTGTTGCCCCAGTCTGCATGAAATTTTGTCATGTTGTACCATCATTTTGTATATTGGTTTAAGTCAATAAGAATACAATTTGGTGGGCTAAATCCCAAATTGCTAGCCCATCCTTGTTTGTTCAGTATCCAGGTAGATACCTAACAGGGTGCACCACGAGAAGGTGAGGATTGAACATTAGGTCAGAAGCCGTGGTCGGTTCTCTGCATTCCTTTAAAGGCCATGTGGAGGTCTCCCCTCAGTTTTACAGCTTTGATCATAATGTATACAGTAAATAACAACCACCTCAGTTGCTTTTGATGAATAATATGTATTTTGGACAAATCTTTTGGGTGGCTCATGAATTATTGTACATCAGCTTGTGTATAGACAGTATCATGTGTAGGTTTCTTTGTATATATATCATATTTATATCCCAGCACATAATATTTTTCTGATTATTTTAGCTTCTACAGTTTGTGAAAGGGAACCAGAAGCTAAAGATGAAGAAATTGGGAAAAACCTTTCTTCCTTGCTTGAAAAAGTTGAGGGATGTGCAGTAAGTATTTGTTAACTATTCTTATGTTGCATTTTTTTAAATGTTTTTTTTTTTACTAAATTTACTTTATATACTTTTGATAAGCATTCCTGAATAGCTGTAAGATTCACTTCAATTAACCACCAAATCACTATCTTGTGATGCAGATTCTAATATTGTTTTAGACCAAGTTAGCACTAATAGTAATCATTTCATTTATGATGATATAATAATTTGTTTAAGAATTTTAACATGATTCTTCATTTTAGACGAATTATGGAGACTACAACCATGTTAGAAATAATTACTTTAATTTCCCGATGTTTCGACCTTTGAAATACTACAATTAATAAACTTAAAAAAGGTTTAAGTTTACAAGGAATGAATTTGACCACTGCTTATGATCAGATTGATTCCTTGCCAAAAAATGCTTAATCTAAAATCTAAGAAGAGAGGCAGAGATTTTTGCTACAACAATCAGTGGTCTATAATAAATCATTGTCTCTCTCTAACAGAATTTCCAACAGTCCTCTTCACTCATCTAACACTCTGTATCTCTTCTTAACTAGTTATACTTCTAGGTACACTGTTGAGGTGACTACTCTTCTTGGTTCAGATCATAGTCTCATCCAAGTTTTATCTCTGGTAGAATACCCTGCCCTTGGTCATTCATAACTTCATATACTTTAGCACCACAATGACACCAAGCAAGAAGACTTACAGGACTTTTACCCCTCCTTTCCTTAGTCAGAATACTGTTTCCATTCTGCAGATCTATACTTGTGGTGATCATGTTACAGAAATATTCTTGGTTGGAAACACCTTCATTTCTCACTGTCCAAAAGTCCCACCTTGTATCTAAGTCATGGTTTCCCACAAAGTGTGCCAGAGTAGTCCAAGAAAAGAAAACAACCTATCACATGTGGCCTGAGACAAAAACCTTTTAAAGCTATCATTAAAAGGTCCAAAGTCTGATTTTGATAGGACTAAATGTAGAAAATTGTCCACCTTTTCCAATGCCATTTGTGCATTTTTGGACCCTTACAAAAGCTTTCGGGTGTAACTTTTGTCCCTCTGTGGTTCCTCTTCTTTCTTACTCTTATCGTAGTACAGCATCATCACCTGAAGACACAGCTGCCATCCTGGCTTCATTCTTCTCTTACAATTCTTCCATAGATGAATGGATCAAATCAAATCACCTCCTTTACCTAGAACATTGCATCACATGCTTCCTGTGGCCTTTTTGCCAGAAAGATATCAGAAGAATCTTGAAAACATCTGGATACCAAAAAGGCTGCTGCTCCTGATGGAATCCCAGCTATTGTGCTCCTGAGTTAACACTATTTCTTTATCGTCTATACACTATTACAGTCCTTGTTGGAGATTTAAACAGCAAAGGCAGAAATGAATACAAATATAAAGATTAGTTTGGGAAAAATTAAGAGAAAAGAACAAAGTTGATAAGTACATAACTACTCTATTTCTCTTCAAAGGACTGATGCTACTCATTAATAATAAAGTCAACTCTTACAATAGCAAACTCTGGTATAATGAATTCACTCGGTATAGCAAACAAATGAAAAGGTCCCAACTAAAGTTCTGTAAGTGTGATGCTGTATAGAAGACAATCCATGATCAGGAAAGCTGTTTCAGTTTGGATTGATGGATATGTGAAAAAAAGTTCTTTAGCTTGTCAGCAGTGATTATCAGATCACCACTTAGATGACTCCACAGAATTTAAATATTGGAAAACAACCAGCCCATCAAATTTTGCTGGAAAATTGAAGGATAAAGAAAGATTTGTTCACAATTTACCTATTCTTTGACTCATAGAGAGGGAATCACGTGTTGCTTGCTGTGATAATTCCATTGAAATGTATGATCAAGATCTTACCATTTTAGAGAGAGATTTGTGACTGGTGATGAATTGTGATGCTTCCAACAAAACCTAAAAACAAAATGCCAAAATGGAATGACAATTGCCCACATTTCCAAACCAAAAAAAGGTTCAACTATAGAAGCTATGAGTCAAAAAAATGCCTATTGTTTTCTTTGACATTCACGGAATTGTCGGGGTCAACAGTTAAACCATGAGATGAGTGAGAAGGGAGCAATACTGGACAAACATCTGGCATTTACTGCACATCAGTCCCTGCACATTGTGTGTTGAACATGAAACAGTTTCTCACTTCCAAATCCATCACGATTCTCAAATATCTGCTGTATTTACTGGATTTGGCTCTAGCAGGCTTTCTTTGTTTCTGAAATTGAAAATGAAATTCATAGGATGCCACTTTGACTCAGTGAAGGTCATCCAGAAGCATCTAGAAAGTTAGGTGCTGTACTTTCTAGATGCCTACCAACAGTGTTTCAAGAATTTGTTTGGATGATGTAAATGTTGTATTCAGAGGAGATTATATTGAAAATAAATAAATATTCAAATTCCTGCAGTTGACTTTATTTGACTTAATATGAATTTTGTCTTGTTATTTAGCATGCATCTTGTATATACAGAATTTGCTATCCTTGAGGAAAAAATAATCAAATTTATATCAGTTTTCCATATAATGGAAAACTGATATAAATTTTAGCTTCACACATTATTACTTGAGTGTGGGAAAATAAAGTGGTTTGCAGATTTGAGATGGAAATGAACATCATTGTACATGGAACTAAATAGAAATATACACTGCTTGGAAAGAAGTCAGTAAACACCCTCATAGCAAAGAGCATCATTTATAATGGTATAAATTGGAGGAATATGATGCTCCCAAGTTGTTGCAACTATGTCTGGGTGAAATGGCTGCGAGAAAAGAACTGACAGAGTTTGAAAGAGGCATTATGATAGGATGCCATGTTGCAGGCCTATCTGTTTGGCAAACTGTTGACAAATTGGGCCATCCCAGGTCAACAATCAGTCATACCATACTGAGATGGAAACACAGGGAGCCAACTGCAAGTGCTACCTGCAGTAGACAACCTACCACACTCACCAAATGACTGTTGGGTGCTGTGAAGGACAATATGTGAAAACTGCCATTCGTTGGCCAACACATTGAATGTGGAGTTCCAGGCATTGACTGGAACACGAATCTGCACAAAAACAGAAACAAGGCTCACAACATGGGTTTCCATGGTAGAACGGCAATATACAAGTTCCATCATCATCATCAAATTCCTGACATGTACCCTCAAGGGGTGTACAGGATATAATAGTACTACATGAAAAATTTACATCATTACTAACTTCCTATCTACAATTTTCCTCTAAATCAGTCTGTTACTTGTCAAGACTCCAACATTATCAGATCTTATATTTCTATCGTCTAAGGCACTTTGTTGTACTGAGAGGAGACCTCCACATAGCCTTTAAAGGAATGCGGAGAACCGACCAGGGCTTCTGACCTAATGTCCATTCCTCACCTTCTCGTGGTGCACCCTGTTGGGTATCTACCTGGATACTGAACGAACAAGGATGGGCTGGCAATTTGGGATTTAGCCGACCAAATTGTATTCTTATTGGCTTAAACCAATATACAAAATGATGGCAAAACATGACAAATTTAATATGCAAGTTCCACATTACCCAAACTAATGTTCAGTGTCATCTTCAGTGGTGCAAAGAGCGTGTACAGTGAGACATGGAAGCTTGGAAAGCTGTGTTGTGGAGCGATGAATCACAATGCACTAGTCAGAAGGCTGCTGCTGCTGTAACTAGGTGGTTTGTGGATGTGAACATCGTCACGCTTGACTGGCCACCACCGAGTCCTGATCTGAACCCTATTGATAAATACAAAATTAATAACGAAAAAACTCACTTAAAAAGATGATTTAATAGTATAATTTTCGCCTACGTGTCACAGGCATCTTCAGTACATTTTAAGCTAAAATTAATAACTGACAATTCCAAAAAGCGCCACCTAAGTAGCTAATGTAAGATATTGGAATTGTCAGTTATTGTTTAATTTTAGCATAAAATGTACTGAAGATGCCTGTGACATGCAGGCGAAAATTTTACCATTAAATAAACTTTTTACGTGAGTTTTTCCGTTATTAATTTTGTATTTATATATCTGCTCACGGTATTCCCTTATTAAAACTTAACCCTATTGATGTAGGATGAAGTGGAGTGGTGGATGAGGTCAAGGGATATCTACTCCAAAATAGTTTAGGACCTCATTACATGCCTACAGGAAGAATGGTCTAAAATTCATATTGATTGCTATCGTACACTTGTGGAAAGTATGCCCCATGAAATTGCTGCAGTCGTTGTAGCTAAAGAAGGTCATACATCTTATTAACAGTGGGCACCATGGCTGTTTGTTCCTCACACTATAATGACCACCATTGACTTCTTTCCAAACAGTGTGTATTTGTGTGCACTTTTATTTTGTGTGTATATATACACACAAAATGAAAGTGCAGTGCACTATGAGGTTTGTATTTTTTTCTGTATGTAGTCAGTTTTTCTTTAATTGACTTTTCATGGGTTTTATTTAAGCTGAGTTGAAATTAAAACAATCATGGAATCTACTATATGGATTTGTTACTAAGGCATAGTCATTTGCACAGAGAGCATTTCAGCAAAATCCTCTGCAAAGCTCATCAGTGACCTTAGTCTATCACATTGTGGTTGTCAGAATATCAAATCCATCATTGAGACTTCTGCGGTTTAGCTCTAGATCCTGCAATCATGTGGTCTCTTAACTATTTCCAGAATAATGTCTTTAGCTCTTTTAGATCCATTCTGTTTATAGAGAGAAATAATTTTGCATGTGCAATTTACCGAATTTAAAATCATTCCAAAATTAGTTTTAAGTTTGCAGTTGCATAATATTAATACTGAAATTTGAATTTGCTGTCTAGAATATTTTTGAAGTCCGTGGACACACACTGTTACATAGTGGAGAATTGATCGAACTTAATGCAAGTGATTATAAGCAGCGCCAGCAAGTTTTTGTAGTCCTCCTAAATGATGGTTTGTTACTTGCAACAAAGGTACAGAACAGGTAATTTCCTTAAGCATTGATGAGTGTAGATTTTTTTCCCATTTATCATTTGTGATATTCCCTAAGCATTTTCCCTCACATTTAATCCTTATTTTTGCTTTAAATATAAATTAAAGATACCAAGCCAAGAAATTATATACTTCATTTAATCCTTTATCCAAGTGTAAGCAAACAAAGTTTGCACCTGAAGTATTTTCAGGACTGGGGCAATTTGTATATAGAAGCTAATGACTTCACATCACTTGCCTTAGTATCCCATAATGCAAAGCACATATCCTTGTGGACATGAAGTGATGTGAAATCATTAGCTTCTATATATGAGTTGCCCCAGTCCTGAAAATACTTCTGGCACAAACTTTGTTTGCTTACACTTGGATAAAGAATTAAACCAAGTATATAATTTCTTGGTATCTTTAATTTATAGTATAACCAATAATTTGTTTGATTATTTATGAATAATGGTTGGATGAGTCTGCATGTTGAATTATATCTTGAATTAATAAGTAGTTGAACTACTGCATTACAATAATGAAATAACACATTTTATTATAGTTGAAATATGACTCATTCTTTGTTTCATTCACTGACTCCATTGTCAGTGAATGAATCAATGACAATAATCTCTAACATGGCTGCACAAAATTCACTGAAAACAATTAATCAAAAAATCAATGCCAAATAACTGATTTATAATTAAACAAACAAAAAAGCTACCATGATGCTAATGTTCAATCTATCTGAATGGAAATACAGTAGAGTTACTTACCTTTGTTATTAACTTTATTCGTTTTATTAAATTTACTTGGGAGTAGAGTCCACAAGACGGCCTGTGACTAGTGGTGTGCCACAAGGATCTGTTCTTGGACCACTGCTGTTTAATTTGTTCATAAATGATATAGGAAATGATCTGAGAGGAACAGTTCATTTGTTTGCGGATGATGCGAAGTTGGGTAGGGCAATAGTGAATGCAGATGACGTCAAAATTTTGCAGGATGATTTGGATAGATTGGAGGTCTGGGCTAAGGAGAATGGATGTCAGTTTAATGTGGCAAAATGTAAGGTTATGCATTTTGGGGTGAAAAGATTGGCGGCAGTTTACTGCATTGGTGGAACCCTGCTCCAGGAAATTGATGAGGCACGAGATTTCCCTGCTCCAGGAAATTGATGAGGCACGAGATTTAGGAGTGTTGGTGGATAAGGAATTGAAATTTAGGGGACACATTGCAAAAGTGACCAAAACAGCTCATCAAATCACTTGGTTGCTGAAGAATACGTTGACAAGCAGAGACAAGCAGGTTATTGTTCCTCTCTATCGAGCCTTGATAAGACCCCCATCTAGACTACTGTGCTCAGATTTGGTCACCTAGGTTTCTTCTTGATGGGGAGGATGTGGAGAGGATCCAGAGGCGAGTGACCAAGATGATAGCAGGTCTGTGGAATGAACCGTATGAGAACAGGTTGAGGATTTGTGGGTTGCAAAAATTGGTTGATAGGCGGAGGAGGGGAGATATGATTGAGACATTCAAATTACTGAAGGGTTTCTATAAAATTAATTCAGAAGATATTTTTGAGAACAGGGCTGGTTGTGGGAGGACTAGGGGACATCCATGGAAACTGGACAAAAGTGTGGTTAGTAAAGGTGTTAGAGCTGGGTTCTTTACTTTTAGAGTAGTGAATGAGTGGAATGTGCTCCCTGAGTCTGTAGTGGATGCTGTGACAGTGAATGAGTTTAAGACGAGGTATGATAGATACTGTATGAATGTCAGATAGTTGTGATGAATATGATTTGGGGCCTCCCTCGATGAGTCTAATGACTCCCTGGAGTTGCCCGTAATAATAGTAATAATAGTAATAACTTGCTTTTTTCTTCAAAATTTCCTGATTTTTTTCTGTATATTTGATATTTATTTTAACGTGTAGTCAATTTTGTTATGCGTGTCAGTATTAGAGAGAAATCAACAAAGCCATTATGGTAGGAAGTCAATTGAATAAATTCATATGGAATAAGAGAGAAATTAGTTGGAACACTAAATTAACTGTATACAAGACAGTGTCCAAACCAGTTTTAACTTATGGATCTGAGAGCTGGGTCAGAAGTAAAACACTTGACCAAAGACTAGAGACCACAGATATGAGAGTTCTGAGAAAGATTATAGGCGTGAACAGATGGCATCAATGGCAATATCATATTAAAAACGAGGATATTAGGAAAGAACTTAACATTGTCAGCATCCAGGAATGCGTTAGCAGAGCTAATCTCAGGTGGTATGGTCACTTAAATAGAATGGGTGAAGAAAGGTTAGCAAAACAAGTGTTCTCTGCTAGGTTGGCAGGAAAATGGCCCAGAGGAAGACCAAGATATAGGTGGATTTGTTATTTATAATGTGTATTTTATATATATTTCCCTCTTTATGTATATTATTATTCTCTCTATATACTTATGAGGTGAAATATTATATAAATTTCTTTTACTTCTTTACATGTTACTTCTAATATAACATTTTCATAACGAGCACATCACAAGTGCAGACACTGTGTGTATGAAAACAAAACTAACAAGCATATTTAATACGTAAAAATATTCAGAATTTTTAATATGATTATTTTTACATCAGTTTCATTTTTCTGTGAAAAAAATTTTTTTAAAAAAAATTTTTTTTAAATATTTAACCTACATCTAAACAAACTTTTAATGTTTATTTCTAGATCTTAAAATATAACGTGATTCTTGCTGATCATTATGTATACCTTCTGAATCACTAGTTTCAGAATCATCTGACGCTAGAGATAATTCTGAATTTTTTTCTTCTAAATTAGTATACTTACAAATTTCATTTTTATACCTTTCAAATATTTCATTTAAACTACTTGAATTATGTCCTAAATCTACAGAATCATCACTATCAGAATCAATTTCTACAGGTTTTTGAGATTCTACAAGTTTCTGGGATTCCTTATCCTTACTAACTAAATTTGAGGTATCTTTAACTTCCCTTTTCTTATTTAATCCTATATTTATCAACCTATGAAATTCCGCTATACTCTCATCAATGTTAGAATCAATTTGATTATCATTATTCCTACATTGTACATCATCTGAAATATGTGTCTTAGGAAAAGATTTCTAATTTTCTTGCATTATGGTTCATTTTACCAAAGTTTAATTTTTTCTTTCGCTGCATATTTGAATTATGAATATTAGATCTATTCCCTTTCCTATCATTTAACCTTGAATAAGATTCACAATTAGTATTAGGAAAACTACATTCATCCTTCAATATTTTATTCATATTGTCACCTAAAGTAACTAAATTTTTATTTCCCAAAAAGTACCTTTTTAATCTATCAGAGTGTACATTTAAAATTTTACTAGGATTATTGACATCTTGAATTCTAAAATTTACAGGAGAAAAATTGTCTAAAATTCTAAATGGACCTAATGCTTTCCTTCCTAATTTCCCAACTCTTTTAATACTAGATTTATCATCTAACAATACTAAATCACCTGGTACAAAAGACTTATATTTTCTAAAACGATTTATATACTGTCTAGTTTTCTGAGCACTTAATTTACTTATTTCACCTACTAGTCTATGAGTAGTGGAAAACTTATCTACTACTAATTCTAAATATTCATTTATATCACTGTATCCTGTATTAGGAATAACTGAAACAAGTTCATTAGGAAAAATTGGATCAAAACCATATAAAGCAAAAGATGGTTTTTCTTTGATAGCAGAATGAAAAGCAGATCTACATGCAAATAATGTTTGAGAAATATGTGTATCCCAATCATTCATTTTAGTGTTTGCCAAATTTGAAAGTATTTGCTTTATGTTTCTATTCAGTCTTTCACACATACCATTACACTGCAGATGATAAGGTGTTGTAAAAATCTTCTTAACATTAAGTAATGTACATAACTGTAACAATAGTTCAGATGTGAAATTTGCTCCTTGATCTGAAAGTAAGGTCTGAGGAGTTCCATATCTACAAACTATCATATTCAAAAACTTTCTTGCAATAGTTTTTGCAGATTGGTCTTTCATTGATACTGCTTCAGGAAATCTAATTAGCATGTCTATGATTACTAGAATATACCTATTTCCTTTTTTAGTAATTGGTAGAGGACCTACTACATCAATAGCAACAGCTTGAAATGGTCTAGTTGGAATTGGAAATGGTTGTAAAGGAGCTTTTCCTTTAAAAGGGGATCTTATTTGGCACTTATGGCATGATTTGACATACGTGAGTATATCACTCTTCATACCTTTCCAGATGTAACGATCCTTTATTCTTTCCAAAGTTCTAGAAAACCCTTGGTGTCCTGCTAAGTCAGAATCATGGAAAGTATACATAATCCAAGGAATCATTTCAGTTGGTGCCAATATTTTCACCTTCAACTTTCCATCTTCCATTTGTCTAGATAAAAGTAACCCATCCTTATCTAAATACAAGTTTTCCAGATTCAAAAATGTATCTAGTTGAGTTTCCTCTTTCAATACTGCTTCATAAATAGTTTGTAGTATGAGATCATCCTTCTGAGCTTGGATAATCTTATCCTTTTCCCAAATTTGTAAACTAGGATCTTTATTCTTTAGAGTTTCAATATTAAATACTTGATCATCATCACTAGTATCCAAAAAAACTTCAGGAGACTGCTCTACTTTTCCACTGTCACCTGATTTTCTGTCCAAACAACATTCTATTCCACATAATGATACTGTATTATCAATAAAATTACACACAAACCCATGATGTTTCAGAAAATCAATTCCAAATATTATTTGTACATTTGGATTTGAAGATTTTGGAAGAACAATTAATGAATGAGAAACTTTTAATGGAAAGCAAGGAATTGAAATAAAGACATTGATTTGCTTATAAGCTGAAATTTCAGATTCAAATATTCCTTTTAACTTAATTGGATTGCTTAACACTTTCTTTTATGGTTAGAGCTGTCTTTGGCTTTACCCATGTTTAGTGAATAGTTTGACATTTCTGTCTTTGCCAGTATGATATTGGAATAATAACTAATTCCAGATTTACTTTTATTCTCTGATTTCTTATTTTGAAAACAAGATCTATCTCTAATATAACAATCTTTAGCAAAATGACCCTGTTTATTGCATCTAAAACATTTTGGAATGTATCTTCTATGAGATGCTTTATTCCTGTTAATGCCATCAGATTTACAAGAAAAAGATTGATTATCTGTAAGATTTTTGGATATTGTTAAATCCGACATCATCTTAAACAGAAGTTCCTGTCCTTGTACTATGGGTCTCTGTTGTCTTTCTATTTCTTCACTCAGAAATGTTTTCAGTTCCTCATATTTTTCCAAATCATGCAATTTTACCGAATCAGATTCTGGAATATCTTTAGTAAAATTCACAGAAGTTTCCTTAGACTGTTTCTTTTTATTTGCAACTTTACTTTTTTGAAGCTTTTCTTCTCTCATTTTATCTGTACCCATAATGCTAGGAGAATGAGTTTGATTATACTGAAAAGAATTTACTTGCTTATTGCTTGAGGAATGAAAAATATCTCTAAATCTTTCTTCCTTTTCTTTAACAAGTTCAAAACATTGTTCAAGATTTCTAACTTTTTTCTTATATGCTGTTTCTTTTAAATTATCCTTAAGGCCAAGCCTAAATTGATTAAAGAGCAACCATTCTAAAGAGGATTTCTCTTCGGATGAAATATTAAATCCATGAGCAATGCTCCACAATCTATGATAATATTCAGAAACAGATTCCTTATTACCTTGGATACACTGTTGAATCTTCCAAATGTTAGGCCCTAATTCTCTTACATTTGAAAATTCTGATATTAGCAAACTTTTAAAGGTTGCATAATTGTCAGTATCTCTTAGTAAAGGAGATGTGTTTAAGAATGTTTTTGCTTTTCCCAACAATTTATTACGAAGTATAATTAACAAGCGAAAATCTGACCAATTTCCTAAATCTTTAATTTTTCCTGCATACCTAAAAAATGTTTCTATGCTTTCACTACTATCACCTGAGAAAGAAGGTATTACTAAGGTTGGATTTATTAACCTAAAAAATTCTTCATCATTAACTGAAGGAACTTTACTACTAATATTACTATTTTCTGTAGCCATTTTTTTTTTTTATTTTTTATTTGAGTCAAGATTTGCCTTTTGGATTCTAAAATAGTTTAGTCATAACCAATCCTGTCGTCGACTGCGCCATTGTTATTTTTAATGTGTATTTTATATATATTTCCCTCTTTATGTATATTATTATTCTCTCTATATACTTATGAGGTGAAATATTATATAAATTTCTTTTACTTCTTTACATGTTACTTCTAATATAACATTTTCATAACGAGCACATCACAAGTACAGACACTGCGTGTATGAAAACAAAACTAACAAGCATATTTAATACGTAAAAATATTCAGAATTTTTAATATGATTATATGGTCGATTTAATATGGTCGATTGGTAGAGCCTCTGCTACTAATGGCTCAGTTAAGTAAGTTTGAGCGCGGTTAGTAGTTGGAAGGGGACCAATCGTTCGATGCTGTTGGCACACTCTCCCTCGATGAGTCTTTGGACTCCCTGGAGGTGTCAAATAATAATAATAATAATAATTATTATTTTTACAGATTGATACTGTACAAAGTGCCTTAGACGATAGAAATATAAGATCTGATAATGTTGGAGTCTTGACAAGTAACAGACTGATTTGGAGGAAAATTGTAGATAGGAAGTTAGTAATGATGTAAATTTTTCATGTAGTACTATCATATCCTGTATATCCATTGAGGGTACATGGCAGGAATTTGATGATGATGATGTGTCAGTATTATTATTTGTCTATATAATCTTTTAAAGATATAACAAATATTTTTGTTATGTTTTTAGTAGGGAAATTTTTCAAAAAAATCAAATACGCTATTGAATAAGCATTTAGTCTTCTCTGTTTTTGAATGAATTCACTAGGTTTATTCCTCAGCTGTGTCGAAGAGCTTAGATACAGTTATTCACCTTAGATTTTTGTGGTTCACTTCATAATACAAGAATATAAAGAAAAACAAATAATAAGAGAAATTACAAAGGAATTCTCAGCAAAAGCAGTAACAATGATAAACAACAAGATGACTGAAACCGGGAATATTGAAGATATAAGAAAAATCTGGTCATACCATTTTACGACTATCTTTCACCAAGGAAACAAAACTACAATGCCAACAATAGAAGAAAATAATGACCATCCAAAAATTTTACAAGAAGAAGTCAGATACTCAATAAAACAGATGAAAAACAATAAAGCACCAGGCATTGATACTATCCTTACTGAACTGTGGTTATATTGAGGCAGCACATCAATAGAATATTTAACAACCCTATTCAATAAACTACTACAAACAGGAGAGATCCCAGATGACTGGAGAACTGGAAAGATCATCCCAATATACAAGATAGGAGACAAGAAAGACTGCAGAAATTACAGACCAATCAATTTACTCTCCCACACCTATAAAATATTCTTAAGAATTATACAAAATAGATTAGAAAATACCTATGAAGAACTGATAGGCATAGAACAAGCTGGTTTCCGAAGAAACATTCAACAATAGACCAGATTTTCACAATTCACCAACTAGCAGAGCTCAGCTGGGAAGACCATAAAGAACTATATTATTGTTTTATGTACTTTAAACAAGCTTTCAATAGTATCAATGGAAAAATCCTTCTTAAAGTTCTACTAGAAAAAGCAATAGATAAATACATAATACAGTTTCTGATAAAATATTACTCTGAGACAAATGCAGTAATTGAAAAGGACACACTCATAACAGAACCCATAGAGATCCAAAAAGGAGTAATGCAAGGATGCCTATTCAACATATATCTAGACAAAGTTGTAAAGAAGGCAATAGACAATGAGCCTGGAATCAATGTCAATGGTTTAAACATAAATAATATCAGATAATCAGATGATCTCGTCCTTATTGCAAGAACCCCAAATGAACTACAGTAATCCCTCGATTAATGCGCCCCTGATTAGTGCATTTTCGATTAGTGTGCTTCTAAAATTTGATTAGTGAGCCTATATACATCTTAAAAGTAAATATTACAGATTTTAAAAATTTTCTATCTATACATTTTTATGGCCAACTATTTTAAAAAATCACTCACCAGAATGAAATGAATGAAATAATTTAATTACCGATTTAAAACATTTTACAAAGTTATTTTTAATGGCATACTACACTACTTCCATATACACTATGTTCCAAATTTTTACTGCCAAAATTTATGTAGTCTGCTATGGTATGCCCACAGATTCGAAATCCTTCGACACTTCTGCGCATGTCACAAAAAGGGGAATCCATTCCGGTAATAGGGTAATCAATCCATCTTCTGGGATGAGTTGTTTATTATTACATGTCGGAAAATTAACTTCTCTTTTATGATCATTGTAGTTTTTTAAAGTGGTAACTATTTTGCTTGTATAACAGTTGGGAAATTTTATCTATAAAGCACGTGATTTTGCATGTTGGCGACCAATTCGTACCTTCTCCCCCTTCAATGATAACTTCTGAGAGTTATTAAATCTCATTCTGAAGAATTGAATGATTCTGACCTGCTAAATTTAGATGCACAGCGGGAAGATCCCGAAGAATCGAAGAAAATTTAACCACTGATAGTCCGCCAAAAGAGGTTTCTGTGAAATCTCTGAAATTTGAAAATATTTTTTGTACAATCGAAGTTTTTATGCTGCAATGTTTAGAGGCTGACCCCGGTGAAGAGAGAAGCAGTAAAATTTGCAGAATAGTAGAAGAGGCAATAGGCCATACCGTCGGTTGTATGAAAAAAAAAGTTAAGAAGTAGAATAATAAATTTATATTCTGAATATGTTTTATTGTCTTTTAGCTTCATGGTTTTCCTTTAACTAGATCCTGAGACATGCCCTATTTCTTTTATAAAAAAATTAAGGGTCAAGAAAGAAATCTGAGAAACGATTATACATTTCCCATAGGTTATTATATTCGATTAGTGCGTTTTTGATTAATATGCCTGTTTTTAAGAACGCATTAGGCGCACCAATTGAGGGAGTGCTATACAAAGGTTGATAAACAAGCTAAACGAAACCTGTAAATCATATGACATGACAATAAATATACAAAAGACAAAAGTGATGAAAATAGGGAGGAACAGAACTACCATCCCAGAACTACCACCCCAAATGTAGAACAAGTAGACAACTTCATATATCTTGGATCAAAAACTAACAGAAACAATAGATGAACTCAAAACAATCAAACACAGAATAGCGATAGGATGGACCACCATGGGAAATTTACACAAAATCTGGAAAACAAACAAGATATCTAAGCAAGCCAAAATCAAATTATATGAAGCAATAATTATACCAACAGTCATCTATGGAGCAGAAGTGTGGACAGTTAAGAAAAGAGAGGAGAAAAATCTGCTGGCATTTGAAATGAAATGCTTAAGAAAAATAAATAGAACAAGTTGGATAGAAAAGAAAACAAACAGCACAGTCAGACAAGAATTATTATATAAAAATACAATAATAGAAAAAATTAGAAAACAACAATACTGATATGGTTTGGCTACACTGTACTCATGGATGCAGACAGACTTCCTAACGTACTAATCAATACTTTTCCAACTGAAAAAAGAAGACCCCAGAAGACCAAGAATTACTTGGCTGAAATAGTAAAGAACATCTCAGGATGCAGAACATATAAGGAACTTTTTCAGACAGCATGGAATGGAGAAGACTAGAATATCCTGCTCAAGAGAAGACTCAACCCGTCTTAGACAGAAGAGAATGGTTAGCCTGTTTCACTCACTCACCACATCCTACAATACTAAATTGGATCTTGCATGCTTCCTAAAAAATATCCCTAGCCAGTTTCTGTGGATGACCTCAGAGTTTGATTCCTCCATCCATAAGTTGCAAAATCTTACTTGTGTTTATGCTGTAAAATCCCTTTACTAACTTGTATGTTTCCACCTCCCTCCTCCAGCTATTCCCCACTTTGAAGGCCACATTTCCTCAATCTCTTTCATGTACTAATTTCTATAGGCCAGTTATCATGTTGGTTACTTGCTTACTTGTTGTTGAATACTTTCTTTTACAATGATGAATACTGATCACTGTTACACAGTGATCAGTATTTATCGTTGTAAAATTATGGAAGCTACCACTTTGTTAAGAGTAATAACTTTAATTTTTCTGATATTTTCTATCACATTAATGTAGTATGTACTCCTAGAGTTTACACTAAATATACAGAGAAACATTCTACAATTCAAACAGTATGTCAAAGCAAAGTATCACTTATTTGGTCAACTGTCTTAATTCTGCTCTATATGGATAGAAAAAAAAAATCTTATTAACTCTTAATGATACAGTATTAGTGGCAGGGGTGGACTGGTCTGGTGGGCTGCCAAAAATTTCCCATTGATCTGAAATGCAAATGGGACCGAAATATCTGTCATGGTGTTTGTTAAACACATTGAAGCATTATTTTTATTTATAATAAACCTACGGTTTATTGTTGCTTGACAGTAAGGCACCATGTTGAACATATGTATGGTGTTAAGCATATATTTTGAAGTTCATTATAAGTGAAATATTATGGAAAACAGGTGAGTGAAAGACAGCTTCAAAAACATCAAGTTTTTATGATTTTTAACACTGCAGATGTTATATTTTATTGTGATATGCTACAAACATATTTAATGAAATTTTAGAATCAGTAAATTTAATAACGATGCATGTCACGAAGCCAAAACTATTTTGGATTCTCTCACTAATTTTGAAACAATCTTGAAATACTTTTGAGCACTTATCTATTACCTAATATTTATAGTTGAATTCAACAGATGTTATAAAATCATATCCTCATGATGATTCAAAGTAAGTATATCTGAGGAGTTATCTGAGATTTCAAGAAATTCTAAACATGTCTTTCTTGTAGCAAAAAAATTTTGCAAGAATGACAGATAAATCTTAGACATTAGAGATGTATGTTTGTTGCATCACATTTGAAATATGCACTGATTAGAATTAAAAAAAGAAAAAGGATTCATGGAGAAATTGGTTAGAATAGCATACAGCTAAATCCAAAATAAGCATTGTATAATGTGTATAATGTAACAATGGATATAGTACATACTTCATTTGTTTTTATGAAAGGTATTTAAAACACTGATGTTTGTGAAGCATTTTTGTATTTAGATTCAAGAATTTGGTAAATATTCAAATTTTCCCAGAACCACATCAAAGAAATATTGCAATAAGAGCTAGTGTATTTTACAAGAAAATGAAGCAAATTCAGTTTAATTCGTACTAAAGATGTATTGTATGTAAATATTGACAATGAAACTGTTACTGCTATTGAAAACTGTAAATTCTGCAAAAACTGTATCAGGTTTTAACTAAATTTAATTTGCACACATATGTATTCAGGAGCATTTTTAGCCTATAACTTATGCATTAACCATATCAACAACCAAAGTATCCTGTGAGTGGTTTTCTCAAAATCAAATGCATTCTAAACAGAGTTGAAAATTCTCATAAATACACTCATATCTTGAATCATTCACATTAATATTACGTGAAAAATACTCAATAAAAAAAGTAATGAGAGTATTCTTAATCTGGCATTAAGAATACTTAATGCCAGATTTAGATTTTTTTGATTATTTATTTTAATTTAATTTAATTTTATTTTACTTTAATGTAAGTGAGCAAGAGGTGTTTGTGGGGTTAAGTAAACTAGTTGTAAATAAGGCTGTGAGATTTGATGATACATCGCTGCAAATTTTGAAGCAGTGTGTCAGGGAGTTGACGCCTGCCTTGACATTTTTTTTAATACAAGTCTTGCACTGGATCAAATTCCTAAGGAGTGGAAGGTGGGCAAGAGTGTGCCACTTCATAAAGGAGGTGATAGAACTCAAGCATCAAACTATAGGCCTATCTGTGTGTCAGGTGTTGTTGTTGTTGGAGAAGCTTGTGAGAACTAGGATCCAGAATTGGGTTGACAACAATGGTATTATCTTTGATGGACAGCATGGATTTGCCAAAGGGAGGTCATGTTTTAGTAATCTATTTACTTACTACAATAAGGTGACTGCTTTTTGGACAGAGGAGAAGGATACACAGTAATATACTTAGATTTCGCAAAGGCTTTTGATAGATTACTGCATGATGAGTTGATAGTCAAACTAGAGTGGATGGGATTGGATATTAGATTAGTGAATTGGATCAGAGATTGGCTGTCTGATAGGTATCAACAAGTTGTATATGAGGGAGCGATATCCAAGAAAAGGAAAGTCACTAGCGGTGTGCCTCAGGGGGGTCTGTTTTAGGGCCATTACTGTTTAACTTGTATATTAATGATATTGGTGAAGATTTGGATGGAGATATTCAGTTGTTTGCAGATGATGCACAGTTAGGACGAACTGTGAAGAGTAGAGAAGATGTTGTGGCTTTACAAGAAGACATGAATAAATTGAGAGAATGGGCACGGGGATGGAAGTTCAATGTTGCAAAATGTAAGGTTTTAAAATTGGGGAAACAGAGACAGGATGTAGAAATTATTCTTGGTGGGGAAATATTGTTGGAGGTGTAGGAAATAAGAGATTTTGGGGTGATGGTGGATAAGGATTTAAAATTTAGAGGATATATTGCCAAAATTGTCACCAACACAACAAATTTTGGTAGAATAATGTGGAGGACTCTGACTTGCAGAAATAAGGAAATTCTGGTATCATTATATAAGGCTCTGATTAGGCCACATATGGACTACTGTGCACAGTTTTGGTTACCTGGTTTTCAAAAAGATGAAGATATGTTGGAGAGGATCTAGAGATAATTGACTAAAAGTTTTTGATCTCTGGAATGTTGAATATGAGGAAAGATTGAGATAATGCTGTTTGCAGAGTCTAGTGGATAGGAGGAAGAGGGGTGATGTGATAGAGATGTACAAGTTGGTAAGGGGTTGTTACAGGATTAATGTTGAAGAGGTAATGGCAGGAGATTGGGGGGAGAACAAGTGCTCATCCCTGGAAGCTGTATAATGAGGGTGTGAGCAAGGGATTGAGAAGCAGGTTTTTTACAATGAGAGTTGTGAATGATTGATTGTATTGCCTGAGAGCATGGTGTCTGCAGACAATTTGAATGTATTTAAGGCGTGGTAGATGAGCTGTGTGTATGACAAAAGGGACCTCCTAGATAAGTCTGACTCTATGGGGTCTTAGGATAATAATAATAACAAACATATATTGAAATAAATATGATTCGAACTCTTGCAAAATTGTAATTATAATTCATATGGTTTTCATTATGCTTACAGTTTTAGGTACATTGTTCAGCTGTTATGAACAACAAATTATGTTAAATTATATTACCATCTTTTTGATTTTGAGTCTTCTCTTTTTTCAAGTTTTTTAAATATACAGTATAAATGCTAATATTTCAAAACTTCTTCGTTCACATTTTAGTTTAAAAAGGAATCAAGAATTTTTTTTTTTTGAATGCCCATTTCAGATGGTATTCGATTATTTTCTGCTGTAAATATATGTGTTGAAAATGTCTGAAGCATATCATTCAGATTACAGTAATTTATCTGACCAAAACAATAGTCTTGCAGTTCACTCTCCACTTGCATGTCAGCTGACTTCTGGTAGAGCACCATGTATTTATACATCAGTTATACAACCTTTCAGTTATCAGAATGTGAAATTGCTTTACAATTCAAATTATTGTAATTCAGAATTTATATTATTTTTAAGTATTGCTGTTATCCTCCTACCTCTCTATGTACTAGGAACTGAGATATAAATAACTGATTTTTGTCTAATTTCCTACTGGTTGTTTGAAATTTTCAAACAGCACAGCAAGTATTCCACAGAGAATATTTCACATTTCATTATCTAGATAAGTCTAGATAATGAAATGTGAAATGTCTAGATAATATTTCAAGAAAAACACGCCTCCATATATATATGGAAGAACAATAGTACGTTGCACCCTACAATTGGAAAAGGCCTAAGTTTGATTCTGGTTGTGATGGGCGGAATCTTTTTGTAGTGGTGGGCAGTAGATTGCATTGGTGTAGATGATGTGGTTCTCTGTAGTTGGTGGAAACAGAGTTGTAGAGTAAGTGCTTTCCCTTACTCTGGTAAGATCACTTAATAACATCACTTAATAATAATAAGAATAATAAAAACAGTAAAATAATTCAGCTGTGTCTGCTTCAGCAGACACAGCAAGAATTATTCCAGCTGTTGTCTTCTTTTCCTTCTGGACTCAGCATCATTTATTTTGAGAGATAGTGAAATCTCTAGTTATTCTAATTTTTACAGAGAGATTTCCTATTTATTATTATTATTACTATTACCTAACACCTCCAGGGAGTCCAAGGACTCATCGAGGGAGGACACCTGCTCTACAGCTCTGTCTCCACCACTCAATCCACCAACTGACTGCAACTACACCAATGCCATCTACCGCTGACCACCACCACCACCACCACCACTAGTATTTCCACAGACACTCACAAACATTCATGTTCGCGGTGGGATTTGAACCCGCAGCTTTTTGGCTGGAAAGCAGATACACTAATCACTTGGCCAGCCAGGTCGGCATTTAGCTGAATAAAAAAACATTTATATTTATTCCATAAAAATTTTTGTTTTATTTCTAATTTAGTAAGTTTTTCTTAAACTTTCTCTTCACATACACTTTTGCATCCTTATAATTTACATTCCGTATTGCTGGCCTGGTTGACCATGATGGCATATTGAAAGTTTTTCCACTTGATTATATTATAAATTAAGATGGCAGTTGTTTATTTCATGTAATTTCATGTCTATTCCTTTACTTGGATAGATGATTAAACCAAGAATATAATTTATTGGCATCTTTAATTTATAGTTTAAACAAATGGAAAAACTTTCAACATCTATCTCTAATCCATAATATTTTAGTAATGTGGTGTGACACCTTTTGGATAATTGTATATAGAAATATGACTTCTGCATTACTTCAACCATGGTATCACTTCTGGGTAGTGACCCTTCCCATAATGCAGAGTGTTATACTGTACATGTCTGTAAGAATGTGTACTTTGCATTATGGGATACTAAGGCAAGTGATGTGAAGTCATTAGCTTCTGTATACGAATTGCCCAGTCCTGAAATTATTTCAAGTACAAAATTTTTTTGCTTACACTTGGATAAAGGATTAAACCAAGAATAAAATTTCTTGGCATCTTTAAGTTATAGCATTTTCAGGGTACATCTACTTGTGTGTTTGTAGAATTTTCCTCCCCATGTAAAGTAACCTGCATTCATAGTAAATTTAAATAATTCAGAAATATCAGGGGGGAATTTAGACTTGATTAAATCAAGAGTGTCTATAAGTGGTACATTGGTAAATAAAGAGGTGACATCAAAACTAACCATTATGTCTGAATTTTTTAGGATAAGATTTTTAACCAGTGTTTTGAAATGGACTGAATTTTTTTACAAAAATAGAGGAGTTGCCAGTAAGGGGGGCAAGTGACTTAGCTAAATGTGGGACTATCTATGCTATCGACTATGGGGCGTAGGGGGATATTAGTTTTGTGGATTTTTGGTAATCCATAAATATGGGATGGTTTAACATGAATTGGTTTTATTTTTCTGATGATTTCTTTGGGCCATGATGTGGGTCCCCCCCCCCTCCATTAGCAAATTTTTTCATGGAACACTTTGAAAATAAAGTACTTACCACAGCTACATACAAACCACAAGTGTGGTTATGCTATGTAGATGATGTGTTTGCCATCTGGTCCCATGGACAAGACACTTTGGATGCGTTTGTCACCTACCTAAACAGCCAACACCCCAAAATCCACTTCATAGTAGAAAAAGAATCAAATAACTGTTTACCATTTCTTGCACATTAGTCATTTGCCTTTCAGATGGATCACTGTCTTTTTCTATTTACAGAAAGCCTACACACACACACACACACACAGAGGAAGATACCTACATAAACAATCACATCATCATCCAGTCCAACAGTATGGCATTTTAAAAACACTTACACGCAGAGCCATTTGTTCTAACAATACAGCTCTGACCACAGAACTCCAATATCTGTGCCATATGTTCTTAGCCAATGGCTATAATCCCTACAAAATAAATAAAATACTACATAGGCCCATTACTTGGCCCTCCCCTAATACACAAGAATACAACATGACTATTTCTATTCCGTATATCAGAGTCATATCGGAAAAGATGGCCAAATATTGATGAAACATGGTCTTCGCACCACTTTCAAACCACATGTCAAGCTGGCAACTCTGATCCGCTCGCCTAAGGATAAACATCACCCTTTAGCACACCCAGGAGTGTATGAAGTTCATTGTGACTGTGGCTTGGCCTATTATGGGCAAACAGGAAGATCAGTTAACATCCACCTGGAAGAACATGAAAAATACATTCGCTACTATTACTATGGCAGGTCGGGACTGACAGACCACACTTTGGACACTCCTTCACACATGATTAAATGGAGGAAAAAAATGTGCTATTTAGGAGTTGTTACAGATCTGAAAGATTATTTTTTGAATCAGCAATGGCTTTGAAGAATTCTCCCAATCTTAACAAATATGGTTGCATTAATTTGCCAAAAATTTGGGAGACTGTTATCCTAAGAGAAACTCCTGCATAGCTGTTTTTTTTTTCCATTAGAGGGCATCAAAAATAGGACTTTAGATCTTTTGTCCATTGCAATTGTATTATTTCACTCACTCACTGTTGCATGTACAAGTGTGTTGTGCTCTGATGACGCTGAATTTAAAATCAGCGAAATATAAGCAGCTAATAAAACATCTCTTTGATAAAATTGCGTGGTGTTGTTAATACCTTGAAAAATAAGTCATGAATAACCGTCAACACCTAAGCTTATCTGTTAAATCAGTGTTGAGGTTAGGTGAGAGTAGCTGTTGCCACCGTTAAAAATAATTCTTTATACTTGCCTCTCCAAGTAGACTAATTGGGATTTTTTTTTCTCTCTTCCACATCTGTAAACATATACTTTGACATGTGAAAGTCTCTCTCTCTAGAGCATCCTGTTTATTTTATGTAATGTGCTGCATAATCGAGTGGTAGATGACGTTCAGCAATTGTACAAAAGAAATATACAAAAAGAAAGTCTTCAGAACTAGCAGAGAAGTAAGACTAATGGTTTTGACATTGAATTATGTAATCTTTATACTGGAACTTGCCAGACTATCAACATAACCTTAGAAATCTCAGATTCTATAAGCTCTCCTTATGTCAATGACATCATACAGATAATTACTGTCAGTGGGGAAAGGGGAATTCTTAATGTGATTCCCACTATGAAAGGTTGTAAACCTGTAATTTATGATTATTATGTATTATCTGGAGAGGAGGGGGAGGTTAGATATGGAAATCCAGCTCTAGACATCAAACTTTATTTTTCTCCAGGCCATTTCAGCTTCTAGTCTTGCAGTATGTAATGAAGTTCACCTTCCACTTGTATTGTTATAGAGGTGAAAGGTGAATTCCACCTGTATGACAATCCAGGTGAAGGCAGGAATATACCGTACAATATCAGCATGGTTTATTCTAAAATATGGGAGTGTTCCAGTATTTATGCACTATATGTTGCATGTATAAAGAAAATGTGTAAACATTAATATTAAACTTTTTCTGTATTTTACTAGGCGTGGACCAGTTCAGTATAAATTTCAAACTCTTTATGAATTGGATAACCTTGCTGTTGTCAATATGAAAGAAGATACACGTAAGATTTGTTGTACATTGTTCTCTTATTTTCTTCAACTTATTTAGTCATTAAAGGTGATTTACATCATTGTGTTAATACATTTCATGAAGTGTAATATTCTTTAAAACAAAATAGAAGAGATGCAGATTGAAATATTAATAAATTACTCATCTAAGCAAATATTTCATTAGCTAATTAAACTTTAGAGTGCTAATTCAGAGTCTCTTTAAAACAATTAAAAGGGCATGCAATATGAAAGATTCATATCACATACTACTAATAAAATCCTGTTCTTATAACTAGGGTTTTATAACTTTTTTTTTTTTTTTGCAACATATTAATTACTGTTTTTCTGTAGCATGTTAGGGTTATTTATTGACAAGCATGTCAGGAGATAACCTTAACCAAGTATTATGTGATGATATCTTTTTTTTATTTTATTTTGGGGAAGCGAAAATCCACATGCCATCATAGAACATGTTCATTCATGGCACTCCAAAGGCTAACTTTTTTGCGCCATAAGCAAGAAGAAAGTGTATGGATCCTTCTTTTTTTTCAGAGTCTACCATTACTGGCATGTTCAGGCTACCATTACTGGCAGTCTGAACATGCTACAAGGGTACCTGCTATCACAATTAAATGATGATCACCATTACATTTTTAAGCAAGATGGAACACCTCCTCATTACCTGACAGATGTAAGGTCATACCTCGATTCATGGTCACCGCATTCCCCTGACCTTACACCATTAGATTTTTTATTATTTTTTATTTTTTTGTGGGGCTTTGCGAAAAATCGAGTGTTTGTACCACGACTACCAGCCAATTTGAATGAGCTGCATTCCAGAATTACTGCTGCCATTGCTGAAGTTATGCCAGATATGCTCTGCCACATGTGGCAGGAAATCGATTACAGATTGGATGTCTGCAGAATTACTAGAGCAGTGATATCAAACTTTAACTGTCTGCGTTGAATCTTCAAGTTATGCTACATTTGCACAGTAATAAAAATTGTTCATCTATCACTATTTACCTTCTGTTGTCATTCGAAGTTGTATACCCCCCCTTTGAAACAACCTGTATATCAAAAACATGTGCAACAACTACAAAAAATTAAACAAATTAATGAAATCTATTGAGATGAAAACATTAAAAGAAATTAAAGGCATCAAAATATTAAATTTAAATCAAGAAGTCACAAACCAGAGAAAATTGTAAAATACAGTCAATAAATGATTCAATCCAAGCATAGATAGAAGAATGGAAAAATGATATAAAAAGAATGCAGGATAACAGATGAGTGATACCATGGGGAAAGAGAACCAGAGAAGACCGAGGAAAAGATGGTGAGATGGTCTTGAAAACATATAAAATTAAGCATATAAATAAGTAAAACCATATCATTAGCTAGCTGTGATCCTATTATCTTATTTGAAGGATACTAAGTTCTAACCGACAAACTGTTCTTGCTGGTTTCTGTATCAAGATGTCATGAGATTATATTTTATGTTTGGAGTCTTAGCATTGTGGATTGTTGGAGATTTACACCCTGTTCTTTTATTTTCAACTTACTTGACTTAGAGTTTAAGATAGAGATAGCTCTGTAAGTTAGCATTCTAAGTCAACAAAGTTGCAAATAGAGGAGTTGACTCTAGCTTTCCAACAGATGACATTTTTAGGATTCCAAGTACAAAGTATTAAAATCCAAAGCTGATATTTATTATCTTGATATAGAAACTAACAAGAATAGGACAATAGGCTAGAAGATTCTCATTATATTCTAGTATTCTTCAAGCAAGATAATGGGACTCAAAAATAACAGGAGACCACCAGATTAAACTTCAGACATTACCAAATAATGTAGTTTGTTATATGCAGTTTTTATTTTTTATTTAATTTTTATGTGTAAGTTTTATTTGTTTATAATTTTGTTTATTCCTAGTCAGAGGTCAAGCTTGAGTCAGTAGTTGTCCAGAGTAATAATGCTCTAACTCACCGGTGGTGAATTGTCATGTAGCCTGTCTTTTTGTTAATTGATATATATACACATGTATATTTGAATAATTATTTTATTGTAAAATACACACACACACACACACACATATGCATATTTGGGTAATTATTTTATTGTAAAATAAAATACTGTCGTGGTAGTTGCCTCCATAATTTTGTCAGAATTAGTGATCACCATGCAAGAATGAAGGAGAGGATGAAATGAATTTACCTTAGTATTTATGTAGTTTGAATATATATATATATAACCTGTCCAAATCTTAACAAAATAAATTTCATGAAGAATCATTGCGTTTTAGAAGAAAAATGAATTTTTTTAATTTTGTTATGTTTTAATAATTGCATCTACTACCAGGAATAAAATGTTAACTTACATTTTTTTGAAAACCTTAAAAATGTAAACACTTTTAATATCATAATACATAGTATATTACATTTTTCAGTGACTTTTACTATTCTTGAACATGATGAAAATTAATAAACAGATGTATCATTTATTATAAATGGATACACTTTTATAATCATAATTACTTGTATTTATAGCACTTCTGAAGAATACATTTAAAATCCTTATGTTTCCTGATACCCATATATTCCAGTGTTTTTCTTCTGCTGCAAAGGTTTGTTTGTTTTTTTATTATGTTAGCAATAACTAGTCTTTAGGCACATTGGTTTTTGAACATCAGTTAAAATATATCATCATCATCAAATTCCTGCCATGTACCCTCAAGAGGTGTACAAGATATGATAGTACTACATGAAAAAATTACATCATTACTAACTTCCTATCTACAATATATAATATATTTAAAATATATTTATTCATAAAATTTGTATAGTAGCTATATATCGTAATGAAATAGCAGATGTTAAAAGCCTGCATTTATTTGCAAATTAATGTCTCTAATAAGCAAGTATAATACAATCTACATGAAGCTGTCTTTATGAAGTTCTACACAAATATTAGTGAGTTCCAACTCATGATGTGTTTGCTACAATAGTTCATGTCTACATTTTATTGTCATTGGTGCTGGTTGGTATAGAATTGAGTGGAAAGTTGTAGTTTCATGTGTTTGATTTCTCTGAATGATTTTTTCCATCAAATAAATCCAGTTGTTAAAACCCAAACAACCATAATTTGTTAATATAATAGTAGTTTATTTTAAAAAAAAATAAGTGAATATAACTAATAGAGACAAGTACACCAAGATTTTTTCCATGATATTGGACTTGCCCATATATAATATCTATTTATTAGAAACAGCATTCAAACATTATCCCATTTCTCCCATTTGGTCAAGAAATAATACTCTAAAAAAAAGTTAGATCATGAGGCTAGGATGGAAACATGAATGCAGAAGTCTTCTTTGTAAGATTGAAAGTAACAAGTGTAAATTGTTGTTGTCAATGATTTTAGGACTGAATTTTTAGTAGAACACAGAAACATAAAAGAAGAATTGTCATATTCTGTTTTAGATGGTATAGTCAAGTTATACTTAATTGAAAATAATACAAATTTTCATTAACTTACCAAATAGTAAGTTTATACTATTTGGGCTTTCAGCTTGGACAAACCTTACTATGTAAATACAGAGCACAGTGCAGATTCATTATTATTTTAAGCTAGATAGCAAACAGTGTTTGCTCACTGAAATTGTGAAAGTTTCAAAGATGATCAAGAGTTTATGAAATTGCAAACTTTTGGCATGCTTGCCGTGATAATGCACTATTTTGAGGCAAATTCAACTGAAGAGTGTATATTTGCTTTTTATTTAGTCATTTTAATTAAGGCTTTCAAGACACTGACTTAACAGCTGTTTTGCAATATTCTCATCAGAGGTCTGCAGATTGATTATTATTTTTTTGTTTGTTTACATAACAAATCCATAATTAATGAAGAGGAAAACCAAAGATGTATCAATTTAGCAGTGAAGTTAATTAAAAGAAAAGTTAATAAATATTATTTTAAATTTTCAGGGTGCAAACATAGTTTGACCACATGATGTAAAATAATGAGACATTCATCATCCTCTCCTATAGATTATATAATAAAGGAACAATTCCTTTATTAGGTGGTTATTGGTCCTGTACTGTTAATTTCACTTGCATTCTCAGGTTGGTTGATTTGTTTCATGTGAGGAAAACTGTCTGGGAAATTGTTTCTATTATAGAACAGAACACTCATCTCTTTTCCACAGACAAATTATTGTGTGCTTGCTTCACTAATCATAACTTGTACATCATCATAGTATGGAGTTGAATGGGTGATGTATGCATAAGCATACTAGAAGTATGTGCTTCTGGAAATGCCATCCTAACATGCAAAGGCCACATCAGCATATCAGTACACAAGGTGTACTCTGGTTTGGTTAGCATTATTCCAAACATTTCATTGGTTTGTAAGTCTTGATTGACAGTTATATCAGAACTAACCATGAAATATAATGAAAACAAAACAAAGAGGAAGTTGTTGAGAATTGATGCCCAGAAAGCAAGATACTGGAGAAAAAGATGAAGAATTAATTGAAGTTGAACATCATAACATTACAATTTGTGCAATATCAGAGACAATGAAAAAAAGTACTATACATATTAATGTATAGTATAGCCAAGAAGAAAAACATTTTTTAGCAACTAAAGGAGTTGGAATAATGAATAATTATTATTATTGCACGAGCACTTCCATGGAGCCCTAAGACTCATTGTGGGGGACCCAAACTATCAACACAATATCTGTTATGCCTCTCCTTGAAACCATTAACACACAGAACACTCACAACTAGCTCAGGAAATCCATTCCATTCATTCACCACTCTTCAAGCAAAAAATCTAGTTTTCATGCTCTTGCTAACCACACTCTTACTCAACTTCTAGAGATGACTTATTGTTCTGCCTGCTCTAGCCAAGTGCTGAAACAATTCCCCTGCATCTATAAAATTCTTTAGTAGCTTAAATGTTTCTATCATATCTTTCCTTTTTCGCCTAGTAGCCAACTTTTGCAATCCATAAACCCTCAATCCATCCTCCTGGGGAATGTTCCACAGACCCCTTGCCATCTTGTTTGCTTGCCTCTGAATCCTCTGCATCACTTCCTCATCCTCAAGAAATCCAGGTAACCAGACCTGAGCACAGTAATCCAGATGCAGTTATATCAAGGCTTAGAACTCTTTTATTTCTGCTTGTCAGTGTGTTCTTTTAAAACCAAGTAATCCTGTGAGCTAACCTGGCTACTTTAACAATATATCCTCTAAACTTCGACTCTCTATCTACTACTACCCCGAAATCCCTGGCTTCATCAATTTCCTGGAGTATTGATGTTGTACAAAGTTTGTAATCTTTGTATCCCAAAATTCATAACTTTATACTTTTCCACATTAAATTGACATCCATTATGTTTTACCCATACTGTCATCCTATTTAAATTATCCTGCAATCTTCCTCATCACCTTGATTAACCATATTATCCTACCCAACTTTGCATCATTAGCAAATAACTGTATATCTCCCTTCAAATTACTTTCTATAACATTTATGTACAAATTAAACATCAAGAATCCAAACACAGTGCCCTGTGGCAGCACCAGTCACCTGCCTTCTCCTGGATATTCTGCTCTTCTATATACTACTTTTTGGTATCTGTCCATCAGCCACCTTTTTATCCATGTCACCAGTTTCATATCCATCTGCATTTGTTGCAGTTTGCCTAACAGAGTTCCATTTGGTATTCTGTCAAATGCCTTTGCAAAATCCAGCAGTATCATCATGTAGCCATTTCTCCCCTTATCCAGCTCAGCTGACACTCTATTACAAAAAGTTGGACATTGACCTGTAGCTATTCTGTATTCCTTTTGCCATAAGAATAAATAAAATAAAATTACAAAAAGTTAGTAAATTACTAAGGCATGACCAACACTTTACAAAGCCGTGCTTCTTTTGAGCTCCTGGGATACTGATTGGTCTATAATTTGCTGCCCACAGTCTTAGATCTTCCTTTATGCAAAGGAATTATTTTGCCCTCCTTCTACTCTTTTTGGGATTTTGTCATAGCTGAGACTTAACAGCCTATTCAAAGGCATCACCAGTTCCCTTGCACATTCACTTAAAACTCAAGCTGATATCCTATCCAATTCCACAGCTGTATTTACATTCAGATTCTGCAATATCCTAAGTACTTCCAGTTCATCAACCTCTGTTCTCACATCAGTCCCTGTCACCTCTGCCATAACAATATCTTCACTTGGATGATATACCCTTACAAAGTGGTTACTCACTGGCTTAACCATTTCATCTGTGCACATAAAGTTATCCTTCCATAGTCATTCTTTCTCCTACTTGCCAATAACCAAAAACTCTTTGGGATTTCCTTTGTCTTCTCCTCATAATTTGATTTTGCCTTCCTTATCACTCTGGTCACCTTTCTTGCCTGTTCCTTATGCTGTTCATGAGTTAGCTGGTTACCTTTCTCCTTATATACCCTCCACAACATTTTTTTTGCAGCCCTTGTTTAATGATATTACTTGTTCATCAAACTCCTACCCAATTTACCCTCCTGACTTTAGATATAGTGTGACATTGCTTTCCCAGATACCCCTCGACTATCCCTCCATGTACTGCGAACATCCTTTCCTTGCAGAACTTTATGCTGTGATACTGCTTCGAACTGCCTTCAAAGTGTATCATAATCACCTTGCCTTGTAGTTCCACATATACCCTTAAATTCTGAAATTTTCCCATGGTTTGCCACCTTCCAAGTCAAGACCACATGACACTCACCAATTGGAAGCAGTGTAGCCTCCTTAGTTATGATCAAGTCTTCTGATCCTATAACAAGATGCAATACACTCAAACCCGAAATCCCCTCCATTCTGCTTTAAGTAATTATCTCCAAGTAAGAAGTGTATAAATTTCATTTCCTTCCTGCCCTGTGATCTTTGCTCCTTCCAATCTCTCTCTGAAATTGATGTTCCCCATAATAATTACTCAACTTGCATCCAATGTACTAATCTGCTGACGCATTTCTTCCACATCATCCTTGGTACCCCCCCCCCCCCAGCCTATAGTAGTAATGTTAGAAATTTGTGAAATCTTCACTGTCCATTTGTGAACAGAAATGGTCTGAAGTTATCCCTCATATGGGAAATAGTTCTTCTCTACATGTTCTGAGTTTTTTAATTAATTATTTATTTCCATTTCAATTTATGCAGTTCAGACTTCAGTAATATATGTGTAGCTCACATGCTTTCATTGTTGAGTCTTCCAGTTATCTTATTTAATTTGAAAGTCATACTGAACTAGGATAAAAATTTTATGCTAAATAAAGCACTTCACCTAAGTTAATCCACAGTGGGTAATTGTTTAAAGACTTTTGTTCCTTACTGATATACCCACCAAATATGCTCCTGAACTAACACCTATCCTTTTATTATCTCTACAGCATATTATATTCAGCTATCATCCCCCCCCCCCCCATACACACAGCATGGATGCAAGCTCATATACAGCCAATTCCAGTAAAAGATAGTGTCTACCATCATACTGTTGCTCTCACTTCAATGCTGTCTAAAGAAATGGAGAAAGTCATCAATAGTTAGCTTCCAGGACACCTTGAGAACTGTTATCTGTTTGACCACCGATATGGATTCTGCCAGTCACCTTGCTATCACCACCCACCTTTGAACACTAATAAAAGGTTTGGAGAAACTTGTACTTTTGCACTCAGCATTTCGTGGTGCATTTTGATAGAGTTTAGCATCAGTGGCTTCTCATAATCTTCCTTCCACTCTTTGTAATTAGATTACCAGTTTTCTTTTGGGCCATTCACCATGTGTAATGGCGAAAGGTGTTCTATCTTCAAATTTTCCAATTAATGCATCATTTGGCTTCTTAAAACGTTTGACATTCTTGTTCACTTGAAGCATTACTTTTCATCCATCAATAAATGACCTTGGAATACAGCTGACATGTTTGGGTGGTGCACTAAAACCCTCAAAAAATTCTTGATGCTGTCCAGATGAGGTCAGTTCAACTAATTGATAACTCCTCTCTCTCGGCTTCCAAGCCACTGTTTCATTATCTCATTTTGCCTCTTTTATAGATATTTCCATGGAAGCTGTTCAGAAGAACTGGCATCCATCATGCTTCCATTTCTGTTAAACTTACAATAACACAGCGAACAGCTGTAAAACATCCTTTTACAGTTGAAGCAGAACATCAAAGTTTATTGATGACCCACTGAACCTGCTACTTCCATTCATCTTTCATTCCATCTTGCTCTGTTCTTTAGAACAGGGGTCGTCAACCGGCGGGCCGCATGCAGCCTGAACTTATATTTTTGGCGGCCCATACAAGGTTGACAATACTTGTATGGCATGTGGCCCATTGTTGAGTTATTTAAATAATAAATTTTATAATATGTATAATAAATTAAAAATAATTTTATACTTATACTTCGTGATATCGCGTGCAGCTTGGCACGAATCAACCTTGTGAATTATCACGAGTGGGGATAACAAAAGTAACTTCATCCGACGACAGCCGAGATTTTGGCACACTTTTGCAGTCGCGTTCCTCGGTCCGTCTTTTAATATAATTCAATAACGTCAACTATTATTTTCAGAGGATGTATATATATATATTTGTTAAAAAAATTTCAAAAATGATTTCAAGAAAAAGTAAAATTACAGATGAAGAAAGGTTTAATGACGAATGGAACAACAAGTCCTTTATTGAAAATGGGGGTAAGTCCCTTTGTCATAAAGTGTTACTGTTACGAAAGAATATAATATCAGATGTCATTACAAGAATGTCGTGCTTTATCTTATGCTTTAAATATTTCTGTGTTTTTTAAGATTGATATAATAAAAATTGATAACTTAAGCATTTTTTCATTCACTATTTTCTCTCAATTATAAACACTTGCAGCCCAATTATTAAAAATAAAAGTTGAATGTGGCCCACGAGTCTGAAAATGTTGCTGACTCCTGCTTTAGAAGAATGAAATATTCTCCAAAGACTTCAATATTCAGCTCTTCAATATAATATAATAATATAATATTATTCTCTGTAATGATATTATATTATATAATATAACATATCCTCTGTAATATAATATAATATATTACAGAGGTATATCCCTACTGAGTGTTCCTGGTAAGATATATGCAAGTATACCTGAGAAACAGTTGAGAAGAGTTGTAGAAGAAAACCTTGGTGAAGAACAAGCTGGGTTCAGGTCAAAATAGAGGCTGTCAGGATCAGAGCTTCACTTTACAACAAATAGTGGAGAAATCATGGGAATATAACAAAGATCTGTATTTAAGTTTTGTTGATTTGGAAAAGGCATATGACAAGGTGCCAAGAGAGAAACTATTCAATATCCTACAGTCATATGGTATCTGGACATTATATCAAGCAATACTTAATCTTTATTTGAGTTGTAAGTCAGCAGTTAGAATTGAAGGAAGTACAGGAAGATGGTTTAATGTTAAATCTGATATGAGACAAAGATGTACATTATCCCCTCTGTTATTTATTATCTATATGGATCACATTATGAAGGAAAGTGGTATTAAACATGATATCAAAATTGGAGATGTTAATCTGAGCTCTTTGCTTTATGCGGATGATGTTATACTTCTAAATAAATCTGCTACAAGTCTGCAAGATTCTCTGACTAAATTGAATAACTGTTGTAATAGATATGGTATGAAGGTCAGCATTAAAAAGACAAAGACAATGAAAATAGGCAGAATCATTGAAAATGTCAACTGTGTTGTGAATGGAGAACCTGTGGAACAAGTAAAACATTTCAGCTACTTAGGCACGATTTTTAGTGAAGATGGTAAATTAAATATGGAAATAGACAACAGAATCAACAAAGTTGGTATGGTAGGAAGTCAATTGAATAAATTCATATGGAATAAGAGAGAAATTAGTCACAACACTAAATTAGCTGTATACATGACAGTGTTCAAACCAGTTTTAACTTATGGATCTGAGAGCTGGGTCAGAAGTAAAACACTTGACCAAAGACTAGAGACCGCAGATATGAGAGTCCTGAGAAAGATTAGAGGTGTGAATAGATGACATCAATGGCAATATCATAGTAAGTCATTATCATATTAATGTCAAGTTCTTTCCTAATGAGGATATTAGGAAAGAACTTGACGTCGGCATCCAGGAATGCATTAGCAGAGCTAATCTCAGGTGGTATGGTCACTTAAACTGAATGGGCGAGGAAAGATTAGCAAAACGAGTGTTCTCTGCCAGGTTGGCAGGAAAACGACCCAGAGGAAGACCAAGATATAGGTAGATTGATATGGTACAATGTGCCTTAGATGATAGAAATATAAGATATGATAATGATAATATTGGCGTCTTGACAAGTAACAGACTGATTTGGAGGAAAATTGTAGATATGAAGTTAGTAATGATGTAAATTTTTCATGTAGTACTATCATATCCTGTACACCCCTTGAAGGGTACATGTCAGGAATTTGATGATGATGATATATATATTATATTTTTTTATTTTTTATGTTGAATACATACATGAGTGGTTGGTTGATCAACCTATATTACGTTAATACCGTATATGGGTAGTAGTTTTTATATTTTAAAGCAAATATAAAAGAAGAAACTTGTTTATATTTGCTTTAAAAGCCTCTATATTGTATTCCTTGGGAAATACATCGGGGGGGGGGGGGGGGAGACTTCCACAGTACAGCAGTAGCAGGGATGAAGGAGGAGGAAAAGAAACTTTTTCTGTGGGTTTCAAGGTGTATTGTGAAAATATATTGGGCAGCAGCTGTACGTGTTCCAGTGGGCTTAGTACTTAGAGGGGGGGAAATTATTGATGCAATTTCAGATGAACATTTGTCTTGGAAATATTTATAGAATACACAAGTTGCAGAGACCAAACATCTGTGTGAAAGTGGGGGGAGTGAGTTGGCAAGAGATCGGTCATTTATCAATCTAATTGCTCTCCTCTGTATTGAGTCAAGCATTTTGAGGGAGCTTTTAGTAGCCCCACTCCAAATGTGAGAAGAATCTATGTCAAAATTAAATGAGCTATGGAGGTTTGCTAGAGAACCCATAAAATGTAAATTAAAAATGAAGAAGTTCCATTCCTAAATATTTCATCATCATCAATTTCCTGATTTTTTTTCACTTTTCCAACACAAAAAGGGCAGAAGAACCTATAGCAGACAGATGCCGTGTGAGGACATGAGCAGGAATACAGCAATCTATTAATATTCTTCTTGAATTGTTGAAGATTGTAGTCTGGAAATGCTTCATGAGGGAGACTGTTCCACAGAATTGAGGTGGAAGGAATGAAAAATGACCGGGAGAAGCAGGTTCAGTCAGTATGCAGTTCGACTGTAAAAAGTTGCTGAGCAGCTATAGTACAAGTTCCTATAGATCTAGCAGAAATATGAGGCATAATGGATAGTAGTAGTTCTGCTGAACAGTGGCCATTGAAATATCTGTAGAAGAGACAAAATGCAGAAATTGATCTTCTGTGGGATAGTGGCTGAAGAGAGTCTGTAAGAGAATTGTCATTATCAACTAGACTGCCCTTTTCTGAATAGCACGAAGAATTTTTATGGAGGTCTTAGGTGCACCACCCCATACATGAGAGCAATATTCCAAAGTTGGTGAAATTTGGAATTTGTGCAGAGTAAGTAACTGTTCAGTACAGCAGTACCTTTTTTGACCAAAAAAGATGCCAAATTTTTTGGAAGCATTTGATGCTATAGAAGTGATATAACTGTGCCGGGAAAGGTTTGGAGTAAGAGTCAGTCTGTGAAGAATGTTTTGTCTTTTCCCTAGTTGTCATTATATACCAGAGTTGACCTGCTTGAGTGGTTAATATCTCAGATTCGTATCTGGGATATTATTATAAGTTAATAGGTTGAGTGAGAGACAGAAAATTCAAAAATAATATCTTTATTTACAAATAATTAATATTAGTTTAGATTTATAGTATTGCCTTAACAGTGCATGTAAAATATTTGTTTTGCAAACACTATATACAAATTTGCATTATAAATAAACTTATCTCCTGAAGAGAAAATGGCTCAAAAACATAACAGACTTAAAGAACATAAACATCATACAGAATTTGTCTTCTCTTTAAGATCGTAAGACAGTCTTCTGCTCTCAATAGTGGCCATTAAAATATAATTACATAGCTGATACCTGTATTTCTTCAAAAAGAAGAAAATAATTTGTGCACAACTTTTCTTAAGAGAAAATGTATTTCTTCTTTCATATAATTCTGCACGATATCAGTTCCTTTCCTATTTCCTTGAAATATGAAGATAATTTTAAAATTCCCTTTTTCCTTCTGGAAACTTCTTTCTCATCCTTAAACACAAAAATAATTAATCTTTTCGAGTATACAGTGCTTAACTAATCTGCAAGATTCTCTGACTAAATTGAATAGCTGTTGTAATAGATATGGTATGAAGGTCAGCAATAAAAAGACAAAGACAATGAAAATAGGCAGAATCATTGAAAATGTCAACTGTGTTGTGAATGGAGAACCTGTGGAACAAGTAAAACATTTCAGCTATTTAGGCACGATTTTTACTGAAGATGGTAAACTAAATATAGAAATAGACAACAGAATCAGCAAAGCTGGTATCGTGGGAAGTCAATTGAATAAATTCATATGGAATAAGAAAGAAATTAGTCGGAACACTAAATTAGCTGTATACAAGACGGTGTTCAAACCAATTTTAACTTATGGATCCGAGAGCTGGGTCAGAAGTAAAACACTTGACCAAAGACTAGAGACCGCAGATATGAGAGTCCTGAGAAAGATTAGAGGCGTGAACAGATGGCATCAATGGCAATATCATATTAAAAATGAGAATATTAGGAAAGAACTTGACATTGTCAGCATCCAGGAATGCGTAAGCAGAGCTAATCTCAGATGGTATGGTCACTTAAATAGAATGGGAGAGGAAAGATTAGCAAAACAAGTGTTCTCTGCCAGGTTGGCAGGAAAACGACCCAGAGGAAGACCAAGATATAGGTGGATTGATACGGTACAAAGTGCCTTAGACGATAGAAATATAAGATCTGATAATGTTGGAGTCTTGACAAGTAACAGACTGATTTGGAGGAAAATTGTAGATAGGAAGTTAGTAATGATGTAATTTTTTCATGTAGTACTGTCATATCCTGTACACCCCTTGAGGGTACATGGCAGGAATTTGATGATGATGATGATGAGTGCTTAACTATAGAATACATTTACTGCATACTGTATGAAAAGGAACTGTCCATTGCTTCCGGCAAAACTATATATCACTTTTATCTATGCCACAACTTAGCTTCATATTAAAGAAATTCCCTCGTAACACTCTTTTCCAACTTTGTTGACTTAAGAATCCCTTTAAATTCTATTCTCCTCTAAACTTCCAACTTTTTTTGAAACGTTGCCTCTGTTTGCATCAATGCCACAGCTGTTCTATTATTCTCTCTCACTCACTAATTCAACTTCCTCTTTGGAAGTACAATCTTCATGCAAGTGC
Organism: Typopeltis vanoorti; assembly: GCF_054136105.1. NCBI lineage: Eukaryota > Metazoa > Arthropoda > Arachnida > Uropygi > Thelyphonidae > Typopeltis > Typopeltis vanoorti. The sequence continues at coordinate 151,392,331 of NC_143552.1, read as the reverse complement.
ACTACTGTCTATTATGGTAAGCAACACTGCAGTGAGATCAAAGTCGCTCACTGTAAACAAGACTGCAGTTCTTCAGTGGCATGAAAACATCATCGGAAAGTTCACTATGTTCTTCTCTCAAGTTTGTTCCAGAAATAAAAACTAAATTAGAGACGAGTCCTTTTTACAAATAAATATTGCACTCAAACAGTTTTTGAGGGGCCATAATTATACAAAGATTTCTTATATAAACATTTTTAATTACAAGAAAGAATACTTTTTTTTTTTTTGATATACATTTAGGAAATGTTTACATACATGATAGATAATAAAACCAAAAATTATCCTTTCCTTTCTATTTATTTATTTAATCAAAATTGACCGCCACTAAAAAAAAATAATATAAGATAATCTGATATCGCTAAATAGCAATATCCTACAAAGAGATTTGGTCTTGACTGTTGAGCTCAGCATTATCAAAAATAAGCAGAGAAGATCTGAGATCTTTTTTGATGGGAAAAACGAACAAAAGTGTATTTTGGAAGTACTGAAGTTGACTAGGTTGCTTTCATGCAGTCATGATTAATGGAATCCATATGAACAAAACTGTGTTTTGGAAGCATTGAAATTGATTAGGTTGCTTTCACCTAATCATGATTAATAGAATCCATATGATTTACGTAAAGCAAATTATACATCTGCTAACCGAATTCCTGATAACTTCCCTTTCCATATTCCCAATACCCTTGATCTTTTTATAATCAGTTTTCCTTCCAGATGTACTGTAGTCACCTGTTTTCTTGGCAGTTCTGATCGCAATCATGTGCCAGTTTCCACTCTCACAGAACATCCCTTTCTGACCACACCCAGCCTTGTGACTTTTGGCATTACAAAGGTACCAAATGGGATGACCTTCGAAACTACTTCTCTTCCTTTCTGTGGCCTGATCATTTCTACTCCTCTGATCCAGACATCTAGATCAGAAAAGAATGACCATCTGGTTCAGCAGAAGATGTATGAAAGCAGTTGAAGACAACAGCTTAGCTTGCAACAAGAACCCCAACTTCATACTCAGCATACATAATTCTGGTCCCTTGCAAAAGCCATCAGATGCAACTTCTGCTCACTTGCACTTCTGCCTCTCTCATATCCACTTGGCACCACTATACAGCACCCAAAGATAAAGCTGACTTCCTGGTATCACTCTTTTTCTCTAACTTCTGCATTGATGATGCAAATCATCTCCTTCCATACCACTAACTGAGTACTATATGCCTCCTGTAGTTTATCATTCAAAAAAAATATATATATATATTAAACCCAGACATCAAAAAGTCTTCTAGTCCTGATGGTACTCTCCAATTTTATTTAAATGTTGTGGTACTCCAGAGCTAACACCTATTCTGTGTCATCTCTGGAGTACAGCATTTGAGTACAAATGTGGTGCAAATCAGCTGGTACTCATCTCAATACATAGAAGCAAGCATATAGCTAACCTGTTCTAAAAAAAAATAAATACATAAAAGACTACTGTCCAACTATTGACTAATTGCCATTACCTCATTCCTCTCCAGAATAATGGAAGAAGTTATCAACAGTCAACTTCTCTATTACCTAGAAACTCGCCAGTTAATTAGCAAATTGTGGATTCCATCAATCTAGATCCACAGCTGATCTATTAGTCTACATCACCCATTACTGAATGTACATGCGCCATGGAGAGATTTGAAAAAATGTGCACTGTTGCCCTTGACATTTCCAAGGCTTCCAATCATGTTTGATGAGGCCTGCTTTGCAACTTGCACTTTAAATGGATAGTGAGCTTTCTCTCTGGTTGTTCATTGCATGTCATGGTAGATGGTTCTCTCTCTCTCTCTTTGAGCTTTGCAACCAATGCAGGTGTGCCTCAAGGCTTTGTTCTATCACCCACTCTTTTTCTCTCAGTCATCACTAAACCTATCACAGCTTTGTTAGTTGACAATAATACATTCCATTCATCCTACTTTTTCAACAAACCATGTAGTTCTCAGACATCTCAAACTTCAAGATCTACTGCATCCAGTGCCTTAAACATTGATCTACGTACCATCCTTCTTTGGGGCAAGGATAACCTGGTCATTGCCACCAACATGCAGTCCTGCTTTTTCTCTTGTAAAAAGGGTCTCAGCTCATCTTCTCTTACCTTCAGTAATACACAACTTACTAGACTGGATCCAATCTCGATCCTTGGACTGATATTTACCTCCGGCCTCTCTTGGCATAACCACATCACATCAGTAACATCCTCTGAAAAACAAGACATTCTTTTCTGCTAAAGAAGATGCTTTACACCCCTTTATTTATTATATAGTTTTACTAACTCTATATAAATCTCATATCTGCCCATCCTTATCTTTCACACATTTGGGTGGATGAACCTAAAACCCCCCTAAAAATTCATGATGCTATCCTGTGGAGAGCAGTTCAACTCATAAATGACCCTTCCTTCACGAATTCACTTCATCTTCTATCTGGTCCGCTCTGTGTCTGTTCTACAGTTACATTCATTGTCCAGTGAACTACAAACATTCTTCTTCTTACTGTTAGGCTCTGTTAAAACAAGAGTGGCAGCAGCATAACAACTTTTTTTTCAGTACATCTGAAAACACATTAAAATATTTTTCCTCATTTATTCTGTTTGCCTCTGTTTACTGGAATGTCCTTTCTCATAACGTGCTTCCTAACAACTTCAACCTCCAGCGCTTTAAGGAAAATGTCAATAGAATTCTTCTTTCTCAGTCTTTGCTTGCACCTCACACACAGCACAGATGTGCTATAGGTTATTGTACCTCTTGTATGTGGGACAATTAAACTATACATGTAGTATCTCTCCATGTGATAGCTTTATTATATCATCTCTGCTCATGACACATAATTTGTTATGATGGCAATATAAAAATTCACAGAAAAATAAATGCAATTCAAACACACAATTGACCTTGTCTCCACATAATCTGTGACTGATGGCCTACATTCTTGTTGTGATGGTTCCCTTCTAGTCTTCACTGCTCTCAACACTCACTGACAACAGTTAATCATTATTTTTTAGAACAAATGGTCACTACTGTTTTCCTCCAAACTGTGATGCGATGCAAAATTTAAGTCCATATCTGCAATGGTCATGTTAGAATTGTATGCCAGTTAGTTTTTCAATGTTTTCAGAACTTGTATAATTCTCTTTACATTTCAGATGTGATTATAGCACTAAGTCAAAGATCAGTTGATAGTTTAGATGTCATGCAACTTGTGTGTTCCCCCATATTTTTAAAGAATTTCTTAAATTTTATCTTCTTTTTCTTCTCCCTTCTATGTGTTAGGCCTACTGGCCTGTTACAGGGCTTATCTTAAGTCCTTCTAAGTCGTACCCATCCTGAGGATAAGGTGACTAGCCGTATGCCTCCCGGTATATTCGATGGCTGTAGCTGCATGTGTTCACGGGGCCAGTTTGTCTTTTTATGTTCACGGGGCCAGTTTGTCTTTTTATGTTCACGGGGCTAGCTTGTCTGCTTGCAGGAGGAAAAATCCCAGAAAAACCCTGCTGTCCATGCCAAAGACTGGCTGACTTGGCTATCTTGTCTGAGAAGGATCCTTAAGCTCCTCATGTCGGCAATGAATCAAACCTAGGACACTCCTTTCCCAGGCATATGGTTGCGAAACGCATAGCGACTAGGCTAACAGCATGGACATTTTTTTTTTATATATTTTCATATTTACATATTTTATATATTTCCATATTTTTTTAAATCATTTATTTATGTTTATTTTAGTATTACATATTATGAACTCTTTTTTTTTATTTCCTTAATAGAAAGAATGGTTGACTTTGATTGAACAAACCAAGAAAATGAAACCACCCTCTTCAAACATATTTTCTGATACTGAACTTTCTGTAAGCTGTGAGTATTTGTTTTCCAATAATAGTTACAAAAGTATTTTAAATTGTATGCAAATTCAATTAAATCATATGAAAACCAAACAGAAATATAAGTGCAGAAATAGCCAGTTTTTGAGGAAATCGATTCTCTCAACTCTGCAAATACAAATTCCTGTGTTCAGTTTTAATCTAAATTTTTTAATCAGATCTTATATGTTAAATGAATGAAGTGAAAGAGTTTGATAATAACACTAATAAAAGAAATTAGAATGAATGGTGTAATGTTGACTGACTAAAGCAAACACTGTGACAACAAATTAACTCACTATAACAAACACTCATATCAAAAATTCCATCGCAGGTACTTTCAATTTTCATTGTACTGAAAGTTGTGTATTTTAAATTTCTGACATCTGTTTTATTTGTTAATGTTCTATACATACAAAGAACCTATATATATTTTTTAAAAAAACTTTTTTTATTTTGTTTTAAAATTTTAATTTTAATGGTCACAACAGTTTATCATATCCAGTGTAGCATATTCCATCTATAACCATCTTGGCATCCAAAAAACAAAAAAAAAACCTTCTATTTTTCAATTTCATTTATTTGCTACAAATCCTTTCTGTTGTGAAACATTGCACCGAGAACATTTTTTCAACTCTTAACTCTGTTCAACAGAATGCATCAAACTCACTGACACTCTGCTACCCTGCTCTTAATTTCTCTTCACCACCAGCATTATTCATCCAAACTTGGGTTTTCTTGCGAATATAGAGTACCTTGTGTAAATCTCCCAGCAATGGTGTATTGCTATGCTTTTGTTCTTCCTTTTTTCTCTTCCCTTCATATCATATTCTTCATTTTACTTCATCATCATCATCATCATCAAATTCCTGCCATGTACTCCCAAGGGGTGTACAGGATATGACAGTACTACATGAAAAAATTACATCATTACTAACTTCCTATCTACAATTTTCCTCCAAATCAGTCTGTTACTTGTCAAGGCTCCAACATTATCAGATCTTATATTTCTATCGTCTAAGGCACTTTGTACCGTATCAATCCACCTATATCTTGGTCTTCCTCTAGGTCGTTTTCCTGCCAACCTGGCAGAGAACACTTGTTTTGCTCATCTTTCCTCTCCCATTCTATTTAAGTGACCATACCACCTGAGATTAGCTCTGCTAACGCATTCCTGGATGCTGACAATGTCAAGTTCTTTCCTAATATCCTCATTTTTAATATGATATTGCCATTGATGCCATTGGTTCATGCCTCGAATATTTCTCAGGACTCTCATATCTGCGGTCTCTAGTCTTTGGTCAAGTGTTTTACTTCTGACCCAGCTCTCGGATCCATAAGTTAAAACTGGTTTGAACACTGTCTTGTATACAGCTAATTTAGTGTTCCGACTAATTTCTCTCTTATTCCATATGAATTTATTCAATTGACTTCCCACCATACCAGCTTTGCTGATTCTGTTGTCTATTTCTATATTTAATTTACCATCTTCAGTAAAAATCGTGCCTAAGTAGCTGAAATGTTTTACTTGTTCTCCGTTCACAACACAGTTGACATTTTCAATGATTCTGCCTATTTTCATTGTCTTTGTCTTTTTATTGCTGACCTTCATACCATACCTGTTACAACAGCTATTCAATTTAGTCAGAGAATCTTGCAGACTTGTAGCAGATTTATTTAGAAGTATAACATCATCCACATAAAGCAAAGAGCTGACATTAACATATCCAATTTCGAAATCAGATTTAATACCACTTTCCTTCATAATGTGATCCATATAGATAATGAATAACAGAGAGGATAATGTACATCCTTGTCTCACACCAGATTTAACATTAAACCATCTTCCTGTACTTCCTTCAATTCTAACTGCTGACTTACAACTCAAATAAAGACTAAGTATTGCTTGATATAATGCCCCATTGACACCATAATGTACATCCTTGTCTCACACCAGATTTAACATTAAACCATCTTCCTGTACTTCCTTCAATTCTAACTGCTGACTTACAACTCAAATAAAGACTAAGTATTGCTTGATATAATGCCCCATTGACAACATATGACTGCAGTGTATTGAATGGCTTCTCTCTTGGCACCTTGTCATATGCCTTTTCCAAATTGACAAACTTAAATACAGATCTTTGTTATATTCCCATGATTTCTCGACTATTTGTCGTAAAGTGAAGATCTGATCCTGACAGCCTCTATTTGGCCTGAATCCAGCTTGTTCTTCACCAAGCTTTTCTTCCACAATTCTTCTCAACCGTTTCTCAAGTATACTTGCATAGATCTTGCCAGGAACACTCGGTAGGGAAATACCTCTGTAATTCTCACATTCAGTTTTATTTCCCTTTTTATATATGGGTACTATGAGAGCTCTACTCCAATCATCGGGAATTCATCCCTCTGTCCAGGCTTTCTGAACTATGCAGTGCAGCCACTGTAAGACTTTTATACCACCATACTTCAGCATTTCTGGTCGAATATCATCTACTCCTGCTGCCTTTCCACATTTCAAGCCTTTGATGGCTTTTTCTACTTCAAGTATGGATATGTATTCCCGACTGCATGCCTGGTCAGTGTTTTTTATCACTGTGCTGTCATCACTGCTTGTTTCATTTAGCAGTTTTTCAAAGTAATTACTCCATACTTCAAGGATATCTTTTTCTCCTGTTTTTCATGTCGCCTTTATCATCTCTAACTCCTTTTACACTACTCTTTCCTCCATTCTTAAGCTTCTTCAACAAGCTCCAGAATATTTTGCCACCTTCTTGATATTTATTTTCTATATTCTTGCCAAAGTCCTCCCATGACTTTTGTTTAGCTAGTTTTACACACTGTTTAGCTCTCTTACATTTGTCTCTGTATTCTATAAGAGTAAAAGCTGACTTATTGCCAGGAACTTTTGATATGCTTTCTTCTTTTCCTTCACTGCCTCTTTAACTTCCTGTGTCCACCAGCGAGTTCTGATTTTTTTTTATCCTTGCACACAACCTCACCACATGCCTCTCTGGCATAATCAATCAATGTTTTCTTCAGAGTTTGCCACTGAATCTCCAAGGTTTGATTCCTGTTCTCAAACTCTTTCATTTTCTTTTCAATAATCTTTGTGTATTTTCGTCTATAGTTCACATCTGAGAGCTGCTCAACTTTTATTCGCTTTAAAACTTTCTTACTTGTTATTCTTTTCAATATGAAATTCAATTTTATCCTGCTCAAGACTAAATTGTGATCGCTTCCAATTTCAAATCCTCTGTACACTCTGGTGTCCTGCACCAGGGAGAAAATATCACTATCAACAATAACATAGTCAATGAGACTTTTCTTATTCCTAGCCTCTTCTCTCCATGTGAATTTATGCATATTTTTATGTTGGAACATGGTGTTAGTAATAACCAGTCCATGTCCTGAGCAGAAATCCAACAGATATTTGCCATTATTATTAGCTTTGCTCTTTTCACCAAATTTTCCCAAAATATTTTTGTATGTCTCACAATCATTTCCTACTCTGCTATTTAGATCCCCAACAAGGACCAACTTTTCCTTTTTCATTGTGTCAGTTGCTTTTTCTAAAGCGTCAAAAAATTCCTCCACTTCTACCTTAGTAGAACCTTCTGTGGGACCATAGGCACAAATAAGTCTCATTGTCCAGTTCCCCATTCTCATATTTGCCCACATTACTCTACTTGAGACTGACTGCCATTGAAGAAGATTAGCCTCGTATTTTGTGTTGAATACTATGGCTACTCCTTCTTTTCCTTGATTGTCATTGCCTGAATATAACATTTTGTATTTATTGCTCAGAAAGATCTCACCAGTTTTGGTCTTTTTTGTTTCAGTCACTCCTATTATGTCGATCTGGTACTTATCTAATTCCTCAGCTAGCTCCATTTCTTTGCCATTCAGGCTTCTTACGTTGATAGTACCGATCTTTAACTCCGGTGATGTTGGGTTGGGGTTTGTTTTCAGATTTGTTCCAGTAACTGATTTTTCGCTGTTCGCCCTGGTTCCCTGGCGAAAACAATGGGGACCTTGTTTAACTGGGCGATGCCCCAGCCGGCATGAAATTTTGTCATGTTATACCATCATTTTTTTATTTTGGTTTAACCAATAAGAATACAATTTGGTCGGCTAAATCCCAAATTGCCAGCCCATCCTCGTTCGTTCAGTATCAAAGTAGATACCCAACAGGGTGCACCATGAGAAATTGAGGATTGGACATTAGGTCAGAAGCCCTGGTCGGTTCTCTGCATTCCTTTAAAGGCTATGTGGAGGTCTTCTCTCAGTTATGCAGCTTTGACCCTTAAGCACCCTTCTTTTACTTCTTTAGTCCTTTAATTTCTAATCAAATGCTCTGCCACTATCATCTTTGCATTGCAGTGCATAACCCAGGGAATCCTAATGGTGTCTGAGATCCTGGATGGTAACCAGTCAGCTAATGGGTGTGCCTGTTAGGGTCAAGTGTTCTATAGAATATCCTTCTCCATAATCCTGGAAAAAGAGTTGTGCCCAGAATTATTTAGCCCTTATTTACTAGGCTACTATGTGTGGCTCCACAGAGGGGAGCTTTGGTGTGCAGTTTTACTCCCTTTCTATGAATCCTTCACTTTTCTGAAGGTTTAACAGTGCCACCCAAGGCAAGAAACCATCATAAATATTATTGATCATTCCCTAGTATCGATGCCTGAAGTGGAATTTTAATTCACTTCCTGACATTAATGTTTATGAATCTCTTCAGGTGGTAGATGATTTTCATTGCCCAGTGTGAAACTATGACTCTTATGTTGGACACCTGATGTGGCCTTGAGAAAGTACCATTACCACATTTGGTTTTTAGAGCAGGATTCTGAATTACTTAATGCTTAGCTCACACAATGTATTAATGTACATTAGATTTACAAGCACTCACAGGCAAGGTTCACTTTAAAAAATTGTGCAAACAATTTGCTAAGAGAATTTATAGAAGGGAGGCAAGTATTAGGAGAATTGGAAGTGAAAGAATCAGAGATGTATCAGTTGTTGATTGGGTTAGATGTTAGTAAATATGGGAATGGATGACATATCACTATATATTCTTAAGGAATGTGCACAATAGTTGGCTATGGCAAGGGTTATTTAATGAGTTTTTCATTTCGTTTTCATTAAATAACCCTTGACCTGGTTATTTAACGAAAGTCTTACAGTGGGTATGGTTCTTAAGGAGTGGAAAGAAGGCAAAATAGTACCACTCCACAAGTTCTAGAACAGAAGTTTTCAATTATAGACTAGTCTGTATAAGTGCAGTTATATTCAAGGTAATGGAGAGATTGGTTAGAAATAGAATACAGGATTGAGTTAATAGCATTCTTTATGATGATCAGCTTTGATTTGTAAAGGGTAGGTCCTGTTTTTGCAATTTATTTGCATTTTCTGATAGGATAATGAGTGTTAAATAAGGGAGAATTATATACAATGATATTCTCCGACTTTGCAAAAGCTTTTGATAGATTATCGCATGATAAGCTCGAGTACAAGCTGCGGAGGATGGGATTAAATAGTAATTGGTTAGATGGATTGGAGATTGGCTCTCTGAATGATACTAGCAAGTTGTGTAAGATGGAGCAGTGTCTCAAAATAGGAGGGTAACCAGTGGCATGCCCCAGGGTTCTGTTTTTTGGCCCTGCTATTTAACTTGTTTGTAAATGATATATTATGTGGACTGACTGGGGGTCTTCAGTTGTTTGCTGATGATGCAAAGTTGGGGAGAATTATAAGTACCACTGCTAATATTAATTCCCTTCAGGAAGACTTGAATAGACTTTTGACTTGGACAATGGGTGGGGTTGTAGTTTTAATATTAATAAGTGTAAGGTGTTGTATTTTGGAGTGCAGAAATATAAGGCTGTACTATATTGCAGGAAGTGGATGAGATTCGAGATTTGGGTGTGATGATTGACAGTAGATTGGAGTTAGAGGGATATTGCAAGTGTTGCAAAGGCTGCTCATCATAGTGCTGCTATGATAAGAAGTACTCTAACATACAGGGATAAGGAAGTGGTTGTGCCACTGTATAAAGCACTGATCAGACCACATTTGGACTGTTGTGCTCAGATTTGGTCACCTGGTTTTCAGCGTGATGTGGAAACACTGGAGACGATCCAGAGACGCGTGACTAAGACAATATCAGGACTTTGGAATGCTGGCTATGGAGAGAGGTTGAAGAAATGTGGATTGCAAAGTTTGGTTGATAGGAGGAAAAGAGATAATATCATAGAGACATTTAAGTTAGTGAGAGGATGTAGAAGGTAAGAGGGTAAAAACCAGAGGCCATCTCTGGAAGTTATGTAAGAGTGGGGCAAAGAGTGTGAGGAGTAGATTTTTTACATGGAGAATTGTCAGTGAATGGATTGCATTACCAGAATGTGTTGTTAATGCAAGGAGTGTTAAGGATTTTAAGATTTGGTATGATAAATATGTTGTCAGTTGAATGAATCTCCCACAGTGAATCTGCTGACTCATTGTGGGAGATTCATTCGTGGAGGGTGCAATAAAAAAAATTTAAAAAAAAAAAGATTTAACCAAAACAGAAAATCTTATATTATGAACTAAATAGATTACATGCCACAATACCCCTCTCAAAAGTCTTATGCTGCTGAAGTAACAGAGGAAAATTCTGAAGGGGGAAAAATTCATGTGACTATGTCACCTACTACCCTGAATGCTATGGTGTCATAGCATTCATCTCTATTTTGCATTAGAATGCATTGATTATATTCAGCACTCTGGAAAATAAAAATACACTAAGAATGATCCTGATAAATGAGATCCAGTTTATCAGAATAGTAATTTAAAGAGCACTGCACAAAAAGAGAAAGATGTTAGATATCTCTGCAAGAAAAAAAAAAAGACTCCTTTCTATCTTATTGGCTTCTTTCCACTAAGAGTCGCAAACCTATTATCACTACTGACCATTGGCTAAGATATATTTGTGACTTTTTATTATTATTATTCAAAAGACATATTTCGGTGATTACACCACATTTTTTATTATTCAGTTATACAACATAGTGAAATAATATTTCCCGACAAGTTTCGTAAATCGTAGGATTTATGAACTTGTTCTCGTTCATACAGTCTGAGCTCAGATTGAGGTAGATTTTTTATTAGAGCTGACCACACTTGATGGAGAATTAAACCTTGATTTTTATTGCATTGTGTTGGGTTTTTCAGCATATTAGCAACTTCTTTAAATTTTCTTATGTAGCAGTTGTTTTTTATGTATGACATCATCATTTTTTGCAGACTACATCGTGTCCAGTGGAAGTGGTATGGAAAGCAAGACCTGTTTTTTGTTCTCTTTTGTATTGTACGTCTTTTTGGTGTTCAGCCATGTGTATTTCTCCAGATCTTTCTGTCTGTCCTACATAGCAAATCCCACAAGAGCAATGGATTTTGTAGATTCCAGGTTTCTTAAGAGGATGATGAGGTGGTTTTGGTGGATGTAGGAATCTTGAGATTTTTTCTGTAGGAAGGAAGGCTACTTTTACGTTGTGTTTGTTCATTAATTTGGCTAGCTTATCTGTAACATTTTTGATATAAGGAAGCAAGATTACATTTTTGTAATCCTGTTTTATTGTGTTATTAGTTGGAAGCATTTTAAGGCATTTTATTCTGTTTCATGCCTATGGAAAAAATCTCAAGATTCCTACATCCACCAAAACCACCTCATCATCCTCTTAAAAAACCAGAAGTCTACAAAATCCATTGCTCTTGCAGGATTTGCTACGTAGGACAGACAGGAAGATCTGGAGAAATATGCATGACTGAACACCAAAAAGACATACTATACAAAAGAGAACAAAAAAACGGGTCTTGCTTTCCATACCACTTCCACTGGACACGATGTAGTCTGGCAAAAAATTACGGTGTCATACATAGAAAACAACTGCTACATAAGAAAATTTAAAGAAGCTGCTAATATGCTGAAAAACCCAACCCAATGCAATAAAAATCAAGATTTAATTCTCCATCAAGTGTGGTCAGCTCTAATAAAAAATCTACCTCAATCTGAGCTTGGACTGTAATCTGAGCTTGAACGGGAACAAGAACAGGTGACATTGTCCAGTATTGTTCAACGTCAATAACGTTTTATATCTGCATTCTATTATTTGGTAATTAGTTTATGGAATTAACAATGCATATAAAGTATATTAATTAAAGGTAACTTTAATAAATTATTTCTATATTTCGGCAACGTCACGTTGCCATCTTCAGGAACATAAAGATATGGTATGTGCACGCAGGCACTAACAAAAGCAAACGAGGAAGAAAGCAAGAAACTAATATTGTTCCTAAAGTCCTAATGGTGCCTTCTGGTGGGCTAATTTCGTTGACTTGGCAGTTGGGCTGAAGTTCTCAAAATGTAAGTCTCCGAAATTTGGGGTAGTTTCATGCACCCAAATTTGTTGAGGTTAGGAACGTTTTTTAGAGCTGCTGAAGATTCCTTGAATAATCTCTCGTATTTAAACTTGCTGCGGTGTATTATTTTTTGTTTTCTTCCAACGAATTCTATGGTTGGTATCTAAGGCATGGTCTGCCAGCCCAGAGCAGCTGTACTGGTGAAACTGGATGTAGTCTTTGTGTTGTGAAATCCTGATATTTGTTGTTCTGCCTGTTTGGCCAAAGTAGGACAATTTGCAGCTGCAAGGGACCTGGTATACACCAGGTAGGTCTAGGGGAAGTGGTTGGTCTTTGGTAGAGTGGATAAGAAATGCCATTTTATATGATCTGTAACAGGAAGTAAGGTCATATTTTCTGAGGATATTGGTTATTTTCTCAGAGGTGCCCTGGATGTAGGGGATGGTGATAGATTTAGTGTAATCTTTATTGTGGAGGGGGGGGGGGTGTGGTTTACTGGTTTGAGTATTTTTTGGATTTTTTTGGGGTTATAGCCATTGGCTAAGAAAGTGTTGTGGATGTGGTTTAGTTCAGTAGTTAGGGCCTTGTCATCTGAGCAGATTAATTTTGCCCTGTTATATAGTGTTTTTATAACCCCATATTGTTGTGAGGGGGGGGGTGGAGGATTGCTGGTTTCACCAGTTCCACCGCTCTGGGCTGGCAGACCATGCCTTAGATACCAACCATAGAATTCGTTGGAAGAAAACAAAAATACGAGAGATTATTCAAGGAATCTTCAGCAGCTCTAAAAAATGTTCCTAACCTCAACAAATTTGGGTGCATGAAACTACCCCAAATTTGGGAGACTTACATTTTGAGAACTTCAGCCCAACTGCCAAGTCAACCAAATTAGCCCACCAGAGGGCACCACTAGGACTTTAGGAACAATATTAGTTTCTTGCTTTCTTCCTCATTTGCTTTTGTTAGTGCCTGCGTGCACATACCATATCTTTATGTTCCTGAAGATGGCAACATGACGTTGCCGAAATATAGAAGTTATTTATTAAAGTTACCTTTAATTAATATACTTTATATGCGTTGTTAATTCCGTAAACTAATTACCAGTTATGTATGACCAACGTATAAGCCTTGCTACTAGAATTCTGTTATTTGAGTTTATGAATAGCCAGACGGTTATGATTTGTATTTATTAATTTCTCTTGTTTAAACTTTAAGTTATACTATTTACCCCTGAAGATGTAAATCCTATGATTTACGAAACTTGTCGGGAACTATTATTTCAGTATGTTGTATAACTGAATAATAAAAAATGTGGTGTAATCACCGAAATGTCTTTTGAACCAATTAGCCACAGAAGTCTACGCCTGCAATTATTATTATTATTTTACATAATCTGCAGACCAAACATGAAACCTTTTCAGTCCACTTCAGGGCTTTCAGTAATCAGTGGAAGTCTTGCACTGGTCACTGAAATTCATCTCCCACCTAGACATTCAAAAAGATACTTGCACGTGGATGTTTGTGAATGTCTTTAAGTGGAAGATGAATTTATTTCCCAACATGGAAATAAAGTGGACACCACTTTACTTCCATGTTTGAAAAATATATTATTATTACTAGTAACTCCAAGGGGTTACTAGTAATATTGGAGTTACTAGTAATAATAAGACTCAGAGGGAGGCCCTAAACATCATGTCAAGAACTATCCAACATTTGTACATTATTCTTTGCTTTGAACTCATTCACAGTTATGACATCCACAACAGACTCTGGCAACCTATTCCACTCATTCACTGTTCTCCAAGCAAAAAGCCTAGTTCTAACACCCTTGCTAACTAATCTCTTAGTTTTCATTGATGGCCCCAAGTTCTCCCACCACCTCACCTGTTCTGACAGCTTTCTTCTGAATTAATCTTGTAAAAATCCCTCAGTACTTTGTATGTCTTAATCATATCACCCCCTTTCCACCTATCACCCAGTTTCTTTAACCCACAAATCTTCAACCTGTTCTCGTAATGTTCATTCCATAAACCTGTTGCCATCTTGGTCACTTGCCTCTGGATCCTCTCCACCTCTTCCTCATCACCAAGAAACCCTGGTGCCCAGATCTGCATGCAGTAGTTAAGATGGGGTCTTATCAAGGCTCGATAAAGAGGAACAATAACCTGCTTGTCTCTGCTCTTCAAAGTATTCTTCAGTAACCAAATGATCTGATGAGCTGCTTTAGCCACTTTTGCTACCTGTGCCCTAAACTTTAACTCCCTATCCACTAACACTCCCAAGTCTATGATTTTGTCAATTTCCTGGTGTACAGTTCTACAAATGTGGTATACAGCTGGTAATCTCCTCACTTCAAAATGCATAACCTTATACTCTGCCACATTAAACTGTATTAACTATTGCTCTACCCAACCTTGCATCATTGGCAAATAAATGTACAGTTCCTGTCAGATCCTTTCCTATATCATTAATGAGCAAATTAAAGAGTAGTGGTTCAAGAACAGAACCCTGTGGTAAGCCACTAGTCACGGGCCTTCTTTTGGACTCTACTCCTGAATAAACTACTCTCTGATAACTCTCAATCAACCACCCTCCTATATATCTCACCAACCCTATATCCATCCCCATTTGCTGCAGTTTACTGATTAGAATTTCATGTGATAACCTGTCAGAGGCCTTTGCAAAATCCAGCAGTATCACTGTAAACCAATTACCTTTATCCAAGTCAGCTGTCACTGTATTATAAAACATGAGCAAGTTAGTGAGGCGTGACCTACCCCTTCACAAAACCATTCTGCCCCCCCCTCCCATAAGCATCCCATTTCCATCTATCCATTCCTGTATTTTGCCCTTGACCAACTTTGATAATAACTCCTGATATCCCGATTGGTCAGTAATTTGCTACATCATCCTTTATGCAATGGAACTATTTTCTTCTCTTTCCACCTCCTTGGGATTAACCCAGATCTAAGACTTACATTAAACAATATGGTGAAGGGCACTGACAATTCCCTCTCCACTTTGCATAAAACTTGAGCTGGTATACCCATCCACTTGAACCTTAATGTGAATACCATAGCTGTATTCACATTAAGGTTTATAATATACTATGCACCCCCATTTCATTTACCTCTGTTCCCATGTAAGCTTTTGGCTCTCTCTCTCTCTCTCTCATTCCTGCAATATCACCACCTGGATGATATGCTCTTGCAAAGCATTCCCTTAGTAATTCTACTATTTTGACTGATTTAGTTATCTCCCTACCATCAGCATTCCTTAAAATCACACTGCCATATACATTCTTTCTTTTACTTTCAGCATCTCGAAAGAACTGATTGGGATTCTCTTTAGCCTGCATTGCTAACTTTCGTACATATCTACTTTTGCCTTTCTTACCACACTAGTTTCCCTTCTGTCCTGTGCCTTGTACTGTTCGTGTGCCTGCAGGTCACCTTTCTCCTTTTCCAGTTTCCTTTAACCAATTTCACTGACACTTTATTATAAAATGTGAATAAAGTACTAAGGCAGGAACTACCTTTTATAACGTTGTGCTGCCCCCATAGAGTAACATATTTTTATCCATACTTCCTGAATTCTAACCAACTTTTCCATTACTTTAACAACCACTCCTGAGATACTAATTGGCCTACAATTTGCTACTTCTCTCTCTCTCTCTCGGAGCTGTCTTGGAAGCTCGTCAGAACAGAGAGTTATATAACTTTGTCAGAGGCACTGTTATTTCTCTAGCATGTTCTCATAGCAGGTTGGCCAACCTATTGTCTAGCCACTGCTGTATTTGCATTGACATTTTTGAATATGCTGAGCACCACTAGTTTGTTGACCTCAATTCTTACATTAGGAACTGCAAAAGTCTCCACCCAGATGTAACACCTTTGCAAAATGATTGCTTAGTAACTCAACTATTTCTTATTCTTCTTCTATTGAGAAAAGTTATCCTTACATAATTATTCTTTCTTTTTCTCTTACTTGCTACATAGCAAAAAAAAATCTTTTGGATTTACTTTAGCCTGCTTAGCTAATTTTTTCTCATAATCTGATTTAGACTTCCTTATCACCCTTCTTGCCTGCACTTTGTATTGCTCATGAACATTATGATCACTGTTTTTATTTGTTTCATCCACAATGCTTTTTTATTTTATTTTATTTTTTCAGCTCCTGATTTGCTTTGCTACTCATTCATCTAATCCCTACTCATTTTATCCTCTTGATCCTGGATATCTGATATGGCCTCTCTCTCTCTTTCGAACAATACCTGATCATTTCCCATGCACTCTTACAGTCTTTTCTTGTAGATTCTTATGCTATAGCACTACTCCAAACTACCACTTAAGTTTGTCTTAATCTCCAGCTTTGCTGCTCTACATAAACTCTTTTTTGAGTTGAGCAATGCCCAGAATAAGACTGCATGGTCACTTTCTTTGATCAAAGTTGAAGTTGATAATGTAGTTATGGATAGATCATCCAATGGATGATATTACCAGATCCAGCACTCTCAAACTCCACGGGACCAGGAGTCTTTATATGCTTTTTCAGGTAATTACCTATTAGTAACTGTATAAATTCCATAACTCTAAAACCAGTGCAGTGTATAGAACTAATGATTGATAATTACATAAAACATCTGATGGAGGGAACCTGGGATATGGGATTGTTGGATCTGGTTATAGCATTAGAGGATTTGCATGTAACCAATGTTATGGACTATATCCTAATCACAGACAGCAAAACGATAACCAAAGTGTAGCTTTGTCCTTGATTGGGAAACAGTGTGATCATACAGTATTGATATGGAAAGCGGTGACCAAACATGGAGTTTTAATGTTAAGAAAAGGTTATGTCGTGGAAACAGAATGGTTGAATATGAAAAATATAAGAGGTGGCTTGGAGCAGTATTATGATACCTACAATGGAAAGATATTAGCATTGCATGAGAAGTCATGAAGAGTTTTGAAGGAAGCACTACTGAACTGCATTCCCTGGTTTAGAAGGATTATTCAGGTGGATGAGTGATATCATTAAGCAGGAGCTGTATGAAAAGAAATGTTATGTAAGAAATATAATGAGAAACACGATTAAGTACAGGCTAGAAGAATGACTAATATGGTAATGAAGGCAGGCAAAATCAGATTGAGAGGAATTACCTGAGCAAACTAAACAAGGAAGTAAAAAAAAAGGAAGCATAATTTGAGAATAATAACTTGACTGATTATAGATGGCAGGAAGGGGATAGCAGAAGAGGAAATGTTTACATTACTTTAATGGTCATTTTGCTGAGGTTTTTCATCTGGTATGATATTGCAGTGACATGTTGAGAATTGATGTATGAATAGAAGTAGGTGAACTGAAGGTGCTTTGGATTTTGCAGAAATATCAGTATTGAATATGCCTGCAGGGTTAGATTGGATATCTGCATATTCAATCTTGTCTGTATTTAGAGAATTGGCAGTGCCTAATGTGGTGACCTTTTAACCCAGCGTTAGTAAGATGGGGTGTCACAGACCCCAAACATGTAGAAAGAAATAACTGTGACACCGCCACCTTACTAACACCTGGTTAAGTCTCAACACTGGTAGGGTGTCCCAAGAGTATGTAATATTCTGAAAAGAGGGCAGAATAGTTCCTTTTATGCAATGGAAGACAGAAATAGTGAATTACAAACCAGTCAGTAACTCTAGATTGTTAAGAAATGTAAAGATGGTTAGGACTTGGCTTTAGGAATGGATGAATAGGAAGATGATACTTTGTGGGGATCAAAATAATTTGAAAGAAAAATTTACCTTAATATTTATGCATTTTCTGTAATCAAGTGACAGTTATGTTATATAAGGAAAATGGTTACACTGGGTTGCTGCCAGACTTTGCAAAAGCATTTAACAGAATGCTGTATGGAAGTTATTAAATAAATTGGAACTCATAAGAATGGATATCTGGTGATATGGTCTTATCACAGAACTCTTTACTTAGACCATATTTGATTTGTATTTTATTGATATTTGGGATGATATGAGGAGAAATGCCTAGTTGTTTTCTATAATGCTAAGCTAGGGGAGGGGAAGTAATACTAAATGAAACCAATGTATAGATCATGCATTTGAATAGACTGACATTGTACGCAAGAGATAATAGCTGCCAGCCAGTTGTAAAGTGTAACTTTATGCATTTTGGATTGAAGAAATTACAAGTTGTTTAATATCCTGCGAAAACTGCACTATACTCTATTGTAAGAAACTGATGAGGCCATGAATTGGCCTCATCAGTAGATTTGACACAATAGTTGCACTATTATAATATGGTGGCAGTAGAGTTGGATAAGGGAAATGGATATATGATGATGCTTCTGGATTTTGCTAAGGCATTTGGTAGAATTCCACATGAGAGGTTGTTATACAAACTAAAAGGAATGAGTATGCAAAATATGTAGCATTAAGTGGAGGGTGGGAGCTGGCAGGTATTCGAAAATTATGTACAAGGTATTGTTTCTAAGATAAAGAATGTAACCGGTAGTGTACCACAGGGTTCTATACTTGGACCATTGTTGTTTAGGTTGTAGATTAATAATGGAAAGGGTATTGAGTGTGGTATCCAGTTATTTACCGATAATGCTAAGGTAAGGAGAGTTATAAGGAACATAGCTGATGTAGAATTCATTCGGATGACTGAAGCATATTATATGGTCAAATGACAATGAATGCCATTTCAGTGTTCCCAGGTATACGTTTATGCATTTTTAAGGAGGACATACAGGCATAGTATTATATTAATGAGAATTTGCTGCAAGTGAAGCCAGAAGCCATTTGGGATTGATGGTAAACAGAAGTTCAAGGCCACATTGCTGAGATGGTTAAAGAAAACATTAACTTGTATGAATAAAGATGTTATTCTCCCACTTTACAATGCTTTCATATAACTACATATGGACTACTGTGTGCAGATATGACTACCCTGAGTTCCAATGGAGGAGACCGATGAAAAGCTCCATTTGTGAGTAATCAGGATGATAATCAGCGTATAGAATTGTGTGTATAGGGACAGGGTGGAAGGAATGTGGTTTTCAAATTATAAGGAATAGATGGAGAGAAGATAGAAACATATAAATTAATAAGTGGAACTTACAATATAGACACATGAGAGATTTTGCAGCTTATGGTTGGTGGAGGGGGTAACTCATTGTCATCCCTGGAAGCTGAATAGGGACGTGGTCAGAATGCATGTGAGATCCATTCTAGGAGAAAAAGAAGTATTTAAGTAGGAGTGTCTAAATGGGTCTATCCTCCATAAATCCTTGGATTCCCTGAAGGAACATTCTTAATAATAATCTGGAAATTAGGTCTGGAAATATTGGATGGAAGGAGAACTTCCATCCCTTCACATTGAAAAAGGGGAAGGGATAGACCATCAGTGAGATGGATGGATGGTGTGTGTGTGTGTGTGTAGTGTCTGATCTTCAGAGAGTTCAAGCCTCCAGAAAAGCATACAACAGGACTACATTACAAGGCTTGGTGCCGCACATCACCAAGCATTGGAGTGACCATACGGCATCTGTGCATGCCCAGTGAACATATAGATGGATGAGAAAAATTTAATGCAGTCTTCTAAATAGAAGACATCTATTTCTATCTTGATGTGACATTTTGCAAAATTTAAGATTTTTCTTTAGTAAAATATTACTTGGACAAGGAAAAAATACTATTCTGGAGATGGAATTTTAGGAACAGTTCATCGTGTGGAAAAATTGTTTTGAGCAATTTCAGGTAATGCATTCCATGTTCCTACCACTCTTCATGCAAAAAACTTATTTCTTAACCTCTTACTCACTACTTCCTTTTGCAACTTCCAGTGATGGCCCCTTGTCCTTATTCCTTCTCTTCATTCTACCATGTGAAAGATCTCTCCAGTGTCAATCTAGTAAATACCTCTCAACAGCTTAAATGTCTGTTGTACCCTCCTTCCTGTTCTGTCTGCAAAATTCTGTAGTTAGCATTCCTTCAGTCTATTCTCATAACCTACATTGTGTACAGTCCTGATATAATTTTCGTTATCTGACTTTGCACCCTCGCGAAGATTATTTCATCCCCTTCAAATTGTGGTCACCATATCTGTACAGTAATATGATATGGTCTGATCAGGGTTTTATGCAATAGAACCACCACTTTTTTTATCTTATTAAACTTGTCAACATCCTCCTCAGTATTGCAGTAATCCTTGCTGTTTTCTTCACAATTTTTGCAATATGTTGTCTGAACTTCAACTTTCTCTCTTATCATCATCCCAAAATCCCTTGCATCCTCCACTTTTTCCAGTATATCTCCAACCAGTGAGTGTGAAACATTTCATCCGTGGATCCCAAATTTCAAAACTTGACATTTACTTGTATTTAACCTTATATCTCCATCCATTTGCTCACTTTTCCAGCTTCAAATCCTCTTGATGACATCAACATCATTGCCAATAACCATCCCAGGCTTCACATATCGACCAGTGACAATATCATTGACATAAAGTTTGAATAGTAATGGTCCACAGATATGGTCACCACAATCCTGTGGAACCACATTGTAACCTTTCTGCTCTCTGATACTGCCTCCCAATATAGAACTCTCTGATATCTATCAGAAAAGCAGTTACCAGTCTAATCCACTAACATGATATTCAAACCCAAATTGCAACTTAAACATCAACTTGTCATGTGGTACCCTATCAGATGCCTTTCCAAAATTTAAAAAAAAAAAAAAGTGTATGCCTTACCTCATTCAATGCTCTTGTTACTCTATTTAAAAGGCAACCATATTACTAAAACTTATTAACAAATCCATGCTGCCTTCATAAATAAATATTGCCCTCATTTGCCCAATTCTGTATGCAAGTTTTTAAAATTTTTTCCAAAATCAGAAGAAAAGTTATCAGAGAACATACTGAGTATCAGTGATAGATTCAGTTATTATTATTTATTGTATGAGTACAGAGCAGGTTTAATTAAAATTAAAAACAGTCTTATAGAACAGAATATATATGAAATATAAGAGTAAACTATTACACAAAGAAAGTGCTCATTTGTGTCATAAATTTATGTTCAAATTTCATCAGCCACTCCACTGCCTTTTTTGTTGATATGCTTACTAGGTCCAATGGGCTGCCAGAGAAGACTTGTAAGCTGCATTCATACATAATGTGAGTCAGTGTTTGAATTGATGCTCCACAATCACAAGCCAGAGTTGAATTGATGTCCCAGGAGCGTAAGCATACTGCACTCTTGCTTTGTCCAGTTCGAAGACAGTTAAGTGTTTGCCAGACTCAGTGAGGGAGATCAAAGCTAGATGGTCAGTTAATTGGATCCTTTAGAATTTCTTTGTCAAACAAGGTTGACATATTGTTCCACTCTTCTTTCCAAGCACTGGAAATATTAAATCCTTCGATCATCTCTTCTACAGTTTTCAAAGAGGAATGTTGAGATCTGAGGCTGTCACATCCTGCCACTTCCAGATCAGTGTGGATTGGGAGTTGGGGATTGTTTCATGATTTTTGTATATTCTCTTTGAAGGAAGTGCTTTCTGCATATGCTTAAAACTGGAAGCCAGCATCATAATGGGGTTGGTTTGATTGTTCCTGTCACAATTCTTATACTGGTGTTGAGTTGGGCATTGATTTTTGAGGTGTGTGTGTGTGCGCGCGCACGTGCTATTCAGCCACACAGGTGCACAATATTTTGCAGGGCATAGATCAAGCTGATATTTGCAGCCCGGAGCACCTCCTCTGGGACACACCATGCCATGATGTGCTGACAGGCTTCTGAATAATATTGTTGTGGGATGCCAGTTTAGCAGCAAGTGTTGAAATGCATATGGAATGTCAGGGTCCTGTCCTGTGAGATACTCAGAAAATTATGGTTTGGGTTGTACTTGAGTATTTGACCATTCATCTCACTTTTGAGTTTCCCATGGATCTGTTTATGACAGGTGAAAACTAGACACCTCTGTTTTATTTAGGTTTGGCTGTAATCTCCAACTTCTAAAATAGGTACTTAGCATAACTCTTGTTAATATATCCTATTGAATTGCTATTGGAAGCTCATTGGCAAAGGCTAACTTCATGGAGACAGTAGAAAGAAAGCAAATCACTAATGTGCAAATTGAAGAGCAGTGGGACCAGAACAGAGCCTTGGGGTAGACCATTATTCAATCTGTAGGGCTGGTTTACAGCATCCTTTGTGAAAACCTGGAAGGAATGGTGAGGCAGTTGTTAAGAAGACAGTACAACTTTTTGCATGGTATTATATGATGTAACTTAAGAAGCAAGCCCTAACTCCATACAGTGTTGTATGCAACTGTGAGGTCAATAAATGCTATAGATGTTTTCAAGCATTTTTGAAAGTCTGCTTCTATATGTGTTGTAAGAGTGGGTACTTGGTCCACACAGCTACACCCTTGTCTAAACCCAGCTTGTTCTGTGGGGATATATTTTTCATTTACTGGACTTATATGGTTATAAATGAGTCTTTCTAAGATCTTATAGAAGACCGAGCAATGATATCAGGTGGTAATTTTCAGGCTTGTCTTCACTTTTGCCAGGTTTCAAGAAAGCTATTATCTTAGAATGTTTAAAGGCACTTTGTAGTTAATCACTAGCAAGGATGTTTGAATAGGAACGGCAAAGCCACTCTCTAGCTACTTGCTCCATGTGCTTAGCAAACTCTGGAAACATGCCTTCTGAAAGCAGTTTTTCCATTCCTAGTAACTTGAATTGCTTTATCAATTTTGGAAGGAGTGAAAGGATGAGAAAATTCTGAATTCATGATGACTACATGCTTTGCCTGATCCAGTTCTGTTTTAACATTTCTTGGTATCTTCTTGACTGCATGTGTTCTGGAGAGGTTAATTCTATGGGTCACTATTCGATTAGGGTGTATTTGGTTTTTCTTGATGTACAGAGTTGAAGCAATCTCTTACTTTTCATGGTAGTGTCCATGCTTTACGGCAGAGTGTTTGAAGTCATGTTCTGTATGATTGACAGGACAGTTTTCTTGCTATGTTCAGGCTAACAAGAAGTTCCACAGTGATGTCTTGAGTGGGTGGTTTGTAATTCTTCATACAGTCTTTGTATATCCATGTTCCAACAGGCAATATATTCCTTTCAGTATCCTCTTGGGCTGCAGAGAGGACCGCTCCCACAAATATTTCATAGTTGTTCTCTTCAGGCTTAAAGAGCCGTACTATGTCATCAGATTTTCTCGTAAAGATGCTCCAATTTGCCTTGCGGAAGTTCCATCTCAGGAGGAGCATTGATCGGTTAGTGGAACTCTTAGGCCTGCCTAGAGGATCACAGAGTGGTGTTGTGTTGTGTTTTGACAAAGCTAGGGAGTACTTGTCAGGTTATAGGTACTGGCATCAGTTTGTTGTCAGTAGTCACAAAGCATAAATCAGGGTTTGTGTCGGTATTCCACCATTCAGAGTGAAGGTGCCTAGTTATTTGGCATCAAAAACAAATTGCAGATTATTAATATCTGTCCAATGTTCCAGGGCTTTTCCATTTTTGTTGCCATTCTTATATTTTCACTGTGTATGATTACTAAAATCACCAGCATAAATTGCAGGGCAGTCATACAGGGGTAAAACTGACTGAGGACAAGATGTATCTGGAAATTTGTAATCATTTACTATTTTTTGACCACAGGGGAGAAGGATAGTTATTGTTGATATACCATTGATTTGTTCTAGTTTCTGCAAGAGGAGTGATATCCCTGTGAGTGTGCTTCTTGTTGGACCTGTATGAACTGTTGTAGATGTTGATCCCAATGTCTCATGGCAGTGATCATGGAAATGATAGCTAAAGCCACCATAGATTCAGTTTAGAAATCAAAGTAATCAGTGTTTAAGTTAATCGGTGTAAAGCCTAAAATTTTACTTGAATATTACACCAAAACCTAAGTAAAACCTAAAATATTATGCTCACTGTGTTCTATGAGAATTCTTTGTGTTATAATAATTTCATTTATTTATTTTTCATACTATGACTGAGTTAAAATAGTATGTTATTTATAGCTTTTGGAAGTGAATTTATTGGGAGTACAGATGATGATGATATCACATCTGAAAGTTGCATGTACCTTATGGAACTTCCAGAGGATTTGGATGTATATATTGCTCAGAGGAAATTTGAAGAAGCAGTGAAACTTATACAAGAGGGTAAATAATTCTTTTTGTTGTTCTTTATAAAGTAAATTTTAAAATCCTTTAATCTTATGTTCATTCTGACATACTGTGTGTAGTACCCATAAAATGTACATTAGTAAACCATGCTCTTGACCAGACATAAAACTTTTTCAAGCAACCTCAGGTCTTCAAGCTTGAGTGGTGATCTCAAACTAAGTGATGAAATTCATTTCCCACCTAAAAATATTCATGCACAATGATTCATATCCAGTTTTAGAGAGTATTTCATCCACTTGTTATGTAATTATGTAATTACAAAAGTTATATAATTATGTCTATGTAATTGCTTTGGCTAATTTAATGCTTTGAATTTCAAGGTCTTGCAATAGTTTTTAAGAATGTATGTAGCTTGTTTAATATAGTGTTATCAGTAGTTTCCAACAGTTGCAAATATAGACAATTTTCATCTGAATATGGATGCATCTGTCAGAAGGATAGTCACTGACAATCTCATATTCATCAAAAAATATGATCTAAAGTTACCCAAATTTTGAGTACCTAAAAATTGGCATCCATTATTTACTCTTGTGAAGAACATAG
Source organism: Typopeltis vanoorti (assembly GCF_054136105.1). Taxonomy (NCBI): domain Eukaryota; kingdom Metazoa; phylum Arthropoda; class Arachnida; order Uropygi; family Thelyphonidae; genus Typopeltis; species Typopeltis vanoorti. The sequence continues at coordinate 151,367,245 of NC_143552.1, read as the reverse complement.
TAACCCAACCACAAAACAAAACAAAGAGCCCATTCGTGTCCTCTAGGTGATTGAATGATTTAAGATTTTAGCTTTTGCATTGTTTCTGTGCTTCAGTCTCACTTACTGATGTAGTACTAGTATGCAGGCATCTTTACTTTTGTAAAAATTTCAGCTTTGTGAAATATCCCATCTTCTTATTTGTGTCAAGCTCAATAGCCTATCATGAAAAAAACAGTAACTTGGCTTTTTAGAAACCTGATATTGCTTATGATAGTGCAGTTAATTCTGTTTATATTATCTATTATGTCTGTAAATTGCATGTGTTCTTCTGGCTGGTTTGCCTGTTTTGCAAGATGAAAAACATGAGTTTGAGAGAATTGAAATTCTTTCACAGACTCCATCGGAAACTTACTAATCTTCATTCTCATAGAAAGGCTTATACGTTGATTATACGTGATTATTAATTTAAGGAATTCACAACATACACTAGAATATAAATTAAATTAATTGCACGTGTTTTTTTTTTTTAAGTTCCTTTGAAGATGACAATGTTGCTGAAATATTGGAAATATATATTAAAGTTTAATTTAATTTATATTCTAGTGTACGTTGTGAATTAATTAAATTAATAATTACTTACTTTAGTTGAAATGCCCTGATAAAAGCTCTTTGCATCCTAGACAGGATTCACCCAGGTCTTTCCATCTAAATGGCACCATCAATATTGGCTGAGCTATTGTGGTTAGTTTAGCTATTATATCATCTATATTATTGTCATCTCTTTCTGAAAATAGCAATACGAGTGATCTTATTGATGTAATCATTGGTGCCAGACACAGTGTTGAAGTTATGTAAATTAATTACATATTTTTCATGGTCAGGAAGAAATTAATGTTTTTATACTGTGGAATAAATCTGGGATCCCTGTATAATAATACAAAATTCTTGTGGTATTCTGTAAATACTTTGAGTTCTGATATCTGTGAGATCTAATCATCTTTCTTCATTTGAATGAATTTTATAATGTTGTAATACACATTAAATAGAAACAATTTTAATACTGTGTTTGTTATTCTGTATGCTTCTAAAATTACAATTCAACAAATTAATGAATTTCAAAGAATAAAATCATTTCTTCTACAGCTCATGTGAGATATGAAGATACTATTAATATGCATATAAATAATGTATAAGGTTGCTTAAGGATCAAAGCTAGATAACTGAGAGGAGACCTCCACGTTACTTAAAGGAATGCAGAGAACCTATAGGGTTTTTCACTTAATATGCAGTTCTCATCTTCACATTATATCCCTTTAGTCGGTATTCACTGTATACCAAATGAATAAGGATGGACTGACAGAACAAACTATATTCTGTATTGGCTTATACCACATGATGGTACAACTTGAGGAAATTTCATGCCAGCCAAGGCATCACCCAGTTAAACAGTCCTCCCTATATATATATATATATATATATCATCATCATCATCAAATTCCTGACATGTACCCTCAAGGGGTGTACAGGATATGATATAATAAATTTAGTTTAATCCTTTATCCAAGTGTGAGCAAACAAAGTTTGCACCTGAAAGTATCTTCAGGACTGTGGTAAGGTGGTACAACACTGGGAACCTCGTTACAAAGGTGGAGTAAGCTAACATCACTCCTATCTCAGTATCTCCCATAATGCAAAACACATCTCCTTGCAGATATGTATAATGTTATGCATTAAGGGAAAGGCCACTACCCACACTAGTTTCGATCTTTATTGAGGTCTCTTCAGTGGGAGCCAGGCCCAAGTGGAGATACCAGCCAGAAGCAAGGTCATCTCTACCTATAGGAGTTGATAAACGGTGTGCCACCTTTTTAATAAATTACTCTAGATTTAGAGAAAGATGTTGAAAGTTTATTTTTCACTTGGTTTTTTTCAGGATATGATAGTACTACATGAAAAATTTACATCATTACTAACTTCCTATCTACAATTTTCTTCCAAATCAGTTTGTTGCTTGTCAAGACTCCAACATTATCAGATCTTATATTTCTATCGTCTAAGGCACTTTGTACCGTATCAATCTACCCATATCTTGGTCTTCCTCTGGATTGTTTTCCTGCCAACCTGGCAGAGAACACTTGTTTTGCTAATTTTTCCTCTCCCATTCTGTTTAAGTGACCATACCACCTGAGATTAGCTCTGCTAACGCATTCCTGGATGCTGACAATGTCAAGTTCTTTCCTAATATCCTCATTTTTAATATGATATTGCCATTGATGCCATCTGTTCACGCCTCTAATCTTTCTCAGGACTCTCATATCTGCGGTCTCTAGTCTTTGGTCAAGTGTTTTACTTCTGACTGAGCTCTCAGATCCATAAGTTAAAATTGGTTTGAACACAGTCTTGTATACAGCTAATTTAGTGTTCCGACTAATTTCTTTCTCATTCCATATGAATTTATTCAATTGACTTCCCACGATACCAGCTTTGCTGATTCTGTTGTCTATTTCCATATTTAATTTACCATCTCCATAAAAATCATGCCTAAGTAGCTGAAATGTTTTACTTGTTCTACAGGTTCCCCGTTCACAACACAGTTGACATTTTCAACAGTTCTACCTATTTTCATTGTCTTTGTCTTTTTAATGCTCACCTTCATACCATATCTATTACAACAGTTATTCAATTTAGTCAGGGAATCTTGCAAACTTGTAGCGGATTTATTTAGAAGTATAACATCGTCCGCATAAAGCAAAGAGCTGACATTAACATCTCCAATTCTGATATCATGTTTAATACCACTTTCCTTCATAATGTGATCCATATAGATAATGAATAACATAGGGGATGATGTACATCCTTCTCTCACACCAGATTTAACATTAAACCATCTTCCTGTACTTCCTTCAATTCTAACTGCTGACTTACAACTCAAATAAAGACTAAGTATTGCTTGATATAATGCCCCATTGACACCATATAACTGTAGCGTATTGAATAGCTTCTCTCTTGGCATCTTGTCATATGCCTTTTCCAGATCGACAAAACTTAAATACAGATCTTTGTTATATTCCCATGCTTTCTCAACTATTTGTCGTAAAGTGAAGATCTGATCCTGACAGCCTCTATTTGGCCTGAATCCAGCTTGTTCTTCACCAAGCTTTTCTTCCACAATTCTTCTCAACCGTTTCTCAAGTATACTTGCATAGATCTTGTCAGGAACATTCAGTAGGGAGATACCTCTGTAATTCCATACTTGAGCATTTCTGGTCGAATATCGTGTACTCCTGCTGCCTTTCCACATTTCAGGATTTTGATGGCTTTTTCCACTTGAAGTATGGATATGTATTCCTGACTGCATGTCTGGTCAGTGTTTTTTAACACTGTGCTGTCATCATTACTGCTTGACTGCTTGTTTCATTTAGCGGTTTTTCAAGGTAATTACTCCATACTTCAAGGATATCTTTTTCTCCTGTTTTCATGTCACTTTTATCATCTCTAATTCCTTTTACAGCACTCTTCCCTCCATTTTTGAGCTTCAACAACCTCCAGAATATCTTGCCACCTTCTTGATATTTATTTTCTATATTCTTGCAAAAGTCCTCCCATGATTTTTGTTTAGCTAGTTTTACACAGTGTTTAGCATTCTTGCATTTGTCTCTGTATTCTCTAAGAGCACAAGCTGACTTATTTGCCAATAACTTTTGATATGGTTTCTTCTTTTCCTTTACTGCCTCTTTAATTTCCTGTGTCCACCATTGAGTTCAGATTTTTCTATCCTTGAAGACAACCTCACCACATGTCTCTCTGGCTAAATCAATCAGGGTTTTTTCAAGGCTTGCCACTGAATCTCCAAGGTTTGACTCCTGTTTTCAAACTCTTTCATTTTTTCTTCAATAATCTTTGTGTATTTTAGTCTACAATTCACACCTGAGGGCTGCTCAACTTTTATTCGCTTTAAAGCTTTGTTACATGTTATTCTTTTCAATATGAAATTTGATTTTATCCTGCTCAAGACTAAATAGTGATCGCTTCCAATTTCAAATCCTCTGTATACTCTGGTGTCCTGCACCACGGAGAAAACATCACTATCAACAATAACATAGTCAATGTGACTTTTCTTATTTCTTGCCTCTTCTCTCCATGTGAATTTGTGTACTTTTTTATGCTGGAACATGGTGTTAGTAATAACCAGTCCATGTCCTGAGCAGAAATCCAACAGATATTTGCTGTTATTATTAGCTTTGCTCTTTTCTCCAAATTTTCCCAAAATATTTTTGTATGTCTGGCAATCACTTCCTGCTCTGCTATTTAGATCCCCAACAAGGACCAACTTTTCCTTTTTCATTGTGTCAGTTGCTTTTTCTAAACCATCAGAAAATTCCTCCACTTCTACCTTAGTAGAACCTTCTGTGAGACGCACAAATAATCTCATTATCCAAATTTCCCATTCTGATATTAGACTACATCACTCTACTCGAGACTGCCTGCCATTCAAGAAGATTAGCCTCGTATTTTATGTTGAATACTATGGCTACCTCCTTTTCCTTGATTACTATTTCCTGAATATAACATTTTGTATTTATTGCTCAGAAAGATCTCACCAGTTTTGGTCTTTTTTATTTCAGTCACCCGTATTATGTCGATCTGGTACTTATCTAATTCTTCAGCTAGCTCCATTCAGGCTTCTTATGTTGATAGTACTGATTTTTGACTCTGGTGATGTTGAGTTGGGGTGTGTTTTCAGATTTTTTTCCAGTAGCTGACTTTTCGCTGTTCGCCCTGGTTCTCTGCCGAAAACAATGGGGGCCTTATTTAACTGGGCGACGCCCCAGCCGGCATGAAATTTTGTCATGTTGTACCATCATTTTCTATATTGGTTTAAACCAATAGGAATACAGTTTGGTCGGCTAAATCCCAAATTGCCAGCCCATCCTCGTTCGTTCAGTATCCAGGTAGATACCCAACAGGGTGCACCACGAGAAGGTGAGGATTGGACATTAGGTCAGAATTCCTGGTCAGTTCTCCACATTCCTTTAAAGGCTATGTGGAGGTCTCCTCTCAGTTATATAGCTTTGACCCTTAAGCATCCCACATATGTATATGATGTGCTTATGTATATATATATATATATATATATTTCTAATAATTTTTATATGATGATGATGAGCAGCCTATTTTTCTACCCACTGCAGGGTAAAGGCCTCTCCCATTGCGGGATGTTTGGGTCTACTACTCCCATGGTGATCCAGTCCATGTTGGGAGAGTGTATCTATACTTGGGTGAATGAATGTATTGAAAGACAATTACAGACATCCATGCCAATGTGGGATTCGAGCCCACGGCCTCTTGGCTGGGGTGCAGATACACTAACCACACTGCCAACCAGGCCGGCATTCTTAAGTTTACACAGATTAATCTTTATATGTGTGTGTGTGTGTGTGTGTGTGTGTGTGTGTGTGTGTGTGTGTGTGTGTGTGTGTGTGTGTGTGTGTACACACACACACATATACAGCTAATTCTCACTTTACACAGCTTTTTTTTTTACACAAGTTTGAAATAACATGGTTTAGAGAATAAAAATAATTCTATCTTTACACTGTATATTTTGATTTAACACTTTTGAAATGGCGCTTATTTTTAAAATTTCTCTTTGAAATCAGTTCTGCTAGAAAGGGTATTTCCATTATAATTATCATTTCCTAGTACAGTACATATGTACTTAAACTTGAATTTTGGGGGACCCCCCCCCCTCGATGTTTTAAATATCAGGGATTACTCTATACTACAGAATGTAGACAAATGCCAAGTAGAACTAACATAGCAAAATTACAGAAAAGTGTGGGGTGGCTTTAAAGCAGCTAAGGATTGTATGACTATTATTTTGCAGCAATGCTTCAGGAGATCATATATTAAAACCACTACTCATTATTCGATCCCTAAGACTGCAGGCAATGAAAGGTGTGGATTTTAACATGTTACCATGTTACCAGTGAGCACCGGATGGCAAATAAAAATGGTTGGATTACGAAAGAAAATTTTAATGAATGATTCCATCAATGTTTTGTTCCAGAAGTTAAATGCTATTTGATGGAAAAAAATCTGTCCATCCTGCTTTAGAATACCCGAATGTGTAATTTTGTTTTCTGGCACCTAATTCAACATCCTTAATACACCACGAGACTAGGGTGTGATTGCTACCTTCAAAACTTACTACATAAGAAGAACATTCCAATACATTTTGGATAGACTAGATAAGGATAATTTACTGACAGTTATTGATGTGAGGAAGAAATTTTCTATTTTGGATTGCATCAAACTTGCTAAGTTGTTGTTAGCAGAATTGAAACCATCAACTTTAAATGCACTGCTGTAAAGCTACTTGGCCAAAATGTGTGAAAAAGAAAATCCCTTACCTCTGCAATACAACTGAATATCCCAATACCATCAGATTAGCACATGCAGTTGGTGGAGAAGGATTTGATGATTTTTCGTTTACAGATATTGAAGAATTGATGGTTGACAAGTGTAAAATTTTTCTATATCTTTTGTAAAATCTTTATCTCTTTTCTTCTTTCTTCTCTAAAATGTTTGTCTTAATATGCTTGTGCTTATTGAACTTATCTCTAACACTTATATTACCCTATTTAGTTTCAATATTCTCTCTGGGCCGATCTTTACCTTTAAGAATGATGCTAGTGATATACGACAAAGGAATTGCTAATGGGCAACACCAATTCCTTCGCTTCAATACTGGATCTGATTCCTTATTCGGATTCAGGGAAAATTTATATTATCCTGTGCCACCCTGAATCCTAGATTGACAAAGAATATAAAATCAAGGGATCAGAACACAATTTAGCATACAATCTTACTTCACCATTTATTAATTTTGCAGTCGTAGCCTCTCTATTAGTTAATATCCCGCTGTAATCCGAATTTTATGAGAAAGTGCAATAGAGAAGAAAATCAGGCAAGGCACAGTTTAACTTAAAAAGCAAAACATTTAATTACAATTGAGGCATCTTACACTTTATGAATATACACTAATAAAGCAGTCTACAATTTCTAAGGAATGAGCATTAAATATTTAACCTCTCTATCTTTATCATACTATATGCAAAACAAAGAACTTTATATATAGTTTACAATTTCTACTTGATAGATCAAACATACTCTTCTATACTCTTCAACACTAAAGGACATTTGCTAATTGAATTTCTAAGTTAGCTCCACGTGCTCTTACAATAATTCTTTCACTAAAATTTCATAATCACTCTACTTTAAAAAGAATATTATCTCTAGAGTCCTTCCTAAAATTACAAACTTTCTTCTTATACACAATTACTTTTAAAAACATAGACTGTACATTACCAACTGCTGGGGAACTGTTTGGCCACTTCACATATCTCGCCTGGACAATCATTTTCGATTCCCGGTTCATTCTGCTTTTTCTGAGGTATTCTTCAGAGGGTCCGGACTGTAGTTATCTCTGCCGCCGAAAGTAGGTACTCGTTGTTCTCTGGTCAACTGGCTCAACATGGTTATGATATCTCCGGAGAAATCAGAGACTTCCTTCTGCTGGGCTGATCAGTGATGGTAAACTTTTATGAATATCACGGCATGGTCCCTCAGTCTTTGTCTCGAATGCTGCGTCGAAAAACGGGGGACGAGAAGGTGCCACGAGGAGGTTCCAAAACACAAGAGCAAGAGAGCTTGTCTAGGTGCTGCAACACTTTTTAAATCACGCGCCTCGTTCCCTTCTACGTCATTGTTTCCACCTCCCCTTGTTTCTTGCCACCTTACGTCGCCCAGTAATTTAGCGCCACACATGGAATTCTAGCGTGCTCTCTGAAGAGTGTGTGTGTGGGGGGAAACTACATGCTTACCTAAAGGTGCACGTGTTTAGATTCCGGCCACTTTTACTTAATCGGATTATTGTTTCTCCCAGCAATTTATAAGTATTTACACAAAAGTAGCAAAGTTTAAACATTAAACAATTTACAATATTTACATCATAGCATGAAGTAATGAAAATATCCTCTATTTAGTCATTTTTTTGGTAAGTTACAAGAAATTAGTACATCTGATATATTGATATATGTTTCAAAATGCAAACCCATGTTAAGTCTGTAGGAAACGTGAATTAATTTAATTTTAGTTTCATTCAGAACTTAACACAAGGCTGTTAGTGATTACGAAATAATAGAAGCTGTCTTGAGAATCTCGATGAAAAAGAAAAAAGTGATGATGAAGAAGAGATTCTACTTACTGCAGGATTAATTAAAGAAGGTCCTCAAATGGGTAGTAAAATTGCTAAGTCATTTTCTTACATATGATCCCAAATACTGAACGAGCTTGAACAATTTAAACACGAACTGAAGTCATGTATGGTGCAATATGAAGAATTATACAAAGATCTAGTCAAAACAGGATTTCAATGATTAATTACAGTTTGGTAAAAAAAAATCAACCTTCAAAATTATTGGAAATTAGTGCTAATTTAGTTCCTTTTACTGAAGAAAACGTTTCCCCATTGCAGTATGAACAGGACGGCCAAAGTGTTTCAAGTGATGGAAGTGATTTAATTCCAGTCTCACACAAAAGAATGCGGCTACTGTCAAAAAGTGACGCAAATAAAATTTAACTAATAACCATGTGGGCGGGTGTATTTTGACCTTTTCGAATTTCTGTTTTATTAGTGACACACTGTTTTCTTTAAGACATATATATATATATATATATATATATTTATTTATTTATTTTATTTATTTTTTTTTATTTATTTTTTTTTTATTTATTTATTTATTTTTTTTTCAGAATTCATTTTTACTCGACTGGAATATTATTCAAAAAACTTTAATGACTGTTACTGAGAGATAAAAGATGACATGGTTTATTTTAAAAGATACTACTAGTTAACAAGTTTTGTTGAATAAATCACAATCAAAGAAATATATAAAGAATTACAGAGACTTAAAATTGTAATAACAGAACAAGTACAAAAAGACAGTAACGTGTTTGAAAACAAAATGTGAGCTTGAGTTCCAAACAAACGTATACTACTACGCGCTAGCGCGAGTGCGCCAATACTGAACAGAGGCAACGTGTGCATCAGAGAGATTGAAACTTAGGCTGTTGTTGATATGAGAAGAATCTAGAGAAATTTCTCTTGATTCGACAATCTTTCTTTCGCGCTCATCATAGCACACATGGATGTTAGAAGTTTGAATCCAGTTCACATTGTGTTGGCGGCCTTCATCTGAGTTAACTGAAAAGAGAACGTGGCTAGAGAGAGAGGAGCGCTGGCTCTGGTCCTGTTATAGGAGATATCTCTATGGTGTTCTTTCAAACATAAAAGGATGGATTTAGCAGTCTGGCCATAGTATGGCTTTCCAACAATCACATAAAATCTTGTACACTCCAGGAAACTCGGTTGGAAGATGTTTCTCTTTATGTTTGCTAAGTATTGAACGAAGTTTTGGGAGTGTAGTGCAGCAAGTTCTGAAGTTAAACTTCTTGAGAATTTTTGCCAGTTTTGATGAAAGAGAGCTGATGTAAGGCAAAGAGATGAAGGCTCTGGGGGAAGAGGAATCTTCAGAAGTAGTTGAGTGACTGGGGGAAAGAAATTTGCCAATTTTCTTAGGAGAGAAATCATTATTAATAAAAGTTTTTTTAAGAAAAATGAGTTCATTTTCAATTTCTGTTTCTTCTGTAAGTAAAGATTTGGCTCGGTGAGCTAAGATGGAAATAATACCAAATTTTTGTGGGGGATCGTGATGGGATGAAGCATGAAGGTATCTATCAGTATGAGTAGGCTTTCTAAAAATTGAGATTTTAATACTCTGAGCACATCTGGTAAATTAAGGTCTAGAAAGGGGAGGCAGTCATCGGATTCCAGTTCGAAGGTAAAAGAGATTTTTTCATGACACTCGTTTAGGTTGTCTAAAAATAGACGTCTTCATCTTCATAGACATCGTTCTCTCTAGCCACGTTCTCTTTTCAGTTAACTCAGATGAAGGCCGCCAACACATTGTGAACTGGACTCAAACTTCTAACATCCATGTGGGCTATGATGAGCTCAAAAGAAAGATTGTCAAATCTAGAGAAATTTCTCTAGATTCTTCTCATATCAACACCTGCCTAAGTTTCAATCTCTCTGATGCACACGTTGCCTCTGTTCAGTATTGGCGCACCTGCGACAGTGCCTAGTAGTATATATCTTTGTTTGGAACTCAAGCTCACATTTTGTTTTCAAACACGCTACTGTCTTTTTGTACTTGTTCTGTTATTACAATTTTAAGTCTCTGTAATTCTTTATATACTTCTTTGATTGTGATACCTGAAGATGTTGATCTATTCAACGAAACTTGTTAACTAATAGTATCTTTTAAAATAAACCATGTCATCTTTTTATCTCTCGGTAAAATTAAAGTTTAAATTTTAAAGTTTTTTTTAAAAAAAAAAATATATATATATATAGGTGACATAGGAATTTTTTGAGTTATTAGAGAATGCAACCAACATAAAGAAAATAGGTAAGCTGGTCTTTGTTGACTATCTAAACAGCAGGATAGGAAATGAATCCCATGTGCATGGGAAATGCTTTGGGAAAATTTAGAGAAATGGTAAAACTATTAATGAAAAGTACTGGCTTGATTTCTATTCAGGGTATGGAATAGTCATTATCAACATCATTTCAACATAAAGATGTGCACATATCAAAATGGAGGGATACAAAAAATAAGAAAAAGCTTCACTGACTGTTATTGCTGATAGCACTACCTTCCAGCTGGTTCAGGATATTAATACACAGGATTTGAAATTGGAAGAGATCATCACTTAGTTTTAAATAGGACAAAAATGAATATCACATAGAAGAGAACATCTTGAATAACATTTGTTATTCAAGAAGAAAGGAAAGAATTTGAAAATGAGAATCAAATCTTGAAGTCTCGATGGTAAACTCTGAAGAAAACATTGATTGCACAAAGGTAATGGACAGTGAAATATATAAGAAACTTTAGCAAGTTAAAGAAGCAGTTCTCTAAAAGAAGAAAGCATATGGAAAGTTCTTAGCAACTAAGTTGGCAGATGCCCTAAGTGAATACAGAGATAAATGTAGATACATAGATAAAAATAGCCTCAAGGACATTTTGTCACCTTCCTAAACATCAGAAAGATGACAAAATGTTCTTGAGCCTATTGAAAAAAAAAGTTCAAAATGGAAGAAAGGGTGTCATAAAAAGGAATCAGAGATCATTAAGCTTCCGAAAATTTGGGAAACACTTATCACCAGAGATCCTACTTTATATTCCAGGCCACTTACAACTGCCCTTAGAGGGTGCTCCACCTAGATAGGACTTAAGTGTCACCCACTTGGTTGGGCTTAGTATTGTATGATATTTGTGTTATGTTACATTAGTTATTTTTGTAATCCCGTAGATGTCCTAGTGACTAGGATGAAATATAGGAAGTATTAAATTCTTTTTAATCCTTTCTGAGTGTTGTAAAAAATCCATCAAACCTCCAACATTATGTCTTGACAGCACTTAAGCCTCTATACACGAATTGGAAGCCATGGGATGAACACAATTAAGTGGTTTCGCTTAAAAGAAGAGAGTGTGAGGAACCTTTTTAAGGAGAGGGTGTTAGACAGGATTTCGGATGGACTAGAAAATATACAAGATTGGTGGAGACATAATTTAAAAGCAGTTCTGAGCTGTGCAATTGAGGTACTTGGCGAAACATCTGGAAAGATTAGAGAGCAGAAGGAGGGTTGGTGGTGGAATAATAATGTACAAGAAGCAGTGACAGCTAAGAGGGAGACAAAGCAGAAGTGAGAAGAGTCAAGAATGGAAGAGGACAGAGAGAGAAAGCGTGAAGCCAAGTGAGTTGTTGCACAGGTGAAGGCCATGGCATATCAAGATCTTTATGATCTATTAGAAACAAAGGAAGGACAGAGAAAAATTTATCAATTGGCAAAACGTAGAAATAAGGCATCAAAGGACATCTTACATGTAAGGCAGATCAAAGACTCTGAAGTAAGAGTATTAAGGAGGAATGTGGATATAAGAAACAGATGAAGAATATACTTTGAAGGGCTTTTGAATGAGGAAAATGTGAGGACTTCAAGAGAAGATGGACAGCCTTAGGAAGGAATAGTGCAGAACATCAGTAGAGTGGAAGTTAAGGAGGCCATAAAGAGGATGAAGAATGGAAAATTGGTGGGCCCTGACAGGATTCTAATGGAGGCATGGGAGAAGAGGGAATTGACCTGCTGTGGGACCTCTTCATGAAAATTTGCCAGTAGGAAAATATGCCTGAGGAGTGGACGGAAAGTACTCTTGTCCCTATCTACAAGGGTAAAGGGGGATCCACAAGACTGTATGAATTACAGAGGAATAAAGTTGATGTCCCACACAATGAAAATCCTAGAAAGGATTCTTGACGGACGATTGCAAAGGAGCAATTTGGCTTCATGCCTGTTTGATCAATGATAGATGCTATCTTTGGGTTACGACAGATAATGGAAAAGTTTCGAGAGAAACAACATCAGCTACTCACTAAAAATAAGGAGCCAAAAGGCTTCAATTCAGCAATGCAAAATTATATAAATTAAGTGGATATTAAATCCAACATAATTTCAGAGCCAAATACAGAAACTATAAAAGTTTCGTATTTAAAGTTGACCAGAGTGCTTTCGAGAATACACTCGCCACCATACTACGAGTTTCCCTAGCCAAACCTAATAGCAAGCATGCACCTGTATATTCGCCTCTTATTGGTCTGTTTTGATAAAGTTTCACTGGTCTGACAGCTGTTTCAAACTCATTGGTTTTCATCAGAGACCAGGCAGAAACCTAAGAGAGCAAAAACTCTCAGTATTAAGGAACTTGAAGCGGCAGAAGGTGTATTTTCTGTAAGTGAACTCTTGGTCGGTGTGTGAAGTATTTACTAAAAATAAAGAGCCAAAAGGATTCAACTCGGCGATGCAAAATTATATAAATAAAATGGATATTAAATCCAACATAATTTCAGTGCCCAATTGAAGCAAAAAATTATATAAATTAAGTGGATATTAAATCCAACATAATTTCAGAGCTGAATACAGAAACTATGAAAGTATAAAACTATGCATCGCCGAATTGAAGCCTTTCAATTTGACTTTTCAATTCAACTTCCAATATGAAACTTTTATAGTTTTTGTATTTGCTTCTGAAATTATTTTGGATTTAATATCCACTTAATTTATATAACATGAGCTTCATCTGGTGTTTATTGATCTGGAGAAAGTGTATGATAGATTGCCAAGGCAAGAAGTCTGGAGGTTTCTGAGGGAGAAGAAGGTATCAGAGAAATATGTCAGGTTGGTGCAGGAGATGTACAGAAATGTGAAGACAAGAGTTCAGACCTGCCTGGGGGATAGAGAAAGTTTCAAGTGACAGTTGGTTTGCATCAAGGGTCAACTTTAAGTCTGTTCCTGTTTAATATTGTGATTTAGGTGGTGACGGAGGAGATGAGAGAAGACATGCCTTGGACAATGTTGTATGTGGATGACATCGTGCTGTGTGCAGAATTAAGAGAAGAAGTGACATCTAAACTGGAAAGATGGAGGAAAGTACTGGAAGGGAGCAGAAGGGAAGGGTATGAGGCTGATGTGGATGTGGTTACAGCCCAAGACAGGAGGATGTGGTGGAGACTCATTAAAAACAGCAACCCTGCTTAAGTGGGATAAGCTGCAGAAGAAGAAGAAGAAGTTATTTCTGCATTATGTGCTTTCCGTAATGGGAGGAGGTGGGGGGGATGCTTAGTAGCTGTAGGCAAAACATTGCTAATAACATATTTATGTTTTACCTGTTTTGTTTTGATAAGTCACATAGAAATAAATCATAAAATAAAATGAAATATGTATGATAAGGGGTTAAATAATTCAAACTTTTCCAACCTATTTTGGGTCTCCACTAGCAGGGTAGTTGGATCACATTGGATAATGAAACCTGTCTGCCACATGAAAACAAGAATCAATGTTTGAAAAACACATTTTCAGATATTGAGATATCCAATAGTATGATTAATTTTTTGGAACATGTTTGTTATTTATATAAATTTTTGATTTGCTTGACTTTATAATGAAAATCAGATTTCACTATATTCTTTTTCAGCGGATGAACAATTTTTAAAATTTCCAGATGACACAACTTTGAAAGAAATTCGGTGAGTGTTTAATGTAATTCTTTTTTTATTTTAGTATTTTTTTTTCAAGTCACTCTAATTCTGATTTTACTATGATAACAGATGCAGTAAAAGCTTTTGTATCTGATAAGTGCAGAACTTGACCAGTGCCATCCAGTCAAGAGTTTTATCAATACACATATTACGGTAGAAGAGAAGTGGGATGTTATTATCATTCTGAATCACTTTTCAGTTTGTGGATCATTTGGTAGCATCTTTCACCATCTCACAAACTATTCTGTCATCTATCAGGTTTTTGCTGAGCAGATTGCACTTATTGCATCTTCTTTCATTCGGTGGATAAATGTTTGTCTTGGATGTTCTAGTGATCTATTTCCCTGTGGCTTCTCCTTATAGTCGTGAGCACGCAATCATACCCTATGTTGTAGTATGATTGCGTGCCTAACCATTTCAATCTTTCCTTCTGATATTGTTTTAGAATTGGGAGAATGTTGCCATTCTCCCAATGAAACAATTAAAAACAAAGTGAAAACAATTAAAATTGTAAAGCTTTTGTTTACCATTCTTATTTTTTTACAATTCTTTAGGACTTCTTTTTAGAAGTCCTAAAAGTACATTTTGCTCCTTGAGATAGAAGTAGCCTTCACCATTGGGATGAAGGTGATCTTAAGCCTAGCAGCCAAGGTTTCCCTCTTCTCCTTTTTTTCTGTTAATAGTTTTGTTCCAGTAAAAGTGTAACAGAATAACACTATATATTTGGTTGCAGTGCTTCATGTTCACAAGTTCTTTAGATTATCTATTGAAACAGATAGCTAAAATATTTAATAACACATAGAGAAGTGATTGCCTGATCAAAAGAAGGAAGGTGGCAGTGAAAAGGTGAAAATTAATAATGGTAGGGAAAGACAGAGTATTGTTGTGTGGGGAAGTTTATTCTTATTCCTGTGACTGTACAACCTAAATGAAACCTTAGCCTCCTGGATATGTTGCCACCAATCCCATCTGTCCAGAACCTTACTTCTCCAGTTTAGAATTGCAATATGATGCTGCTATCTATATCCATCTTGTTCTTGGTTTTCCTTTTTGGTCTTTTACCAAGAAATTTACTAACAAGCTATAAAAAAGAGGAAAACTCTCATTAAAATTTCATAGTGAAGAACTTATGGAGACACAAACACACATGTTAGAATAATTACTTTACTTGTCATTAAGAAAGTAACATTCGACATTTTGACCTCTATTTGAGGTCCTCATCAGGAAAACATACATATGTACAAGATACAAGCTACATGACATTACACCAAAGTAAGATGAATTAAAATGTTTGTTAATCCTTTACCCTATTCTCACCACTGGTGGAAAAAAAAACAAACAGAACTACATTAAACAATTTCTAAAGTCCTGTTGTATTAAGATTTTCTTCTGTTTGGGGTTGTTCTGGATGCTATAAAGGTTGAAGATGGGTCCACCAAATTCATGGAATAATTAATCCATCGTTCTTGTTCAGATTTGGATGATGCTTCAGCATTTCACAGGCTTCTTTGAATTTTCTTTCAAACCAGGTTTTGGTGTGGTGTAGGGACTTGGTGTTTTTCCAGTCATTTCTGTGATCATGTTTGGAATGCATGGTCTGACAGGCCTGCTTTACCATAGTGGAGGTATTTAATGTGGCGTCTGTGTTCATCTTTTCTAATTGAGATGGTGCATCCTGTTTCCCCTGTATAAGGTAGGTAATAGGTACATTGATTTTGTAAACCCCTGGGTGGGCTAGGTATGGAAGAGGTTCTTGGAAGAGCTAAGTAAATTTCTTAATTTTGCAGGGTTTGAAGGTTGTCTTAATATTGTATTTAAATAGTGTTCTATCTATTTTTTCTGAAATACCCGTAATGTATGATATGGCATTCTTGTAATCTTTTTTGCATTTAATGGCATTTTTTTGGAGGATCTTGTGAACTGTTTTTTTATTGCAGCCATTTTTTACAACCTTTGGCTTATAATTTTAAATTCTTGGTTCAGAGCCTGTTCATTGGAGCAAATTGTTAGGGCTCTGTGTTTGAGGGTGCTGATGACCTCTAGTTTTTCTGTTGGATGGTGGTATGAATTTTTATGTATGTATTGGCCTCTATGTGTAGGTTTGCGATAGCCTGTGAGAGGCATCCTGGGAGTGTGTGTGTGTGTACAAAAGGAAGAAAGTTGTTGTTTTTGATCTTGATGGTGAATTGGATATGTTTGTGTTGTTTCGTTCAAGTGGCTTAGGAATGTGTTTAATGTTTTGCAGCCATGGGGCCAAATGGCAAAAATATCACCAAATATTTGAGCTAGACTTTGGGCCTTTAGACTGGCAGAAATCTCATTAAAATTCGTTTATTTGGAGAATTTTCACCTAAGTTTCATAGGCATCTTCAATACAGAATGGCAATCAAAATTGTAAAAAGTGGCACCTTAGTAGTAGCTAATGTAAAACCATTAAAATGGTCAATAATTTCCTATCACAGTTCCATCAGTGTGGTACATAGTTTATAATCTATTTATCCCAAGATGCATAATTTTACATTTCTCCACATTCAACTTAAACTTATTATCTTTTGCCCATACTGACAGCCTATATGAATCATCCACAAGTTCTCAACATCACCTTGATTAACTTATTACTCTACCTAATTTTGTATCATCAGTAAACAACTGAATATTTCCTTTCAAAGTATTTCCTATATCATTTATGTACAAAATAAACAATAGTGGTCCCAGCACTGAACCTTGCAGGTCACTAGTCACCTGTTTTTGATTGATTCTGTTTCTCTATATAGCACTTTTTGATATCTGTCCAGCAGTTATCCTCTTATCCACATAACCAGTTTCATATCTATTCCCATTTGTTCTAATTTGCATAACAGAGTTCCATGTGGTATTTTGTCAAATGCCTTTGCAAAATCATTGTGTAGCTATTTCCTTGATCCAACTATTATAAAAAGTTAGCAAATTATTAAGGCATGATCGACCCTTTACAAAGCCATGTTGCCCCTCATACAGTATCATATTCTTATCCACCCATTCTTGAATTTTCTTTTTCAACAATTTTTCCAGTAATTTTACCACCACACCTGAGATACTGATTTGTCTGTATTTACTATTGCAGTCTTAGAACTTCCCTTATGCAAGGGAATTATTTTGCCCTCTTTCCACTCCCTTGGAACTCTACCAGAGCTGAGACTTAAATTAAAGAGCCAGTCAGAAGCATTGTCTGTTTCTGTACACATTTTTGCAAAACCTGTGCTGATATACCATCTAATCCCACAGCTGTATTTACATTGCAATATCCTAAGAACCTCCAATTCCTCCACCTCTGTTTCCATGTCACTGTCACATACGTTACAGCATTAACTTCACTTCGATGGTATATATGCACTTGCAAAGTGGTCACTCAGTAACTCAGCTATTTTATCTGCTTCTTTGACCTAATCACATCAGTACTCATTAAGGTTAATCTTCCTTAGTCATTCTTCCTCTTACTAGCTGCATAATGAAAGACCGCTTAGGATTCTTTTGGCCTGTTCAGCTAGATTCTTCTCATAATTTGATTTTGCCTTCCTTACATGAGCCTTGTACTGTTCATGAGTTTGTTGGTCACCTTTCTCCTTATATACCCTCCACAGCATTTTCTTCTTCTGCAGCTCCTGCTTAATGATATCTCATCCATCTAATTCCTACCTGATTAATCCTCCTTACCTTAGGTATACAATTTAATATTGCTTCCTCTAGGTGCCTCTTAACTATCCCCCATGTACTACTAACATCCTTCCCTTGCAGTGTGTTATGCCATGGCACAATTTAAGCTTCCTTCTAAGCTTGTCATAATCACCTGCCTTATAGTTCAACATATACCTGTTCTGGACAGAATATTTCTCATGTTTTATGATCTCCTAAGTTAAGGCTGCATGGTTACTTTTGCCAATCGGAGGCAATGTGGACACCTTGGTTATGGATAGTTCCGATCCTGTGACCAGATGCAGTACCCTCACACCCTTAATTCCTTGCATCACATGCTGCCTCAAGTAATTATCTCTCAGTACTTGTATAAATTACATTTCCTTCCTTCCATGTGATCTTTCTTCCTTCCCATCTATATCTTCATAGTTGAAGTCTTCCATAATAATCACTCAGCCTGCACTCATTATACCAATTTGCCAATGCATATCTTCCAAATCATCTGTGGAACCCCCCCCCCCCTGGCCTATAGCAGCTATGAACTGTATATTTGTCTTACTGACCTTGATTTCACCCTCCTGCCTATCTTCTATTCTTTTAAGCTGCAATTTATCCTCTATCATCAGCAGTACCCCTCCCCCATCATATCTTTTCTATCTTCCTGGAAAATACTAAACCCTTCATATTCTATCCCTGTAACTACATTATCTGCTGTAAGCCAAGTCTCACTAATGCCTAACTTTTGGTGAGGTTGCATTGTTGATTCTCGTAGATAGGCTTATACGTTGGTTATGCATTTCTAAATAACTTAGGGAATTGAAACAACGTAGATCCGAATATAAATTAAATAATACTTTAATAGATATTTCCGATATTTCGGCAATGTCTCATTGCCATTTTCTAAAGGAACTTACAAAAGGCAGGAGCACAACAGGCTCTAACAATATAGCAACTGGAAATGAAAATATGAAGCTATCTTTCTCCTAGAAGTCCTGATGGTGCCCTCTGGCGGGCTAAGTAGGCATTCTTGGCCGTTGGGCTGAAGGTCTGCTGATGTATGCCTCCCATACAACCAAATTTGTTGAGGTTTGGAGAGTTTCTTAGGGCAGAGGTTGATTCCATAAATAATCTTTCGAATTTATATTTGCTCCGGTGTATTATTTTTGCTTTCTTCCACCGTATTCTGTGGCGAGTATCCAGAGCATGGTCTGCAAGACCAGAATGGCTATATTTGTAAAACCGGATGTAGTCCTTGTGTTCAGAAATTCTGATATTCGCTGTCCTGCCTGTTTGGCCAAAGTACGACAGTTTACAACTGCAAGGAACCTGGTATATCACCAGGTAGGTCTAGGGGAAGTGGTTGGTCTTTGGTAGAGCGGATAAGGGATGCCAATTTTCTGTAAGGCCTGTAACAGGAGGTGAGGTCATGTTTTTTTAGAATTTTGGTAATTTTTTCTGAGGTGCCTCGGATGTAGGGAATGATGATGGATTTAGAGTAATCTTTTTTGTGGAGGGGGGAGAAGGGGGCTGTGGTTTGTAGGTTTTAATATTTTTTGGATTTGGGGGGGGGGGTAGCCATTGGCTGAGAAAGTGTTTAGGATGTGATTTAGTTCAGTGTTAAGGGCTATGTCGTTAGAACAGATTAGTTTAGCCCTGTTGTATAGTGTTTTTACCACTCCATATTGTTGTGAGAGGGGGGGGGGGGGTGAGATTGTTGGTGGATGTATCTGCCTGTATGGGTGGGTTTTCTGTAAACTGAGAAAACCAAAGTTCCATCAGGCTGGCGGGTGACTAGTGTGTCTAGGAAGGGGAGGCAGTTGTTTTCCTCTTTTTCCAGGGTGAACTTGATTCTGGTGTGTTGGTTGTTTAAGTGTGTGAGGAAGGAGAGGAGAGTTTCAGAGCCATGTGGCCAAATAGTGAACACATCATCAACATAGCGAAGCCATATGGTTGGTTTTTGTGGGGCAGAGGCTAAGGCTTTTTCCTCAAAGGTCTCCATAAAGAAATTGGCTAAGGGTGGGGAGAGTGGTGAGCCCATGGCTGTCCCCTCTATTTGTTTGTAGAATTTTCCCTGCCAAACGAAATAGCCTGAGTTCATTGTGAACTGAAATAGGGCTGAGATATCGGGAGAAAATTTAGCTTGGATTAGCTCTAAAGTTTCCTTGAGTGGGACATTGGTGAATAAGGAGGAGATGTCGAAGCTGACCATTATGTCATTATGTTGGAGTGTAAGGTTTTCTATGCTGGCTTTGAAGTGGGCTGAGTTTTTTTTATGTGTGATGGTGTGTTGCCAGTATAGCGTGTGAGCTCTTTGGCTAAATATTTAGCTAATTTGTATGTGGGGGAATCAATGCCATCCACTATGGGACGTAATGGCACATTTTCTTTATGTATTTTTGGGAGTCCGTAAATACGGGAGGGTATAGAGTTAAACGGTTTTAATCTGTTGGTAACTTCTACAGGCCAAGAAGTGACTTTCTTAAGGAGGCTGTGAAGTTTTTTAATTTGTGAGTTGGTGGGATTGTAATTGATAGGGAGGTAAGTAGCCCGATCTAATAGGAGAGCATTCAGCTTACCTTTGTAGTCCTTTTGGTTAAGTACTACAGTTGCATTTCCTTTATCCGCTTTGGTGATAACTAATTCTTTATTATTTCTCAATTCCTGTAGGGCTTCAAATTCCTTGTTGGATATATTGGTTTTGGGTGGTTTTGCTATGGAAAGGACACAAGCTACATCCAGTCTTACACTGTTGGCGATTTGATGTGGAAGGTGGCGAATTCCTCTTTCAATCTGGATCATAATATCCTCACTTGGTATTTTTTTGGGAGCAATGGCGAAGTTGTGGCCACGTGAAAGCACGTTGAGAGCTTCAAGCTTCAGGGTGACTGAAGAAAGGTTGATTACGGTGTTGGTAGCAAGCTCTGGATTGACGGTGGAATTCTTTTTTATTAATTTATTGAATTTCTTCATCTGTCGACTATACCGGCGAACAAATCACCGCCACGCGGTTAGGCTTAGCCAAAATTAACGAAGCTATTCATACCCTCGAAGAGGAACTTTCGTGCACTTTGAATCAAGAACTGGGGACAATTTTACATGACGTCTCGTGTACCTCCGCAGACAAAGAGTTTGAAAAGATACGAAGCCGACAGATGAAGAAATTCGATAAATTAATAAAAAAGAATTCCACCGTCAATCCAGAGCTTGCTACCAACACCGTAATCAACCTTTCTTCAGTCACCCTGAAGCCTGAAGCTCTCAACGTGCTTTCACGTGGCCACAACTTCGCCATTGCTCCCAAAAAAATACCAAGTGAGGATATTATGATCCAGATTGAAAGAGGAATTCGCCACCTTCCACATCAAATCGCCAACAGTGTAAGACTGGATGTAGCTTGTGTCCTTTCCATAGCAAAACCACCCAAAACCAATATATCCAACAAGGAATTTGAAGCCCTACAGGAATTGAGAAATAATAAAGAATTAGTTATCACCAAAGCGGATAAAGGAAATGCAACTGTAGTACTTAACCAAAAGGACTACAAAGGTAAGCTGAATGCTCTCCTATTAGATCGGGCTACTTACCTCCCTATCAATTACAATCCCACCAACTCACAAATTAAAAAACTTCACAGCCTCCTTAAGAAAGTCACTTCTTGGCCTGTAGAAGTTACCAACAGATTAAAACCGTTTAACTCTATACCCCCCCGTATTTACGGACTCCCAAAAATACATAAAGAAAATGTGCCATTACGTCCCATAGTGGATGGCATTGATTCCCCCACATACAAATTAGCTAAATATTTAGCCAAAGAGCTCACACGCTATACTGGCAACACACCATCACACATAAAAAAAAACTCAGCCCACTTCAAAGCCAGCATAGAAAACCTTACACTCCAACATAATGACATAATGGTCAGCTTCGACATCTCCTCCTTATTCACCAATGTCCCACTCAAGGAAACTTTAGAGCTAATCCAAGCTAAATTTTCTCCCGATATCTCAGCCCTATTTCAGTTCACAATGAACTCAGGCTATTTCGTTTGGCAGGGAAAATTCTACAAACAAATAGAGGGGACAGCCATGGGCTCACCACTCTCCCCACCCTTAGCCAATTTCTTTATGGAGACCTTTGAGGAAAAAGTCTTAGCCTCTGCCCCACAAAAACCAACCATATGGCTTCGCTACGTTGATGATGTGTTCACTATTTGGCCACATGGCTCTGAAACTCTCCTCTCCTTCCTCACACACTTAAACAACCAACACGCCAGAATCAAGTTCACCCTGGAAAAAGAGGAAAACAACTGCCTCCCCTTCCTAGACACACTAGTCACCCGCCAGCCTGATGGAACTTTGGTTTTCTCAGTTTACAGAAAACCCACCCATACAGGCAGATACATCCACCAACAATCTCACCCCCCCCCCCTCACAACAATATGGAGTGGTAAAAACACTATACAACAGGGCTAAACTAATCTGTTCTAAGGACATAGCCCTTAACACTGAACTAAATCACATCCTAAACACTTTCTCAGCCAATGGCTACCCCCCCCCCCAAATCCAAAAAATATTAAAACCTACAAACCACAGCCCCCTTCTCCCCCCTCCACAAAAAAGATTACTCTAAATCCATCATCATTCCCTACATCCGAGGCACCTCAGAAAAAATTACCAAAATTCTAAAAAAACATGACCTCACCTCCTGTTACAGGCCTTACAGAAAATTGGCATCCCTTATCCGCTCTACCAAAGACCAACCACTTCCCCTAGACCTACCTGGTGTATACCAGGTTCCTTGCAGTTGTAAACTGTCGTACTTTGGCCAAACAGGCAGGACAGCGAATATCAGAATTTCTGAACACAAGGACTACATCCGGTTTTACAAATATAGCCATTCTGGTCTTGCAGACCATGCTCTGGATACTCGCCACAGAATACGGTGGAAGAAAGCAAAAATAATACACCGGAGCAAATATAAATTCGAAAGATTATTTATGGAATCAACCTCTGCCCTAAGAAACTCTCCAAACCTCAACAAATTTGGTTGTATGCGACTGCCCCAAATTTGGGAGGCATACATCAGCAGACCTTCAGCCCAACGGCCAAGAATGCCTACTTAGCCCGCCAGAGGGCACCATCAGGACTTCTAGGAGAAAGATAGCTTCATATTTTCATTTCCAGTTGCTATATTGTTAGAGCCTGTTGTGCTCCTGCCTTTTGTAAGTTCCTTTAGAAAATGGCAATGAGACATTGCCGAAATATCGGAAATATCTATTAAAGTATTATTTAATTTATATTCGGATCTACGTTGTTTCAATTCCCTAAGTTATTTAGGTTGCATTGTTGTTGTTATATGCCATCCAGTCATTTTCTGCTCTTGTTGATCTTGTGCACAAAGGCTCTCTATCCTCTTAGGTATACAATGTCCTTTATTGTATACCTAAGATATACAATATCTTAGGTATACAATAAAGTCTTGTCCTTTCTTCAAGCTATTGTAAGTTCAAGTTGGTAAGTTCTTTTATGTTGTTGTCCATCCAACTCTTTTGTGATCTTCCTCTTCTTCTCATTCCCTCAATCTTCCCAAAGATTCCCCAAAACTGCCTTTTCCAATGATTCACCAGCTCACTTAATATATCCAAAGTACATCAACTTCTGTTTAGTGATCATCACCTTCAAGGAGTATTCTCTCTCTCTCTCTCTCTCTCTCTCTCTCTCTCTCTCTCTCTCTTTAACTCTCTAAAATCTTCTTATTGGTCATCCTTTGCAGTCCATGGGATTTTTAATAGTCTCCTTCACACCTACAATTCAAATGTATCGATTCACTTTCTGTCTTTCTTCTTAATAATCTAGCTTTCATATCCATACACCACTACTGGAAATACCATTGCTCTATTATAAATTTGGAATTTATAAATTTTATTATGAATTTATAGTTTATAATAGAGGTCACAAAAATTGAGGGTGACCATTGGACTACCATAGGGTTCTGTCCTTAGTTCGTTACTCTTAATTTTGACTATACAAGGTTATTACATTCGCCTAAAGACTATAACCCTTTCGACAAACCTCCTGGGATTTATAATATTCCATGTTCTTGTTCCCTTTCTTACTTGGCAGACATATAGAAGTTTGGAAATCAGACAAAAAGAGCATGTTATAGAACAATAATAACAGAGAAGACTGTTTGGACTTTTCATTTCTCCCACACACACATCATAACATAAGAGCTCCATGCTTTACATACAGGATAACTTCACAACCTCTACAACATAAAAGAATCTACTATGGTTATCTACTCTTGATCAGGTTTTCAGATTATGTAAAAATAAAATAAAATTAATAAAAATTAATTAAAATATATATAAAAAATCCTCAATCCATCCTAAAAACATACTTTAGGTTTACAATCATTCATGGGGAGGAGTCACATAAAAAATAGCATTGATACTGCAAAGCACAGTTATCTAAAAGAACTAGAAAAGTTGTTGTTGTTGTTCTGTTTACAGGTCTCCTTGATATATGATAATATTTAGAACCATTGTGAGATCTGATTTTTAGCGATGAGGAAACAGAACAAGTACGGAGGTAAGCAACCATT
Source organism: Typopeltis vanoorti (assembly GCF_054136105.1). Lineage (NCBI taxonomy): Eukaryota > Metazoa > Arthropoda > Arachnida > Uropygi > Thelyphonidae > Typopeltis > Typopeltis vanoorti. The sequence goes on along the minus strand of NC_143552.1, from coordinate 151,342,762 downwards.
ATGCTTGCATCACGATGAATGTTGAATATGAGCAGACTGAGTTAGTGTAGATTATAAACTCTAGTGAGCAGACAATGATGCTATTCTTATTTTGGAATTATGATCAAGAGTTGAAAGGCTAGTGTATTATGCCTATGCTGTGATACCTGTGCATACTGTCTGTTAATTGCATGTTTTGACTAGTTGGCTTTGTTTTGTGGGATGAAAAACCTGAGTTTCTGGCAAGTGGAGAGGTGATATGGGAGAGATCAAAATCTGGTAAAAGGATATTGTAAGATGGAAGTGAAATATTTTGGCATGTTAGCAGAGAAGACTTGTGTGTGTATGCTCTTCTCACCTAGGAAAGGTTTTGTAAAACCTTTCCTAGGTGAGAAGATCATACACAGAAGATATAGTATATTCATAGAGTAAGGATTTTTTTTCTGTTTTTTTTTATATTAATTTTGTTATAAGGTACCTGAAGCAAATAAGGCCCAGCGTCCAATAAAGCCTGTTTAAAAAAAATCACATTTACAGTAAGTTGCACCAGTTTGGTTTCTTACACACACACACACACAGAGGACGCAATAAGCAATGGCAAATCAGTGGTGCCATATTGTCTAGCGACTGTATTGTGTCAATTTGACTTAGACCTTTGTGGGAGGTGGTTGTGTCTTCCCGTTTAATAATATTATGGTGCAATAATTTGTAAGTTTTAATTAAAAATATTGTTCTTTTCGTATTGTTTATTTTCGTATTATTGGAGGTGGTTGTGTCTTCCCGTTTAATAATATTACGGTGCAATAATTTGTAAGTTTTAATTAAAAATATTGTTCTTTTCGTATTGTTTTTATATTTAAATTGTTCTTTCAACATTCAGTTTTATGATAAAAAATGTTTTAATTGATTTGAATTCATATTTTACGTGAAAATAGATGTGATCTAATCTAGTTCGCGGCAGTTAATAAGGCCCAGTAAATTTGTTGATGGGCCTCATTAAACTTCTGGGTTGAATGTTAGCAAGCGGCCAATTATCTATGACTCCGATTCTTCTAACACTGAGTCCAAGTCTTGTGTCTCTCATCCAAGACATCAACATCATCCGTTTCGACTCTACTTCTCAACATCTTCAGATTCCGACAGTGAAACTACTGAACCAGTACCAAGATGGGAACAAACAGCAGAAGAGGGCGCATCAATAACAGTACCTGTAAGAACATGTCCTAATCCTCCATCTTGTGATTCAGATAACTCCAGTGATGATATTCCATTGGCAAATCTAAAAACAAAGAACTCTTTGAAGTCATCGTTTCAGGAGTTAATGCCAACGCCAAATTATGCAGTTGTAAAGGCAATACCACGAAGAAAAGCATTAAATTATAAGGGCCAGAGAGTGACCAAAGATATTTTCAAAGAAAAGGATAGTAAGAAAGAGAAGGCTGCCACTAAAAAACAGGATGAACCAAAAAAATAATAAAGGAACAAACAGAGTGTCAAAAGAGGGATGTATTGCCATGGATGCAGAGAAGAAAAGGTTGCTAATATGAGGCAATGCACATGGCGTCTTAAATGGTACCATGAAGGGTGTGTCGGTCTCACCAAAAAAAGAATGTGGTGTATTTGTATGCCCTTATGACTGTTCTTAAGTTATTAATTATGATTAAAATTAATAATAATTGTTATATTCTTTTTTAAATATTTAATTTTGTTCAAGGGCTTTATTAAACTACTATGGTTTAATAAGGCCCACACAAGGTGTTTTTTAAAGACTTGGTTAAAATATAAATTACTGCAAGAATTGTTCTTATTTGTGTTTTTTTTTTAATTAGTGATAATACAAACTTTAATATGAACACAGTTGTTTCAATTAATCTAAACAATTGTCTGACTTATTCAAATTTTAAATAAGGTGGGCCTTATTTGCCTCAGGTACCTTATATATTATTTGTATTTATTTTTATTTTTACATAGTCCAGAAACCCTTCTCTAGAGACCAAGCATGGAACTTTTTCAAACCGCTTCACCAATAAGCAAAGCAGGCTGTGGCCTTGCACCAGCAATGAAATTCATCTCCCACTTCAATCGCAAACATCCTTCCCCATGGCAGGATTCAAACTTGCAGCTTGAAGAGTAGATATGCTAACCACACAGCTAACCAGGCCAATAAGGATGTTTGACAATAAAGTGATGAGTGCATTTTTTTTCTCTCCTTAAAACTAAAAGTAATAGTCATATAATTGATATAATTGTTGCATTCATTAGGATAGTAGAGCTTATGATTATATTTACTGTAATTGTTTGAGAAGTAATCAGAATCATAAAAACTTGTCAGTAATATATTTTTTTTAGTTCTAGAATTGATAATAGAGTCAAGCATCTGATAAATATACTGATGAATGAACTTCGTGTCTCTCCTGACCGTTCATTGCAAGGAGGTCCGAGAGCTGCACGAAGAGCTGTTTCTCTTCTTATAAAGTTGGGGAAATCATCTGAGGTATTAAATTTTTTCTTAAATCTTATTCTAAATTTTGCCTTCAGTTTTCTAATAAAATAGAATTAATGTCTTCAATTCTATTAAATTGAAAATGTTTTTTTTTTAAATTAAAGTATAGTATATCATTCATACTATTACATGATGTCTTCTATTAGCATATTAGGCTAAAAAATCAACCTGTCATTGGCATTAAAACTCACCTTACTTTAACTTGACTTTACTAGAATAGGGTGAATCCTAATTCTGCAAATCGCTATAATCTGCTCTTTCAGCTGCATCCATTCTCTGACCTGTTTGTCTTGCAAATTTGCAAGAGATATGAATTTTCAAGTATTTCTTAGTTAATCACAGTCAAAACTCCTTATGTTTCTAGCATTCTCGATGGGATTCAGATCCATTTATTTCCAGCTGGAGGGTACTTGTCATTCTGATTGCTTTGCAGTGTTGTATTTCTGATTTCATATAAAAATGCATATAATTGTAATAATACATGTTACAGAGAATGTAGTGGAAGGAGTGAATGCATACAAAATAAATGAGAGTATAAAAGAAGTAGCTGAAAGTAATGTGAATGATAAGGTAACAGAAAAATAGTGCACTTATGTGGTGGCCTGTTCACAGGACAAAATGAGATTGTGGACGACTGAAGAAATGATTGGCATGTAGTGTAGCAGGGAAAATGAAAGAAAAAGTGAACTGAAAAAGTATGAAGGTGCAAGAAACTAGTAGTAAGAGGATATTATGAAGATTCAATGATAAGAGGTGAACTTAATGAGAAAGTGATGAAAGTATATTTCCCAGGTATGAAGATAAAGGATGTAGGTTTTTTCCACTTGATAATAAAATTAATCATGCCAAGAAATATTATTGTTTAACTCTTTATCAAGAAATAAGAGAAAGAATGATTATGGAAGGATAACTTTACTCATTGCCAAGGATAGGAAGGTGACAGAAGTAGAAAAAATAGTTGAGCTACAAACCAATTACTTTGCAAAAGTGTATTGTCTTGGCAAAGACTTTGTAGTTACTGATGTGAGAATTGAGGTAGATCAACTGGAGGTGCTCATTGTGTTGAAAAATATCAATGTTATGTATGCTACAAGAATGTGCAAGAGAAGTGGCAATGCCTCTAATGCAATCATTTAGTCTCAGCTCTAGCAAGATTCCAAGGGAGTGGAAATTGGGAAAGATAGTTCATTTACATGAAGGTGACTGCAAAACAGAAGAAAAATTACAGAATTATTTAATATGCAGAAAACATTGGAATAATTGGTTAAAAGTAAAATCCATCACTGGATGGATAGGGATATGATACCCTATGCTGGATCATATGGCTTTGTAAAAGGCAGGTTTTGCCTTAGTAATTTATTCACAATTTATAATAAGGTGATAGTGGAATTGGACAAAGGAAATGGTTACAACATGATATTGCTGAACTTGACAAATGCATTTCACTGAATACTCTATGAAAAACTAAGCAAATGGGAATGGATATGAAGCTGGTGTATAGGCTTGTACATTGAACCTCCAGCATCATGTTGTTTAAGGAAATTAACAATGTAGAATAGATAATGACTAAAGATATTTAATTATTATTTCCTGTATTTCACCAATGTTCAGTCACCATCTTCAGGGATTAATACACTGGTATTAAACATGTGCCAGTGAGGGTTTCCCTTATCAGAGGCAGCCCAACAGCCAAGAGCATCCAACCAAAGCCAATAAGTGGCATAATTATAGGACTCTAGATCATCCTGTATCTCTCTCTTGTTCTATCTTTGTTACTGAAGTATGCCTGCGTGCATGTGTTTGATACCAGTGTATTAATCCTCACAAACTATAGGAAGTAATAATTAAATATTTTTAGTTATTATCTAGTCTCCATTGTTAATTTCCTTAAACAATATGAAGCTGGCGGCATGGATAGAGGATGGCAGACATACACATGACAGAGAAATATATGGTGGAGTGGAATCAAGCTGAACAAGGAACAATCTTACAGATTTCCAGCGGATTTATTTAGAAGTATAACATCATCTGCATAAAGCAAAGAGCTGAGATTAACATCTCCAATTTTGATATCAGGTTTAATACCACTTTCCTTCATAATGTGATCCATATAGATAATGAATAACAGAAAGGATAATGTACATCCTTGCCTGACACCAGATTTAATGTTAAACCATCTTCCTGTACTTCCTTCAGTTTTAACTGTTGACTTATAACTCAAATAAAGACTAAGTATTGCTCGATATAATGCCCCATTGGCACCATATAACAGTAGCATAATGAATAGCTCTCTCTCTTGGCACCTTGTCATATGCCTTTTCCAGATCTACAAAACTTACGTACAGGTCTTTGTTATATTCCCATGATTTCTCTACTATTTGTCGTAAAGTGAAAATCTGACCCTCACAGCTTGTGTTTTGCCAGAATCCAGGTTGTTCTTCACCAAGCTCCTCTTCCACAATCCTTCTCAACTGTTTCTAAAGTATACTGGCATAAATCTTATCAGGAACACTCAGTAGAGAAATACTTCTGTAATTCTCACATTCAGTTTTATTTCCCTTTTTTATATATGGGTGCTATGAGAGATCTATTCCAATCACCTGGAATTCGTCCCTCTGTCCAGGCCTTCTGAACTATGCAGTGCAACTACTGTAAAACTTTTATACCTGGAACATTTCTTATAGAATATCATTTTATACCATACTTGAGCATTTCTGGTAGAATATCATCTACTCCACTGCCTTTCCACATTTCAAGCTTTTGATGGCGTTTTCTACTTGAAGTATGGATATGTATTCCTGATTGTATGCCTGGTCAATGTTTTTTACCACTGTGCTGTCTCTGATTGTTTCATTTAGCATTTTTTCAAAGTAAGTACTCCATACTTCAAGGATATCTTTTTCTCCCATTTTCATGTCACCTTTATAATATCTAATACCTTTTACAGAATTCTTTCTCCATTTCTGAGCTTCAACAACCTCCAGAATATCTTGCCATCTTCTTGATATTTATTTTCTATGTTCTTACCAAAGTCTTCCCATGTCTTTTATTTAGCTAGTTTTACACAGTGTTTAGCTTTCTTACATTTATCTCTGTATTCTCTAAGAGCACAAGCTGACTTATTTGCCAGGAACTTTTGATATGCTTTCTTCTTTTCGTTCACTGCCTCACTAACTTCCTGTGCTCAGAAATTCTAACTTCAGAACTCCATCATGGAGTTCTGATTTGGTCTATCCTTGCAGACAACCTCACATGCCTCTCTGGCTGAATCAGTTGTTTTCTTTAGGGCTTGCCACTGAATCTCCAAGGTTTGGTTCCTGTTCACAAACTCTCATTTTTTCTTGAATAATGTTTGTGTATTTTAGTCTACACTTCACATCCCAGAGCTGCTCAACTTTTATTCATTTTAAAACTTTCTTACATATTCTTCTTTTCAATATGAAATTCAATTTTATCGTTCTCAAGACTAAATGGTGATCACTTCCAATTTCAAATCCTCTGTACACTCTAGTGTCCTGCACCAGAGAGAAAACATCACTATCAACAATGACACAGTCAATGAATCTCTTCTTATTCCTTGCCTCTTCTCTCCATGTGAATTTGTACATTTTTATGTTGGAACATGGCGTTAGTAATAACCAGTCCATGTCCTGAGTAGAAATCCAACAGGTATTTGTCATTATTATTAGCTTTGCTCACAACATATTAGCTTTGCTCTTTTCTCTATATTTTCCCAAAACATATTCGTATGTCTGATCATTTTCTACTCTTCTATTTAGATCCCCAACAAGGACCAACTTTTCCTTTTTCATTGTGTCAGTTGCTTTCTCTAAAGCCTGAAAAAATTCTTCCACTTCTACGTATAACCTTCTGTGGGACCATAGGCACAAATAAGTCTCATTGTCCAGTTCCCCATTCTCATATTTGTCCACATTACTCTACTTGAAATTGCCTGCCATTCAAGAAGATTAGCCTTGTATTTAGTATTGAATCCTATGGCCACTCTGTAATTAAAATGAAAAGCCAAACGGCTAGTTTTCTGGCAACTTAATAGTTATTAAAGGGATAAAAATCCTATGTTTTTATATAGCCAGTAAGTGAAACTCAAGATCGAGAACTACGATCTATGAGTTTCAATGCTGAAACTCATAGACCGAAACTCATTTTTCGGTGTTGAAACTCATAGATCGTAGTTCTCGATCTTGAGTTTCACTTACTAGCTATATAAAAACATAGGATTTTTATCCCTTTAATAACTATGGCCACTCTTTTTCCTTGATTGCCATTGACTGAATGTATCATTTATTGCTCAGAAAGATCTCACCAGTTTTTGTCTTTTTTTGTTTCAGTCATCCCTATTATGTCAATCTGGTACTTATCCAATTCCTCAGTTAGCTCCATTTCTTTGCCATTCAGGCTTCTTATATTGATAGTACCGATCTTGAACTCTGATGATATTGAGTTGGGATGTGTTTTAGGATTTGTTCCAATAGCTGACTTTTTGCTGTTCACCCTGGTTCCCTGGCAAAAACAACGGGGGCCTTGTTGAACCGGGCGACACCCCAGCCAGCATGGAATTCTGTCATGTTGTACCATCATTTTATATTGTGGTTTAAGCCTATAAGAATACAATTTGGTCAGCTAAATTCCAAATTGCTAGCTCATCCTTGTTTGTTCAGTATCCAGGTAGATACCTAACTGTTTGCACCACGAGAAGGTGAACGATTTGGGGTCATTGGTTGACAGAGAGTTGAACTGGAGAATTCATATAGCAAATGTTGACAAAATAGCTTAAAAGATTACTTGGATGTTGAAGAGCATTCACGGGTAAAGATTGGGAGTAATTATCCATCTTTATAAGGCTGTGATTCAGCTTATTGTCTACTGTGCACAGATTTTGTGCATCAGGGTTTCTTTGAATCAGAAAGTGGTGAAAAAGGTTCACATACGAGTAAGTTTTAGGAGAGATATGTTTGGTAGTGTGAGAATAATGTTTAGTGTCGGTATCCTGCACTGAGTCTTTTGACTCTATTGAAAAATATCCTTGTAATAATAATAATATTCATTTTTATGTTGTAAAACTGTTTTTGAACATTCATTAATTTTTTTCAGTATTTCCTGGTGCAGAGGCAACAAGTTGATTAGTTTATTTAAATGATATAAATATAGAGCATGTGCTAACCCAGGGGTCTCCGAACTACAGCCCACGGGTCAGATGCAGCCCGCGATATGATTTTATCCTGCCTGCCATTTGGACTAATTTTTTAATAAGAATCTGCAAAAAAAAAAACACGGGGTGTTGATAGATTTCAAATGCATTAATTAAAATTGTGTTCAAAATATATTCCCGAATAGCAAAAAGTAACCGTAATCCAGCTTACGGTGTTTCTGACTGTAAAATGTCAGTTAAAATGGACTAACGAAGAAAAAAATTTGAATTTTACAAGCAAATTTGAAGAAATTTGCTTGTAAAATCTCTGTTTTTGGGACAACTTCTTGTAATTATTCTTCTTGTAATTTCGCTACTTGTTAGCACTTCAAAATTTGAACCTGAGTTTAATAAGATTTTAAAAACACAAACACAGTTACATCATTCACATTAATGGTTTTATTATAATTTGTGATAAAAATATGAGAATTTGCTGATAATGTTCGTTGTCATTAATATACGATAATTTAATCTCACATACTCTGTAATCAGTTTTATCTGCTTTCAATAAAACTCATATATCTAGTTCTAGAGTTTTTTTTTTTTTTTATTATGGCCTACTGAAGAACAGTGCTGAAGTACCCAATGTGGCCCTCACGGCGAAAAGTTTGGAGACCACTGTGCTAACCTATAATTATAAATATATACAAAGAAAATCTGCTGTAATAACTTCCCACATCTGCAAGGGTGTGTGTAGAGGGGGGGAGGCATTTTACAAATACCTGTTTTAGTGAAACTATACATCTTGAAAGGGTAAGAAAAAATTCCTTAGAACTAATATTAAATACATAAGTTGATTATTATTATTAACATCTGACTTCCATGGAGTCAGAGACTCATCATAGGAAGTACACGCTATCACATACACAAAGCTCATCCAACTACCTTAAACTGTTCAATGTGTCTATATTCTCAACACACTCAGGCAATGCATTCCACTCACCAAACACTCTCTATGTAGAGAATCTTCTCCTCACTCCTCTGCTTGCATCCTCCTTATACAGTTTCCAGGGATGGCCTCTTGTTCTACTCCCCTATCCCATTCTATGAAAAATCTTTTCCATGTCAACCTGATTACAACTCTGACTAACTTATATATGTCTCAATCATATCACCCCCCCCCACACACACACCTCCTATTCACGATGCTTTGCAATTGACATTCTCTTAATTTGTCCTCACACTCCACATTTCAAAGATCTCTAGTGGTCTTTCAAAGACCACTCTCTAGGATTTTTTTGCCTGATTTGTTAATTTCTGCTTATACTACACTTTTGTTGTCCTTACTCACTCTCCTGGCTTGTTCTTTATACTCTTCATGTAACTGATTATTACCATTATTCATCTTGTATTTGCCTTCAAAGTGCCTTCTTCTTCCATATTTCATGCTTAAGCCCCTCATTCATCCATTTTACATTTACCTTATTCAGCCTTTTGACCCTCAGAATACATTCATACATTGATGCTGTGATGTATTTCTTTGTCGTTTCCCAAGCAGCATTTATTTCCTTACTGTTCAACTCCTTATTCCATGCTATAGTTCCAAGCTGTCTCTTAAGCTTGTCATAATCACCGTGATCACGGTCACTAAATGGAGGAAAGTGTGAAACTCCACTCGCAATTATGTTTTCTGATGAAACAATCAGATCTAAAACTCAATCCTTGCACACCCTCCTTTACATGCTGCCTGAGATAGTTGTCTTTCAAGACTCAAATTCATTTTCCTTATTCCCAAATGCTATCTCTTCATCCTAATTTATACTGCCATAATTGAAATTGCCCATAATAATCACCCTTCCTTTGTTCACTAACTCTAGCTTTTTATACATTTCTTTCACCACCCTCCACTTTCCCTGGCCTATAGCAACATCCAAATAAATATATTTTCCAATCAACCTCCACCTCACACCACACTGCCTCAAAACCAGTGTCAATATTTCCCTAATTTCTAGTCTACCTTATGAGGACATAATTCCCCTGCTATCATCAGCAGCACTCTTCCCCCCCTCCCCCTTCTTATCCTTTCTATCCTTGTGAAAAAACACTGTACTACCCTTCCATTTCTATTACTGTTAAGATATCATCTTCAGTCAACCATGTTTTACTTATTCCAGTGATTTTGGGGCAAATAAACTCCATCAGTGAAACCATTTCATCTCCCTTATTTCTGATGCTCCTGGCATTTGTAAATAAAGTGAACTGTTGTGTGAGGAAAATCACACAGCAGTTCACTTTTATATATCTATTACCAGTCCTACCTAAGATGCCTGTTGGTTGTGATTTTCCTCACCATACCTGCCCTTTGTCTAGTTACCTTTATCACTGCTTACCACATATATCTGCTCATTCTCAACTTCCTCACAAACATCTCGATCTATCCCATTTCTATTCTGAACTTCCCCATACATACATACATTCACTACTTCTTCCACCATCCACTCTTTTTATGCCATGTCTCCCTGTCCATCTAGGCTACTTCTCCTTCCCTCCCCCCCGTTTCCCTTTTCTTCTTGCTTTCCCATTCTCTCTTCATCTCTTACACTACTAGTTTCCATTGCCAAGCACTTCTGTCTCTTCAATACCACTCTCCTGATTTTTCATTTCATTTCTTACTTCTGATCTCTTGCTTGCATCACGCACCGCACTTCCATCTAACAACAGTTTTTCCAGTTCACTCACGCCATAGCCATTCAAATACATTCCATCATGTCTGTATAATTCCATTCTTCCCTCAAATATAATACTTTTACAAACTGCACTCCTCACACGGCTCTGCTAGCATACCGTTCATGATTCTGGCTCTCCATCTCAACTGATCATTGTCATACCTCAGTAACACACACTGACAACTTTTCCCACTATGTTGTTATCTTTCACTCCTCTCAATATCCTCTTGATATTCATCCTTATATTCTCCTTTTGTTCACTTAAATCATTTGTCCCCATAACTATCACTAATTGCTCATTTCCTCCTCATGTCCAAAGCATGAATTAACTTGTTCATTCTCCCTCCTGCTATTCTCAAATCACTCGTCACCTCATTTACCCACTTTTTTCTTTCGCACACTTTTATTTGTTTCTATAATCACTCCACATACTCCTCATTTAATTTTTCATTCTGAATAATTGTTTCATCAAATCTTGCATTCCGACAATTTCACTCTCTGTCACTCCTGTAGTCTCGTTACCTCCCGTTCTGCTTCTTCATTTATACTTCCTTTCACTCTCTTATCTCTTACTTTCACTTCTACATTCTTGCATCCTTTCACTCTCTCAGTCTCACTAGCTTTTGTTCTGTTTCTTTCATATGCACTATATTTCATTCCTTCAGTCTACTTTGCATTCGTTGACTCGTAGTCTAACAAAATATTGCATTTCCTACAAATCCATACTTTCTCCTGTCTCCTGTTCAGTCTCTCTGCAAACACATCTCTTATATTTCGGCACGCATACATATTACTCGTTACATTAAACTATTTTCAAAAAATTTTACATCGTTAATGGCACTTGATTTTAGCAGCGCTCACCTGGTTGCACCAGTCAATACCTGTGTGGTTAACCTTGTGAGTATCGCCATTGTGTTCCATTCGGAGAAGGCAAAATTCAAAATTTCAGTCAATGAAGTTGGTAACTATTCCCAAAGCCAGAAATCATGTAGACACACTAAGTTATCAAAAAGAAACAGTATCACTATTGTTATGCAAAATAGCACTTATTTTTCTGCAGCTCTTTACTAATGCTATGCATGTTGCAGTCCTCTAGTGGCTGTCTTTTGATTTGTACCATCAATTTGTATACGTTAGCACTAGCTGCTCTCTTCAGCTGTGTAAATAGTTGGATTCACTTTCTGTGTCGGTCTTACAGTGACAGTGGAAACTGAGTGAAGTATAAACTGCCAGTGATGCAATATTAGTGTCTTTCCATCAGACCATAGCACAATTTAGAACAATGCTGACATCTAAGCTAAATTGGCACCACATAATAATAATAATTATTATTATTATTGCAAGAGACCTCCAGGGAGTCAGGGACTCATTGAAGGAAGCCACATATCACCTCACACCTTCAAAGGCAAGCCATTTCAGTTATGTCCTACTCTATGAGAGAAATATCTACCTCTCACCCCATCTTGACTGCATTCATTCTCAAGTTTCATGGATACCCTCTTGTTCTCTCCTGACTCTCATTTGCTGGTCTGCAAAATCTTAGTTTGTCCTTATAATCTGCATTCTATAGTTCTGATATCATCTTTAACACACTCCTTGACACCCGCTCCACTGTATTTGCATCACCTCAGAAATCAGACCAGATCTGCTTCCACAGTCCAGATGCGATAGTAGCAATGAGCTGCAAAGATGCAAAATGATTTGCTTAACCTCCTTATATTTCAGTGTTTTTGTTTCAGCATTTCAATTATCCTTGAGTTGTATTTGTAATCTTTGCTACATGGGGCATAAAAGTCAACTTCTAATCTACTAAAACTGTAAGATCTCTAGCCTGATGAGGAAACGTCCAATGTTATGCATTAAGGGAAGCCACTACCCAGACTAGTTTTGACATTTATCGAGGTCTCTTGTTTGGCAACTCCTATAGGTAGAGATGACCTTGCTAATGCTTCTGCCTGGCTCCCACTGAAATGCATAACATTATACATATCCGTAAGGAGATGTGTTTTGCATTATGGGAGATGCTGAGATAGGTGTGATGGTAGCTTGCCCCACCTTTGCAACGAGTTCCTGGTGTTGTACTACCTTACCCCACTCCTGAAGATACTTTTAGGCGCAAACTTTGTTTGCTCATGCTTGGATAAAGGATTAAACTAAATTTATTATAGTCTAACCAAGTGAAAAATAAACTTTTAACATACTACATCATATTTTTAACTCAGACATTAAATTATATCATGCACTCTAAACCTTCACATATGCTAATTCTATCTTAACACACATAACTCAGTAGGTTATTTCACAAAATTAAACTCATGACCTAGAGTCCTTATTAATGATCTCAACTCTAACAAAATTTTCAATACAATAGCAATCTCTTCCGCATGTTTCACTTCTAGACAGTTCTAATATAAGGCCTTACTTGGTCGTATAGTCCGCAATTGTAGATCCTTCTTTTACCCTCTGTTATAGCTCACTACCGGGAAGCTATTACGATATTGAAGATATTTCATCAACGGAAACCTTTAGAAAACTTGGCGGCTGGAATTTCAGAACTGACCGTCATTACTGCATAATCGAGCTTTCTATCACTTCCGGATGTCTGTTGGCAGGATGTGGATCTGCGACCTTGAGTCTGCAAGACACACTGGAATTCCTTGTATCTAGGGCTAGAATTGAGAGCTGGAACAACGTCTGGTAAAGGCAATGACAAAACCAACAAGTGCGTGCCTTAGCGCCACATGCCACCAACGAGAAAGAGCCTTCTTACTACCTGCGGGAAAAGGAGCGCTTGAACTCTCGATCCGTTCCCCTTTTTATTCTCTTCCTTTGACATTGGAACTGCTACCGATTTTAATCCCTCGGGTATTTCCTGGGTCTGCACCCGCCACCTTTTTTCATCGTTGCATTAAGGTGGGAAATACCCGTACATACTTGACCTTCACCATGGTAATTGCCTTAGGTCATAAGATAATCCGTCTGGAATATTTCTTTGTCTGGAACTTTCTTTGTTCTTTACAAAAATTTTGGCAGTTACATTATTTAACAATTCACATAAAAATATTTCCATAGTACTAACATTAAAAAATTTGCTAATTAACCACAAGTGTTTAGTATGGATTTTTGTTTTCCAGTAAAATCGGTATATAAGGTATTTTTGCACAAAATCCTTCTATACCGATTAAGTCGGTGTGGTTGTTTTTTTGTCAGTTCTTTATTTTTTGGGATTTTGAAATGTGTGGCAAACATTTAAAAAATTTTAAATGTGGCAGCTAACTGCGACTTTGTCAATATTATTCTGGTGGTGTCACATTTGAAAATTTCAGTTCATCATGTATCTGGAATTTTCAAATGCATCACCAAAATATTGAGGAAATTCCAGTTGCTAGCACATTTAAACCATGCAATAAAAACTTTTCTGCTCAAACTTCTATGAAGTCATGTTTCTTCACCTGGTATGCATCAGGTAACATGTGAGTGTCTTCTTAATTTTGTCAAATTGGTTACTCTAGAGATGTGGAAAATTTTCCAAAGGTGTGAAAAATTCTTATCTAAAATAGCATTAATTAGAATTTTTTTCATAAGTATTGTTATGTATTTTACACGTCCTTTTTTTTTTTTAATTCACTTCATATGATCCCACAGTGGAGCATACATCATTTTGGGCATGTACCCTTGCATTTAAGAGCTATATATATGTAAATCCCACCCGACAAAAGTGGTTAAGTTTATGCTGCATTAGTACTAATCTTTATCACATAACTTCACTTTTTATTGTTTTACGTTAATACTGTGTGTGTAGGCCAAGGGTTTGATAATTCCAAAGCCTTGTTATAGAGGTCAAAATGATACTTTTTTCAAACTACAGTTACAGCCTGAGTTACCTAACACACGACTTATGTAAATTTGCAGTTACGTAATAAATCTACTAGTGCTTATGAACATGTTTGCAGCTTTGTGCAGGTGCGTCTTTGACAGCCTTATTGCAATACAGTAGTAGATGCCTCGCGCAGTTAGCTTAGTGATTTGTTATCACTGCTAGTTTCATTTTTTTTTACCCTTAAAATGGAATGCAAATGCAAAACCAAATGCACTGGTAATAAATCTAAAAAACAATCTGCAATTACTTTAGAAGAAAAGTTGAAAATAATTTGTATGTGTGAAGACGAGAAAATTCTATCAGCAATAGCTCGGGAAATAAATCGACTTATTTTGACAATGAATACAATACTGAAGGATAAAGTTTGCATTGTTGAAAGCATGAAAGATGCGGTAGCGTTGAAGGGCACAACTATTACCAAGAAGAGGCTGGGCCTGATATCAGAGGTGGAGAAATTATTGTCTCAGTGGATTAATGATCTGACACAGAAGCAGATACCATTAAGTTTACTGATTATCCAGGAGAAGGCTATGTCCTTTTATAAGGATTTCAAAGAGCAGGCCGGCATCACGGATGCAGAGAGTACATTTAAAGCTAGTGCTGGATGGTTCGAACCATTCGAACAACCTTCAACATCAAAAGGGGTAAAACTTCCCGCAGAACAGCATTCCTTAGAAAAGCCAACTTGGCCATCACAAAACATTTTTTTTTATTTGAAAAGTGAATATTTCAGTTTGTTTTTATATTCTTTTTATATTATGTATTTTTTATACTTTCATATTTACAGTATGTATATTATTCAAATACAATTGATAAATTTTGTTATAATTGAATTTTTTTTTAATCACCCCAAAAATGAAAAATATTAAAAATGGAAAATATCTAATTAATGTCAAAAAAATTAATGTAAGAAGCAGTATGAGTAGCCATTGAACATTTTATTGTATGTATGTAATTTACAAATTCGACTTGCATAAAATTCGAGTTACGTAAAGTTTACGGAACGCATTACTTATAACTCAGGGTGCAACTGTACTTACAACTGTACTAACTGTAAGTATAGTTACACCCCAAGTAACTGTACTTAGTTCTCTAATAAGCAGAATAGTGATCTCACTTTAGACAAAAGTTGCCTACAACCTACAAATCTTTACAAATGTCCATCTTACAGTGATGTTTAAACCCAAATCCTGCTGGGTGAAGAGCAGGTATGCTATCTACTCAGCCAATGAAGCCAGAAAACCAATTATTAGTCATTTATTGTTCATTTTTTTACCTTGTTTTTCAAACTAAGTTCATAGTTGTTGTTTTTTTCCATCGCTGAGAATGGAATAAGTTATTTTTCAAAATATTTCTTTTAAGATTAGTAATAAACTAATAGTTTTATTAATAATTAATCATGACACATGGATATCATATATCCAACTAGATTGCCATCTTTGAATACAGTAAAGAATTACTGTGAAGACTAATAATTTATCACATTATAACAGATTAAAAAAAGTAAATATTTTATTACCAATATTTCACCTATTATTGAGCCATTTTTTCAACATTAATCATGAAAGCACAATGTATATAATTGAAAGTATAATGAAATTTCAAGGAAGTGTATGCTATGAAGATTAAAATCCATTGTTGTGCTCCATCTTTTGAATTTGCCTTATTTTATTGAGGATGGTCTTTTTTTTTTAGATCAAACTGTTTGCTGTGTTTAAGACAGTTATTATTAAACATAACCTTGTGCTTACATGTATTTAGTAATTCAAATATTCTGATGTTCTGACATGTCTTTTGGGTACAGAAGTACTGTTGTCAAAAACAACAGGGAGGATGTCATCCTCTGTCAAATACAATTTCAAAACCAGTCACCCATCAAGTCTGGGACTGATTTGTGTTATTTTTGGCAGAGAATGACACTCTCCCCATTTTGGTAATTTTCCAGCCAAATTTGTTTAAGTAAGGAGGGTTGTTCTTTAGAGTATATACAGATTCCCAGAATAACTTATGAAGCAAGTTTTTTTCGAGACATTTATTTTCTCCATATTATTTGCATGAAGAATGTTGTGCATATAGTCTGTTAATCCCCTTTTTTTTCATATTGATCTTAAATATATCATTTTGATGTTCTCCTCTTCATTTACTAGCAAATCATAGTAAATGAAGAGGAGACCTCCATACCAATACTACCCATCATATTCATAGATGGGTAGTATTGGTATGGAGGCCTGCAATGCTGTCATCAATCTACTCTTGTTCCACAGCAGGCTTCCATACCAATACTACCCATCTATGAACACAAACTGTGGAAAGATTTAGGAAAACACATATGGTTTTCTCAGGGCATTTGGTCATATCTGGTAGATGAACAATTTCACAGTTATTTGCAGATAACCATTTTATAGTTTACTGTTCATCCTTATGATTAGATTTTCAATTTATTGTCTGGTCGTGCACTTTGTATCATGTTAAATGGCTTTCTTTTTTTTTCTGATTTCCCCCAGTGCTGGAGTATAGTTTCCCAGTATTTCATTCATGCTGTTTCATCTTTTCATAAATGCTTTCTGTCACTAACCTTAAATCCTGTCTGTAGTTTTGAACAGTTCTCACCATTCCTCTTTCCATCTGATAGGTATCAACAAGTTGTGTATGGGGGAGCAATATCCAGGAAAAGGAAAGTCACTAGTGGAGTGCCTCAGGGCTCTGTTTTGGGGCCATTACTGTTTAACTTGTATATTAACGATATAGGTGAAGATTTGGATGGAGATATTCAGTTGTTTGCAGATGATGCACAGTTGGGACTAACATGAAGAGTAGTGAAGATGTTGTGGCCTTACAAGAAGACTTGAATAAATTGAGTGATTGGGCATGGAAATGGAGATATGAGTTCAATGTTCCAAAATGTAAGATTTTAAAATTTGGAAAACAAAGATGGGATGTAGAATTTATGCTTGGTGATGATATATTGTTGGAGGTGGAAGAAATAAGAGATCTGGGGGTGATAGTGGACAAGGATCTGAAATTTAGGGGACACATAGCCAATATTGTGAGGACAACACAAAAGCTTGGAATGATGCAAAGGACAGTGATGTGTAGAAGTAGGGAGATTCTTGTTCCATTGTATAAGGCTTTGATTAGGCCACACATGGACTATTGTGCCCAGATTTGGTCACATGGTTTTCAGAAGGATGAAGAGATGTTGGAAAGGGTCCAAAGGCGATGACTAAGGTAGTTTCTGACCTCTGGAATGTCGAGTATGAGGAAAGATTGAGAAGATGTAATTTGCAGAGTCTGGTGGACAGGAGGAAGAGGGGAGATATGATAGAGATCTACAAGTTGTTAAGGGGTTGTTATAGGATCAATGCTGGAGAAGTTCTACAGAAAATAGTGGTGGGAGATCGGGGGAGAACCAGAGGTCATCCCTGGAAACTGTATAAAGAGGGTGTGAGTAGGGGATTGAGAGGCAGGTTTTTTTTGTGCAGAGTTGTGAATGATTGGAATGCCTTGCCTGAGAGTGTGGTGTCTGCAAGGAGTTCGAATGTTTTCAAGGTATGGTATGATGAGCTGTGTGTGATAAAAGGACCTCCCAGATTAGTCTTCGACTCCATGAGGTCTCGGGGTAATAATAATAATAATAATTTGACAAATGCCGTGGTATCATACATATCCCAAGTTATGTGATCTTCCCAAATCAGTGCCTTAAACACTGATCTCCTTGCCATATTTTAGTGGGATGAGGATAATCCTGTCAACTTCCTTGTCATTATAATACAGTCCTGTCTTGATTTATTCAAGAAAGACCACACTTCACTTTCTCCTCACTGTTGGTAATACTGAGATCACATGAGATCAGATATCTTCTTGGATTGACTTAAACCTCCAGCCTCTCTTGGCATAAGCACATAACTATAGCCTCTGTCTCTAAAAAACTATATAATTTTCTGCTCAAGACATTACTTATCAATCTTTACAACTCCTGACATCCACATCTTCCCTACCCTAGAATATTGTTCTCACATATGGGATGGTGCACCAAAAAACCTCTCAAAACATGCATGATCTGTTGAGAAAAGAGCTTTTAAGTTAACTGGTGATTGTATCTGAAAAACTCATTCCACCCGCTTTTTCACAGCTGTTTTCTTTCCTCCTTATGCCTCTTTTTTCCTTTATTTTCATGGGTAATGTTGTGCTAAATTGGCAGCTGCCATTCCTCCACTAAACCCAAAAGCAACTGCTAATCAACATCCATTTACAGCTAGCTCCAGACATTCTGAACCAACTTCTTGTCCCCTTACTTAATTTCCTTTGTTCCTTTGGAACAGCCTTATCTACACACAGTTTTCTCTATTAGACTGCAACCTCCAGTTCAAAAAACATATCAGTAGGTTTCTTCTTGATCATCTGCCAACACATAGCACTGATGTGCTATAAGTTTTGTAATCTTTCATGTGTGAGATTGATATTAAAAAAAAATATATATATATATATATATGTGTGTGTGTGTGTGTGTGTGTGTGTGTCTATATATATATATATATAGAGAGAGAGAGAGAGAGAGAGAGAGAAATAATAACTGTCCATAATAGGATGCATTGACATTGGGTATGTATCGTTTACACTCCCACTACTGATAATGGATGAATTTCATCTTTGGAAGAGCAGATGGGAGAGTTTGAATATTGATTTTATTTTTACTTTTTTTTTTCTTCTTTTTTTTCAGAAGCTTTCATAATATAGTGTTATGAGAACTGATAACATTAAGCTAGATATATCAGAGAGAAAGAAAGATTGATAGTAAGAGACCATGATGAACTAAGAGGACAGAGCAGTGAACTTTTCATAACAGGAACAGACAGCATTTGATATCCCTTTGATAAATGAATGGCCTGTGCCACCTCACCAAAATTTGGTTTCTTCCTAGGTTGCTTCTAAGTTTAACAGTATAATTTTCATAAAACAGTGTTGTATATCATTTGTATGTCATGTAGCTGGTTTCAAAATTTTTTTTTCTAAATTTCCATAGGTATTTTAATTTTTAATTATAATTTAATAATTAATGTGAAAATTTAATAATTTAATTTAATAAATTATTAAATTAAAAATTTAATTATTAAAAAAAGAAATTTAATTTAATAAATTATTAATTATTAAATTAAATTTTTATTAAAAATGAAAATTATTAAAGAAAATTTAATAATTAATGAAAAAAAGAAATTAAAAAATTTATTTTTTTCATTGTTAATTGTGTGGGATATTGCAAAAAAGTACTTGTTTTGCTGTGAGTAATGGTATGCCTGGCTGTTACATAGTCTACACCAAATGCACATCAAAGTGAGATGCAGCAGAATGCATTTTCTGTTATTTTTCAATTTGTAACAGATATCATCAGTTGGATTTCCAATATTAAAGTGCCTCCATTTGATTTTATTTAGTGGAAGGTGATCATACGATTCACAAGCAAGATCCCTCTTTTTAGGGCATCCTTGGAACTTCATAAGCTGTTAAGTAGCATCGTTGTTAATACCTAACTATAGATGTATACATGATAGAAATTGGATATTTGCATATACCAAGTTCTGTTGTTATTGACGGACAGAATATTAGTGCTATATTGATGGAGCAGTCTCAGGGATAGAGCATAGAATGCTGAAGCATTCAGGAACAAACTCAGCCTGAGGACTGGTATGGCCATTTATTCCAGACAATGGAAAATGAAATCCTAGGTATTGGAGGTCTGCAATAGATCGTTGAGTCTGTATTGCCAGAATAGTAGAATTTTAATACTGGAAGATTTTATGTATGTTTGATAGTTGAAAAAATTCTTTCTAACTGCTTTGTATCAGATGTACAAAAAAAAACTTGCATAAGTTTACTGTATAATTATTTTTAACTTCAATGATATCTTTGGTGTTAATTATATATAGATGATCAAGGAATGTGGTTTTAACTACTAGAGATGATCAAGAGACCGCAGATATGAGAGTCCTAAGAAAGATTAGAGGCGTGAACAGATGGCATCAATGGCAATATCATATTAAAAATGAGGATATTAGGAAAGAACTTGACATTGTCAGCATCCAGGAATGCGTTAGCAGAGCTAATCTCAGATGGTATGGTCACTTAAATAGAATGGGAGAGGAAAGATTAGCAAAACAAGTGTTCTCTGCTAGGTTGGCAGGAAAACGACCCAGAGGAAGACCAAGATATAGGTGGATTGATACGGTACAAAGTGGCTTAGACGATAGAAATATAAGATCTGATAATGTTGGAGTCTTGACAAGTAACAGACTGATTTGGAGGAAAATTGTAGATAGGAAGTTAGTAATGATATAATTTTTTCATGTAGTACTGTCATATCCTGTACACCCCTTGAGGGTACATGGCAGGAATTTGATGATGATGATGATGATGATGATATCTTTGGTGTTAATTATATATAAATGATCAAGGAATGTGGTTTTAACTACTATGGTTTTGAAAGAAAAGAAGTGGTTTATTTCCTAGGGTTACAATGCTTTTGCATAAGATCTTAGACTGGTGGTATTGGACTGATGGAAAAAGAAAGTCCGAATATGGTGAAAGAGAGAGTCTCTCTTTTGGAAAATCAGTGTCAAAAGTGTAAAATTTTAGTTACATCTTGCCAGATGCAACTAAAATTTTACACTTTTGACTGAGATTAGCAGTTAACCCAGTTGACTGCAATCAATTTTTTTTTTCAAAATACCAAAGAAAGAAATATTGAATCATTATCCCTCAAAGTGTACCCATGTTGTCTTCTGTATATCCTAATACTTTGTTCTTTCATGGCTGAAGGGAGTGTTATCCCTTGTGTAGTATACAATTTTTTTTTCTTGTTAAAAGGTTTTAGAACCAACATAAAAGTGCAAGGAGCTAAGAGGGTAGCCTTGTTTTAGTCTTTTTGGCTTTTGACTGGGTCTGATACACACCCATTAACTAGGAAGTAGGTGTGATCTTTAAAGGTACCTGTGGCATAACTATAAACAAACAAACAAAAAAAAAAATGCCACAACATAGTTGTCTGGTATAACTATGTTGTGCCAGACAATTTGATATAATTACATCAGTATTATATCGAATTGTCTGTCACAACATGGTATTGACACTAAAAACAGTATCTAGTGGGATGAAGCTTGTGTTCTCCATAGAAGCAGGTTTAAATATGAACGCCTTTTCAAAGAAAGTTGAGAAGCCCTTTTTTCATCGGCCAAATCTGAATCGGAATGATTGCCCCTCTCTCCCCCCCCCAAAAAAAAAGTCTGGGAGATTCTTATCTAATGTAACCATCAAAAATAGTCTTAATAATAATTTTAATATTATTATTTATATTAATTTCTAGCATGCGGCAACAGTTTTTAATTGATAAACCACCGACTGTTGTATGTACCTTGTATTCCTGTTTCTTTGATCTGCTTGTTTCTAGACACTGATGTACTGTTATTTTCAGTATGAAATATCTGTACTTTCATTTAAGTTAATTACTGTGGTTATCGTGTAATTGTCTTTAAGAAGTAGGTGACTCTACTGAGAATTAACTCATTGGCAAAAGTCAACTTTATATAACTAAATACATAAAAACACATAAGAACCATTACAATATAAGTTGAAATGGTTTCTACATGTTTTTATGTATTTTAATAATGTTATGGTTCATGTTAGCCTTTTATTGTATTTTTTTTGTTCATCCTAACCAGAAGAAGCCATCCATATCTGTGGTAAAACTAGTACATTTCATTTTTTACTATTATGAACAAAATAAACCTATTTTATTTCGTTTTATAACTGATTTTTATTTGTCATAAGTCTATATAATCGTCATCAGATTTACTTGCTGTCGTTCTTTTTTGCTCTGCTTACTTCACCTTTCTTCCTTCTTGTGCATTTTCATGAATTTTGCTCACTTTCACATATTTTGTTCATTATAAAATAAAATTATGCTTCTTATTACTCTCCTTTCATCCTCTTTTAGTGCAAAGGCTACTTTCTCCAGTGAAATAACCTATGGAATTTGGAACTTGTACCAAACAAACTTCGTGAAATATAATAGGTACAAGCTGGTCCATAATTTATGTAATACTCTTTTCTGGACTTATTGACCCATCCATCCATCATGAACTGTAACTCTCTTTCAAAAGTTACACAACATATTTGTGAACCAACCATTCTCTAGTGCATCACAAATTTCACAAAAAAAAAAAAAAAGCAAAAGCAAATAATGTTCAAAAAATGAAATAATTAATATTAGCTGGCCTGGTTGGCCAAGTGGTTAGCGTATCCGCTCTGCGCATTCGAATTCTGCTATGGGCATGGATGTTTGTGAAAATACTAGTGGTGGTCGGCGGTAGAAAATGCGTTGGTGTAGATGAAGACGGTAACTACAGTTGTTGGAGTGGTGGAGACAGAGAGTTGTAGAGTAGGTACCCTCCCTCGATGAGTCTTTCGACTCCCTGGAGGTGTTATGTAATAATAATAATAATATATGCTTACTTATCCATCATCCTCTTCATGCCTCATGGCACATAAGACTGAGATTTGTTTGTTCCAGATACCTCTGTCTTGACCACCAGTTTAGCTTCTCTCCAGCTCTTCTACCAGCCAGCTGTTCTTCTCTCCTTGTCTGTCATTCTCTGCCAAATTAATTTTGGTCTTTCCTTATTCCTTCTGGGATCCATGACAGCTGCTCTAGAAATCTCTGCTGTGAATTTTCGATATGTGTCCAATTCATTTCCATCCGCATTTTTTTATTTCATTGGTGATACTTTTTTGCTCCATCAGCTTATATAAGTCATTGTTTGTTATACATTGGGATCAAAATATTTTTAATATTTTATGCAGACATTTTGTTTGAAAACTATTTAATTTAGCTTTTTTTTTTTTTTTTTTTTTTTTTTTCTTCCATGTCTCTGATCCATATAAAATGCAGCCTTAACACATCAGTGCTATTGAAGATTTTTTTTTATTTTGGTTTTATTATGATGTTTGGATGATTTCCATATATTGTTTAATTTTCTGAAAGCAGTATTAGCTTTTGTCAATCTATGCATTATATCCCTGTCAGTTCTACCTTCAATATCTAAGTATACATTTGTTCTCATGTAAAATTCTTAACTTATTCTACAGCATGTTGATTGATTTTAATTTTTTGTGGGATTTGCTTTAGTTTAAGAACATTTTGTTTTTAAGACCAACCATTTCAGATGTTTTATACAAGTCTTCCAATTTTGCTTATATATCATCATATTTTGATTATGCCAAAACTATGTTATCAGCATAATCTTCTAACTGAGACATGGAATTTCATTTAATTCCTCTTTTTGCACCTGTAACTTTTCTCATAATCCAATCAGTGACTATGTGAAACAATAAACCAGACATTACACAACCATGGCTCACACCAGACCATATTTCAAACCATTCAGATGTTTGCTGTGCAGTAATGTAACTTTTACTTCCTTTCATCTGGAATTCTTCCTTCCATTATGGAATTTCTGACAAATATGTGAAAATAATCAGAAATGTATAAAACATTTCTGATTATTTTCACGTATTTGTCAGAAATTCCATAACTTATGTGACACCTCCAGGGAGTCCAAAGACTCATCGAGGGAGAGTGTGCCAACAAGCATCGAACGATTGATCTCCTTCCAACTACTAATCACACTCAAACTTGCTTAACTTTTTTTTTTATAATTAACCATAATATTTCTCTTATCAGTATTGTCAAATGCTTTAACAAAATCTATAAAATTTATATATAATGGAATTCTAACTGTGCTTTGTTCAGTGATTTTTCTGAGTAAGTTTTCAGGTCTTATATGATAGCCAAGCCTTGTTCTTTTTCTCCTTCTTTAACATCCAGTCTCTTGTAACCTCATTAATACCATTTAAAATTTTTTTCCATTGCTTTTCAATCATGTCTTCTGGACTTTCTCACTTTCTAGCTTCTCATTTTCCAAAATATGAAATAGATTTTTTTTATCATAAATGGAAAAATTTTCTTAATTTAATTATTTTTAATTTAGACGTATCATATTTTATCTTTCTGTTTTGATTTCTAATTTTTTTTTTAATCTCATGCAATTGTAATTCAATTTCGGATGTTACTAAGTAATGATTTGATCCTACATCAGCTCCTCACCTTAATAACATTTAAGAGTGCACTCCTAAAAGTACTCTTGATTGCAATATGATAAATTTGGATTTTTGTTTTACCATCTAGTGATATCTAGATCATTTTATGTTTAAATAAACTTCCTCCTCTCACCAGATTATTCATTTCACAAAATGCCATCAGTAGTCACCATTCTTATTTCTAGGACCACATGCTTTATTACCTACTGCTTTCTCATCTTCATTATTTCTTTTGCCAACTTTGGCAAAAGAAATAATATAAATGTATATATATTATAAAAATACATTTTATATAATAAGAGTATTAGTTGTCAACACAGCATCAGTTTGCTATAGGTTTGGCAGCCTCACATGTGGGAGTTAATATAAAAAACAAATTTATGAATATTATTTGAATTACACAGGCCTGCAAAATTCGAGTCATGAAACGAATTTGTCTGGAAACCATTAACTGTTTCTGATTTATTTTTGACCGCTGATTTCTTTCAAATATCTCTTCCATTTTTCTCTATCACGTAAGGATTTTTCACAAAATGGATCTCAATATTACAGTAAAATAGCTTTAAAATGCATTATATTAAGTAAAATAACAGTATTTAAAATTTTCCATAAACATTTTTGGAATGAAAGTATTGGAAAAAAATTTTTTAATTAAAGTAATTAAGGATTAATCTTTAGTACATACTTTATATTTCGTTGTGGTGTCTTTTTATTTTTCCTTCAAAGCTTCTTTTTGAACTTTTTCTGCGAAATTCTTTTCCCCGGTCATCTCTGTGCAACATCCAGCAATAATCTGCCATCATGTTGGCATTCCACCTGCCCTGATACCTACTTTCCATCTCCTTGATGTCTTGGTGGAATCGCTCTCCTTGCTCTTCGCTGACAATTCCCAGATTCTTGGGAAAGTAGTCTAAATGAGAGTTGAGAAAGTGCACTTTTAAGCTCATAGAGCATCCCAAATCCTTGAATTTCTGCAGCATGTCTTCCACAATCATTTTATAGTTGGGGTCCTTGTGATTTCCTAAAAATTTGGTCACCACCTCTTTCAAAGCTTTCCACACTTCTTTCTTTTTCTTCAAACAGTTTATCCTTCATAAGTTCTGATGTCCAGACCGATAAAAATACCTTCTTTCAATTTTGCTGTAGACAATCGCAGAAATTTTGCACAGATGTATTTAAAACACTCTCCTTCTTTCAACAAAGCCCTGATAAATTGCTTCATCAATCCTAGCTTTATGTGAAGCGGGGGTAAAAGTATTTTTTCCTGAGCAACCAAGGTGTCGTGTAACACATTTTTACTTCCAGGTTCTAATGTGACTCTTTCTGGACATTCCTTCTTGATCCAATGTTGCTCTTGATCTCGGCTGTCCCACTCACACAAAAAGCACGGGTATTTGGTGTATCCTCTTTGTTAGGTGAATTTTTGCAACCTCTTGAAGCTATTACAAACACCACTTAAAACACATTAAACGAATTTTAAACACCACGTTAAACGAATTTTAATGAATGACATCAACACTATTACACGACACTATGTAAAAACATTAAAAAAAATGCAAACACATTAAATTAAATCTTCACACTAACTTAGAAAATATGCCACCTTTCAGAAATATGATAACCTTAGCAGTCAATGACTAAAGTTCAACTAAAGAATCACACAAGAAAATGTGTGATTCTTTATTGTGTTATATAACTATTGTGTTATAAAAAAAATTGTGCCCCATATACCTATCCTGTATCACCTCTTCAATCTATCTTGTTCAATTAGCATCTACCATACAACCTGGAAACAGGTCCACATGTAGCTCATCCCAAAGAAAGGTGTTAAAAGTCAACCAACAAACTACTGTCCAGTTGCTCTCACTTCTGTTCTCTCTAAAATTATAGAGAAGGTCATCAACAGCCAACTCTTGAACCACCTAGAGACATACCAACTAATTAATGATCCCTCTCTCGCAGTGTTCAGCTTCTGCCTTGTTTCTCTTCTACAGATACTTTCATGGGCAGTACTCTGCTGAATTAGCCACTATTATTCCTCCACTCTCCTCCAAAATCATTAAAACAGGAACTACTGCTAACCAACACCCTTTTCCAGTGCATCTTGAAACTCACTGAACCAACTTCACTTCCTTCTCTTTCATTCCATCTACTTCTATCCTTTAGAACGGTTTCTCCCACTCTGCCTTCCCAAAAGATTACAACCCTCAGCTGCTCAAGCAAAATGTGAAGAGATTCCTCCTTTTTTTTTCTATTCCTCCTGTCAACACACAGCATTAATGTGCTATTGGTTTTGTGGCCTTTCAGGTGTGGATCAGATACGTAAAAAAAAATATATATATATATAATGTCTTTGAAAAGTCTAGCAATATTACTGAATATTCATTTCCCTTATCTAACTCTATTGTCACTTTATTATAAAAAGTTTGCAAATTGCTAAGGCAAGACCTACCTTTCACAAAACCATGTTGTCTCTTATAGAATATCATATTCCAATCCACCCTGTCTTGCATTCTGTCTTTCACCAATTTTTCCAATACTTTAATCACTACTCCTGAGGTGCTGATTGGCCTATAATTTGTCACTTCTCTCTTGGAACCGCCTTACAGTGGGACTATTTTTCCCTCTTTCTTCTCCATTGGCATTGGCACCATCTCAGTAATGAGGCTTAAATTAAATAGCTTGGTCAGGGGAACTGATAATTCCCTTGCACGTTCTGTTCCTATTACCGTATCATCCTCAGTCAACAAGGTCGTTGCATTAATGCCCGTAACTTTTGGCCAAGTTGTGCTAACCAGAACCAAAAACCTCTTCCCTTATTTTGAATACTTCTGGCATTAGTATACATAAATTGCAATACCCCAACCCTTTAATCCCACAATGCATAAGACGCACTTTCTTACCTTAAAAATTTATCTTAAAAATGGGGCGCGTCTTATATAATGAAGGTAAAGATTGTTTCCTTTTTTCAAAGTCATACGCATTCCCTTTTATGTTCCAAGATCTTTGTAGGTGGTTAATGGTGCAATCAAATTGATGCGTGACCTTCATGGGACTTCTAGCACGTCATTGGCTAAGAACGGGGAGTCCCTATTCAAGTTTCATAATATCTTATCCGAGCAATCAGTTACCGATGTTTATCAGTATTGAGTTGACATGTTGAGATGAGATATTTTGTGTTTAGTTTGATATTTCCCTGTAGATTTTAGTGATGGAAAAAAAACAGGCGACATTCATATTCTTCAAGTTACAAATTGCAGGTTGTAAAATATGCAGACGAACATGGGAATAGGGAAGCTGAAAGACATTTTGGACCTCCGCCTACAGAAAAATGATTAGAACTTGGCATGGTCAGAAGGAGATTTTGTACAATTTGAATAATGAAAAGTGCGCGGAATGTGGAAAAATTGCGAAGTGGCCAGAACTAGAGACCGAAGTTTTGAAATGGGTACAAGAAAATCGGCAAAATGGCATTGCAATTTCAACAAAAATGATTCGTACACATGCAGTCAAAGTAGCCTGTGAGCATAACATTGAAGATTTTAAAGGTGGTGCGTCATGGTGTTACCATTTCATGAAACGCAGTTGACTTTGTATGCTTACAAATGTGGATGAATGTACAAAAATGCGTACAAAAATCAGTCAAAAAATGCCAAAAGAATATGAAAACAAAATTATTTCTTTTCATAAATATGTGATTCAACATCGAAAAAATTGCAGTTTTGAAATGGTTTAAAGTTTAGGTTTTTACCAGAAAATTGTATTAAATTTCTTGGGTGCGTCTTATACATAGGAGCATCTTTTACACCAGAAAATATGGTACATTTGCAATCATAGCTTTCTGTTTCATTTCACCTTTATCATACCACGGTAACAGACTCACAGCTTTTACTTTGTTGCTTTTTTTTTTTTTTTTCACATGCACTAGTAACTCTTTCATATCTTCTCACATACCACACATCACCTGCTAAATCATTTGTACCATCCAAAATGAACACCTTTCACCTTAACTCTCTGCAGCTTTTCAACATCACTGACATCCTTAATCTTAGCACCAGGAAAACAATTTCTTGACATTCTCCTCAAGTAGTCTTCTTATCAATGAATCACCACACAAAATTCAATCCTTATTCTTATAATACTTTTGCTCTTTCATATTTTGCTTTCTTTTGCTACTGTGTCATACCTTCTACAAGGCATTTTTCAACCAGTCAATCTCATGTTTTCTATGGAGAACTTCATGTAAGTGCTCTATCTTTTCCATTACGATGTGGTCATTATCTTCATTTTCCACCATGTCATTCATACAATCACTCCTACTACTTATAACATTAACACAGGTACAGAGATATCATCCAAGTGAGGATATCTCTGTACCTGTAGCAATAACTAATGTGAGAATTGAAGTTAAGAAATCAGAGATACTTAGTATATTGCAAAATTTAAATACAAACACTGCTGTAGGTTTAGACGGAATATCAGCTCAGGTGTTGCGTGAATGTGCAAAGGAATTGTCAACGCCTCTTACTTGGTTATTTAACTTAAGTTTGAACTCTGGTATGGTCCCTAGGGAGTGGAAGAAGGCAAAATAGTTCCTTTACATAAAGGTGGTTCTAAAACTGCAGTAGTTAATTACACACCAATCACCATCTCAGGAGTGGTTGTAAAAGTATTGGAAAAGTTGGTTAAAGACAAAATTCAAGAATGGGTGGATCAGGATATGATACTCTATAGGGGCCAACATGGTTTTGTTAAAGGTTGATCCTGCCTTAGCAATTTATTAACTTTTTATAATAGAATGACATCTGAGTTGGACAAAGGAAACGGCTACACTGTGGTACTTCTGGATTTTGCTAAGGTTTTTGACAGGATACCCCATGGAATACTGTTGCATAAATTGGAGCAGATGGGGATGGATACTAAAGTGGTGATATGGATAGGAGAATGGTTCAGGGAGAGATACCAGAAGGTGGTGTATGCAGGAGCAGGGTCCAGGATGAGGCAGGTGACCAGTGGTGTGCCTCAGGGCTCTGTGCTTGGGCCATTGTTGTTTAATTTGTACATAAATGATATAGGAAATGGCTTAAAGGGAGATATTCAGTTGTTTGCTGATGATGCAAAGTTGGGTAGTGCAATAAAAAATCAAGCTGATGTTTCGAGTTTGCAGGATGATTTAAATAAGCTGGCAAAAGGTAATGGATGAAATGTAGAAAAGTGTAAAGTTATGCATTTTGGGATTAAAAGATTTCCAGCTATGTACTACATTGATGGAACGGTACTCCAAGAGATTGATGAGGCTAAGGACTTAGGGGTGTTGGTGGATAGGGAGATGAAGTTCAGGGGACACATTGCTAAGGTGTCCAAGATTGCACATAGGATTACTTGGTTATTGAGGAACACACTAACATCCAGAGATAAAGAGGTTATTATTCTCCTTTATAAAGCATTGATACTTCCACATTTGGATTACTGTGCTCAGGTCTGGTCACCTGGATTCCATGGAGATGAGGAGGTTGTGGAGAGGGTTCAGAGGAGAGTGACTAAATTGGTGAGTGATGTAAGAAATGCTCCCTACATTGATAGATTGAGAGCTTGTGGATTGCAGAGGTTGGTTGGCAGAGAAGAGGGGATATGATAGAAACATTTAAATTACTAAAAGGTTTTTATAAGATTGATAGAGGGGAAATGTTTCTGCTGTGTGATAGTGATGGAAGAACAAGAGGTCATCCCTGGAAATTTAAAAAAAGTGTGGTTAACAAGGGTGTGAGAACGTGGTTTTTCGCCTGGAGGGTGGTGAATGAGTGGAATGCATTGCCTGACTCAGCTGCGAGTTCTTCGTCTGTAAATGAATTCAAGAAGAGATATGATAAATATTGTTTTGATACTTTGGGTCTCCCGCAAAGAGTCTACTGACTCCATGGAGATACCAGTAATAATAATAATAATAACAATGCCTAGACCTACCTGGGGTATACCAGGCCCCTTTCAACTGTAAGTTGTCCTACTTTGGCCAAACAGGCAGGACAGCTAATATCAGAATTTCAGAACACATGGACTACATCCAGTTTCTTCAATACAGCCACTCTGGTCTTGCAGACCATGCGCTGGATACCCGCCATAGAATACGGTGGAAGAAAACCACGATAATACACCGTAGTAAATTCAAATACTAAAGGCTTTTCATGGAATCAGCTTCAGCCCTAAGAAACAATCCAAACCTGAACAAATTTGGTTGCATGAGACTGCCCCAAATTTGGGAAACCTACATCAGAAGACCTTCATTCCAATCGCCCAAGAATACCAACATTACCTCCTAGGGGCACCATCAGGACTTTTAGGAGAAAGAATAGCTTCCTGCTTCATCCTCATTTACTGTTTGTTGTGCTTGAGTGCACGTGTCTTGTTTTTAAGTTCCTGTGAAAATGGCAACGTGACATTGCCGAAATATTTGAAGTGTATTAAAATTTATTTTAATGTATATCCTAGTATACGTTGTAATTTCCTTAAGCTATTTAGTAAAAATGCATAACCAACGTCTAAGCCTTTTCAGGAGAATAACAGTGCCACTCGCATTATCATGCATTTTGTCTTTTAACTAACAGGTA
Source organism: Typopeltis vanoorti (assembly GCF_054136105.1). Classification (NCBI taxonomy): domain Eukaryota; kingdom Metazoa; phylum Arthropoda; class Arachnida; order Uropygi; family Thelyphonidae; genus Typopeltis; species Typopeltis vanoorti. The sequence goes on along the minus strand of NC_143552.1, from coordinate 151,311,771 downwards.
TCATTCTTCTTATTCTCATCACATGGCTGGCATTCACTCACAAAATGCTTATGACAAACAAGTTCTCCAGTGCAAAGGCCATACATTTCACACACAGCAGCAAACATAATCCTGCACATTAAAATTGCCTCCCATTGTTTTGTGCATCTGCACTATGATGCACAATACTACAAGAAAACAAACATTAAACCTTTAAAAATTAGAAAATTAAGCACACTATCCTTACAGTTAATCAAACCAGCACTCATAGATATAATGATGCAAAAAAAAATGACTTAATTATTAGATATATGAAGAGCCAAAGGCTTCAATTCGGCGACATATAACTTGTTTAAGTTAAGGGATATTACATCCCATATAGTTTCTTAGCCGAATGGGAAACTCAAAGAGTTTCATGCCGAATATAGTAGATAGTAGAAACTATATAAAGTTCGGCGATTCCAAGCGTAAGCAAATACCTGGATACTGCAGCAACTGACCCTAAAGGTAGTGCAAGCTGAGGCAACTCGTGTCAAAGGTGGAGCAAGCTCCGATCACTATTCTTAATATTTACCCATAATGTGAACTTAGCTCCTAAGAGCTGTATTATTGTTCGACATTATGAGAGGTCACTACCCAGACCGGTTTCAACCTTTATTGAGGTAGAATGGGAGTTCATGCCTTTCATCACTGGCCTCTTTAGATTTAAAAAAAAGTTGTGCTGAGAGTCAGCTTGATAGTGAGAGAGGAGGAGGAAAGATAGAGTGGATAGTAGTAGATAGTTAAAAGAGGCCTCAGTCGATCTACTTGGCCTGACTTAAATGTCAGCACCAAGCAGATCTCCGACATTATCTCCCTCCATCCGTTCTTTTCAGCTTTCCCCGGTCAGTCACCTCTTCAGGTGTCTGCCCGAGGAAAGTGGGGAAAAACAAATGAAAGAAGCACCACATGAAAAAGAGGAACTAGTAAATAACATTAAAAATTACATATGACAGTTTGTAAGAAACTAGGTAAATTCTGAAATTTCAACCTGAATGACCAGTTTAATACTGAGAAGAGCGGGGGCAGAGCCTGGCCTGGGTGATGCAGCCCACAAGGAGCTGCACCGCCTCGGTGTAAGCCTTCGCAGCCCAGGTTCTCAGGATACCCCCTCCTGTGTGGAATAGACATAGACCTTTTTTACAACAAAAATTCTAATCTGAAAGAGGACAAAAAGAAGAAAAAACAAACCAGATTTTTTTTTTTTTTTTTCCTCTGGCAGATCGATACTAGGAGTCGACTGACATGTTAGGCGAGGTTTAAATCCTCCTGCTGTCTATTGTTGTGGGTTTTAATGATGAGATCTGCTAATTTGTCTCCACGGACGTGGTTTAGCATGTAGAGGCCTCTGTGCAGTGCTAGTCCCACGTCGTCCTCTGCATCGATAAGACCAATGATCTTTTCAGGAGTGATTTCATCTATATTATCGACAAACACGTCGTTCCATTCTGCACTGACGACTCTTGGCCCGTTTTGTCCTGTGAGTATCAGTTGAATGTCTCCGAATGTTTCTATAGCTTTTCTTAGTCTCGCCGCCTCCTCAGGGAAATCTTTTAAGAGATGCAATATAGGTGCATTGGCCTTTGCGTGAGGGAACTTTGTGGGTTCTGAAGTTGACTTTATATTTCCAACTTGTGCTGGACTTCCTTGTTTCGATTTTTTCATATTTACTTCTTCAGGGCTGGCTGGCCTCTTTTGTGTGGTTTCTGCATTGCTGATTTCCATATCTACTGCCTCCGTGTCCTCGTCTATTGTGACTGCAGTGATAGTTCCGTTTTGTTGGTGCTGCTGGTTATTTTCGGTTGTAGTGGCGGTTTGATCGGTGGCCAGTTCCTCCTGCCCTTCATCTCTCCTGGTTGCAGGCTTCTCCACTGGTGTACTTGGCAGTGTTTCGGAGGTGGCGGCATGATTCTTTGTTGTTCCCTCATGCGCGGCCTTCAGGGTGGGGAACTCATTCAGTTCTGCGCCAATAACATTTTGGGCTGTTGTTTCCGTGTTGGGCGTAATAGTGCCTCCCATTTTTCGGCCAGATTTCTGTCCGGACAGGTGTCTATTTTATGGCTCTTAATGCCGCATTTTAGGCATGCCGATTGGCACTGTGCTAGTGTATGACCCGCTGTTAGGCAGTTCCTACACTTTAACTTCGGGCACTGGGCCCCGAGATGAGTCAGGGCTCCACATTTAAAACATTTCCTCTTCACTCCCGGGTAACTCACCATTACCCTGGCCGATCCGATCATTACAAAATTCGGAACTTCTGTTTTCATCGTTAACGAGAACGTGACTTCCCCCGACATCCATTCAGGGTAGTCAGCGTCTTTGCCTACTTGGACATCTCGTACGGTTCCCCATTTCGAAAAGACTTGATTAATTATGTCGTTGCCTCCTTCTAGGTATTCCAGAGGGAATCGCTCTATTCTCATCTTTTTAGAGATGCTACCAACGACAAAAGGATGGCAAAGTTTCCCTTGACACTCAACCCCTTTGAGTAGTTTCTCCCTTGTTGTTGTATTTTTACAAACTACTTGATATCTGCCACCCCCATAGGGGATAAAGCCAGAAATATTATCTGCCCCTACGCAGTCAATTAGCGCTTTCGCAAATGTCCTCTTGTGTACACTTGCGTCGATTTCGAACCCGAGGGTTCTTACTCTCGGTAGAGCCGGAGACATACTTCAAAAAAAAAAGGGAAGAGTAGACCCTTGTACGATCCGAGTCCATAAAAGGACAGACCTGTAGAAAAGGCCAAGCTTTCCCTGTTTGCGGATAAGAAAAACCTGTTAAACTTAGGTACAGGGGGAACACAAAGAACCAAAGAAGTTTAATTACCAAGGCAGCAGGACTGTAATAGGAGCTCTCTCTCTCGGGGTCTGGAAACTGGAATCCAAGGCTGGGATACTTTCACTGCAGAGCTGGAACATGGAGCTTTCTCTCGGGGCCGCTAAATCAGGTCTCATCAGTGAGTAGCTAGACCTAGTTAATCGAGTTTTGCCATGAGGTGTCCTAATAAATTATTAGATATATGAAGAGCCAAAGGCTTCAATTCGGCGACATATAACTTGTTTAAGTTAAGGGATATTACATCCCATATAGTTTCTTAGCCGAATGGGAAACTCAAAGAGTTTCATGCCGAATATAGTAGATAGTAGAAACTATATAAAGTTCGGCGATTCCAAGCCTTTATCCAAGCCAAAGTATGAAGCCTTTGGCTCTTCATATATTTAATAATTTATTAGGCCACCTCATGGCAAAACTCGTAGAAGGGTTGTAAGTTCTGTTCGCTACAAACTTGATATTAACTAGGTCTGCCTACTCACTGATGAGACCTCAATAAAGGTTGAAACCGGTCTGGGTAGTGACCTTCTCTCATAATGTCGAACAATAATACAGCTCTTAGGAGCTAAGTTCACATTATGGGTAAATATTAAGAATAGTGATCGGAGCTTGCTCCACCTTTGACACGAGTTGCCTCAGCTTGCACTACCTTTAGGGTCAGTTGCTGCAGTATCCAGGTATTTGCTTACGCTTGGAATCGCCGAACTTTATATAGTTTCTACTATCTACTATATTCGGCATGAAACTCTTTGAGTTTCCCATTCGGCTAAGAAACTATATGGGATGTAATATCCCTTAACTTAAACAAATGACTTAATTATTACTAAATACTTCCAAAAAATACTTATCTTTTGACACTGAAAATCACCAGGTGTACTATCTTCTGCTCTCTTCTAGTGAATCCCATTTGTATTGTCCTGAACTTACACAAAGTCACTGTGAACAATAACATAGTCACTGAGGTATTTTTTTTATTTCATGTTTTCTTTCCATCAGAATTTGTGCACATCTTTAAGTCTGAACACTGTATTGATAGTGATCCAATAGGTACTGACCATTATAGTTTTGTGCTTTTCTCCAGATTTTCCCAAAACATTTCTGCATGTCTGGTATTCATCTCCCACTTTGATGTTTATATCTTCAAAAAGGATGGTTTGCCTTTTTTCTTTATGTCGACTGCCTTCCCTAATGACTGAAAAAATTATTTCCCTTCTTCCTCATTTGGCAGAAAAATGTCTTGGTGTCAGTTCCCACTTTGATATTTTTCCAATCACTTTACTTGAAATTGTCTTAAAGTCAGTTTTATCTTCATGTTTAGTTTTTTAAATACTGTACCTCCTTCTTTTTTCTGATCGCCTGAAAGATAGCATCTCTAGCTATTATTTAGAAGACTTGCAGTTTTTATCTTTGTTTCAATGTTTATGTCATACTTCTATAATTTTCTTCTGCCAGTTCCACCTTCTTTTCCATTGATCCTTATGTTGATCATATCCATCTTGAATTCTGGCGATGTTTAGTTTGAGTTTTGTTCTAGTGGCTGACTTTTCACTGTTCACCCTCATTTCCTGATGAAAACATTAGGGGGGGGGGGGGTCTTTGTTTAACCAAATGATGCCCTGGTTAAACAGGGGCATGACATTTTATCATGTTGTATCATCTTGTTATTTTGCCAATAGAGAATAGAATTTGGTTGACTAAATCCTGAATTGTCAGTGTTGGAATGTCCTTCTTGACTCTGGTTCGCCATCTTGTTGTAATATGGTTCTTAATAAAAACAATTAATTGCTGGTTGATTACTAATCAAAATTTAGGGAAATTTATATTTATACTGCGCCACCCTATATTTAGATTAGTCCATGTAAAATAGTAGGATCAATCTTCAATTAATTTAGCAGTCTCCTTATTTATACAGGCCGAATTTAATATTTTTCGCTTAGGGCTCCCGCAAGGTTTGAACTTTTTATGAACGGTGCAATGAAAAAGAATCAGACACACACAATATTGAAATCAACAAAACAAAACATTTAATACAAGGTTATATGACATACATAAATTTAACTATGAAAATAAGATAATCTTCAGGTAATCTTCAAGATAATTTGCTTAGTTCTTCAGGTCAAAACATTCATATTAAATTAGACTTCAAATCTTCAAATATAAATTTCACAGTTCTCTCAATAACAAAGATTGTTCACGCTGATCAATACTACAGAATTTCTTGCCGAATAAATTTGCTGGCATCGCTCAGTTACACTCTATATTTAACACTTAGCAAGCACTTATAACATTATTAATCGTGGCAGTTATTGCTTCAAGAGGAATTACTTTCAACTCCTAACTTCGGTTAAATTCAGTGAAACGCCACAGTAAATGTTAGGATATTTGAGACGGAACTATCACTTATACTGAAATAAAATAAAATAGAACTGTTCTTACCGGAATTAATCCTTAGCACATCAGATTCAACGTGAGCACATTTCAAACTATATTCACTTGTTACTTTGATGGAACACTATTCAAAAGAATTCTTCAAGGAGATCACTGAATTATTATTTATCGCACTACACAATTCTTGACGGGCTTACTATAGGGCAGAATGATTATTCCATGTTTGCTACTGTATAACAAATTGAGCTTTGTACAATCCCTCTTTAAAGCGATATAGGAATATGTAGTAATTCTAAAACTTAGTGGATTTATTCTGAATCTTCTATTAATCTTCAGGTCTTTTAGTTATCTCATTACGGCACTAAATTCCTATTACTGCCACCGCTGACTTTACTCTCAGCTGTCTATAAGTTTTCTGCTCGTCGCTGTACACTTCTGAATGCTACTCCCTTGAATTCCTTGCCCTTCAGTCCTCTTGTTTACTTTTACCTCTCGCTTATATCCTTCCTTCGTCCCGCCTAAAAACTTGTTCACTCCGTCCAACTCATTAATTTCTCCTCTCCCAATTATCAAAGCTCACGCTCTATGCTCGCGCGTTCTATTTCATTTCTATCTCCATAGCAACGATCAAACCAGAACGTAAAATAAGCATTAGGGTTACATAAGGTTATACCTTTACCTTGAGTAATGAAAAATAACAATAAAAATATTATAGTTACTTAATTTCTCTTTCATTTCATTTACAAATAATAATAAAATATATGTCACAGTTTATATAAGGCACATAAAAGTTGCATACATAGAATTCCTCATAATATTATTGAAGGAATAAAGTAAAAAGATAAATGTTATTTACTACAGAGTCCTTTCAATAGTATAATATACATTAAAATTATATAATTAAATAATAGCTGATAAAATTCAAGGATAATACATGAATAATAAATCTTAAGCAAGGGACTAACAAATAATATTTAAACAAGTCTTGCTTAGTATATGGTAGATTATGTTAAATGTGAATGAAGAATAAAAACATACAAAACAATTTCGTTCACAGTTTAACACCAGCCCATCCTTGTTTGTTCAGTATCCAGGCCAATCTGAAGGACACATTGAAAGTTTTTTCACTTGATTATATTATAAATTAAAGATTCCAAGAAATTATGGTCTTAGTTTAATCCTTTATCCAAGTGTAAGCAAACAATATTTGCATATGAATTATCATCACGACTTCACTACTTGTATATAGAGGCTAATAACTTCACATCATTTGCTTTAGTACTCTAATTCAGAGTATTTTAATAATAGTATGACACCTTTTGATCACTTCTATATGGAAATATATGACTTCTGCATTACTTCCACTTTGGTATCTCTTCTGGGTCTAGCTCCCACTGATGAGACCTCAGTAAAGGTTAAAACGGGTCTGGATAATGGCCCTTCCCATAATGCATAGCATTATACACATCTAAAAGGGAATGTGCTTTGCATTATGGAATATTAAGGCAGTTCATGTGAAATCATTAGCCTTTTGTGAAGATACTTCAGTTGTGAAGATACTTCATGCACAAACTTTGTTTCCTTATAAGGTAAGGTTGTAATATTATTATTATTATTGTATGAGCACCTCTATGGAGTCCAAAGCCTCATCAGGGAAGACCCAAACTATCCACACAATCTATCATACATCTCCTTGAACCCATTAGCAGACAAAGCACTCACAACTGACTCTGGCAATCCATTCCACTCATTCACAATTCTCCAAGCAAAAAATCTAGTCCTCACACCTCTACTGACCTTTATTCAACTTCCATGATGAATGACCCCTTGTTCTGACCCCTCCAGCCAAGTTTCCCCTGCAACAAACCTATAAAACCCTTTAAGCAACTTAAATGTTTCTATCATATGCCCCCTTTTTCTCCCATCAGTCAACTTCTGCAATACACCTTCATTCTATCTTCATAGGGAATATTCCACAAACCGCTCACTATCTTGGTCACTCGCATTGAATCTTCTTCACAGCTTCCACATCCCCAGGAGACCAGACTTGAGCAGATGTGAATGTATTGAGGCCTTATAAAGAGGAATAACAATTTCCTTAGTGATAGTTTTAATGAGTAAATATTTCATCCTAAGTATCTTAGGACATCTTCAGTACAGTTAATTCAAACAGTACTAGGAATAATATACAGTTACGACACATGATTACAATGGAATCCCAATGTGCAGTAGCGTGTTATAGAATTAAATTAAAATATATCTGGAGGAAAAAAAAATACTTCACAGACCAAATCTAAACCGTAATGACTTTCTTGCTATTCCTAAAGTATGGGAAATTGTCATACAAAATTGTGTAAAATAATTTTTTTATATATATATATGCTATCTTATTTTAATGTAATTCCCCCCCCCCTCCATATATATTTTAATTTAATTCTATAACATGGTACTGCACACATTGGGATTCCATTGAAATCATGCACCCTAACTGTATGTTATTTCTAGTATTGTTTGACTTAACTGTACTGATGATGTCCTAAGATACTTAAGTTGAAATATTTACTTATTAAAACTTATTACTGTGGTTATTACGTGTGTTTGTTTAGTCATGAATTCTCTACAGGTTTCATTGTACAATAAACAACTTCCTTATCTCTGCTTGTTAGTGTGTTCTTCAATAGCCAAGTAATCTCATGGGCTACCTTAGCAATATGTCAAGGTAACTCTCTATTTACCATCATCCTAAATCTCTAGCTTTCTCTATTTCATGGATACACATCTTGTAATCTGTTTATCTCATAATGTATAACAGACATTTCTCCACATTGAACTGACACACATTATCTTTTGCCCATACTGACAGTCTATTTAATTCGTCCTGCAAGCTCCCCACATTGTCTTGATTAAATATTACTCTACAATAATTTTGCATCATCAGCAAACAACTGAATATTTTCTTTCTGGTTATTTCATATATAATTAAAAAGTAGTAGCCCTAGCACTGATTCTTGCCGCACAACACTAGTTGCCTGTTTTCGCCTTGATTCTGTCCTTTCATATGCCACTTTTTGATATGTCCAGCAGCCACCCTCTTATTCACATAACTAGTGTCATATTCATCTCCATTTGAGCTCCACATAGAACTCTGTTTGCATAACAGAGTTCCATGTGGCATTCTGTGATATGTTTCTGCAAAATTCAGCAGAATCATAATGTAGCCATTTCTTTTATCCAACTTACTGCTACTCTAATATAAAAAGTTAGTAAATTACTCAGGCATGACTGACACTTTACAAAACCATTGTTGCCCCTCATACAGTATATTCTTATTCACCCATTTTTGAATTCTCTTTTTTAACAATTTTTCCTGTACTTTTATCAGTATGCCTGAGATACTGATTGGTCTATATTTGCTATTGCAATCTTATAACCTCCCTTACATGGAAATTATTTTGCCCTCTTTCCACTCCCTTGGAACTCTACCAGAGCTGAGACTTAAAGAGCCTAGTCAGGGGCATTGCCAGTTCCCATGCACATTCTCGCAAAAGCCGTGCTGATATCCTATCTAATCCTATATCTGTGTTTACATTGAGATTCTGCAATGTTCTAAGAACCTCCAATTCAACTATGTCTGTTTTCACATCGATCTCTGTCACATATGTTACAGCCAGTGGCGGCTCGTGGCTTGAAATCGTGGGGATGCTGCAACTTTTGAAATATACATACACACTGTAAGTACAGTGCATACGTATAGTGTTTGGATAAAATATCAAAATTGTGATAAAAATTTTTAAAAAAATTAAACACGAAAAAATATTGTTTATTATCGATAAAATTATACATTTGGTATAATTCTATAATTCAAAATTACTTAAAAATAAAATATATTCTTCTTGTTTTGTTTCATGAAAAAATACTGTTTATTATCGATAAAATTATGCAGTATAGTATAATTCAAAATTACTTAAAAATAAAATTCCATTATCATAACCCCAATAATGTTCTAAAATAAAAACTATAACAAATGTTATGTCTTTAATTGTAATGTCCAATATTTAAAGAGACAGAGTAAACACAATAAGCACTGCAAACACTCTACTACTGGTGCAAACTGCATATAAACAACAGTGGAACTGCGTGACGGACAGTGGCGCATTACGCTAATAGCTCTTGTCTCACTACGATGTGCATATGCTTGTGCACATTGTAAACACAGTGCTGCTAGTGTCCTTCGCCCTCCTAAGTGCTACAAGATGGATTTTTATTATTTTTTATACAAAATAAGAGAATTGTATAGGATTGTTGATGATAAAATTAAATATTACAAGCAAATATAAATAAATTACTAAATATATTTATATATCGAGAAAAATTGGGGGTGCTGCAGTGCCTGTGCACAAGTCACTTCACTTGAATGATATACCCTTGCAAAGTGGTCACTCAGTAACCCAGCTGTTTTATCTACTTCTTTCACCTCGTCACCATCAGCACTCATTAAGGTTAATCTTCAATAGTCATTCTTCTTAATACTAGCGACGTAATGAAAGAACATTTTGAAATTTACTTTGGCCTGCTCAGCTAGATTTTTCTCATAATCTGATTTTGCCTTTCTGACTATGCTGGTCACTGTTCTCCTTGTATACCTTCCACAGCATTTTTTCTTCTGCATCTCCTGCTGAATGATATTACTCATCCATCTCACTCCTACCTGATTAACCCTCTTTACCCTAGATATATAGTTTGATATACACTGCTTCTTCTAGATGATCCTTAACTTTATCCCATGCATTAATATATGTTTATTAATATATTAATAAACTATAATCCTTACCCTGCAGTGTTTTATGCCATGGCACAAATTTAAGCTTCTTCCTAAGCTTGTCATAATCACCTGCCTTGTAGTTCCACATACAAGGTGTGGCTATTAAATAATGAAACTGGTTGCAAAAATGTGGTTTATTATTACAATTGTACAACTTAAGTGTTATCCCCTTCAACATACTCCCCTTCTCTATCTATACACTGTTCCATATGAATTTTCCATGTTGGAAGCAGTGCTGCAAGTGATCAGGTGTTGTCTGCTTCACTAGTGCTGCTGTTTTCTCCTTTACCTCATGCACCGACTGAAAATGGGAAACAGCAGAGCCATACTTGTAAGAGAAGATCATCACATGTGATGAGACGTGGATTTCCCAGTACGATCCAGAAACAAAGAGGCACTGGAAAACTCCCATGTCACTGAGAATGAAAAAAAAAAAAAAAAGCAAGAATAAGCAAGTCAAAACTAAAGGCAATGCTGATCGTTTTTTTTTTATTTTTTATATCAGTGGCATGGTAATAGTTGAATGGGTACCAGAGGTTCAAACAGTTAACCAACATTATTACCTTGAGGTCCTGGCCAAGCTGAGAGAACAAGTGAGGAAGAAGAGATCCGATCTGTGGAAGAACGTTTAGATTCTCCATCAGAACAACGCTCCAGCCCACAGTCTGTAAAGCAGCATCTGGCTGATATGAAGATCTTGTTGTACCATCCACCTTACTCGCCAGACTTAGCTCTAAGCAACTTTTACCTTTTTCCAAAGTTGAAATCTGCATTGAAGGGCACCTATTTTCAGTTGGTGGATGAGGTAAGGAGAAAACGGCATTACAATTGTAATAATAAACCACATTTTCCCAACCAGTCGTTATTTAATAGCCACACCTTGTATACCTCCTTCCTGACAGAATAACCCTCATTTTACAATCTCCCAAGTCAAGACCGCATTGTCATTTTCACCAATCTTAGGCAATGTGGTCACTTTGGTTATGGATAGCTCTTCTAATCCTGTAACTAGGTCTAGTACTCTCACACCCCTAATCCCTTCCATCACTTGCTGCCTCAATAATTATCTCTCAGTAGGTGCATAAATTCCATTTACTTCCTGCCATGTGATCTTTTTTCCTATATTGGGTCAGGTGCCTTGGTTGGTTCCCAATCCCTTAAAACTCTGTGGAGATCTATGACATTTTAAATGTTGGATATCAGTAAATAAGAATTTACTATATAAAATATTTAAGATGTCACTGAATTAGAGATTTTAAATCCTGCTGATCACAATCAGTGAAATTCTAGTGTTGTCTGAGTCACTTAAACTTTCATTAGCATACAATACAATGTTTAATATTTGATATCTGTCTATCCATTATTAAAAAAGGAACATGTTGACTAGTTGTTACGGCTATGCAGAATTGTGTCCTTGTAGATTTCATTTAAATACACGCGTGCGCATACACACAAATTAGTATATTTTTGAAAAATACTGTCACAAAGCCACATTTTGTGAAAGTATTTGTTATTGTTATCAGTATTTGTTTTTGTTCCTCCGAGAACAATAACCAAAAACTTCTATATATGCATTCAGCTAGTCATACAAAACAAATGCATTGATACACAAAATTCAAAGAAGGAAATGAAACTTCTCTTTCTTTTAGAAAAAAGCAGCATTTAGAAAAACGAAATCTGTTTACTTCTCTTACAACAGTACTACTGCAAATCTTTTTATACTGGAGTGGCACTGTTGTCATGATCATTGTTGTATTGATATCACCTAACTTATTAATCTATTACATGGTGATTTAATGATAGCAATTTAACCAAAATAAATTGAGCATTATACAGTTTATTGTTTTTCAGTATTAAATGGATCATCTGCTATTATTAACACAATATACACATTTCGTTATTTCTTTCCTTTCAGAAGTATCTCTGTGGCTCATTTGTGAGGGTAATACAATACTGTACTTCATTAAGAAAAATGTGTGTTTTGAATCTCATCCATGACTTTCACAAAATAACACAGAACACACATAATATTCTGACCTCATAGTCTCATTTGTCTTGGATGTAATTAAAGGCTTCCTGTATTTTCTACTCATTTGACATTCTTTCTTCTTCATATGCTATAATATATTAACCATCTTTTTTTTTTTTACATCCTTTAATATTCAACTTCATGAAAATTCTCTCATTTACTTTATTATTGTTATTTTCTTAGGAATTTTCAATGAGTCAAAGATGCATCACAGGAGGACCATACTAATAATTTTTCACACAATACTTATCATACTTCTCCAACTCATTTATCAACCAAACACTCAGAACCACCTCTCGCAGTCCATTTCACTGATTCACTACTCTCCAAGCCAAAATTCTAGTTCTAAACAGCTTGCTAACCAGACTCTTACACAATTTACAAGGGTGATCCCTTGTCCTCTCTCCTTGTCATGTGAAACAGGTCTTTGGTGTCATTCCTATAAAACTCTTTTAATAACTTTTATGTTTCTATCATGTTCCCATTTTTTTGCTTATTGATTAGTCTTTGAATCTCACAGACTAGTCTATCCTCATAGAGTGCATTCTTGCTCGCAAACTTGATTGCTTTTCTCTGGATCTTCTTCACCATTTCCTCAACACTGTGGAATTCAGGTGACTAGATTTGTACACAGTAATCCAGATGTGGGTTTATTACAGCCTTATAATCTCTCTATATCTGCTTACCCACGTGTTCTTCATTATCCACATAATGTGATGTGGCTGGTTTGATTATGTTTGCAATATTCCCTCTAAACTTCAACTTCTTATCCACAGCCATCTGCTAATCCTTGGCCTCATCAATTTCCCCTAGTTTATTTCCATCAATGTAGTATACAACGTAGTATCTAACACATCCATCCCAAAATACTTGGCCATGTTAAACTGATAGCTGCTATCCTTTGCCTATACTGCTAATCTAAATCATCAGCAGGATCTTTACATCATCTTCATTGACTTTTACTCTTCCTAGCTTCACATCTTCAGCAAACAACTGAATATTTCACCTTAAATCATTTCATATATCATTGATGCACACATTAAACTGCTGTGGACCAAGTACTGAGCCCATGGTACACCACTAATCACCTGCCTTCTACTGGATTCAGTTTACCCACATTACTACTCTTTGATACACGCCCATCAGCCACACTCTTATCAAAATCAGCAACTTCATATTCGTTTGCTCCAATTTATGCAACAGACTTTCATGTATTCCATCAAATGCCTTTGCAAAATTCAGATAGTATTGATAGCAAATGATTTTAAGCAAATAACTAAGATAAGATCTATCCTTAACAAAACCATTTTTTCCCCTGGAAAGTATTATATTTTTGTTTACCCACTTTTGAATACTGTCTTTTATTGACTTTTCCAATACCTGAATCATACTTCTAAGATACTGATTACCCTATAATTTGCTACCTATGTCTTGGAGCCTCTTCTATGGAGTGGAACTACTTATTTTTCTCTCTTTCCCCTCCTTATCATCCCAGAACTGTGGCTTAAATTAAGCAGCTTAGTTTTAGAAGACCTGCCAATTCTCTTACATACATTCTTGTAATACACTGGCTGATATCCCATCCAATCTCGTGGTTGTATACACATTAAGTTTCTGTAATATTATATTATGTTGGAGGTTTAATGGACTTTTTACAGCACTCACAAAGAATTAAAATAGAATTTAATACTTCCTATATTTCGTCCTAGTCACTAGGACATCTACGGGGATTACAAAGACAATTAATGTAACATGCACACAAAAACTTACAATACTAAGCCCAACCACGTGGGTGACAATAAAGTCCTATCTAGGTGGAGCGCCCTCTAAGGGCAGTTGTAGGTGGCCTGGAATGTAAGGTGGGACCTCTGGCGATGACTGTTTCCCAAATCTTCGGAAGCTTAATGCAACCGTATTTGTTAAGATTTGGTTGGTTTTTGAGAGCTGCTGCTGCTTCTAAGAAAAGTCTCTCTTTCTTGAATTTGCTGTGGTGGAGCATGGTGGTTTTTTTCCATGATACTCTGTGGGTGGTGTCCAAAACATGGTCAGCCAAGCCTGAATGGCCATAGTTGTGTTTAACGATGTACGACTTGTGTTCCTCTAGGCGGATGGATGCTGATCTGCCTGTCTGTCCAAAGTACGCAAGCTTACAGGAACAGGGTACTTTGTAAACTCCAGGCAGAGAGAGAGGAGGGAGCTGATCTTTCGTAGAACGGATAAGGGTAGCCAGTTTGCGGTAGGGCTTATATGCTGTGTGTAGGTTATACTTTTTTAGTATCTTAGCTATTTTTTCCGAAGTGCCACGGATGTAGGGTATGGTGATGGCATTTTTAAATTCTTGTTGATGAGAGGGACGGGGAATGGGGGAGGAATTGATTATTTTTTTGATACTGTGTTCGCTGTAGCCATTGGAGAGGAAAGTTCTGTGTATGTGGTTAAGCTCAGTAGTGAGGGCGGTTCCACTGGAACAAAGATTGTGGGCTCTCTTGGTAAGGGTTTTAATGATGCCATATTGTTGTGAGGGGTGGTGGTGGGAGAGTTTGTGAATGTATCTGCCTGTGTGTGTGGGTTTTCTGTATACAGTGAAGGCAAGTGTATCATTAGGCAGGCGCGTGACTAAGGTGTCTAGGAAGGGTAAACAATTGTTCTTTTCTAGACACCTTAGTCACGCGCCTGCCTAATGATACACTTGCCTTCACTGTATACAGAAAACCCACACACACAGGCAGATACATTCACAAACTCTCCCACCACCACCCCTCACAACAATATGGCATCATTAAAACCCTTACCAAGAGAGCCCACAATCTTTGTTCCAGTGGAACCGCCCTCACTACTGAGCTTAACCACATACACAGAACTTTCCTCTCCAATGGCTACAGCGAACACAGTATCAAAAAAATAATCAATTCCTCCCCCATTCCCCGTCCCTCTCATCAACAAGAATTTAAAAATGCCATCACCATACCCTACATCCGTGGCACTTCGGAAAAAATAGCTAAGATACTAAAAAAGTATAACCTACACACAGCATATAAGCCCTACCGCAAACTGGCTACCCTTATCCGTTCTACGAAAGATCAGCTCCCTCCTCTCTCTCTGCCTGGAGTTTACAAAGTACCCTGTTCCTGTAAGCTTGCGTACTTTGGACAGACAGGCAGATCAGCATCCATCCGCCTAGAGGAACACAAGTCGTACATCGTTAAACACAACTATGGCCATTCAGGCTTGGCTGACCATGTTTTGGACACCACCCACAGAGTATCATGGAAAAAAACCACCATGCTCCACCACAGCAAATTCAAGAAAGAGAGACTTTTCTTAGAAGCAGCAGCAGCTCTCAAAAACCAACCAAATCTTAACAAATACGGTTGCATTAAGCTTCCGAAGATTTGGGAAACAGTCATCGCCAGAGGTCCCACCTTACATTCCAGGCCACCTACAACTACCCTTAGAGGGCGCTCCACCTAGATAGGACTTTATTGTCACCCACGTGGTTGGGCTTAGTATTGTAAGTTTTTGTGTGCATGTTACATTAATTGTCTTTGTAATCCCCGTAGATGTCCTAGTGACTAGGACGAAATATAGGAAGTATTAAATTCTATTTTAATTCTTTGTGAGTGCTGTAAAAAGTCCATTAAACCTCCAACATAATGTCCTCACAGCACTTAAGCCTCTACACAAGAATTGTAATATTATAAGCACCTCTATTTCAATCAATGTTACATATATTTCAATCAATGTTTACTATATTATCTCTATTTGGATGGTACATGGTACACCTGTGCAAAATGATCACTCAGTAACTCAACTATTTCATTTGCTTCTGTTACCTCCCTACCATCAGCACCCATTAAATTCATATTTTTATAGTTATTCTTCCTTTTATTCTCCATATAGCAAAAGAACGCTAAGATTTCTTCTGTACTTCTTTACCACATAGTTCATTCTTGCTTGTTGGTTTGCTGATCATGTTTCTCTTTATATATCCTCCACTTTCAGCAACTCCTGCTTAATGATGCTACTCCTCCATCTAATTCCTTGTTATATCCTCCCGACTCTAGGTATACAATCTAACATTGCTTTCTTCAAATTCCTCTTGACCATCTTTCATGCACTGCTAACATCTTTCCTCTCTAGACTCTTATGCCATGGCACTGTTCTTAGCTAACTCCTCAGTTTGTTATAGTCATCTGCTTTGTAATTCCACATATATGCCCACACATACAAAATGTAATTCCCCATTTTGCATGTCTGTCAATTCCCAGTCAGGACCATTGGATTGCTTCCTCAGTTCAGAAACTGTGTGGCTACCTGGGTTACTGCCAAATTCTTTGATGCTATCACCAAATTCAGCATGCTTGAATCTTGAGTCCTCTCCATTACAAGTGATCTCCAAATAATTATCTGTTAGCAGATGTATAAATCCCATTTCCTTCCCACCCTGTGACTGGTCTGCTTTCTTACCTATGTCACCATAGTTCAAGTCTCCCATAATAATAACTCATCGTGAAGTCATTGTGCTAATTTGCCAATGCATGCCATTCACATTCTCCTTTGCACTCCCCTTGGTTTTTAGCAGCAACAAACTATATATTTCATCCTCTTGACCTCTGTCTTGCACCAGATAGCCTCAAATGAAATGTCCTCTGCATTCCTGTCCTCCTTTCAGTTTGCTAATATCATTAGCAAAGCTTTTCCCCCATCCTGTTCCCTATCCTTATGACTGTATCATTCTTCAACCAAATCTTACTACTTGCGATAACTTTTGGACAAGTTGAACTAATTGTCAAAAACTCATACACCTTATTCCAAATACTTTTAGCATTAGTATACAGAAACTGCAGTACTATCTTCATCACACAACCTCCCCTCACACCGTGCATTGATTATCTCACTCAGTTTCAGAACCTGGGGGAGCTGCACTCAGCATCATGCACTATATCCTTGTTTGTCTTTGCATCCCTCAACCAAATTGTTCCTTGCGTGGTCTATGGTGCACTCCATAGACTGCTAATTTAACATCTTTAGAGTTCTTCCTGAACTTGATATCTTTATAACTTTTCTGTTCACTGTCTTCACACAATCTGTCATAGCCCTAAATATGAATACAGTAAGCCAAATATAGATTAACTCTTGTCTTACAGAAAGCATTATCACTTCTTCCATTATCTACGCTGAATATTGTGTTCCTGAATTCTAAATTGCAAAGTCTAAAACATTGCATCAAAAAGTGAAGCTTTGAAGGCAGAAATCCATTTTGTGCATTTTTCTTTTTCAAATTTTCACATTTGGAACATTTGTAATGTTTTCCATTTGTCCTGTGCATGTAAATTTCATGTTCTTTGTCAAAATCTCTTTTTGGCTTACAACCTATTTTGAGCATACTAATTAAAAACAACTTTCTAGTTCAGTATGATTGTAATACAAGTTATTCTGGTGCTTAGGCTTATATATTAATTATTACACATAACATCGTTTAAGGAAATTAATAATCTAGATGATATGATAACTAAAATTTACATATTTCCAATATTTTTTCAAAGTTAAATTGGCATAATACACTTATATCAACACATGCATGCAGATTGAATGTTCATGCCCATTAAGCTGATTGTTTGCAGATGAGAATTTTCCATATGAGAGGCAGTTTGATACAACCATATTTGTTCATGAAGGCATAAACAGATTTGAGGAAAAGCCTCTCAAATTTAAATTTGCCTTGGTGAAGTAAGGTTATGACCCCATCAACACACTGATCAAAACCATCCATTGGCTTTTGAAAGTATCACCTCCTGGCAGATGAGACTTGTTAACAAACTAAAATCCTACACTTCCAGACCTCCCTTCCTCCTCCTCAGATATATGTGGGCTTCCAAAAGTCATAAAGAAAATGTACCATTATATCCAATTGTAGATGACATAGACTTGCCTACCTACAAACTAGTCAGAATTGTTCTTTCATATTACTAGCAACATCTCTCAAATTTAAAAAAAAAAAATTCAGTCCACTTTAAGTCGACCTCTCTCTCTCCCCTCCTCATCATTGACTTAATAATGATCAGTTTTGACATCCTGATTGATGAACATCCCATTTAAAGACTCCTTTAATGCAATCCAAGCAGAATTTCCTCCCAATGTTTTGGTCCTGTTTCAGTTCACCATGAGCTCAGGCTGTTTTGTTTGGCAAGGAAAGTTCTGCAAACAAATAGAGAAGATAGTCTCTTCTCCTTGGTGAAACCCCCCCCCCCCCCCCCAAGAAAAAAAAATTGCTATCAGGCTATTCTATAATGAGAATGTGTGTTCACTATTTGGCCATGTGTCCGCGACACTCTGAACACTTTTCTTTCCAATTTGAATAGCTTATATTAAAGGATCCAGTTACCCTTAGATACCCTAGTTAAAACCAGGTAGATCCTGGCCTTCACCAAGGATCCATCTAATTGTAAGCAGTACACTGGGTAAATACATCCACAAACAGTCACATCAACCCCCCCCCCCCAGCTGCAATCTCTGGATTTACTTGGGGTTTACAGACACCCCATCTGCAGTCTTTCTTACTAGGAGCAGACAGGCAGAATAACCACCATCAGGATATCAGAACACTAATCCTACATTTGTTTCTACCATTATAGCCACAGACCCTACCCTGGATATCCACCACAGGATCCAATTAGAAAAAAAAGCAACCTTGCTCCACTGATGCAAATTTAAATATGAAAGGCATTTCCTTGAATCTTCTTCTGCCTTCAAGAACTATCTTAACCTGAATAAATATGGTTACATCAAACTTCCTCTCATGTGAAGAAACTTCTCTGCAGACAATCAGCCCAATGGCCAAGAATATTCAACCAAAGCCATTAGGTAGCATAATTTTAGGACTATAGGCCTCCTTTATTTCTCCTGTTTATTCTCAGTTACTGAAGTTCTGCCTGCATGCATGTGTTGATACAAGTGTATTATTCCCTGAAAATGCCAATTTAACTTGGGTAAAATACTGGAAATAATAAGTAAATTTATTTAGCTATTATATCATCTACATTGTTAACTTCCTTAAACAATATTAGATGTAATACATGGTTTACACAGTTTTGTGAACTTTGTTCACAAAATGGTTTGAACAAAATACAACTATTTGTATTTTTCTGATTTTTCAGCGTTCTTATTTGCTCAGAAAGATGTTTTTAAAGCAAATCAGATTGCATAGTTTTTTTTTGTTTTTTTTTACTTGGACTTTAGGCTTGTGAGCTGTTCTTGAAACATCGCAGTGCTATTTTGAAGCAGCTAACAAGGCAACAAAAAATGGAAGGATCAACTGTAGCATATATCAGAAGACAGTGTTCTGTGTTTTTCAATAGTATGATTGATACCGGACGAGAGTTTAACCGTGCTTTTGTAGCAAGTAACAGGTGTGCATCAGGTAATTTTGTAATTTTTTTTTTTTTTTGCCCTTTTTTTTTTACTATTTCTGAAGTTCTGTTGGGTTTATTTCTATTAATGCTTCTGATTTGTAAAATTTATTATCCATTTGCATATCATTGTATTTTATCAGAAGGTAAATGATGATGTTGCATTCAAAAATTGAATGCAGCATCATTTGGGAAAATGACATGGAGATCTGCAGGAACTGGTGTAGAATTTTTTAATTAAGCACACAAGTTTGTCTTGTCAAACTGAGGAGGAATTGAGGATGTATTGTATATGTTGTGTTCTTATTAGCACTGCCAAAAGATAAGTCATTTTTTCATGTTTTAGCTAATAGTATTAGGTTAACTCATTGTAGTTTTTGTTTTATATGGGTGTGTGATTGAGTTATTTAGTTTATAAGAAACATTGTATTTTTTCATTTAAATATGATATTTTCAGTATGATGCCAATGCATGCTAGAACAATAGCAGCAGACATAATTCTTGGGTGATTTGAACTTACGTGATTTTGTACAGTGTGTGATGAATTCATCGCAAAAATTAAAGGATTTATGGAAGCAAAGTGAAACGGGTGAGCTAGTGTGTATAAAGTGTTTTGACAATGAGTGCCAGTTAAGTGGCAAGAATAAAGTGAATGTTAATAGAGTAGACAGTATCGACAGTAAAATGAAATATGTTAATGGCAGAATTAATAATGAACATACAGCAGACTGAAATAGACCTAAGGCCTAAATAAGGAAATATCATGCTTGCATGTTATCCTTCACAGGACAAAGCACAAAATCAAAAAGTTGCAGGGGCAGCAAGAGATTAGTAGGGCTCAGAAGAGATAGAAGCAGGTAGTCCAAGGTGAAAATCGAGATCATGTGAAAAAAATGAGAAAAACAAGGTAAGAAGAAAATTATGCACAGAGACTCAATGATTAGAGGAATACTTAATGAAAGTATAACAAAATCATGTTTACCTGGCACAAAAATGAATCATATTACTCATGCGATTCAGATGCAATAAGGTCAGGTGAAAAAACTAGTTGTCTTGGTTGGTTATAATGATCTAAGAAATATTTTATGAGGGAGGGGAAGAAGATTGTAAGTCTGCTGTCATGCTGTGATAGGGGTAAATTGAGGGTGGAGGGAGGAGGTCATTGATAGCAAATAAATCAATACACAGGTTGCGCAGAAGGAATAATGTAGAGTTTGTGGACCTATGACCTGAGTTTGACAGAAAGAAGGATTTGTATAATGCTGATGGACTACATCAATAGTTTTGGTGTTAGGTGCCTAGTGAGAGAGCTTTGTTCACTGAGCTTGCTAAAGGGCAATTACGGTAGAAGTATTTGAGTATCTGTGAAGGTACCCATGAGGTGAGTCAGTGTCAGAATGACCAACAAATGCAAGAGTCTAGTCTTTGAAGTAAAAATATTGAATAGAGTGGTCAATTCAGTAAGTAAACATGGTTAGGGACCTAAAAGGATGCTGCAATTTCTATATACTAATGCCAGAACTATTAGGAACAAGAGAGAAGAGTATTTGACATTGGTCAGTGCAACCTCACCAAAAGTTATAGGCATCAGTGATTCTTGGCTAACAGCAGATGATGTAGTTACAGAAATAGAATCTGGAGTATTTTCAGGGTAGATACTTCATAGGTGGGGGTACTGCTGATGAATTGCAACAAAAGAATAAGAGACAGGCAGGATGGTGGCTGTTTATTTGAAACTGTCAAGTGTGAGATCAAGGCCAATAAGACAAAATATGTGGTTGGTTTCTTCTATAGACCAGGAGTTCCGGGGATGATCTGGAAGACATGCATCAACAAATTAGCACAATGAGTGCAGGTTGAGTGATTATTATGGGAGACTTCAACTATGGAGACATAGATTTGAAGGCAGAGAGATCACATGGAAAGAAGGAAATGGAATTTATACATCTACTGAGGAATTACTTGAAGCAGCATGTGATGGAGATGACTCCGGGTGCAAGAGTATTGGACTTGGTTATAGGATGAGAAGAGCTATTTGTAACCTTGGTGGTTACATTGCTTCTTATTGGGGAAAATGATCATGCGGTCTTTGCTTGGGAGATTGCAAAACATGAGGAATATTCTGTTGAGAAAGGGTATATGTGGAACTACAAGGTAGGTAATTATGACAAGCTTAGAAGGAAGCTTGAAGCTGTGCAATGCCATGAAACCATGAAGGGAAGGATGTGGGTAGGAGATAGTTGAAGGGCATCTAGAGGAAGTAGTACTAAATTGTATACCTAAGGTAAGAAGGGTTAATCAGGTAGCAGTTAGATGGATGAATAATATCATTATGCATGAACTTCAGAAGAAAAAAATAAGGAAAAACGTGACCAGCAAAATGTGACCAGTATGATAAGGAAAGTCAAAATCAGATTAGGAGAAGAAACTAGACATGCATGCCAATGAAAATCCCAGTGTTCTTTCATTATGTAGCTAGTAAGAGGAAGAATGACTATTGAAGATTAACCTTAATGAGTGCTTATGGTGATGAGGTCAAAGAAGCAGATGAAATAGTTGTTACTGAATGACCACTTTGCAGTGATATATCATCCAAGTGAGGTTACTGTTGTAACATAATGTGACAGACACTGTGTGGGAAAATAGCAGATGAATTGGAGGTTCTTAGAGTATTGCAGAACTCAATATAAAAGTAGTTGTGGGATTAGATGGGATATCGGTTCACATTTTGCAGGAATGTGCAAGGGAACTGGCAATGCCTATAACTAGGCTCTTTAAATCTGAGCTCTGGCAGAGTTTCAAGGGAGTGGAAAGAGGGCAAAATAATTCTCTTGCATAAGGGAGGTTCTAAGACTGCAGTAGCAAATTATAGTAGACCAATGAATAACTCAGGAGTTGTGGTAAAAGTACTGGAAAAATTGATCAAAAAAGTGAATTCAAGAATGTGTGAATATGATACTCTATGAGGGGGCAGCATAGTTTGTGAAGGGTTGTCATGCCTTGCTGATTTACTAACTTTTAATAATAAATTGACAGTTGAGTTGGATAAAGGAAATCACTACACAATGAATCTGCTGGATTTTGCAAAGCCATTTGACTGAATACCGCTTGAAATTCTACAGATTAGAACAAATGGGCATGGATATGACATTGGTTATGTGGATAAGAGGGTGGCTGCTGGCTAGATATCAAAAAGTCGTATATGGAGGAGCAGAATCCAGATGAAAGCTGGTGTGCCACAAGGTTTAGTGCAGCACACCACTTGATGATGCAAAATTAGGTAGAGTAATAGTGAATCAAGATGATGTGGCATGATGATGAAGTCATGAGAACAAGAGGTCATCCATGGAAGTTGAGTAAAAATATGGTTAGTAGGCACATGAGGACTAGATTTTTCACTTGGAGAATTGTGGAAGAATGGAATGGGTTGCCAGAGTCATTTTTTAGTGGTTTTTTTTTTTCTTTTTCTTTTAATGGGTGCAAGGAGACGCATGAGAGTTTGGGTTTCCTGTGATGAATCTTTGGACTCCATGGAAGTGCCCGTACAATAGGATGACCAGACTTCCCTTTTTTAATGGGATTGTCCCCTTTTTTAGACTCTGGTCCCCTTGTCCCGACAAAACCGTAACGGGATGCTAATCGTCCCCTTTTATTAATTTTAGTCCCATTTTGTCCCTTTTTTTGAATTTGTGGCATGACTTCATTCATGTATGTTCGAATATGGAAAGGATAATGTCTCTGCTGGTGACATGCGATAACTTGAGATCGAAAACATGCATGCTATGACGATTATCAACCATTATGAACACACTTTATCTCTCTCTCTGCAATAGGATGAAAATGCTGCAACCAGTGGCAGCACTGCTGCATCTGGGCTGTAACAAGGTTACTTTGTTTACCATACCACTGTGCTTCTTATGCCAGTCTGTTAGTAATTGTGAAAGTTAAAGCAAGTGTGTATTGTGAGTAGTGATATTTTATCCAGATTTTATCATGCCGAAAAGGAAGTATAGGTTTCACTCAGGATTTAAAGGAAGAATATCCCTTCTTGAAAGATGACGAAACAACAAACAAGTTGCAATGTACTATGTGTCATTCAGTTTTTTAAATTGAACATGGAGGTCGTTCTGATATAAAACATCATTTGACGAAGCAAAAACATAAATTGGCAACCTCTGCTCGCAGATCAAGTCAAGATGTTACATCATTTTTCGTGAAAAATTCAAAAGGGAAATTAACTGACAAAAGTAAATGTCTTGCAGCTCAAGGTTTGTTTGCATTTCATGCAGCGAACCATGACCTTTCTTTGAGGTCAATGGATCTCAAATATATTTCAAATGAAATTTACATGTGGGTGAACAAAGTGCCATTCAATTTTAATGAATGTCCTGGCACTTTACAATGCCAGAATTAGCAATTTAATTGAAACGAGTTAAATACCGTATTTTCCGGTGTATAAGGCGCACTTTTTTACCTTAAAAATTCATCTTAAAAATGGGGTGCGTCTTATATAATGAAGGTAAGGATTGTTTCCTCTTTTCAAAGTCATATGCACTCCCTTTTATGTTCCAAGATCTTTGTCGGCGGTTAATGGTGCAATCAAATTGATGCGTGACCTTCACGTGACTTCTAGCGCATCATTGGCTAAGAACAGGGAGTCCCTATTCATGTTTCATAATATCTTGTCCAAGCAATCAGTTACCGATGTTTATCAGTATTGAATTGACGTGTTGAGATATTTTGTGTTCAGTTTGATATTTCCCCGTAGATTTTAGTGATGGGAAAAAACAGGTGACATTCATATTCTTCAAGTTACAAATTGCAGGTTGTAAAATATGCGGAAGAACACGGGAATAGGGAAGCTGAAAGACATTTTGGACCTCCACCTACAGAAAAAATTATTAGAACTTGGCGTGGTCAGAAGGAGATTTTGTACAATTTGCATAATGAAAAGCGTACGGAACGTGGAAAAGTTGCGAAGTGGCCAGAACTAGAGACCGAAGTTTTGAAATGGGTGCAAGAAAATCGGCAAAATGGCATTGCCATTTCAACAAAAATGATTTGTATACATGCGTTCAAAGTAGCCTGTGAGCATAACATTGAAGATTTTAAAGGTGGTGCGTCATGGTGTTACCATTTCATGAAACGCAGTTGACTTTGTATGCTTACAAATGTGGATGAATGTACAAAAATGCGTACAAAAATCAGTCAAAAAATGCCAAAAGAATATAAAGACAAAATTATTTCTTTTCATAAATATGTGATTCAACATCGAAAAAATTACAATTTTGAAATGGTTTAAAGTTTAGGTTTTTTCCAGAAAATTGTATTAAATTTCTTGGGTGTGTCTTACACACCGGAAAATACGGTATGTGTCATATATGGTAGACACACCAAATCGCAGAGATTTGAAGTTGGTGTCTGTCCTTGTTAGGTACTTCATCTTGAATTAAGGTATTCAGGTTAAAGTGAGAGATTTTCTTAAACAGCAGAACTGCTTACAAATCATATATTAGATATTTTGCAGAAACAGCACCTGACTGAGAAAATTATTGCATTTTCTGCAGATAACTAAAATGTCAAAGACACACTTCAACATTTCGTGTATTGACTTTTATGAGTGCATCTTGAAAGAATCGACACTTTTAGAAGAAATAATGTCTTCATATAAATATAATAATGATAATGCTGATACTACATAATTCTAATGCACACTTTAGTCATGTGTACTGTAATTATAATTATATGTTATTCCATTTTTATGTAGATCATATCAGAAGTGTCCCATTTTTGTCCTTTTTTTAATTGCTGAAAAATTCAAAATGTCCCTTTTTTTTTTTAAATCTGGTCATCCTACCATACAATAATAAAAATAGTAATAATGCAGATCAAACTTATAGATTTTATGGATGCAATGTGAGGAGGGAGATAGTAATCTAATGTATAAAAAGTGGTAAGTAAACAAAAAGATCTGGAGCTCTCCTGCATTAATTAGTCAAGAACTTTAAAGAAAGAAAGCTGTTTGCCATAACATGCAATAAGCAGCAGGCAAGGAAACTGGATACCCACTTATGAAGGGCAAAAGAGAAGCCATGGAGTTACTGAGAAGATAACTGTGGCATACCTAGTTAAATGTCTTGCACTAAGAATTATAGCATGTGTTCCTTTAATATTTCTATGACACTCATTCAGAGGCAGGCAGTGTAGGCAAGAAGAATTGCAAATTGCAGAATCCATACTGGTGATTGCTACTAGTTGGTGAGCTTCAAAGTAATGAAGTGTAGTAGGATTATAGTCTAATGCCAGACTTTTACTGTATATTCTTTGTTTATTTATTTATTTATTTTTGTGTGTGATAATCAGCATGATGTTGTTATTTAACAGAAAGAAACAGGAAAAACAATTAACTAAATTTATTTCATTATTGTGCCAGTATTTCATCTTAGTTACCAAGTTGTCTTTATAAGGCACAAAGATAAGCGGCATATATGCATGCAGCAATGCTAAAGAATAACAAGCAATAAAATGGATATCGTATAATCCTAACTGGTATCTGCTTTGCACAATTTAAGGTATTGCTGAATATTGTGCTGACAATCTAATAATAATAATAGTCACCCAGATTTTTAACAGTTTGAGGGATATGTATTTGTTTAAGTTGGGAATTTCAGAGAGCTATTAATGGATTCCAAAAATATTCTGGATTTAAAACCACATCTGTATATTGTGAAAGTGTTTTGTCACTGATGAGCCAGTGGTATAGCCTATGATTCCTTAGTGCCTATAATGTAGATACGAGACTTAGCAGATATTAACACTCCTGGTCTGGCCAAAGTAGTCAGGAGCATGTTTTTTAGATGACAAAATGATCCAGTTGATGGAGCAGGACCTGTGGTGATTAGATAAGGATAGTTAATTTGTGATGAGGTTTTATGGTATTTTTGATCTTTTGTCTTTAAAAAAGTTCTTTTACTCTGGAAAGTGGAGGGAAGTGGCTAAGAAAGTGTTGTGGAGGGTAATTTCTATAATAAGGGTAGTATGGCTGGTATGAGCATAACATCTGTAGTAGGAAATGCCACCTACCATTGTACTATTAGTACATCCTGCTGAGGAGTGGCCGACTTCACAGGGATCAGACTGGACCATTTAAACTGACTGGATTTGATTGTAATTTTGAATTTGGATATGGAGTAAACCCAACCAACTTTTGTTCCCAGCCACAAATTTGTAAAGAAGAGTATTGCCTTCTCTTTGGTAATGTTGATGCACTAAGCAACAAACTTCTATTCTCATCTGTTTTGTTTCCACTAATCAGCTAATTAGTGGCATCCATGTTCACATACTTCATTGTAGCCCAATTCTGTAACAGTTTTTGGTTGACTCGCTATTTCAATGTTCAGTTTTACTAATAACCTTTAACTCTCTGAGTTATTCACTGTTTTTCTCTGGTCTCTGCTTATAGAAATCACCAGTTGCATGCAGTTCATGGTGCCCATTTCCTGATTGGTCATTAATATCAACTCTGGCATTTCTTGCTCTTTTGGTCCAATAATGTATTAGTATTCACATCTGTGGTTACTTCACCATAAAGAAACCTTTCAGTAGCATTTTTGTAAGTTCATCTGAATTTTTGTGAAAAAAAAAATTCAGTTACTGTGCACTGTTTTATATGCTTGGACAAACTTGTAAAGAACTTGTTCTTTGTGTGTGTGTGTGTGTGTGTGTGTGTGTGTGTGTGTGTGTGTGTGTGTGTGTGTGTGTGTGTGTGGCCATTATGGCCATGAAACTGTGTGTGTGTATAGGCATTACTTTCGGAATACCTCAAGTACTGTAGATTGCAATTCTCCTTTTGGCAACTCAGGACCTGTGGTGATCAGATAAGGATAGTTAATTTGTGATGAGGTTTTATGGTATTTTTGATCTTTTGTCTTTAAAAAAGTTCTTTTACTCTGGAAAGTGGAGGGAAGTAGCTAAGAAAGTGCTGTGGAGGGTGATCTTGTCCACATTTCCTTTTCTACCAAAGAAACTTCACATAACCAATTGCTGCCTTGTATCTTTTGCCACTACTAGGACTAGATGGAATGGGTTCTCTTCTGATTTCTGTACATCTATTCTATGGTCTGATTACTATTTCTGCTCTCCTAATCCTAACACCTGCTCCCACTGAATAACTGAAATATGCCTTGCTGAAATTAGGACTTTCTTATCTTAAGTTTAAAACCCCAGCTTTATGCCCAGACTATATTAAAATGTAGTCCATTAAAATGCTACTTTGAAAAAGAACTTTGCTTTACATCCTGGAACAGCAGTTGAACCTTCCATTACGTTGCAAATGCTATGAGATGCAATATACTTCTATCCCTCTTTCTCACACATGTATACATATTCAGACCATAGTAATATCATCCAGAGAAAGTCTTTCTACTATTGATCTTTTCCAACTTTTGTAACCACAGCAAAATCACCTCCTGCTCTACCCTCTTTGTCCTTTCATCAGTAAGGCATTAGAAAATCCTTAATAGTCTGGATACTAAAAAAATAGTCCACATGATATCTCCCTCAGGTTTGCTTAAAATTTTTGTTCTGGAATAGCACCATCTTATATTGCAGAAGCTATCATACTCATCTGGCATCTACTGAAGCATGAATACAAACCTATATCCAGTCTTTCATAAAGAAAAAAAAAAGGAGATAAAAGTTGGCCATGAAACTGTCATCTCATTACCCTCACCTCGGTTCTCTCAAAAAATGGATAATCAACAGTTAACTTCTTCCCTTTTGGATGCCCATTAATTACTTAGTGGTCACCAGTATGCATTCTACTACTTGTTCCACAGAAGATCTCCTAGCTAACCTTATCCGTCTTTAGACACAAGCCATAAAAAAGGTTTTAAGAAACTCATGAAGTCACTCTTTACATTTTCCAGGCATTCGATCAGATCTGACATAGAGGCCTGCTCTTTGTGATTGGGCCACCACTTTCTCCTCTAGTACTTAACTGCATGTCAGGGTGGATAATTTCTTCTCTTTGAATTTCTCTGTCATTACCAAGTTACTCTAGGCTGTGCACTTTAACCAGTGCTCTTCCTCCTATACATTAATGATACTTTCTCTCTAACATCAAATCCTGTCCATAATTTTGCCAAAGTCAGTGCACTCCATGTCTTCATCATTTAACAAATGTTGCAGTGCTCAAATGATTCAACTTCAAGATCTTCCTTAACTGATATTTTAAACATTAATGTTGTTGTCATTCTCCAGTGGGATGAGAATAATCTAGTGAACTTCCAAAATACAAAATTATAGCTTTGTCTGATTTCACACACACACACACACACACCTTTTGATTTAAGATTTCCAATCAGGATCATCTTTCTCTTCGACTGACTGACACTCTAACCTTTCCTTTCACAAACACATCTCATCCATAGCCTCTTTGACTTCATAACTTAGTGTCCTCTTCAATTCAAGATACCACTTTCCATCGCAAAGACTCCTAACACTGCATAAATCCCAAATCTGTCCAAACCTAATACCCGAATAGATCACTTTCTCTTTGAGCAGCTGCTGAACAATATCCACATACATTTCAGCTTTTCTGTTATAGGTTTTGTGACCTTTTGTGTAGAGTTGATTTTAAAAAAATGCATATATAAATCTTAAATTTATTTGATAACAAGACTGACATTTAATATCAGAAAAGACAACACACAGCACATATGTTAGCCTCATAGAAAATTACTTGTTTTGGTTTGAAAAATACCATGATATATTTATATCATTATTCTTTCATTGCATCTCAGTTTTGTTAATGTGATAATGAATGGTATGATGATGATATAAGAATTGTATTGCAAAATTAACCTACCCCTGCTACTAATTATGCTGTAGATTTACAATCATATGTGCGTTGGATTGCCATAGATATAATTTTGTGCCTTCTGTACTTATTTTTACCACCATTTTTTTTAGAAATCTTGCTTAAATATATTTTTCTTTACAGCATTTGTAGTGTGGGCTAAGTTGGAATTGCAGCAATTATTTTTTCAAAGTTTTTCGTGGAATGTTTTTACAACTCAGGTTGCACCAACTGTTGCAGCTGAATGTGTTGCAGTGATTAGAAGTCATTGTGATCAGGTGAGTGTAGAATACTGTCTTCAGTTAATTTTAAACTGAAAAATTTTGAAATAAAAAAAATTTTGAAAGCATGTTTGTTTGAAGCAAACTCATTACTTATGATGTAATCATCTGTGACACTTGTTTTCAGCTTTCCTACATAGTCAGCATCTTCACAGTGCATTTAGAATCTTTGGTTGAACCCCACATGGAATGAGAGCCACATTTATAATACCTTCGACTAAAAGCAAGTTTCATACACAGGGTTTCTCCTCCTCTGCAAAACAATCAAACTAGTCAGAGTAAATAATTTATAGACAATATACATTTAAACATAAGAAGTGAAGAAAATATCTTCAAAGTGGTTCAGCATAGTATTGCAGTCCTTCAGATCTCTTCATAGCTTTGTTGCTTCAGCTGTAATTACAGAACTAAACTAAGCAGTTGCTGCATAAATAAAACTGTTACAACTAAATTAACAATTTATAATCACTTTTTTATTTTATCTTTCTCACAATGATGTTCTTGGGAAACTATTATACATTAGCAACATAAATACTACAAAAAATATTCCTTTAACCTTTCAGTATTTTGTACAATCAGCTTTGCCTAGACTCAACACAATCATCACCAGATGCACAAATGACTATTCAACACAAGATTATGATAGTTTCAGAAAATAGGATGACAGTTGTACTCACTTGCTTCATGCAATAGAAGAACTCAAGCTTAACTCAGCTGTAGGAATCTCAAATACTAGTTTACACTGGAAATAGAAAAGGATAATAAACTTGTTTTTTGAACATTATAAATGAAAAAAAATTTACATTGTTCCATTCTTAGAAATGGAAGAAAAGAAATGATAATCAACATAAAAACTGTAGCCAAAAATATTATGAATGTGTATAATGATTGATTACTTCAAAAATTATTAAATGAAATAAGCAACTACAGAATAATAGCAAATTTATAAGAGAAATGTACTTATGAGTACATATTTAATCATCTAACCAGGGAAAAAACTATCACAAATTTGAAATGTAGGAAGATATCTGGAATAAATAGTATTTATTCCACATTTCATTATTTTGACTCAAAATACTGAAATGTGGAAGTATAAAAATAATTACTTTTTATTTTATTTTTCTCATTCTTCTATTATTATTATTATTTTTTTTTTTTTTCTTTTATTATTTGATTGGCAGCATTGCATTATTGAGAAAGTGGGTCAGAAGGCAGAAATCCAAATGATTGTAGTAGAGCTTTAATAGTGTCAAAAATAACCATTGCTATATCTTTGTCAGATGCTTGAGTGGCAGGGACACTTTATTTTATCCCTATGAAAAGAAAAATAAAACTGAATGTTAAAATTGAATAAGTTGTATTGAATATTCCAGGAAAGATTTATGCAAGCTTAGTTGAAAAGAAACTTCATCATCATCAAATTCCTGCCATGTACCCTCAAGGGGTGTACAGGATATGACAGTACTACATGAAAAAATTACATCATTACTAACTTCCTATCTACAATTTTCCTCCAAATCAGTCTGTTACTTGTCAAGACTCCAACATTATCAGATCTTATATTTCTATCGTCTAAGGCACTTTGTACCATATCAATCCACCTATATCTTGGTCTTCCTCTGAGTTGTTTTCCTGCCAACCTGGCAGAGAACACTTGTTTTGCTAATCTTTCCTTTCCCATTCTATTTAAGTGACCATACCACCTGAGATTAGCTCTGCTAACGCATTCCTGGATGCTGACAATGTCAAGTTCTTTCCTAATATCCTCATTTTTAATATGATATTGCCATTGATGGCATCTGTTCACGCCTCTAATCTTTCTCAGGACTCTCATATCTGCGGTCTCTAGTCTTTGGTCAAGTGTTTTACTTCTGACCCAGCTCTCAGATCCATAAGTTAAAACTGGTTTGAACACTGTCTTGTATACAGCTAATTTAGTGTTGTGACTAATTTCTCTCTTATTCCATATGAATTTATTCAATTGACTTCCCACCATACCAGCTTTGCTGATTCTGTTGTCTATTTCTATATTTAATTTACCATCTTCAGTAAAAATCGTGCATAAGTAGCTGAAATGTTTTACTTATTCCACAGCTTCTCCATTCACAACACAGCTGACATTTTCAACGATTCTACCTATTTTCATTGTCTTTGTCTTTTTATTGCTGACCTTCATACCATATCTATTACAACAGTTATTCAATTTAGTCAGTGAATCTTGCAGACTTGTAGTGGATTTATTTAGAAGTATAACATCATCCGCATAAAGCAAAGAGCTGACATTAACATCTCCAATTTTGATATCAGGTTTAATACCACATTCCTTCATAATGTGATCCATATAGATAATGTACATCCTTGTCTCACACTAGATTTAACATTAAACCATCTTCCTGTACTTCCTTCAATTCTAACTGCTGACTGACAACTCAAATAAAGACTAAGTATTGTTTGATATAATGCCCCATTGACACCATATAACTGCAGCATATTGAATAGCTTCTCTCTTGGCACCTTATCATATGCCTTTTCCAAATCGACAAAACTTAAATACAGATCTTTGTTATATTCCCATGCTTTCTCGACTATTTGTCGTAAAGTGAAGATCTAATCCTGGCAGCCTCTATTTGGCCTGAATCCAGCTAGTTCTTCACCAAGCTTTTCTTCCACATTTCTTCTCAACCGTTTCTCAAGTATACTTGCATAGATCTTGCCAGGAACACTCAGTAGGAAAATACCTCTGTAATTCTCACATTCAGTTTTATTTCCCTTTTTATATATGGGTACTATGAGAGCTCTACTCCAATCATCGGGAATTCATCCCTCTGTCCAGGCTTTCGGAACTATG
The DNA here is from genome assembly GCF_054136105.1 of Typopeltis vanoorti. Classification (NCBI taxonomy): domain Eukaryota; kingdom Metazoa; phylum Arthropoda; class Arachnida; order Uropygi; family Thelyphonidae; genus Typopeltis; species Typopeltis vanoorti. The sequence goes on along the minus strand of NC_143552.1, from coordinate 151,279,282 downwards.
CAGTGCAGCCACTGTAAGACTTTTATACCACCATACTTCAGCATTTCTGGTCGAATATCATCTACTCCTGCTGCCTTTCCACATTTCAAACCTTTGATAGCTTTTTCTACTTCAAGTATGGATATGTATTCCTGACAGCATGCCTGGTCAGTGTTTTCTATCACTGTGCTGTCATCACTGCTTGTTTCATTTAGCAGTTTTTCAAAGTAATTACTCCATACTTCAAGGATATCTTTTTCTCCTATTTTCATGTCACCTTTATCATCTCTAACTCCTTTTACAGCACTCTTTCCTCCATTTCTAAGCTTCTTCAACACCCTCCAGAATATTTTGCCACCTTCTTGATATTTATTTTCTATATCCTTGCCAAAGTCCTCCCATTACTTTTGTTTAGCTAGTTTTACACACTGTTTAGCTTTCTTACATTTGTCTCTGTATTCTGTAAGAGTAAAAGCTGACTTATTTGCCAGGAACTTTTGATATGCTTTCTTCTTTTCCTTCACTGCCTCTTTAACTTCCTGTGTCCACCAGGGAGTTCTGATTTTTTTATCCTTGCACACAACCTCACCACATGCCTCTCTGGCAGAATCAATCAATGTTTTCTTCAGAGTTTGCCACTGAATCTCCAAGGTTTGATTCCTGTTCTCAAACTCTTTCATTTTCTTTTCAATAATCTTTCTTTATTTTAGTCTACAGTTCACATCTGAGAGCTGTTCAACTTTTATTCACTTTAAAACTTTGTTACATGTTATTCTTTTCAATATGAAATTCAATTTTATCCTGCTCAAGACTAAATAGTGATCACTTCCAATTTCAAATCCTCTGTACACTCTGGTGTCCTGCACCAGGGGAAAAAAACATCACTATCAACAATAACATAGTCAATGAGACTTTTCTTATTCCTAGCCTCTTCTCTCCATATGAATTTGTGCACATAAAAATGTGCACAAATTCACATGTTAGTAATAACCAGTCCATGTCCTGAGCAGAAATCCAACAGATATTTGCCATTATTATTAGCTTTGCTCTTTTCTCCAAATTTTCCCAAAATATTTTTGTATTTTTCACAATCATTTCCTACTCTGCTATTTAGATCCCCAACAAGGACCAACTTTTCCTTTTTAATTGTGTCAGTTGCTTTTTCTAAAGTCTCAAAATATTCCTCCACTTCTACCTTAGTAGAACCTTCTGTGGGACCATAGGCACAAATAAGTCTCATTGTCCAGTTCCCTATTCTCATATTTGCCCACATTACTCTACTTGAGACTGACTGCCATTCAAGAAGATTAGCCTCGTATTTTGTGTTGAATACTATGGCTACTCCTTCTTTTCCTTGATTGTTATTGCCTGAATATAACATTTTGTATTTATTGCTCAGAAAGATCTCACCAGTTTTGGTCTTTTTTGTTTCAGTCACCCCTATTATGTCAATCTGGTACATATCTAATTCCTCAGCTAGCTCCATTTCTTTGCCATTCAGGCTTCTTACGTTGATAGTACCGATCTTTAACTCTGGTGATGTTGAGTTATGGTTTGTTTTCAGATTTGTTCCAGTAGCTGACTTTTTGCTGTTCGCCCTGGTTCCCTGGCGAAAACAACGGGGGCCTTGTTTAACTGGGCGACGCCCCAGCCAGCATGAAATTTTGTCATGTTGTACCATCATTTTTTATTTTGGTTTAACCAATAAGAATACAATTTGGTTGGCTAAATCCCAAATTGCCAGCCCATCCTCGTTCGTCCAGTATCAAAGTAGATACCCAACAGGGTGCACCACGAGAAGGTGAGGATTGGACATTAGGTCAGAAGCACTGGTCGGTTCTCCGCATTCCTTTAAAGGCTATGCGGAGGTCTCCTCTCAGTTATACAGCTTTGACCCTTAAGCACCCCGAAAAGAAACTTTAGAGAAATAAAAATTCTGAAAGAGAAACTTGAAAAACAGCCAACTGGATTCAAGTGCAGATTGAATTTTTACTAAGGACAAATAATCAAGAGATCTCTCCTTAAATTGTTTTGAAAAAGGAAACATTTCTTTCCAACTCCATTTGAAGTCACAAAACCTTGAACACAATAGTGCCATGTGTGGGCAAGTGATTAGGAAGAGAGAGAGAGAGAGAGAGAGTATCTGTTAGTTTTTCTTGGATTGCTGGAGAGATTGTCATTGGGGAATATGGCACAGGGAAGGCTCTGTACCAAAGAAAAGCAGCAGGTGGAATATAAAAAAGAGGATAAGAAGTTAGATTGATAACTTTGAAGCAGAACTATGGATGGATGTTAAGTGTTTGGCAGACCAATGCCCATTAAAATACCTATTAAAAATAAATATATACCTATTTATAAAATACCTATTCCTCTTCTGGATAGTATCAGCCATGTTTAGAGAGGTTTTAGGTGTCAAAAGCTTTGGAAATGTCAAGGGGCAACAGCACAAGTTTCTTCAAACCTTTCTATGGTAAATGTCCAGTGGTGAGTGATGTCAGCTTTTGATTTTGAATGGTGGAATCCATACTGGTAATTTATGATTAATTTGTGGGCCTCCAAGTAGTGAAGGAGTTGGCTATTGATAACGTTCTCCATTATTTTGGAGAGAACAGAGATGATGGCAATTGGTCAGTAGTTTCACAGTAGACTTCTTTCCCTGTTTTATGCAATAGAATGGATATGAGATTGTTTTCATGTATTGGAATATGTACCAGATATCTATAATAAATTATAGAAATGATGCAGGATGGGTGTTAGCTCTCAAATACAACGTTTAAGAACAATTGGGGAGATGCCATCAGGACCAGAAGACTTTTATAGTATCCAAGTTATTTAGTAGTTTTCTGATGCATTTTTGTCGAAAAACTGAAGGAGGCATATGGTGCTCGGATTCCAGTATGGTAGGAGGTGATTTCTCTTGGTCATCTGTGCAGGAATTTGAGGAAAAGAGTGATGCCTCAGGATGAGACAGAGGTGGAAGTGCAGGAGAGCAGAAGTTGCCTGCTTAGCAAGTGACTAGAAGGGCACAGCTTCCATTTGGACAGTAGGTGAGTTTTCTGCTGGTATCCTTTATGAAATAAGATTTGGATCTACTGATGATTGATTTGCATATGTTGTGTGCTTTGGTATAGGCAGAGTAGGAAACTGGAGTTCTTGATGTGAGCTACATGCAGTAAACTGAATTTTTTTGCTCTGACTGCTTTGACACATTTTTGGTTGAACCAGGGCTTGTAAAGTGGATGTGGATTATGAATTGAATGGGGAATGAAGGTCTTCATACTAGTGAAAATAATTTCTGTGACTCATTCACAACAGGTGTTAGGATCAGGTGAGTAGAAGCAATTGTCAGACCAAGAAAGGTTAAGTAGAAATTCCAGAAGTCATCCCAATTGGCTCCTTTGTAGTGCCAGATGATGTGAGGTCAGAAGTGGTTGGAAGGGAGGCATTCTCTGAGAGAGGAGACTTGTACAAGATTGAGGTCTGAGTTGCTGAGAGGAGAGGTGACCTGCTTCTCATCCTGCTTGGTCAGGGGTGTTGGAGTAGGAGAGCCAGTTGGAATTGTGGACGTTGTTGAAGTCATCCAGGAAGATGACCTCACTATTTAGATAGCTGGATTGCAGGTGGTCAAGTTTCATGGAATGGAATGTGAAGACATCTGAGTAATTATTAGTTTGGAGGCCAGTAAATGCAACAAATGAAAGTTACTAGATGTGGCAATATAACTTTGAACCAGAGAAGGTCAAAAGAAGGAGATTCTAAATGAGCCATTCTCTGGCAGGCCATGTTGGATTTTCACAAAGGCATAGGTGCCACCCTTGTGGGGAAAATAATCATGAAGTGTGTAGTTAGGGCACTGTTGTGGACAGCAGTAGATGTGGCTGTGATCTGGGTTTCTGTCAGAAATTAGATGTCTGGTCTGGAAGACTGCAAATGATGGTGGACATCATTTATGTTTATGTTAATGCCATGGATTTTAATAAAGTGGATGTGAAAGTGAATTTTTTAGTGAAGAGATTTGAATGATTTGTATGTTGTGGCTGGTTGTGATATGACTTTTTTGATGGGATTAGTTTATGAAGAAGATTCACTTTTATTGCAGTGTCACTGTTATTGTTTGTGAGAGTCTTTATAAGTTTGATTAGATGGAAGGATATAGAGGAACGTACAGTGAGAGAAGATAGACTTTTGAACCTGACATTCATATAGAGAGAAATCAGCCTCCATGCCATGATGTGGCCTCGACAGTGTCCCCACATACCACTACTCAGACTCCCTCTCTAGGCATAACCTGGCAGAGTATGTAGCAGCGAGCTTATGCACCAGTTGATCAGGAAACATCCTGGCTTGTTACTGACGAGTTCGGGCCCATGCACTAACTGGAAGCTGGCCTTCTGAACCACTGTGTTTTTAGACACGTATGCTGAGGATTCATCAGAATGAATTTATATAGAATGAGAGAGAAATTAGTCAAAACACTAGTTGTATATAAAATAGTATTCAAACCATTAATTATTGATATGATATACCTGGATCGAGAAGTAGAATTGTTGATCTAGGGATCAACAATTATTTTGTAGATAATTGTAGACTAGAGATCACAGATATGAGAATTCTGTAAATATTATGGAAGTGAAAACAGAAACATCAATGGCAGAATCATATTAAAAAGTACATTAAGAAGGAACTTGACATTGTTAGCTAGAATGTGTAAGCAGAATTGATCTCATATTGTATGGTCACTTAAACAGAATGAGAGAGGAAAGGTTCACAAAGCAGGTATGTAATATCAGAAATGGCAGGAAAAGATCCAGAGAAAAGCCAAGATTTACATAAATTTATGCAGTTAGAAGTGGTTTAGAATACCACAACATAAGATCTAATAATATTGAAATTCTAATCGATAATACACTAAATTTCCTATTGGAAATTGTCAATAGGAAGTTAGTATTGAATGAAAATTAAGAATTTTAAACACGTTAACACAAGAATATTTTAATATTGCCAAATATTTCAGTCTGAAACTAACAGACTATTCTCAGTGGCTTGATAGGAACAGTTTTTATAAGGTGGAATACAAACAATTGATCATTCAAAAGTAGAACGAGCTGTGTGATGTTACATTAAAGAGAGGTAAATTTCATCAGAGTGATGAATAAATTATAGGTATTAATTCACAATTTCATATAACAATCTTAATTTATAAATTCAATTAAAGATAACATTAGACTAATGTAAGAATTAAATATTCTTGTGTTAACGTGTTTATAATTCTTAATTTAATGTCACAAGTATCTCTCAAGAATAAAAAGTTTATGTTATTTTTATTATTATTGTACAGGTGCCTCCATGGAGTCCAGAAACTCATCACTGGAGACCTAAACTAACCACACAATCTATCATACCTCTCCTTGAACCCATTAACAGACAAAGCACTCACAACTAATTTTGGCAATTCATTCCACTCATTCACAACTCTCCAAGCAAAAAGTCTAGTCCTCACACCCCTACTAACCACACCTTTATTCAATTTCCAGGGATGACCCCTTGTTCCTTGTTCTGGCCCCCTCTAGCCATGTGCTGAAACATTTCCCCTGCATCAATCCTATAAAACCCTTTAAGCAACTTAAATGTTTCTATCATATTCCCTCTTTTTCTCCTATGAACCCTTCTACAATCCATCCACACACTCTCAATCTATCTTCATAGGGAACATTCCACAGACCACTTCTTGGTCACTCACCTTTGAATTCTCTCCACTGCTTCCTCATCTCCAAGAAACCCAGGGGACCAGACTTGAGCACATTAATCCAGATGTTGGCGTATCAAGGCCTTATAAAGAGGTATAACAACTCTTCCTTATCTCTGCATGTTAATGTGTTTTTCAATAGCCAAGTAATCTTATGGGCTACCTTAGCAATATGTCCTCTAAACTCTAACTCTCTGTCTACCACCACCTCTAAATCTCTAGCTTCCTCTATTTCATGGAGTACAGTGACATCAATGTGATGCACAGCTTGTTATCTGTTTATCCCAAAATGCATAACTTGACATTTCTCCACATTGAACTGACACACATTATCTTTTGCCCATACAGATAGCCTATTTAATTCATCTTGCAAGCTCTCCACATTGTCTAGATTAACTATTACTCTACACATTATATTAACTATAACTACTACTATTCCTAATTTTGCATCATCATCAAACAACTGAATATTTCCTTTCAAGTTATTTCCTATATCATTTATGTACAAATTACACAGTAATGGTCCTAGCACTGAACCTTGTGGCATACTACTAGTCACCTGTTTTTGCCTCGATTGTTCCCCTCCATATACCACTTTTTGATATCTGTCCAGCGGCCACCCTCTTATCCACTTAACCAGTGAGATATCCATCCCCATTTGTTCTAATTTGCATAACAGAGTTCCATCTGGTACTCTGTCAAATGTATTTGAGAAATCCAGCAGAATCACTTATAGCCATTTCCTTTATTCAACTCAGAGGCCAGTTACACCTAATTACTTAGGTGTAACTGGCCCTTCACAAAGCCATGTTGCCCCCTCATACAGTTTCATATTTTTATTCACCCATTCTTGAATTATCTTTTTTAACAATTTTTCCAGTACTTTTACCACCACACCTCAGATACTGATTGGTTTATAATTTGCTACTGCAGTCTTAGAACCTTGCTAAGGCAAGGGAATTATTTTGTCCTCTTTTCACTCCCTTGGAACCCTACCAGAGCCAAGACTTAAATTAAAGGTGTAGTCAGAGGAATTACCATTTCTTTGCGCATTCTCGCAAAACCCGAGCTGATATCCCATTTAATCCCACAGCTGTATGTACATTGAGATGCTACAATATCCTAAGAACCTCCAATTCATCCACTTCTGTTCCCACATTAGTGTCTGTTACATATATTAAAGCAGTAACCTCACTAGGATGATATAGCCTTGCAAAGTGGTCACTCAGTGACTTGCCTGTTTTATCAGCTTCTGTCGTCTCATGAATATCATTATTAACCAATAAGGTTAATCTTCCATTGCCATTCTTCTTACTTTTCTACATAATGAAAGAACTCTTTGGGATTTCCTTTGGGCTACTTGGCTAGATTCTTGTCATAATCTGATTTTGCCTTCCTTGCCATGCTGGTCAGTTTTCTTGCCTGAGCCTTATACTGTTCATGAGTTTGCCAGTCATCTTTCTCTTTATAATATCCTCCACAGCATTTTCTTCTCCTGCAGCTCATGCTTAATGATATTACTCATCCATCTAACTCCTACTTGATTAACCCACCTTACTTTAGGTATACAATTTAATATTGCTTCCTCTAGATGACCCTTAGCTATCTCTCATGTACTACTAACATCCTTACCCTGCAGTACTTTTTTCCATAACACAAGTTTAAGCTTTTTAATTTGAATATTAATAACATCATAGGATCTTATATAATTTTTGAAAATGCATATCAGGAATTTGATTGTGGTAAGGAAGTATTGTAGAATGTGGTAAAGAAAAATTAATTAGCAATTAGATCTAGGGTTTCTTTGATAGGACTGACATATTGAGTAGTGCACAATATTCTTCTGTTAAGGAGTTTGCTTTCTGTTTTTCTCATTTGAAGAGAAATATTTTATGGTAATAGCGATGTAGTTTATGTGGATTTCAGCAAAATCTTTGAGGGTGTTCCTTGATGTGAACCTGCTGTTTAAAATGTGTTAAATGGATAATAACTGTTATTTTGTGAGATGAAGAATTGGTTGACATGTTGAAACAAGCAGTAGTATAATAAAATTAGAAATGAATAGCTTATGTAAATGTGTTTATACAAAACACCATTTTGTATAAACCTATTTAAACCTATGCTTTTAAGTCATTGCCTAGTTGAACCAACCTTATGTAAAATGCAAATTTTTTTCAATTAAATAGATTCCTTTGACAGCAACAACTTAGTATTATTAAAATATTGTGATCTGTGACAGATATGATAGTGAGTTATCCAAAGAATTATAAATAATTATGGTCATCCAAAGAATTATAAATAATTATGTTGTTTCTTCTCTAGAAGTAAATCTCATATTCATCATTAGCAGATTTTCAGAGTATATCACTATCTCAAGGACAGTTGCCTTCAGTAGTCACTTGTTCATAAATTGATTTTCTTTGTATCAGTGAAGGACATACCAGATCCATTATCATTGCAAGTGTATAGTAGATTCCTTGCTCTTCTAGTGTTTTGTATGACTGACTGACAAGATTGATAACTTTTTGATAATTAATATTTGGTCCTTTTCACTAAATATGACACATTATATTGGATTTATTGGACCATGATTTTGATAAACATATATACATAATTGTTAATCATGGTCCAATAAATCCAATATAATGTATCATATTTAGTGAAAAAACGATTATGTATATATGTTTATCAAAATCATTGTCTAATAAATCCAATATAATGTATCATATTTAAGATTGATAACTATTAGTCAAAAACAACATCAGAGTTTTATTTGATATTTGGAGCCTGAGTTGTGCCTTGTAGATATTCCCATTTTCACAAGACACACAGCACAATAGAAAATAAATAAAGTACTACACAAAAACAAATTCCTTCTTGAAAGAAAGCTGAAAACATTTATTGTATAATGGAATCAAAACACAAATGACCCTCTGTTTTCCAGTTTGGAAAAATATTTTTTCTCAATATCCCTCACTGCTACTGTTTTCACTTTATGTATATTTACTTTTTTGGTGTTTAATTACAGCATTACTGAATGATTGGACTCCAATGGTAATTAAACAATTCATTTAGAATGTTAAATTCTTAATATTCTGTTCCATTTTTTTGTGTAATCAGTTTGATATAATCTACACTTGACTATCACTATAGTGAACTAATAATGACTTTATTCCTTATGAGCTCCTTTGGGAATAATTTGTTATAGTGGAAAGTTTGCTGTAGTGAATTTCTTTTAAAGTGACTAGAGTTGCTAGTGTTTTGACTAAGACTTTCTGAAAAAAGTGTTATAGCAAATGAATTCTTTCTAGTAGTTGATCTGTAGCAGCTTTCCGTGTTTTGTTCACCTGCACTAATAAAAACATTTTTAAAAATATTGTTTTGAATAAACTAGATTATAATAAGTTATTTATATCTAATTTCATGTTGCTTCCTCACACTTCAAATAAAAAACAATTGACAAGAAATAGCATTTAATAAGGAACATTCTAAGAAGCAGATGGTTAGATTAACCCTGCAACGGGCCATGACATCTATAGACATCCAGCTAAATCTGGATACGATTCTATAACACCTGTTGAATAACATGGATAAAAAGTGCAATTTGGCCTCACTATTACATCCACCTCGGTCAGTAGGGAGGTTAAGCCAGGTTGTTTTCAGGGTTTTAGTTGTTTATTATATTATTAATGATTTAACTTCAATTATTAAGAATAAAATCTTTCTCCATACTGATGATTAAATCTGAGAAAAGTACTCGACTGTTTCTGATGATCAAAAGTGCCTTCATGATCATAGAATGAACTTAAAAGATCGAAAGAAAGGACAAGGAATCAGAGTTTACAATTTAATATAATTAAAAAAAATTTCTTAGATGCTTTGAGTTTTTATGTGAATCCCAACCAAAAAGATTGTAAGGCTATCATATTTTTAGTACTATGCCTGAGCTAAAGATTTTATAATTCAGGAAACACTGTTAAACATGGTACTTTGTGGTGCCATTTGAGGCCTCAGTAGAAGCAGGATGATTGTCTCACATCAGGCAGTGAAAATCATTTACTACTTAATTAATGCTAGACAGTTTTTATATATATATATATATATATCAGGAAGCTGATATAAAAATTGATATAAAAATGATGTTTTATGCTTAAAAACTGCAAACTTTTTTTCAGACATTCTGCAACCAACTCTCTTAGTTCATTATTGAGAGTGTAATTAATATTTTGTGTTTTTTATTTTCATACTTTACCTTTTTTTATTGTTTAAATTCATTTCAAATTTATTACAACAGTTATTTAGTTTGGTTAATGTATTGGAGTCTTCGAGATGTATTTTAAAGGCTATCACATAGTGGCATCCATCCAAATAGTATTTAAGCTTTTTTAAATGAAGGATTAGCCACTAAATCAGTTAGCCTAACTAGAATTTAAAAAATCTGACTACTATATATGACATATTTGAAATTAGGTTTAATGATGTGTATTAAATTATATTACTTTTTATTAAATGTCATTTAAGCTTTAGAAAGGCATAGACTTGATGCTTTCTCTGTGCAAATACTTTAAATGCTTAAAATTCCTGCACATTTTCAGCTTTCAGAAATTGGATTAGATTTGTCATTCGCATTGAATAGTTTACTTCAAACAGATGTTGAAAGAATAATCAATGAAACAAAGGACAAGTTATTAGAATCTGTAAAGCTTCGAGCAGCTGAAGATAAATGGCGCCCTCAGAACCACCAGAATAAAGTTGGCATTAATAAATTTTTAGAGGATATGAAAGAAATTGGAATAACAGACATTCAAGACCATTATGTTCGTGGTAAGTTTATTCCAGTATTGCTTTAAAAATGTTTTTTTTTTGAATAATCAAATTGTAAAATTGTATGTCTCAAAAAATATGTATGTTTGGCCACTTGTTCTTTCACTTTCTGGCACAGATGTTCAAATCCACACATCTCATCTCATCCTCAAGGAACCAAGACAATCAGATCTAATCCATGCACAATAATCCAGATATAGCTTTATTAATATCTTAGAATGTTGTACATAATAATAATGCCAATGTGTTCTTCAGCATCTGTGCTTGTATGTATGAGGGAAGAAAAACCTGAGTTTCCAGAAGAAAAACCCTGCTACCTCCATATGAAATTGGCTAACTCACCTTCAAGTGAAAAAGTCCCATTAGGATTCCTCTCATCACAGTGAGAACAAATTCAGTGCATTTCCAGTCAAATGTCCTCTAAACTTCAACTCCCTGTCCACAATTACCATCATAAGGAACATCATTACTGATACTAAACATCATAATTATGAAATTATAATTTATCTGTTTTTCTTATTTCTGTAGATATAGCACCCAGTCTTTAATGGTTCAACAAGAAAGTATCAAGCAAATAGATGATTGTGTTGACCACCATATTCCTGAAATTAATGAAAGATACAATAAAAAACTATTTGTTTTGTTGTTGTGTTTTAAAGTAGACATATGAACCTGATAACTGGCAGTACAAGGAGAATTTATAAGTGCATTGTAAACCATTGAAACTAAAATTACTAAAATTTGTTAAATACTTCTTTCATAATAAGAGATTTATGATGGGACTCTCACCTCATTGTTATGCAGTGTTCATCATTCATTATGGAAGAACTTAGGAAGACTGCCACTGTGTGCTAGTAACTCTTCTTCTAAGCCCTTTTATAACCATTTTAGTTATAGGCCTTCCCCAGTTGTCTCCTCTGTTTGAAGGCTTCCAATGCACGCATTCTCCAACTATCTCTTAGGTCATCTTCCAGTTGTCCGGCATTTGTCTTCCTTTATGTGGATGCCATTGAGTTATTGTCTTTGTCCGTCAATCATGTTTCATCTGTGCAATGTATTAATAATAACTTTAAATAATCCTAAACTCACAATAAAGTGAGTTTAGGATGGTTTAACTGTTTTAAAAATTGAACTGGACTACATAATGTAAGAATAAGTGGAGAATCTGCCTAGTGTGCTGATAAAGATTCTGCTGCCAAGTTTCCTGAAGAATTACAAAGGATAATTCAGGAGGGTGATTATGACAATCATCAAATATTCAGCATCGACAAAATTGGTCTCTTTTGGAAGCTTATGCCAACAAAAACTTTCCTAGCTAAAACTGAAGCATCTCAACTAGGATACAAAGTATCTAAACATCATCTTACGCTTTTATTAGGAGGCAATGCAGAAGATGACTTTAAACTTAAAACATGTTAGTTTATCATGCTCAAAATCCAGGATCTAACATTATTGAAGAAATCAGCTCAATTGGAAAAGAACTTGTATTTAATGAACTGGATAATAATGATGTGAGAAACTTGCTCAATTCCCATTCAGAACAGTTAAGTGAGAATGATCTCCTTCAACAAGAAGAACAGCATGCGTATGAAGAAGAGGAGTGTGAACAAGCAGAGAATGTTATGACTAAAAAGCTAACTACAAAAGAACTCGAGCTAGTTTTCAATCACACTGAGCATGCTAAGGAAATTTTGTTTGATGCTGATATCCTGATATGGAACAAAGCTTCAAAGTCTGCTGAAATCTTGATAAAGCGATCGCCAGCTATCTCAAATTGCATGACAAGATGAGCACTATTCAAACATCTTTATTTTTATTTTTTTTTTTGTAAAAAAATAGTTCAATCAAATGCTGACAGATATTAGTCAGTGAAACATGTCGGATATTAAACTATTATTTACTTGACTAACTTGATAAAGCGATTGCCAGCTATCCCAAATTGCATGACAAGATGAGCACTATTCAAACATCTTTATTTTTTATTTATTTATTTATTTATTTTTTTGTAAAAAAATAGCTCGATCAAATGCTGACAGATATTAGTCAGTGAAACATGTCAGATATTAAACTATTATTTACTTGACTAATATACGGAATTAAGTCTTTAATTTATTAGCTCAATCAAATTTAGACATTAAATAAAAATTTAAAAGCAATTGATTATTATTAATTAACTTTTGTCGATTTTATCCTCTAATATTACTTATGCTGTAAATTTTTTTTTTTCAAATTTATGCTAACTGATGGATGAATTATAATTATTCTTATTGATATTTTAAGGATACTTGTGACATAAAGATTGAATAATATAAGCACGTAAACACAAGAAAGATATTTAATTAGCCAAATATTTCGGTTCTGAAAATTGAATATTTTTAAATGATCTATTGTTAGTATTCCACTGAAGATGGTCTACAATTTTCAGACCGAAATATTTGGCTAATTAAATATCTTTCTTGTGTTTACGTGCTTATATTATTCAATTATTCTTATTGTTTATTTCATTCGCTTAGCGCGCATTAATGGATGGATTAATTAATTGCATTAACCGAGGTTTTCCTGTCTTGTTTATACTGCTTTTGCTGTTCTTGCTATTCCTGTTCTTATACTGATTCTAGATCCCTCCATTTCTGTACCTTCTCCATCAGTTTGATATTCATTTGTCTGTTTAATTTTCTGCAGTAGGATTTTATTATTTTTCATCCATGCTTTGAAATTGTTTGAGCAATCCTATCAGTTTTTGTAGCGTGTCTTACAGAAATCAAATCATTATTGTATATGAATTTTGAGTTGCTGACCATTCCATAGCTGAAGTGTCTATTTCATAATCTTCCAAGGCATCTCTCTAATAACATAACTCTCTAAACTCTGTATATAATGGATTTGCCCAATATTCCTCCACTTTTAACCATAATTTATTGAATTTGGTGATTGGGTAAGTCATGTTAGTTTTTTTTTATCATGAACGGAAAAATATATACATAAGTAGTAGACAAATATAAGTAATTAAGATACAGAATTTGCTTACTTTGGAAATAAATTCTCTAATGAAAGCAGAAAGTTCATATTCTTTGCATATAGTTCAAGAGACAAAATAAAATACAGTAACAATTGAAAATTATAGCAAATGTTATAATTGATTTGATAGTATTTAGCCTTACAGATGTTTGAGGATAGCTATATATGCCATCATCTAGGGAAATGATTATGAGCAAGATGGTTTCCCGTTGCCTTCCTTGCCGTACTATATCCTATGACTGTAGCCTGTGTGTTCACGGGGCCGGTTTGCCTGCTTGCGGGATGAAAAATCCCAGATAAACTGGTGGAAAAAACCCTGCTATCCATGCCCAAAACCAGCTAACTTGGCTATGGCTGAGGAAGACACTTAAGTTCCTCATGCCATCGACAGGAATCGAACCTAGGACACTCCTTCCTCAGGCATATGATTGCGAAATGCATAGCCACTAGGCTAACTACGTGGAAAAATGTTATAATACATGACATTAAATGTTGGGATATGCTCAATCTGTAACTATTAGAATTCTACAAAATATCACTGAAATTATTATAAAATAATAACTTATTCAGCACAGTCATGAAGGGTACTGAGTAAGATAGCTTCCCAAAATTGTGAAAGTTTCAGACAATTCTGTTTAGTCTATTCCTAGAAGTCTAAAACCTAGAAGAAAATGGGTAATAAACATCAAGAGTATAAGTGATCTGAACTTTTTTACAGAAATTTAAATAACTTGGCTGCTGATAGATTGGACTCAAAAACTATTGTTCATGGTAGCTGCAACCCATCTTAGGCGATTGAGAAAGATGTTGAAATTAATAATTACTTTATTGTTTCTCTAGTCTTACACAGAGTTGCCAATTTTAAGGTATAATAGAGCACGTCAAGGAGTTTTGTGCTCTTGAAAAATGATCCCATTAATGGAAAAGAAATGTTTAGCCTCTTCTTTCCACAATCCAATAATAAAGCCATTGAGTCCTGGTTGTCTTGATTAGTTAGAATATCTACTCTCCAATCAGCCAACTAAGGCTGTGGATTGGAATCCTGCCATAGGCATAGATGTATGTGATTGTCTTTAAGTGGTAGATGAATTTCATCATCCAATGTGGGACCACCACCCCGCTTTATTGGAGGCCTGAAGTGGCTTGAAAAAGTTCCATGTTAAGAGCAGGGTTTCCGGACTATATAAAAATAAATAAAAAAAAAAAAAAAAAAATCCTTAGCCTGCCAACAATATACGAATGTGGAATAGGTTTACAATCTTTCATGGGTAGAAGTCACATAAAGAAAGATACCAGGAGATAATCCTCACATAATTCTTCAAATAATTTCTTGGGCTCCCCATTGCTTTTTACTCTGTGAATTAAGTTTTTCCTTAATTATTTTAAAAATTTTTGTTTTATTATCTATTCCACTTATTGTGGATCTTATTTTGAGTTTCATTGAATAATTTCCAGAAGGACTTGCATTGGGAGGCTGTTAGATCTGGTAATGTGACCAAACCAGATGAGTTGTTACCTTTTGATTTTTGTTCTGATCTTATCCCTTGGACCAGTAAAAGAATAGAATCTTTGTCTCACTTCTGAATTTGCAATATGATCAGTATGTATTTTTAAGAGAATCTATTTGTTGTAAAGTGAAAAATTACTATTACATTTTTAAATGATACCTAATATAAATATAGTGACATCAGTTCCTGTTACATGTTATGATATTCTGATTAGCTGGTTTTGATAATATTTTTTACTGATTATATATAATTAGCAGTGTTGTATCAGCCCTTTTATCTAATAAATAAAAATGAATTTAGAAATTTTAAAAATAAGTGCGAGAATAAAAGAGAAAGCACTTAGGAGTGTAAGCACATCCCAGCCTATTTGAGAGGATGGAGAAGATGCATCAGTTGTTGGACTACTAGTCTTTCCCAAACTCTCAGTAACCACATATACCTCTTTTAAAATTTTAGCAACACTGTAGTACACTCTCTCAAGCAAATGCAATCCTGGATAAATTATATATATATAATTATGAGAGACTAAGGAGGCATCTTTCAACATAGCCATGGCTTGAGAAGCTAGTGAAGAATGTCAGTAGCACATGGGAAGTGGTTAGAAATTGTTTGAGAGAAGAAATATCTGATTGCATACCAAAGGTCAAGAGCATAAACCAAGCGGCAATTCAATGGATAAGTTGAGATATAAAGCAAGAGCTGCAAAAAAAGGAAAAACACTGGAGGGAATATAAAGAAAAAGTGATCAGCATGCTCATGAGTGGTATGGTACAAAAGACTAAATCAAATTATGAGAGAAAATTAGCTAAGTAGGATAAATTAGTAGGATAAATTATATCCAAAGTAGGATAAATTATATCCAAAGTAGGATAAATTATATATATATAATTATGAGAGACTAAGGAGGCATCTTTCAACATAGCCATGGCTTGAGAAGCTAGTGAAGAATGTCAGTAACGCATGGGAAGTGGTTAGAAATTGTTTGAGAGAAGAAATATCTGATTGCATACCAAAGGTCAAGAGCATAAACTAAGTGGCAATTCAATGGATAAGTTGAGATATAAAGCAAGAGCTGCAAAAAAAGGAAAAACACTGGAGGGAATATAAAGAAAAAGTGATCAGCATGCTCATGAGTGGTATGGTACAAAACACTAAATCAAATTATGAGAGAAAATTAGCTAAGTAGGCCAAAGTAAACCCAAAAGAGATTTTTCATTATGTAGCAAGTAAGAGGGAAAATGACTATGGTAGGATGACTCTAAACAGTACCCTTTGTAGGAAGGTGACTGAACCCAAAGAAATAGTTGAGTTGCTGAGTGATCATTTTGCAAAGGTGTATCATCCAGGTGGAGATTTTGCAGTTGCTGATGAGACAGAGATGCATGTCAAAGTAATATAGATGAACAGGAGGTAAACACACTAACAAGTAATGATAGGGAAGTTGTTATTCCTCTTCATAAGGCCATGGTTCAGACTCATCTTGACTACTGTGCACAGATTTGGTCACCTGGGTTTCAAAAGGATAGAGATGTTGAAAATTTATTATAAGGATAGAGATGTTAGAAATGGTTTTTATTTACTGAATCATTTTAAACCTTTTAATATGTACAGGCTATACTTGTACACGCTATACAAGTATAGCATGTACATTTGAATTGTGCACACCAAAACCATTTAATTATTAAACAAAATTACATCTCTTTAAATATTTTATTTCAGAGGAATGCTGGGTGGACCTAACTGTCAATACAACTTCTTTTAGTAAGACATACCTGAATTCATTGGATGATCTGTTAAAATTGTATATGCCATCAGTTCATCAACTTGTTTCAGATGCATTAGCTGTTACTTTTATTGCTCAATTAAATCATATAAAAGTTTCACTTCAAAGTGAGCTTTATAAAAATGAGGTAAGATTTGGTAAATTTAAACAGCTTTTATTTAATAATAATTTTACCAAACATAAGTCATGTTAACAAGATTGATGGTTCTATAATTTAATAACACATGGATTATATAAAATCGTAGAAGAACATAGAACTTTGATCTTTTTTATTATATTACCTTGTAGTACAGTAATGCTATTAAATCACTCATAACTGAGTGATTTAATAGCATGTTTATATAATGAGTACAGTTAAGTATATCAAACACTCTCATAGGAACCAAGAAAAAAAAACTTATATTGGACTAAACACACACGTAACCACAATAATATGTTTTAATAAGTAGATATTTCATCCTAAGTATCATAGGACATCGTCAGTACAGTTAATTCAAACTAGACTAGGAATAACATACAGTTAGGGCACATGATTACAATGGAATCCCAATATGCATGCAGTAGCATATTACAGAATTAAATTAAAATATGTCTGGAGAAAAAAAAGATTACATTAAAATAAGATAACATATATAAAAATTTTTTAACACAATTTTGTATGACAATTTCCCATACTTTATGGATAGCAAGAACATCATTACAGTTCTGTGAAGTAGGCCTTCAGCACTTTCTTTATATAAACGTTCATGTTTATATAAAGATCTATATAGAAGTTTTTCTTTTTCCAATTTTATCCTATGGTTTAGGTTTTTAACTCCTTGTTGTGCGAGGCCAGATTTCTGCAGTTTGATAAGACTGATATGGTCTTGATGTTCCGAAATGTGTTTATTAACAGATTCTATCTGTCTGTCCATAGTAAGACAATTTACAGGAACATGGAACCCTGTACATGCCAGGTAGCATCAGAGGTGAGAGTTTGTCTTTAGGAGAAGGTAACAAATTATAGATCTGGTTGATTGGTTTCTAGGTAGCAGTAAGTTTGTATTTCTTCATAATTTTTGAAAGATGTTCAGAGATGCTTTTGGCGTAAGGTATGGGAATCCTATGGGCTTGTTCTTGTCTAGATAGATGTGTGGGAATATGAATTGGTATCTAGAACAACAGCAAGAGGTCATAAGTTTGCCTTCACCTAAATGCATTCCATATTTAGATTTTATACACAACTTTGAAAGAAACATATCAGCCATCTTTCCAATATTGAAGCCAACAGACTTCATTTCAAAATAGCCAAAATAATGTATGATGCCAAACCTTCAGACTTGAATATCCCACCATCAGAATTGAAAGCTCTTACCTCCTTAAAACGTAATAGAAACATAATCATCACCAGAGCAGACAAGGGAAATACCACTGTTGTTCTAGATACCAATTCATATGACCGAAAAATGAATTTACTACTCCGAGATCAAAATACATATGCCAAATTTGATTATGATCCTACAAAAAGACAGCTCAAGAAGTTACTTGGTGAAACCACTTCCTTAGATGAAGAAACAATAAAAAAACTCAGGACATACCATGCTAGGCCTCCTACAATATATGGTTTACCTAAACTTTACAAGAATAACGTTCCACTCATACTCGTCGTGGATTCTATTAGCAGCCTGACTTACAAATTATCAAGATTTTTATCTGACCTTCTTCATCCTTTCATAGGCCACTCAGCCTCATCAATTAAAAATTCCACAGAGTTTCACACAAAAATAAAAGACATTCAACTGTTGGAAACCAACATGCTAATTAGCTTCAACATTGTCTCCCTCTTTACTAATATTCCCCATAAGGAAACGATAGACTTGTTAACTCAAAAATTTCCACCCGATATTGTTGGATTATTCAAATTTGTTATTATGTCCGGATATTTCACTTGGGAGGAAAAAATTTACAAGCAAGAGGAAGGAACAGTAATGGGGTCTCCCTTGTTGCCAGTCTGTTTCTAGAATACCTTGAAGAAAAAATTTTCACCTTTAAACCCAAACCAAAAATTTGGCTATGATATGCTGATGACGTCTTTGCTGTCTGGGGTCATTCTGAACAAGAACTACACCTGTTTCTAGATGAAATAAAACCTCTTCATCCTTGCATCAAATTCATGCTAGAAAAAGAATCTCCACAGGGTATCTCCTTTCTGGATTTACACATCCAAAGAAAAGAAGATGGTTCCATCTTCACATCTGTCTATTGCAAGCCAACATTTTCAGGTTGTTACATTCACAGTTCTTCTGCTCATCATCCATCTGAAAAATTTGTCATCATTAAATCATTAGTAACCAGAGCACACAGATTCTGTTCCTCTGAAGAAACTCTAAACCAAGAATTGGAAATAATTAAAAATACAGCCATACTAAATGGATACAATCCTAAAACAACTCAAAAAATCATCAATCACTTCTGCACACATCAATTTGGACAAGAACAAGCACATAGGATTGCCATACCTTATGTGAAAGGCATCTCCGAACGTCTTTCAAAAATTATGAAGAAATACAAACTTATTGCTACCTTGAAACCAATCTACCTGTTACCGTCTCCCGAAGTCTCACCTATGCTACCTGGCATTTATGAGGTTGCATATTTCTGTAAACTGTCTTACTATGGACAGACAGGTAGATCTGTTAATAAACACATTTCGGAACATCAAGACCATATCCATTTTATCAAACTGCAGAAATCTGGCCTCGCACAACACAGAGTTGAAAACCCAAACCATACGATCCATCAGAAAAAGACAAACTTCTACATAGACCTTTATATAAACATGAACGTTTATATAAAGAAAGGGTTGAAGCCCTACTTCACAGAACTGTAATGATGTTCTTGCTATCCCTAAAGTATGGGAAATTGTCATACAAAATTGTGTAAAATAATTTTTATATATGTTATTGTTATCTTATTTTAATGTAATCTATTTTTTTCTCCAGATATATTTTAATTTAATTCTGTAATACGCTACTACACGCATATTGGGATTCCATTGTAATCATGCACCTTAACTGTATGCTATTCCTAGTATTGTTTGAATTAACTGTACTGACAATGTCCTATGATGCTTAGGATGAAATATTTACTTATTAAAACTTATTATTGTGGTTACGTGTGTGTGTGTTTAGCATGAATACTCCACAGGTTTCATTGTACAATAAATTGCTATATTGGGTTTCCTTTGACATAGCACTGAAGTAATAAGTCTTTTGCCCAGACCTTTTTGCTTATCTGTAGTGACTGAGTTTGTCATAATAGCTGTACTAGATGACTGTATATCAAACAACACAGATCAGTACTACAGCATAGCCTTATCAGCAGAAATTTGGTATTCCCAAGTATAATTATTAAAATGCATATTTCATGGTACAAGGTATGTTTTAGTCAAATCCAATTTAAAAAATTACAAAATGAAAACACATTTTCAACAGCTAAAATTCATATCATGCAATATAATGATTAATTATTATTATATATGGCATATCCGTAGATTATCTGGAGAGTTGTTGCAGGATACCCAAAATAATCTCATGTTTGAGGCTTAATGGAGTAAAACAGCACTAAGAAAGGATTAAAATAATATTTAATTCTTCCAATGTTTCATCTTAGTCACTGAGACATTGTCAGGGAGTACAATATGATACTTGTAACACACACACATAAAGGCAATACAGTGAAACACATGGAAGAAAGACTAGAGTCCTAACTAGGTGAGGTACCTGTTGGCTGCCTAGGATTTAAACTGGGATCTCGAAATATTAGTGTTTCCCTTATGAAACAAGGAAATTAA
Organism: Typopeltis vanoorti; assembly: GCF_054136105.1. Lineage (NCBI taxonomy): Eukaryota > Metazoa > Arthropoda > Arachnida > Uropygi > Thelyphonidae > Typopeltis > Typopeltis vanoorti. Next base: position 151,258,592 of record NC_143552.1, on the reverse strand, counting down.
CTGGAGAGCAAGTGTTAATTAAATGATTCAAAAGTGAGTTTTGAATTAGGGGATGGGAATGAAATAAATGTTAATAGAGTGGCAATTATCAATGTCAGGATAGAAAATGTCAGAATTAATGTTGAATGTGCTGGTGGAAATGCAGGAGAACAATATGAACATAAAGAAATAGCACATTGAATGTTATCCTTCACGGGACAAAGTGTGAAATTGAAAAGTTGCAGAAGTGGCAGAGATTAGCAGGGCTGAGAAGAGAAAAGAAGCAGGGCGGGTCTCAAGTAAGAATCGAGATCATAGAACAAATGAGAAAAACAAGTTAAGGAGAAAATTATGTAGGGAGACTCAATGATCACAGAGTATTTAATGAAAGTGTAACAAAATCGTGTTTCCCCTGGTGCAAAAATTAACGACATTAGTCATGCCATTCAGATGCAACAAGATAAGGTAAAAGAATTAATTGTCTTGGTTGGCACTAATGATCTAAGAGGCAAGACGTATCCTATCAGGAAGAATGTAAAGGAGTTGATAGACAAAGTAAAAATGAAAAGCTAGAAGGTTAAGATTGTGAGTCTTCTGCTATGTTATGACAGAGCTGAATGAAGGAGGGAGGACATTGATAGCAAAAGAATCAATATGCAGGTTGTGTAGAAAGAATGATGTAGAATTTGTGGATCCATAGTCTGTGTTTGATGGAATGACAAATTTGTATAATGTTGATGGACTACATCTAAATGGTTTTGGTGTTAGGTGTCTAGAGAGAGAGAGAGATTTGTTCAGCGAGCATGCTGAAGGGCAAATTCAGGAAAACTTAAGCAATTAGGGTGGAAGCAATTGAGTGTCTGTGAAGGCACCCATGAGGAAAATGAGTGTGAGAATGACCAAATGCAGAATCTATTCTTTAAAGCAAAAATATTGAATATCATAGTGATATCATAGTGAATATCATAGGTGATTGAAAGGGATGCTGCAGTTTCTATATACTAATGCCAATAGTATCAGGAATAAGAAGGAGGAGTGGTTGGCATTGGTTATTGCAACCTCACCAAAACTTATAGGCATTAGTAAGACTTGGCTTACTAATGATGCAGTTACAGGGATATAACATGAAGGGTTTTAGTGAAGATAAAAAAGATAGGATTGGCAGAGCCTGCTAATGATTGTGGATGAATTGCAGCCTAAAAAAATAGGACATAGCCCAGAGGCTGGCTGTTCATTTGAAGCAGTCTGGTGTGAGATCAAAGCCAGTGAGACAAAATATACAGTTGGTTTTTGCTATAGGCCTGGAGGTTCTGGGAATGTCTGAATCACAATGAATCACATCTGAATGACTTGAAGGAAGGAAATGGAATTTATACACCTAAGAGATAATTACTTGAGGCAGCTTGTGATAGAGATGACTTGGGGTATGAGAGTATTGGACCTGGTCATAGGATTCGAAGAGCTCTCCATAACCAAGGTGGCCACGTTGCCTCTGATTGGTGAAAGTGATTATGCAGTCTTAACTTGTAAAACATGAGAAATATTCTGTCAAGAAGGGGTATATGAGGAACTATAAGATAGTTGATTATGACAAGCTTAGGAGGAAGCTTGAATCTCTGTCATGGCATAAAACCTTGCAAGGGAAGGATGTTAGTAGTGCATGGAAGATAGTTAAGGGATTAATCTAAAACAGTGGTTGGAACCTTTTTTCTGCCAAGGGCCATTTGGCAGAAAAGGCTATTTATAACATCATTCATGGGCCATACAAAATTATCAACTTAAAAATTAGCCTGCTATATTTGGTAAACATTTAATTAACTCACCTCTAATGTGATGGCTGGAACTGCTTCTCTTTGGTGAGGCGTGTGATGTTAGCTGGTATTGATGTTGTTGCTACTCGCAACAGCTTTTCTGGGTTTGTGTCGGTCAGTCTGGAGCACAGTCATCTCTTTGCGAAGGTAAGTTTTGAAAAGAACTGCTTGCAGTAGTAAGTTGTTCCGAACATAGATGCATATCTCAATGTATGTCTCCTCAAAGTGGGAAATTCATCATTGCTTATGTAACGTTTATAGAACTCAAGCAGTGGGAGATTGTTGTACTTAGCTTTCAGCTCATCATCGCTTTACAGCTGAATGATTTCATGTTGTAAGTTATCAGGCACATTGAACGGTGTAGCAAAGATGTTCAATTCCATTTGTTTACTTTTCACCTCCTTGAATTTTTTATTAAATGCCTCAATTAGTTTTGCACATTCACCAGCATGGTGGGGAAATGCACCAAGTTATATGCACCACAGCCTTAATTTAGCTTCAAATGATTTCATGTTTGAAATCAGGGAGCAGAGAAGCTAGTTGGGGCTTTGCAGCTTGACGCTCAGCTCTGAGAGGTACTTGGTAATGTCCACCATGAATGCTAGATCACATAGCCACTTGCTATCATTTGAGTTCCCTGACAGGTTTTCCCTTCATCTCCATGAACTACTTGACTTCATCCTGTAGTTCATAAAACCTCATGAACATGTTCCCGCGACTCAGCCACCGCACTTCACAGTGATAAACAAGATCACTGTACTCGGACTCAAGATCATTTAGTAACTCCTTAAACTGGTGGCTGTTAAACTCTCTGCTTTTGACAAAATTTATGCATGACACTACTGTTGACATCACATTGTTGAGCCGCAATGACTGTGCACAGAGACTTTCTTAGTGTATGAGGCAGTGGCATATAATTAAATCACTTGGATCAAGACTGAGACAATTCAGTTCTTTCTTGACAAATGCAGTTAACCATTTTTGTGAGCCAACCATGGCTGGAGCTCCATCTGTAGTAAGGCCACTTAAATTTTCCAATGTTAGCTCAAGTTTTGTCATTGATAAAACAAGTCTCTCAAACAAGTCCTCACCTCTTGTAGTGCCATGCATGGCTTTCAGTGACAACAGTTCCCCCCCCCCCCCCGTGTCAAACTCTGCAGTTATCACACGAATGAAAACGGCCAGTTGTGCAGTATTCGTTTTGTCCGTTGTCTTGTCACAAGTCAGAGAGAAAAATTGGAAATCTCCTGCAGAATCTTTCAATGTTTTTTTCAATATCTTGTGCTTCTATGAAGCCTCAGCTTCTTTGCGATTAGCTCGCTCACTACATATCTTATCTGAATGACATTATCTTTGTCACAATGAGGCCTAGTGAAAGCAGCATGTTGTGATTCCAAACTCCGCTGAAGAGCATTGATTTTATCCAGATGCATTTGGCCTCCCAATTCGTTGAGTTTAGCATGTCTTGAGCTGTAATGACGCTCCAGACTGACTTTTTTTCATTACCGTTAACGCATTGCCACAAACTAAGCACTCAGGTTTGCCTTTGACTTTAACAAAAAAATAATCATTTGTCCATTTCTCTTGGAAAGATCGACACTCTGCATCAACTTTTCTTTTCTTTGTAGTCGCCATTTGTATGATGTCACACCACTTAAGTTTTAATAACTATCCAGTGTGTGTGTCGCCAGCAACGTGATTATTTTGCTTTGGTAGCTGTTCTAATCCTGCATCTTGGATTTGGAACATATCCAACGTTCAAGCCATCGACTCTCAAGGTCTTCTCGAGAGTTGATGGTATGAACGATAGTACTCAATTAAGTACTATCCTGTATTAAGTGAATCATTATTATGATTCACTTAATACAGGGGTCTGCAACCTGCGGCTCCAGAGCTGAATGCGCCTCTTTGAATGAATAATTGAGGCTCTTTTCGTTATTAAACAATCTATTTTTGAATAATGCAAAATTAATGTTATTTATCAAATTAGAAATAAAAACACTAAATTTAGCATTTGCAATAAATTAAGGACATTTTACATTTAATCAAGGACATTTTACATTAAGTCAAGGATATTTTACAATTGAAAATAGTACATGCAATGTTGAAAAATTAATACTTCCATGTTTGACCTCTTTGAAATCATACACGATAATCCTTCTTTACATTCTATTTACATTTTACAAAAATTCTACTTTATGATGGATGTGACTTCCCATTTAAACGCACTAAATAAGAAACTACAGGGAAAGGGAAATACAGCAGTTTTGCATTTAGAAGAAGTGATTTCGTTTGAACAAAAATTATATTTGTTTGCGACAAACTTAGAGAAAGGCACATTAATACATTTTCCTACGTTGAAGAAATATCAACAATAACAAGCTGATAATAATTCCATAAATTTAACCTTTTTCAAAGAAATTGTGGTAAATATGCGATCTGCATTTAATGGGAGATTTGAGGAATTTAGAAAGAACAAGGCAACTATGTCATTTTTATTGCGACCACTTGAAATTAATCCTGCCAAATTAAATTTTTCACCTTCTGCTGGAATTGATTAAGCTGCATTTCAACTTCAGTTAGAGGACCTGAAAATCCAGGATTTGTGGAATTCAAAATTTAGAAATCTTAAAGCTGACCTGGAGGAGTTGGAAAGACAAAAATCTACCTTTGCAATACAAAAAAATGGTCTGAAATAGAAGATATTAAAAAGCAAGATCAGATTGTATTTGATACGTGGAATTGTTTACCGGACACTTACATTCAGTGATTTCAAACATACGCATTTGGATTTCTATCGATTTTTGGATCGATATATTTCTGTGAACAAATATTTTCTAATATGAATTTTATTAAAAGTAAATGAGAAACCTACTAAACAATGTGAGTCTTTCGCCATGTTTGAAAATGAAAATTATAGTGTATTCGCCGCGTATTGAGAAACTATCCCAAGAAGTTCAACAGCAAAAAAAAAGTCGCACTAAGAAGATATTTTAAATTTTTAAAAAAAATTAAAGAAATAGGTATGTTATTGGATTTTATACATATGTTTTTGTAAGGAGGAGCAAATCTTTGTTTTATTATTTAATATTTAAAAATATCATATATTTTGTGTGACATGCCACCCCTGCACAAATAAATCCACATGTAAAAATCAACATTCATAAAATAGATTTTTAATTAAAATATACCAATTCTGCCGTACAAAACGAACACCGTGGAAAACGCACAAAAAACCCAAGAGAGCCACATGCAACCTGCGGACCATTGGTTGCTCATCACTGCATGTGGCTCCCTAAATTTTTTTTTAACAGATATAATTTTAAAAATGGCTCTTCAATCCAAAAAGGTTGCCGAACCCTGATTTAATATAAATTTATGTTGCTATGATTATGATTTTGTGGGCCTTATATGGCCCATGAGCCTGACGCTTCCCACCCCTGATCTAGAAGAATCAATATTACATTGTATACCTAAGGTAAGGAAAGTTAATCAGGTAGGAGTATCAGGAAGGATCAGTAATATCATTAAGCATGGGCTACAGAAGAAGTAAATGCTGTGAAGGATATATATATATATATATATATATATATATATATATATATATATATATATGGAGAAAGGCGACCAGCATGGTTTTCAAGCCAAAATCAGATTACGAGAAGAATCTAGCCAAGCACGCTAAAAGGAATCCCAAAGAGTTCTTTTGTGTCAAGTAAGAGGAAGAATGACTATGGAAGATTAACCTTAATGAGTGCTGATGATGATGAGGTGACAAAAGCAGATAAAATAGTTGAGTTTCTGAGTGACCTGTTTGGAACAGTATATCATACAAGTGAGGGTACTGCTGTGACATATGTGACAGAGACTGATGTGGAAACAGAGGTGGATGAATTGGAGGTTCTTAGAATATTGCAAATCTTAAAACACACCCCAACTCAACATCGCCAGAGTTAAAGATCGGTACTATCAACATAATAAGCCTGAATGGCAAAGAAATGGAGCTAGCTGAGGAATTAGATAAGTACCAAATCGACATAATAGGGGTGACTGAAATAAAAAAGACGAAAACTGGTGAGATCTTTCTGAGCAATAAATACAAAATGTTATATTCAGAAAATGACAATCAAGGAAAAGAAGTAGTAGCCATAGTATTCAACACAAAATACGAGGCTAATCTTCTTGAATGGAAGGCAGTCTCAAGTAGAGTGATGTGGGCTAATATCAGAATGGATAATTGGAAAATGAAACTTATTTGTGCCTATGGTCCCACAGAAGGTTCTACTAAGGTAGAAGTGGAGGAATTTTTTTATGCTTTAGAAAAAGAAACTGTCACAATGAAAAAGGAAAAGTTGGTCCATGTTGGGGATCTAAATAGCAGAGTAGGAAATGATTGTCAGACATAGAAAAATATTTTGGGAAAATTTCCAGAATACAAGCTAATAATAATGACAAATACCTGTTGGATTTCTCCTAAGGACATGGACTGGTTATTACTAATACCATTTTCCAACATAAAAATGTGCACAAATTCACATGGAGAGAAGAGGCAAGGAATAAGAAAAGTCTCATTCACTATGTTATTGTTGATAGTGATGTTTTCTCCCTGGTACAGGACACCAGAGTGTACAGAGGATTTGAAATTGTAAGTGATCACTATTTAGTGTTGAACAGGATAAAATTGAATTTCATATTGAAAAGAATAACATGTAAGAAAGTTTTAAAATGAATAAAAGTTGAGCAGCTCTCAGATGTGCACTGTAGACTAAAATACACAAAGATTATTAAAGAAAAAATGAAAGAGTTTGAGAACAACCAAACCTTGGAGATTCAGTGGCAAGCCATGAAAAAAACCCTGATTGATTCAGCCAGAGAGGCATGTGGTGAGGTTATCTGCAAGGATAGAAAAATCAGAACTCCATGGTGGACACAGGAAGTTAAAGAGACAGTGAAGGAAAAGAAGAAAGCATATCACAATATTTTTCAAAATATTTTGATATCAAAATATAAATATTAAAAAATTCTCTATACAGAATATAGAGATTTTTATATAAATATCAAAAGCATATCAAAAAATTCTCTATACAGAATATAGAGACTTTTCTCATGGGAGGACTTTGTAAAGTCCTCCCATGAGAAAAGTCATGGGACGACTTTGGAAAGAACATAGAAAATAAATATCAAGAAGGTGGCAAAATATTCTGGAGGTTGTAGAAGAAGCTTAGAAATGGAGGTGCTGTAAAAAGAGATAGTGCTGTAAAAGGAGTTAGAGATGATAAAGGTGACATGAAAATGAGAGAAAAAGATATCCTTGAAGTATGGAGTAATTACTTCGAAAAATTGCTAAATGAAACAAGCATTGATAACACAGTGGTAAAAAACACTGACCAGGAATACGTATCCATACTTGAAGTAGAAAAAGCCATCAAAGGCTTGAAATGTGGAAAGGCAACAGGAGTAGATGATATTCAACCAGAAATGCTGAAGTATGGTGGTATAAAAGTCTTATACCACCATACTTTCTGAACTATGCAGTGCATAGTTCTGGACAGAAGGACGAATTCCAGATGATTGTGGTAGAGCTCTCATAGTACCCATATATAAAAAGGGAAATAAAACTGAATGTGAGAATTACAGAGGTATTTCCCTATTAAGTGTTCCTGGCAAGATTTATGCAAGTATACTTGAGAAAGGTTGAGAAGAACTGTGGAAGAAAAGCTTGGTGAAGAACAAGCTGGATTCAGGCCAAATAAAGGCTGTCAGGATCAGATCTTCACTTTACGACAAATAGTTGAGAAAGCATGTGAATATAACAAAGATCTATATTTAAGTTTTGTCGATCTGGAAAAGGTATATGACAAGGTGCCAAGAGAGAAGCTGTTCAATATGCTACAGTTATATGGTGTGAATGGGGCATTATATCATGCTATACTTAGTCTTTATTTTAATTGTAATTCAGCAGTTAGAATTGAAGGAAGATGATTTAATGGTAAATCTGGTGTGAGACAAGGATATACATTATCCCCTCTGTTATTCATTATCTATGTGGATCACATTATGAAGGAAAGTGGTATTAAACATGATATCAAAATTGGAGATGTTAATGTCAGCTCTTTGCTTTATGCAAACGATGTTATACTTCTAAATAAATCCACTACAAGTCTGCAAGATTCCCTGACTAAATTAAACAAGTGTTGTAATAGATATGGTATAAAGGTCAGCAATAAAAAAGACAAAGACAATGACAATAGGCAGAATCGTTGAAAATGTCAAGTGCATTGTGAACGAGAACCTGTGGAACAAGTAAAACATTTCAGCTACTTAGGCATGATTTTTAGTGAAGATGGTAAATTAAATATTGAAATAGACAACAGAATCAAACAAAGCTGGTATGGTAGGAAGTGAATTGAATAAATTTATATGGAATAAGAGAGAAATTAGTTGGAACACTAAATTAGCTGTATACAAGACAGTGTTCAAACCAGTTTTAACTTATGGATCTGAGAGCTGGGTTAGAAGTAAAACACTTGACCAAAGACTAGAGACCACAGATATGAGAGTCCTGAGAAAGATTAGAGGTAAGAACTGAAGGCATCAATGGCAATATCCTATTTAAAATGAGGATATTAGGAAAGAACTTGACATTGTCAGCATCCAACATTGTGTTATCAGAGCTAATCTCAGGTGGTATGGTCACTTAAATAGAATGGGCGAATAAAGATTAGCAAAACAAATTTGCCAGGTTGGCAGGAAAACGATCCAGAGGAAGACCAAGATATAGGTGGATTTACATTGATATACATTGTTATCAATGTATATCAATGTAAAGTGCCTTAGACAGTAGAAATATAAGATTGATAATGTTGGAGTCATGACAAGTAACAGACTGATTTGGAGGAAAATTGTAGATAGGAAGTTAGTAATGATGTAAATTTTTCATGTAGTACTGTCATATCCTGTACACCCCCCCCTTGAGGGTTCATGGCAGGAATTTGATGATGATGATGATAGGATATTGCAGAATCTCAATGTAAATACTGCTGTGTGATCAGATGGGATATCAGCTCACATTTTGCAGGAATATGCAAGGGGAACTGGCATTGCCTCTGACTAGGCTCTTTAATTTAAGTTTCAGCTCTGGGAGGTTCTAAGACTGCAGTAGGAAATTATAGTCCATGATGGTAAAAGTACTGGAAATATTGGTCAAAAAGGGAATTCAATAATGTTGGATAAGAATATGATACATGAGGGGCAGTATTGTTTTATTAAGGGTTGGTCATGCCTGTAATTTATTAACTTTTTTATAATAAAGTGATGACTAAGTTGGATAAAGGAAATGGCTACTTGATAGTTCTGCTGGATTTTGCATGGGCATTTGACAAAAATATCATATGGATACTAATTAGAACAAATGGGAATGAATTTGACACTTATTCTGGTTATGTGAATAAGTCAGTGGTTAAGTTTGCTAAGATAGCTCATAAAATTAATGGCACGAAAGTCGTGTTCTGCCTGTATATTTCCCATATCCAGGGAAATATTCTTACAAAAGAATATTTCCCTGGATGCTTTGCGAGAATTGCTTCATGTATACACTAGAAATGTGAAAGATTTGACAGGAGGAAAATGGATACTAGGGTGATGATGTAGTCAACATCATTGCAGCACAAGGTGAGGATGATATGGGTATAAATGGCAATCAATGTCAGGATCAAGGAAACAGTAGTGGTCAGACTGAAGAGAAGTGTGGTATATCAGCTAGAATAAAGAATGTTGATGCTGGTAGAATGGCCTCAAAGATGCTGGGATTGTTATGTTTTTGTACAAATTTAAGGAATATTCAAAATAAGAGAGTTGAGTTTGTTACATTGATTGAGTCAGTATGCCCAGAGATACAACATCTTATTCCTCTTTATAAGGCTGTGATACATCTACATCTGGATTACAGTGCTCAGGTATGGTCTTCTGGGTTTCTTGGGGATGAGAAGATTCAGAGGCAAGCAACAAGATGGTAAGTGATTTACTGAAAGGCATACAAATGAATAGGGTGTTAGAAAAGATCAGTAGAACTTTAAGGCTCCTTAAGGATATTGACAGAAGAAAGTTAAAATATTTTTGACACATTGAAAGGATGGAAGGAGGACTTCTCAGAACAGTACTAGAAGGTAAAGTTCCTGGAACAAGAGGAAGGGGTAGACCATCAGTGAGATGGATGGATGGTGTGTGTGTGTGTGTGGAGTGTCTGATCTTCAGAGAGTTCAAGCCTCCAGAAAAGCATACAACAGGACTACATTGCGAGAACTGGAGTGACCATACGGCATCTGTGGATGCCCAGTGAACATATGGATGGAAGAGAGAAATGTAATGCAGTCTTCTAAATAGAAGACGTCTATTTCTATCTTGATGTGACATTTTGCAAAATTTAAGATTTTTCTTTAGTAAAATATTACTTGGAGACAAGGAAAAAATACTATTCTGGAGGTAGAATTTTAGGAACAGTTCATTAGGCAGAAAAATTGTTTTGAGCAAACCGTGAAGTTATATTTCTGTGTTGAGGTTGTTTATGTAAGCTATACAATAATATTTAATGAAAATTTTATATAGCAATAAAAAGTTTTATATAAGAAATATCTCAATAGCCATAAATTTCATGAAATAACTAAGCTTATTTGCATACTGTATAAACATATAAAAAAATTACTGAATATAACAGACTTCTAAATGTTCTGCATTTGTATATCACATGTCACTGTTAAAGTTACTGGTATATCGACAGTCCTGTTGAATACTATCTCAAAAAAAAAAAAACTGCTTTTTTTTTTTTTTTTTTTTTTTTGTGATGGTACTCAACAAGATGGCCCTAGAAGGTCAAGTTAGTCAATGTGTTGGATATGCAAACATAAGTTTCTGTGGGTAGTTTTTGGTATTGACACAAAACATTAAAATGTAAATAAAGAGTTTAATAAAAATAAACAATTAAAACCCGACAAGTTTCGTAAGTTGTAAGACTACATCATCAGGGTAAAACTTTTATGTACCAGTACATAAAAGATGATGGAAGTATTATGACTTACAAAACTTGTCAGGTTTTAATTGCTTATTTTTATTAACCTCTTTATTTACATTATGATGCATTCTCAATACCAAAAACTTCACACAATGTCTTGGATATGCCTGTGAAGAAGAAATGATGGATTTCTTGAAATCCACAATTCTTGAAAAAGAAAAAAATTCAAGAATAATGAAAATAAAACCTCTCAACATAGGAAGTAATATGATACCACCAAAAAGAAATAATGGAAACATTTCTACAATGGAACTGTCCTAGATTCCAAAACATTGATGATATTAAGGCTCTCTCACAGAAGTATAACTCTATATGCTTCTACCTGCAGGAAACATACCTGAAGCCTGGGGATGATCTGGCATTATGAAACATGGATGGCATGATCAGCAAATTAGTACAGTGAGTGCATGGCAAATTGTTATTATTATAAGGACTTCAACTGGAAGAAGGAATGATCACTGGGAGTCGGGAAGGAAATGGAATTTATATAATAGCTAAGAGATAATTACTTGAGACAGCATGCAATAGAGGGCAATTGGGGTTTGACTACTGGATCTGGTGATAGCATCACAGAACTTGGCAGAACTTGTAGTTAGATTGTCTCCAGGTGGGGAGTGATCATCTAGTCTTGACTTCAGAGATTTCCAGGCATGGAATTTACAAAATAAATGTTTATGACAAACTGAGCTGTCAGATTTGAGCAGTGCCATGACATACAATCTGTATAAGAATCTATGGAAAGATGCTAACAATATATAGGATATGTTCAAACAGTGTTTGAAGAAAGCATATCACTGTATATCCATAGTCAGGAAGATAGATCATGTAGGAGTTAGATGGATGAATAATATCATTAAGTGGTAGTTGCAGAAAGAGTAAAAGTTTCAAGGGTATATAAAGAGAAAGGCAATTAGCAAGTTCATAAGCAGTACAAGGTAGGCAAGAAGATGAGCTAGTATGGTAAGAAAGGTAATAGCATATTACGAGAGGCAGGTGGCCAAAAGGTCAGAGAAAATTCCAAAAAGTTGTTTTGCTATGTGGCAAGTAAAAGGAAGAACAACTGTGGAAGGATAATGGTAATGAATGGTGAATGGCAGAAAGTAACAGAAGCAGACAAAATAATTGAGAATCCTTTCCTTCATGATTACACAGTGATCAACATTCATTATTAGAAATTATGGAAACAACCTTTGTGTTTAAAACTTCAGTTTAATATCAACCAAAATAATCACCCGACATTTTGAGTGATTGAATTGAGTTATGAAGTGATCACTTTGCAAGGTTGTACCATATCATCCAGGTGGAGATATTGCAGTGCCAAATGTGACATTAATTCATGTGAGTAGAATGTGCAAGGAAATTGGCAGCTCCTCTGACCATACTGTTTAATTTAAGCTCTGCAAAGGTGTGCTAAGGGAATGAAAAAAGAGAATAAAATAGTTTCATTATATAAAGGCGGTTCCAAAACAAACATAGCAAATTAACCACTTGGCATCTTGGGAGTGATGGTTAAGGTATTGAAGTTGGTAAAAGACATTCATTCCAGACAGAAATATGATTTTTTTTTTTTTTTTTGAAAGAGTGGAGGGAGGTAGCATAGTTCTGTTAAAGGTAGGCTGTGCCAAAGCAATTCACTCACTTTTATTATAAAATCTGACATTCAAGTTGGATTAAATGAAGTGGCTACATAGCAATACTGTTGGACTTTGCAAAGGTGTTCAGCAGGATACCACAAGGAATACTATTACATGAATCTGAACAAACAGGGTTGGATATGAAGCTGGTAATATGGGTGAGGGATTAACTGATCAACAGACATCAAAACGTATCATACGGGAGAATTAAATCTACAAGAAGACAGGCAACTGTTGGTACTTCAGGACCATGTACTTGGGATGCTGCTATTTAATTTGTGCATCAATTGATATAGGAATAATTTAAGGGAAAATATTCAATTTGCTGATGACACAAAGTTGAGAAGAGCAATAATCAATGAAGATGATATAGAGATAATGCAGGATGAATTAAATAGACTGGCAGTGTGGGCAAAGGCTAATGCCTACCATTTTAATATGTCAAAGAGCAAGGTAATGCATTTCAGGAAAAAGTTATCACAAGCTGCTGACCATGTTGATGGAACTGGACTACAGGATATTGATTATTGTGATTGTGGCCAGGAGTTGAAGTTTAAGTGGGTATATTACAGTGACGGTAGAGTAGCTCATCAGATTCCTTGGATGATGTTGAACCCAGACAAACAGCGATTGGGAGGTGGTTGTTCTCTTTTATAAGTCTTTAATAATACTGCAACTGGATTACTGTACACCAGGATTCCTTAGAGATGTGCAGATGGTTGAAAGGATCTAGAAACAAGTGACTAAGATTGTGATGATTTCTGTAATTGTTCCTCTAAGGATAGATTGAAGATCTGTAGATTACAAGGTTAGTTGATAAAGAGTGGATATGATAGACCCATAAATTAATAAAAGGATTTTATAGGATTGACAGAGAAGACTTTTTTCAATATATGGCACAAAGTGAGATAACAAAGAGCCATTTCTAGAAATGTGTGTGACTGTGGTTAGCAAGGAGAAAAACAAGCTGAACTTGGCTTGTTCTTCCCCAAGTTTCTCTTTCACAATTTTTTTTTTGCCTCTTCTCCTATATGCTTGCATAAATCTTACTGGAACACTGAGTAGGGAAATTCCTCTGTTATTATTCCCACATTCAGTTTTATTTCTCTTTTTATAGATGGTTAATGTGGGTGATCTATCCAGTCATCTGGAGTAGGTTATTCAGTATTTTTATACTCAGATGTGGAATATAAAAGGTTTAACTTGCAAAACTCTTATACTCCATTTCTTGTTGAATATTATCTAATTCTTCTGCCTTTTAAATTTCTGGTTTTGCTGATTTCTTTACTACTTTAATTACTGCTATGTACTCATGATTTCACTTCTCTTGAACACCCATACTATTCCTCTGCCACTTCTTTTGTTACATTTATCATCTCTTGATTGCTTTTACAGTAATTTTTCATCTATTTTAAAGCTTTTTCTTTTGCCTCCAGAATATTTTGCCACCTTACATTTATCTTCTCTATTCTTATCCAAGTTTTTCATGAACTTTTGTTTGGCTACTTTTACATATTGCTTCACTTTCTTACATTTTTCTCTTCTATTCTGTCAAAGCATGTGCTGACATGCTTGCTGAGAACTTTTAGTACACTTCTTTTCTAGGACTGTTTCATTAAACTTCTTGAATCTTCTTTGCTTACACTTGGATAAAGGATTAAACAAGAATATGATTTATTTTCAAGTATAATTTACCTTATAAGTGAAGAACTTTCTACAGCCATTGAAAAGAAACTGTGCATTATAATTTCTGCAATGCTTTTATATTACCACTCTCCATATAGATTAACTAATCGTTACTTCCTCTGTGTCTATCACATATGTTCAAGACATTAGTGGGAGAGACACAACTTTCATAAAATTTAATATGACAGGTTTTCTGAGTTGCAACACACACGTATGTGTGTTGCAACGTGTTCATGCAATGTGCTATGTGTTCACTATCAAAAGTGAGTGCAAGCATAGTACATGCACATTTTTTTTTGTCTTATCACCCTACAAAGTGGTGTGTGATTAGCAAAAAGTGAGAGAATGCTGGCAGTGTTATACTTCAGGGAGTAACACGAGTATTCCTATCAAAGGGCAAATAGTGGCAAACATGATCAGTATTCATGAAGTGTCATAGAGGACAAAGTAAGGCACATAAAAATAAGTGAAGGTTTCATGAAGTCAAATAACAGCAGTACAAGTCAGAAGACATTAATGTTGAAAGAAGAGATGAAACGCAGAATAGTGATGTGATTTAAGAGTGAGATAGTGTGCTTACATGAAGTTTTCTCTATTGGCTTAAACCAAAAGAAAATGATAGTATTATATGATGAAATGTTATGCTGATCAGGATGCTAACCAGTTAAACAAGACTCGAGCTATTTTCCTCAGGCAGCCAGGACAAACAGAAAAAAGTCAGCTACTGGAGGAAAGTCAAAATGAACACTGTCAGAATTCAAGGTAAGTTCAATGTAAAAAATATCAATGGAAAAGAAGTAGAAGTGGCAGAAGAATTACAGAAGCACCATGTAGACATAACTGGTGTTACCAAAACAAAGATAAACAGATAAGATTCTTCTAAATAATAAATGTTATATTCATGTAAAACATTGATCAGGGAAAGACAAAAGTAATTAAAATTTTCAGCATTAAACTTGAAACATAATCTTGAATGACAGGCAATACAAGTAGATTGATGTAGACAAACATCAAAAATGAATTTGTACAGTGAGACTTCTCATTGTCCAGTTCTCAACTAATAATGATCATTAGTACTTTTTTTCTCTTCAGGACAAGAACTGGTCATTACTAATACTATGTTCCAACATAAAGATATTCACAAATTTATACAGAGGGAAGATGCAAGAAAAGTCTCATTGATTGTTTATTGCAGTTGATGGTGATAACTGCACACTGATTAAGGTTGTAACCTGAATATGCAAGGGATCTGAAATACGATAACCATTACTTTTGAGCAGGAGAAAAATGAGTTTCTTATTGAAAAGAAAAATGTGTCCAAAAGTTTAAAAAGGAGTGAACTTTAGTCTAGTATACAAAAAACAAATATTAGTCAATGAAAAAATGAGAGTTGATAACAAAACTAAACACTTTGGAGACTCAGTGGAAAACTGAATTTCCACTGATTTTCTAAAGTTTGCATGTGAAGTCAATAACTCCTGTGTACAAGTAGCCAAATCATGAGGATACTTCACATACAAACTTTGTTTGCTTATGCTTGGATAAAGGATTAAATAAGGTCAATGGGATCTTCCATGTAGATAATGATTAGCTTGAATTTGAAATTAGCTTGAAAAAACAAATGACTATCAGATTATAGATAATTTAGCTGGTCAAAACACAAACATTGAATTAAAAAAATGTATAAACCATCTATGAAATTATATATAAAAAGATATGTTTTTTTTTTTGTTTTGCAGGAAAAATTCATCAAGAGGAATTCGTCTTTTTTACTAGATGCAGTATTAAGCTTAGCAGAACATCGATATCAGGAAAAGTTAGGTCATTCTTGTTTGGCTCTTTCTGCTTTGCATACATATCCATTAACTAACGAAAATGAAGAAGTAGGATCAAAAACGTCTATAACAAAATATTCGTCAACTACATATCTTTAATTTATTTATGTTAATTTTTTTCTTATGAACTTGTAATCACTGCAACAGAATAACTATAGTAAAGAAATATTTTACAATCTAAATGTGAGTGCATTTATTTATATTTATTGCACATATGTTGTACTGTTTTTTTTAATAAAATCAACCACACAGTCATAAAGTAAGCAAATTAAAGATGCCAAGAAATTATATTCTTCTTTAATCCTTTATCCAAGTGTAAATAAACAAATTTTGTGCAAAGTATCTTCATAACTAGGCTACTTATATGCAGAGTTGAATGATTTCACATTAATTGCCTTAGTATCCCATAATGTAAAGTGCACATCCTACATCCTTTTGGATGTGTATAATGCTATGCATTATGAAAAAGGCCTAGACTGGTTTCAACTTATAAGTAAAGGGTCTTCTCCAAAAACTAGGCATTCCTTCTGATCACTCTAACCTCAGTGAGTAATCTGAAGGATCTTATAACTCATTACACTCCATTAATCTCAACAGTGATTCTGCCAGAAAAAACCTCAGAAGTCTCAGCAGCAGGCAAAACCCCACTATGCCAAACATCACCCTCCACAGGCCGTCAGCCAAAACTGTTCATCTTCCAGGGTAGTACATCAACCGAAGGGCCCTGATACATGCTGTGTCAGTAGAGGCCATATCATAGGCATGCCATCTAATGGAATGCAGGGATCAAAGCAGAACCTACTCTGTGAAAAGATGTTTAAATGTGGATCTTCTCCTGAAAGTAGGATGATCTCCCAGATCACCCAACCTGAGTGACCCGAAGGATCTGGTCAATGTCTAGACCAGAAAGTCAATCAGGGCCTTATCTGTCACTTCATGGATGTCCTGGAGGCCACCACTATGAAATTGGCACCGTGGGCAGTCATTCACAATATGAGTGATGGTCTTGGCCAGAGGGGAACAGTCACAATAAGGATGGTCTGATAGTCTCCATTTATGCAGTAAGTAGTGACGTCTGCCCTGGTTAGTTCTGATCCTGTTGATAGATGACCAAATCTTCCTAGGAAGGGCAAAACCAGGCTGGGGAGCATAGGGATCTTCAACCAGGAAACCATTTGTTGGAAGATTCCAGGCTTCTATGTATATGGAATGAAAAAAAAAAACTACTTTCTTGGAGGGAGATCTATGGTTTAACCTGGATTAGAACTCGGAGATAGAGAGAGAGAGATGGAATATCAGTGTTTTCATGATTGAATAACTTGAGTCTGCTCTGGAAAGATACCACAAGAATGGAAAGCATGTTTGATAGTTCTGTTGTACAAGGGCGGTGCAAAAACCAATATGTCTATCTACCTACCTACTACTCTGGATACTGATGACAGAAATAGGTTGCTATACTCTGCATGGGTTATCTTTTAGCAGTTTGCTCATATTTTATAACAATGTTACACTTGAGTTGAATGAATGGAATGGATACAATCTGATTCTGTTAGACATTGCTATGGCATTTGAGAGAATACCACATGGAAAGTTGGTGCACAAACTGGAGAATATGTGATTGGAATTTGAACTATTGATTTAGGTAAGTGGATGATTGACAGACAAGTAACAGAAAGTGGTACATGGTAGGTGTGAATGCCAAATTAAAGGGGACTGGTGCTGCTCCCCAGGGATCAGCCAAAGGAGCAATAAAAATTCTACTTATGCCTTTTATTCCCTGTTGGGTGTAGGCAAGCCATTTTAGCCCTATCTAACTTTTGGAGACTGAAGAGGAAGTTCAATCTCCACCAGTTGCCAATGAGAGATAGCTGATCCAAGACTATTACTAATTATAAGCATCATTCAGTGAAGAGAGAAAATCAATTGTAGCAATCTCATGGTCCTTAAACACACTAAATTGTTTGTATGAAATAAGTGTAGGTTCTATGGTCAATTGTCTTCAGTTTACTATAGAAAAAACAGCTTCCTAGTCAGGACCGGCTCTACTGACGGTGCAAGACGTTCACGTTCATTTGCACAGGGTGGAAAAATTGGCATAAATTATATGAAAAATAAAGAGGAAGGGGCAGCAAAATTCCTAGGGGCAGCCCTGTTCCTGGTCCTCGAAATCTAATACTTTGGGAACTGGTTGAAGAAAGAGTTATAGTTCCTCTAGTCAATGACTAGATTCGAACTGAAAACTGCTTTCTTCTGGCAGCCTAGTGCTATAGGTACAATGCCACTTCCACAGGGCTACACAGCTCTGAATGTCCTTGGATCATTATTGTTCAAAATCTTGGATCAAAATTCCTAGGGGCAGCCCTGTTCCTGGTCCTCGAAATCTAATACTTTGGGAACTGGTTGAAGAAAGAGTTATAGTTCCTCTAGTCAACGACTAGATTCGAACTGAAAACTGCTTTCTTCTGGCAGCCTAGTGCTATAGGTACAAATGCCACTTCCACAGGGCTACACAGATCTGAATGTCCTTGGATCATCATTGTTCACTCTATACATTAATGATAATGTGAAGGATCTGACAGGAGATGTTCAATTCTTTGCTGATGCAAAAATAGGCAGAGCTATCAGGGATGCTACTGATATACATCCCATACAGAATGATTTGAACAGGCTGGATATGTGGGGAAAAGATAATGACTATCAATTTAGTGTTAGTGAGTGTAAGGCTTTGCAGTGAGGAGATTTCCAATGGTGTATTATTTTGGCAGATCACAGCAGAGTTATGAAGGTAATTTATATACTTATATCCTCGTATGTTCTTTCTTGTGGTTATGTCAGTTGCTTTAATATCATTTTTGTTCTAGGTGTTTATCAGAACTTTCCAGACCCTCTTGTATTTTATAAGAAAAAATAATGTGAGTTTGTGGACCATTCTCAACTAATTTCCAAGACCTATTGTATTCTCTACTCCATCGCTGTGTAAGAGATGAAAAAAATAAATTACCTTCTTCCAACTGTTCTATGAAGCATTTGCCAAATGCTTTTGCTTCCATACATTTTGTACACTCCTTTATTTTTAACAAGCAGAATTTTTACAATGTTTCTTGATTTACTACAGAATTTCTGTATTAAGTATGACACTTTTCCTTATGGTAATGGTTCTGGTATCTTAGTGAGTTAGTTAGTTGACTGAGGCGAGGCCATATTCAGCCATGTGTATCGTTCAAGCAGTATGCAAAAAAGATTAGATTGAAGCAATCCATGTTGTTTTATTAATAAAACAACTGTTGATTTTTATGTGGAGATCAGGTTAAACACCTAATTTGGTGTTAGGTTATTTTCTATTATTCTATATTTAAATTCACTTAACTTATTTGATTCACCATATCAGTATTGTTTATTTTATCTATTTCCTGGTAGAATTTTCCCTTTCACAAAACTGCACCTAAATAGCTACATTTTTATTCAAAATGTTTTAATTATATGTTATGTCTCTAACACGATCAAGCCTTCCTCTTTTCTTTGATGCTCCTCACAATATATGAATGTGTCTATCCATTTTATAACTCCTGGTGGATCTTTCCCAGGCTATTTTTAATCCCTTTTCAGGCTCGGGTGATGTCCGATATAAAAAAAAAATATGTGAGTAATTATCAAGAACTTTCCTCTGGCTTGTTTGGAAATTGTCATTATCGATAAAATTTTTGACAACCCATGACCATCAACTTGAGAGCTATCATTTCGAACTAAATATTGGTTTGCTTCATTCATTCAAATTTGAATCTAGTCAAATTTCAGACCACCTAATGCTCTACAATCAGCATTAGATAAATCGATAGCTCTTTAATTCATTTTCTTTAATCTTAATTTTCAGTTACCTTCCCAGAGGAGATTAATTTTCCTTTCTTAAATGATGTCATAAGGATGTAATTTTCGCTCTTTACAAAGCCTTGATGAGACCTCATTGAAATATTGTGTGCAGGTCTGGTCTCCTGGTTTCCATTGTGATTATGATATAGTGGAGAGAGTGCAAAGAAGAGTGTCAAAAATGATATCAGGATTGTGGAATACTGATTATGAAGACAGACTGAGAATTTGTAGACTGCAGACACTAGCAAACAGGAGAAAGAAGGGTGATATGATTGAGACTTACAAACTTTTGAAAGGGTTATACAGGATTACGGTTGATGAAAGTTTTCAATTTATGGAGGGTGGGGAAAGGACAAGATGGCATCCTTGGAAGCTGAAAATGAATGCCACTATGAAGGAGATGAGTGCTAGATTTTTCTCTCATAGGGTGGTGCATGATTGGAATGGATTGCCATTGGATATTGTGAGTGCAAGTAGTGTGAATGAATTCAAGAACAAGTATGACAGCTGGCGTGTGTAGTATGTGGCCTCCCACGATGAGTCCGTGACTCCATGGAGGCCTCTCTTAATAATGATGATGAATACGTTACTACAGGGTGTCCCAAAATTCACGCAAGAGGTAATTTTGATAGAAAACACAGGTTTTTAATTAAAAATTGTAATTTCTTATTGATTCATAAAGTATACAGTATAGGGTTATGCATGGAATAGCATATCGGGTAAATGGCCTCCATGGCTTTGCTGGCACATACGCACTCTTTTGTCGAAATTTTCCATGACTGTTTTGCATAAATGTGGCTGAATTTCTTTGATACAGCGCTCAATTTCCTCCTTCAAGGCATGGGTGGCCGTGGGCTTGTTGGCATAAACTTTAGACTTCAAAAAACCCCAAAGGAGAAAATCCAATGCCGTTAAGTCACATGATCTGGGCGGCCAATTCTGATCACCAAAACGGGAAATTACACGACCAGGAAATGACTCATGCAGTAATTGAATTGTTTCTCGGGCAGTATGGCATGTGGCACCGTCTTGTTGAACCACACGTCGTCCACATCCATATCTTGCAATTTAGGCACAAAAAACTGGATTATCATGTCGCGATTGCGAGCACCATTAACTGTTATTGCCTTACCAGCCGCATTTTTGAAGAAGAATGGACCGATGACGCGTCCAGCCCAAAGTCCGCACCAAACAATGACATTGTGGATGCATTTGTTTCTCAACAATCACTCATGGATTTTCTGAACCCCAAATGCGACAATTTTGTCGATTAACGAAGCCATCAAGATGAAAATGAACTTCATCGCTGAAGATGATTTTGTTCGAAAAATAAGCATCCACTTGTTGTTGTTCCATAATCCATTCAACGAACTCTCTTCGTTGTGTGTGGTCATTTTTAATAACCCTGAACTGTCAGCTGTCTTTTTTTTTTCTCGTTGGCAACACTCTACCGCACAAATGGCGCTAAATTTAAATCTTGCATGAATTTTGGGACACCCTGTATAAGCAGTGCTGGCGCTAAGGTCTTTGTCGCCCGCATGCAATTTCTATCTAAGCGCCACTGTAACAATCCGGGCGTGTGTAGTTCTTTTATGATAATAAACATTTAAATTATTTGAAATTTCTTAAATAAATTTTGACAGAACAGCCACACGTTGGTTCGCTAAATGTAACGAACTGGAGGTGTTGACTAGGCAGGATAATCGTTAAAAACCCGAATATTCAAAAAATTCTTAAAAGTTAAAGCAAATTTTGACAAAGCCACTTCACATTAATCGTTGAATATAATGATACAGGATTATAGCCTTCTCACCGACCCGAATCGCTATCAAAATTAAAATGAATTTTAATTAAAGTTAAAATTTATTTGAACTAATTTAAAAAATTCTTGCATTTTACAACTTATCCAATTCTTAGTAACTTGTAAAATTTTTTTTAATAATTTTTATAAGTTTTAAAAGGAACTATCTTTTAGGAAAATAAAAGAAACTCAAGATAGATGAGAAAATAAGAAAATAATTCAGAAATAATTAGAACATTTAATATAAGTATTCAAAAAATACAACCTTGACAGAATAACAGAAAATAAATTAAATTACATAAATATACTTGAAATTTTGTTTATTAAAAATTTAGGGTTCTTGATTTCATATTCACAAAATTAGAAATAATGGTCTTAACGTCTGATTTCGCACATATATCATTTTCAATAACTATTAACGCCAAAAGGTTGGTCGATTGGTAGAGCTTCTGCTACTAATGGCTCCGTTAAGTAAATTGGAGCGCGGTTAGTAGTTGGAAGGGACAATCGTTCGATGCTGTTGGCACACTCTCCCTCGATGAGTCTTTGGACTCCCTGGAGGTGTCAAATAATAATAATAAACAAACTAACAAACTTTTTTGTGACATATTTGTTCTTAAGTAGATTTTAATCAATTTCAACTTGGAAAAGGGACGTTCACCGCTCGCTACAGTAACAGGTAAGGTTACTGTAGCGAGTAAAATTGCTTTAAGAATACTATTAAGTATTCTTAAAGCAATTGAAAAGTTAGGGAAAGATAAATTATTGGACACAATAAAATTAAGAATATCGAAAGGGTTTTGAATATTTAAATTATCTTTAAAAATATCCCGGAAAGCACATAACTCGTCATATAGTTCTATTGCATTTACGTCTTTATTGTCGCCGTCCTTCAAAAGAATCTCTAAATCGTCACAATTTTTTCGTAAATCTTCGTTATTAATTTGTAGTAATCTATACAAGAAATTGAAATTATCATAATATGTTTTTAGTTGTAACGTTCTATTAACGAACACATCGCAACGGCTAGAAGTGTATAAAACACATTCACTCTAATTGTAAGTGGAGGTTTCTGTGGTTTAGAAGTTCACATGGCATATTCCGGTAATTGGACCACATATTTTTATTAAGCTAAATAAAACAATGAATAAATCCCGACAAGTTTCTTAAGTCGTTTGACTTACATCTTCAGGGGTAAAAGGTAACTTAAAGTTTAAAACACAAAGAAAAGAGAAATTATTAATAATAGTTCATGCTATACAGTTGTAGTCGTCTGACTATTCATAAAATTAAAAATCAGAATGCGGATTCAAAGTTTAAAAAATGCTGGATGATGCCACGTTCTGTTGTTCACGTTCATATTGTCCGAGGTCTGACTGAGATATATTTTTTTATTAAAGCTGACCAAACTTGATGCAGAATTAAGTCTAGATTTTTATTGCATTGTGTTGGTATTTTAAGCTTGTTTGCAGTTTCTTTAAATTTCCTTATGTAACAGTTTTTTCTATGTACAACATGTTTGTTTTCTGCCAGAGTACATTGTGGCCAGTGGAAGTGGTATGGAATGGAAGCTTAATTCTCCACCAAGTTTGGTCAGCTTTAATAAAAAAATATACCTCAGTCAGACCTCAGACATTTTGAACGTGAACAACAGAACGTGGCATCATCCAGCATTGTTTAAATCCAGCACTGCTTTGAATCTGCATTCTGATTTTTAATTTTATGAATAGTCAGACGGCTACAACTGTATACCATGAACTATTATTAATAATTTCTCTTTTCTTTGTGTTTTAAACTTTAAGTTACCTTTTATCCCTGAAGATGTAAGTCAAATGACTTACGAAACTTGTCGGGTTTTATTCATTGTATTTTACATAGCTTAATAAAAATATGTGGTCCAATTACCGGAATATGCCATGTGACCATTCACTCTAAATTTATCTTCTGGCGATTGTGGCGTTTCGTCATGATGCTCGTAGTCAAATTGTGGTGTCTTCTTTCGTCGTCGAACTTCCGTACCAGTTTTAAATTCTCGTTCTCCATTCACCTCTTCACTCAGTTCATTTGCCGTTTTTAGAACTTCTTTAAAATTTATATCTGATCGATACTCTTGTAAGAATATTTTTAAGTTTTCGATAGATTCTAAAGCAAGTGTAATGTCCATATTTTTGTCTTGAAGCATTTTACTCACAGGGTTTATTCTGTTAAGTAAATCATGCCAAGTTATAAGAGAGCAAATAAATTTGTAGTCCTTGTTTTAGCACATAAAGTTTGTGCTTCATACTGAGTTTCTTTATTAAAATTTTCATTATTTAAAATTTCAAAAAGTGCATCGTAAATTTCTCCTAACTGATATCGTAGAGGGTGGATTGCATTAATTTTACTTTCCCATCGCATTTCTGATGGCTGTTTCAATGTTAAATTTTTTACGAACTTTAAAAGGATTGCCCAACGTTTGTGAGAGAATGAAAAGAAATTGTATATTTCTTGAATAATTGCAAAGAAACTAATTATATCTGCATTCACTTTGGCTGCATCGTTAAAGATTATTTTTAGAGTATGAGCAGCACATGGCACGTAAAAAGCTCAATGATTTTTGTTCAAAAGCAAATTTTGGAGCCCATATTTTTTCCCTTTCATATTTTCCCCATTGAACCGTGCCCCGGCGGTGGCGCCCCCTTCGTAGCGGCACCCGCATGCTCTGAATGCCCGCTTCCGCTGGCCCTGACTATAATCTTCATCACATTGCTAAAATGGTGATATTAACTAAGAATATTGTTTCTCTGGTGACGACAGTATTAATATTATTTTTCCTTTTATAGGGTTTTGACTTTAACAAACTCTCTCCTGTCAATAAGTGTCTGGGTTAATTTGCTAAACATCTGGAAGGCAGTCATTCTAACACCACATCTGACTTGACTCTTCTGAATTAATTTGATTTTTTTCCGACCCCAGGAGCAGTGCTGGGATTCAAATAATTTAAGAATTGGTTCGCTGCCCTAATGACCGTTTTAAGTATAAAAAAAAACGATATAGCGAAAGGTAGTTTATTATTTTATACAGTTAATACTTAAATAAGAGCAATAAAAGAGGTACACAAAACTAGATTGTTATAAGAAAGAGTTTTAAAATATTAATGAAAAAATATTAAATAATACCTGACAAAAAACAAAACTGTTATTTAAGATATTTCCATATTGCATCTTGATTGGCGTCCTCACTTGCAATTTTCTTCGCTTTTATCCGAACATCATCGGCTGTGTGATTTATCCTTAAATATCTTTTCATTGTAGGAGTAGGATCCCATTCTTTTAGAAGCAGCCCGATTAGACTAATAGTCATTGTGTTTGATATATTAGAAACAGTTAAGCGACTTCTCTTCTTGAACATATTATGTTCATCTTTGAAAAACCCCTTTCCGCTTCTGCTGAACTTACAGCAATTGTTCTGACAATATTTTTAGCTCTTGGAACACTTTCAGGAATTACATAATTCTGGCAATTTTTTAAAACGTTTTCCACGAAATCTATAATCATTAATATCAATTTGGTAATTAAAAATGTTATTAAATACGAGCAATTGTTCTTCAGCTGCTTTTCACGGAACTAGTACTTCTTCAATATTCCAGTAATCTGGCTCCAAAAAATTGAGAAATTGTAATTTATTCCTATCTTGAAATTGGCTACAACTTGCTTTTAAATGTTCACAATCCATTAGTCTTTTTTCAAATTCGTTACGATGTTTTCTAATTGTCTTTCCCGAGAAATCGATGATTTTCTACAAATTTTATATTTTTGAAGGTTTCTAAAGTAATTAATTCATCAACTTTTTTTTCGTATGGGCCCTTTTTTTTTTCAATCATTTCAAATGCTTGGAAAGGAAAATATATTATCACGAGTTTTTCAGTCTTTATTATTTCTATATTTCTTGTTTGCAGTGCATTTGAAAGAAGAGAAATTTTGTTTAAAGTATCAATTATCAATGCCAAATTAGTTAAAAATATATATTTTCAAGACGGGAAGCCATACCTAAGTACTTTTTATTAGAATAAAAATAGTGATGCAGCGCTGGATAAGCGCGCCACATAGCTAGGGTTGACCTTAAACTACAGGCAGCCCATCTTGGGCTGCCTGTAGTTTAAGGTCAACCCTAGCATCCCAAAACTCTACCAAATCTCTATAATTTCAATTCCAAGTTGTTCGGATATTTTGGAAAGCTCAATTTGGTTCTTATTGGATTCGTGAAAAATAGTATATACATATCTTATAAACTATGTATATCTTATCAATACATAGTTTAAAATGATTTACTTGCTTTATTTCCTTTATCGAATCATCTAAAACAAGATGGAGGCGATGGTTTAAACAGATCCATATTATTATGTTTGGAAACTCTTTTGCACTCCTAGTGCTCACTCCAGATTTTCTCCCAAGCATAACGCTGGCACCATCGGAGCATAATCCTATTAAATTTTTTCCGAAGTAGTTCTTAGTAAGGCCAACATTATTTAAACTTTCCATAACTGAAGAACATATTGTCTCTGCATCTTGTTTTTCCAATTCAACTAGTTCAACGAAAATTGTTGGTGATGTAACTGAATCCTCAACTTTTAAGAAAAGTATAATAGCTGGTTTGCAGGATATCGTTGAAGCTTCGTCAATAATCAAACATTTTCAGATTATTTTCAATAATTTCATTAAATATTTCTTTTATAATTTCCTTTGCAATGAAATCAATTACTTTCACAACATTAATTGAAAGCCAAACGGCTGTTTTTCTGGCATCCTTAATAATAATTAAGGGGATACAAATCCCTTGTTGTTCAACTGTCAGTAAGCAGCTTACTGGCAGTTGAACAACAAGGGATTTGTATCCCCTTCATTATTACTTTCACAACAGTTTTACGAGAATGTAATCCTATTCCCATATCTAATCCATTTTTAATTTGCACATCTATCTCCTCTTCTATGTCTGAAAATGGTTTACATCTTTTTGTCAGGCTGTAAACAGTATTAAATACTCAAGTAGTACTTAAATATTTTTCATTCATCGTATCTATTACTTTTGTTATTGAATCCTGCTCACATTGTTTTAAGTTCTCTTTACAAATGTTATGAACATTTGATGAAAAATGTTCTTTCATTTTTTTCCTTAGAGAAGCTTGTTGTATCTCTTTATTTTCCCCTGATGCCTCAATCTGAAAACATTTCCATTCTTTTGACACATGAACAATTTTCTCTTTTATAAAGTCATATTTTGCACAATACTCGCAACCTAACTTTTTGTTAGAAATTACTACTCCATCATATTTTTCTTTAAAATTGTTATATTGTTGCACTGTCCAGCATTCAGGAAGATTATTTTCAATTTTTGAGTTATCGTTTTTTTTTATTTCAATAATTGACATGCTGCTTTCTTCAAGTTGGAGTGGTTGTGCTTGTGACTGTTTTGTACCATCCAAGGCCAATTATGATACAACAGATTCCGATTTTGTTTTCTTATTGAAAAAATCTGTCAAACTTTGTTGGCTTTTCATCCTTTTAAGGCTACTGCAAAAAATTAAAAAATGTTTTATTTTAATATATTGTAGAGCAGGAGCAGAGATGTGCTCATATATTTGAATATTTTTACTGGTTCTATCCACGTGTGTTAATATCATAAACTTTTATAAAAAGCACGGTGTTTATACAAATATAAACAGCACTGTGTTTATACAAGTGATAAACATCAGTCAGAACATACATTTCTTCATTTTATCGATAATAAATGAAAATTTCTTGCTGAATTAATAAATGGCATAGGCTATGCAGATTAAATACAATAGAATAATGTGTACGACAAACCTGTTTGTCACGGGAAAGTGGCGATAAAAACCGCGTTTTTATCACAAGTTTTTCCACAGCTTCCGAAATGGGCGATAAGATAACCCTTGAAATCTATATTTCTATTGATTCATTGTGTCCTTCCTATTGGTTTTACCGATCAGGGAACACTAGCGCACTCATATCTCATGGGAATTTTGGGTGTAACACAAAGCTGAAACAAATGACAGTGTATCACCCGCTGGTTGTTTAGCACTTTTTCTCTTTACGCTATATGTTTGTTTACTAAAGTAACAAACGCGAGGGAATAAAAATGTATTTCATCAAAGAGAGCCTGTGTAGCTCAGTAGAAGTGTCGTTTGCACTCTACAGCGCTCGACCGCCGACGAAAGGCGTTCGAATCTAGTCGCCGACTAGAGGAACTTTTTCTAAGCCTTTTGTCGACAGGTTCCAGAGTTAGTCGATCTTCTGCACGGATTAGCGGTTTTTTCCTCCCGGAAACTCGGGTATTTTCGTCCCCTAAACTAAAGAAAATCGGCCGTCGAACCCATACTATTTTCAGACATTAAAAATATTGTGTTAGGGACCACCAAATGGCGACACTTAGTAGCCGCCTTCTTCACTGCATGCCGATTAATTAGTGATAGCCTTGGGCCAGCTATCTCTGATTGTCTACCAGTGGAGATTGAACTGCCTACTCGGTCTCCAAAAGTTAGATAGGGCTAAAAAACGGCCTTGCCTACTTCCTATACAGGAAGAAAAAGGCGTTAGCTGATTTTTTTTTCTGTATTTCATCAAAGGTATAACGAGTTTTATGAAGTGAATAAATAAATAATTACAAGTATAGTTCCATCCAATTTTTTTCACCTATGGACGGAATGAACATTACTACAGGCGATTAGAATACTCTGTTGTGCAGATGAAAGTTAAAAAAGAGTAAGTAATGTAAATTTGTGATTTCCACATTGGGCAGCTGCCAAGACGCCCACCTTCAAGAGAACCCTGATTACAAATGCTATGTTAACAACCGGTTCGCCGAACTCAACAAAAAATTAGGTATCGGTTTTGCCGAACTGGCTGAATCCTACCACTGCCCTGCAGGCATCTTAGTTGGATGTTAGCTTCTTTACAATTTGGAGCACAAATCACAGTTTTAATTTTGCACCAAAGGTGCTGGTTTGAAATCAAGGGAAATAACTCAATGAATTATTTTGTTTCTCTACTGTTGTTTATTCCACAAAGAATCTATCATCTACTTTTGACATTAAGCACTATGTGAAAATTATTTATACATATTCCCTGATAAAAATTTTAGACATACTTCACTAGATTAAAGAATGTTTTTGAAAATGCACACTTCATATATTTTTACAGCTTCCTAACAATATCTCGAAAAGAGAGAAATAATGAGATTTGTAGAAAAAATTGATGTAAGGACATAAGTTTAGGTTTTTGAGAGCAGTGAAAATTGCAGCTAAATCATCTACCAACAACCTTCAATACCAAATTACACACTTCATCATTCCTTCTGTCACAAGGGTGGCACATATGTCTTTGTGAGATTTGATACTGCTTTCGAGAGAATGGGTATGTTAAAATCCCCTGTTTTTGATGTTCTATGGCAAGTTTCCTTGCTCCATTTAATAACATTCATATGCTGTATTTGCTAATTTCGAAACGTCGAAAACTACTTTGGACTTTTCATTTTCCTATGCATGAAACTCGACCATCTGCAATCTAGATATTCAAATAGTGAAGTGATTTTAGTAATTAAGACTACAACTCCATTGGCTCAACTTTTTTAAGACCAAAGACTAGGATAGACAAGATACAGATTTATATAAGCAATGACTTAATGCAAGTCATATATCTACCTTCACGAATTCCTTGCAACCCCCCCCCCTCAATACCACTGATCTCTTTAACCAGCCCTTCTTCCAGATACTGAGACGTTAGGTGACCTCGTAAGGTATAATTAAGATTATAACCTCAGGCAAGTCTACACTTGCAGAGAACACTTTCCTCCAACGAATCCCAAATTCGTGTTCTTTGAAGCAATTTGATGCATGCTCAGAAGAACTCTTAGCTGCTGTTATGGTTCCGAGTTGCATGAGCACAGTGTTGTGTTCAGAATATAAGCATATTTTCTCCTTTTTCCGAAACAGCAAATTCTTCATCAATTCTTGCTCATTTTCATTTATTAGAAATGCCAGTATAGTTTTCAAAAATAGACGGGATTCGATTAAATCATTTCATCTATCTATACATCTAAAACAAAACTACAAATAGAAAACAACATAATATAATGGTATTTATTGTAGATTAACTTGTTTTACTACAAATGCAATCATTAAAATATACGCTAGACTTTTTTGTAAACATTCAGGTGAAAATTATTACAAAGGACAAATGTATGATTATCTAATCTTCTTCCTACTGTAATCTGGGCATGCCATTCTGCATTAGATCATATCAGATTCCAGCTAAGAACACCTAATAAGCAGGAATGGGGGGGTCATATCCAGGGTGATACTATAGTTTTAATGAAAACCATGTGGTAATTAAGTGTCAAAGCTTAAGGAGACCTCCACTTAAACTGAGAGGAGACCTCCACATAGCCTTTAAAGGAGAACCGACCAGGGCTTCTGACCTAATGTCCAATCTTCACCTTCTTGTGGTGCACCCTGTTGGGTATCTACCTAGAAAATGAACGAACGAGGATGGACTGACAGTTTGGGAATTAGCCGAACAAATTATATTCTTATTGGCTTAAACCAAAATACAAAATGATGGTACAACATGACAGAATTTCATGCCGGTTGGGGCGTCGCCTGGTTAAACAAGGCCCCTGTTGTTTTCGCCAGGGAACCAGGGCAAATAGTGAAAAGTCAGCTACTGGAACAAATCCTAAACCACACCCCAACTCAACATCACCAGAGTTGAATATCAGTACTATCAACATAAGAAGCCTGAATAGTACTTATCTGGTACCAGATAAGTACAGATAAGAATTAGATCTGGTACTTATCTAATTCCTGAGGAATTAGATAAGTACCAGATCGACATAATAGGGGTGACTGAAACAAAAAAAAAGACAAAAAACAAGTGAGATCTTTCTGAGCAATAAATTCAATATGTTATATTCAGGCAATAACATTCAAGGAAAAGAAGGAGTAGCCATAGTTTTCAACACTAAATACGAGGCTAATCTTCTTGAATAGTCTCAAGTAGAATGATGTGGGCAAATATCAGAATGCGAAACTGGACACAATGACACAATGAAAAAGGAAAAGTTGGTCCTTGTCGGGGATCTAAATAGCAGAGCAGGAAGTGATTTTCAGACATACAAAATTATTTTGGGAAAATTTGGAGAAAAGAGCAAAGCTAATACTAATGACATATACCTATTGGATTTCTACTCAGGCCATGGACTAGTTATTACTAACCCCATGTTCCAACATAAAAATTTGCACAAGTTCACATGGAGAGAAGAGGCAAGGAATAAGAAAACCAAATTGGAAGTGATCACTATTTAGTCTTAAGCAGGATAAAATTGAATTTCATATTGAAAAGAATAACATGAAGAGCCTGTGTAGCTCAGTAGAAGTGACGTTTGCACTCTACAGCGCTTGACCGCACGAAGAAAGGGTTTGGTGGTTCAAATCTAGTCGCCGACTAGAGGAAATTTTTCTAAGCCTTTTTTCAACCGGTTCCCGAGTTAGTCGATCTCTGGCACGGGCAAGCGGGTTTTTCCTCCCGGAAACTCGGGTTTTTCGTCTCGTAAACTCAAGAAAATCGACCGCAGAACCCACATTATTTTCAGACATTAAATATATTGTGTTAAGGTTAGGGACCACGAGATGGCGGCACATTTGAGCCGTCTCTCTTCACTGTGTACTGCTTAATTAGTGATAGCCTTGGGCCATCTATCTCCAATTGGTACCAGTGGAGATTGAACTGCCCACTCAGTCTCCAAAAGTTAGATAGGGCTAAATGGCCTCGCCTACTCCCGTATACGGGAATAAAAAGGCGTTAGCTGATTTTTTTTTTTTTCTGAAGAATAACATGTAAGAAAGGTTTAAAGCGAATAAAAGTTGAGCAGCTCTCAGATGTGAACTGTAGACTAAAATACACAAAGGTTATTGAAGGAAAAATGAAATAGTTTGAGAACAGCAACCAAACCTTGGAGATTCAGTAGCAAGCCATGAAGAAACCACTGATTGATTCAGCCAGAGAGGCATGTGGTGAGGTTGTGTGCAAGGATAAAAAAATCAGAACTCCCTGGTGGACACAGGAAGTTAAAGAAGCAGTGAAGGAAAAGAAGAAGAAAGCATATCAAAAGTTCCTGTCAAATAAGTCAGCTTGTGCTCTTAGAGAATACAGAGACAAATGTAAGAAAGCGAAACACTGTGTTAAACTAGCTAAACAAAATTCATGCGATGACTTTGATAAGAACATAGAAAATAAATATCAAGGTGGCAAGATATTCTGGAGGTTGTTGAAGGGGCTCAGAAACAAAGGGAAGAGTGCTGTAAAAGGAATTTGATATGATAAAAGTGACATGAAAATAGGAGAAAAAAGATATCCTTGAAGTATGGAGTAATTACTTTGAAAAACTGCTAAATGAAACCAGCAGTGATTACAGGACAGTATTAAAAAACACTGATCAGGAATGCAGTCAGGAAGAGATATTCATACTCGAAGTAGAAAAAGCCATCAAAAGCCTGAAATGTGGAAAGGCAGCAGGAGTAGATGATATTCGACCAGAAATGCCCAAGTATGGTGGTATAAAGGTCTTACAGTGGCTGCCCTGCATAGTTCAGAATGCATGGACAGAGGGACGAATTCCCGATGATTGGAGTAGAGCTCTTATAGTACCCATATATAAAATGGGAAATAAAACTGAATGCGAGAATTACAGAGGTATTTCCCTACTAAGTGTTCCTGGCAAAATCTATGCAACTATACTTGAGAAACGGTTGAGAAGAATTGTGGAAGAAAAGCTTGGTGAAGAACAAGCTGGATTCAGGCCAAACTGAAGCTGTCAGGATCAGATCTTCACTTTATGCCAAATTGTGGAGAAATCATGGGAATATAACAAAGATCTGTTTAACTTTTGTAGATCTGGAAATGGCATATGACAAGGTGCCAAGAGAATAGCTATTTAAAACGCTACCTTTGTATGGTGTCGATGGGGCATTATATCAAGCGATACTTAGTCTTTATTTGAATTGTAAGTCAGCAGTACTTACAACGAAAATGCTTGTACATAGGTAAAGATACGAATTGTTTAATGAATCATATGCTAGTACTATTTTTATGTTGAGACCTGTAACAGAAGTTCCAAGTCCACTAACGAAAACCTCGAATGAATTGCGTTGCCTACAGCAAATTGTTTACGCGCCGAACGGCACGCGCTCGATGTTGTCCAGGAAGACGCGGCACGCGCACGGAGTTCTCCAGGAAGACGCGAATAGAATATACGACACGTGCGCAAAAGAGGGTGCCGAAGGGTAGAAGGTATAAAAGTGGTTCCCCCCCCCTTTTCGAAGGTTTTTTTTCTTCTTGAGGTCTGTAGTGTACTAGGGATTTTCTTGTGGAGTCAGAGAGAGTTCGAGTTCGGGATCTTATCGATAGCGTGTAGCTATTCACGGCCATCGTTTCTAGATGTCGTACGGAAGGATTCGACGAGGAGATAATCGACAGCATTCCGAGCAAGCTTGATGGAACTGACCTCCATATACCTCCACGTGGATCGGTCCGAGTCATGCTGTTTCTAGTCCACGATGGGAAAGAAAGGCAGAACAATGAAGTCCAAGCCTAGCCTGTGGGACAATTGTCTAGGAGAAGACCGGACATTCCGTGGGAGGAAGTAAGGATAGGATGAGAGAATGCAGTGGCGCACTCAGGATTTAATCTGGGGGGGGGGGGGAGTTGAGTAGACGATTTGAGAATGCACAAGAGCTATGACTGAACATCTGCAGTGATCACCAACACATGATACCCGTGATCTCCTCTGGCCCGGCTAGGGCAAAGGAAGGAGCGGCCGAGAACTATTTCATTCGCTTTGCATTCACAGCCGCCAGGATTCCAAAGTGCTACAGTGTATTCCCACCTTATGTGATTGCCAGTGGCGCACCCAGAGGGAGGGGCCAAGGGGCCCGGGCACCCCCCAAAGAAAAGGAAAAAATACTAGAAAAATTTCCAAAAATCTTTTCCTAATTAAAATTCATTTTTTTTTATTTATGTTGCGCGCTACTTATGATTTAGCGATCACTGCAGATGCTCAGTTATAGGTCGTATGCGGTGTGTAGTGTGTATTCGCAAAACGTCTACTCAACTTGGTCCCCCCCCCCCCCAAAGGTTAAATCCGGAGTGCTCGGCCCCCTCCAAGATTAAATCCTGAGTGCGCCACTGGTGATCGCTAATTCATAAGTAGCATAGAAATAGAAGACACAATAAAGTTTTTTAAAAAAATAATAATTTTTAATTAGTTAATCAACTGCGTTGTAAACGGAGGACATGTGGAACAAGTAAAACATTTCAGCTACATAGGTACGATTTTTAGTGAAGATGGTAAATTAAATATTGAAATAGACAACAGAATCAACAGAGCCGGTATGGTAGGAAGTCAATGAATAAATTCATATGGAATAAGAGAGAAATTAGTTGGAACACTAAATTCTGGTATACAGAAATCTAAGTTTTCTGTATACCAGACAGTGTTCAAACCAGTTTTAACTTATGGATCTAAGAGTTGGATCAGAAGTAAAACACTTGACCAAAGACTCGAGACTGCAGATATGAGAGTCCTGAGAAAGATTAGAGGCATAAACAGATAGCATTAATGGCAATATCATATTAAAAATGATGATATAAGGAAAGAACTTG
The DNA here is from genome assembly GCF_054136105.1 of Typopeltis vanoorti. NCBI lineage: Eukaryota > Metazoa > Arthropoda > Arachnida > Uropygi > Thelyphonidae > Typopeltis > Typopeltis vanoorti. The sequence goes on along the minus strand of NC_143552.1, from coordinate 151,224,199 downwards.
AGATTGTCAGCATCCAGGAATCCGTTAGCAGAGCTAATCTCCGAAGATTAGCAAAACAAGTGTTCTCTGCCAGGTTGGCAGGAAAAAGACCCAGAGGAAAACCAAGATATATGTGGACTGATATGGTAAAAGTGCCTTAGACGATAGAAATATAAGATCTGATAATGTTGGAACCTTGAAAAGTAACATGACAACGTTGACAACATGAACGTTGACACTGGTCAATCATTGTTCAGCAGGTGTGCACGATAGTTGGCAGAAGAGTTAAAGTTTGATGTGTTGAAAGCTCTAATGACTTCAAATGTCACATAAAATAATTCCTTGGTTTCTGTTAGTTTCTTAGTCCTAGTAATTTAGTACTTTTAGATAATAAGATTAGTCTTAGATAGAGTGGAAATGTTTTTTTTTTTTTTTTTTTTTTTTTTTTTTTTTTTTTTTTTTTGGCTTTAGGTCCTTATAGAATAGTATGCTTAGAAGTAGATAATCTAAATAGAATATTCCAGGATGAAGAAGGTTTCCCTGGCCTATTTAGGCCAGGGAAACCTTCTTCATCCTGTAATAATAATAAAACTCCTGGAAATATAATAATAATAATAATAATAATAATAATAAGAAGAAGAAGAAGAAGAAGAAGAAGAAGAAGAAAGTAAAAGTTTTTAGCTGATGATTTGATGATGAAGTTTTATAATAATGAAACAAGATATCAATCTAACTGTTCTGAAAGTTCAAGGCCAACAAAGCCTTAAAAATAACAAAAGATAATTTAATTATGTTCATAAGTCTAAATCTAAGTTCCCTGAGGAGAAAGTAGATAATAAAAATAAACAACATGATAATTCAAGTCATGAAAATAATTATACTTCAGAAGAGTTAATGTCAGAGTCAGTGCCGCGCAGTGGGTAGAAGGCGCTCTTGTGCAAAACATTTCCCAGCGCCCCCATAAAATAAGTTTCCACGAAAATGTTTACTTCGTTAAAAGTACAAAACAGTTTATATGCATGCATAAAAATAAATTTTATTTAACAGTAGTAGAACATTGTAGTCACTGAAATTCACTAATAAGGAATTTTTAATAATAAAATTTTTTTTAAAATATTTATTCCTTGTTATATAAATACAACAGAATGTGTGTGTGTGTGTGTGTGTGTGTGTGTGTGTGTGTGTGTGTGTGTGTGTGTGTGTGTGTGTGTGTGTGTGTGTGTGTGTGTGTGAAAGAATGATCATTAACCGGTTAACATACATATTTTTATGAAGAATTGAATGACTAGAACCGAGATTTAAGTAAAAAGGTTTTAATATAAAAACACTACTAGTTTCGGCCTGTTACAGCCTTCATCAGGTGACATTATAAAATTCCTCGCATATATATGGTGTTCCTAAAATCCATAAAGAAGAAAACACCCCATTACGCCCAATTGTAGAAGTTACCAATTCTCCGATGTACAATCTTTCAAAATATCTAAAAAGTTTTTCAGGCAAGTCACCATCCTTTATCAAGAACACTGCAGAATTTGTTACATACATCAAGGATATTACAGTTAATGAAGATGACATCATGGCTAGCTTGGACATAACTTCTTTGTTCACTAATGTCCCAACAGATGAAGTCCTAACATTGCTCAAGGACAAGTTATCCAAAAAAATGTTAACCTTGCTTACACATTGCATCAGGTCTGGTTACTTCAAATTTCAGGATAATATATACAAACAAAATCATGGACTGGCTATGGGTAATCCTTTATCACCTGTACTTGCAAATATTTACTTAGAGGATTTTGAAACCAAGGGTATCTCTTCCTTTATTTTAACACCTAGAGCTTGGAAACGCAATATAGATGATGTCTTTATTACTTGGAGCCATGGACATGAATCCCTTATGGTTTTTCTCGAACATTTCAATAGCCGACATCAAAGTATTAAGTTTACTGCCGAGCTTGAAACGAATAATTCCTTGCCTTTTCTTGATGTCAAACTAACTTGCTCTTCTGGTAAACTCAAAATATCGATATATAGAAAGCCCACACATACCAACAGATATCTGCATAGTCAGTCCCATCACTTCCCTCCTCATAAGCTTGGAATAATTTCCACCTTGGGACATAGAGCCCGTTCTCTTCTGGATGACCCAAATGAACTTCTTACAGAAATAAACCATCTGAAAACTTCTTTCGAAGATAATCGATATTCCAAGAGAATCATTGAAAAATTCCTTCTTAATCCTCATAGACATCACTCAGAAGAAACAAATAGATTCAAAGGCAATATATCTATTCCTTAAGTACAGTTTCACATAATTTAGCAAAAGTTCTAAGAAAATACAATATCAGAACCTTGTACACTCCACTTCCAAAGATCCGTTTCTTAATAAGCCACCCAAAACCTTGTCATCATCAACTCAAATAACCTGGTGTATATAAAATATTGTGTGATTGTGATATTCCTTATTTTGAGCAGACAGACAAATTTGTCGAATTGCGTATGGAAGAAACATGAGGGACATTACTTACAAGAGACAGAGAGCGAGTGCATTATCAAGTCATATCCTTTTCTCAGCTAGTCCTAATGATGAAAACCAAAGTCACAAAGTCTGCTGGGAAAAATCTACTAACATCTTCCGTTGCAATGATGAACTAGAGAGAAAAATCGTGGAATCTAGAGAAATCATCTTCAATCCTGTTCATCTAAATAATAACTTAAGCTACAACCTCCCAGATAGTCATTCAGCTGTAATTATGTACTGGCGTTCACGTGATGCTGCAAGCACGCACTCTCCTAACAATGCAATAAACGAAAGAACAGCTTTAAATTCAACTACAACGTTTTTATGCTAATTATGTATAGAGACTCTCTATGATGTTTATAGTCTTTTAACCTTCAGTGTTTAGTGTTTTTTTCTTTCTTTTATAATGTCACCTCTGAAGGCTTTTACAGGCCGAAACTAGTAGTGTTTTTATATTAAAACCTTTTTACTTAAATCTCGGTTCTAGTCATTCAATTCTTCATATATATATATATATATATATATATATATATATATATATTAGGATAACCAAGCAATTTTATATGCTTGGTTATTTTATTCGAGCTAAAATAACCAAGCATATAAAATTGCTTGGTTATCCTAATATACAATATACCCAAGTTAAAAATTTATTCCCATATATATATATATATATATATATATATATATATATATATATATATATATATATATATATATATATATATATATATATATATATGTTAAAGATGGCAAGCTATTTTAAACTTGGTTTTACTCCATTTCCCAAGTAAGCAAACAGATAAATAAACAAAAATTACTTTTATTTTAATATAAAAAGAAATATTACATAACAAAGATAATTTGGAGATAAGCTTTTAACTATATAACAATTAGTATAAATGTAGATTTATTTTACATATTTATCCGTTCTTGCTTTCGGTGCCACAAAATTTTTAATAATATCTTTAATGTCTAACGAATCCATATTATTTTCAACCGATATAATTGATAAGTTCGTTAGACGCTCTCCAGACACTGTTGACCGCAAATAATTTTTTATTAATTTCAGTTTTGAAAAACTTCTTTCCCCCTGATGTTACGGATATTGGTAATGTTAAATAAATACGCGTCACAATCGCAGTATTCGGAAACGTGTCTGTTAATTTATTTTCGTATATATAATTTAAAACATCCTGAGGAGCCGATTTTTTTTTAAATAAAACATTGCAAAGTTTTTAATTCCTCAAATAAAGTCATACCATCAATATCGCGATTGTCGGAATCTTGATTGTCGCTCAGTTTTAAGTCCAAATCTTTACAATGTTTCATTAAATCTTCATCGCTCCAATCTTTTAATTTGCTAATGTCTCTTATAACTTGAAAGTCCTCGCCATGTTGTTTTAAGAGTTTGAATCTTTCCGCGACTTAAGTTATTGTCGTGTCTAAAATCGCGAAGAAAAAATTTATTTTAAAATTTTGTTGGATCATGGGTTGTCTTATCTGATGCTTCGTAACCAAACATTTTTGTTTTTGTTCTATGGCGAATGTCTGGAAAAATAGGATCAATATTAAGATCGTTTGCTACTTCTTTTGTAGTTCTAATATTTTCAAAATATTGGTCTGTTCGGCGAATATTTAATTCTTGTATAACATAATCAAGATTTTCTGTAATATTTCCTATATCAAATGTCGGATTCTGCATTATTTTGCTTGCAACATTTACGAGACTTAAGATTTCGTACCAAACATGAACAGAGGAAATAAATTTAAACGAATAAATCTTTGAAATTAAGTTGTCTGCCTGAACTCTAGAATCGATATCTTTAGTTTCATCTTCCGTAATATCAAAATGAGCCTGGTAAATTTCCTTGATATTATTTTTAAGTGGCTTTATTCCTTCTACTCTACTTTCCCACCTAGTAGCAGAAAGTGGTTTCAAATTTAAAACACGAATATGTTTTTTTTTTTTTTTAATATAGCCCAACGCTTCACAGATATTGAAAAATAATTATATAATTCCTGTATTAGCCCAAAAAAATTCAATTTCACAGGATATCTTAGCCGCATCATTAACTACCAAACTTAATGAATGAGCAGCACAAGGAATAAAAAAAGCCCTTGAGTTTATTTCAATGCTTTATTTTTCTTCACTCCATTATGTTTACCTCGTATATTTGAACAGTTAACAAAAGCTTGGCCGCGTAAATTAGAAATGTTAATATTCAATAATTTTAAATAATTTTTCATAAATTGAAATAGTCCTTGCCCAGTGGAATCTTCTACAGATTGAAAACCCAAGATATGTTCATGAATTTCTGCTATATTTGTATCTTTATTTTGATTAACAAATCTAATAACAATAGATAATTGTTCTGTGTGGCTTATATCCGGAGTAGTGTCAAGAATTAATGAATATTTCGCCTCTTTAACCATTTTTAAACTTTTTTGTTTTATAGCTTCAGAAATTATACGGATGATTTCATTTTGTATTTTATCACTAAATAATGAGCAATGTTCCTTTTTTGTGATGTTTGGATGCGATGCAAGTGTTCTGCCATTATCGAATCAAATTTAGCGACAGTTTCTGCTAACTTTAAAAATGCCGTTATCATTTTCAACAGGTTTTTGTGAAGAACCTCTAAAAGCTATACACTGTCTTGATAAATAGCTAGCTGGTGGAAGGACGTACTGTCGGAGAGCTTCTGAAAGATTTGTGATTTTTGTTGATTTATTAATATATTGTTAGATTTAATTGTGTAATTTTAGTATATTATTGTAGTTTTATTACTGTTGGAAGTCGCCGCTAGAGGGATTCGTAGTGTGTAGTGTTCATGAAAGCTTCTGAGAAGATAAGCGTTATTTTCAGTCATCGTTGATAAATTTATTTTAATATTGCGTAATTTTGTTTGCCTTGCGTATCTTAGTGCGTCTGTTTGTGTGTTTTTGGTGTTTATAATTTGATAAAATACGTTACTAGTAAGTATGGCTCCAGTACGAAGGAAAATGGCGGCCAGTAATGGTGGTTCGCCATCGTCTGTCAAGAACGGTAATGTAAAGGAGATGATTTAGTGTACTATCTGCGAAATGTACGCTTTGCGGAGTGCGGTCAGAGTGTGAACGTGTGTAGAAAACGTAGGGAGAATGAGGAATTGAAGTGTATTTCGGATCGTGAGTGTGATATTTTTGTCAAACTTCAGAATGAAGAAAATAGGGATATGACAAGAAACGGCGAGGTTGTACCAGAGAATTGTGAGAGTGTGAATGATAGTGATAGTATTAATGGTTTTACAGAGAATAAAAAAAGATGTGATAGATGCAATGAGTCAGATCGCGTTGTTGAATGGTGCGATACAAAGGGCAAAACAGCAGCTAGAGCGTATGAGCAAAAGTCATCAGTACCGTTGACCATTTTGTTTAATTTGAGTCTCGGGTGTAGGTTAGTCCCGAGGGGGTGGAAAGAGGGGAAAATAGTAACACTGCATAAAGGTGGTTCCAAGACTGCTGTTGTAAATTACCGACCGATTAGCATATCAGGAATCATTGTCAAGGTCTTAGAGAAATTAGTCAAGAAAAGAATACAGGATTGGATAGATGAAAATGGGATATTGTATGGGGGACAACATGGTTTTGTGAAGGGTAGAACACACCTCAGTAACTTGCTCACGTTTTATAACACAGTGACGGCTGAACTAGATAGGGGTAATGGGTTTACAGTGATACTACTGGACCTTGCCAAGGCTTTTGACAGGATACCACATGGAACCCTAATCACTAAACTGGAGCAGATGGGGATAGATATAGGGTTGGTGAGATGGATAGGAGGGTGGTTGAAGGAGAGATACCAGAGAGTGGTTTATGCAGGAGTGGAGTCTAAAAGACGGCTTGTGACTAGTGGTGTGCTGCAGGGCTCTGTTCAATTTGTTCATCAATGATATAGGAAAGGATTTGAGAGGAAGTGTTCACTTGTTTGCTGATGATGCAAAGTTGGGTAGAGCAATTGTGAGTGCACAGGATGTCAAAATTTTACAGGATGATTTGGATAGTTTGGAGGACTGGGCTAGGAAAAATGGATGTCAATTTAATGTGCCAAAGTGTAAGGTTATGCACTTTGGGGTGAAAAGAATAGCAGCAGTATATCGCATTGGTGGAACCGTACTCCAGGAGATTGATCAAGCCAGAGATTTGGGAGTGTTGGTGGATAGGGAATTGAAGTTTAGGGGACACATTGCAAAAGTGACTAAATCAGCTCATCAAATCACTTGGCTTCTGGAAAATACTTTAACATGCAGAAACAAACAAGTCGTTCCTCTGTATCGAGCCTTGATAAGACCCCATCTGGACTACTGTGCCCAGTTATGGGCACCAGGGTTTCTTCATGATGGAGAGGATCCAGAGACGAGTGACTAAGATGATAGCAGGTCTGTGGAATGAACCTTATGAGAATAGGTTGAAGATTTGTGGGTTGCAGAAATTGGACGATAGGCGAAGGAGGGGTGATATGATTGAGATATTCAAATTACTGAAGGGTTTCTATAAGATTGATCCAGAAGATATTTTTGAAAATATGACTGGTGGTGGAAGGATAAGGGGCCATGCATGGAAGCTGGGCAAGAGTGTGGTTGACAAGGGTGTTAGAGCTAGGTTCTTTACTTGGAGAGTGGTGAATGAGTGGAATAAGCTTCCAGAGTCTGTTGTGGGTGCTACGACCATGAATGAGTTCAAGGCAAGATATTTTTGAAAATATGACTGGTGGTGGAAGGATAAGGGGCCATGCATGGAAGCTGGGCAAGAGTGTGGTTGACAAGGGTGTTAGAGCTAGGTTCTTTACTTGGAGAGTGGTGAATGAGTGGAATAAGCTTCCAGAGTCTGTTGTGGGTGCTACGACCATGAATGAGTTCAAGGCAAGGTATGATAGATACTGTGTCAATGTCGAAGAGTTGTTCTTGACATGATGTTAGGGCCTCCCTCGATGAGTCTGTCGACTCCTTGGAGTTGCCCAGAACAATAATATTAACAACAACAATAATAATAATAATATTGTATTGTATTATGTTCTATATTAACCGTTCTATAACAGATTGCCAATATTTTTTCTTAGTTTCGTATAATCTTTGTTGTGTGCAATCAATAATGCATTTCTTAATCAACAACATTTTAAGTTTGCTGTATTTTGAACAGTTTTTAATGTGCACGGAACTTGTCTCATGTATTTTTAGTATATGAATCAAAAGATGCCAATCGTTACAACCGTATTCGTTAGTAAATTGGGAATTTTGACTACCAAATATTTTGCAATAATAACAGAAAACCGAATTTCGCGATCCTGAATAAACTAAATAACTTCGTAAAAGTTTTTCTCCATTTGCTAAAGTTCGATAATAATATGAATGAAAACTTGCGGCCAGATTCATCTTTGGGAAATTCTTTATTAACTACTTGATGCGGGCAGTGCTCAACTAAACAATCTCTAACTTTGGTAGTTACAAGATTCGGCCAAGTACCTGGATCATTAACATTAAATTTTAAAGTAAAATTTGAAGTTTCGTGTTTCGCTGAATCGGAATCAATATTTCTTCTGCTGCAACTTCTGTAGACAGTCCAGTTTCATTTTCGCATGTAACATTTGTTTCTTCATAGTTATCTTGTGTCCTCTCTTTTTCTGTAGTAGAGCTACACGGAGTACTTGATTCGTCAGAACTTTGTTCTTCATTTTTTTCGTCCTGAAGTTAAAAATTTATTCAGCGATCCAGCCAATTTATGTTCCAGTTGTACTCGTTGCCATTGTCTTTTCCTGTTTTGTGCACCAGAAAACTTCTTTGGCTTTTTTTCCCCGCCACCTGGGGGCTAACATACTTGGTTAGACTTTAAAATAAGAAGGGCGTTAAAAGTTGTCCACCAAATAAATAATAATTGCTGAAATTTTCCCTTCAACTTATTTTTTAACCCGTATTAGTTTTAAGGTGAATGGCCCAAAACTGACTATTTTTTTTACTACAGAATTTGATTTTTCAGATGTTTTGAATAATAAATATACTTACATTTTAGGTATTTTTTGAAAATTAACATGTAGAGATATTAGGCACTGATTGATTTGTGAGTGATATTTATTTAATATTTTTTACATTCTGGTAATTGTTTAATAATTAAGAAATTTATAGAATATTAAAATTATTTATTAAAGAAATTAGTAAAAGGACCCCAATGTCTTCCAGCCAGAACAGGAACAAATATATAAATAAATTATTTATTTTCTAGACGTCTACCCAACATAAGATAAAATATTTTGTTTTCAAAATAAGATAATTAACTAAAATGAAACAATGAAACTGACTTTCAAACTTAGCAAAAATATAATAGACGTACTTACTTTACGTGAATAATAATCCAAATTCACAAAAACAAGTCAAAAATCATCCAAAGTCACTTAAATACACAATACACTCAATATTTCACATTCAAAATTGAAATGACGCTGAAAAAAATGTAAGAAGTGCATATTTGGATAAACGCTATTCGTCTATCCAAATTCAAAGCTGAATTTAAGAAAACGAACATCGTACTATATATGTTTCAGACTAAATATTTGGACAGATCAGTGTTTCTGAAACTTCAGATATCTGTGTATCCCTTCTTTAATTTTCATTATTACCAAGTACCTTTTCAAAATAATAATAATAATAATAATAAATAAAAATATATTTCATTGTAAATGTCTGTTTTATTTGAATTTAGATGTACATTTAAACAAACAAATGATTTATTTTTAATAGAACAAAATTTATAAAGATACTATACATTTTTACTTAATATAAATAATTTATCATCAATGAGACAAGTGAAATTGCCCATTTCTATATCTGCTATATTGTTCCTTTTTGTGCGTTTTATAAATCCAATCTTTAACCAATAATCCATACTTAAGAATTTGAAAGCTAAAAAAATTACCGTATTTACTCGAATATAATCACACTTTTTCCCCAAAATTAAAGCTAAAAATCGTGGCGCGAGATATATGCGAGGATTTTCGGAAACTAATGTTTTCAGAAAAAAAAAAAAAAACTGAAAATGGGTATGACTTACCAAGAAGCTTCTATTCTCCATCACTTCTGTCCTCGAGAGCAGTTTCCTTGTATGCAATCAAAGTTATCTACCCAAATAGAGTCATCTTCTTTCCCATTATATCAAGCAAAAATTACCAGTAATTTAAGACTTGAGATGCATAATGAACAATCCTTGATAAATTACTAATGAGAAGTGAAAGATGTGCGCGATTGTAGGCCAGTATAATAGAGAAAAAGCTACTATTAAGAAGTGCATATAATTGGTGCGGTATTAACAAAAGATCGCGCGACCCAAACAAAACAAGCTGCCAATTGAAATGCTAATTCTCTTAAACCGATTTCCATAATATCTAAATGCATTCACTATTTGCTCCAGTCTATACAGCAGAGGAGATGTGATTATTAATTAGTGTTTATATATTCCCAGTTTATATATATTCTCTAATTGCACTGTTTGTTGAGAAATATATTACACAGTCTGCAAATGTCTGTGAACGTTATTCAGTGACATGATAAAACTACAGTAATTGTTTTTCGTGTTTCTGAAGTATAGTTGCTGTTGTGGAGGACGTATTGTTTACTGTAGGGGGGGCGATAGTGATTCGCAATTTGAGTAGGGGAATTTATGCATAATATAATTTAATATATATACAGTATATATGGACTTTAAAAGTTTATGAAATTCACATCGTATGATATTTTATGGGCTGTTTCCTTAAGTATCTAATAAGTAGGTTCGAAAATGTTTAGTTTTAGTATGCATGCCTGTAATTTTTTTTATTAATAAAATATAATAAGCACATATTTAACTGTCAGTGGGAACTGGCGCCTTTTTTTATTTGCTAAACTAAACGCTGTATTTTTGTAAAATATCATGTTGCTAATACGGCTGAATGAGCACCCTTATTAAGCAGGACCGTTAGGCAGGCTGCCCCTATGCTACATCCTGTCGACGGTATGAATTCACGGTCTGTCTTAAACTAACAATTTCCACTAAAAATAGAATAAACAATCGAGAATATTTATACAATTTTCGCTGAGTCGATGCTTACTCTGTGAAATAAAATCTGTGGTAATATGATAATGTTTCACTTCAAACAAATTATAAAAAACTGGTGATGCATTAAGTTAAAAATGTTGTTAGATTATTTAGAATTCATAATAATTTGACCGATTTAAAATTTAATTTTCATTGCATTAACTGTAATTTTTAACTGTGATATTTATATAGTACGATATAATTCATGAATAAGAAAATTTATATATTTTTTTTATTATTTCCCGTCGTGAAATAGCGAACCTATCCTTCAAACGCCCTTGTGCGGCGCACACCCTGCACAACCGCACGGCTCGGTCCTGGTCATAGTATAATAAATGTGAATATAAAAATTCAAAAAACATTAAAGAAGCCACATTTAACTTAGAAACTATTAATGAAGATAACCAAGTTTCTGAAACTGTTAATGAAGACTGCATTAACAAATCATAAATTTACACAGCTGAATAAACTGTTAGAAGGTTATAAAAGTGATATGAAAAATTTTGAATATACTGAAAATAGGCAAAGACAATAGAATTCAGACATAGAAATCATATTCATAAGTTGGATTTTGTTAAAATTAAAAGGAGATAATATATAAAAAATGTAAACATTTATTTTCAAAGAATTATTATTGTTTCGAGCTCCTGTAAAATTGGTGATGTTTGTCAGTTTTATTGTTTTTCCATTAGAAAATTAGTGTTTTATAGAATATTAGTGTAGATTTGAGTGCTTTTAGTATTTTATAACATATTTTTATTGAGATTCAATAATAAATTTCAAATGGCACCAAAAACGCACAAGAAATGTAAAGTTAAGAGCACCGTAGGCAAGAATGAGAAGGCTAGCCTTCTCATTCTTGCCTACGGTGTTTGCCAGGCTAATGAGGTTATTGGAGATGTGGAAGAGATTAATGAAAATGAATTAACCCCCAAAATAGCAAAATTAAAAGATCAGAGACACAAAGTTGGAATTACAAAAAAGTTGAGAGAAGTTAAATGATCATAGAGAAAAAGGAAATTCATCATCAAATTCCTGCCATGTACAGGATATGATAGTACTAAACGAAAAATTTACATCATTACTAACTTCCTATGTATGTACAATTTTCCTCCAAATCAGTCTGTTACTTGTCAAGACTCCAACATTATCAGATCTTATATTTCTATCACCTAAGGCACATTGTACCGTATCAATCCACCTATATCTTGGTCTTCCTCTGGGTCGTTTTGCTGCCAACCTGGCAGAGAACACTTTTGCTAATCTTTCCTCGCCCACTCTGTTTAAGTGACCATACCACCTGAGATTAGCTCTGCGAATGCATTCCTGGATGGTGACAATGTTGAGTTCTTTCCTTATATCCTCATTTTTAATATGAAATTTGCCATATGTTCATGTCTCTAATCTTTCTCAGGACTCTGATATCTGCTGTTTCTAGTCTTTAGTTAAGTGTTTTACTTCTGACCCAGCTCTCAGATCCATAAGTTAAAACTGGTTTGAACACCGTCTTGTATACAGCTAATTTAGTGTTCCGACTAATTTCTCTTATTTCATATGAATTTATTCAATTGACTTCCTACCATACTGGCTCTGTTGATTCTGTTGTCAATTTCCATATTTAATTTACCATCTTCACTAAAAATCGTGCCTAAGTAGCTGAAATGTTTTACTTGTTCCACAGGCTCTCCATTCACAATGCAGTTGACATTTTCAACGATTCTGTCTATTTTCATTGGCTTTGTCTTTTTATTGCTGACCTTTATACCATATCTATTACAAAACTTGTTCAATTTAGTCAGGGAATTTGCAGACTTGTAACGGATTTATTTAGAAGTATAACATTGTCTGCATAAAGCGAAGAGCTGACATTAACATCTCCAATTCTGATATCATGTTTAGTACCACTTTCCTTCATAATGTGATCCATATAGATAATGAATAACAGAGGGGATAATGTACATCCTTGTCTCACACCAGATTTAACATTAAATCGTCCTGTACTTCCTTCAATTTAAAGACTAAGAATTGTTTAATATAATACCATATTGACACCATACAAAAGTAGCGTTTTGAATAGTTCTCTTGGCACCTTGTCATATGCCATTTCCAGATCTACAAAGCTTAAATACAGATTTTTGTTATATTCCCATGATTTTTCAACTATTTGTCATAAAGTGAAGATCTGATCCTGGCAGTCTCTATTTGGCCTGAATCCAGCTTATTCCTCACCAAGCTTCTCTTCCACAATCCTTCTCAACCGTTTCTCAAGTATGTGACATAAATCTTAACAGGAACAATTAGTAGGGAAATACCTCTGTTAATCAGTTTTATTTCCCTTTTTATATATGGGTACTATGAGAGCTCTACCCCAATCATCTGGAATTGTCCTTCTGTCCAGGCACTCAGATCTATGCAGTGTAGCTACCGTAAAACTTTTATACCTCCATACTTGAGCATTTCTGATCTAATATCTACTCCAGCTGCCTTTCCACATTTCAGACTTTTGATGGCCTTTTCTACTTCAAGCATGGATATGTATTTTCAGTGCGTCTGTTTTTGGTGTTATAACGTATAATTTGACAAAACACGTTGCAAATAAGTATGGCACCTGTGCAAAGGAAAATGGCGGCCAGTAATGATGGTTCGCCATCGTTATCAAAGAACGGTAGTGGGCTCTCTTGGTAAGAGTTTTAATAATGCCATATTGTTGAGAGGGGTGGTGGTGGTGGGAGAGTTTGCGAATGTATCTGCCTGTGTGTGGGTTTTCTGTATACGGTGAAGGTAAGTGTATCATTAGGCAGGCGTGTGACTAAGGTGTCTAGGAAGGGTAAACAATTGAAGTATTAAATTCTATTTTAATTCTTTTTGAGTGTTGTAAAAAATCCATTAAGCCTCCAACATGAGTTCCAGAGTTAGTCTATCTCTGGCACAGGCAAGTGGGTTTTTCATCCTGTAAACTCAAGAAAATCGACTGTAGAACCCACATATCAGACAAACATATTCTGTTAAGGGTTAGGTAACAAGAGATGATAGCAGTTGTTTGCCAGTCTCTTCATCGATTACCGCTTATAATTAGTGATAGTATTGGGCCAACTATGATTGGTGGAGATTGAACTTCAAACTCAGTCTCCAAAAGCTAGATAGTGCTAAGAGACCTTGCCTACTCCCTATTAGGAAATAAAAGACAGCTGATTTTTTTTTTTTTCATTTAGCAATCTTTCAAAGTGATTACTGCAGACTTCTAGAATATCTTTATTTTCAGTTTTAATGACACCTTTATCATCTCTGATTACTTTTACAGTACTCTTTCCTCCATTTCTATGCATTTTCAACAGCCTGCAGAATATTTTGCCAGCTTCCTGATATTATTTTCTATCTTCTTACTAAAGTCTTCTCATGACTTCTGTTTAGCTAATTTTACAGTGCTTCTCTTCCTTACATTTTTCTTTGCATTCTCTAGCACAAGCTGAATTACAAGGGGGGGATGGGGGTGTAAAATTGTTTTATATTTATTTTTTTATTAATTTATTTACATTTTTTAACAAATGAATGTCTACTGTGGCATTGTAAAATTTTTGTTATTTATTTCATATCGTAGTTGCTTGAAATACTTCAATTTCTAATTCACGCATAAAATTTGCAATTAATCTCTTAATCCTTTAGTCCTTAGCTTAGATTTATTCCCCCCCCTCTCTCAAGGCCATAAATATGTTCTTGCACGTGCTTGAATTGTAGACTTAGGAAAGCCTCTGGCTGGAGCCAAGTCCTAAGTTAACTTTATCGTATTTCGCTTGTATTGATCCATAAAAATTTATTTTTTTATCGACTGCCATTAAGGATCAGGTAAAAGAATTGTTCCTTTCCTTACATACAAGAGAAATATTCAGCTAAGCACAAAAGTAACTTGTAATTTTACTCTATCTCAAGCAACTCCTATTAATTAATCAGTCAGTTGTGGCTATCACTACTCTTAGGTCACAACAGGTTTGGTATTTTTATGAGAAGTGCATTGGCTAAACAAGATCAGGCAAACTATTAACAAAAACATGTTTATCCTTACTAAGACAAATTATATACAACATTCAAACAACGTGTCACCGTGTTTGAATGTTGAAAATATCACATGTCTAGTTCTAACTAAGATGAGTACACTGGAGATGATTCTTGTCACATGTCTAACTCTCCACAAAATCAATTAAGCATTTTGCTTAAGCTTTAAGACAAAGAAATTATAATTACACATAACTTTTCAGACACTTAACACAGTTTACTTTCTCTCATGTAAACAATAAAAGGCAAAACTCAAACCACATTCACTCTTAGCATTACATAACATAAGCAAAATCTGTAGATCTCTGTATTCTACTATTCACACTCAAATTAAAATACGACTTTCCAATTCTTCCTAACACCTTCTATGCCACTAGATAACAGAATCAACATTTGTCGTTTGAGCTTCACAATCTAGGATATTATGTGAAACATTGTACTTACAATCTTTCTAGTTCATTACACGGTCCTAGATCCTAAAGGCTTACGGGCACGTTCCGTTTCTTCCCAGCTAACTTTCGATCAGGCACTAGGACAGGGCTGCAATAATTCAGCACACAAGTAGATCATTGGGGAATCTCACAGTGGGATATCTTGAAAAGGCTGTCTCTGATATCAGCAAACTTCCCATCTTCGTCAGAACTGCTGCTCAGGGGAAACTCAACCCCCCGTCCTCAGAAAGGCTTGGCACATGAACAAACTCTGAAACAAGATCCCCTAGCCACTCAATCTCTGTCTTTTATATCATTCTCCAGACCTTGGACCTTTTCTAAAGTCCCCCGCATTTACTGGAGGGTTTTCGCCATCACCCATGCTATCACTGGGTTTTGGTGGGAAAATTCATAATCCGGTGACCTTCGCCACTGTTGCTAACCTTAGGTCTCCCAGCCCAGTGGTGGCGATCCTTTTTATTTGCACGTGCCAAAAATTTACAAATCAAGTTGCTGACGTGCTGCACAGTTTTTAATAGAGAAAAAATCAATAGATAATTAATCTAACTTAATTTATAATATAATAGCTAGCCTGGCTGGCAGAGTGGTTAGCGTATCTGCTCTCCAGCCACAAGGTTGCGGGTTTGAATCCTGCCATGGGCATGGATGTTTGTGGAAATACTAGCGGTGATAGTCAGCGTTGGTGTAGTGCAGTCAGTTGGTGGATTGTGTTGTGGAGACAGAGTTGTAGAGTAGGTGCCCTCCCTCAATAAGTCTTTGGACTACCTGGAGGTATCACATAATAATAATATTTATTTATATATAAATTTATAATATTATTCAGTGTATAAGATTATTATAATATTAAATTGATTTTAATGATGTTGGGTTGAAAAAAATATTTGTGGCAAAACGCTTACCATATTTACTTCAAAATAACTCGCCCTCGCATATAACTGGCACCCGATTTTATTTTACGAAAAAAGACATTAAAAATTGTTGCATATGCCTCGAGCACAAAAAATGTTTAAACATGTTCACATCGAGGCGATAGTACTTTAACTTAACTGCAGGGAGCGATTAACTCACCCTCCCCAACAGCCTTATACTGCAGATGCAAGAAAAACAAGTTTTATTGTATCCCTGAATAAGGTACAGAGGCTTTTGCAGTCTGTGTAATATATTTCTCAACAAATAGTGCAATTAGAGACAGCTGGAATAAAAATGGCACTAACTAATGAATCACATGTCCCCTCTTCTTTCACAGTAACTATGCTGTATAGACTCGAGCAAAACCATATGTTGTACCAGCAACACAGTATCTAACTAAAAACTATTGTCCAATTTTTCAATTACATGAAATGTTTTTTTTATTGCAATTGAAATTGTCGATGTCATTAAAACAGTTCACAAAGTCTAACTTCAAATAAAATTCTCCTGCCAGCTCAAATGCAAACAAGCAGCAATAAAATCCAAGGGTTGAAACTTTGTGAGTTGAGCCCCCTGGTAATGAGAAGTTCCGTCAGAACGATAAACGACACCCCACAGTGAATGTGTTAAAACTAAGAAACATATAGTGCATGTTGTTATGACAGTTTCAGAAGTTATGGAATTTGATTGAAGAGAATTAGCATTTCAACTCAACAACTGTAGGTTGCCTTTGTCTTTGGGTTGTGTGATCTTTTATTAATACCACACAATCATATGCACATATTCTTATAGCTGCTCTCTCTCCTGTAAAACAAAATTTAACTTGTATGTATTGTAACAATTAAAAAAAAAAAGGTTGAATAATTTATAAACGTATAAAAGGATGTCATCTTTAAATTGTTGACATACCAGCAAAATTCAAAAAACATAATCCCACTTGTAAGCTGACAGAAAAAGATAATCGGATTGAATCTATGGGAAATGACCCTGGAATGGAAAAGGTAAAACGAAAATGGAAACAAAATATAATACACATAGCAAACTGGAATGTAAGAGGAATAGCATACAAAGAAATAGAACTAGCCCAGTTATTAAATGAAAGAAATTTTAAAATAGCAGTAATCACTGAAACAAAAAAGAAATTAAAAGGAACTATGAGAACTGAAAATTTTAAGGTGATATACAGTGGAGTCGACAGAGACCAAAGAGCACAAGCAGGAGTCATGATTTGGATTCATAACTCCCTTTCAAAACAGTTAAAACATTATAAATTATGGAATGAAAGAATAATAGAAGCTAGAATAAAAATAGATAGAGGCTATTTAACAATAATTGGTTTATATGCCCCAGAAGAAGGAAGAGAACAGGATAATATTTATTTTTATAATCAGCTACAAAACATACATAATAAAATAAATAAAAACGATTACATAATTTTAGCAGGAGACTTAAATGCAAGAATTGGAAACATGAAAATTAATAATAATATAGGAATGGAGAATACACTCTAAACAGAAATGGTAAAAAATTGATTGACTTTGTAGTTTATAATAACCTAAAAATAATGAATTCCTTCTATAAACATAAAGACATACATAAAGACATACTTGGGCAGCAAGAGGATGGAAATCAATATTAGATTACTTCATATTAAATGAAAAGACATCAAAATTTTCACTAGATGTTAGAGTTCACAGAGGATATGAAATAAGCAGTGACCACTTCCTTGTTAAAATAAAATTAAGATTACCACCTAAATGGCTACAAGTAACAAGAACAGAAAGAAAAATTGAAACATTTGTTTATAAAACTAGACTATTGAATGACACAAATGTACAATGGCTATATGAACAAAGAATTAACCAATATCTAGATAAAATAAAACAAAATGAAGAAATAGAATGGCTTAATATAAAAACGATATTAAATGCAGCAGAAAATGAAAGCTTAGGAAAGACCAAAAAATTCAATAAAAGGAAAAAACTGAAGATCCTGGGATGATACAATGAAAGAAATAATCAAAAAGAAACCTATCACAAATGGTTAAGCAGTAAAAGATTAGAAGATGAAATAGAATATAAAAGAATAAGAGCCATAGCTAAAAGAGAAGTCAGAAAAAGACAGAGAATCATGGAATAAATTTGTTTCTAATTTAGAACATGATTTATATAAAATAAGAATCAATGTATATAAGATTTTGAAACACTTAAATGCAGATACCAAAGAAAACATAAAATTAAACACTGAATTGAAATTAGAATTTCTAAATTACTACACAGAACTGTGGACAGACAAATATTTTAAAAAAGACAACTGGCAAACAATTAACGAAAATGAAAAGGAAATAACTGAAGAAGAATTAGAAATCAGCCTGAAAGAAACAAGAAACGGAAAATCACCTGGGAGAAGATAAGCTAGGTTCATAACTATATAAATACGCAGGAACAAAATTCAAAGAAAGACTCTTATTATTTTTAAATAAAATTTACTCAACTGGTATCCCCTAATAGAATGGATAAAAGCAATTGTAATTCCTATCTTTAAGAAAGGTAATAGAGATGACACTAAAAACTATACAGGTATCAGTATACTAAATTCCTGTTACAAAACATATAGCAGAATCTTAAATAACAAACTAATGAAATATTCCGAAAACTTTATTCTAGAAGTACAGAATGGATTTAGAAAAGGAAGATCATGCATGGACCCAGCCTTTTGCCTAAAATTAATAATAGAGAAAAGAAGAGAATATAATTTAGAAACACATATTGCATTTATTGACTTTGAAAAAGCATTTGACAAAGTTAAAGAAATTATTTAACATATTAAAAGAAAGACAAATACCAAATAATATCCTAAAAGCTATCACAAGTATATATGAAAATAATCAAATACAAATAAGATTAAATCACGAGCTATCATATACAAGAGAGATAAACCAAGGGGTCCGACAGGGATGTCCCCTCTCAGCAACTCTTTTTAATATCTACTTAAATGAAATAATAATAAAATGGAGTAAAAATTTACATCAAGGAATTAAACTTTCACCTACAGTTAACTTAAACACTTTCCTCTTTGCCGACGACCAAATAATAATTACAAATTCTGAAGATAACTTACAGAAAGCTATTTTAAATCTAAATGAGATATCCAAAGATTATGGTATGATAATATCAATGGAAAAATCAAAAACTATGGCCTTTAAAGGACAAGATCCAGCAAGAACTAAAATAGGAATAGATAACAAGATTTTAGAACAGGTGAATTCATTTAACTACCTAGGATCACATATGAAAATGGAAAAGATATAAATATAAAAATTACAAAATATTTAAAAATAACAGGTGTAATTAACTCTATATTTAAACCAAATCTAGTTCAAAAACAAACCAGGCTAAAAGTATACAATACATTAGCTCTACCGGTCTTAATGTATGGAAGCGAAATCTGGACAATGAAACAAAAAGACAAAGATTAACAACAGCAGAAATGAAGTTTATGAGAAAAACTGCAAAGTATACTCTATTTGATCACAAAAGAAACGAAGATATTATGAAAGAATTAAACCAAGAACCAGTAATAGAAAAAATTAAAAAATATAAACATAAATGGATGGAACACGTTCAAAGAATGAAAATAGAAAGATTACCAAAACAAGCCTTAAAGTACAAGCCACTAGGAAAAAGAAAACCAGGACGTCCTCTTAAACGATTCAATGATGAATTCTAAGACCAGAACAGGCCATGCTAGGCCTAAATCCTTGATGCGTATGATGATGATGATGATGACCAGCAAAATTCTCAGACGTGCCACCTCTGGCACGCATGCCATAGGTTTGCCATCTATGTCCTAGCCTAATCCTGCCTGAGCTTAATTTTTGTTACAAATCTAGTGGTTCTTATTCAAATATTTTAACATTTAGTCAACATTTAACTCAGTAGAGAGAGTTACACATTCTTTCACAAGTATATGTAATTTAATTGCCCATATAAAATCAACGTAGAAAAATTATTTCTATTTTTTTTCTATGAGATTTTACAAAGGCCTACTCTCAAAATTTTTTCCCAACCCGTTGCCTGCACATTTTCTGGAGAAGACATGACTATTTTCCCTTTTAGGTTTTTCGTGGCCTCAAGCTGTATCGCGTTTCAACATATTCTCTAATTTCATACCTATTATCTCGGCTCGTACCAACCAAAGCTCATTCTCTTTATTGAAAAATAAAGAGCCATTAAATTAATCATAAAGCCTGTAATATCTGTTAGTAAGAGTGCAACATTTGTAGCAATAGCTAAACTCTAAGCTAACAATCCTCCCATTGCTTCTCCTATTATAAAAAGAAAACAGATACTGGCAAAATTAAATCTCTGCTGGGCTTGTTTATCAACCCCATTTACTCTTTGCCTGTTCCACTTCGGTTGGTTATAAGAATTTTTGTAACTAAAATGAAGCTCAGACAGAATTAGGCTAGATCTAAGGATACCAACAGTCGCGAAGGTCACTGGATTAAGAGTTTTCCTACCAAAACCAGCAATAGCGTGGGTGATGCAGAAAACCCTTCAGTAAATCTGGGAGACTTTAGAGAAGCAGGACCAAGCTCGGGAGAATGATATAAAAGACAGAGATGAGTGGCTAGGGGCTGTTGTTTCAAAGTTCGTTCCTGTACCAAGCCTTTCTGGGGATGGGAGGAATAGTTGCGTTACAGCGAGCAGCAGTTCCGAAGAAGATGGGAAGTTTCCTGTATGTAAGGGAAGGAACAACAATTCTTTTATGCGATCCTTAATGGTGCAGTCGAAAAAATTTTTTTAAGGATCAATAGAAGTGAAATATGGCAAAGTTGATTATGGACTTGACTCCAGCTGAAGACTTTTCCTAAATCTACAATTCTAGCACGTAAAAAAGAGCATATTTACAGCCTTGAGATGGGGGGGTGGGGGTGGAGAGTAAAACTAAGTTAAGGACTAAAGGATTAAGATTAATTGCGAGTTTTGTGTGTGAATTAGAAATTGAAGTCAATAGACTGTTTGAACTAGCTCAAGCAATTACGATAAGAAATTTTACAATGACGCAGTAGATATTCATTTGTCAAAAAATGTAAATAAATTAATAAAAACATAAATATATATATACAATTTTACAAATAATGCAGATGATAGAATTTAAATTCATTTAATAACACCGAAAATATTCAGGATTTTTGAAAGTTTTGGTAACAGGTCAGTCAGTTACAATTTTTAACTTTGACAAAATTTGTTTTGGATAAATAAATAATCTCTGGCATGGGGAAGCAGGTTTTTCCTCCTGAAAACTCGGGTTTTTCATCACGTAAACTCAAGAAAATCGACTGTAGTACCCACATTATTTCAGAGTGACATATCTTGTTAGGGTTAGGTATCAAAAGATGGCAGCACTTGTTTGCCAGCCTCTTCATTGGTGGCTGCTATAATTAGTGATAGACACGGGCCAGCTATCTCTGATTGGCTATCGGTGGAGATTGAACTCTCGCTCAGTCTCCAAAAGCTAGATAGGGTATAAAGGCCTCGCCCACTTCCTATAAGGGAATAAAAGGTGTTAGCTGATTATTTTTTATTTGATTGGTCAACACTCAAATAAAAAATTGTGAAGTTACGTGTTGACCGACAACTGAGAGATAACTATCCCGACAGAAATAAAATCTACCAACATGGAGGAATTAAGATTGATAATCAAACAAGAGGAAGAAAGGCTGCAGCAGCCTATGATGGAGCGACTTGATGCAGTTATTAATCAGTTGGGTGGGGGACTAACAGCCAAGACCGCTGAGTTAACTCCACCTCAAAATGAGGCAAAGATCAGAAAGGAGCCTCGCAAAAGGTTGTAACAAATATGGGCACATGGCTCGCAACTGTTATAAAAATAAGACCCTCCAATGGATATACTAGATGAGTCAAATCTTGTGCATGCTCCCAATGGTTATGCAAACAGACCATTGAAAAGAGAGAGAGAGAGAACCAAATCAGAGAATACCCAAGGAAGTCCAAAATGACCATAAAGGGAAAATTTCAAGGGAATGTCAATTAAAGATCACAAGAATACCTTGTGACATCCTGTTAGATACCGGCTTCCAGGCCCTGTCATAACTGGAAGATTTTTTTCAATAATAAAATCCTATGTATGGAAGGGTATTTCTGAAGTGAAGGGACCGATTAAACTGACGGAAATTTCAACACCCGAGATATGTGCGACAAAGAAAGTGAGAATTACGTTATACTTACCAGAGTTTAATTTGTGTGTCTCGCAAGATTATTGGTCCTCCCTGCCCGAGCATGCAAGTAATTTAGGGACTGTCTTTCTAGAGAAATGAGTTCTCTTGCGATTTTTCTAATGGGTGAGAAATGTTCAGGCAAGGGGAATGTTTCAAATAATTGGATAAAGAGATCAAAAGTGACAATGAGGTCAAACTTATTGAACAGACAGAGATAACAAAGAATGTCAAAATGACCATAGACTCTTCAATAAGTTCATCTGAAAGGAACAGTCAGAGGCCTACTATATCTCGAATGTCAAGCTAGTGAATGATCAGAAAGAAACGGGAGAGCTTTTAAGGGAAGGTTAGCAGAGTGCAATCAAGATAAACATGATCGAGACCTAGAAGATTAAAAAATTCTCATAACCATCCGTAGTGGAACAGGCAGAATAAATGGGGTTGATAAGCAAGCCCAACGGAGGCTTAATTTTTCCAGTATCCTCCGTTTTCTTTTTATGATAGAAGCATTGGGAAGATTGTTAGCTCGGAGTTTAGTTATTGCTACGAATGTTGCACGCTTGCTAGCAGATTTTGCAGGCTTTATGATCAATTTAACGGCTCTTTATTTTTCAGCAAAGATAATGGATTTTGGTTGTTACCAAGCAGAGATAATAGGTATGAAATTAGAGAATATGTTCAAACGCGATACAACTTGAGGCCAAGAAAAACCCAAAATGTGAAAATAGTCATGTCTTCTCCAGAAAATATGCAGGCAATGGGTTAAGAAAAAAAATTTTTGTGAAAAAATTATACTAGGCCTCTGTAAAATCTCATATAGAAAAAAATTTTTTTTCTGTCGATTTTACATGGGCCATTAAATTAAATATTATATTTGTAAATAAAAGACTGTACAACTCACTGTACTGAGATAAATGTTGTGACTAAATGTTAAAATATTTGAGTAAGAACCACTAGATTTGTAAGTAAAATTAAGCTCAGACAGGATTAAGCTAGGAGACCTAAGGCTAGCAACAGTTACAGTCACCAGATTGAGTTTTTCTGCCAAAACCCAGCGAGTGTAGGTGGAGAAAACCCTCCAGTAAATCCTGGGGACTTTAGATAAGAAGTGCTAATGTCGGGAGAAGGATATAAAAAAACAGACTGAGTGGCTAGAGGGCTCTCGTTTCAAAGTTTATTCCTGTGCCAGGGCTTTCAGAGGATGCGAGAGTCGCATTTCCTGCGAGTAGCAGTTGCCATGAAGATGGGAAGTTCGTAAGTAGCAGAGTCTTTTCAAGATATCCCATCGTGAGATTCCCCAATGATCTACTTGTGTGCTGAATTATCACAGCCGTGTCCTAGTGCCCGATCAAAAGTTAGATGGGAAGAAAAACGGAACGTGCCCGTAAGCCTTTAGGATCTAGGACTGTGTAATGAATTAGAAAGATTCACGTAATATCCTAGATTGTGAAGCTCAAACGACAAATGTTGGTTCTGTTATCTTGTGGCAAAGAATTGGAGTCGTATTTTAGTTTGAGTGTGAATAGTAGAATACAGATCTACAGATTTGCTTATTTAATGCTAAGAGTGAATGTGGTTTGAGTTTTGCCTTTTATTGTTTAAAACCTGAGAGAAACTTAACTGTGCTAAGTATCATCCAAGTGTCTGAAAAGTTATGTGTCATTACGATTTCTTTGTCTTAAAGCTTAAGAGAAATGCTTAATTGATTTTGTGGAGAGTTAGACACGCAACAAGTATTGCCTCTAGTGTACTCCTGATGTCTTAGAACCAGACACACAATGTGTTATTTGAATGTTGTATATAATTTGCCTTAGTAAGAATAAACATCTTGTTTTTGTTAATAGCTTGCCTGATCTTGTTTAGCCAATACACTTCTCATAAAAATAATGAACCTGTGTGACCTAAGAGTAATAGTGATGACTAATTAATTAATAGGAATTGCTTTAGATAAAGTTAAATTACGAGTTATTTTTGTGCTTAGCTGAATATTTCTCTTGTAAGGGAAGGAACAACAATTTTTTTATGCAATCCTTAATGGTGCAGTCTAAAAAAATAAATTTTTAAGGATCAATACAAGTGAAATACAGCAAGGTAGATTAAGGACTTGGCTCCAGTCAGAGGCTTTTCCTAGGTCTACAATTCTAGCACTTGCAAGAGCATATTTACAGCCTTGAGAGAGGGAAGGAAGGAAAACTAAGTTAAGGACTAAAGGATTAAGATTAATTGTGAGTTTTATGCATGAATTAGAAATTGAAGTCTATAGACAGTTTGAACTAGCTCAAGCAACTACGACATAAAACTAAAATAAGAAAATTATTACAATGGCGCAATAAACATCCATTCATTAAATCCTTAAATAAAATTAAATAATTAATAAAAAAAGGTAAATATAAAATTTTTACAGCTCAATCTGGTACTTATCCAATTCTTCTGCTAGTTTCATCTATGCTTACGACTTTTTTCTGTTTGCCCTAGTTTCCTGATTGTTTAAACCCTACCTCTAGCTGGTATGGAATTCTGTCATGTTGTACCATTATTTTCTATTATGGTTTAAGCTAATGAGACTACAATTTGGTTGGCTAAAACGCAAATTGCCAGCCCATCCTTATTCATTCAGCATCCAGGTAGGTTACTAATAAGGTGCACAATGAGAAGGTGAGGATTGGGCATTGGGTCAGAAACCTTGGTCAGTTCTCCAAATTCCTTAAAAGGCTATGTGGGTGTATCCTTGCAGATATCTAGCTTCAACCTTTATCACATCCACATTGCCATTTAAATCTCTGATCATTCACTGCTTGTGATTGGTGGATGGCTTCCTTTCTTCAGATCTACCCAACAATGCCATACCCTAGAGTTCTGTACTTTCACCCAGAAATGCGATGTGCTCATGTGAGCACATCGCATTTCTGGGTGAAAGTACAGAAAAAGTACCAATCGCATTTCTCTTCTGCATCCAAAAAATGAGGTCTCTTTCTACTCAAGACATTTCTCATCAGTACAACTCCTAATACTGTATAAATTCTAAATCAATCCCACTTCAGAATACCCTTCATGCATGAATTGGCAGTGCACCAAAAATCTTTCTAAAATGACCAATGCCACCCAATTCAGTTAATTAGTGAAACTTCTCTCACACTCACTCCAGTTACTACCCTACAGACAGTTTCTGCTTTGTACCTCTTCTACAGGTATTTTTTTATGGATGGTGTTATATGAGAGCCTCCGTAACTCTCAGTATCACTGATGTCCTCTAGTTGGAAAGAACTGAGTTTAAATCCTGTCTGGGATGTGAAGGATAAAGGTCTTTCACATCCTAGGTCCAGAAGCATGATTATCATACTTCGTTAGCCCACTTACCAGATATCAATCCAACTGAGCATGTGGGTCTGCTATGATGCAATATGAAACAGGTGTGAAATAACATCAAAGTCTGCATAGGCCAGCATTTCTTTGGAAAGTATTCAACACTTCATGGAATCAATTTGTCAAAAAGTTGAGACTGTTCTGAAAGTGAAAAAGAGTGTGAATGCTACTTACTATTAAACATGTTAAATAAGTAAGTAACCACTTAGTGTACAAACATAATTATCTATTTTATTAATTTAATGATCAGTTAGATGGCCACAACTGCAACGAATGAACTATTTTGAGAAATTTCTCATTTCTTGTGTTTAAACTTTTAGTTACCTTTGATCCCTGAAGATGTAAGTCAAACGACTTACGAAACTTGTTGGATTTTTTAGTTTTATTGATATTTATTCTTAATAAACATGTGGTCCAATTACCGGAATCTTTCTTATAATTATTTATTCCTGGGGAAATTCAACAAAGAAACATAGTTATAAACTGTCAACATATAATTTCTTAATTAAATGCCTCTATAGCTCAATCCAGCAACAATGATGCCTGGAAATAACGATACAAATCCTGTCTAGGAAGTCAAGAATCCTTACAAGGATTTCACATGAAAATTGGGAAAGATGGTTTCAAACAAAGGTGACAGGCTTTTGAAAGTTGTTTTTTTTTTTTGTGTGTGTCTCTTCTACTGTACAGTTATATATTTACATGATTATTACCAATTCATACCCAGAAATTGAATAAAGAAACAAAGTGTAAAACTGTCAATGTTCTGCTACTTCTGAAAATAAAATATGTGAAAATATCAATAAAGAAATTTTATTAATAAAAACAAAGAACATTATGGCTATGCAAATATGCAATTATTTTGCCAAATAAATATTACAATTTGAATTGTACATAAATCAATACCAAAATTTCTGTACATACATACATGCATTTTTCATTTATTTCTTCAGCAACA
Source organism: Typopeltis vanoorti (assembly GCF_054136105.1). Taxonomy (NCBI): domain Eukaryota; kingdom Metazoa; phylum Arthropoda; class Arachnida; order Uropygi; family Thelyphonidae; genus Typopeltis; species Typopeltis vanoorti. The sequence continues at coordinate 151,197,620 of NC_143552.1, read as the reverse complement.
AAGCCATTTCAAATGAATTTTGTACAAGGTCAATTTGAACAAAATATTTTAAGATGTAAAATTTAAACAGTTTAATTCTGTTCCGCTAGTTCATCTTCTACTAATTTTCTATACTGTGAAAATCCACCAGATATAGTAGATACTGATCCTTCTTTACAAATCCATAGGTCGTTACATATCATGTCTATGAGATTTTCATCATGAGATACTAGAATTACTCCACCCTACAATACACACACATATATATATACACATATAAAATATAGATTCTTTGAAATAAAGCATAAAATGAAACTGTATTCATTTTAAAATAATCACAAAGTGGGAAAAGTTCTACCAATATGGAACATTCCACAAAATAATATTTGAAATTATTCTTTATACAGCTCAAAATCAGTCTATAAAAAGGCTATGTGGATGTATCCTTGGAGATATCCAGCTTTAACCTTTAAGCACCCCCCATGGACTCGTCATGTGGATATGATGATGTGCCATTATCACTTCCACATTGCCATTTTCCTCTCTGATCATTCACTGCTTGTGATTGGTGGATGGCTTCAGATCTCTCCATTCAGAATAGGACTAGAACCTACTACTGGTTGTGGGTTCAAGTCCTATATATGCTAACCAATAAGCAACCAAGGCTAGTCAATGCTGCAATTTTCAGACATTTGACTACTGCAACACAACACTTAACCAATCAAGGATTAGAATTCCTGCATAACTGATAATACATTAAAGTCTGCTCTTTCTCTTTATCCAGAAACAATAATTTAATTTGTTAGTACATCTAGAAGTGGATAATGCCTCATGTGCTTGCAAGCAATACTATTTTCATCAGTCTATGAGAAACAAAAACATTATTTTTTAAAGAACAAATCTGTTTGGTATAATTTGGTTTAGTGAATGATGCCTTGGACACCTCACATACAGTGATAAATAAAAGAAATTATTTACTTCGCCGAAGAAGATACAACCTTGAAATAATTTTTGAAATGTGCTCTAAAACCTTCATAAGTATGTTATTAAGCTACACAAAATTATGAAGACCTTTAGTCTACCAGCATAAATTCTGTCCTGTCTAGTATCAATTTTTAAAGTGAATTTTGCAATAACTCATAAGAAATTATTACATTTGTTTTGTCCACCCATCTTTATGTATAAAACAATGACACATTGATTGAACACATTTTAAATAAAACTGGCATTTGAGAGAACCTTCAGTGAAATATGTTAAATTTTAATATCAATATTAAGCAAATGGCACGCTTGATAATGCTGCATTGTGTTGGTAAAATTATAAACTACCTTAACCAATATTTACCACCTTGCCAATTTGTTTTTTGCATGTCTAAGCACTACAGACCTGAGGACAATTAATTCTCATTATAGAAAAATACCGAGGAAAAAAAAATTCAACTAAATCTCCATAATAAATTTAGTTTAATCCTTTATCCAAGTGTGAGCAAACAAAGTTTGCGCCTGAAAAATCTTCAGGACTGTAGCAAGGTGGTGCAACTGTTGGCAACTCAGAGCAAAGGTGGACCAAGCTCTCATCACTCCTTGTCTCAGTATCTCCCACCATGCAAAGCCCATGTGCTTGCGGACATATATATAATGCTATGCATCGAGCGAAGGGCCACTACCCAGACCGGTTTCGACCTTTATTGAGGTCTCGTCTGCCTCCCACTGACGAGACCTCAATAAAGGTCGAAACCGGTCTGGGTAGTGGCCCTTCGCTCCATGCATAGCATTATATATGTCCGCAAGCACATGGGCTTTGCATGGTGGGAGATACTGAGACAAGGAGTGATGAGAGCTTGGTCCACCTTTGCTCTGAGTTGCCAACAGTTGCACCACCTTGCTACAGTCCTGAAGATATTTTCAGGTGCAAACTTGTTTGCTCACACTTGGATAAAGGATTAAACTAAATTTATTATAGTCTAACCAAGTGCAAAATAAACTTCCTAAATCTCAATATGATAATACTATATTCTGAATTAAATTTGCAGCAACAAACTAATGCTGTGATTCCTGCAAGTTTACTATATATATAACAGCTATCCAATTTGGCCAAGTCACTTTTTTGGTATCTGCATTTACAGAGATATGGGTTGTAGAAGTTTATAGTTGAGGATGGATCTGTGAAGATTTTTTGACATCACAAATTCCAAAAACTCCATTTAAGAGTGTTTTATAAACTGACAAAAAAAATAAAAAAAAAATTTAAAAAAAAAATTTAAAAAAAAAAAGTGATAAAAGAATGCTGCTAATTTGGAAATTAATAATATTATAAAATAAGTACAGCAAAATAAAAATTTATATTCTGTATTCTCTATACAGTAGTTAGAAGCATTGAGCTACTGGAACCAAAAGCAACTAAAGAGCATATAATTACTCTAGACCAGTGTTTCTCAACTGTTGGGCCCCGGCATCAATTATACCAGGCTGCAAGAAGTTCTCCTGAAATTTGTCATTTTAGTTTTCTAAGCATTTTTCATGAATAAATATTTTATAGTGGAAATATTCTGAGGAGAATAATATTCGTGAATGTGTCGAAAAGTTCAGATCCAGAATAGCTTAATAAATATGTGTAGCAAATGTCAGTGACCAAGCCACATATTTTTAAACATGGAAGTATTCATGAATTATCGTTAATTTTCACACATCAAAATCTTTCAACATTCGGGGAGGGGAATACTGCTGTTTATGACTGGTCATAAAAATTGCCTGCAAGCTGATTACAATGGGCAACGTATCCTCTGTTCTCAAAACTAAACGAAATAACATCTGTGTTGCAAATGTCAGTGACAAATCAGAAGGAAGTATAAAGAAAAAATTTCCATTGAAGATCAAGGTAGTCTGTATCCGGTTCTCAAATCTAGTAATACTGAATACTGTTTCTCTGCAAGTTCGTATGGCAGCGTGTAAGTGCTTGTTTCGAAACCGGAGTGCTGTGATTTTTTAAAAGTAATAGGCCTATGGATTTAAATTTTAATATGAATAAGAGACAAGGAACTTTGTTTAATTTTGGTGTTAAGAAATCTAGCATTGAAGGTGTTTGTGATGCAACAAATAGTGATTCATCCACCTCAAGCCTACAGAACAATCTCCAAGATGTACAAAAGGAGGGGAAAACTATCAGCACACAAAAGAAAAAGTCTGCATTCACTCGTAAGTATATGGACAGCTATTTAAAATTTGGTTTCATACAATGGCCTGACACTGACCAATTGCCATGACCGCAATGTGCCATTTGTGCTACTGTTCTGGGAAATGAAGCTATGAAGCCATTGCGACTTACCCGACATCTCAACACAAAACATTCTGATCTAGTCAACAAACCCATTGAGTTCTTTATGCATAAAAGAGATGCACTTAAAATAGAAACAAAAATTATTTCCCAAGCTTCAACCACTGACACTTCACTTCTGATGCCAACCTATTTAATATCATTACAGATAGCTAAATGGAAAAAAAACAATTCATTAAGCCTTCTTTGATTGCTGCTTGTAATGAAGTATTAGGCCAATCTGAGGCAAGTAAAATGAAAGACATCCATTGTCGAATGATACAGTTGAAAAAATTAAAAAATCGAAATTGTTTGCATTACAACTGGACGAAGCTAGATATTCAGAACAACAGCATTTTACTTACGTATGTACGATATATCGATCATGATGAAAGTGACATGAAGGAAGACATTTTAAGTATTTCTGAATTACCTACGCACACTACTAGCAGTGAAATTTGCAAAGTTTTAAATGGTTTCATTGAAGAGAAAGGTCTCTAACAGAAAAATTGCATTGGAGTTTGTACTGATGGCACTGCCTGTCTTAGTCGAAATTCAGGTTTAGTCACTAAAATGAAGGATATGGCGGGCAATAACTTATTGTTACATTCATAGGCAAAACCTGGCCTCCAAAAAATGGCATCTGAGCTTAATGAAATCCTGTCTCATTCTGTTAAATTTATTAATTATATAAGGGGGACCAGAAAGTAATCAATTTTTTGAACTAGATTTTTAATATAAATTTTATTAAAGAACAAATTAACATTATTCCAACGATCTACTAAATTTAGAATTCCTTTTTTTGAAAAAAGTTTTTTCTTTGGAGGCAAAAAATTATATCAAACTCCTTTGGACATCATCTTGTGAACAGAAGGTTTTATTTCTTATCTGTGTTCTAAGGACCTGAATAAGTGATAGTCACTAGGGGCAACATCCAGCGAATATGGAGGATGTGGTAGACGTTCCCATCCTAACTGCCTAATTTTTGAGTCATTTTGCAGAATGTGGTTTTGCATTATCTTCATTATTCGATTGAAAAAGCGTCAGACGCATGATTAACAATACTTGATGTAGTTGCTCTAATTGTTTACAGTAGATGTCTGCTTGTTCCATGAGTTCGTAATGAATAATTCCATGAATATTCCCACCAAACGCACAACAGAACCTTTTGTGGATGAAGTCCATCTTTAGGTGTTGGAATTGGAGTTTGATTTGGAGAAAGCCACTGTTTTTTGCATTTATTATTCTTATACAGCAATCATTTTTCATCACCAGTTACGACTCATTCCAAAAAGGGGTCATTTTGTTATCTGGTCAACAATGAATTGCAAATCGCCCATCTCTGTGCTTTACTGTTTTCTGACAGTTCATGCAGTACTCATACACCCTGTTTAAGAACCTTGCCACTCTTATGTAAGTGCTCTTGGACAGTTGACCATGATGAATTTTCTCTGCTAATTCTTGTATGGTTTGTTTTGGATCTGATTCAACGAGAGTCTTAAGAGCATCGTCATCTAGTAAGAGGTCTTCCAGATTGAGGACGATCAGAGAGATCAAAATTTTTTTCTGCAAATCTCCTAAACCATCACTGACATTTGTTAACCTTTCATACGTCTCCATAAGTTGAGCAAATGATTTTGGTAGCCCCGGTAGCATTGTTTCCTTGGTGAAACAAAAACAGCATACAATGATGTAAAAGGTGCTCTTCAACTTTAAAGTCCACCATATTAAAAAAAATAATCTAAAATTAAAAAAAAAAAACAGATTTTTTAAATAGAAAAGTAATTAATGCTAATATTTAAATAAAAATCAAATTTAACAATTTATGTGTTATTTAAGAAAAAAACAATCGGCTAAAATGACCTATTAAAAATAACCGATTACTTTCCGGTCCCCCTTATATAAAAAACAGTGCTTTAGATACAAGACTGTTAAAAGCATTGTGCGATTAAATGGGCTCTGATCATCAAAATCTTGTTTTACATTTGGAAGTTTGTTGGCTGTCCAGCGGTAAAGTTCTCAAGAGGCTATATGAACTCCAAAAGGAAGATGAGCTGTTTCTAATTGATAAGAAAAGTGATCTGTCCCATTATTTCCAGGATAAGAAATAGATAGTCAGGCTGGCATATCTCAGTGACATATTTTCTTATATAAATGAGTTGAATTTAAAACTTCAAGATCCAGATACAACAATATTTAATGCTTGGAACAAGACCAAATCATTCAAAAAGAAACTCAAACTCTGGCTTAATACAATTGCAGAAAGAAATAATGAAATGTTTCAGTCGTGCTCAGATTATATTATGGAAGCAGATGATTTCTTTTCACAGAATTCAGTTTCAGATATTACTGCAGCCCACTTGAAGATGTTGTTTGAAAAGTATTATCCTGAATGCGAGGATCCCTGGAGGCAAAATATGTGGATTGTGATCCTCCTTTGTTGAACACAGCCTCTTCCCATGAAGAAACCCTTCAAATTATTGAATTATCATCAGACAAAGACCTGGAAAGTACTTTTAATTCCATGAGTAATTTGAAATTCTGGATAAGAATGAAAAATGAATATCCAAATTTACATGAAATATCTATGAGATTTTTTCTTTGTTTTTCCACCACATATCTTTGTGAAACTGCATTTTCTGCCATGACTGTGCTTAAAACGAAACAGAGGAACTACCTGCAACTTTTTGACTGTCTCCGTTTGGTTATTACTTCATCTCAGAATTAATAAGCTAATGGACAGAAAACAGCAACAAAAGTCTCACTAGCCTAACTAAACCCTTCAAAAACTCAGTTGTAATAAAAGAAACTAAGTTCTATCTTTTCAATAACTAATAATGACTGTGTTAAAGTGCTGCATTTTTAAATTCAAAATATTAATTAGTGTTAAAACTAGTGTTGAGAATTGAGAGATTCATACATTTTTATTTATTAAATTACATACTTTGCACATATAAATATTTGGCATCTCCTATAATGCAAAACACATCTCCTTGCAGATATGTCTAATGTTATGCATTAAAGGAAGGGCCACTACCCAGACTAGTTTCGACCCTTTTTTACCCTAGTTTTTACCCTAGTCCTGAAGATACTTCAGGTGCAAACTTTGTTTGCTCACACTTGGATAAAGGATTAAACTAATTTTATTATACTCTAACCAAGTGAAAAAATAAACTTTCAATAAATATTTGGCGTGTGCTGGTGAGTTACAATGCATAAATATTTTTCTCACTACAGTTTTTTTTTTTTTAAACCAACATTATTAAATTCAATTTAATAATGTTGGTTTAAATTAATAATACAATAATCAATTTTACACTGAATAATATTATAACTTTTTGGTGATCAGAATTGGATATGTCAATGAAAATCAGCACAAATTAATTTAATGATGTTGGGCAGAGAAAACTACAATACACTACAAGATTTCATTAGTCCAGTGATTGATAACCAATTTAAATGTAATTTTATATTTGTCAACATGCCACACTGTATCATAAGTGTACTAATACCCTTTATGATTATGCCATAATTAATTATTAATACTTATGTTAGTTTAATGTATGAACTTGAAATTTTTCCTTCGATGGCATCTCTGATGATTCCATTCCCTCTCAGAATATGTCCGATCCAGTTTCCCTTTTTTCTTTTCATCTTCCTTAACGGACTTCTTTCTTCTTCTACTCTTTTTTAAGACCTCTTCATTAGTTATTTTATCTGTACATTTGATTTTTTCCATCCTTCTCCAAATCCACATCTCAAAGCTTTCCAAAATCTTACTTCCTTCTTTCTTCAATGTCCAAGATTTAAATGCATAGAGGGCAACACTCCCATAACATTTTATTAGTCTTTTCTTTAGGTTTCTATCCATTTTACTTCTGGATAAATTCTATTTTCTATTAAATGCATCTCTTCCCATTGCTATTCTTGCTTTTATGTCACTTTTACACCTTCTATCATTGCTAATCACACTTCCTAGATATTTAAATGTCTTTACTTGATTCAATTTTCCCCCATTTATCCTGATATCCATATTTGCCTCTTTCCTTGCTATTTTCATTACTTTTGTTTTTCTTATGTTAATTTTCATTCCAAAATTGATACAGGATTCCAGTAATCTGCTCAACAGATGTTGTAGTCCTGTTTCAGTATTTGATGATAATGCCTTGTCATTTGCATATATTATTGCAAATATCTGTCTACCTCCAATCTTTATTCCTTCTTCAGAATTCTCCAGTGCTTCTTTTAACATTGCTTCGGAATACATGTTAAACAAAACTGATGACAGAGAACAGCCTTATCTTACTCCTCGTCCAATGATACCTGGTTCTGTTGTACCATATATGTCTCTCACCATGGCAGTTTGTCCCATATACAGGGTGTTCGGGATAAATTTGACATATTTATAATTAATTATATTTTTCCATAAGTTACATGTATTAACACACACTTCTCTTCATTTAAAAGTTTGGACCCTTCTTCATTCATATACAAGATGTCAGAAAGGATGGATAGCTAGAACCCACCTGAATCATGGAAGAGAATAACTTGTATCATGATGATTCGTGCCCGCCATCAAAATAAGGATATTACGACTGCTGCCCAATGCTCCCTGAATACAGTAAAAACAATCAGGCATGAACTAGAGACTTGCAATGGTGACTACGAGGATGTAGCAAGAAGAAAGATCCCTAGCAGACGATCTGATTGCGTTCGTACAGCAGAATTCCTCGCAAATCTGCAGGAACAGGTGTTGAAGAACCCTGGCATTGGAATTCGGGCTTTGTTCGTGGAGTTGCTAACTGTAGTCAAGCCCTGGATAACAAGGGTAGCCAATGGTAGGCCGTATGTATGGCAGCAGGATTCGGCCCCTTGCCACACCTCTGGGAAAAGTCAAAAACGGTTGTCTGAAAATTTCTACGACTTCACCAGTCCAAATGTTTGGCCTCCAAACTCCCCAGACCTTAACCCCATGGATTATTTTGTATGGGGCGCAGTTGAAAAAGACACCAATCGCACTTCCAGTAATACAAAAGCCCAGTTAATGGATAAAATTAAAACAGTTTTTGCGGCCCTTCCCAGGGAGACTGTAGCATCAGCTTGTTCGAGGTTCCGAAGCAGAATTGAAGCTGTGATCGATGCTAATGGTGGTTATTTTGAGTAAATCTTGTTGATAGTATTGTAATTAACTCTGCCTGTAATGTTTTTTTGTCAATTCATTAAATTTAATAGATACAAAGAAGATTTTCTTTTTCCTTACGAAACTGTCAAATTTATCCCGAACACCCTGTATAGTGAAATAATTAGCCTTCTGTCTTTCCAATCTATACCAATCTTTTCCATTACTTCCACCATCTTATCCCATTTTACAAAGTCAAAAGTTTTTCAAAATCTATATAACAGATATTAACATATGAAAACATGATACTTGAGGTTGCCTGGGATAGGAGGAAAGTTAATAACTGAAAGTGACACTTTGAAACTTAAATCCCTTACTATGGACTTGACATCTCTGTAAAAAAGATTCTCTTCTCAAAAAACTGGAAGGAAAAGTGAAAATATTAAAAATTGTAACCATATTTGGTCTCTTTGGAATTGCTCTTTTGGCTTGTATGGCAAGATCTTGGTACAATATCCAAAAGCAAAACAGTTGAAAGAATACGAGAACAAGCATTGTTTAGAGGAGGCACACTTATAGTCGCACGCAAATGAAAGGAAAACATGACCATAAACAATTTAGAAAAAGGTTTTGAATGTGTTGTCTGCCCTACAATTCCAGTTAAAGTAGTCATGTTGCTTTTGTTCAGAATGTGAAATTACATACTGAAGAGATGTATCATGTTTGTAGACATTCTATCAGTAGAACTCTTCCAACTTACCATAGTTAGAAATCATAGCAAGCCAAATTTAACTAAAAGGATAAATTAAGCCAATTTATTCAGTATTTTCCTGTCCACGTCTTGACAACATCAAGACGTGGACAGGAAAGAGCAGTGCACAACTGCTCAGATTAGCACAAGAGCGCAGTTTGTTCGCCAAGATGGTCGCTGACCTTCGATAGAAGATAGCACAATAAGAAGAAAATTCAGTATTATTAATATTTAGTTTTTTTCCCTAGGCATTTTCAAAATGATTATTTACTACTTAAACTAAAATAACCTTAAGTACTAATAATAATGGTCACATTATTTTTACATTCCTCTATAACATATAACAAAATTTCCTCCAGAGGAAAACATACCTGTATTCAATTTAAACATTTTCTTGTATCAACTAGGATCAAGCTCACAAACTCATAGTGCTAATTACTACAGCAGTTTCCAACTAGGGTGGCATGAGTTTTTTTTTCTTCTCTCTCCTAAAAAACTGATGGAGCACCATCAATGACTAGTACTATTGAAGGTTTTCTGTGTCTTTTCAAACAACAATGTCCAAATATTATATTAAAGATACCAAGAAATCATATACTTGGTTTAATCTTTTATCCAAGAATAAGCAAACAAAGTTCGCACCTTAAGTATTTTCTGGACTAGGGCAACTCGTATATAGAAGCTAATGACTTCACATCACTTCACTTGCCTTGGTATCCCATAATGCAAAGCACATATCCTTACAGGTATGTATAATGCTGTGCATTATGAGAAGGGTCACTACCCAGACCAGTTTACTGAAGTCTCATCAGTGGGAGCTAGATCCTGATATCAAGGCTGAAGTAATGTTGAAGTCATATTTTCATATACGAGTAGCCAAAAGGTGTCACACCTTATTATTAAAATAATCTGGATTCCTTATGGGTATGTGTAATGCTATGCATTATGGGAAGGATTACTACCCAGACTGGTTTCGACCTTTAATGAGGTCTCATCAGTGGGAGCCAGACCCAGAGTTGATACTAAGGTTGAAGTAATGTCGAACTCATATTTTCATCTACGAGTAGCCAAAAGGTGTCACACCTTATTATTAAAATACAGGCGGTCCCTGGGTTATGGACGACCTGACTTATGGCATTCTGTACTTAAGAACTGGCTCCCAAGGCTCCCCATAAGGATAATAATTAAATAATTAAATTAATAATTCAGGAACTAATTTCTTTCGCACATATAAAAAACCCACACTTTGCTGCATTATTAAAGCAACTCTTCCTGTTATTTGGAAGTCAAATTTAAGGTCCTGGGTCATACCTGCCATGTTTGAAGATTAGTTCTTGAACTGTTTTATTCCTGCTGTGGAATGTTATTATTCAGAAAAGAAAATTCCTTTCGAAATTCTGCTTGTGCTGGACGATGCTTTTTACCACCCAACATTACATCGTTACTACAGCCAATGGACCAGGGAGTCATTTCTGCATTTAAGGCTTATTACTTACAGCATATATTCCCACAAGCATTCAGGGCCATGGAAGATGATGCGATGACTTTGAGAGAGCTGAAAGAATTATAATATCCATGATGCCATCAAAAACGTTGCTGATTCTTGGGAGGAAGTGAAGCAATCAACAATTAAAGGGTGTGTAACAAACTGTGCCCTCAATTATGTGATGATTTTGTGTCTTCAAAGAAGACATTGCCGAAGCCAGAAAAGCTGTGGTGGATAGTGGCAATGCACTGCAATTGGACATTGACGAAAATGATGTCACTGACTTACTAGAGTCGCATTCACAAGAATTAACTAATGAAGACCTTATGGAGATAGAGACACAAGAACACGAAGAATCAGAAGATTCAGAGCCAAGAAAGTCTATGGCAAAAGAATTAGCCGAAGCCTTTCATTTCATTGAAGCTGGATTTGTTAAGCTTGAGGAGTAAGATCCTAACATTCAGCGGTTTACAAAGATTTAACATGCAGTTAGTGAGAACATCAGTTACTACAAGGCCATTTATGATGAAAAAAATAAAAAGGCTGAGCAAACAACCATAGATACCTTTTTCAAGAAACTCACTTCAGTAGTAAGCTCCCTTCCTCCAGAAACAGAATCAAATCCTGATTCTACAGCACCAGGTCCATCATCATGTTCCGATTAATGTCAGCCTACCTTTATGCTTCAGAAATGCCCCTTCCAGTAAACAAGACATTGATACAACATTTAACATTATTTTTTGAAATTTCTTCTATTTAAACTTTTTTGTATGAGTTTATTTTTATGTTCTGTTTGTTTGAATTAAAAGAAAGAGCACGATAGTTTCTGTAACTTATTACAGAACAGGGGTATTATTATTATTACAGCATTACACTGTATTATTGTTGCCACATATGAGACATTATAGCATTATTATTATTATTGCCGCATATGTGCTGTTCATCAGGGATCCGAGTTACATACACATCTGACTTAAAGACTTTCTCAGAATGTATCTCATTCGTAACCCCAGGACTGCCTGTACTCTGGATTACAGTAATACTAAGGCAAGTGATGTGAAGTCATTAACTTCTATATACGAATTGTCCCAGTCCTGAAAATACTTCAGACACAAACTTTGTTTGCTTACGCTTGGATAAAGGATTAAACCAAGTATATAATTTCTTGGTATCTTTAATTTATAATATAATGAAGTGTCAAAACTTCCAACAACTATTTCTAATCAAGAATATTTTGATAATAAGGCGTGACACCTTTTGGCTACTGGTATATGAAAATAGGACTTCATATACGCCAGTAGCCAAATTATATGAAGTCATTAGCTTCTATATATGAGTTGCTCCAGTCTTGAAAATACTTCAGGCACAAACTTTGTTTGCTTACACTTGGATAAAGGATTTCTTGCATCTTTAATTTATAGTCCAAATATCATTGTTATTTGTATGGAGAACCCCCTTATAGCAAAACTAATTGGGATATCATTACAGAATATACCCAAGTTGTTTAAATGGTTAATTACTTATTTATCAGTCATCCTTAAAGATGCAATTTTTCACACTTTTTGTGAAGTATATGGATTCAACATGTAAACTTAATTTTGCATATGGAAGGGAAATGGTTGTCCCACAGGAGATGATATTTTCAGTTTATGAACTTCTGAAAGAAATGTTTGCTTTCTTCAACTTTGAAGTTATTTTATTTCTTCAGCTATAAAGTACAGTCCTTATTTTTAAATTAAATATAAATATGCAAGGAAAGGAAGAAAAATAAGTCTTAGCGCAAATGATAACATTTATTCCTTCAAAGAATAAAAAAATAAAACTATGGAAAAATTATGTAAATGAGGGTAATGTGGAAATGTTTCCATTAACTGAACACAAAAGATGAAGTAGTTGTATCCTGTATATGAACATTTGGGAATGTTAAAGAGCAAAGCAAAGACTATTTTCTAAATTTCAGTCTATAAGATGAAGAATGGTTTACTGATTTTAGAAATCTATGAAGTTCACAAATAATATTGAAAAACAAGGCAGACTGAATTGCCCAACATCAGCTATCAACTATTCTAATGCAGTTCTGGAAGAAGGTCACGTGGAGGTCTCCTCTCAGTTATACAGCTTTGACCCTTAAACTTTAATTATAAAAGTTTAATAAAAGCAAATAAAAAATATTTTTAATAATAACTGTGATATAGTTTTAATGTGACACTCTGAATAAGCATAATGTTAATCTTCTTTAAGGGCCTTTCCCTCTTCATTTTGTATTTGTTAGTCCTGAATACACTCACAAAGGTTTACCTTTGTGGATGTATTCAGTGGAAAATTGCAGCAATATTATCATACCAGGCTTTTCGATGTTGAGGAAATTGTATAACAACATACACTCATAAACAGTTTAATGATAATTACCCCTACATCGAAAAGCCTGGTATGATAATATTGCTGCAATTTTCCACTGAATACATCCACAAAGGTAAACCTTTGTGAGTGTATTCAGGACTAACAAATACAAAATGAAGAGGGAAAGGCTCTTAAAGAAGATTAACATTATGTTTATTCACAGTGTCACATTAAAACTATATGACAGTTATTATTAAAAATATTTTTTATTTGCTTTTATTAAACTTTTATAATAAAAGTTTAACTTTTTTTTGTTTAAAAATTTAATTACATATTAATATAGGGGTGCTTAAGGGTCAAAGCTGTATAACTGAGATGAGACCTCCACGTGACCTTCTTCCAGAACTGCATTAGAATAGTTGATAGCTGATGTTGGGCAATTCAGTCTGCCTTGCAATCAACGTTCCAATTCATTCCACATGTTCAGTGGGGTTGAGATTAGGGTCCTATGCAGGCCAATCAAGTTCAATTCAACACTCATATCATCAAACCGTTCTTGCATGGATATCACTTTGCGAACAGAAGTATTTATCATGTTGATACAGAAAAGGACCTTCACGAACTGCTGTCATAAACTTGGAAGCACAGATTTGTCTAGAATGTCATTACAGGCTGCAGCATTAAGATTCTCTATCAATGGAACTAGGGGACCTTGCCCAAACCGTGAAAAACATTCTCAGACCACGATGCTTCCTCCCAACTTCAGAGTTGACACAACATGTTCAGGCAGGTAGTGTTCTTCTGGTATCCACAAATCTCAGCCTTGTCTGCTGGACTTCCAGATGGTGAAACATGATTCATCACTCCAGAGAACATGTTTCCATTGCTTCGGAGTCCAATGACAGCAAGCTTTACACCACTCCACCCAAACAATCGGCACTGCACTTGCTAATGGTAGGCTTGTGTGTGTGTGTGTGTGTGTGAATATGCAGTCATAGAGACCCCATGTTCTTCAGCTTCTGACAAACAGTTGTATTGCTGACATTGCTTGCAGAGGCATTTCAGAACTTGGATATGCCAATTTTTTTGCAACATGCACTTAAGCACTTTTGCAGTCCCATTCATGCTGCTGTTGCTTCTAGGCATTTCTACTTCACAATAACATCACTCATAGTTGATTGGGGCAACTGCAACAGGGCAGAAATTTCTTGAAATGAGCTGTTGCAGAGGACTTTTTGACATGGGCACTATCATAGGATGCCATGTCAAAAGTCACCAAGCTCTTTAAGTATGGTCCATTTTGCTGGCAATATTTGTCTATGAAGATTTCAACACCACATGTTTTCTTTTATACCTATGAAACATGGTTGTGCTGTATAATTTCCGTATCCTGAAGGAGTTTCTGGATATTTTTGAATGGATAGTGCAGTGATGGCGAACCTTTTTACCCAGGTGTGTCAAACACCTTTTTTTTTTTAAATATTGATATTGTTGATGTGCCACCTGCATACATGCATTATAAATTTAACTACATAATCATCGATGGCGACTTATACATATCATATTAGGCTATTTATTTAATAGGACAATGATATAAAATCTATGAATTCATATTATACAATTAATTTAATAAAGTGAAATTACAAACTTACATTACATTTAATGACTTTTCTGTTGCTGAGTACTGGTAGAAAGTTGCTTTATAGAAGGGCTATAGTGTGTACCATTTTAATGCTACACAGGCAGCACTCAAATCATTGCTCAATCTATTTCTCTCTTTCGATTTGATATTATTTAAGGCAGAAAATAGAGTTTCACAAGAGTATGTAGAAGAGAAAATTTTTAGAAGAGCTTTAGCAAAGATTTTGAGAGCATGAAAGTTTTCGGGAAGGCTATTCCACATGCTTAGAATTTCACAGTCTGAATTTTTACACGCGGTATCATGCAGATATTCCTGCTCAAGTTCTTCTAATTCATTTCTAAGAGCAATAAACTTTCTTTTCCAGATAGGATTACATTGGAAGTCCATCCACCCACTCAAAGTCATCATTTAAGATCCATGAATTCTGTTTCATCAGGATACTTTATGAATTGGATTGTTTGTTCCAACATTAGAAATTGCTCAAATCTAGAAAAAAACTGCAAACTTTAGAACTTGGATAGATTGGTTGATATGTTGTTCACGATTTTTGGGGCTGGTTTCGTTAAAAAAAATTTTCACTCTTGGGAAATACTTAAAATTGATATTTTCTAAATCACGTTGAAATATTTTGAGTTTATTCTCAAAGCTCTTGATCGTGCCAAACATAACATCGACAGATTTTCCGAAACCTTCCAACTGTATATTAAGCTCATTCAGGTGCAATGAAAAATCTGTGAAAAACATCAGCTTACTGAGCCAAGCAGAATCGTTCAACTGAGAAAATTCGTGCTCCATGCCCTTCGTATTTAAATATAACTTCATTTCATTTAAACATTCAACAAACCGTTCGAGTACTTGGCCACGACTCAACCAACGAATATTATTGTACACTGATTCAACTTCGCTTAAAGTGAATTAAATTCTCATTTGTTTAAAGCCCTGGCAGCAATAAAATTAGTTACCTTTGTCACAATTCTTATCATCCAAATCCTTTAAGCCTGATTTTGCACACAGTGTCTCCTGATGTATAATACAATGGAAACAAACCAGGGGATGACCAACATATTCTGTAAATTGTTTGATAAAACCGACATTACGGCCAACCATATTAGACGCGCCATCAGTTGTAATCGAAAATATTTTCGATAAATCTATCTGTTTCTCACAGAACACTTTAACAACACAGTCACATATGTCTTTACCTATCATGTTTTGAGGTAAATTTTCTAACTTTATCAATTCCTCGTGCATAGAATCACCGTGAACATACTTTGCAATAATAGCTAATCGAGCTGATGACGTAATATCTGTAATTTCGACGAGACAAATGGAAAAACAATGGCATGAGTTCAAGTCTTGTTGTATTTGATTTTCTATACTAGCATTCATTGATATAACTCTGTCTTCAATATTCCTACTTAATGGTAACTCTTTCATGTGCTTTAGAATAGCTTCCTTATTATGAAAGTCCTTAAATAAAAATGGTGCACAATTTACAAAAGCTTCTTTAATATAATCACCACCACTAAGTGGTTTCCCATGTTCAACAACAGTTATGTGAAATAATGTAACTTGCAGCTACTAAATTTGAAGGTTCTGAAACAAACTTAAACAAATACACTATCCAATATATATATATATATATATATATATATATGTTTTAGAGTAATTTTTTTCACACACACATATATATATATATATATTTGTTTTAGAGTAATTTTTTCATATAATTTTTATTTTTATTATTATTTTTTTTTTTATAAAATGCTGTTCAGATATGAATATGCCTAGACTACAATGCTGAATACCATTGACCAATCTAAAGAAATAAAGGAATGGAGAATTAGTTTAAATTCAGCTTTCATACCTGATATTTGTTTAGAGAATTACCAAGAGCTTCCACTGTTTCTACATCTAAATGATTTGTTGGTTCATCTAAAATCAGAAAACTTGGACTAAAAAAAAAAAAAAAAAAATCCAATTATGCTTTTTTATTATAATTAGTTATAAGAAATTACTTTTAATGATAACAAATGATAACATTACCAGAAAATAATATATCTGAGCAAATAAAATAGTGTTAGAATTCTGTCATTCAGGAAATTTAAGAACCAGTTATTAAACTATATAAATTCCAAATCTGCCCCTTCCAAGAATTTAAGCAGATTTGGGATTTATATTAGCCAGAGACTGTCTCTTTAGATTTGTGATAAATTTCATTGCCCAACACGAGATGATCACCCTGCATATCAGAGGCTTTATGAATTTCATGCCTGGTCTCTAGAGTTCCAGATTATGTAAAAATATAAACATAATAATAATAAAAAAAAAATCCTTATTTCCTTCACAGTACTATTGTACTACAGGTGTGCAACCTTTCATGGATGGAAGTCCCACACACATACTTGTGACTGCTCAGTTATCCAATCTTCATGTTAATGAGCCTTCAATTAAACAACTCTTGAATAGGTTAGTGTATCAAATGACTTCTGATATTGCACCACGTAATTGTATATTCATATATGAAAATACGACTTCTGCATTACTTCAAACATTGGTATCACCTCTGGGTCTGGCTCCCACTGACGAGACCTCAATAAAGGTCGAAACCGGTCTGGGTAGTGACCCTTCTCATAATGCATAGCATTATACGTGTATACATGTCTGCAAGGATATGTGCTTTGCACTATGGGATACTAAGGCAAGTGATGTGAAGTCATACCACCTTTACCACGAGCTGTCCCAGTCCTGAAAATAGTTCAGGTGCAAACCTGTTTGCTTACACTTGGATAAAGGATTAAACCAAGTATATAATTTCTTGGTATCTTTAATTTATGTAACTGAATATTCAGTTATCCAATCCTTCAATTATTATTATTATTATTCTGGTAATCTCCATGGAGCCAACAGACTCATCGTGGGTGGCTCACTCAACAGCAATACACATCAAGGACAAATATTCCAGGTGTGCGGTGCACATCCAAGGAATAGCAATATTACTGATATTATATTTTTGCATTTATTCCTGTTAAAGTCTCCCGTAACTGTTTCCTGACTTTGTGTGATTCCTAAAATTAAACACAGTACACTAATGCTTCATGAAAAGACAGCTTTCGACACTTAGACATTGCCACATTCATGTTAATAGCATGAATGTGCGATCACAAATACACACACACCTTTGAGCCCTTTGACCAGACATACAGATGGTGCAGCGAGTCCAATTCTTGGTGTTCCAGTGGCTTTTAAACCACCCAGAAGGCAAGGGGGTGAGCACTGAGACAATAGCACCTAGTGACTGTGATTGGTTATCATGTCTGATAAATGCATGCAGCATAGTCTATGGGAGAGTGTTTTTCAATTCGTTTGAGTGATAAACAAAAGCAACTTATTTTTTTGCTTGTGCAGTATAGCATCTGTTGGAATGTTTTTTAATGGTATAGGGATATTTTTATTCTAGTCTTCAGAAACAACAGACGTAGTAAAAATTTATCTATTCCTGAATAAAAATGAATACTTCTGTGTATTAAAAGAAATTGTTGATCTACAACAAAATACTAGCATATGTGAGATATCTATTATTGATAAGACAGAAGAGCCGCTGACACTAAAAAAAAAAAAAAAATGTAGTAGGATTCCTAAAAGTGTGGATACTTCCGATAATGATCAGATATTATGTATCCTATTACTGCATAAAATGTATACTGAGTCTCAGTAAACAAAAAAAAATTCTTAGAAAACAAAGTGAAATATACATAAACCAGAGATATTACACATAACATGCATAACAAATTTTACGAGATGATTTGATGCTCCATCAAACCACAAGTATTCCTACCATGCCTAAATGAATCACCTGATCAACGTTATTAGTTCATTGGATTAGCCTCTCCCTATAGTGGCTGTTTACTATTGGTTAGTTTTTATATTTTGCAAACAAATTTCTTTCCCTCTCCTCATAAGTTTTTTTTTCTTTTTAATTATGCCATCATAAATTCACTTATTCATGTCTAGACTTAATAGGATCATCGGCAATTCACTCTACCTAGCAAATTATAGGACACAAGTATCACAAATGTCAATTATTAAGAATAATTCGTTTGCCATTAATGTAAGTAATTCTACTTATACTTCTTCTTTCCTTTACATTTTCCATTCTCACATGACTTATTAATGATGGTTCACATATTTACACCTTTGAGTAATTCAAATATACCAACCAAATATAGCATTCTCCTTCACTATCGTTTACTAATATATTTAAACACAAACACATTGTTCCCACACTGTATGCAGATTTGGTTACAATTAATTGACAAATGAAAGTATTCTTTACTTTTGGAGACACTGGAAGACAGTCCCTGTCTCCCAGTGTCTTTTTGCCATGTATTTTTTCTATAAGCACTTCTAGGTAGTGCTTCATGGAACTGGAATCAATCATTCCCCACCATTTATTGAGCCTATAACAACATGGGCAGCAGCTGTCCAACATCCATATTCAGTTCAATTGTTAACCCAAAGAACCTACTTCTTCCACTTGTCATTTGTCCAATCTACTTTTGTTCTCTAAAACAGCTTTTCCTGTTCTTCAAGGAAACTTATAGCGTTTTTTTTTTTTTCAAAATATTCTATCCAGAGTATCTTGGTCCATATCAGAGAAATAGCAGCAGCAATGCCTTACATTTAAATAGATAATGGTGCAAATATTTAAAATTCAAAGAGCGTTAGATTGAGTTAAATGAATAGGAGAGGACACTATCACATCTGTTATATATTTTTCTTTTCCAATCTCAATATGCAAAATACTGAAAATTATTATCAGTTCATGATTCAGTACCGCCCCCCCCCCCTACTGAAATGTAATGTACTGTTGTGTCTTGAATATCATTAAAACTTTTAAGTTTTAATATATTCATATCAGCCATTATTAATATTTATTTATTATATTTTTAGTGATTTGGTACACAGCTTCCTCTTATCATAACTTAAACAATGAATGAGTTTGATAGCCTCATAGCATTAGCTGTAATTCAAAACAACCATAATTGCAAGGTACTTGAATAGTTTTCTCTCTCTCTCTTTCCATTCACATACACACACACAAACAAATGAATGCACATGTATTTTTCTAAAACTTCCTTATACTTACTGAAGCATTGACATGGCAGCAAAAGCAACTCGACTCTTCTGACCACCTGATAGGCTGCCAACAGCCTGAAGAGCTAAATCACCAGTAATACCAAAGCTTCCTAACTGTCTACGATATTCTTCAGCTGGCTTTCCTAATGAAAACATATTAAATATTAAGAATAAATACAGTGGATTATTAAATTCCATCAAATGATTTGCTGCACTTTTCAGATTATTTTATATGAATATTATATTATTAGCAAAGAAATAAGTAAAACACATCCAAACTATTGTCCTTAACTATGGAATAACACATATGCCACGATAAAAATAAATTTATTTTGTAAATATTTCGTTTTACTTATAAGACATCAGTGCAAACAACAATAAAGAACTGAATAAGAAAACAGTTGAGTGCATGTGTTAAACTGGAATGCCTCTAGGTATACAGTCATGTGTTCATGGATTAAAACTATTGAGCTGAAATTAAAATTAATTAAGATATATATACAGGTAACCCTCGTACAACGCAGTTTACAAATTGTAGTAACCCCTTATCTTTACATATTTTTTCACCCCGTGAATTAAAAATCAAATTTTATCTTTGTTAAATTTGCCTCTGCCCATATCGCACGCATGTCAATTGTTTACTGTATAAAGTGTTTATTGATGAACATTGTCTTTGTTTTTCTGCCAGGAAAGCTCATTAAAAATCATAAGTGTGTTAATCTCAAGCTGAACACTTTATTTTCTGGTGAGTTACATACAATATGTAATGCTTTTTTTATGTAAAAATTTTAATTTTATAGTAATGGCCACTTGGAGGACTTTTGCGATATGGGTGAAAATGAAATTAGTGAATTAATTGATGGGGAAATAAATTTAAATGAGGAGGAACTGGTACAATTAATAGATGACGTCAAACCAAATGGTGGGTAAATTCTGCCGAAGATTCTGATTGTGATGAATCCGTTAAAGACTTCAGTTTAAAGAAATTAGCACAAGGATTGAACTTGGCAAGAAAGCTAGGAAGTTATTTTACAGATAATGATCCCCTCAATGGAGCGGTCCAGAAAATTCACGAGACAATTGGATATTTGTTTAGCTCCATATTATGAACTTAATAAAAAATTGCAGCATAGTGGCAAGCAAGGTCTTATTACTGACTTCTTGATAACTAAACCAGCTGAAGTATGCAATGAGAATTATAGAAATGATGTCCAAGAGATTTCAAGTGATGACGACATCCAGCCACTCGTAAATAAAGAACATCTACGAAATGTTCATTTTGAAGTGATGACGATTAAAATATGCACTTTATTTTATTTTGCCTAAAACATTTATGCATTATGTGCAATGAAGTTTATGTACAATTTGTATTTTTATGAGTTTATACTATGTATTTTGTTTTATGGTTCATATGTTTTCTTAACTTACATGAATTAGTTGAATTAAATAAAAATATTTTTTTTGTTGGATATGCTTATATAATTTAAAAAAAAAAAAACGATTTTGGAACATAACCCTACTTTTTCTGTGGAACCTAACATCCACATTATACAAGGGTTACCTGTGTGTGTGTGTGTGTATAAGAGATACAATTTATTTAACACAATTGAGGATAACACACTTTTGGAATAGTGAGGCAGTCATTACGATTGAGATTAGGTAGATGAAATAGGGCTTCAGCACTCTGCACTTTCTTTGTGAGATTTCACAAGACCATATCCATCTTATGTTCAGAGATATGTTTATTTACAGATCTTCCTGTTTGTCCATAGTAAGACAAGTTGAGGAACATGGTACTTGGTATACACCAGGTAGCATCAGTGGTGAGAGTTTGTCTTTTGGAAAAGGTAGCAGGTTATGAATTAGGTTGATGAGTTTATAGGTAGCAAAGAGTTAATATTTTTTCATAATGTTTTCTTATCTTTTCTACTGTTTTCTTATTCAATGCTTTATTGTTGTTTGCACTGAATGTTTTATGATAAGCAAGATGAAATATTACAGCCAAGAATACCTTGAGGCATAGGAGTGACCATTCTATCCTCGTATTTCGGTTACGAAATCCAAGCATGCTTGGAAGGTTGTGGGCCTTAAAGGCCTGTTAAAGCCATTGGGATAGATAGGAAGATGAAATATTTACGTAATAAATTTATTTTTATTGTGGCATATATGTTATTCTATAGTTATGGATACTCCACAGGCTTCTTTATACAATAAAAAAACTATTGGCCTAATTATCAACAGTTGCCAAATCCTCTCTACACTTTCATATTGGTGGGTCAGACTGACCCAACTTTACCAAAATTTGATATACACACCTTATTGTGTATACCCAATTTTTGGGATGCTGGCCTGAGCTTAAATCCCAACAGCATTTTAAACTTTCAAGATTTAGCTCCATTTAGTCACCACAACTTATATTCTAAATGTCTATCTTAGGATGCATCCCCTTAAAGTAATATCACACTCATGCCATTATTTGCCTTTTGTTCTGAAGCATATTAAATATGGTATAAAATAGGATTATAAACATACTTCTTAAGAGGCATGTTTATAATCCTATTTGTCATAAAATCACAGGATGACGTCATACTATGGTTTTATGACGATCATGAAAAAAAGAATAGAAACAGACATAGCAAAAAAAAAAAAAAAAAAAAATCTGAATATTATCATCTATAATGGGATTAAATTTCCTTATTCCACTGTTATTGATGAGATCCTCAATAAAGGTCTAAACTGGTCTGGGTGGTGATCCTTCCTTAATGCACAGTATTATGTATTTCCAAAATGAAGTGCACTTTGCTTTATGGATAATATGTGAAGTCATCAGCATCTAAACACAAGTGGCCTAGTTGTGAATATATTTCTTATACAAACTTAGTTTGCTTACACTTAGATAAGGATTGAACAAGAATATGATTTCTTGGCAAGTATAATTTACTTCCTAAATAAGGCAAAAAAACTTTCTACAATTTTCTACATCTATAACGAATGGTGTCCAAATTATATACTTAAAATAATGATATCACTTGGTTGTGAAGTAACATGCCAAATTGACTATTTTTTTAAATATGAATCCAACTCATAAAAGACTGGCACAGGTATATTTTCAAGTCAATTCAGGCCTCCAATAATAAGGGCATTGGGTACCCACTTGTGATGCTGGATGAAGAATTTCATTTACTACTTTAGGCATTGTGAAGTCTACGTCACAGTTGGATTCAAACTCAAAGCCTGTTGGTTGGAACGGCTCTATTCACATACCAATTAGTACTAAACATCTCCAACAAAAGTTAAGAATTGTTTTCTCCATCCTTAACTGTCTATCATACGGTAAGTGGTTGTCATACTACTATTACTATGTGTGTGCGGGTGCCACACTCATGCATACATGCTTATAACTTGAGAACGAATGAAGAGCTCTGCTCTAACTTTCCTTATGATATTAAATGATATCTGAATAAAATCACAAGCTGCTAATTCATCCTTGTAGCTTTCTGGAGTTTTTAACAAATGATTTCAGAAAAAGACCAACACAAATGAGATGACTTAGTCACACACGAGGATATAAATCTCATCATCATCATCAAATTCCTGCCATGTACCCTCAAGGGGTGTACAGGATATGACAGTACTACATGAAAAAATTACATCATTACTAACTTCCTATCTACAATTTTCCTCCAAATCAGTCTGTTACTTGTCAAGACTCCAAAATATATATCAGATCTTATATTTCTATCGTCTAAGGCACTTTGTACCGTATCACCTTTATTAATAAAGAGGTTTTAATTATATGCCTATACAGACACATTAGTACTGTTATTATGAATTAAATAATGGTTAGCTCATTAAAAATTATAGAATTTATCAACTCCTATCCATTTCTTCCTTGTTACAAGGACATCTTCAAGAAGAGAAGAAAAGATTGGTTGAAAACATTCAAAACTGACAAGTTGTCTTGATCACAGCAGATGTCCAAAGGTGTACTGGGGTCCAAAGGAAACCATGGTTAGTATTTTGCAATTTAAATAAAAGGTTACATATATCATCAAAAAACTCATCATCATCATCAAATTCCTGATATATACCCGAGTGTACAAGTGATACAAATGATAGTACTACATGAAAAATTGAAAGCATTACTAACTTCCTAACTACAATTTTCCTCCAAATCAGTCTGTTAAATGTCAAGACTCCAACGTTATCAGATCTTATATTTCTATCTTCTAAGGCCCTTTTTACTGTATCAGTCTGCCTATATCTTGGTCTTCCTTTGGGTATTTTCCTGCCAACTGGGCAGAGAAAATTTCCTTATTTCCTAATCTATCTCTCCCATTCTGTTTAAGTGACCATACCACCTGAGATTAGTAACACATTCCTGGATGTTGACAATGTCAAGTTCTTTCCTAATATCCTCGTTTTTAATATGATATTGCTATTGATGCCATCTGTTAATGCCCATAATCTTTCTCAGGACTCGGTCTCTAGTCTTTGGTGAAGTGTTTTACTTCTGACCCAGCTCTCAGATCTATAAGTAAAAATTGGTTTGAACACTGTCTTGTATACAATTTTACAAGACAGTGTTCAGTTAAATTAGTTACAGCTAATTTCTCTCTTGTTCCATATAAATTTATTCAGTTGACTTCCTACCATACCAGCTTTGTTGATTCTGTTGTCTATTTCTATATTTAATTTACCATCTTCATTAAAAATCATGCCTAAGTAGCTGAAATGTTTTACTTGTTCTATAGGTTCTCCATTCACAATGCAGTTTCTGAGTTTTCAAAGTTTCTGCCAATTTTCATTGTCTTTGTCTTTTTAATGCTGACCTTTGTACCATATCTATTACAACAGTTATTCAATTTAGTGAGGGAATCTTGCAGACTTGTAGCGGATTTATTTAGAAGTATGGCATCATCCGCATAAAGCAAAGAGCTGAGATTAAATCCTCCAATTCTGATATCAGCCTTTATATCACTTTCCTTCATAATGTGATCCATATAGATAATGAATAACAGAGGGGATAATGTACATCCTTGTCGGACACCAGATTTAACATTAAACCATCTTCCTGTACTTCCTTCAATTCTAAATGCTGACTTACAACTCAAATAAAGACTAAGTATTGCTAGATATAATGCCCCATTAACACCATATAGCTGTAGCATTTTGAATAGCATCTCTCTTGGCACCTTGTCATATGCCTTTTCCAGATCTACAAAACTTAAATACAGATCTTTTATATTTCCATGATTTCTCAACTATCTGTCGTAAAGTGAAAATCTAATCCTCACAACTTCTATTTTGCCTGAATCCAGCTTGTTGTTCACCAAGCTTCTCTTCCACAATCCTTTTCAATCGTTTCTCAAGTATAATACTTGCATATTTCTTACCAGGAACACTCAGTAATGAAATGCCTCTGTAATTCTCACATTCAGTTTTATTTCCCTTTTTATATATGGGTACTATGAGAGCTCTACTCCAATCATTAGGAATTCGTCCCTTCTGTCCAGGCCTCCCGAACTATGCAGCACAGCCATTTCTGGTCGAATATCATCTACTCCTGCTGCCTTTCCACATTTTAGGCTTTTTCTACTTCAAGTAATGATATGTATTCCTGACTGCATGTTTCATTTAGCAATTTTTTCACGTAATTAATACATACTTCAAGGATATCTCTTTCTCCCGTTTTCATGTCACTTTTATCATCTCTAATTCCTTTCACAGTTCTCTTTCCTCCATTTCTGAATTTCCTCCAGAATATCTTGCCACCTTCTTGATATTTATTTTATATGTTCTTACCAAAGTCTTCCCATTTCTTTTATTTAGCTTTCTTACATTTGTCTTTGTATTCTCTAAGAGCACAAGCTGACTTATTTGACAGGAACTTTTGATATGCTTTCTTCTTTTCCTTCACTGCCTCTAACTTCCTGTGTCCACAATGAAGCTCTGATTTTTCTATCCTTGCAGACAACCACACCACATGCCTGCTGAATTAATCAGTTTTTTCTTTAGGGCTTGCCACTGAATCTCCAAGGTTTGGTTCCTGCTCTCAAACTCTTTCATTTTTTCTTGAACAATATTTGTGTATTGTCTACAGTTCACATCTGAGAGCTGCTCAACTTTTATTTGCTTTAAAACTTTCTTACATATTCTTCTTTTCAATATGAAATTCAATTTTATCCAACTAAAGACTAAATGGGGATCACTTCCAATTTCAAATCCTCTGTAACTCTGGTGTCCTGCACCAGTGGGAAAACATCACTATCAACAATAACCTATCAGTGAGACTTTTCTTATTCCTTGCCTCTAATCTCCACGTGAATTTGTGCACATTTTTATGCTGGAACATTTACTACTCTGCTATTTAGATCCCCAACAAGGACAAACTTTTCCTTTTTCATTGTGTCAGTTGTTTTCTCTAAAGCCTCAAAAAAATCCTCCATTTCTACCTTAGTAGAACCTTCTGTGGGACCATAGGCACAAATAAGTGTCACTGTCCAGTTCCCCATTCTCATATTGGCCCACATCACTCTACTTGAGACTGCCTACCATTCAAGAAGATTAGCCTCATATTTAGTGTTGAATACTATGGCTACAACTTCTTTTCCTTGATTGTCATTGCCTGAATATAACATTTTGTATTTATTGCTCAAAAAGATCTCACCAGTTTTTGTCTTTTTTTCCCGATCACCCCTATTATGTCAATCTGTTACATATCCAATTCCTCAGCTAGCTCAATTTCTTTGCCATTCAGGCTTGTTATGTTGGTAGTACTGATCTTGAACTCTGGTGATGTTGAGTTGGGATAAGTTTCAGGATTTGTTCCAGTAGCTGACTTTTCGCTGTTCGCCCTGATTCTCTGGCAAAAACAACAGGGGCCTTGTTTAACTGTCCGACCCCCTAGCCGGCCTGAAATTTTGTCATGTTGTACCATCATTTTTTATTTTGGTTTAACCCAATAAGAATACAATTTGGTTGGCTAGCTCATCCTCATCCGTTCAGTATCCAGGTAGATATCTAATAGAGTGCACCATGAGAAGGTGAGGAATGGACATCAGGTCAGAAGCCCTGGTCGGTTTTCCAAATTCTTTTGAAAGCTATGTGGAGGTCTCCTCTCCGTTATATAGCTTTGTCCCTTAAGCACTCACATTAAAAAAAAACCATAAACAGTTAATCACAATTACTGTTTGACCACATATGCGAGAACCCCGGCTGGCAGATTGCCAAGAAGAGTCAATTCATATGTTGGTAGTACTGATCTTGAACTCTGGTGATGTTGAGTTGGGATAAGTTTTAGGATTTGTTCCTAAAACCTAAAAGAAGGCAAATCCATTCTGATAATATGCGAGAACCCTGGCTGGCAGATTGCCAAGAAGAGTCAATTCATGTTGAAGAAGAGAAAGGAGTAAGGCAATGTATGAATTCGTCATCTACATGTGAAATCAGGTGCTGTATACATAAAATTTTCCAACTGTTGTACAAGCAAAATAATTACCACTTTAAAAGCTAGAATTTTCTTAAAAGAAAAGCTAATTTTCCGAAGTATAATAAACACTCATCCCACGCAACACATTGATTACCCTATTATCAGAATGGATTTGCCTTCTTCTGCCATGTGCAGAAGTGTTGAGGGGTCTTTCGTATCTATGGTTGGACAGTACTTTCCAAAACTTACACACACACACACAGTCAGAATAGTTGAGATTTGAATTGTGTTGTAGCATTCCTGAAATTTCAGGAAACAGACAATCAAATATAAATCTATTTGAATGCAGAATCTTGGTTTAATTCCTAAAAACTTTGCATATAGTGTCAATGGCATGGTAAGACCAAACTCAGATTCCAAAAATTTGATGTAGTCATTAATAGACCACTCAACATACGGCCTCTACAAGACAACTTTGCTTCCCACAGTGTGGCCTGTTTTCACAGGCCACAGTGTGAGATTTTAGCAAGTACTACTGCCACAAATCCACATCTTCCTAGTTGGAGGAAATATTAATCAGATATCTAGATGGTAGATGATTTTAATTAGCAGTAAAATACCATTATGTTGCTTATTTGGGAGCCTGAAATGGCTGTTGTCATGTTTAGTTCTCAGAGCAGGATTTTTGGTTTCTGTCCTGCTTTCTTCTTATATGTGGCGTGACTGGCAGCATTGTGAGCATGCTACACACACAGTAGACCTCAAATCTTCCCCATTCGAGAATACAGTAAAATGGTTGTGCAGGCTAGCCTCTAGATAGTACACAGGAACCAAACCCAACAGTAACATATCATGTTGAGACTTCTTGATCAGCTAGCAAAAAAAAATCCTGCTGCCACTTATACTGCAGGGGTCACACTTGGAGGGAGTCTGACTATACTGAATTTCAGGTAACAACTGTCAAGGCTGTGCGGACTGACACTTCAGTGCTCTCTTTGTTGGAGGTATGCCTGTGAGCTCTTCACTTCCACTCTTTAACATATTGTCCTCATTTTAATGTGATACTGCCACTAGTGCCATCTGTTCACTTTCCTAATCTTTCTCAGAACTGTGATATCTGTGGTCTCTGGTCTTTGATCAAGTGTTTTATTTCTAAACCAGCTCTCAGATCCATAAGTTAAAACTGGTTTGAACACTGTCTGTATACAGCTAATTTTGACTAATTTTTCTTATTCCATATAAATCTATTTAGCTGACTTCCTACCATACCTGCTTTACTAATTCTGTTGTCTATTTCCATATTTAATTTATCATCTTCAATAAAAATTATGTCTAAATAGCTAAAATGTTTAATTGCTCTATAGGTTCATCATTCAGGATACAGTTGATGTTTTCAATGATTCTGCCATAATGCTGTCTATGTTATTCAATTTAGTCAGGGAATCTTGCAGATTTATACTGCAAGATTTATACTGTGCACATATTTGGTCCCATGGGTTTCCTAGGGATGTGGAAGCGGTGAAGAGGAGTCAAAAGTGAGTGACCAAAATGTTGATTGGTTTGCAGAGTTCTCTCTTTCTCTATGGAGAATAGACTGAAAGTTTGTGGGTTACAAAGTTTAGCTGATAGGCAGAAAAGAAAGGATACGATGGAAACATATAATTACTAAAGGGGTTTTAAAGAGTAGATGCAACAGAAATTTTTCAATATACAACTGGAAGGTAGAGAACAAGGGATGGGTCATGGAATGGATCATGAATGGTTTGTCAATAAACAACTTTAAGGAGAAGTATGATAAGTGTTGTGTCAACATCGTTTGTGCGGGCTTCCTATGCGTCTTTACTTCATGTAGATGCCTAATGGTTATTATAATATTTTAAAATGATGGTGTCATCATTAATTCTAATGCAAACCAATCTAATTTCAGGCTTATATCCAATATTTAATGCCATGTAATGTCTATATACCGACTGCAGTAAAGGGCCACTTGACACTGGAAAAACCTCAGTAAGAATTCTGTCTGGGAAAAGAGGTTCATCAACCAAAGTTGAGTTAGCCAGTCACATACAGAGGTGGTAAGATTTTGCTCTCAGAATTTCCAACCCTGAGACAGACTAGAGAAAGAACAACACAGAGTCAGAGTGCATACAGACTAATGAGATAGGATTAATCACTCTATCAGAGTAAAATTAAGTTAAGGAAGGCCACCTCAATGGCTTAAACAGACAATTGAGATAAAAATAGTAGATGGTTTAACATAATTCAAAGGATGTTACAGCATGTTTACATAAGCTATTGGTTTAAAAAAAACAGATTTCAATCTTTGAAATCTCATTTAAATAAAAATACCACAATAAAAGGAACTGAGATTATTCTAAACAAGCAAAATATACATCATGAGTGTTTTGTCAATAAACAACTTTAAGGAGAAGTATGATAAGCATTGTGACAATAATGGTTAGTGTGAGTCTCCTATAAGTCTTTATACTTCATGCAGATGCCCGTGTAGTTATATATATATGCAAAGAATCTCTGGACTCAAAATGGTGTGTCCACTTAAACTAGGAACCTGGAATGTCAAAACTCTATATATGAAGCAGGTAGGCTAAGAAACACTATCAAGAAATGAAAAGACTTGGAATTGGGATTTTAGAAATGAGTGAAGTTAGCTGGCCAGGATCAGGAAAACTCAAGTGGATAACATGACAATGTACCACTCTGGAAGTAGTGAAAACAATCATCAAAATGGAGTTGGAATAATATTAAACAAAGATGCCAATAAGTGAATGTTGACCTTCAACCCCTACTCAGATAGTACGATGTTATTAAAACTGAAAGGTCAACCACTAGATATCAATTTTATACAGGTCTATGTCCCTACTGCTGACAAGAATGATACTGATATCAAAGAATTTTATGATCAATTAAAATAACTAATGAAAAATACAAAGAAACATGATATTAACATTGTCATGGGTGATTTCAATGCTAAAGTTGGGAAAGATAGAAGCGGAGATATAGTTGGCGAACATGGACTGGGAACAAGAAATGAGAGAGAGAGGAGACCATCTTATTCATTTTGCCAAGAAGAACTAATAATCACAAACACATGGTTTAAGCTACCACCCCAAAGGCTATATACTTGGCAATCACCACAGGATTAATAATACAAATATAGTCAGGAACTAAATTGATTACTTGCTAATTAATCAACGATTTCGAAGTTCCGTAATATTGCTTCCGATCATAATCTATTGATGACAGAGTTAAAACTTAGACTGAAAGCTATACTAAGAAACATGAACAAAAAAGGTTTGATCTAGGAAAGTTAAAAAACCCAGATATAAGAAAAAAACTGAGTCAAGATCTGAATTAAGAGATAGCACTTATCAAGAATGATGACGCCATGAGGGTTGATGAATCATGGGACAAATTAAAATCTGTCTTCATAGAGAAATGTGCCAATACTTTGTGTCCTGAAAGAGCAGTAACAAAGAAAGACTAGATAACTGATGAAATTCTTTCTCTCATGGATCAATGCAAATCATATAAAAATCACAGTCCAACAAAATATAAAGAGGGTCAAGAAAATTATTAAAGACAAGATCAAAAAAGCAAAAGAAATCTGGATGAATGAAAAATGCAAAGAAAGAGAATTTCTACAGGAAAAACATGATATTTTAATCTATATGGAGGTTACAAAAAGCTGAAAGAGACCTCAAGTATATTTAAGAAAAAACAACTATGTATCCTTCGAAATAAAATCCAAGAATGGATGAAATATGTAGAACTCATTACTGATAACAGACAAAACCCAGAAAATACTTATGAACAGATGGAAGGTCTATGCATTCTAAGATCAGAGGTAGAATATGCCCTGAACCACAGGGCATATACACAGGAAACAAGCTATACTACAATCATACTGTATGATTGTAGTATAGCTTGTTTCCTGTGTATATTTGTACGCTCCAGAAGATGACCTTAACATAAAGGTCGAAACGTCGAATTGTAAAATTTTAGTAATAGTAAACTAAAGTTTTTATTCAAACACGGTAGTTGTCTCCATAATTTCCAAAAATGCAAATGCTATGTATGTTTACTGCTGTACAATGCAGATAACTTGGACCTTGAAGAAAACATCTATAAAAAAACTCGAAACCTTTGAGATGTGGTTATACAAACGAATGTTAAAAATCCCATGGACAGCAAAAACGTGCAATCAAAAAGTACTGGAACAAATGGGGAAATCATATGAACTTTTAGATACATAAAAAGAAGAAAAACAAAGTAGGCAACCAAGATATGGTCACCATCTACTTCATAATGAAAAATATAAGATACTTCAATTGATTACTTTTATAATCAATTAATATAAATGGAAGAAGAGGACAAGGAAGACGAAAAAAATCTTGGCTGGCAGACATCAGACAATGAACTGGCATGAGCTGAGTGAATGTTCAGAGTGGCTGAGGATTATTCAAAATTTGTCAAGGTGGTCACCAACCTCCGATAGGAGATGGCACTCAAACAAGAATATATATATCAGTGGCATCGTGTGCCCATTTCAGTTGGGTGTGCTGTCATGTGGGTTATACAACACGCATTACAAATTTCATGTCAATTTGACCGTATGCATGGGGCACAAATCAGTAGAAAATTTTCTGGGGACTTGGAGACAAATCATTACATCAATACATTTTTATAATTATTGATTTAATTAAATAATTAAATCAATAAACGTCTTTAGCATTTTTTGATGTAAACTATAAATATAGTACATTATTTTAATTTTACATCGATTTTAATGATCTTTAATTCTTGGGGAAAAAATATTCAGAATTAATACAGTTTCAGCACAATTTCATATATAAGAAAATTGATTGGCATATTCTATTAAAAATCATAAAACTAACAAGTAAAATAATATTAAATTACATACACTTACCTTTTAAAAATGCATTTTTCTGTTTAAATTTATTTCACTATAAATTTACACTTCACTCAGTGACTCACTAGACAGAGTGCAAACGAACTGGTCTTGCTGTTCACGAATCAGAAAAAGATGAACCAAAAACAGGAACATGTGTTTTATTGCTGCAATAAAACACGTATTCCATGACTACTCCACCATGGGCCGAAACAGGCCAACTCATAATAAAATTTTAAGACAGACAAAGCTTAACTTTATGTCTTATAAGGTTATAAGACATAAGGGTTACATATCTCAATCACTTTCACAATTATAATTTGTGGAATTTTTTACTAGAGGGGGGTTCCCCATTTGCCTCCACCCCCTGCAGACGCCCATGACCGTATGATTGCATTTTTATTGATGTATGAAAGTTTTGAGAGTGCATAGCGCATCAGCACTCATCTTAATTGGTCCAATGCAATTAATTGTAAGATAACTTTGAATACTTCTGCATAGAGTGGGGGAACAATCTGTTTGTTTTAAGATTAATTAGAAAACAACAATGAAGGAGAATGCTATTAGTTGGTTGGTATATTTGAAATACTCAAAGATGAAAATATGTGAACCATCATTTATAAGACATGTCAGAATAGGAAATGAAAAGAGAATAAGTGTGAGTAAAAATACTTTCATTAATGGTAAACAAAGTATTAATAATTACATTTGTGATATGTGTTCCTATAAGTTGTTGGGTAGAGCAAATAACACGATCCTATAAAGTCTAGACATGAATAAGTGAATTTATGATGGCATAATTAAAAAAAAAACTTACGACGAGACAGAGAATGGCAGGAATAAATATCGTATGATAGAGTAGCAAATTATCTCCTAAAATTTGTTGCCCATGTTATGTGTATTTCTCTGGTTTGTGTATATTTTGCTCCATTTTCCAAGAAATTTCTTTTGTTTACTGAGACTCAGTATACATAACATCTGAACATTATCGGAATTTTCCACACTTTCGAGAATCCTACATTCACTGTTTTTTTTTTTTTTTTTTTTTTTTTTTTTTAAGTATCAGCGATTCTTCTGTCTTATCAATCTTACATATGCTGGTATTTTGTTGTAGATCAACAACTCTTATAATACACAGAATATTCATTTTTACTCAGGAATAGATTTTTTTACTGTCTGTTGTTTCCGAAGACTAGAATAAAAATCTCTATACTTAAAAAACTTTGCAACTGCATAGCAAGAGAAACATTTAGTTTTTTCTCCTAACATCCACTTTCAAATTTTCAGCTCCAGAAAACATGTGTAACAGCTGTTTGCAATAAAGCTATCGGATATAGTAATCGCTCAACTCACGACAAGTGACAACATTCAATTGGATTGGTTGACACAATAATCAATCACAGCCACTAGGTGTTGGGTGAGCTCAAAATTTTAGCTTGCCCAGCCCCGCCTTCTCAGCAGTTTAAAAATATTAGAAAGCTAAGACCTAATGTCCAATCCTCACCTTCTCGTGGTGCACCCTGTTGGGTATCTACTTTGATACTGAACGAACGAGGATGGACTGGCAATTTGGGATTTAGCCGACCAAATTGTATTCTTATTGGTTAAACCAAAATAAAAAATGATGGTACAACATGACAAAATTTCATGCCGGCTGGGGCTTCGCCCGGTTAAACAAGGCCCCCGTTGTTTTCGCCAGGGAACCAGGGCAAACAGCGAAAAGTCAGCTACTGGAACAAATCTGAAAACAAACCCCAACTCAACATCACCAGAGTTAAAGATCGGTACTATCAACGTAAGAAGCCTGAATGGCAAAGAAATGGAGCTAGCTGAGGAATTAGATAAGTACCAGATCGACATAATAGGGGTGACTGAAACAAAAAAGACCAAAACTGGTGAGATCTTTCTGAGCAATAAATACAAAATGTTATATTCAGGCAATGACAATCAAGGAAAAGAAGGAGTAGCCATAGTATTCAACACAAAATACGAGGCTAATCTTCTTGAATGGCAGTCAGTCTCAAGTAGAGTAATGTGGGCAAATATGAGAATGGTGAACTGGACAATGAGACTTATTTGTGCCTATGGTCCCACAGAAGGTTCTACTAAGGTAGAAGTGGAGGAATTTTTTGAGGCTTTAGAAAAAGCAACTGACACAATGAAAAAGGAAAAGTTGGTCCTTGTTGGGGATCTAAATAGTAGAGTAGGAAATGATTGTGAGACATACAAAAATATTTTGGGAAAATTTGGAGAAAAGAGCAAAGCTAATAATAATGGCAAATATCTGTTGGATTTCTGCTCAGGACATGGACTGGTTATTACTAACACCATGTTCCAACATAAAAATGTGCACAAATTCACATGGAGAGAAGAGGCTAGGAATAAGAAAAGTCTCATTGACTATGTTATTGTTGATAGTGATGTTTTCTCCCTGGTGCAGGACACCAGAGTGTTCAGAGGATTTGAAATTGGAAGTGATCACTATTTAGTCTTGAGCAGGATAAAATTGAATTTCATATTGAAAAGAATAACATGTAAGAAAGTTTTAAAGCGAATAAAAGTTGAGCAGCTCTCAGATGTGAACTGTAGACTAAAATACAGAAATATTATTGAAAAGAAAATGAAAGAGTTTGAGAATAGGAATCAAACCTTGGAGATTCAGTGGCAAACTCTGAAGGAAACATTGATTGATTCTGCCAGAGAGGCATGTGGTGAGGTTGTGTGCAAGGATAAAAAAATCAGAACTCCCTGGTGGACACAGGAAGTTAAAGAGGCAGTGAAGGAAAAGAAGAAAGCATATCAAAAGTTCCTGGCAAATAAGTCAGCTTTTATTCTTACAGAATACAGAGACAAATGTAAGAAAGCTAAACAGTGTGTAAAACTAGCTAAACAAAAGTCATGGGATGACTTTGGCAAGAATATAGAAAATAAATATCAAGAAGGTGGCAAAATATTCTGGAGGTTGTTGAAGAAGCTTAGGAATGGAGGAAAGAGTGCTGTAAAAGGAATTAGAGATGATAAAGGTGAAATGAAAACAGGAGAAAAAGATATCCTTGAAGTATGGAGTAATTACTTTGAAAAACTGCTAAATGAAACAAGCAGTGATGACAGCACAGTGATAAAAAACACTGACCAGGCATGCAGTCAGGAATACATATCCATACTTGAAGTAGAAAAAGCCATCAAAGGCTTGAAATGTGGAAAGGCAGCAGGAGTAGATGATATTCGACCAGAAATGCTGAAGTATGGTGGTATAAGAGTCTTACAGTGGCTGCACTGCATAGTTCCGAAAGCCTGGACAGAGGGACGAATTCCCGATGATTGGAGTAGAGCTCTCATAGTACCCATATATAAAAAGGGAAATAAAACTGAATGTGAGAATTACAGAGGTATTTCCCTACTGAGTGTTCCTGGCAAGATCTATGCAAGTATACTTGAGAAACGGTTGAGAAGAATTGTGGAAGAAAAGCTTGGTGAAGAACAAGCTGGATTCAGGCCAAATAGAGGCTGTCAGGATCAGATCTTCACTTTACGACAAATAGTCGAGAAAGCATGGGAATATAACAAAGATCTGTATTTAAGTTTTGTCGATTTAGAAAAGGCATATGACAAGGTGCCAAGAGAGAAGCTATTCAATACGCTGCAGTTATATGGTGTCAATGGGGCATTATATCAAGCAATACTTAGTCTTTATTTGAGTTGTGAGTCAGCAGTTAGAATTGAAGGAAGTACAGGAAGATGGTTTAATGTTAAATCTGGTGTGAGACAAGGATGTACATTATCCCCTCTGTTATCCATTATCTATATGGATCACATTATGAAGGAATATGGTATTAAACCTGATATCAAAATTGGAGATGTTAATGTCAGCACTTTGCTTTATGCAGATGATGTTATACTTCTAAATAAATCCGCTACAAGTCTGCAAGATTCTCTGACTAAATTGAATGGCTGTTGTAATAGATATGGTATGAAGGTCAGCAATAAAAAGACAAAGACAATGAAAATAGGCAGAATCATTGAAAATGTCAACTGTGTTGTGAATGGAGAACCTGTGAAACAAGTAAAACATTTCAGCTACTTAGGCACAATTTTTACTGAAGATGGTAAACTAAATATAGAAATAGACAACAGAATCAGCAAAGCTGGTATCGTGGGAAGTCAATTGAATAAATTCATATGGAATAAGAAAGAAATTAGTCGGAACACTAAATTAGCTGTGTACAAGACAGTGTTCAAACCAGTTTTAACTTATGGATCTGAGAGCTGGGTCAGAAGTAAAACACTTGACCAAAGACTAGAGACCGCAGATATGAGAGTCCTGAGAAAGATTAGAGGCGTGAACAGGTGGCATCAATGGCAATATCATATTAAAAATGAGGATATTAGGAAAGAACTTGACATTGTCAGCATCCAGGAATGCGTTAGCAGAGCTAATCTCAGATGGTATGGTCACTTAAATAGAATGGGAGAGGAAAGATTAGCAAAACAAGTGTTCTCTGCCAGGTTGGCAGGAAAACGACCCAGAGGAAGACCAAGATATAGGTGGATTGATACGGTACAAAGTGCCTTAGACGATAGAAATATAAGATCTGATAATGTTGGAGTCTTGACAAGTAACAGACTGATTTGGAGGAAAATTGTAGATAGGAAGTTAGTAATGATGTAATTTTTTCATGTAGTACTGTCATATCCTGTACACCCCTTGAGGGTACATGGCAGGAATTTGATGATGATGATGATGATGAGAAAGCTAAGAATTTGACCCATTGCGCCCTCTTTACATCTTTTCAAAAGGCGCAAAGGAGTATGCATTTCGAAAGCATACCCGGGCTATTAACGTGAATGTGAAGCAATGTTTACGTGCCAAAATGTGTCTTCTTCATGAAGCACTAATGCTTTATTACCCTTGGGAAGATGACAATGAAGCATTAGTACAGTATATTGTGTTCCATTTTAGGAATCACACGAAGTCTGCAAACAATTGGGGGGGGGGGGGAGTCTTTAACGGGAATAAATGCAAAAATATAATATGGATGATACTGATATTTTGTGGATGAGCACCACACACCTAGCACACCTGGAATATTCGCCCCATATATACAGGGTGTTCGGGATAAATTTGACAGTTTCGTAAGGAAAAAGAAAATCTTCTTTGTATCTATTAAATTTAATGAATTGACAAAAAAACATTACAGGCAGAGTTAATTACAATACTATCAACAAGATTTACTCAAAATAACTACCATTAGCATCGATCACAGCTTCAATTCTGCTTCGGAACCTCGAACAAGCTGATG
Source organism: Typopeltis vanoorti (assembly GCF_054136105.1). Taxonomy (NCBI): domain Eukaryota; kingdom Metazoa; phylum Arthropoda; class Arachnida; order Uropygi; family Thelyphonidae; genus Typopeltis; species Typopeltis vanoorti. The sequence goes on along the minus strand of NC_143552.1, from coordinate 151,160,189 downwards.
CTACAGTCTCCCTGGGAAGGGCCGCAAAAACTGTTTTAATTTTATCCATTAACTGGGCTTTTGTATTACTGGAAGTGCGATTGGTGTCTTTTTCAACTGCGCCCCATACAAAATAATCCATGGGGTTAAGGTCTGGGGGGTTTGGAGGCCAAACATTTGGACTGGTGAAGTCGTAGAAATTTTCAGACAACCATTTTTGACTTTTCCCAGAGGTGTGGCAAGGGGCCGAATCCTGCTGCCATACATACGGCCTACCATTGGCTACCCTTGTTATCCAGGGCTTGACTACAGTTAGCAACTCCACGAACAAAGCCCGAATTCCAATGCCAGGGTTCTTCAACACCTGTTCCTGCAGATTTGCGAGGAATTCTGCTGTACGAACGCAATCAGATCGTCTGCTAGGGATCTTTCTTCTTGCTACATCCTCGTAGTCACCATTGCAAGTCTCTAGTTCATGCCTGATTGTTTTTACTGTATTCAGGGAGCATTGGGCAGCAGTCGTAATATCCTTATTTTGATGGCGGGCACGAATCATCATGATACAAGTTATTCTCTTCCATGATTCAGGTGGGTTCCAGCTATCCATCCTTTCTGACATCTTGTATATGAATGAAGAAGGGTCCAAACTTTTAAATGAAGAGAAGTGTGTGTTAATACATGTAACTTACGGAAAAATATAATTAATTATAAATATGTCAAATTTATCCCGAACACCCTGTATATATATATATATATATATATATATATATTATAATTTAATAAAGCCAATAAAAGGCATTTGAAATTTGCAGATATTTAGTTAATATATTATGGGTTAGTGCAGTACCCACTACACAAAAAGATTCTCCTTGAATAACCTTGGCTACTGTATTATGACTAAGAAAAATTAACTGGTTTGGTTTTGAAAAATTCATTATTTAATTTCTTATGCAATGTTTAATATTTATATGTTGTTTTCATTTTTAATGTTATGAGTATATCTGAATTTAAAAGAAATTAAATTTCTTATACATCACTTCCTCCTCCTCCCAATAAATGTACTAACACAAAATTTCCAGTTATATGAATTTTTGTACTTCACCCCCTCCTTTCCCCAAAAAAGATCCCCAGGTCTCAAGCTATGGTTTATTATCTCAATTTTAGATTAAATTGGAGCATTTTTAGTGAAAAAATTACACAAAATAATTCAAAGATAGTAAAAAAAAAAAAAAAAACTGTTATAAATGATCATAAAATACATAAGCAAAAAGCAGTTCAACTGCTGATAATAATACTTGTGACAGTATAGATTATTAAGCACACATGTTGAGGGTATTAACGCATCAAAATGTCAATGTCTTTCTAAACTTTTACGAGAAAAAAACGATCTACTTCTCATTCAAGAATCACATATCGAAACTGATGATCAAGTTAAATCTAATCCCTGGCTACGACATTCTTGGGATTACTTACAGTTGTAGTTACAGCAACATAACATATGTACGAAATGGTATTGAGAATGCCGTGCTGATATCTTCTTCGACCAATGATGAAATCCATAAGATTGCTGTTAAAATAGCGGACATTACGATTGTGAATGTATATAAACCACCTGCAACTTTTTTTACTAAGTAATTTAAGGAAATTACAACGTCACTAGGATATACATTAAAATAAATTTTAATATACTTCAATATTTCGGCAATGTCACGTTGCCATTTTCAAGAAACTTAAGAACAAGACACGTGCATGCAGGCACAACAAACAGTAAATAAGGAAGAAGCAGGAAGCTATTATTTCTCCTAAAGTCCTGATGGTGCCCCTAGCGGGCAATGTTGGTATTCTTGGGCAATTGGGCTGAAGGTCTTCTGATGTAGGTTTCCCAAATTTGAGGCAGTCTCATGCAGCCAAATTTGCTGAGGTTCGGATTGTTTCTTAGGGCTGAAGCTGATTCCATAAAAAACCTTTCATACTCGTATTTACTATGGTGTACTATCGTGGCTTTCTTCCACCATATTCTATAGCAGGTATCCAGTGCATGGTGAGCAAGACCAGAGTGGCTGTACTGGTGACACCTGCAACTGTTTGGCCAAACGATGTTCTACAGATATACACCCACCCAATGATGTACTCTGGGGACTTCAACAGTCATCATACTTCTCGGAAATACGATTGGAATGATCAAAATGTGGAAATATTAGCTGAATGGGCAGATCAACACTGTCTTCACTTGGTGTTTGATGCCAAGGAAAAAGGCACCTTTAAGAGCCTGGAATAAGGAATATAATCCAGATTTGACATTCGTCTCCACTGATAGTGAAAATCAGCCTCTACAGACTTTCAGACATATTCTTGAGGTTTTTCCAAATAGCTAGCACCGTCCCATCTTTATGGAATTAGGAGCCCAAATTCCAGTGATAACATCATTTCCTAGACCAAGATGGAATTTCCAAAAAGCTGACGGAGAAAACTTCACTGCAGATCTAGACGCATGCCTTAGAAGAATTCCCCCAACTTACAAAACCATTCACGGTTCACTGGAGTAGTTATAGCGGTGGCAAAAATACACATTCCTCGAGGCTACCTAAAAGAATACGTGCCTGGATGGACCAACGAAAGTGAATCCCTGTATTGGGAATTCCTTGAAAGTAAGGATCCAGAGATTGGAGAAATGCTCCATAGTCTCAACGCTGCCCGTAGGGAAAAGTGGATTCAAATAACTGAAAACATAGATTAAGTTTGCGCCTTCAAGCAGTGCAAGTCTCAGGCAACTCGTGGTAAAGGTGGAATAAGCTCTGATCACTATTCTTAGTATTTACCCTTAATGCAAAGCCCATTTCCTTGAGAAGATGTATGATGCTATGCATTAAAGGCAAGGGGCCACTACCCAGACCGGTTTCGACCTTTATTGAGGTCTCATCAGTGGGAGCCAGGCTTAGAAATACCAAGGTTTAAGTAATACAGAGCTTATAAATATTTTACCAAAACAAGGTTACCATAAGGTGCTTTGACCTAATTAAATAAAAATCTCAGGATGAGAGATAGATGTAGAAAGTTTTATTGATGAGATTTTTTATTTAATAAGGTCAAAGCACCTTAAATACTAAGAATAGTGATCAGAGCACCTTAACTACCTTTACCACGAGTTGCCTAAGACTTTCACTACGTGCAAGTCACCCAGACTTGCACTATTTGCAGGTGCAAACTTACTTGTCTGTTTGCTTACTTGGGAAATGGATTAAAACCAGGTTTATAATTAAAATAGCTTGGTATCTTTAACGTATATCATACCCAAGGTAAAAAACTTTCTGAAAACATAGAATTCAAACACTCCAGCAGAAAAGCCTGGTCGCTACTTAAAAAGCTTGGTTCAAGCCCCTCTGTACCAAAGAAATCTCTTCTTGTCGATCAGAATCAAATAGCTGCTCATATTGTTTCTCTTTCTAGAGTTCCGATAGATAAAGAACATACTAAAGAGGTAAAATGGGGAAGACTCCTGGATTTGACAATATTCATAATGAATTCCTGATGCACTGTGGACCTTATGCAAGATCGTGGCTGACTAAGTTCTTTAACGATATACTTGAAAGTGGCTGCGTTCCTAAAGAATTTAAAAGGACAAAAATCATTGCTGTGTTAAAACCAGGTAAGCCAGCAGACAGAACTGAAAGCTATTGCCCCATAGCCGTTTCAAGTGCAACCTACAAATTACTGAAGAGACTAATATTGAACAGGATCAGTGATAAAATTTTGGAGCATGTCCCAATAGAACAAGCAGGGTTCAGAAGAGATCGCAGCTGCACAGATCAAATTCTCAGCTTAACAACCTAAATTGAAGCAGGATTTCAAAGAAGCCTGAAGACTACTGTAGTCTTTATTGACTTAACAGTGGCTTATGATACTGTTTGGAGGGAGGGACTCATATATAAATTTCTTAAGGTCATCCCATGTAAAATATTAGGCCATCTCTTAAACAACTTACTGTGTAATCGATATTTCAGGGTAGTCACCAGAGGAAGCATTAGTAAACAGAGAGTGCTTAAGAATGGGATTACCTCAGGGCTCAGTGCTCGCACCACTGCTTTTTAGCCTTTACATAGCAGATATTCCTGAAACAGCCAGCAGTAAGTTTGCTTACGCAGATGATCTAACTTTGGCAATCAGCGACAAGTCTATCAAAAGAACTGAAGAAATACTGACAAATGCTCTGTTGGCTTTATGACAGTTCTATAAAAAATGGAGATTAACACCAAATTCTGCTCAACCCGAATGCTCTTGCTTTCACCTGAACAATAGACTTGTAAATCGAAAACCAGAGATATACGCTGATGGAACATTAATTTCATTTAATCCAACACCTAAATATCTGGGAATAACTCAGGATAGAACTCTGACATATAAACAGTATGATTAATATCAGTGCTAAAGTTCGCACCAGAAATAATAGTTCAGAAGCTTTGTGGTACTATATGGGGCTCAAGTGCCACAATTCTGCGGTGCACTGCAATGCATCTAGTTTACAGTGCAGCAGAGTATGGTGCTCCTGTCTAGCTCAATAGTTACCATGTCAATAAACTAGATACCCAACTTAACTCCACTCTGCGTTTAATAACAGGTTGCATTAGGAGTAGACCCTTACAATGGCTCTCCACTTTGAGCCATATTGCTCCTCCCGAACTGCAATGACAGGAAGGACAGATTTTTCAGGTTTGTTATTGATATAAGACTGGTGCTCTTGTAGCCATTTTTTGACAGAATCTCCAGTTTGCCCAAAGTGCAAATGTAGGTGCTCACATTTACCCTGGTAAACACCAGGAGGGAGAGAGAGAGAGGGGACTATTTATCTTTTGTAGATTGCAACCAGCAGATTTTGTTGATAAGGACTAAACTATATTTTCAGGATCTTTGCAATAGACCCCAAAATGCCTACGATGTACAGGATAGGGACTCGTATGCAATACAGGTTCAAGGTTTTTGATTAGCGTTCTGTGTACAGGGTGCATTTAAACTTCCTTGAAGTGAAGTCTCCTGTAGTATATTGCATTAGATGGTGCTCAGTTCTTGTTGGAGAGATAGGGAAATGGAGTAGATAATGCATCTGTTGAGCAAAGATTTGAAGATGCTTATTTTTTGAGATGGATGATGTGCTGAATCTTGTTGTGTGAAGATAGATTTAAGGTGAACAGATGTTGTAAAGGTTTCATATGGGAAATGAAAAGAAGGAAAAAGGAGAATCCCCTTCACCCTACCCTGCCATGGTGAAGGTGATGTGCGGATGCAGGCTGTTAATTTTGGATATGAAAGTCAGTGCAGATGCAGATACTTCTGAGTCTAGCCAGATGGAAAATAAATCATCCACATAGCATACCTAACAAGGAAGGTTGAGGCACCATAGAGTGGACAATGATCACAAAATCCTCTGGTCCAATACTCACTTTTTACATTGGTGTTGGTTTGAATGGTTATTTAAAGAGAGTGCTGAGGCACTTTTACACAAGAATAAAAATTATTAACTTTTATTCTTGTGAATATGTATGTTTTATAATCTACAATGAAATGCACTTTTATGTGATTGCCTCTAATTGTTTCTCTATTAATCTACATCAACTATATCCTTTTTGTTCTTTCCATCATTCTTATTTTCCATATTCCTTCCTATGTTTATCCACAACTTTATTTATCTATACTTGTACATAACTTAGCTGTCCTACCTTTTACTCCAAAACTTTAAGAATTAGAAGACATAATTTATAGCCTGGATCATTCTAGATCCTATTATAACTGGTAGGGTCTTGCTATTTGAGTTCTGTTCCTCTCCCTTTTTCCTGAAATTCTTCAATCTGCCAGACCTGCCCCCCCCTTGCAACCACTACTACTTGTATCCAACTTCAGCACTGATTTTAAATCAGGCAAGAAGTTCTTTTTTAAAATTTTATAGATGAGTTCAACATGCTTTTCCTTGCCTAAGTCTATCAATGTTAAAAAAGTGTAGCTTTCCTTTTCAAAATCTAGTTTTTTTTTTTTTTAAAACTATTCACATATTTGCATCTTAGTTCATATCCAAAAAATGTTTTCCTTTGTTTTTTAAAACTTAGTAAAAAAAAGTCTATGTGGAAAATTATTTATATATATATATATATAATATATATATATATATAAACATAAGGACTTACAAGATGCAATGAACACATCATATTTATATAGTTTTTAATTATTGTCATGTAACAGATAATACAGCTCTTTAAAGTGGGTAAGCACTGTATAATAAAATAAATATTAATGTGAAATAAGTTGCAAAAGCCAGTATGATAATGCAATGCCACTATTAATATACTATACCTGGAAACCTGCTGGCAAGGAACTCAACTGATGAAACATTCATAGTTAGTTGATCTACATGGTGCTGAGTAAAATATCCTATTACCAAATTTCTGTGAACATGTCTTATGCCTGATGTTGGTGTCAACTCTCCTGTTAACAATTTTAACAATGTTGTTTTTCCACATCCATTATCTCCAACCTGGAAAAAAAAAAAAAAAAAAAAACATTTTAAAAACAGAGCTTTATAAATTATTAGAATACATGACTTTCATGAACAGCAAATACTGTTATTATTATTATTGTTCCGGGAAACTCCAAGGAGTCGACAGACTCATCGAGGGAGGCCCTATTGTCAAGAACAACTATTCAACATTCACACAGTATCTATCATACCTTGCCTTGAACTCATTCAGGATCGTAGCACCCACAACAGACTCTGGAAGCTTATTCCACTCATTTACCACTCTCCAAGTAAAGAACCTAGCTCTAACACCCTTGTCAACCACGTTCTTGCCCAGCTTCCATGCATAGTCTCTAGTCCTCCCACCACCAGTCATATTTTCAAAAATATCTTCTGGATCAATCTTATAAAAACCCTTCAGTAATTTGAATGTCTCAATCATATCACCCCTCCTTCGCCTATCATCCAATTTCTGCAACCCACAAATCTTCAACCTATTCTCATAAGGTTCATTCCACAGACCTGCTATCATCTTGGTCACTCGTCTCTGGGCCCTATCCACTTCCTCCCCATCATGAAGAAACCCTGGTGCCCATAACTGGGCACAGAAGTCTAGATGGGGTCTTATCAAGGCTCGATACAGAGGAACAACAACTTGTTCGTCTCTGCATGTTAAAGTATTTTTCAGAAGCCAAGTGATTTGGTGAGCTGTTTTAGTTACTTTTGCAATGTGCCCCCTAAACTTCAACTCCCTATCCACCAACACTCCCAAATCCCTGGCTCATCAATCTCCTGGAGTATGGTTCCACCAATGCGATATACTGCTGCTATTCTTTTCACCCCAAAGTGCATAACCTTACACTTTGCCACATTAAATTGATATCCATTTTTCCTAGCCCAGTCCTCCAAACTATCCAAATCATCCAGTAAAATTTTGACATCCTGTGCACTCACAATTGCTCTACCCAACTTTGCATCATCAGCAAACAAGTGAACACTTCCTCCCAGATCCTTTCCAATATCATTGATGAACAAATTGAAAAGCAGTGGTCCAAGAACAGAGCCCTGTGGCACTCCACTAGTCACAAGACGTCTTTTAGACTCCACTCCTGAATAAACCACTCTTTGATATCTCTCCTTCAACCACCCTCCTATCCATCTCACCAACCCTATATCTATACCCATCTGCTCCAGTTTACTGATTAGGGTTCCATGTGGTATCCTATCAAAGGCCTTGGCAAGGTCCAGTAGTATCAATGTAAACCCATTACCCCTATCCAGTTCAGCCGTCACTGTGTTATAAAACGTGAGCAAGTTAATGAGGCATGATCTACCCTTCACAAAACCATGTTGTCCCCCATACAATATCCCATTTTCATCTATCCAATCCTGTATTCTTTTCTTGACTAATTTCTCTAAGACCTTGACAATGATTCCTGATATGCTAAGCGGTCGGTAATTTACAACAGCAGTCTTGGAACCACCTTTATGCAGTGGAACTATTTTCCCCTCTTTCCACCCGCTCGGAACTAACCCAGACCTGAGACTCAAATTAAACAAAATGGTCAAGGGTACTGACAATTCTTTAGCTGCTTATCATACAACACGAGCTAGTATACCATCCAATCCCACAGATGTATTGACATTGAGGTTATGCAATAGATTACTCACCTCCACTTCATTAACCACAATTCCCGTATAATCTACTGGTTTATTCGTTTCTGCAATGTCACCACCTGAATGATATACTTTTGCAAAGTGCTCACTCAGTAACTCAACTGATTCAGTTACCTCCCTACCATCGGCATTCTTTAAAATCAATCTGCCATGTACATTTTTCCTTTTACTTGCTACATATCTAAAAAACTGTTTAGGATTCTTTTTAGCCTGCATGGCCAAAGTTCTTTCGTAATCCTTTTTTGCTTTTCTTACCACACTCGTCACCCTTCTGGCCTGCACTTTATACCATTCATGTGCCTGCCGGTCACCCTTCTCCTTAAATTCCCTCCATAGTTGTTTCTTTTTTTGCAGCTCAAGCTTAATGGTGTTATTCATCCATTTAACTAAATACTTTTAAACATTTCACTGTCATACCGTGGCAAAAGACTAATCATTCTAACTCTTTCACTCTTTTCTTTTGCTACCTCAAACAATTCATTCAGGTCTTCTATCATTTCCATTTTATCTCCTTTCAAATCATTCGCACCTGCCACAATAATCATTTCTTTCACCCTTTTCTTTTGCTCTCTAATAGACTCAGTTACGTCCTTTATGGTCGCACCAGGTTGGTACGCTTTTGTCAAATCCTCTACTAACACACCTCGTACTAATGAGTCTCCATACAGCACTCTATCCTTCATTTTGTTCATGTTCACATTCATACGTCTATTTTTCCTGTCATACCTTTTATTATTGGTTGGTTCATTCAGTCTACTTTTGTTCATGCATTCTAGCTGCTGTTTTGCTCTTTCTATCGCACTATTCAACAACGCGATCTCACTCAATGCATCTATCTCATCTTTTTTATTCTCTGAGAAACCATTTATACTATCATTCACACTTTCTACATTCACACTCTCACAATTTTCATGTACAACCTTGCCGTTTCTTGTCATATCCCTATTTCCTTCATTCTGAAGGTTGACAAAAATATCACACTCACGATCTGAAATACACTTAAATTCCTCATTCTCCCTGCATTTTCTACACACATTCAATCCTTTATTATCATCTAACCACACTCCGACCGCACTCCGCAAAGCGTACATTTCACAGCTAGTACACTGACTCATTTCTTTTATACTACCGTTCTTTGATAAGGATGGCGAACCATCATTACTGGCCGCCATTTTCCTTTGCACAGGTTCCATACTTATTTGCAACGTGTTTTGTCAAATTATACGTTATAACACACCAAAAACAGACGCACTAAAATACGCAAGGCAAACAAAACAAAACTACACAATATTAAGTAATTTGTATCGATAACTGAAAATGATACTTATCTTATCTGGAGCTTGCACGAACACTACACATTACGAATTCATCTAGCGGCGACTTCCCGACATAGATTATGTTAAAACACTTTAGTACACTAACCACGCTAATAAAGCTCCAATAATATAACAAAATTACACACTTAAGTCCATTACATTGAATCCAAAACATCAATAAATCAACAAAAATCCCAAATCTCTCAGGAGCTCTCCGATAGCACGTCCGTTCACCAGCTAGCCTCGATTTATTTTAGTGAGTGAATTTATTATAATGTTATAATAAATTCACTCACTAAAATGTACTAGTGAAGTCCTGACCAAAGCTGCAATGGCAGGCTAAAGCATGTTACAGCAAACTATTCGCCGAGACAAATTTTTCCTGTCCCCACATAGTGAGTCAACTATATAAATCTGTGGTATAAAAAAATACAGCGACAGAAATATGTCAATTTAGGTTAATCTAAATGTGTTTTACTATGCTTACAAGTCATTACTAGATAATTTATATATTCTTGAAACAAGATCTTGCTTTAGATGACTTAGTTCAGGACTTCAGGTTTGCTTTGTTTCTTTACTTCGGTCTCACTTACTTATATATGTGGTGAGAATGAAGTGGTGAACATATATAAAGATACATGCAACTTCATGCTTGTATCTTTACAGGAATGAAGTTGTTTGATGTGTACTGTTCTCTGAAGATGCCAACTAGACTTTAGCAAAATATAATACTATTCATAATAACCATCTAGTTCACTGAGGGGATACTGTATATAGTCTCCATCCAACACACTATGGCTTCACATCCCACTGTGGGAATGATGACTGTGAATGTCTTTAGATGGCAGATGAATTCCATTACCTGATGATGTGAGACCACCACAACTCGCTTATGGGAGGCTTGCATTGGCTTCAAAACTTATTGCTTTTTAGAGAGGGTTTCTGGACTACTATTATTATTGCATGAGAATCTCCATGGAGTCTGAACACTTGTCGCAGAAGACCCACACCAGCTATTCTCACAAGACCTATCATAAATCTCCTTGAAGATCTTCAAATGACAAAGCACTCACAGCTTGTTGGCAAGATAATGGGCAAGGCATACCACTGGTGAATTATCTTGTACATTGATTTATCATTCCTGTAAGTATTGTTACAGGAATGATAGAAATGATAGAAAGGAATTAGAAAATATATGAAACATCGGTTATTTTTTGTTTTGTTTTGTGTGAATACTAAAGATTTGTAAACCTATAGAAGCTTAGGATCAGTTTAAGTATTCTAAATGCAGCTGTATCAAAAAAACGTATAAAAAAGGAATGATAATTTTGTTATCACTGCACATTGTGCTTTTCAGTAACCAAGTGATGAACCAGTGGAATAGCTTGCTTTGGACGGAATGGTGGAAGGCTGTTATCCATGTGGGATTCAACCTGTCTTGATGGAAGAAGAGAGAGACAGACATCACTTAAGAAAGTTTAAAATGAAATCACCTGTACAACTCAAAAGATTTTTATCCAGAGATAATGTATTTCTTCCTACTTATGAAAAATTTACAAGCACACTAACTATTACTCTCTTATAGAAAGAAAGTGGTAGCATTAACATGATACTTGCAGACAATAATGAAAGCTATCTGTCAGAGAACAGGAGCTTGCCATTATGCTAATTTTGGACAATCTTTTTAGATGTTCCAACACATCAACAGTCAAAGAATTTGAAAAAATAAAGGGCTGGCACATTTGAAAATTCTGCAACCTCAACTATGGAACAAGGTGTATTGCCTTGGTCCATAGATGAGTGTTAACAGCTCAAGAAACTGAAGTCCACCAAAGTTCTATTAGCAAACTTGTAGGAATCACTAATGATACAAGTTTGCTATAGTGAAAGTCATAAATGCTTCCAGAGCTGTAAAATTTGAAATATGAATGATCTTTGTTATATTCCCATGATTTCTTGACTGTCTTAAAGTAAAAATATGATTCTGAGAATTCCTACTTGACCTGAATCCACCTTAATAAAGCATGGTGTATTCAGACTTTCTTCTCAATTAGTCTTGAATAATAAATAAACTTTCACTATAATAAACTTATGAGAAGCCTTATAAGGTTCTACTTAATAGCAACACACAGTAGGAATTCTCCATATTTTGAAATTAGTTTCATTTCTCTTCTTTATAGATGGGTCCTACAAGAGCTCTACTCATCATCATCAGAATTCAATCTTATTTTTCACGAACTGTCAATTATGTAATAAAGCGGCGGCACAGCCCTATATCTCAAGCATTTATGGGGTAGCCTTTTTTAGATCCAAGCAATTCTGTATATTGATCAGATAGACTGAATAAATTATTATTATCATCATCAAATTCCTGATATATACCTTCAAGGGGTGTATGGGATATAATAATACTACATGAAAAATTGACATCCTTACTAACTTCCTATCTACAATTTTCCTCCAAATCAGTCTGTTAAATATCAAAATCCCAATATTACCAGGACTTATATTTCTGTTTTCTAAGGCACTTTTTACCGTATCAATCCACCTATATCTTGGTCTTCCTTTGGGTCTTTTCCCTGCCAACCTGGCAGAGAACACTTGTTGTATTATTATTACGGGCAACTCCAGGGAGTCCTTAGACTCATCGAGGGAGGCCCCAAATCATGTTCATCACAACTATACGATATTCATACAGTATCTATCATACCTCGCCTTAAACTCATTCACTGTATAGCAGCACCCAATTATATATTTTGTTCAGCTAGACTCTATCTCACACCAAATAGCCTCAAATGTGCTCTTTTCTCTATCCTGCAGTTCAACTTCTATACTCCTTGGCTGCAACTCATCAGCTATCATCAATAACGCTCCCCCCCCTTTTTATTCTCCCTATCACTCCTGAACACGTTATACTCGTCGCATTCAATCCCACTAGCTTTATCATCTTCTGTCAGCCATGTTTCACTAATACCAACAACCTATGGCCTGGAAGTGGCAACCAAGGCCAAAAACTCTTCCTTCTTGTTCCTAATACTCCTGGCATTAGTGTACATGAATTGCAGAAACCCATTAGTCCCATCCCTACTTTGATACCTTATACTAATCCCATTCTGATTTATCCTTCGTACTCTCTCTGGCATATTATATTCATTCACACACTCAACTGCCTCCCTAAAGTCTTGATATCTACTCCCCCCCCCTTAATAAATCTAGTTTCCCAGAGTCTGTACTTCAACTTCATTCATCAACACTTTTTCAAGCCTCTGTACACCAAATCCATTCGAATGTAAAACATCCATCTTATATAAATCCTTTCACCCATCGAACTCACTCCACACATCCACAAATTCCACACCACTCTCCATGCATAAAGTCTTTGGCAATTATGGCCCTCCTTCTGAACACTTCACTATCATACCATGACAAAATACTCACCATCCTAACTCTCTCACTCTTCTCTTTTGTTACCTCAAGTAATTCCCTCACATGCTCTATCATTTCCATTTTGTCTTCTTTCAAATCATTTGTTCCTGCCACGACTATCATCTGTTTCACCCTCTGTGTTTGCACTCGAAGAGATTCTTTGATGTCCTTTATGTTCACACCCGGTTGGTACAATTTCGTCAAACTCTCAACTATCACACCTCTTAATAGCGAATCTCCATACAGCACTCGCTCCTTCATTTTATTTACATTTACGAACATCTTCTTATTTTTTGTAACAGACTTTCGCCGTTTATTAGTGGGTACGTTCAGTACACATTTTTCCATACACTCCAGTTGCCACTTTGCTCTGTGTATCATTCCGCTCAACTAAGCGATTTCACTACTTGCATCTATCATTTTGCTAACCTTTCCTCTCCCATTCTGCTTAAGTGACCATACCAATTGAGATTAGCTCTGCTAATGCATTCCTGGATGCTGACAATATCTTTCCTAATATCTTCATTTTTAATATGATATTGCCATTAATGCCATCTGTTTATGTCCCTAATCATTCTCAGGACTCACATATCTGAAGTCTCCAGTCTTTGGTCAAGTGTTTTACTTCTAATCCAGCTCTCAGATCCATAAATTAAAATTGATTTAAACACAGTCTTGTATACAGCTAATTTAGTGTTATGACTAATTTATCTCTTATTCCACATGAATTTATTCAATTGACTTCCCACCATACCAGCTTTGCTGATTCTGTTGTCTATTTCGATATTTAATTTACCATCTTCAGTAAAAATCGTGCCAAAGTACCTGAAATGTTTTACTTGTTCCACAGCTTCTCTATTCACAACACAGCTGACATTTTCAACGATTCTACCTATTTTCATTGTCTTGGTCTTTTTATTGCTGACCTTCATACCATATCTATTACAACAGTTATTCAATTTAGTCAGTGAATCTTACAGACTGGTAGCAGATTTATTTAGAGGTATAACATCGTCCGCAGGGGTGCTTAAGGGTCAAAGCTGTATAACTGAGAGGAGACCTCCACATAGCCTTTAAAGGAATGCGGAGAACCGACCAGGGCTTCTGACCTAATGTCCAATCCTCACCTTCTCGTGGTGCACCCTGTTGGGTATCTACTTTGATACTGAACGAACGAGGATGGGCTGGCAATTTGGGATTTAGCCGACCAAATTGTATTCTTATTGGTTAAACCAAAATAAAAAATGATGGTACAACATGACAAAATTTCATGCCAGCTGGGGCTTCGCCCGGTTAAACAAGGCCCCCGTTGTTTTCGCCAGGGAACCAGGGCGAACAGCGAAAAGTCAGCTACTGGAACAAATCTGAAAACAAACCCCAACTCAACATCACCAGAGTTAAAGATCGGTACTATCAACGTAAGAAGCCTGAATGGCAAAGAAATGGAGCTAGCTGAGGAATTAGATAAGTACCAGATCGACATAATAGGGGTGACTGAAACAAAAAAGACCAAAACTGGTGAGATCTTTCTGAGCAATAAATACAAAATGTTATATTCAGGCAATGACAATCAAGGAAAAGAAGGAGTAGCCATAGTATTCAACACAAAATACGAGGCTAATCTTCTTGAATGGCAGTCAGTCTCAAGTAGAGTAATGTGGGCAAATATGAGAATGGGGAACTGGACAATGAGACTTATTTGTGCCTATGGTCCCACAGAAGGTTCTACTAAGGTAGAAGTGGAAGAATTTTTTGAGGCTTTAGAAAAAGCAACTGACACAATGAAAAAGGAAAAGTTGGTCCTTGTTGGGGATCTAAATAGTAGAGTAGGAAATGATTGTGAGACATACAAAAATATTTTGGGAAAATTTGGAGAAAAGAGCAAAGCTAATAATAATGGCAAATATCTGTTGGATTTCTGCTCAGGACATGGACTGGTTATTACTAACACCATGTTCCAACATAAAAATGTGCACAAATTCACATGGAGAGAAGAGGCTAGGAATAAGAAAAGTCTCATTGACTATGTTATTGTTGATAGTGATGTTTTCTCCCTGGTGCAGGACACCAGAGTGTACAGAGGATTTGAAATTGGAAGTGATCACTATTTAGTCTTGAGCAGGATAAAATTGAATTTCATATTGAAAAGAATAACATGTAAGAAAGTTTTAAAGCGAATAAAAGTTGAGCAGCTCTCAGATGTAAACTGTAGACTAAAATACAGAAATATTATTGAAAAGAAAATGAAAGAGTTTGAGAACAGGAATCAAACCTTGGAGATTCAGTGGCAAACTCTGAAGGAAACATTGATTGATTCTGCCAGAGAGGCATGTGGTGAGGTTGTGTGCAAAGATAAAAAAATCAGAACTATGTGGTGGACACAGGAAGTTAAAGAGGCAGTGAAGGAAAAGAAGAAAGCATATCAAAAGTTCCTGGCAAATAAGTCAGCTTTTACTCTTACAGAATACAGAGACAAATGTAAGAAAGCTAAACAGTTTGTAAAACTAGCTAAACGAAAGTCATGGGAGGACTTTGGCAAGAATATAGAAAATAAATATCAAGAAGGTGGCAAAATATTCTGGAGGTTGTTGAAGAAGCTCAGGAATGGAGGAAAGAGTGCTGTGAAAGGAATTAGAGATGATAAAGGTGAAATGAAAACAGGAGAAAAAGATATCCTTGAAGTATGGAGTAATTACTTTGAAAAACTGCTAAATGAAACAAGCAGTGATGACAGCACAGTGATAAAAAACACTGACCAGGCATGCAGTCAGGAATACATATCCATACTTGAAGTAGAAAAAGCCATCAAAGGCTTGAAATGTGGAAAGGCAGCAGGAGTAGATGATATTCGACCAGAAATGCTGAAGTATGGTGGTATAAGAGTCTTACAGTGGCTGCACTGCATAGTTCAGAAAGCCTGGACAGAGGGACGAATTCCCGATGATTGGAGTAGAGCTCTCATAGTACCCATATATAAAAAGGGAAATAAAACTGAATGTGAGAATTACAGAGGTATTTCCCTACTGAGTGTTCCTGGCAAGATCTATGCAAGTATACTTGAGAAACGGTTGAGAAGAATTGTGGAAGAAAAGCTTGGTGAAGAACAAGTTGGATTCAGGCCAAATAGAGGCTGTCAGGATCAGATCTTCACTTTACGACAAATAGTCGAGAAAGCATGGGAATATAACAAAGATCTGTATTTAAGTTTTGTCGATTTGGAAAAGGCATATGACAAGGTTCCAAGAGAGAAGCTATTCAATACGCTGCAGTTATATGGTGTCAATGGGGCATTATATCAAGCAATACTTAGTCTTTATTTGAGTTGTAAGTCAGCAGTTAGAATTGAAGGAAGTACAGGAAGATGGTTTAATGTTAAATCTGGTGTGAGACAAGGATGTACATTATCCCCTCTGTTATTCATTATCTATATGGATCACATTATGAAGGAATGTGGTATTAAACCTGATATCAAAATTGGAGATGTTAATGTCAGCTCTTTGCTTTATGTGGATGATGTTATACTTCTAAATAAATCTGCTACAAGTCTGCAAGATTCTCTGACTAAATTGAATAGCTGTTGTAATAGATATGGTATGAAGGTCAGCAATAAAAAGACAAAGACAATGAAAAGAGGCAGAATCATTGAAAATGTCAACTGTGTTGTGAATGGAGAACCTGTGGAACAAGTAAAACATTTCAGCTACTTAGGCACAATTTTTACTGAAGATGGTAAACTAAATATAGAAATAGACAACAGAATCAGCAAAGCTGGTATCGTGGGAAGTCAATTGAATAAATTCATATGGAATGAGAAAGAAATTAGTCGGAACACTAAATTAGCTGTATACAAGACTGTGTTCAAACCAATTTTAACTTATGGATCTGAGAGCTCAGTCAGAAGTAAAACACTTGACCAAAGACTAGAGACCGCAGATATGAGAGTCCTGAGAAAGATTAGAGGCGTGAACAGATGGCATCAATGGCAATATCATATTAAAAATGAGGATATTAGGAAAGAACTTGACATTGTCAGCATCCAGGAATGCATTAGCAGAGCTAATCTCAGATGGTATGGTCACTTAAATAGAATGGGAGAGGAAAGATCAGCAAAACAAGTGTTCTCTGCCAGGTTGGCAGGAAAACGACCCAGAGGAAGACCAAGATATAGGTGGATTGATACGGTACAAAGTGCCTTAGACGATAGAAATATAAGATCTGATAATGTTGGAGTCTTGACAAGTAACAGACTGATTTGGAGGAAAATTGTAGATAGGAAGTTAGTAATGATGTAATTTTTTCATGTAGTACTGTCATATCCTGTACACCCCTTGAGGGTACATGGCAGGAATTTGATGATGATGATGATGACATCGTCTGCATAAAGCAAAGAGCTGACATTAATATCTCCAATTTTGATATCATGTTTAATACCACTTTCCTTCATAATGTGATCCATATAGATAATGAATAATAGAGGGGATAATGTACATCCTTGTCCCACACCAGATTTAACATTAAACCATCTTCCTGTACTTCCTTCAATTCTAACTGCTGACTTACAAATAAAGACTAAGTATTGCTTGATATAATGCCCCATTTACACCATATAACTGTAGCATATTGAATAGCTTCTCTCTTGGCACCTTGTCATATGCTTTTTCCAAATCGACAAAACTTAAATCCAGATCTTTGTTATATTCCCATGGTTTCTCCACTATTGGTCGTAAAGTGAAGATCTGATTGTGACAGCCTCGCCTCTATTTGACCAGAATCCAGCTTGTTCTTCATCAAGCTTTTCTTCCACAATTCTTCTCAACCATTTCTCAAGTATACTTGCACATATCTTACCAGGAACACTCAGTAGGGAAATAGCTCTGAAATTCTCACATTCGGTTTTATTTCCTTTTTATACATGGGTACTATTAGAGCTCTACTCCAATCATCGGGAATTAGTCTCTCTGTCCAGGCATTCTGAACTACGCAGTGCAGCCACTGTAAAACATTTATACCACCATACTTCATCATTTCTGGTTGAATATCATCTATTCCTGCTGCCTTTCCACATTTCAAGGCTTCTGATGGCTTTTTCTACTTCAAGTATGGATATGTATTCCTGACTGCATGCCTCGTCAATGTTTTTTTACCACTGTGCTGTCATCACTGCTTGTTTCATTTAGCAGTTTTTCAAAGTTTCAAAATTACTCCATACTTCAAGGATATAATTTTTCTCCAATTTTCATGTCACCTTTATCATCTCTAACTCCTTGTACAGCACTCTTTCCTCCATTCCTAAGTTTCTTCAACAACCTCCAGAATATTTTGACACCTTCTTGATATTTATTTTCTGTTTCTGCCAAAGTCCTCCCATGGCTTTTGTTTAGCTAATTTTACACAGTGATTAGCTTTCTTACATATGTCTCTGTATTCTCCAAGAGCACAAGTTGACTTATTTGCCAGGAATAAACTTTTGATATGCTTTCTTCTTTTCCTTCACTGCCTCTTTAACTTCCTGTGTCCACTATGGAGTTCTAATTTTTCTATTCTTGCAAACAACTTCACCACATGCCTCTCTAACTGAATCAATCAAGGTTTTCTTTAAGGCTTGCCACTTAATCTCCAAGGTTTGGTTCCTGTTCTCAAACTCTTTCATTTTTTCTTCAATAATCTTTGTGTATTTTAGTCTACAGTTCACATTTGTAAGCTGCTCAACTTTAAAACTTTCTTACATGTTCTTCTTTTCAAAATGAAATTCAATTTTATCCTGCTCAAGACCAAATAGTGATCACTTCCAATTTCAAATCCTCTGTAAACTCTGGTGTCCTGTACCAGGGAGAAAACATTACTATCAACAATAATATAGTGAATGAGACTTTTCTTATTCCTTGCCTCTTCTCTCCATGTGAATTTGTGCCCATTTTTATGTTGGAACATGGTGTTAGTAATAACCAGTCCATGTCCTGAGCAGAAATCCAACAGATATTTGACATTATTATTAGTTTTGCTCTTTTCTCCAAATTTTCCCAAAATATTTTTGTATGTGTGACAATCACTTCCTACTCTGCTATTTAGATCCCCAACAAGGACCAACTTTTCCTATTTCATTGTGTCAGTTGCTTTTTCTAAAGCCTGAAAAAATTCCTTCACTTCTACCTTAGTAGAACCTTCTGTGGGACCATAGGCACAAATAAGTCTCATTGTCCAGATCCCCATTCTCATATTTGCCCACATTACTCTACTTGAGACTGCCTGCCATTCAAGAAGATTAGCATCGTATTTTGTGTTGACGATGTAGTTTCTAAATATTTAATTAATTTTTAATTTTATCTGTATCTCCCCCCCCCCCACTAGAAGTGATGCTAGTAGAATAACCAGTGATCAAATCATTGTTTGTTTAGCTTACTGTGTGAAATGTAACTCAACTTGTCATTGTATATACTCCAGATGATGACCTTGATATGAAGTTCGAAATGTCAGGAAATTAAAAATAGCTATTTATAACATGGTTGTAAAGTCCATAATTTCCAAAATTAATATATTTACAGTATGGAATGGTTCTCCATTAAATTTGAAACTGTCTCAAAAAATAAATATGATACATCCTAGAATTCAGTTCACCTTAGATGAGGAAAAAACAATCAGCTAGCCTTTCTAGATTTAATATTCTTCATCAGTTTAATGGTAGTTTGAAATTTTCAGTTTTTTGAAAGAAAACACATATTGATTGTTTTATCCATGCCACATCTCACCATCATCTAGGTCAAAGCTTTGGAACCAATGAGACCTGATTACAACATGCTTATAGCTTATGTTCTATTGAAGACCTTCTACACCAAGAATTGAATTATATCAAATCTGCATTTTTCAAAAATGATTATCATGAGTCGTTCATTGTCAAAGCATTTAACAGCTTTAGGCTCCTACTCTCTAGGTTTTCAGAAGAAATCTCTTAGTTACCACTTCCATATATTAACGGGAATTTCTGAACATATTGCTAAAGTTCTAAGACCTCTAAATGTTGGGGTGTATATCTGTTGTGGTGAAGGTATAATAGAGAGAGAGAGAAATTGGTGAGAACTAGGATACAGAAATGAGTTAATAACAGTAGTATTCTCTGTGGTTGTCAGCATGGGTTTGTTAAATGGAGATCGTGTTTTATTAACTTGCTTATGGACTATAACAAGATAACAAATGTCTTGGACAAGGGATATGAATATATAGTGGTACACTTAGAATTTTCAAAAGCTTTTGACTGCCATATGGCAAGCTGTTAAATAAACTGAAATGGATGGAATCGGATAACAGACTTCTGAGTTGGGGTGCAGTATCCTGAAAGAGGAAGGTCACTTCCTCTGGTGTGCTGCAAGGATCAGTTTTGAGACCATTGTTGTTATTCTGTATATTAATGATATTGGAATGGGTTTAACCCATTCCAATATCATTAATATTGATAATGGAATGGGTTAAATTGGAATGGGCTGATATGCAACTGTTTGCAGATGATACAAAATTGAGGAGAGCAGTGCAGAATCAAGCAGATTTTATGGCCTTACAGGACTTGAATAGATTGTATGAATGGACAGGTAAGTGGAACTATCAGTTCAGTGTTGCAAAGTGTAAGGTTTTGAAATTTGGTAAGCAACAATGGGATGCAAAGTATACACTTGGCTTGGTGGAGAAACTTTAAAAGAGATGAGAGATCTGGAAGTAGTAGTAGTGGTGGTGGTGGACAAGAACCTGAAATTCAGGGGCCACATTGCATGAGTTGTGAAGACATCACATCGAATAATAGTAAGGATGTGGAGGTCCCTGATATACAGAAATTAAGGGGTTATGATGCAATTGTATAAAGCGTTGATCAAACCTCATATGGATTATTGTGCACAGATTTGGTCCCTGGGTTTTTATGGTGATGAGGGTATATTAGAAAGGGTCTAGAGAAGATTCACAAAGGTGGTCAGTGGTCTTTGGAATGTGGAGTATGAAGACAGAATGAAAGAATGTAAATTGCAAAGTCTTGTGAATAGCAAGAGGAGGGGGAGGGAATGTGATTGAGACATGATAAGAGATTTTTCATAGAATGGGAGAGGGAGGAGTGCAAACAAGAAGTCATCTCTGGAAACTGTATAAGGAGGATGTGAGCAGAGGAGTAAGGAGAAGGTTCTTTACATGGAGAGTGGTTGGTTGAGTGGAATGCATTGCCTGAGTGTGTTGTGAATGTAAACACATTGAATCTGTTTTTAAGCATGGTTGAATGAGCTTTGTATGTGATAATGTGTACCTCCCATGATGAGTCTCTGACTCCAGGGAGGTCAGATGCTAATAATAATATTAAACTTCAGAAAACTTTGCAAATTGTTTGCTTACCCATGTCTTGGGCACAGCTGAGTAAATAGAAAATGAATGCATTCTATTGCAGTTCAAAAGAAACATTGTTTAGTATTTGGGAATTCAAATCCAGTTTCAAGAAAGAGACTGTCATTTAAATCTGTTTCAGTGCAGAATCTTGATTTGACTCCAAAGAACTTGTCTAGTGTCAATGACATACTAAGCAAAGTTAAACTTATCAGATTGTAGAAATCTGCATTATCTGTAATGTTTTATACATGCTAACCATTATTTAATTCATAATATCACACTTAAATAAGAATAATTATTTTCAGAAACTTTGCAAGAGTAATTATTAATAATAAAACTGTTTCTTTAATGACTTTCATACATATAACCTACCTTTTATCACATTAATCACTGTATTTACCTAGTAAATACAGTGATATTTACACTATATTTACTAGGTTTGATAACACTGTATATACTAAAATATGCTTTTTATCTGGTTCCCACCCATGCAAGTTTTTTTTCTTCCCATTTTATTGATTATATATATTTTTTTGTATTTTTTATTTATTTATTTATGTGGCTCACATGGATGAAAGTTTTTTTGTAAATCTATAGTAGACCCATACCATCGGTGAGCTAAGGTTTATTTTTTCTATTTTGTTAATTATATACATATATAATTTATTTGTAGGTTCCTAAATATGTGTGTGTGTGTATATATATATATTTAGGAGACTAGCTCAGTGGAAGTTGTGTTTGCACTCCTCAGTACTAAACTGCCAGAACAAAGAGAATCATGAGTTTGATTCTAGTTGCAGATATTAGAGGAACTTTTTTTAAGCCTTTTTTCAACTGGTTCCCGAGTTATTCGATCACTTGCAGAAGCAAGCAGGTTTTTTCTTCCGTAAACTTGCTTGTTCATCCCATAAATTCAAGAAAATCGACTGTAGAACCCACTCAGACATTAAAAATATTGTTAGGGACCACGAGATGGCATCACTTGTTAGTCGTCTCTTTGCTGCGTGCCGCTTAGATTAATGATAGCCTTAGGCCAGCTATCTCTGATTGGCTATGCCACTGGGGATTAATCTGCCCACTCAATCTCCAAAAGTTAAATAGGGCTAAAATGGCCTTGCCTACTCCCTATAAGGGAATAAAAAGCATTAGCTAATTATTTTTAATATATTTATATATTTTGTATTTATTTATTTTGCTACATAATCTAGAAACCCTACTCTAGAGACCAAACATGGAAGTTTTAAAGTTACCTCAGTCTTCCAGTTAGTGAAAGGATGGTTTCACACTAGACAATGATGCTCATCTCCCACCTAAAGAAAATCACAAACATCCCTGTTTAAGGTGGGATTTGAACCTGCAACCTGTTGGTTTGAGAGACTAACCACTTGGCCATTTAATTTTTTCAGCAAAAGGCTGAAAAGATTAAATGCAGTCAAACCATTTTTCCTTATTATAGAAATGTAAAAGGTGATTCAGTGTTTTGATGAGTGTAATTTTATATTCTTTTACAACTTCATAATCCATTTTTTTTCTTCTTATATCTTCTCTTTCATTTAGAGAGAGAGAAGAGGAAGTTTCCTTATGATGTACCATTGCTTCTGTTTAGTCTACTGTTTGAGTACATGTGAACTGCATTCATTTAGAATTCTA
Organism: Typopeltis vanoorti; assembly: GCF_054136105.1. Taxonomy (NCBI): domain Eukaryota; kingdom Metazoa; phylum Arthropoda; class Arachnida; order Uropygi; family Thelyphonidae; genus Typopeltis; species Typopeltis vanoorti. The sequence goes on along the minus strand of NC_143552.1, from coordinate 151,137,284 downwards.
TCGATTTAAGTCTTTAGTTAACTAATTTTTCTCTTTGCAACTTTTTTATAGATCCCATCCATGCAGATTAGTAAAATGTGATGCATCTAAGGAATAAGGAATTTTGCTTTAGTGCTCATCAAGCTGATCTTTCTCATTTTACTGTAGGAAAAAAAAAATCATTTTATTACCCAAAGACTTTCATGAACATCTCTACTACCATAGTGAAATCTGAATATGCAGCATTTTTCAAAAATTTGCACTGGATTTAAGATTACAACATCATTAATTAACCTAATTGCTGTTTTCTGTTATTGAGTGAAGTATTTTTAGAAAGTTTTTAGGGGCATCAGCACAAATATGAGGAGAGTATTCATGGGCAAATCTGTGATTTGCATAGAGTTAATAACTGTTTGGAGCAATACCAAAGAAACAGTACTGGTAACATCAACATCATCAACACAGCTTAACAGATATGCAGTTAGGTAGGAAGATCATTGATATAAAGAAATTTAGAGACAGAGGGTATATACAAGTATACAGATGCATCCATTATTATACATAATGTGTGTCCAGACAGAAAGCTGGCAATCCAGTTGCTGAAATCAGAACACTGCCCATAGTTGTTTTTTTTTTTTTTTTTTTTTTTGTATTTTAATATCAGATCTACTCATGAAAAGGGGTGAATGGAGTGAGATCTATAGCACACCAGTGTTATGTGTAGGTAAAGAAGGCAAGAAAAAAGAAGAAATCTGTTGATGCATTTCTTAAACAGCTGAAGGTTGTAGTCTTTGGGAAGGACAAAGTGCAGAAGGCTGTTTCAAACAACAGAGATGGGTAGCATGAAAGAGGAGAAAGAAAAGTTGGTTCAGTAAGTCTGGAGTTGGAGAGAAAAATGGATGTTGAATGATGGCTATTATTCTTATAGTCTTGAAAAAAGAGGAGAAATGATGGTGGCTGGTTGGACAGAACACTGTCCATGAAAGAGGAGTGAATCTTTGAGAGAAGGATCACTATTTAATCTTATGTACCTAATTGCATTAAGCAAAAGAGATTTTGGGTGCACTATCCAAAATGTCTAAGTAGCATTTGATGGTTGGATGGATATGAGATTTATACAGTGTTATAAGATGTACAGGTGACAAGTAGTGTCTTGGGCTGAAAAGTATGTGACACCTCCAAGGAGTCCAAAGAAGACTCATTGAAGGAGGGCACCTACTGTACAACTCTCCGTCTCCACTGCACCAACTACAGACAATCATCCACTAACTATAGTGAACCACATCATCTACACCAACATTATCCACTGTCCACCACCACTAGTATTTTCACAGACAATCAAAATCATCCATGCCCACAGCAGGATTTGAACCCACAGCCCTTTGGCTGGAGAGCGGATATGCTAACTACTCGGCCAACCAAGCCAGTATACCAAAAAGTTTCTTGGAGTATGAAAAGGACATGGTGTTAAGATGTGTTTGTGTTAGGAAAGGGGGATCACCAAGAAGAGAAATCTGATTGTGATTGGAGCTTTGTGAATTATCAAAAGTAAGGAAAAGTGACGTGACATCTTTCTTGTGAGAAATCAGACGCGACTATTTTGGAAGCAAATTATACTTGGCAAGAAATTTTATTCTTGTTTAATCCTTTATCTAAAGTGTAAGCAAAGTGCACATGAAGTATCTGCACTATTAAGCTACTTGTACATAGAAGCTGATTCATGACTTCATGGCAACTGCTTAAGTATCTCATAATGCAAAGCATGTTTCTTTTTGGAATGTATAATGCTATGCATTAAGGGAGGATCACTATCCAGACAGATTTCAACCTTTACTGAGGTCTCATCAGTCAGTGGGAGCCAGACCTAAGATAAAAGTTGAATTAGTGCAGAAGTTATATATTTCCTATATACAAGTAGCAAAAAGGTGTATTGCCTTATTATTAAAAAATATGATTTTGGTAGTAGTAAGTTCAAAGGTTATCTTCTTTTCTTAATTTCTAAGCTTTTACAATAACTTCCCAATATTTTGCCAACTTCATGATATTTATTTTCTATATTCTTATTAATGTTTTCCCAGGGCTTTTATTTAGCTACTTTTACACATATCTTAATTTTTCTCCTCTGTATTCTCTAATGGTATTTGCTGACTTAGTTGTGAGGACTGTTCTTTTCCAGGAATGCCTCTAACTTGTTTCATGTTTTCAAACCATTTCATTTTTTCTCAAATAAGATTTGTATATTTAAGCTGTACTTATGCTCTGAAAGCTGCCTGACTTTGATGCATGTCAAACAGTAAATAGTGATCACTTCTTATTTCAAATCTCCTATATATATATATATATATTCTTTTATCCCAAAACAGTGTCAAATTATCACTGTTAACAATAACAATCAATAACACTTTTCTTATTTCTTGTATGTTCTCATCATGTGAGTTTAGGCATCTGCACTTTATATATGCACTGTATGCAATTTATGTTGGAAAAAAGTGTTAATGACTTCCATGTCCTTAACAGAAATCCAGCAGGTACTTACTCAAATATTTCTGTATATGTGGTGCTCATTTCCTATCTGCTGGCAGGATCTCCAACAATTTAAATTAAGGGGATATTAAACCCCACACTGTTTTGAAACCGAATAAGAACCTCAAAGATTTATTTGGTCTAGCTACTCACTGATGAAGCCTCAAAAAAGGCTGAAACCGGTCTGGGCAGTGACCTTCGATCATAATGTAATAACAGCATACATTTCCTAGGGAATGTATTTTTACATTATAGAAAATACCAAGAATAGCGATCAGAACTTTACCACCTTTGCTGCGAGTTGCCCAAGATTGTACTACGTACTAGGACTACTTGCATTAGCTCACGCTAGTAATCGCCGATACTTTTATAGTTTACTATATTCAGCATGAAACTCTCTAATTCCAATCTTTGAGTTTCTTATTAGGTTTTAAAACAATGTGGGATTTAATATCCCCTTAATTTAAATAATGTTTATATCGCCGAAATGAAGCCTATTGGCACTTTATATTTAAGTAACTTAATGGTTACACCTTTTTTGACAACTCGTATAGCAGAGTATATAAGTTCTTTTTGCTATACCCTTTGGTATTTATTTGGTCTAGCTACTCACTGATGAAGCCTCAAAAAAGGCTGAAACCGGTCTGGGTAGTAACCTCCCACCATAATGTAATAACAGCTTACATTTCCTAGGAAATGTGTTTTTACAATATGGAAAATACCAAGAATAGCGATCAGAACTTTACCACCTTTGCTGCGAGTTGTCTGAGATTGCACTACGTACTAGGACTACTTGCATTAGCTCACGCTAGTAATCGCCGATACTTTTATAGTTTACTATATTCAGCATGAAACTCTCTGATTCCAATCTTTGAGTTTCTTATTCGATTTTAAAACAATGTGGGATTTAATATCCCCTTAATTTAAAATAATGTTTATATCGCTGAAATGAAGCCTATTGGCTCTTTATATTTAAGTAAATAGGTTTTATTTTTCTTTATTTCAGCCATCTTCTCTAATAATGTGAAAAATTCCTCTTCAACATTAGTAGAGAATTTTGTAGGACCATAGGAACACAAGTCCCTATGGTCCCCAAGTCATTATCCAATTACCCATTTTCAAATTTGTTCATAACACTCTTCTCAGAGAAGACAATTTCAATGGCTAATTCCCAAAAATGCTAGCCTGTTCTCATCTTGGTGGATGCCTAATAGCAGCAAGCACCATTGAAGAATGAACATTGGATCAGACGCACTGATTAGTTTATTTCTTACAGGTCATATGGAGGTCTCCTCCTAGTTATCTAACTTTGGCCCTTAACATAATAGGTTTAACTTACTGATAAAAACAGCGGGACTTAGTTTAACCTTTGTTTACCCTTCCAGCTATCATGTTGTATACCATCATTTTATTTTGGTTTAAGTCAATAAAAATGCAATTTGGTCTAAACTCCAAATTCCCCAACCACATGAAAAGGTGAGGACTGGACATTAAGTCAGAGCTCTGGTCAGTTCTCTGTTAAAAGACTACATGGAGTTATCCTCCAAGTTATCTAGTTTTGACCCTCAAACTTGAATAATAGAAATTAAATTAACATAGCATTATGATAAAAGTGTATGGTTGTAAATACATACAATGCAAATACGCGATTCCATGTTGGCTGATAAATTTACATTGCACAGGACAGTGCGATCTGGCACATAGGAAAACGAAACCTCATCCAGCTGTAGAATAGGTGGGGATAGGGGCTCAGGATCAAGAAACCTCAATGTGACGACTACTTCCTTTTCTATTGGTTTTAAAACAGGCCTGAAAATGATAAAAATCATATGTGAATGAATTACCTCAGAAGGTTCTAGTTTCAAATATTCAGCCATGTAAAATAAAGGAAAAAAATCAATCCATTGCTGTTTTACATAATTAAATTACTATAGTTTCCTAGGTATACTAATGAATATTACTTATTGTAATGAGATATTTAAAGTTCATTCATTATTACAAGCACAGCAGTTTTAACAACATAAGTATTCTGAATCAAAGTCACCAAAAATACACGAAGAACGGATGTTTTATTTTTATCAACATATACTGTAAATCTGGTTTAGAAAAGGCCTAAAAACCAGTAAACTTAAATATGTAACTTACACATTATTCGACATAATCCCCACAAAATGTTTCAACAAATACACTTGTTGAAAGTTTATTTTTCACTTGGTTAAAGTATAATAAAATTAGTTTAATCCTTTATCCAAGTGTGAGCAAACAAAGTTTGCGCCTGAAAGTATCTTCAGGACTGGGGTAAGGTGTTACAACACCAGGGCAGCTCGTTGCAAAGGTGGAAGCTACCAACCTGCTAATGCTTCTGCCTTGTATCTCCACTTGGACCTGGCTCCCACTGAAGAGACCTCAATAAAGGTTGAAACTAGTCTGGGTAGTGGCCCTTCCCTTAATGCATAACATTAGACATATCTGCAAGGAGATGTGCTTTGCATTATAGGAGATACTGAGATAGGAGTGTTGGTAGCTTGCTCCACCTTACCCCAGTCCTGAAGATACTTTCAGGCGCAAACTTTGCTCACACTTGGATAAAGGATTAAACTAATTTTATTATGTTATACACTTGTTAGAATACTGCTACATCATTTGCAACCCTCTGAGGAAAAAAGTATTTTCCTTGTTGCACAAACCAGTTCTCTGCAGATATGACTTCATCTGTGGTAAATTTTGTTCCTTTCCTGTTAAATTTGGAAATAAGACACAGTCACATGGAGCCATGCCTGGCAAATAGCGTGGGTGAAGCAGACACTGAAAGCCTAAGTTGTGTATTGTCTGTTCAGTTTCATAAGCAGTGTGAGCAGATGTGTTGTCCTGCAAAAGCAAATGACTCTGCTCAGTTTCCAATGGCATTTTTACTTTAGAACTGTTGATTAAACTGCTGCTGTAACAGTTTTACCCCACCCCCTTTTTTTTTGAGCTACTTGGTAAGGATTACACCATCTATATTCCAAAAGACAGTAGCAAGAGAACCTTCCTTGCTAACTTTTGGATTCAGAACTTTGGCTGTGGAGAACCTTTGTGTCTCCACTCCACTGACTGTTGTTTGGTCTCTGGGTCAGTGATCAACCATGTTTCATCAACAGTCACAATATGATGAAAAGATTTATACCTGATTTCTCAAAATGACCCTAAAATCCTTGAGATGACAGCACACGTTCTCTCTCTCTCTCTCTTGGTTGGCATTCAAACATTTAGAGACCGAATTCACCAAGAGCTTCTACATGTCCAGGTGTTGGTGGCGTGCACTGCATTGATGTTTTCAGGTGTGATCGCTATGAAAGGTTTTCCTGACCTGGGGCATCTGTTATCTCAGGATGCCCAGTTTTAAACTTGGCTATACATCAGGTAATTGTTGGTTATACTGGGCCAAGGTCCCCTAAAGTCTCTCACAAAGTTGTGAATCTCAGATGTGGACTTTTCTTGCAGCATGAAAAACTTGATGATGGCCTGCACCTCTGTATCTTTGAAATGTCTTCTTGTGCTTTCCTACCAGAAGCACCTTCCAAGTCAGACAGGTCACAGAGGAGGGTCAGACAAAGAAAGTTACCATGGTTCCCCAAGTTGGGAGTTGAATATGGGGATAAGAATTCCATCTCGTAAAAAATCAACTGGTTATGAAACAAGTACCAAATAATCATTACTGGATGGGACTTATATTGATCCAAGCCTTGGAATAATGGTTTCTGAATAGGAACATGGAATGAAAGAAGCTTATACAGTCAGAGCATGGCAAAAACTTACACATAAATTAAATACATATAAAGTAGATATAGTAGCAATAAAAGAGACATGTTAAACAAGAGAATATAACTGGAAGAAGGAGAACCTTCTGCTACTTTATGGTGGAAGCGACTCTGATAAGCATAAATTTAGAACAGGTTTCATCATTAGGGAAACATCATGGTAATCTCTGATTGAATTTGAAGTTTTTAATGAAAGAATAAGAAAGATAACAGCACAAGAAAAATGGTTCAAGATAACTTTTATTAATATACACACACTCACAGAAGTTGCAGAAGAAGAAGGGAAAAAAAATGCTATGAAAAATGGAATTAAAAAAAAAAAAAAAAAAAAAAAAAACATGAGACAATATAATCATTCTATTAGGAGATTTCCATGCAAAAATTGGAAGAGAAAAAAAATATATAAAAATTTTTGGAAACCAATATTAATGAAGAAAGAGTATTAATTTTTCCATATGTAAATATTTAAAAATAAGAGCACTATGTTTATGAGGAAGAACATACACAAACAAACATGGAAACTTCCTGATGGATATACATTTAATCAAACAGACCAAATCATATTCAATAAAACACACAGGAACTGCACCGAAAATAGCTATATCTAGTTTCAGAGGAACTAGGTGTGATAGTGATCATTTATTAATTGGCTATTTTTAAGGTTAAAATAAACAGTAAATATTTTTCAGTATGTCTCAATCCTTTGAGATATGTTTTCATTTTCTTCAAACTGCATATTTTTCAATTTTTTTTTCTTGTGTTAAAACAAAAATTGAAAACTATGCAGTCAGAAGAGAATGAAAATAATCAAAACAAATAAAATCATATTAAAGATTTCATAGCAGCAGAAACTCAACTGAAATTCAAAGCAAAAACATAGCACATAAAAGCATCTTAATGGAGAATGTGAATGAACTGGCAGTAAAGCAAAAGAAAAAAGATAGAAGTATTTGGCTTAATAGCCCAAGTGATATACATGCCTCTCAGAGATAAAAAGGGATCAGCAAAGAAGCCAATAAAATAATCAGACAGAAAATTTTTCATAATAGATTGGAGAAATCCAGAAAAATTTTCAGTGATATCAGAAACCAAAAAACAGTTCACCATATGAAAACAACAATAATCATTAATAGTAATGAACAAACACTAACCACCAGAGATGAAATAGCAAACGAGTGGAGACAGTACACCAACAAACTATTAAGTGATGAACTTGTTGAATCTTTTAAATAGAATACTTATCATACTTGTCAGAAATATTTAAACCTTCACTAGATTGAAGTAGAAGAAAGTATAAAGCAGCTCAAAGATAACAAAGCACCTGGTACTGGTGAAATAGTAACTAAAGTCATCAAATATGGTGAAAGTGAATTAACTACACATATACATAAACTGGAAAATTTAATATGAGAAAAAGAAGAGATATCCTCAGAATGTAAAGAATCACTAATCATTCCAGTATATAAAAAGGGAAACAAAAATGAACATAAAAATTACAGGGGGATATCACTCCTGCCAGCAGGTTACAAAATTTTATCTAATATTATACTAAAAAGAATATTACCTTATGCTGAAAAAAATATCAAACTAGATTCCAAAGGAACAGATTGACAGTCAACCAGATTTTTATACGAAGGAAAAAAATGGAAACATAATGAGCAGGTCCAAATTTCATTCATTGATTTTACAAAAGGGAAACAAAAATGAACGTAAAAATTACAGGGGGATATCACTCCTGTCAGCAGGTTACAAAATTTTATCTAATATTATACTAAAAAGAATATTACCTTATGCTGAAAAAAATATCAAACTAGATTCCAAATGAACAGATTGACAGTCAATCAGATTTTTATACGAAGGAAAAAAATGGAAATATAACGAGCAGGTCCAAATTTCATTCATTGATTTTACAAAAGCATATGATAGCATACACAGAGAAGGCCTTTGGGAGAATGCTAGATGAACTAGGAATACCCCATAATACATTTAATCAAAATCTGCACCAGAGACAGTTGAAGTATGGCATTGGCTAAGATGTTAGATCGGAAACTTTTGATATTAAGATAGGACTGAAGCAAGGAGATGCCCTTTTGCCCATTGTTAGATCTGAAATGGGTGACCTCACTCTAAATGAGGTTACCTTTTCAGAGTCTAACAGAAGATATCCATTAAATGAGCATACTTATCATTTGGCACAATTTAACTATGTTTTAAAAGAAATAACAACTGGCAAATTAGAATAAGAACTGTTTGTATTGTAGTTAGTGTGTTTATACTTTAATGTAACTATAAGTCAACAAAAAGGGCTCACATGAGAGTAATTATCAGTGAATTTTTACACGTGAAAGAATGCCAATAATTCGCTAAGAAGGGACAAAGGTCACCAATACTACAACAGCAGTGTAAGCGTCCGTGGGTGCTACCTCTAAGAAAACATCAAGACGCATGCATTCCCAGAATTGGAAAGCTCCATATGAGGATCGGTGAAGTCATCCAGTCGGGGATGAATCGGAAGGGCAAAAGGGGAGATCAAACTCGGAAAGGTGGTGCTCTTGGGGAGCGTATAAAACCTCCAACATAGAATTGAAACCCGTTTTGTTTGTTCCTGTATTCTCACCATGTGCTTCGAGTGGTCACCGTGATTCGGTTCTTATTTTTAAGAGCTGATCTCCGAGAAATCCCAGTATGGCACTGCCACAGAGCACAGCAAATTTTGAACTCAGGCCATCGGTAAGGAATAGCATCGAAGTAAATCCTTAGTAAAGAAACCGAGCACCCAATCCAGGGAGAGCACGTGATTCCCACGTGGCAACAGAACCAAGGCAGCCAGAACTTCATAAGAAGGAAAGACGGAGAAAATCCCAAAAGAACCTGAGATAGTGTAGATAAGTACTTTTACATATTCTAGCCCTTTAGAGCATTTGACTAACTGAAACAGAAGAAAGTGTATCTCGAATTTATGATAAGGATAAGCATGAAGAATTAATATATGTGTGAATGACTCTATACCATTAGACTGAATTCTGAGAACTATTAACTTACTGGAGATTCTGTCGTGACCTACTCGAGGGAGATTAATAATGTGCCAAATACCTAGCTGGCTCCTATTAAGTTGTAAACTAAATATTTGATAAGTCGAAGGAATAGTGTTGTAGAGATTAAGAAATCCATGTTTATCTAAGAATGAGAAAGTGAGAGAAACGTAAAAGTTTTAACCTAGCATTAATATCAATTTTGTCTTTGTATTGTAATTAATTATGAATTCATTAAATTTGTTTGTTACCTTCCATGCTTGCTTTTCTGACCATGTCGACTGACCTAGACCCTTCATAAAAAATACGAACCTGGTGATCATATACGTTCACGGGGATATTCTAAGTAAGAAAGGAAAGGGGGCATGACTGCAAACAGACAAAAAGGAAAACCTACGGCTTCTGATTTCAAGCGAATTATGTTACTAGCATCTAATACTCTATAACCATCCTTAGGCTGAGTTTGACTCTGTCCTCAAAGCCCAGGCTGGCACAGGAAACAAATTTGTCTGAGCGAATGTGGATGACTTATAGAGATCAGGGAATAGGTATTTTCTGGGGGCCCAAAATTTAGAAAATGTCAGGTAAGCAGTAAGATCATATACTCAGTGTTAGGTAGACGATTTAGGGATATATAAGGGTTAAAGATAGCAGACAGAGGCCAATATATATAATAAGGTAAGGGAAAGAGTAGTGATCATTAAATCAAATAGCATTAGTCAAAGGGGAGATAAAAAACAGACATAACACCATCCTTTATAATTTAGCATTAGAAAAATGTATTTGAGAAATTGTTAAAGATAACACGAACAGAACAGTAATATTAGGATATGCAGATGATACACATGCACAGTTCAAGAAAATTCTGAAGACATCATAACTTCTGCTGAACAAACTAGGATTACAAATCGACTGGGATAAAATTGAATTTTTAAAAGTATGTAGAAATCACAACCAAGGGGAAAATGCCCAGGTTTACCACTGATAGCCTGAAATTTAAAAGTGCTGCTTTCTTCAGATAATAAAATTAGTACAGAAATACTGTACAAGCTAAAATACGTGCCTCCAAAAGATCTTATCATTCACTATCTTCCAAAATTTTGTCAAGCAGAGTTAAAATAGAAATATACAAGGCAATAATTAGACATACTGTTTTACCTGGAGCTTTACAGATCTCTGAAAATAAATAAACAGCCTTCTCAGGAAATGTTGTGGAGGGTATATAAGGAGAAAGATAACCAGCATGGTACAGAAGGCAAAATCAGATTATTAAAAGAAATTAGCGAACAGGTAAAAGGAAATACCAAAATATTATGTGGCAAGTAAGAGGAAGAATGACTACGGAAGGATAACTTTAATGCATGCTGATGGTAGAGAGGTGACAGAAGCAGCAAAATAGTCAAGCTAATGAGTGAATGCTTTGCAAGGGTATATATATATATATATATATATATATATATATATATATATATATATATATATATATATATATCATCCAAGTGAAGATATTGTTATGGCAAAGGTAACAAGGATGGTAGAACAGAGGTTGCTAAATTGTGGGATAAGAACGGATATCAGCTCACGTTTTATGTGCAAGGGAACTGGCAATGCCTCTGACTAGTCTGTTTAATAAGTCTCAGCTCTGGCAAACAAAGTCTCAAGATAGTGGAAGGAACCAAACAATTCCTTAGGATAAAGGATTTATGTCTGTGGTAGCAAAGTGGACAAGATTATCCACCCATTCCAGGTACAGGAAAATTCATAAAAAAAAAAACAGTTAATCGAAAGACAATTCATCGAAAAAGCAATTCACTGAATAAACAATTCATCGAATGGCAATTCGTCGAAAAAACAATTCACCGAAAATTTTTCGATGAATTCTTTCATAATTCATCGAAAAATCATTTTTCTTGCAAAGTATTGTTTAAAAATGTTCAGTAACAATACGGAATGTTACTCATGACACAGACAACATATGGAAGTGGTCACTGAAACATAATAATTATTTTCTTGCATTTTAGAAAATTTAATGTAATTGTACATACTGCTTCATTGTGCAGATAGCAATTTATCTGTAGAGAAGACATTTCGTTCTACCAAATTTTGTCACAATAACTTTAGTCCAACTTGAATGTAGTGTTAAAGGGTTAATACTCTCTCTCTCTCTCTCTCTTTCTGTAAAACTATATAGTTTATGATCATTTTTCATTAACTTATAAATTTTTATTAGCTAATGCTGCTATTTAGAATTTATGATCAGAGATGTTGAAGACTAGCTTAACGGCATGGCTTTTAAGACATCATTAAAGTTGTTTTTTTTTTTTTTTTTTTTTTTTTTTTTAAGTGGAAGTGGTGAAAAAATTCCTAGGGTTGGCCCTGGGGCCAGGTCTGGTGAAAATGGTGTTTGAGGTAGACATTGAAATCCCAAGTTGTATATTGTCTGTTGGATTTCATAAGCAGGTGCATTGTCCTGCAAAAGCAACATACCTCTGCTTAGTTTCTCACGACGCTTTTCTTTCAGTACCTCCTTCAATTCCTTCAGAGCTGCTGTAACAGTTTCACCCTTTTTGAGGTACTTGGTAAAGATTACACCATCCATATCTTAAAAGACAATGGCAAGAACCTTCCCTGCTGACTTTTTGGTTCGAAACCTTTGTGTCTCCACTCCAATGACTGGTATATGTTCTTTGGGTCATAATGACAAAGCCATGTTTCATCAATGGTCAGAATACGAGCTAAAAAATTTGCACCTGATTTCTGAAAATGATCAAAAATCCCTTGAGATGACAGCACGTTTTCTCTTTTGGTCGGCATTCAAACCTTTGGGGACACTTTGCTGAGAGTATCTGCATGTCCAGATTTTGGTAGATAATGACACCAACTTGTTCCCTGGATGTCTCCAGAGTCTCTGCGATGTTTTTGGCTGGCATTTGTTCATCAAGGATCATGGCATGCACTGCATCAAAGTTTTCAGGTGTGATCGCTGTGGAAGGTCTCACTGACCTGGGAGCATCTGTGTCTCAGGAGGCTGCCCAGATTTCAATTGTTGGTTATACTGGAAGGCACAGTCCCCTAAATTCTCACACAATGTTTGATGAATCTCAGTTGCAGACTTTCTTGCTGCACGAAAAACCTGATGGCCTACACCTCTGTGTCTTCGAATTTCTTCAAAACCACTAACATGTTTTCTTACATATCCTAAATGAAAAACAATAATTATTACGATTTCAGGAAACATAAGTGTTCAAGGGTTTTAAGATATGGTCTTTCACATGTTAATACATCAATAAGTCCTACATGCTGATTGATATCAAGTTTACTGAATTCCTCATGTATACCTCCAAATCACCATCAGTGTTCCTCCTCTGACCTCAAGTTCTGTAGGATATTATTTTCACGAGGATGAAATACCTTTATGAAACGTTCGTTTAACATCTCAACTATATTCGCCTCAGTGGATATCATTCACTGCAACCAGTATGCCCAGCAAAAAATCGCTTTCCGAATGAAGTTGCATAAATAGTAGTTTACCGTATATAAGTGACCTGAAAGATATATCCCTCTCAAAACAAAAAAAATTGCACACACATCTTCACCCCACGTGCCTTATAATTCATGTTTTGGTGAACTGTATTTTCGATGAATTGTCTTTCGGCTAACTGTTTTTCAGTGAACTCTCTGGATACCACCCATTCCTGATTTACAGCCTCGCAATGGGTTGTTTATGCCTTAGCAATTTAGTAACCTTTTATAATAGAGTGAAAGCTAAGTTGGATAAAGGGAATGGCTATACAATATCACTGGATTTTGCAATGCCATTTGACAGGATACCGCATGGAACTCTAAGGATAGTTGGGGGTTTCCCAGAATGAGTCAACGGACTCCAAAGAGATACCCGTGTAATAATAATAATAATCTAAACAGGTAGTCTCAGAAATGAATACCAAATATAGAAATAGTTTGGAAAATGGAGAAAAGAGTACTGCTAATAACGATGGCAATTATCTGTTGGATTTCTATTCTGGACATGGACTAGTCATTACGAATACTATCTTCCAACATAAAGATAGACACAAATTCGCAGAGAAAGACATAAGAAAAACCTCACTGACTACTTTATTGATGATGATGACATGCTAATTCAGGATTAAACAAAACAATCAAAGATCAGCTGCTTTCAGAAGTGAAATATGAACTTAAATATAAATATTATACAAGAAGAAATGAAAGATTTTTGATAACAAGAACTAAACCTTTTAGACTCAGTTGTAAAGTCTGAAGGAAATACTGATTTCATTGATTTAGCAAGGGAGGCATGTGGTGAAGTTGTTTGCAAGGATAGACAAATCCAAATTGACTTCATGGTTGATCTCAAGAAGTTAAATGGGCAACTATGGAAAAGAAGAAAATATAATGAAAGTTCCTAGTAAGTAACTCAACATGTCCCCTGAGAGAATACAGAAAAAAAATGTATTAAAGTTTGTGTAATGTAGCTAAACAAAGGTTGTGGGAATACTTTTTGTAAGAATACAGATAACATGAGGAAGAAAGGTGGCAAAATATTTGTTCTGAAGGCTACTGAAAAGCTTAAAAATGCAGGAAAGAGTACTGTAAAAGGAGTCAGATGATAACTTATACCAAAAAAATAAAAATCAAGATATTTTGTATGTCCAGCATAATTACTTGAAAGCAATGTTCCCTCTAAACTGTGCATATATGTCTGGCCATTCACATGTACACTAAATTGTTGCTGCACAGCTGTCAGGAGATTTAGTCATTTATTTTCTACACAAAGTTATATAGAGATTATACGTAATAGAATTTTTTTTTTTAAACTGTTTAAAACCAAAATTAGAATTCATATTGGTGGAACATTTTAATGAGAGAGCAAGAGATACAGGTTAGAGACATTTTTGTTTAAGAAAGATGAATAGCAGAAGTTCAACTGTTTTGATTGTCGAATGCCAATATGAAAGTGAGTAGTTGAGCAGTAAGCGGTGTTGAGTCTGGTCTGTGGGTACTTGTGAGAAGGTTTTGCTGGACTGTGTGACAAACTGTGTTAGAACAAGGAAAAAATTTTTGGTTGCAATAAAATTATTTGCATGACAGTAGTTCTGATGAATTAAGTTTCTTGACTTAATAATTAATTTTTTGGTATTGCAAAATAATAATTATTATGTTTAGTATCCTCATGAAGTCTAAAAGAAATGCAGAAGATGAATTAAAATGTAAATATTCTTATAGCTGTGTAGAAAAGTTAGAGGGAATGTTGCTTGAAGGACATAAATGAAACAAACAGTGAGAGAAAAGTGAAAGAAAATATTCAAGAGGAATGCAATCAGGAGTACATATCAATACTTAAAAAGTAGAAAAAGACATCATAAATTTGAAATATGATAAGACAGTGGGAGAAATTGATAAGTAAACAGAAATATGTAGGCATAAAAGTTATACCTGCATATCTAGAAGGTATAAAAGACTCCTAAAAGAGAAGAAGCTAAGATAAACTGTGGAAGCAAACCATGGTAAAGAACAAAGCTGGTCAAATTCAGGTCAAATAGTTGATAAATAATGAGAATATAACAAGGATCTGTATTTCGGTTTTGGAGATACATGAAAGGCATACAAAGGTACAAAGAAAATGACTGTTCAAAATGCAACAAATTATATGTTAATATGATATTAGAGGCAAACCCTAACTTATGTAAATCTGAACTTATGAAAATTATCCCAAACGAGTTAAGGAAATAATTTTGAATTTTTGGTTAGTGTATCCGCTCTCCAGCCAAAAGGTTGAGGGTTTGAATCCCGCCATGGGCATAGATGTTTGTGATTGTCTGTGGAAATACTACTGGTGGTGGTGGTGGTGGTGATGGGCAGTAGATGGCATTGCTGTAGTTGCAGTTAGTGGATTTGAGTGGTGGAGACAGATAGTTGTAGAGTAGGTGTCCTCCAATGAGTCTTTGGATTCCCTGGAGGTGTCACATAATAACAATATAATAATTAGTGTTGGCATGTGCTGTGATGGAATATAATCATGACTGAAAAAGAGGAAAATAACATAAATAACCTTTAAACATACTAATGTATTATATGTAGATATTGCAAACATTTAAGCAATAGGATGTAATAGGCAGGTAGGTTAAATTTGGCTCACATAAAATTCATGTTATATAAAGGTTTGCAGAAAGTAACTCTTGAGGTAGGTTTGTGTCTGTATGTAAGTTGTGAGTTAGTCAGAATTGAAGGAGATGCTGGAAAATGATTTGATGTTAAATCAGGTGCAAAACGATAATGCACCCCATCTATACTGTTCTTCATTATCTAACATAGACTAGTGTAAAATGGCATGAAACCTGGTATCGAAATTAGATATTTAACTAAGCTCATCTGGCATAAAGTAACAGTGTGACCTTCATATTCACATAATACATACCACAGACAATGTTAATTTATTAATAACAAAGATATTTTAATTTTGGTGTCTAATAAAACATCATTACTGTGGAGTGAAGAGCAATAACAATTTGAATACAAGTGAACAGTGAAATTTGTACATTACGATGGAAATGTTTTAGACATGTAGTCAGAGTAACTAGGATAAAACATTACTGGGATATATGTATATTTAATATAATTGAGAATCACAATTTCCAAAACTTTTGGAATAGAAAGGCAATCAGTAAAACTGCAGTTAGAACAATGCAGTAAGGCAGCACATTCTGTATGAATAATATTCAAATTTATAATTATGGCTATGCAGACGTTTGGTATTATCTCACAGGATCCCATGGCTAGCATTCTTACTTTCACGTCAATCTAGACCAGATTTATGACATTTGATAAGCAAAACATGGCTTTAAAAAATGTATTTTAATTCATCTTCCCATTTGACCAAAGTAAGACAAGTTACAGAAACATGGAACTTGGCAAATAAACACTAGGTAACAACAACAGGGCCTCTGTAGCTCAGTTGGCATAGATTCCACATGGTGTTGGATTACATCTGTATCTACAACACAGCAGCCATTCGTCAGAGTTCTTTAACTGGCTTGGATTTGATGGAAAAGGATTTTGCTCCTGGATCTTTTTTCTAATATGTCCCATACATTCTCAATGGGGTTCAGATCCAAGCTTTGTGGTGAGCAGAGATGATGGTGGAAGTCGCTGTCAGGCTCACTGAACCAGTACTGAACAATTCTTGCATGATGAATAGTAGCATTGTTGTTCATGATACAACGATAACCTGCTGGACAAGAAGTCAACATTGCAGGATGGAACTGATCTGCAACAATGTTCAGATATTCCTTGGAGGACACCCGACCGTCCAGTAACATCACGTGACCTGTTCCATACCAACAGAATAAGCCCCACGCCATGACACCTCCCTCCAGAACCTTGAGTTGTATTTACAAGACAAGCCGGGTTCATTGATTCATGGGACTCCTGACAAACTCTCTACCTACCATTGGTACAGAACAAGGTATACTATGACTCGTTGGACCACATAACTTTTTTCCAGTCTTTATGTCCAGTCATGGTGTTTCTGATACCACTGTAGACGAACTTTCTGGTTCTTTGCAGAAATAAGTGGTTTCCGTACAGGCATGCAACTGCCAATATTTCAACTTCCTGTGCATAGTTTGGTGAGATATAGGTCAGGAACAGACTTCATTAAATGCTTTGGTCAATTGCTGCAGATAGGAAGTTCTATTTGCCTGTACAAGCCTCCTTAGATGACAGCAATCTCGTTCATGACAGACTGTCTTGAACGAGATTTGCATGGAATATTTTTCCACTGATTAAACACCTGGGACATCTTGGGTTGTAGTTTCTAACTGGTTTCTCATCCCATGAGAAACTAGTTAGCTCTGCTGTTTTCAAAATCGGCCAGATGGCTACCCACAATAAGCTCATTAATGGACTCCAAAAGATCCTTTGTTTTTCCCATTGTGATCAACACTATTGACGATTACTGACTAGCAGCATTCTTAAATAATTGCCTAGAACATACAGTGATGCACATAAACCAAATATTTTGCATATACGATGCATGATGTTTACATATATCTGCATAAACTGGCTGGTATGTGTATTTTTAAAAAGAGAAACAATGCTAAAGCTGACCATAATTATCTAAAGATTCAAGTTGCATGTGTTTAATTTTCAAGAAATTCTGTGAATTTTTTTTATCAAAGAAACAGTGACCAATTAAAGAATGGAGAAGGTTAGTCTACAATTTAGAAATTTTGTAGGTATGACTGCCTATGGAGTTCTCAATAGGTTGAAGAGGGCAGACATTTATATAGTTTAGGTTCACCGTGGATTCTAGGAGTATCCTTTCTTTTAGAGAAACTCGTGCCATAGTTATATGAATTAGTTACATGAAAACACAAGGCAAAGGTAATATTTATTTGTTTATAAAGCCATATACTTCGGTCTGAAACTAATAGAACTCTCAAATATCAAACAATTATGAAATTAAATGGCTTCTCAGAAAGGACTACACAACATCTGTCTGACATCTACAAACCTAACAAGGAAACAGTACGTAGAGTTCCAATCCCATACATTGCAGGCATTTCCAAACCGATTTCTAGAATTCTGAAGAAATATGATTTAGTAGCTACTTTTATACCTATCAATAAACTCTTAACATATTTCCCATCTTCAAATGATAAACACTCTCTGATGTCTCTCCAGGATGTATACCAAATTCCTTGTGACTGCTGTCTATCCTACTTTGGACCAACTGGACACTCAACAGAACAGAGAATACAAGAACCCCAATCACACATTTACCACAGGAAATTCAATAAATCTGGATTGGCCCAACACAGAATAGACACAGACCACAACATTCTTTGGTCTGAAACACGCCTACTACATCGTTGTTGATACAAATTTGAACATTTATTTAATTAAAGAGAATGCCGAAGCCTTCAATGCCCAAACTTGAATTGGAATGACTGCTTATTGTTATCTAAAATATGGGAAAGTCTGATTACAATAATGCATCATTAAGTTTTTTTTTTAATACTTATTATTAAAACCAAGAATGGTATTTTATGAAGTCATAAGGTCTCAATAAACTAACAAGATGCTGTATCTATTGGGTGATCTGTAGAGTATGATATTATAAATTACACACACACATATTTTACAGTTATGATTAACCTTTTCCTCAGTTATAACACAGAGTTACTGGAAATATAATTTGTCTTTCTTTCTTTCTAGTTATTGGGTGATCAATATTTATAACAAATTATGGAGACAACTACCATGTTCAATTTAACATAAATCAAAATAATCACCCGATGCTTCAGCATTCATATCAAGGTTGTCATCTGGAGTAGATGAGCCTCAGTAGCTCAGTCAGTATAGACGAAGCCCTTTGGTTGGAAAGACCTGGGTTTGATCCCTGTCAGTGGCGTAAGGAACCTTTATCTGGTCTCTTTCGACGAAAGGCGAGTTAGCCAGGGGTAGGGTTTTTTTTTTTCATCTGGAAACTCAGGTTTTTCGTCCCCCAGAACAGGCAAACTGGCCCTGTGAACACACAGTCAGGAATAATTAAGATGGTCCCTCCAGCCATAGGTCTGATTTGTCAACTATGCCGGTCCCGAGTCCAGATAAAAATGGGAGGGGGGGGGGGGACTGAGATGGTGCTATATCTCCCATAAAAGGGGCTCATGGCCGTTGAATTATCATACTAAATAAATAAATCTGGAGTAGATATATATACATACATAGATTGATTATTTTGGTTTATACTAAACTGACATTATTCCTCAAGTACGATAGCTGTCTCCATAATTTATTATAATGAACTGATTCTAAGAGTCTTTGCATGGTATGTTCTGATTTTTATAGCTGCTTGATCAATGAAAGAGGTCTCATCTAATAAATAACCTGTTTAGTTTGTTTAGTTGACTTTTGGTAGCATTCCTACTAATCACAGAATGTGTATTTCAATTTCGAAGCAAATTCATTTTTCATAAGGTTTAGAGTCCAAAACAAGTGTAATGTTGGCACACAATGGCAACAACGTTGTTGTTTTTCAGAACTGCAAGGATTTTAGTTCTGAAAGTGGAATTTCAGTTCAAGGATGTTTGGCTCCAAAAATAACTTCGGCATCTTCAAAGCAAAATCTAATCTATTAGTCCCATTCCTAGAAAGATGACTAAGATTCTTTTCTATATTATGCAGAGTCTAAATAGAGAATGAATTTGAGGAACAGCAACATGAGGCCTGAAATAGAACATTTAGTTCAACTTCAGTTAATAGACAACCAGATAAATCAGAATCTATTTTTCCATGGGATGTTTGGTCATTGTTTTTTTTTTTTTTATAAAGAGAATGGTAAAATGAATGTTAAATATTTATGATTAAGATTGATAGCATTTTCCCCATGACCAATCAATGAAAGAGGTCTCATCTAATAACCTGTTGACACTGTTTAGTTGATTTTTGGTCAACTAAACTAATATAAATTTGGTCAATTTAAACTAATTGACTTCAGTTAATCAACAACCTATTAATTAATGTGAACCTGAATTGTAGGTTCACATATTCATCTTTTAATAAGCAAAATATTTTGTTTAAAAAGGACAAATCATCACGATAGTCATATGTTCATCAGAGAAAAATTACGAATTCAGGTAAGGTATTATGTATATCTAATAAGCTGTAGTAGAAAGTGGAATGAATTACACATAATCCCATAATCTTTAGACACACATACGAGGAGCAGGATAGAGATAGTTGTATAGCTTACTAATGACTATAGGGAAAATCAAACTATAATTAGATAATTTATGTGGGCACTGCATGAATTACATGTACATTAATGGTGTGCTAAGTGAACAAAAAACTTCAGAAACATATGATTATCAGTTTCCTTTAATAAGCAAAATATTTTGTTTAAAAAGGAGAAATCATCATGCTAGTCATAACCCAGTTCTTGCTTTTAGAGAAAAATTTACTGGAGTTAAATTTTTAAATGAATAAATTTCTTAAATTATGAAAAAGCAATTATATTCATTGCAAAATAATTTACTCACAATTTTTCTAGCATTTTAATCTTGCTTTGAACAAGTGAAGCCCTCTTTGCATTGTACCTAAATTTGTCAATAAACTCCTAAAATCACAGAATACAAAAATTATATATATGTATATATAATATATGTATGTGTACATGCATGCATGCACACGTGCACAGAACAATAATAATAAAATACAGAAATTACAATCAGATTATTATACACTATATAGATAATCAGGATTGTGAATCTACTTATAGCTTTCCCTTTATAAGCCAATAATTAACATGCTAAGAAAGCAAGATTTTGAAAAGATACTGAAATTACTAGTAAAATGATAAAATAAGTTAACTTTAAAAAATGGCACTTTTCAGGTTCAACAACATAAAATTTCTTAAATGATATTTCAAGCTGTTATCAAAAACTAACTGCAAATCAAAAGAAACTGTTTAGTCATAAATTAAATTCTGGGTAGTTTATAATTTATTTGATTAAAAAGACCCAATGAATTATGTAAGCTCAGAGCATACAAGTAATGTCTCATTAATAAGAAATGTTTTTCAACAGGTGTTCAACATGTTTCAACGTGGCACCTTAGGCAGGATAGTGATAACATTAAAAAATTAATAATAATTATGTAGTATTGATATAAATAAATGGAACATAAAACATATAGCTCAGCAATATATATATATATTGCTGATGTGTGTGCATGCCATTCAAATTCAACTTTACAAATGCAGAACTTTTCTAGAAATGACAATACTACTGATGAAATAAGAGAATTTCATTATTGCCCATTCCTGATATGAACCCTCAGGGAAGGGTGCACAGGATACAATAATAGCATTTATTACTGTTTAGTGATATTCTGAACCTTTAAGTTCAGAATACCATCGAGTATGCAAATATATAAGCAACCTTCTTTATGATATAAGAAGATACCCACATTTATGAACTGTTTTGTGGCTACAGTTGATTTAAATTATGTTAATCGACAGCAGGCATTTATTTTATTAATTAGTGAAGATAATGATATCATGAACCTCTAAGCATGGAGATGAAAGGAATGTGCAAAAAAGACCAAATTTGATTAAGCTGAGGAATAATGACGTCAACAAGACTGATGACAATCCCAGCCCACAAAATCACCAATCAGATCATCATAAAATAACTTTCAGAAAGATAGGAACATGGAACATCAGAGGAGTCCTGTAACCTGGGAAACTAGACATAATACAGAATGAAATGGAAGACAATAAGATACTAATCTTAGGGTTGACAGAAACTCACTGGAAAGAACGTGGTCATTTTACAATACATAAGGGAAAGGTGTTTTTCTCAGGTCCAGACAATAACAGTGAAAAGGGAGTTGTCATCATTGTTAATAGAAACATAAGTATAAAGCAGTAAAAGGATACAACCCAGTCAATAACAGAATCATAACAGCAAGATTAAACACTAACCCAATTCCAACAATGCTAATACAAGTTTATGCACCCACATCAAATGCAGAAGATGAATTAAGTGAGAAATTCTACAAAGACCTAAATGAAACTATGCATACAATACCAAGAAAGGATATTTGATTAATTCTAGGAGACTTCAATGCTAAGGTGGGATCCAATGCACATGATGATCATTTAAATGGAATCACTGGAAAATATGGACTGAAAATTAGAAACGAACGAGGAGAAAAACTATTGGAGTTCTACATTGAAAGGGAATTAGCAATCACTAACACAATAGACAAACAGCACAAGAGGAGACTATACACATGGGTAGCACCTGGAATCGATGTAAGAATCAAATCGACTATATTTTAATCGACAGGAGATGGAGGATACTAATCAATAACATCAAAACACTGCGAGGTGCAGACTGTGGATCAGACCATCAATTATTAATCTCTAATTTAAAGATCCATCTGAAAGCAAACAAGAATAACAGCAACAAAAGATATGACTTTTCACAAATGGACAACAAATTTACGATGGATATTGAAGCAAAGCTCAAGAAACAAAAAAGCACAAAGGAAAAAGCATTGAATCACATTGGACACACCTAAAAATTGCAAAATCTGCAGCCAAAAACATCCCAATAAAAAAGAAGAATGGCAGTCCATGAATTACAAAAGAAACCCTAGAACTAATTGCAAAAAGGAAACAAATTAAAACAACAGATTGGCAAAACCCAAATTACCTGAACCTGAATAAAGCTATTAAGAAATCTTGTCAAAAAGATAAAAATAGCTATATCCGAAATATCTGTAAAGAAATAGAAAGACACTCCAACTCTAATGAAACAACGGATTTATCCAAGAAGGTTATGGATATAACCAAAAAATTCAAACCAAAACTTAATATAATTACGGAGGAAAACGGCAAGATCTTAAATGATACTAATGACATAACCAGATGTCAAGAATCAAGAGTTGGTTGCTGATGATCTTCTCCATAATTTTAGAAAGAACAGAAGTGAGAACAATTGAACAGTAGTTTGTTGGTTGACTTTTATCACCTATCTTTGGGATGAGCTGGATGTGGACCTGCTTCTATGTTCTAGGGTAGATGTGAGTTGAATAGAATCGATTGAAGAGGCAACACAGGACAGATGTTAGTTCTGGGTCACAAACTAGATGCCTTGTTTGTGTTCAGATTATTGAAGATTATTCAGATTTCTTTTTGTCGGAAGACTATGGGCAACATGAATCAAGCCATTCAGGCAGTATGCAGGGAATTTTGCCCAGGTCATTAATCCAGGAATTTCAAGAGAAGAGTAATGCTAGTAAGCTGGTCTTGCCTTTAAGTGAAGTAACTATAGCACCATCAAGATGTGAGAGTAGTGGAAACCTGGGCGGCAGAAGTTGTACCAATGGCTTTGATATGGGACCAGGAGTGACTGCCATTTTTTGCAGGAGGTGAGTTTGTAGCATTTGACACTTTTTTTGAGAACAAAGATTTGGATGGTAGCTCAGAATATGGAGTGGAATAAGGGATGAAAATCTTCATTCCTGTGAGGATGATTTCTGTTATTTGGTCTGAGTAGGTGTTTGGATCAGAAGAACTGAAGCAGCAGTAGGACCATGGGAAGGAGGAATTCATTGTCTTCCAGCTACATGTCTCAATTTCTGTTTTAATTCACACTCATATTTTCTTTTCTCTTCTGTTTTATGCAGTTTGTTAATATTGTATCTCAGCTGATTTGTATATGATGAAAAATATTTACTGTTTATTTTAACCTTAAGAATTGCACTGATCAGCAAATGGCCATTATCACACTCAGCTTCTCTGAGGCTCTGGATATTCTGAATGCAATTCCTGTCTTTTAATGATTATGATATAGTCTACTTAAATGAATCTCTGTCCATCAGGAGATTCACGTTTGTTTGTGCATATTCTTCCTCATAAACCTAGTACTGCTTATTATTAAATTTCTGGATGCAGCCAAATTAATTAAGCTTTCTCCATTAATATTTGTATCTTCATAAAAGCATTGGTTCCCAATAATTTTATACATATATTTCTTCTCTTCCAAGTTTTTTTCTGTATATGTCATTAATTCTTAGGAAGGATGTGGGTTCACTACCACAGTGAAAACCATATTCTGAGTTCAGGAAGATTTGGGATTTATAAAGTTTTACAAGTTCAATAGAAGATAAGTACTGTTTTGGAAGAAAAAAGTAAAAAAAAAAGTTTTGTGTGCATATACCAGAATAAGTGAGATGTGAAAGTCAACCAACAAAAGAAAACTTATCTAGATTGATGATCAGAACTTCTTTCTTCCCAAGAATTAGATGGGGCTGTGTTTTGAAAGCAATGAGATTCATTGGGTTCTTTTAATCCCACTTGAACAGGGTGAAAGACAACCATGATGCCAGTCCCAAGCCTGGATAAATAGGTGAGGACTGAGCAAAGAGCTAGTCACCCATCCTCATAAAAAAGTGCTTTGCTATGGAAACCAGGACCACAGAATTATCTGACCAAAATGCAATACTAAATGAAGGCAAACTGTTGAGAATGACATCCCCAAGCGAGAGCTCTTAAGGAGAAACTAGGAAATTGAGGAATACAACAGAAAATTCAGACAAGACACAAAAACCAAAAGAGACATATAAACTATTGTTTGGAGCCAAAACAAAACAATAATGCGAATTGGATGTTGGAATAAGCAAGACAAAATGGAATGGACAGGGATTGATCCAGTTGAGTTCAGGAGAAACAATAATGTATGCTGGAAACAAAGATGAGCATAGTGCATATGCAAAAGGATTGGCAATAATGATGTTCATTAAAGCAAGAGCTGCGATGACAGAACAGAAACCAATTACAGAAAGATACATAAAAGCAAGATTTAACTCGAGATTCTCTAAAGTGACAAATATAAATGTATACGCACTAACTAGGTAATGCAGATAAAAAAGAAAAAATGTGAAGTTTATGATATATTACAAAAGACAATAGATGACACAAATCCTAGATATATTATTATAGTAATGGAGGATCTATGTGCTAAAATAGGAAACGATCGTACAGGTAGAGAAATGATAACGGGAAAAGACGGTAAAGGAAATATAAATGAAAATTATATTATATGTGTGTGTGTTTATAGGAAATTATATGTAATTAAGCGGTAATTAAGTCACTGTACTTAAAGGAAGTTTATATGTTAACTTATTGGTTAAACGAATGATTATGTGCATAGTTGTGATATAGGGAACTATTATTTGTTTAAGTCAAGTTAGTCATCATCAAATTCCTGACATATACCCTCAAGGGGTGTACAGGATATGATAGTACTACATGAAAAATTTACATCATTACCAACTTCCTATCTACAATTTTCCTACAAACCAGTCTGTTACTTGTCAAGACTCCAATATTATTATTATCATCAGATCTTATATTTCTATCGTCTAAGGCACATTGTACCGTATCAATCCACCTATATCTTGGTCTTCCTCTGGGTGGTTATCCAGCCAACCTGGCAGAGAACACTTCTTTTGCTAATCTTTCCTAGCCCATTCTGTTTAAGTGACCATACCACCTGAGATTAGCTCTGTTAACGCATTCCTGGATGCCGGGAATGTCAAGTATTTTCCTAATATCCTCGTTTTTAATATGATATTGCCATTGATGCCATCTGTTCACACCACTAATCTTTCTCAGAACTCTCATATCTGCGGTCTCTAGTCTTTGGTCAAGTGTTTTTTACTTCTGATTCAGCTCTCAGATCCATAAGTTAAAACTGGTTGACCACTGTCTTGTATACAGCTGATTTAGTTTTCTCACTAATTTCTCTCTTATTCCATATGAATTTATTCAATTGACTTCCTAACATACCAGCTTTGTTGATTCTGTTGTCAATTTCCATATTTAATTTACCTTCTTCACTAAAAATCGTGCCTAAGTAGCTGAAATGTTTTACTTGTTCCACAGGTTCTCCGTTCGCAACACAGTTGACATTTTCAACAATTCTACCTATTTTCATTGTCTTTGTCTTTTTAATGCTGACCTTCATACCATATCTATTACAACAGTTATTCAATTAAGTCAGGGACACTTGCAAACTTGTAGCGGTTTTATTTAGAAGTATAACATCATCCGTAAAGCAAAGAGCTGACATTGACATCTCCAATTCTGATATCATGTTTAATACCACTTTCCTTCATAATGTGATCCATATAGATAATGAATAACAGAGGGGATAATGTATATCCTTGTCTCATACCAGATTAACATTAAACCATCTTCCTGTACTTCTTTCAATTCTAACTGCCAACTTACAACTCAAATACAGACTAAGTATTGCTTGATATAATGACCCATTGACACCATATAACTGTAGCATATTGAATAGCTTCTCTCTTGGCACCTTGTCATATGCCTTTTCCAAATCGACAAAACTTAAATACAGATCTTTGTTATATTCCCATGCTTTCTCAACTATTTGTCGTAAAGTGAAGATTTGATCCTGACAGCCTCTATTTAGCCTGAATCCAGCTTGTTCATCACCAAGCTTTTCTTCCACAATTCTTCTCAAGTATGCTTGCATAGATCTTGCTAGGAACACTCAGTAGGGTGTTCCTGGCAATTAATTCTCAGTAATTCTCACATTCAGTTTTACTTCCCTTTTTATATATGGGTACTATGAGAGCTCTACTCCAATCATCAGAAATTTGTCTCTCTGTCCAAGCTTTCTGAACTATGCAGTGCAGCCACTGTATGACTTTTATATATGGCCACTGTATGACTTCAGGTTATCATTTCTGGTTGAATATCATCTACTCCTGCTGCCTTTCCACATTTCAAGCATTTGATGGCTTTTTCTACTTCAAGTATGGATATGTATTCCTGACTGTATGCCCGCTGAGTGTTTTTTACCACTGTGCTATCACTGCTTGTTTCATTTAGTAATTTTTCGAAGTAATTACTCCATACTTCAAGGATATCTTTTTCTCCTGTTTTCACGTAACCTTT
Organism: Typopeltis vanoorti; assembly: GCF_054136105.1. Taxonomy (NCBI): domain Eukaryota; kingdom Metazoa; phylum Arthropoda; class Arachnida; order Uropygi; family Thelyphonidae; genus Typopeltis; species Typopeltis vanoorti. Next base: position 151,110,432 of record NC_143552.1, on the reverse strand, counting down.
ATCATCTCTAACTCCTTTTACAGCACTCTTTCCTCCATTTCAAAGCTTCTTCAACAACTTCTTGATATTTATTTTCTATCTTCTTGCCAAAGTCCTCCGATGATTTTTGCAAGAGCACAAGCTGACTTATTTGCCATGAACTTTTGATATGCTTTCTTCTTTTGCTTCACTGCCTTTTTATTTCCTGTGTCCACCATGGAGTTCTGATTTTTCTATCCTTGCAGACAACCTCACCACATGCCTCTCTGGCTGAATCAATCAGGGTTTTCTTTAAGGCTTCCCACTGAATCTCAAAGGTTTCTGTTCTCAAACTGTTTCGTTTTTTTCTTCAATAATCTTTGTGTATTTTTGTCTACAGTTCACATCTGAGAGCTGCTCAACTTTTATTCGCTTTAAAACTTTCTTACATGTTATTCTTTTCAATATGAAATTCAATTTTATCCTGCTCAAGACTAAATAGTGATCACTTCCTGCAAATCCTCTGTACACTCTGGTGTCCTGCACCAGGGAGAAAACATCATATTAACAATAACGTAGTGAATGAGGCTTTTCTTATTCCTTGCCTCTTCTCTCCATGTGAATTTGTGCACATTTTTATGTTTGAACATGGTGTTAGTAATAACCAGTCCATGTCCTGAGCAGAAATCCAACAGATATTTGCTATTATTATTAGTTTTGCTCTTTTCTCAAAATTTTCTGAAAATATTTTTGTATGTCTGACAATCATTTCCTACTCTGCTATTTAGATCCCCAACAAGGACCAACTTTTCCTTTTTCATTGTGTCAGTTGCTTTTTCTAAAGCATCAAAAAATTCCTCCACTTGTACCTTAGTAGAACCTTCTGTGGGACCATAGGCACAAATAAGTCTCATTGTCCACTTCTCCATTCTCATATTTGCCCACATTACTCTACTTGAGACTGACTGCCATTCAAGAAGATTAGCCTCGTATTTTGTGTTGAATACAATGGCTACTCCTTCTTTTTCTTGATTGTCATTTCCCGAATATAACATTTTGTATTTATTGTTCAGAAAGATCTCGCCAGTTTTTGTCTTTTTTTGTTTCAGTCACCCCTATTATGTCGATCTGGTACTTATCTAATTCCTCAGCTAGCTGCATTTCTTTGCTATTCAGGCTTCTTATGTTGATAATACCAATCTTTAACTCTGGTGATGTTGAGTTGGGGTGTGCTTTCAGATTTGTTCCAGTAGCTGACTTTTAGCTGTTCACCCTGGTTCCCTGACGAAAACAACGGGGGTCTTGTTTAACCGGGCGACGCCCCAGCCGGCATGAAATTTTGTCATGTTGTACCATCATTTTCTATATTGGTTTAAGCCAATAAGAATCCAATTTGGTCGGCTAAATCCCAAATTGCCAGCCCATCCTCATTCTTTCAGTATCCAGGTAGATACCCAACAGGGTGCACCACGAGAAGGTGAGGATGGGACATTAGGTCAGAAGCCCTGGTCAGTTTTCCGCATTCCTTTAAAGGCTATATGGAGGTCTCGTCTCAGTTATACAGCTTTGACCCTTAAGCGCCCCAGTCAAGTTAGTTGGTATTGTAAATTAAGTAAACTAAGCAAAGAGTGTATTGAGAATTTGGATGTTAATATTGCTTTCCTAGTAAGTGAAAGGGTTTAGAGAGAGATTAATTCTATAAATTATATATATATATTTAGTTTAATCCTTTATCCAAGTGTAAGCAAACAAAGTTTGCACCTGAAGTGTCTTCAGGACTCATGGCAAAGGTGGACTAAGTTCTCATCACTTTCCTTAGTATCCTATAATGCAAAGCACATCTCCTTGTATACACAAAGAGATTAATTCTCTTATTTGTATATGAATTGTACTACCTTATTTTGCTTAGAATAAAATGTTTTGTAACTACCTTGCCTGTTCTCTAGCCAATGCACTATCTTCAAAAAAATTAGTAACCCATGCATATTAAATTTTGATGAACTACAACTTACATTAAGGTAAATTTGGGAATAGTTAAAATTTCCTCTTTTCCTCACCTAACACTCAAACTATATTAATTCGATCAAAATGGTACAGTCGATAAAAAAATAAATTTTTCTGGTTGATTTCTGCAGGAGTTGGTAAACCGCATATATTAAACAGGCTTACAATTTTAGGCCTGTTTAATGGTAAGGGGGGGGGGGAGGTTTACAGAAATTAGACTTGGAGGAATTAACTTTTAAGCAGATTAATGTCTTATCTGTGTGGTGTTCATAGAAGTTAAAGCACAGTAAAACTTAAGATAATACAAAGGCACAGTCATCGACCACGACAAACTATCTAAATAGGATATATATTTTTTTTTTTACAATAATGCAACCGACATGTGTACAATACATAAAGAATTAAGAAAAATGCAAGAAAAGATACGAGATAAAAGATAAGAAAAGAAAAGTTTACAGAAAACCTACTAAATAAAGCAGAAATTGCAGCTAATATACAGCATCACTCCTATCTCAGTATCTCCCATAATGCAAAGCACATATCCTTGCGGATATGTGTAATGCTATGCATTAAGGCAAGGGCCACCCACTACTCATACCGGTTTCGACCTTTATTGAGGTCTTGTCAGTGGGAGCCAGGCCCAGTAGTGAAGACACAAAGGCAGAAGCAATAAGAGCTCATCCTAACCTATAGGAGTTGCCAAAGGGTGTACAACCTTATTATTAAATTACTCCAGTTTCAGAGAAAGGTGTTGAGAGTTTATTTTTCACTTGGTTAGACTATAATTAAGTTTAGTTTAATCCTTTATCCAAGTCTGAGCAAACAAAGTTTGCGCCTGAAAGTATCTTCAGGACCGGGGTAAGCTAGTAAAAAAAGGACTGGGGTAAGGTTGTACTACCTTACCCCAGTCCTGAAGATACTTTCAGGCACAAACTTTGTTTGCTCAGACTTGGATAAAGGATTAAACTAAACTTATTACCCGAAAAAGAAATTCAAATACCAGAAAGAAAAGAGAAAATATTAAAAATAGACACCAAAGAAAAAACAAAGTGAAATACAAAAAAGATGGTATGCCAAATTAACTATTAAAAGCAGACATAGATTTAACGCTGAATATACTCTATTCATTTCTTAACCAAATATGGATGCAGGAAGAATGGCCAGATGAATGGAATATCGGGCTTCTTCTTCCTCTGCATGTTTATCCCACTTCCAATGCGGGGTCCACATGCTACATTTTGATGCGACCTTTGTTAGTACAACCCCCCCAACTGGCTTGTTGCCAGGCCTGCCACCTGGGGTGGGGGGGGGAGATGTATTTCTGACTATAGCAGCATATGTTCATGGGGCCGGTTTGCCTGTTCTGAGGGATGAACAACACAAGTTTCCAGGAGGAGGGGAACCCCTCTACCTCTGTATGAGACTGGCTAACTCACCTTTAGTCAAAAGATACCAGATAAAGTTTCCTCATGTCACCAACAGAAATCGAACTCAGGTCTTTCTGACCAAAGGGCTTCATCTATACTGACTGAGCCTATGGAGGAAATATTGGGCTACTGAATCAAAATACCAATAAAAGGAGATTTAACTGACTGCAATAATTAAAGAGGAATATCATTATTAAAAACACAAGTAAAATACTAACAAGAATAATATTAGAACAGAATAAAAAAAGAAACAGACCAAAAGCTAAGAGAAACACAAGCAGGATTTTAGAGTCAACAGGTCATATAGAGATCAAACAGCAACACTAAGAAATAATAATAGAACAGTCAATCAATAGAATGGCAAATCTTTATATCACCTTTGTTGATATAAAGTTATTGTTATACAGCATAAAGTTATACAGCACTGACAGAGAAGCAATACGGAAATTAATGTCATATTATAGTATACTACGTAAAATTATGAAAATAGTTAAAAGAAGCCCTGACTGTTGGATTAAGAATAAATAAAATGAAAACAAGACATAGTACTAGATGGTCAAATTTTAGAAACAGTAGAGAACTTTAATTACTTAGGATCAATAATAAATAAACAGGGAGGAGCAGAGAAAGATATAAAATCCAAGATACTGGGAGCACAGATAATTGTTAACGTTAGGGGAAAATATGAAGATCAAAGCAAATAGGCTTAAAAAACAAAATCAGGTTATTTAATACAAATATCAAATCAGTTTTACTCTATACATCAGAAACATGGACAACAACAACAAAAGCAATTAAGAGGAAACTGCAGCTTTGTAAATAAATGTTTAAGAAGAATTCTACAAATAAAATAGCAAGAAAAGATATCCAATAGAGTTATGGCAAAAAAAACTAAACAAAAAACAGTAATGTATGACATCAATCAGAGAAAATGGAGATGGATAGGACATGTACTAAGAAAACCAGAAAAGGACAAAGAGAAGAGTGGAATCCGCAAGGAAAGAGGAAGAGAGGTAGACCAAAGATCAGATGGCAAAGAGGAGTAGAAGACCTCAGAAAGATTGGAAAGATCTGGACAGATAAAGAGAGAAGCACAAAGCAGAGTCAGATGGAGATCTATGGTTGAGGCCCAATGGAGTGAAGAGAAATAAGTGAAAAGAGTGAGAAGATCAGTGTTTAAAACAATGTTAATTAGTAGTTCTTGAAGCTTGAATATACTGAGATGGGATACACACACACATATATCCTATCTCAATATTGAAGCTTTTGTAGCAACGATGCCCTTCAGTTGGAAAGACCTGGGTTCGAATCTTGTCTAAGATGCTAAGAATCTTTTCAACTGAGGATGAGTTAGCCAGTTTCATAGGAGGGTGGCAGGGTTTTCTATCTGGAAACTCAGAAACTGAAGTTTTTTATCCTGTAAAATAGGCAAAACCAGCCAGAAGAAAGCATGAAATTTACAAATATAGCAGACCACACAGACAGAATTAACAATCCTCTCAGAAGCAGGTTATAAGAAGCCAAGTTACTTGGCTATGACAGGCCACTGAATATAATACAAAAGGGAAGATGCAATGGTACATACAATGGTACTACATGCTTAAGATTGTTATTTTTTTACCACCTGATTAAATATTTAGGATTTATTTATTTTTTTACCTGCACATGAGCTCTATATTGCAACTGTGCTTCATATTCTCTTTCCTGGTGCTTTAACTTTTCGTTCAGTGTTCTTATAAAATTGCTATAGTTCCCACGATAACTATCAATAATAAATGAATGAAAGTGAAGAATGTCTGTGGCAACAGTATCAAGAAACATACGGTCATGTGATACTGTAAGAAGTGTAGAGCTCCATGTCTGAAAGGAAATTAGAACACTGAATTACAAGACAAGAACAAAGTTAAATCAAAACTGTATATTAAATGTAACTAATGATCTATTTTTTAGTGCCCTAATACTGATAACATTTAATAATGATAATAATAATTCAATTGAAACCGATTTTTTTAGTTGTACCAAAACATTGGAACAATTCCAATCAGATAACATCTGCAATGTTTTATTTATGTAGAAAATTTAGTGGCACAAATTCTCTTTTGATATTAAAAAATTACTGTTATAGGATAGACAATATGAGAAAAGCATGATGCTGACTCATTCCCATTCTTTCAGAAGCAGTCTCAATTATTACTATGCTTTAGCATAGTAATAATTGAGACTGCTTCTGAAAGCATTTTATCATAATATAATTATAATACGATGTAGAACATTTAAAAGGAATTATATCATTATCAAGTCATTATATTATTAGAAAATATTTTGAACTATTTGAAATGGTGAATTTAGATCACCAATAATCTAAATGTTCCCTTAAAGTGTCCAGTAAATGACATATGTATATATGACATTTATGGCAGTACCTTACCAAGAGAAATAAATTACCCTCATAAACGGGACTTCCTGGAATGATTCTTGTGCTTTTTGGATGATGTTTCTCTGCCAAACAACTAGCAGTATGACCTAATGAAGACCTATACAATTTGGTGCAAAAATAATCACGAAACAACTAACATTACATGTTTTGTTGTTCTGTTAAATACAGTGTCAGATTATAGATGCTTAACTTGTCCTGTCAAGGACAACTTAATGTCATTTAAGATGTCTTCACAATGCATTAACTATTATCACTACTACTACATAGGCATCTCTATGGAGTGCATGCCATAAAGAAGAGAAAAATATGTAGTGAAAGATTTCAAAAATGACACATAGTCACCAAAGGGAATGAAATAAGCAAACTATCTTGCAAAAAATGTGCGAGTTGATGACTTTTGGAACACTGTCTATTCAAGAGAAAATACTCATCCACTTTTATGCAGTGGGTAAGCTAGAGCTTTTGCTGCCTGGGGAGGTCCCTGAGTTTGTCGCCTCTCTCAATACACACCACAAATACTACAAAAAGTCAAAACGACGTATAAGGAAATAAATTAAAACACTATGTTTATCTTTGAAGCAAAACTTTAATTCCAACATTCTAAAATGTTATTTTTCTTGCTTTTTCTTTAGCAAAATCGATGACATTGTCGAAGTCTATTTCATCACTCAGTTGCTGTTCTATATACAGTGATTCTTAATCAACTTGAATTAAAAGGTAAGAATCACCTTGAAGTTGATTAAGGTAATTCTTAATCAACTTTAATTTAGAAAAACTCCTCTCACAACTAGCAACACTTACAGCAATTGTGAGGAAAATTTGCAGTAGTATTATAATATTTGGAACTGAGTTCTTGAGACTGTATTTTAGAATAAACTACAAAAGTTCAAGGGAATGTTCTTCCACGTCTCTGTTTCGTCTTGCATAGCAGCAACAGAAATAAAACTCTAAAGTCTTTTTCTCTCAACAAGGAATTCTTCCTTATTAATGTCATCGTGATCATGATTTAGTTAACATCCGTATTTATCATTCAAAAAATTCGATGGAGTAAAGAAGGAAATGACGTGGTGATTTCTTGAAATAAGAAAAAGAAAGATTTCAATAATAACTAATAATTAAATAAATAAGAAATAACAGGGATAAATAAATCCCTTTTAAAATGTTAGTTTATGTAGTCTGCATGCCTTAAAAAACTGTAATACTCATAACAGTTAGAGTAACACATTTTTTCTGAGGTGAGTTAGAGTCTAACTTACCTCAGAAAAACAAAGAAGAACGATGTAAAATCACAAAGATATTACATGCACTTAACAAGCTCAAATTATAATAATCTGAGGCTTAGTTACCATCACCACTCGACAGACTAGCAGGCATTTTCGCCGCAGCTCCCTGATGGCCTTAAATGTGCAGCAGTATGAAAGATTTATTTAAATCTAAACTCTAGACTAAACATATACATAAACAATACAATAAATATTTTTTCAACAGTTTTGATAATGATCCAATGGATATAAATGCGTAACAGATTAAAAAACTGATGATGAGGGCAATTATCAAAGCTGGGAAATGGACAATGAGATTTATTTGTGCCTATGGTTCCATACAAGGCTTTACTAAGAAGAAGTGAAAGAATTTTTCAAGTGAAGATGACAGAAAAAGGAAGGAAGATGACAGAAAAAAAAAGAAAAGAAAAGATGGTCTTGCTGGAGATCTAATCAGCAGAGATGACAAATTAGTTACTACTAATACTGTAAATGACAAAATAGTCACAAGGATGCACACAAATTCACATGGAGAAAAGACACAAATAAATGAGAAATATCTTATTGTTGATAGTGATATCTTGAGATGGTTTCAGTATGCAAAAATATACAAGGGATGTGAAATAGGAAGTGATTATTATTTAGTTTTCAACAGAATACAACTGAATATGTAACGAAAAGTGTGTGAGAAAGTTTTAAAAAAAATCAGTAAAGCACCTTTCAGCGGTAACTGTAGATTCAAACATACAAATATTATTCAAGGAAAATAAAAACAAGAATGAAACCTTCAGGTTTCCAGGGCAGATTGAGTGAGTCAGAAAGGCATGTCATGAGCTGTCTGCAGAGACAGAAAAAAGTCAGAACTCCATGGTGGATTCAGGAATATGGAGAAAAATGTAAAATGACAAAGCAATATATAAAAGTAGCCAAACATGAGGAAATTTTGATAACAACATACAAAATAAGTAGAAAGGCAGAAAAATGTTCTGGAGATTATTAAAAAAAAAAGCTCACATATGGAGGAAAAGGTACTGTGAAAGGAATCAGAGCTGATGAGGGTGATAATGAAAACTGAAGATAAAGAATTCCAGAAGCTGGAACAATTACTTTACACATTGCCAAATGAAATAAGACATCACAAAACAATCAGAGGAAATATTCAAGAGGATTGCAATCATGAATATATATTCATACTTGAAGTAGTGCTTAAGGATCAAAGCTGTATAACTGAGTGGACACCTCCACATAGCCTTTAAAGGAATGCGGAGAACCGAACAGGGCTTCTGACATAATGTCCAATCCTCAAATTTTCGTGGTGCACCCTGTTGAGTATCTACCTAGATACTGAACAAACGAGGATGGGCTGGCAATTTGGGATTTAGCCCACCAAATTGTATTCTTATTGACTTAAACCAATATACAAAATGATGGTACAACATGACAAAATTTCATGCCGGCTGGGGTGACAGCTGGTTAAACACGGTCCCTGTTGTTTTCGCCAGGGAACTAGGGCGAACAGCGAAAAGTCAGCTACTGGAACAAATCTGAAAGCACACCCCAACTCAATATCACCAGAGTTAAAGATTCGGTACTATCAACATAAGAAGCCTGAATAACAAAGAAATGGAACTAGCCGAGGAATTAGATAAGTACCAGATCGACATAATAGGGGTGACTGAAACAAAAAAAGACAAAAACTAGTGAGATCTTTCTGAACAATAAATACAAAATGTTATATTCAGGAAATGACAATCAAGGAAAAGAAGGAGTAGCCATAGTATTCAACACAAAATACGAGGCTAATCTTCTTGAATGGCAGTCAGTCTCAAGTAGAGTAATGTGGGCAAATATGAGAATGGTGAACTGGACAATGAGACTTATTTGTGCCTATGGTCCCACAGAAGGTTCTACTAAGGTAGAAGTGGAGGAATTTTTTGAGGCTTTAGAAAAAGCAACTGACACAATGAAAAAGGAAAAGTTGGTCCTTGTTGGGGATCTAAATAGTAGAGTAGGAAATGATTGTGAGACATACAAAAATATTTTGGGAAAATTTGGAGAAAAGAGCAAAGCTAATAATAATGGCAAATATCTGTTGGATTTCTGCTCAGGACATGGACTGGTTATTACTAACAACATGTTCCAACATAAAAATGTGCACAAATTCAAATGGAGAGAAGAGGCAAGGAATAAGAAAAGTCTCATTGACTATGTTATTGTTGATAGTGATGTTTTCTCCCTGGTGCAGGACACCAGAGTGTACAGAGGATTTGCAATTGGAAGTGATCACTATTTAGTCTTGAGCAGGATAAAATTGAATTTCATATTGAAAAGAATAACATGTAAGAAAGTTTTAAAGCGAATAAAAGTTGAGCAGCTCTCAGATGTGGACTGTAGACTAAAATAAACAAAGATTATTGAAGAAAAAATGAATGAGTTTGAGAACAGGAATCAAACTTTGGAGATTCAGTGGCAAATTCTGAAGGAAACATTGATTGATTCTGCCAGAGAGGCATATCGTGAGGTTGTCTGCAAGGATAGAAAAATCAGAACCCCATGGTGGACACAGGAAGTTAAAGAGGCAGTGAAGGAAAAGAAGAAAGCATATCAAAAGTTCCTGTCAAATAAGTCAGTTTGTGCTGTTAGAGAATATACAGACAAATGTAAGAAAGCTAAATAGTGTGTAAAACTAGCTAAAGAAAAGTCATTGGAGGACTTTGGCAAGAATATAGAAAATAAATATCAAGAAGGTGGCAAAATATTCTGGAGGTTGTTGAAGAAGCTTAAGAATGGAGGAAAGAGTGCTGTAAAAGGAGTTAGAGATGATAAAGGTGACATGAAAACGGGAGAAAAAGATATCCTTGAAGTATGGAGTAATTACTTTGAAAAACTGCCAAATGAAACAATCAGTGATGACAGTACAGTGGTAAAAAACACTGCACAGGCATGCAGTCAGAAATACATATCCATACTTGAAGAAAAAGCCATCAAAGACTTGATGGCTTTGATAGCTTTTTCTTCAAGTAGCCATCAAAGACTTGAAATGTGGAAAGGCAGCAGGAGTAGATGATATTCGACCAGAAATGCTGAAGTATGGTGGTATAAAAGTCTTACAGTGGCTGCACTGCATAGTTCAGAAAGCCTGGTCAGAGGAACTAATTCCCGATGATTGGAGTAGAGCTCTAATAGTACCCATATATAAAAAGGGAAATAAAACTGAATGTGAGAATTACAGAGGTATTTCCATACTGAAGTGTTATTGGCAAGATCAATGCAAGTATACTTGAGAAACCGTTGAAAAGAATTGTGGAAGAAAAGCTTGGTGAAGAACAAGCTGGATTCAAGCCAAATAGAGGCTGTCAGGATCAGATCTTCACTTTATGACTAATAGTCGAGAAAGCATGGGAATATAACAAATATCTGTATTTAAGTTTTGTCTATCTGGAAAAGGCATATGACAAGGTGCCAAGAGAGAAGCTATTCAATATGCTGCAGTTATGTGGCATGAATGGAGCATTATACCAAGCAATACTTAGTCTTTATTTGAGTTGTAAGTCAGCAGTTAGAATTGAAGGAAGTACAGGAAGACGGTTTAATGTTAAATCTGGTGTGATACAAGGATGTACATTATCCCCTCTGTTATTCATTATCTATATGGATCACATTATGAAGGAAAGTGGTATTAAACATGATATCAAAATTGGAAATGTTAATGTCAGCTCTTTGCTTTATGCGGATGATGTTATACTTCTAAATAAATCCGCTACAAGTCTGTAAGATTCACTGACTAAATTGAATAACTGTTGTAATAGATATGGTATGAAAGTCAGCAATAAAAAGACAAAGACAATGAAAATAGGCAGAATCATTGAAAATGTCAACTGTGTTGTGAACGGAGAACAAGTAAAACATTTCAGCTACTTAGGCACGATTTTTACTGAAGATGGTAAATTAAATATAGAAATAGACAACAGAATCAGCAAAGCTGGTATGGTGGGAAGTCAATTGAATAAATTCATGTGGAATAAGAGAGAAATTAGTCGGAACACTAAATTAGCTGTATACAAGACAGTGTTCGAACCAATTTTAACATATGGATCTGAGAGCTGGGTCAGAAGTAAAACACTTGACCAAAGACTAGAGACTGCAGATATGAGAGTCCTGAGAAAGATTATAGACGTAAACAGATGGCAATATCATATTAAAAATGAGGATATTAGGAAAGAACTTGACATTGTCAGCATCCAGGAATGCATTAGTAGAGCTAATCTCAGATGGTATGGTCACTTAAACAGAATGGGCGAAGAAAGATTAGCAAAACAAATGTTCTCTGCCAGGTTGGCAGCAAAACGACCCAGAGTAAGACCAAGATATAGGTGGATTGATACAGCACAAAGTGCCTTAGACGATAGAAATATAAGATCTGATAATGTTGGAGTCTTGACAAGTAACAGACTGATTTGGAGGAAAAGTGTAGATAGGTTGTTAGTAATGATGTAATTTTTTTCATGTAGTACTACCTTGAGGGTACATGGCAGGAATTTGATGATGATAACTTGAGGTAGGTAGAAAAAAGTCATCAAAACATGACATGTGGAAAATGAGATGGAGTATGTGATGTTTGACCAGAAATATTCAAATATGGAGGTATAAAAGTATTACAGTGTTTATGTGACATAATTCAGAAGGTTGAATTTCGGATGATTGGAGAAGAACTCTCAAACTTTCCCACTAAAGAAAGGAATGAAAACAATGTGAGAATTAGAGAAATTTCCCTATTGAACATACAGGAAATTATTTACTTGAAAAGAGGCTAAGAAAAATTGCAAAAGAGAAATTTGAAGAGCAACAAGTTGGATTCAGGCCAAATAGAGGTTGCCATCATCAGATTTTCACTTTATGACAATTAGCTGTGGAATCCTAATCATATAACAAAGTCTGTATTAAAACTTTTGTACATCTGAAAAAAGCATACAAGGTGCAAAGAGAAAATTTGTGTCTACAGTTATATGGGGTGAATGGAACATTATATGGAGCAACACATAGTCTACATTTAAGTTGTAAGTCAGCAGTCAGAATTGAAAGAAATACAGAAAGATGGATCAGGCACAAGACAAGTGTGCCTCAAGTCTGTCTATCTTCACTTGACTTATTCCTCATCTATATGGATCACATTATGAAAGAAAGTAGCATTAAACCAGATCTCCAATTCTGTTATCAGAATGGGAGATACCAACTTTATCTCTTTGCTTTATGCAAATGATGTATTACTTCTAAACGAATGCAGTACAAGTCTCTAGGATTATTTAACTAAAATGAATAATATCTTTAATAAGTTTGGTATGAAAATCAGTAAAAAAAATAAGTAGGTATAAAAAAAAAAACTTCAATTGCATTTTCCATGGAGAATATATTAAACAAGTAAAATATTTTGCTATTTAGGCACAATTTTTAGTGAGGATAGCAAATTAAATATGGAAATGGTGGGTGGCCAGTTAAATAAGTATATATGGAAGAGAGAAATTCATCTGAAACATTGAACTAGCAAAGTATTCAAGGCAGTGTTCAAGCTAGTTTATTTATCGATCTGACAGCTGGATAAGAAGTAAAATAAAACAGTTGATTGAAGGCTAGAGACATACTGAGGGTTCTGGGAAAAATTATAGAAGTGAAGGGATGGTTTCAATGGTATGAAAATAATCATATTAAAAATGAAGATATTAGGAAGGAACTTGAAATTGTTAGCATTCAGGAAATGTATCAACAGAGGAAATCTAGGGTGGTATGGTCACTTAAATTGAAAAGGATAAGGTAGGTTAATAAAACAGATGTTTCACGCAGATAAAGTAAAATGACTAAGTGCAATCTAGGTGGACTGATACAGAAGTGCCTGCATGAAAACTGGTGTTGGAACGTACATCCTAGTTTTGAATCTGCCATTTTGTTGTAACGTACTCTTATTAATAATATCTATTAATTGCCAATTGATCACTAATCCAAATGTAGGGAAATTTATATTTATACTGTGCCACCCTATATTTAGATTAGTCTATATAAAATAGTAGAATCAATTTTCAACTAAATTAGCAGTCTCCTTACTCATTCAGGCTGAATTCAATATTTTTCACTTGAGGCTCCCGCTAGATTCGAATTATTTATGAACGGTGCAATAAAAAAGAATCAGGCAAACACAGTATTGAAATTAGTAAAACAAAACATTTAATATAAGGTTATATGACAAATACATGAATTCCACTTCTAAAATGAGACATTACAATTAAGTTAGTACATCGGGTCAAATCATTCATATTAATTCAGTCTTCAAAATCTTCACATACAAGTTTCACAGTTTTCTCAATTACAAGATTCCTTACTCAGATTAATACAACAGAATTTCTTGCTTAATTAGTTTGCTCATATTTCTCAGTTATACTCCACACTTAACTCTCAGCTGGCACTTATATCATTAAACACAGCAGATATTATTTCAAGGCAAATTATTTTTAACTTCTAACTTCGGCGATATGCCACAGTAAATGTTAGAATGAGCAAAATGGAACTATCACTCAAGTCTTCATACGCAGAAACAAATAAAATATGACTGTCCTTACCGGAATTAATCTTCAGCACGTCAGATTTGATGTGAGCACATCTTTAAATTATATTTATTACACCTATGGAACACATTTAAAACTAGATTATTATTTGTCGCGCTTCACAATTCTCGACGGCAACTATAGGGCAGATTGATATCCTTGTTTACTACTTCACAACAAATTAAGCTCCGTACAATTCCTCCTAAAAGCAATATAGAAATAAGTAGTAATTCTAAGCTAACTGGATCTATTAACCTTCCAGTCCTTTAATTATCCAAATACGGCACCAAATTCCTATTAATGCCACTGCTAACTTTACTTTCAGCTACCTATAAGTTTTCACTTCGTCTTAGCACACTTTTAAATACTACTCTCTTGAATTCCTGCCCTTCAGTCCTTTTTATTTACTTTCACCCCCCTTGCTTATATCCTTCCTTCTTCTCGCTTCAAAAACTCTCTCCTCTTTACTCTTATATTACCACTCATATATTTTTCTTCTCTCCTTGTTATCGAAGCTCACGGTCTACCCACGCGCATTCCATTTTATTTCTCTCTCCATGGCAATGAACAAAACGTAAACATTCGCGTTAACATTACATAAGGCTATACCTTTACATTGAGTAATGAAAAACATTAATAAAAATATTCCAGTTACTTAATTTTCTCCTTCATTTCATTTACAATTAATAATAATAAAATATATGTTACAGTATATATATAAGGTATATTAAATTATATATATATAATTTCTCATAATATTATTGAAGGAATAAAGTAAATAAGATAAATGATATTTATCACTGAGTCCTTCCAATAGCAAAATATACATTAAAATTATTTAATCAAATAACAGCTGATAAAATTCAGGAATAATACATGAATAATAATTCTTAGGCAAGGGATTAACAAATAATTTTTAAACAAGTCATGCTTAATATATGATAGGTTATGTTAAATGTGAATGAAGAACAAAATATACATAATAATTTCATTCACAATTTAACACTGGTGATAGAAGAATAGTAATAATCTTCAGTACTGTCATGGTATCTGTAAACTGGGTACAAATCTGGAAATTGATAATGTAAGGAAACATCAAAATGGGGAAATTGGACAGTGGGATTTATTTATACATATGATCCTACAAAAGATTTTACTAAGGAAGAAATGGAGGGATTTTTTGAGTCATCATTGAAAAGTCATATGAGAGAAAGATAAAAGATATTGGACATCTAAATAGCACAGTAAATGAACAGCAACATATAGAAAAATTTGGAAAAATAAGGAGAAAAGGGCAAAGCTAATAACAATGGTAAGTGCTGTTGGATAAGTTCATGACATGAACTTATCATTACTAACAAACTATGTTCTAACATTTTCATGAATTCAGATGGAGAAAAACAATAAACCTCTCATTGTGAACATAACATTGAATAATGACTGCTGTTGACAGCAATGAGTTCACACTATTTCAGGACACAAGGTAAAAAAATAGAATTTCATACTGAAAATATTATACAAATGTTTTAAAAAGAATCAATGGCCATTATCTTCAGAGGTGAACTGTAAATAAACAATATACAAATTTATTCAAAAAAAAAGGGAGGCATTTGAAAACATGAACCAAACCTTGGAGATTTAGTGGAAGAATGAATTAAACATTCATTGACTTGCATGCCAGAGAGGCATAGAAAGAGACAAAAGTCATGACTCCACAGGGTGCAAGTTTAAGATGCAGTGCTGAAAAGAAGAAAGCATATCAAAAGTTCTTAGCAATAAGTCAATATATTTTTTGAAAGACTATAGAGATATATGAAGAAAACAAAGCAATGTGTAAAAGTAATTAAACAAAAGTCATGGGAAGATAATGTCAGGAATGTAACAAAATGTTCTGGAGAGAATTCAAAATGCTTAGAAATAGAGGAAAAGGTATTGTAAAAGGAATCAGAGATGATAGATGTAAATCTTGAAGATATTTTAGCTATCTGGAGTTATTACTTTCAAACCTGTTAACAGGAATACATATCAATACTTGAGGTAAAAAAAAGCTATCAGAAGCCTGAAATGTGGAAAGGCAGCTAGAGCAGATGATATTCAACAAGAAATGTTGAAATACAGAATTCTAAAAGTTTTTCAGTGGTCACAAAACATAATTCAGAGGACCTTTTCAGTAGATTGCACAGATGATTAGAGCAGAGTTCTCAAAGCTGAATATGAGAATTACAGAGGAATTTCTCTCTTCCAGGGAAGATTTATATTAAGTATACTTGAGAAGAACAAGCTGAGTTCAGGCCAAACACAGGTTGTCAAGATTTTCATTTTATGACAAAAGAGCTGACAAATCACGGGAATATAACAAGGATTTGTACTAAGTGTATATGTGATATAAATTGTTCTTACAAATGAAAGTGAATCTTTTTCAGCTAATGCTGGATTAGTAGTATACATAATGAAAAATTTGAAATTATTAACACAAATGTCTAATCCAGTGGTTCTTAACTGGTGTTTCCCGGAACACTTGTGTTCCACGAACTGGTTACAAGTGTTCTGCTGGTGAAAGATGTCACATGACACAGCTCCAAGTAATTGGCTACTCTGAATAAAAATGTCGAGGGAATTATTTCCGCTATAACAGAATAATTAACAATATTGGAAGAAAAGATTTCAAGTTACTTTCCTTCCTTAAATACACACAATTATGACTGGATAAGAAATCCATTTGGCACAGTTAATACATCAAGTTGTGAATTTTCGATAGGTCAAAGAACAATTAGTTACCTTGTCAAGAGATCATACTCTAAAAATGAAATTCCCTGAAATAACTCTTGAGGAATTTTGGATTTTTGTCCAAGCCGAATACCCAACATCATGTTTGTGAGCTCGATTTCTCAGTATTAATCCATATAAAAACTAAAAAGCGTGAAAGACTTACTAATATAGACAAAGAGACGAGGGTAGTTATATCACATATTAGACCTGATATTGCTGAAACCTGCAAAAGCCAACAAGCTCAAGTATCACATTAAAATAAGTTCCATTTTTATAAACAGCAAGTCCATGCATGTTTATTGTTAGTTTTATGACCCTAAGAATTTTGGTGTTCCACAAATTTTTCTTATAATCAAAAGTGTTCCGTGACTTTGAAAATATTAAGAACCACTGGTCTAATCTATTGAGAACTTTTCATACTAATTAAAGGAAAGCACTTCAGCATGATTAAAATATGCACTAAATGCAAACTTTACCTGAAGATAATTTTCCAACCATATTATAGCCTTCATATCTAACATATTTGTAGGCTCTGAAACACAAAAGCATAATTATCATGAATAAAGGATATTAAGTAATATATTTAATATAAAGAGTGCAGTTAAACAGTCCTATAAGGTGACTAGAATGTCACAAAGCCTCAGAGAGATAGATCTCATTAAAAACAAAGAATTTGATTATAATTTATATTTATTAAAAATTCATTGACTGGTGGCCTGGTTGGTATAGTGGAAAGCTTTTCCACTCTTCAACCAACACTGGTTTGAATCCTACTGCAAGCATAGATGTTTGTGAATGCCTTTAGATGAATTTCATCATCTGATGAGACTATGCTTAATAAATTATATATTATATGATTACTGAAATAAGAGGCAACAGGCTTCACTTCGGCAAAGTAAAATGATTCAAAATTAAGTGGATATTGAATACCACATTATTTCTTAGCCGAATATAGAAAACTATATAAATATAAAGATCGGAGAGTCCAAGCGTAAGCCAACACCTGGTAGTGCAATGCTAGGACGACTTGTAGTCAAGGTGGAGTAAGCTCCAATCACTGTTCTTAGTATTTTCCCATAATGTAAAACACAGCTCCTAGGAGATGTATTACTGTTCTATATTATGAGAGAAGGTTACTCCCCAGACCGGTTTCGACCTTTATTGAGGTCTTTTACATGTCCGCAAGAAGATGTGCTTTGCATTATGGGATACTAAGGAAGTGATAAGAACTCAATCCACCATTGCCACGAGTTGCTCCAGTCCTGAAGATACTTCAGGTGCAAACTATGTTTGCTTACACTTGGATAAAGGAGTAAACTAAATATATAATTTATAGTCTAACCAAGTGGGGAAAAACTTCCAACAGACTATATTTAACCTTCCAACCAGACGGAGTAGATGAAATACTCAGAACACCTTAGGATTTTTCATGGATCAAAACATAATCAGCATCCTGCCTTTTATCATGTAATTACCTCCTATGTCATTAATTCCTTAAGGCAACTGTAGAACAATTAGTGGATTATCTGTAATGGAACTACTTTTGTGTTACCTGACTTAAAAAAGTACAGTTTTAATTGGAATTTCCTTCACTGCTCATCAATATTTGAACTTTTTGCTGCACAGTTTATTTATTGTGTCTGTTCTTCCCAAATATTAAAATGAATTTCACATGTGTGAATGTGAACATAAATAATCTATTCTGAAATGTGACAAGATATCAATCACCTTAGCAATGAATTTATTTAGTAGTAGTAATGCCATCTTTTATTCTTCTCTTCAAATCAGTGCAATAAAACAAAATAATTTATGTTCTTTTATTCTAATAACAATATTACAGAAATGATTTTCATGCTATTTTCAAACAACATTTATTGAAATAAATATAAACTTTGGTTTCCCCCCTCCCTTGTAATATACCATTATATGGATTGTCATTCTTCAAACAAGAATCAAGTTTTTCTGTTTTTATGATGATGTTAATATCTGCATTATTGGCTTTCCAATTATGAGACTTTGAAAATCAAAAATTTATATCCCATGATATTTCCGAAGAAACTCAGTCATCTTTGGCCTTTCACTTAGAATTGCAAGAGAAGATTCTTTTTTTTTTTTTTTTAGGATGCATATTCCTATATGACAAAAATGTATGAAACATCCTATTATGCAGACTCATTCAAATATCATTTCATTTTGATAAAATGAAATTAGGACTTTTGTTGTATCTGTCAAAGCAGGTATTTCTAATACTGGACTATTTCTTTAAAATCTACAATTAGTTGTTCAGTTAATTACAGTTTCAGTTGTATTATCAATGAATTATTTGATACAATTATCTTGGAAAGAAAGAAGAATTTAATTTTTTTTAAAAGTGCATGTGTTTATGTAGACATTCAACTTATTTTATTATTCTTTCTTTTTGGGAAGGGGGGAGGATTACCTACATACTCAACTAGATATTTCAATAGGTTAATAATATTATTATTATTACATGACACCTCCAGGGAGTTGTCCGAAGACTCATTGAGGAAGGGCACCTACTCGACAACCCTGTCTCCACCAACTACCATCATCATCTATATGACGCCATCTACCACCACTAGTATTATCAAAAGACAAACACAAACATCATGCCCACAGCAGGATTCGAATCCACAGCCTTCTGGCTGGAGAGCAGATACGCTAACCACTTGGCCAAACAGGTCGGCTGGCCTGGTTGGCTACTTGTTCATACACTTTTAGTATAAAAGTATAGCTACTACAAAAATGCCATTTATCTAAACCAGCAGTAAATGCATTTTTCAAATGTCCAGTGGTTTCTTCTTTGTACTGCATGATAATATCAAATAACAATAAGAAAAATATGTAGTATAGGTACATCACTGATTTTCTGGCACCTCTTTTAGTCTGGACAAAATTATGAGAGCACACTTGAAATTCCTGTGAACAATCAACTACTTTGCTGAACTGCTTAAATGCGATGTCTGTGTGCACACTCTTAATTATTTATACACCTGAACTTGACAATGATAGAGAAGGTTACCACCACCAACCATCTTCTACCTTGTGACACATCAGTTAATTAGTGATTATCAGTATGGATTCTGTCACTCTTGTTCTACAGCAGACCTCCTCGCTAACCTTACCTATCCCTGGACACAGGCCATGTATTTTCAAAGCATTTAATCAAGTCCAGCATCATGGACTTCATAAAGCCGTCATCTTATTGCCTCTCTCTTCTACCTTTTGTGAGAAAGTGAGTGATCTCTCATTAACATCTTATCCATAGTTTTGCTGAATGACAGTATATTCCTTTCCTCTTTTTCATTTTCTAAACCTTGTTAGAACTCAGATGACTCTAGCTTCAAGATCTTCTCAGGTCAAAACCTTCAGCACTGATCTTCTTGCCATTCTGAAGTGGGATGAAGATACTATCATCATCACGAATCATGGGCTCACTGCCCATTGGTGGCTGATGCCTCCTTCACTATCTTCTTCCACCTTTCTTTGTCCAGTGCACAGTATCGCAGTTTCTGTACACCCATTCCACACTAGTCCTTTATATTGTCTATCCATTCTCTGTATGGTCTACCCCTTCTGTTTAAACCATCCAAAATACTAAGAACAATGTCTTTATCTTCCAGTCCTCACTCATCCTACAGATGTGTCCAAATAATTGCAGCTTCCGTTTTTATAATCTTCTGCATTAGATTCTCCTTTGGTTGTATCTTCTGATAGAGCTCTTCATTTGTGAATTTCTGCACCCATCCTATTCTTAGAATCTTCCTGTAACAAGTTCTCTTTCAAATGCCAAAATTCTGTTTCTTGATTCCTTATTTATTACCCATGTTTCAGATCCATACAGTACACTGCTAAAGATGCATGTTTTCAGTACTTTTGTTTGCAGGCTGATCACTTTACTTTTCCAGATGTTATCCATGGCCTTCAGATTTGTTCTTCCCTTTGCAATCCTGATCTTTATTTCTTTTTTTAGAGTCCAAATCATCCATCATTTTACTTCCCAAATATGTGAATTGCTCTATATTTTCTATATCAATTCCATCCACTTGTATATTTTGTTTCATGCTCTTCTCACCAAATACCATGCATGAAGATAATATAGTGAAATCCCTATTTCAGTTCACAATGAACTCAGGCTATTTCGTTTGGCAAGGAAAATTCTACAAACAGATAGAGGGGACAGCCATGAGTTCACCACTCTCCCCATCCCTGGCCAACTTCTTTATGGAGACTTTTGACGAGAAAGCCTTAAACTCTGCCCTACAAAAATCTACTATATGGCTTCGCTATGTTGATGATGTGTTCGCTATTTGGCCACATGGCTCAGATACACTCCTCTCTTTCTTAAAACACTAAACAACACCCCAGAATCAAGTTAACCTTAGAAAAAGAGGTTCTAATATGCATTTAGAACTTGAATGAGAACTCTTTCAACAAAAGAATCATTCATTCAAGATTTAACAAGAGACACAATTCTGAGCTAGAAATACTTGTACTATTAGTTAAGAAAGCAAAATATAAAAGAAAACCTGTTAGAATTAACTTAGAAGGAAGTAAAGTACAGAGAAAATTGTATGTCTAAATAGAATTATATTGTTTAAAGTTATTGATGTCAAAATTATACTCTATGTAAGAACGTATGTCTAAGTGCAAACAAAGGTCCAAAGTTTGCTAGCTAGCTGCCTACGATGACGTAACGCACGAAGCGAAAGTATTTGTGGAAGGCGAGCTGAACTTGCGTTTGGCGAAAAGAGCACTCTTCAAGGAGCAGAAGTGTGAACTCAATCACGTAGGGGCGAATAGGAGAATGCAATAAGAGATCCTCCGATATGAAAAGAGGGCGCTACAAAGAAGCATAAAAGGCAAGTTCACGCAGGTTTTGATCCCCATTTTTTCTGTTCCTGTTTCTTGTGTGGACAAGCAGAGTGTTAACCGATCGACAGTGCAGGAAGAAATCTTCCCGGTTGCTAGCTGAAGAAGTCGAGCATGCTATACATGAGCCAACGGCAGAAATCAACTAGGGCCATCGGTGAGAGTTGACCAATGCGAGACAGCAGAAAATCCCCTTTGAAGGATGGCTGAGATGACGATATCGATCCGGTAGACGAGACTTTGTACAGCAAAGTGCAAGGAATGACCATTTGTGTCGATCAGCGTAACCTCCACGTGGACGCGACTCGATAAAGCAGAAAGACGTCTGACTACAAAGGACAGACGAAAGAAACGTGATATCGTCTCAGTACACTGGTAATGTAGCGAAATTGCCTCGTTCATGTAACAATTAGTATTGGAACAAAGAGAGAAGAACAGATTTCTAATTGAAAAGAAAAGAGAAAAGTGAATTTTGTGCTCAGTAACATGTTAACCATATTGGACTAGTATTCTGAAAGCATGAGAATATGCAACACTCAGTTGAATGTAAATTGATCTTTGTTAGCAAGCTTTACTTAGAATTTTGAACTGGTGTTTTATGATGAATGTGCACTTATTTAACCTAGAGATGAAAATAGAGTAATTGATATTCAGAATGTTCCTTATTGCTTAGTTAGTGAATCAGAATTTGATATGACATACCTTTGATGTCTGGAAGTTTATTTGTATGCAATTTGATATTTAATAAACATGTTTTTTCTATGGGGGTGCTTAAGGGTCAAAGCTGTATAACTGAGAGGAGACCTACACATAGACTTTAAAGGAATGCAGAGAACCGACCAGGGCTTCTGACCTAATGTCCAATCCTCACCTTCTCGTGATGCACCCTGTTGGGTATCTACTTGGATACCGAACGAGGATGGGCTAGCAATTTGGGATTTAGCTGATGAAATTGTATTCTTATTGGTTAAACCAAAATAAAAAATGATGGCACAACATGACAAAGTTTCATGCCGGTTGGGACGTCGTCCGGTTAAACAAGACACCCGTTGTTTTCGCCAGAGAACCAGGATGAACAATGAAAGGTCAGCTACTGGAACAAATCTGAAAATAAACTCCAACTCAACATCACCAGAGTTAAAGATCGGTACTATCAACACAAGAAGCCTGAATGGCAAAGAAATGGAGCTAAATGAGTAATTAGATAAGTACCAGATCGACATAATAGGGGTGATTGAAACAAAGACAAAAACTGGTGAGATCTTCCTGAGCAATAAATACAAAATGTTATATTCAGGCAATGACAATCAAGGAAAAGAAGGAGTAGCCATAGTATACAACACAAAATAGGAGGCTAATCTTCTTGAATGGCAGTCAGTCTGAAGGAGAGTAATCTGGGCAAAAATGAGAATGGGGAACTGGATAATGAGACTTATTTGTGCCTATGGTCCCACAGAAGGTTCTACTAAGGTAGAAGTGGAGGAATTTTTTGAGGCTTTAGAAAAAGCAACTGACACAATAAAAAAGGAAAAGTTGGTCCTTGTTGGAAATCTAAAAAGCAGAGTAGAAAATGATTGTCAGACATACAAAATAATATTTTGAGAAAATTTGAAGAAATGAGCAAAGCTAATAATAATGGCAAATATCTGTTGGATGTCTGCTCAGGACATGGACTGGTTATTACTAACACCATGTTCCAACATAAAAATGTGCACAAATTCACATGGAGGGAAGAGCCAAGGAATAAGAAACGTCTCATTGACTATGTTATTGTTGATAGTGATGTTTTCTCCCAGGTGCAGGACACCAGAATGTACAGAGGATTTGAAATTGGAAGTGATCACTATTTAGTCTTGAGGAGGATAAAATAATATTTCATTTTGAAAAGAAGAACATGTAAGAAAGTTTTAAAGCGAATAAAAGTTGAGCAGCTCTCAGATGTGAACTGTAGACTAAAATACACAAAGATTATTGAAGAAAAAGTGAAAGAATTTGAGAACAAGAACCAAACCTTGGAGTTTCAGTTGCAAGCCTTGAAGAAAACCCTGATTGATTCAGCTAGAGAGGGATGTGGTGAGGTTGTGTGCAAGGATAGAAAAATCAGAACTCAATGGTGGACACAGGAAGTTAAAGATGCAAGCATATCAAAAGTTCCTGGCAAATAAGTCAGCTTGTGCTCTTAGAGAATACAGAGACAAATGTAAGAAACCTAAACATTGCGTAAAACTAGCTAAACAAAAGTCATTGGAGGACTTTGGCAATGAATATAGAAAATAAATATCAAGAAGGTGGCAAAATATTCTGGAGGTTGTTGAAGAAGCTTAGGAACGGAGGAAAGAGTGCTGTAAAAAGAGTTAGAGATGATAAGGGTGACATGAAAACTGGAGAAAAAGATATCCTTGAAGTATGGAGTAATTATTTTGAAAAACTGCTAAATGAAACAATCAGTGATGACAGCACAGTGGTAAAAAACACTGACCAGGCATGCAGTCAGGAATACATATCCATACTTGAAATAGAAAAAGTCATCGAAGGCTTGAAAAGTGGGAAGGCAGCAGGAGTAGATGATATTTGCCCAGAAATGCTGAAGTATGGTGGTATAAGAGTCTTACAGTGGCTGCACTGCGTAGTTCAGAAAGCCTGGACAGAGGGATGAATTCCCAATGATTGGAGTAGAGCTCTAATAGTACCCATATATAAAAAGGGAAATAAAACTAAATGTAAGAATTACAGAGATATTTTCCTACTGAGTGTTCCTGGCAAGATCTATGCAAGTATACTTGAGAAACGGTTGAGAAGAATTGTGGAAGAAAAGCTTGGTGAAGAACAAGCTGGATTCAAGCCAAATAGAGGCTGTCAGGATCAGATCTTCACTTTACGACTAATAGTCAAGAAAGCATGGGAACATAACAAAGATCTGTATTTAAGTTTTGTCGATTTGGAAAAGGCATATGACAAGATGCCAAGAGAGAAGCTTTTCAATATGCTACAGTTATATGGTGTTAAGTCAGAGGACTTAACATTGTTATCACTCCATTGAGAAAAATAATGATTCATCAGAATAAAGAAGCACTTTATAGATTTCTTAATTTGGTTTTGTTATCTTGTCTTAATTTAGTAATGTGAAATTTTGTTGTATTATTATTATTGTATAGTTGCTTAGTTCTAAAATACTGTAATTAACTAACCATTTGCTGGGTATAATAATCTATATGTGAAACGGCCGACCTCTGAGACACGTGGTGAATATACAAGTATATCTCTTATGTAGCACGGTGCTCCCCTCCCCCACCTCTTCCACCATAATGCTACGAGAGTTATGAAAGGATTCCGCGAGCGGCACTAAGTTCCGTGTGACGTAGTGAAAGCATGACGTACATATCGATAACGAATGAGAGAAACGGCGCGGGGTTTAAAAGTGGATGTAATGCTGCGAACCAGGCTTTTAGACGTTTTTCCTGCTGCTATATTCCTGTGCCACGGATGTCCGGCTGGTATAGAGCCTCCACATGGGGTTCCTTTGTTCGTGGAAGTCACAACCGAATGACCAAGAGAAATTACCAGTTGGAAACAAAAGCCCAGCAGATCCTGATGGTGGAAAACTACAGAATAACTCCAGTTGAAGTATAGAAGGAAATTATATAGAAATCCTGAGGGAGTGTAAAGAAAAGCCGTAATATAAGGTAGTTGTCTGACGAAAGAATTGATGTGGCCAAAATAGAATATCCAGCAAATTGGTAAGGTGAAAACTTTATGTCTACTAACTAATGAATTGACTGAGAAGATTTAATGTGCGTGCTAAGAGACATTTCTTTGAACCGTTGCTGATTGATTTTGGAGGAAATTTAATAGTGTCTCATAGATGTGTTTTGAAAGAGAGTTAATTACGATTTGTTCTTGATTAAAACTGAGATATGTGTAAATTTTGAATAGTATTGTTAAGGAGAATCTAGAATGGAATTTGATAAGTATTAACAGAGAAATTTTAATGATTAGAGTAGAAATTTGAGCTTAAGTGACTAATTGATAGTATTTATATTTCTAAAATAGAATTTCATGAAAAGGGAAAATTTAACTCTATCTACGAGTATTAATGATGTATATAAAGTTTTAATTGAATGATTGACTAAGTGCTTCTCAGTGTAATATATGAATTATAACTGTAATTAAAATGCTGATTTTAATTACAGTTATAATGTGAATGATAATGTGAATATTGTCTTGCCTGTATCTAGATCCTACTGCACTTGCCCATAAAATATATCGAACCACACAAAGACGGGAAACTGTATTAGTTAAGGTCATGACTGCAAAGTGTAAATTTATAGCTGAGAAGAGTGAATACTGACTGTGATCTATCTACTTGGTTTTACATTTAGTATATCCTAGGATTCAGAGTGGCGCAACGTATACAAAGAAATTTTCTCTGAGTTTGAAAAGGAAGATAGAACCAGTGCTGAGACAAAGAAGTTGGCATCCGCCATTTGCATATCTTTATCTCACAAAACAAACAACTTCATTCTTATCAGGCATTCGACCAAGTAGTGTAATAGAGATAAAAAAAGGGCACTTTAAGGACGGGAGACGATGCAACAATGGTGTCAATGGGGATTATTATTATTATTATTTGACACCTCTAGGGAGTCCAAAGACTCATCAAGGGAGAGTGTGCCAACAGAATCGAACGATTGGTCCCCCTCCAACTACTACCTGCACTCAAAATTACTTAACTGAGACATTAGTAGCAGAGGCTCTACCAATCAACCAAGCAATACTTAGTCTTTATTTGAGTTGTAAGTTGGCAGTTAGAATAGAAGGAAGTACAGGAAGATGGTTTAATGTTAAATCTGGTGTGAGTCAAGGATGTACATTATCCCATCTGTTATTCATTATTTCTATGGATCGCATTATGAAGGAAAATGGTATTAAACATGATATCAAAATTGGAGATGTTAATGTCAGCTCTTTGCTTTATGCAGATCATGTTATACTTCTAAATAAATCCACCACAAGTGTGCAAGATTCTCTGACTAAATTGAATAACCGTTGTAGTAGATATGGTATGAAGGTCAGCAATAAAAAGACAAAGACAATGAAAATAGGCAGAATCATTGAAAATATCAACTGTGTGGTGAATGGAGAACTTGCGGAACAAGTAAAACATTTCAGTTACTTAGGCATGATTTTTAGTGAAGATGGTAAATTAAATATAGAAATAGACAACAGAATCAGCAAAGCTGGTATGGTGGGAAGTCAATTGAATAAATTCATATGGAATAAGAGAGAAATTAGTCGGAACACTAAATTAGCTGTATACAAGACAGTGTTTAAACCAGTTTTAACTTATGGATCTGAGAGCTGGGTCAGAAGTAAAACACTTGACCAAAGACTAGAGACCGCAGATATGAGAGTCCTGAGAAAGATTAGAGGCATGAACAGATGGCATCAAAGGCAATATCATATTAAAAATGAGGATATTAGGAAAGAACTTGACATTGTCAGCATCCAGGAATGCATTAGCAGAGCTAATCTCAGGTGGTATGGTCACTTAAACAGAATGGGCAAAGAAAGATTAGCAAAACAAGTGTTCTCTGCCAGATTGGCAGCAAAATGACTCAGAGGAAGACCAAGATATAGGTGGATTGATACGGTACAAAGTGCCTTAGACGATAGAAACATAAGATCAGATAATGTTGGAGTCTTGACAAGTAACAGACTGATTTGGAGGAAAATTATAGATAGGAAGTTAGTAATGATGTAATTTTTTTTATGTAGTACTATCATATGCTGTACACCCCTTGAGGGTACATGGGAGGAATTTGATGATGATGATGTTTTTTCTATGTAAGTCTGAGTTTGTCTGAGCATGAGAGACTGATTTTACCACTCGCTAAATTTCGAACCCGTGAATAAGGGGAAATTAAAGAAAGTTTAGCAAGTTTTTAGGCCATGACTGCAATGTTGAAATTTCTATAGGCACTTAATACTTTAACAAGATTAGGTAATACATGAACTCTGAGAAGGTTTCTTTGTACAAAAACATATTTGTACTAGGACTCTGGCTGGCGCAGCGATATGAAACAAAGTTTGATCAATATATATAGCTGCCATCGGTGAGAGTTCCGAAAGGAGAAGCAGACCCAGAGAGATAGGTTAGAGATTTCAAGCTTGGTAGGTACGACGGGGATAAGGATAGAGAAATAATGGAAAAGCAACGACGTAACAACACTAATATGTGTCTAGTTCCCTAGACACACTAATCACCTGCCAGCCTGATGGAACCTTGGTTTTCTCAGTTTATAGAGTATGTCGAGTCCATCATTATGAATCTCAAACACCAGGGATCAGATCAACATTAACTATTCAACTAATGTCGAAGTATTTTTAGAAAAGACATAAGAGAAGGAGGTACTAATGATATGAGATGATTTGAGTGCAGTTAGGATAGAGAAGGAAAGACAGAAGGCTAACTATTTCACTATATATGGGACAAACTGCCATGGTGAGAGACATATATGGTACAACAGAACTAAGTAGCATGCAGCTGAAACTTGAACATTGAAGAAAGAAGAAAATTAAGATTTTGGAAAGCTCTGAGATGTGGATTTGGAGAAGGATGGAAAAAATCAAATGGACAGATAAAATAACTAATGAAGAGGTCTTAAAAAGAGTAGAAGAAGAAAGGGAAACTGGATCGGACATATTCTGAGAGGGAATGGAATAATCACAGATGCCTTCGATGGAGACAGATACACAACCTTGAAACAGAAGGCTCAGAACAGAAGAGAGTGGAAGAAAAGTTTTTGCTCAATTGCAGAATACTCAAGAAGATGAAGGATAGAGACCCATGAAAGCAATAATAGTAATAATGTCCCAAGTAGCAGTGAGTTTGATGCTATGTGGTGTGAAGTGAAGGCTATCATGAAATATATGGCTTGTTGTTGTTGTTGTTGCAAAAGACTTGGCAGTTCATTTGATGTGTATGATGAAATGCACTGCCAAATTATCATCATGAGAAGTAAATGAATAATCATTACAGGTGAATTAATTATTCAAACATTGAAAATGAAGGAGAATTTATTGATCTTTCATAATAATTTATTTTCTCTCATATTTTAATTAACTTACCTTGTTATTATTATCATCACCACTACGATACTTATTATTATTCAGTGATAACTTACCACGCTTTCCTTCCTGTTATTTTTCTCCTCAGTTCTCTTTTCTATCTTAATTCTAGTAAACATTTTTCTACTTCTCCAACTTTCTAGTCAATTGTCAAATTATTCATTTTAATCTTGAAATCTCATATGTTAGTTTTTCTAAATTTACAGTATGTCATCAGTATATTTTATTGGATTCCACACAATCATTATCCTTAGCTTTGATGCTGGGTTTCTGGCACCACTTTTTAAAAGCCATCTTAACAATATTATTACCCAAGACCCCATTGAGTCAAAGACTCATCTGGGAGGTCCTTTTATCATACACACAGCTCATCATACCATGCTTTAAACACACTCAAATTCTCTGCAGACTCCACACTCTCAGGCAAGGCATTCTAATCATTCGCAACCTGCATGGAAAAAACCTACTTCTCATTCCCCTACTCACACCCTCTTTATACAGTTTCCATGGGTGACCTCTGACTCTCCCCTGATCTCCCACTATTTTCTGTAGAACCTTTCCAGCATTGATCCTATATAACAACCCCTTACTGACTTGTAGGTCTCTATCATATATCCCCTCTTCCTTCTGTCCACCAGACTGCAAATTGCATCTTCTCAATCTTTCCTCATACTCAACATTCCAGAGGTTAGAAACTACCTTAGTTAGTTGCCTCTGGATCTTTCCAACATCTCTTTGTCCTTCTGAAAACCAGGTGACCAAATCTGGGCACAATAGTCCATGTATCTAATCAAAAGCCTTATACAATGGAAAAAATGTCTTAATATACTGCAAACACAATGAATACAAAAAAGTAAAACCCAGAAAAATATAGTAAAAGTACACCAACTAATCTAAAAAAGACTCAATAAATATATAAAAAAAAATCACGCACTTTACAGGTGCTTCAAATTACACACATCCGCACATGAATAGCCTCAAACCAAATTTCATATATTGTACACATATTAACATAATCCAGAAGGCCTAATCAGAAGGTAGAATTCTGGATGATTCGATTAGAATTCTCACAGTACATGCTGGTTAAAATAGGGAAATAACACAATGTGAGAATTATGGAGAAATTTCCCAACAAGTAAGATTTATGCAAGCTTACTTGAAGAAGTTTAATAGAAATTTTGAGAAGAATAAGGCTGAGTTTCAGTTGAGTAGGAATAATCAGGATGAGATTTTTACTTAAAGGCAAATATCTAAGAAATTATGTGAACATAATAAGGAACAACTTTTGAGCTTTGAATACTTGGAAAAGATCAAGATAAGAAAGATGTCAGGAGAACAGCTGCTTAAAATGCACTACAATTCTATATCATAAATGAGACATCGTACCAATATTATACCTACACAGCCTATAAGCTGCGTAAGTCTTCAAAGCTGACTACACAGAATAACTACTATAAGAAGCGTGAAAATTAGCAATAAAAGACAATAAGAAATAAGCAGGAAATAATATGATGGTGAGCCAGATAGAACAAACAAAACATTTTCAGTATTTAGGCACAATGTTTAGTAAACATGACAAACTAAATATGAGCTTTCCAAAATAAACAAAGTTTTGCTTATTCTGGCAAAGCTCATATTTTGTGTAATTTGCTGTGTTAGGGTTAATGACCTGCCAGAGTCAGGTAACTTAACTTCTTAAAAGCCTAATTAATGCTATGTCTGCTAATTATGGGAATTTTCTGGATGGTTAGTCTGTTTTACAATGCAAACCCAAAGTCTGCAAGAGGAAAAAAATCCTGCACCTTCATATGAGACTGTCAAACTTAACATCATTTGATAAATCTTCATAATGATCCACTGTAGTCTAGATGAGATTTGAACACAGTTCTTTTGGAGCAAAGGGCATTGTGAGTAGCAACTGGGATATGGAGGCTAGTAAGCAAATCTAGTATAGAGATGAATAAATTTATAAATTTATAAGGAGAAATTAGCAAAAACAGCAAAGAAGCAGTAATAAAAAAAAAAAAAAATAACAGTTCAGTGAAGACTAGAAACAACAGATATGAGAACTTTGGGGAAAATTAAGGGAGATAAGAGATGACATCAATAGTAGAATCGTATTATATTAGAATGAAGGTAATAGAAGGGAACTTGATATTACTACCACTCAGCAAAGTTAAAATGAAATGGAATGGTTTCTTCAACAAAATGCAGTAGGAGAGAATGTTAGCAAAAATGTGCTTGGTGAAAGGAAAAGTTTCAGAGGAAATCCAAGATCTAGGTGGATTCACACAATTAACAATGCCTTATTACCAAAGTGGAGAGTATGACAATATTAGAGATCTGAAAGATAACAGTTCAATTCGAAAAAAAATTATTGACAGGAAGCTAGTAAAAATTATGTAAATATAATCATGTAATACTTCATACTAAATTGATTTCTAACAATAACGTGACAGCATCAACAGAGGAAAATTATATGAGATGACACAATTTGGTATGCTAGATAAGCTAGTAAGACTTAAAAGGTTAACAAAGAAAAATTCAGAAGCACAGGTTAAAATCCCAGGATGTTTCACCTCAGAAAAGAAAAATAACAGTCTCCACTACCTATACACTTTAATTTACATGCCAGCCTGAGGATCCCCATACAGTGTATTATTAAAATAATTAACATGGGATTATTAAAACTATAAAACAGGGCTAAATTAATCACTTCTGATAACAGTGCCTTCTCCACTGAATTTGACCAGTCACAAACCTTCTTAGCAATGGCTACACCACATCCAAAAAAAAAAAAAATAAATAAAATAAAACTCCAAACTATACATCCCTTCCAACTCTCCACAACAGAGACTACACCCAAGCCATTATTCCATATACCTCAGGCACGTCTGAAAAACTAACTAAAATTCTGAAAAAATACAACCTTACAACCATTTACAGACCATATAAAAAATTGGCACATATCATATCTACCAGGTGTTTATCAGGTCTCTTGAAAATGTAACCTATCATACTATGGCAAAACAAGTAGGATAGTCAACATTGGAATTGTTGAACATAGGAACTATATCTGTATCCAACACTACAATTACTCACAGGCTTGTACACCTGCCATAGGATATGCTGGAAGAAGGCCACTCTATTCCATTGCAGCAAATATAAATATTTGTTGAAATGGAGTAGAAAATATAATATGACTTCTTCCTTCAATCTGCTTCTGTTTTAAGAAACAATCCAAAGATCAACAAACTTGGTAACACGAAACTGCTGCAAATTTGGGAAGCTCTCATCCTCAGTACTTCAGCCTGACAGACATTTATTTTAGCCCACTAAAGAGTACTATTTAGGCCTTCAGGCTTACTTTCAGTTGACATGCATCGGCCTCATTACTCAGTGTAATGTCTGCATGCACATATATTATAGTGTGTACCCTTTGGTAACAATTTGACTTTGCCAAATGATTGGAAGTATTAATAACATTTATTTTAACTGACTATGTTGCATTATTTTTAAAAAATAGTGATTAATGGCCAACATATAAGCCTTACCATCAGACAGAGTTACTTTTTCATGAGCAAACTGATAGGTTATAAACTAATACACTATTAAAATTCTTCTCCTCATCATCATCATCAAATTCCTGATATGTACCCTAAGGTGGTATACAGGATATTATAATAGTACTACATGAAAAAGTTACATCAATGCTAACTTTCAATCAACAATTTTCCTCCAAATTAATTATTAGCTCTCAAGACTACAACATTATCAGATCTTATATTTCTGTCTTCTAAGGCACTTTTTATTGTATTAATCCCCTCCCTCCCCACACCTTAGTCTTCCTGTGGGTCTTTTTCCTGCCAAGCTGGCAAAGAATATTTGTTTTGCTAACCTACCCTCTCCCATTCTGTTTAAGTGACCATACCACCTGAGATTAGCTTTACTAATACATTCCTGAATGCTAACAATGGCAAGTGCTTTCCTAATATCCTCGTTTTTAACATGATACCGATATGTATTTTCTACATTCTTACTTTTCTATATTCTTAAAGTCTTCCCATGACTTTTGTTTAGTTTGTTTCCCACACAGCTTAGATCTCTTACATTTTTCTCTATTCTTTCAAACATCCGACTTATTTGCTAGGAACTTTTAGTATGCTTTCTTCTTTTCCAGGACTGCTTCTTTAACTTCCTGAGTCCAACATGGAGTTCTGATTTTTGTATCCTTACAGACAATCTCACCACATGCCTCTCTAGTTGAATTAACATGTTTTCTTTAGGGTTTGCCACTGAAGCTTCAAGGTTTGGTTCTTATTTTCAAATGTTTTAATTTTTTCTTGAATGATGTTTGTGCATTTGAGTTTACAGTTCACTCTGAAAACTGCTCAACTCAGTTTTGTTTTCACGCTCTTCTGTTCCATATGAAATTCAATTTTATCCTGCTCACAACTAAATAGTGATCATTTCCTATTTCAATTTTTCTGTATACTCTTTGTGTCCTGAACCACTGGAAAAACATCATTATCAACTACACCACATATCAATGAGACTTTTCTTATTCCTTGCATTTCTTCTTAATGTGAATTTGTGTACGTTTTTATGTTGGAAGACGGTCTTATTAATAACTCATCCGTGTCCTAGTCCAGATTTCCAGCTTTGTAGTTCATTATGTAACCTGTCCTAATTGGAACATCCATATAGTTTACTACTTCCCAGGTTAGCATGACATGATCACTGTCACCAACTGGTGGTAAAACAGTCATAAGTCTTAACTGAGACCTCTTCTGATGCTATAAGCAGATCTAAAACTTTGACCTAAAGTTTCTTTTTTCACAAGCTGCTTGAGGAAGTTCTCAATAAATTCTTTTCTCAATAAATGTGATTTAAAATTATCCAATAATTTTAAGTCACTCATGTTTACTCTGTTAGTATCTATCAAGTTAATATATTACTGTATTTATTTCATCACCGCTGCAACTGAACCACCAGGCCTGTGGCAACTGTCTACTAGATATTCATTATATTAGTTTCCTCTTCACACCAGACATCCTCAAACTGCTACCTGGAACATTATTACTATTATCACTTTCATGCATTTCTACCATTACGGGACTCAAATCATCAGATATCATTAAATATAGGTGGGATATATTGCTAATGTTCCCCCTCCAGCTATTATCCTCTCCTGTTGAGAGAGAGAAAGAGAGGTTACTGATTTTTTAGAATTGGCCTACATAGGGATGTAACTATTTAATCAATAAGGATTCATTATTAGTAATTTATATAGATTTATGCCTTCCCTGTCAGGTTATTCTTGTAATTTCATGGCATCTTTATCAGCTACTATTCACATTATCATCCTTTTATTAACACTTAAAAGAGAGTTATTAGACTTCTTTTCCAGAGCTATGTCAGAGTGCTTGTAGAATGGCATTTTTATTTAGGATCCATGTACATTTAAATTTATGCACCTACTTGTCTTCGTGTTCTTAAAAAAAACTGTGAAACAAAATATGCTTTATAATGAACAACCAATTTTTCATGAATGACATATTTACAACTGTAAACTAGCATGTGTTATTTATCTACCTTCATTTAATGAAAATTGACTTGCAATTTGGGAATTAGTCAACCAAATTGTATTCTTACTGACTTAAACCACAAGGTAAAATGATGGTCCAAACATGTCAGAATTTCATACCAGCTAGGGTGTCTCCTGATTAAACAAAGCTCCCATCATTTTCATCAGGGAACCAGGGTAAACAGTTCATGACAAGTAAATCAGCTTGTGCTCTTAGAGAATAAAAAGAAAAAAAATGTAAGAAAGCGAAGAATTGTGTAAAAGTAGTTAAACAAACATCATGGGAAGACTTTGATAAGAATACAGAAAATACATATCAAGAAGCTGACAAAAATATTCTGGAAGCTATTGAAAATGCTTAGAAATGGATGAAAGAGTATTGTAAAAGGAATCAGAAACAATAAAAGTTACACGAAAACTGAAGATAAAGATATTCAAGATGTCTAGAGTAATTACTTTGAAAGATTGCTTAAATGAAACAAGCAGTGTTAGCAAAGTGGTAGAAACTCCCAAAAGGAATGCAGTCAGGAATGCATATCCATACTTGAATCAGAAAAAGAGATCAAAAAACCTGAAATATGGAAAGGAAGTTGAAGTAGATGAAATTCAACCAGAAATGCTCAGATATGAAGGAAATATTTCACAGTGGCTACACTACATAATTCATAATGCCTGGTCAGAGAGTTCAATTCCAGACTGATTGGAGTAGAGTCCTCATAGTACCCATGTATAAAAAGGTTAATAAAATTGAATGTGAGAATTAGAGGTATTTCTCTATTGAGTATTTCTTATAAAATTTATTGAAGTATACTTGAAAAGAGGCTGAGAAAAATTACGGAAGAGAAACTTGGAGAAGAACAAGCTGAGTTCAAGCTAAATAGAGGTTGGAAATCAGATTTTCACTCTATGACAAATAGTTGAGAAATCACAGTGATATAACAAGGAGCCCAGAGAAAAGTTTTCAAAACAATACATAGTCTATATTTAAGTTGTAAGTCAGCAATTAGAAATGAAGGAAATATAGGAATATAGTTTGATGCGCATTATCTCCACTCTTATTAATCATGTATATGGATTGCATTATAAAAAAAAGTGAAATTCCATCTGATATTAGAAGTGGAGATAGCAGTTTGCTTTATGCAGATGATATACTCCTAAACACATCCAGGAGTCTCCAGAATGCTCTAAATTGCATAACAGCATGATTGCATAATGAATTTGGCATGAAAATCAGCAATAAAAAAGACTAAAACTATGAAAACAGATAGGAACATGGAAAACTTCAGCTGCACCTATATAAAGAACCTATAGAACAAATAAAATATTCCAGTTATTTAAATACACAGTTTCTAATGAAGATGGCAATTAAATTTGGAAATAGACAACAGAATGAGCAAAGGTGATATGGTGGGAAGAGTGCTGCCAAATAATAGGCTAATTGGAGGAATTTTGTTGATAGATGATAAAAATAAGTAACTTAATCACACAGTGCTGTATTAGTAGTCTAAATATACCTTTTGAGGGTATATATCAGGAAATTGATGTGATAATCACATACACAAGAGGTTATTAAACCTATGGTACAGTAGTACCATGGATGGATGAAGGGAGAGAGAGAGAGATGGGGAGAAAGAAGGACTTCATTACCAATAGATTTTTTTAAGAACCAAAAATTATATTCTATGAAATAAGAGAGGAAAGACATTTTGCAAAGCACAGGTGTTAAGAAATTAATGAAGTGGACTTGAATTCTGAACAACACTGACATAGAAAAATCAAATATTAAAATCCTGCTGACTGCAGTATTTATTGCACATGGGTGTATAGGAGAGTGAAGTGCATATATTTTTACTTAGTTCCCTCACTCACACACACTAAGTGGTGTAAATTCTTAAATTCAAAATAAAGAGAACACTAAAACTAAACTCTTAGTAAAGTTTGCACGTAAGTTCGTATCCCAAGATATCTCATATGTAACTTAACTTCTTAAATTAAGCCTTAACTATTAAACTCATTAATAGATTGAGTCTTCAAACTTGTAATCAAAATAAAAATCTTTAATTTACAAATAACACAAATGCATACAATATCAAATTAACTACACTTAACTACTATGCAAGAGCCAATGGACTCTTCAAATCATAACAAGAAAAATACTTTAATGTGCACAGCTTCCTTTCAATCACATAAACCAACACTTCACATCCTAGTCTTTTGGATCCTACAGAACTTTTATTTCTTCTTGGGCTCACACAGGAGAAAGAGTCCTGGGAGAGTTTTTAAAGCCAGTGCATCCCCAATTACGCTTTATAACAGCAGAAATACAGTGTAACACAAAACAAAAGTGCTCTCTATGCTGACAACAACACAAGTGAAATCCTTGCATTTTAAAATCGCAGATCACTAAAGAAAAAATATCCTGCTTTCATTCAATGCATTTCGGGAACTTCACTTTCTATATGAAAGTAGCAGTAGACTCAACCAAATAAACTACTAAAAACCATATGATAACTTTAGAATGAATTAACTTTCTATGTGAAAGTCTTAACATTCTTCTTAAAACCTTATCAACAGTTTTAATGCTTCAGAATAACTCTGCCTTCTATATGAAAGCGCCTGAAGAAATAACTAAAACATGCCAACAGTTTAGATATTACTTATTAGACTGAGTATCCTAAATAAAACAAACTTTATTAGGTCCATTTTTATATGAAGTGGCAAGCAATAACATTCCTTTTCAGTTCTCCACATAAATCCTCTATGGATTAATGACTACAATAACCTCTGCACTTATCTCTTTATACAAGGATATCCTCTCTCAGTCGTTTATTTTTCTAACTTTTCTTCTAATTTCTGTCCAGTCTTCATACATTGAAGACACAGAAATGCCACAGTTTTCTGCAGCTGTGTTCTTTTTCTAGTCGCGATAGCTGAATGCCTAGCAACATTCGATAATGTTCTTTTCATTTCCACACATACTCGGAAATGCAACTGAGAAACTTCCACTCAAGTCTGTCATCTTGCCTCCATTACTGCTTTCCTCCAGCATTAGGCTTGAAACAACAAAGTTCTTTCTTCAGAGTGCAGAAAAGTTTATTGAATAAAATTTCGTAATGAAACAGTTAGAAATTATAACAGTTCTTCATTTCACAATCTTCTCACACTGAGGTACATTCATTTAATCATTTCTCATAATATAGCAGTGACTTTCACTTCCTGCACTATTGACAACATATCATAAACAATTTGTTTAGATAAGCAACACCAACTTTACAAAATTATAATTTGCTGCCAATATTTAATCTAAATACATTTATAACTAAGCAAGATTAGTAGCCAAAGATCTGAGATGGTCCCACATTAACCTATTTGCTGTCTTCCATACTTAGTCAAGGAGTTTTAGGGAGCTCTTAGGGGCACCACCGCTAACACGAGAGTTGTATATAATGGATAGATTTGTGAGTTATACAGAGTTAACAGTTCTCAGAAGTAATGCCAGCACTGAAAGAGAAAACCAAATTTTTTTAGATGGCAAAAAAATAATACTCATGTTTATGTCAAGGACGAGCACTGGAGATTAAAGTGATGGCAAAAAAGAGAAATCTATGAACAATCTGTTCATAGATTGTTCATAATATGTTAGAGACATTTAAGGGCAACCAGTATCCGAGTTTCTTCAAACTGTTCCATGAAATCCATCCAGAGGCTTTGTCAAAGCAATGCAAATACCCTACTGATAAACACTTATGTATACATGGTGGCGATTATTTATTATTTCAATGGTTTGCACAGAGTAGAAGTTGAAAGTTAATGGATTTCTCCATTACTTTTGAAATAACAGAGACGAGAAACTGGATAGTAATTTGACAATTTGCAGCCTTTCATAGGAACAGACTGAATGTAGATTAATTTCCAGGCTAAAGGATAAATACCTATTGTATAACAGAGTATAAAATGAAGTACAAAATGAAAGTGACCTCTGAATCAGAAAACTCATTAGTACCATTAGTATTTCTTGTAGGTTGGTAGTGACTTGGGAATTTCAGGTGAACATTTACTGAGAGAAGAGAAGAATGTGTGGCAGAGCTAATCTAAGGTGGTATGGTCACTTAAACAAATGGGAGAGAAGAAGTTAGCAAAACAGGTATTTGATGGCAATATAGTGGGAAAGAGGACCAAGAAGATGATCAAGGTCTAGGTGGACTGACTGTCAGAATTGCCTAAAAAGAACACCATGTTACATACAACAATATTAGACTTCATTATATAGAGAAACCTGTGGAGAATTCATGACTAAATAATACACGTAAAACCACAGTAATAGGTTTTTTAATATGCAAATATTTCGACCTAAATGTCTTAGGACATCGTCAGTACAGTTGGGAACAATACTAGGAATAACAGATAGTGCGCATGAATACAATGGAATCCAAACGCATGCAGCAGCGCTTTCTAGCGTTAAAAACAAACAAACAAACAAAAAAAACATTAGATTATTTAGATTACATTAAAATTAAAATTGAATTATTTTACACAATTTTGTATGACAATTTCCCATACTTTAGGAATGGCAAGGACATCATTGCGGTTTAGATTTGGACTATGAAGTAGGGCTTCAGCACTTTCTTTATATAAACGTTCATGTTTGTATGAAGAGCTGTTAGAACAGTGGTCGCTAAAGGAGTCGATATGACATTGTTAGGGGTCAACAGAAAAATATAAGACATCATTGTATGGGTAATATTTAATTCGGTTAACTTGGATTACCTCCATGACAAAAGACATGGAGGTAATGACAACGCAATTAAGAGTGAATCGTGGGATCAGTACTTCCATCTTACAGGTCCTATTCATGGACCTGTAAGATGGAGTAAGGTCATGAAAACAGTTACTGAGGTCAATCAAGTAGGCCAAAATGACGTATTTACCAATAAACGGATGTTGGTGGTTCCTGCCAGCCGGTGCAGCGGGAGCGAAATTGCAACACGTGCATGGTTCTTATTTACTGATACTTACAAGTATTCGATCCCAGTCTCATTTTTGTGCATCGACATACAAGTGAGCGTTAATGTTCTAAAATTCATCAACATACATATTATAATTCAAGTGTTATTCATTCACGAACTAAACTTCTCTATGTTGAAGAGTTGAGCAGTGCTGGTAGTAATACCAGTGATATTACTAGTGATAGTAATAGTAATATAATAATATATACTATATTATACATACAAAAAACACTGTAACTATAAAATAAACAATCTAAAAACTCACATAAGCGTCTTTTTTTGCTTGTCCTTATAATTACATAATAGTAAAATATATGGGGTCAATAAAAAGTCAAGAAACTCTTGAAGGGGTTGACGGGCAAATAACTTTGGCGACCCCTGGTGTAGAAGTTTGGTCTTTTTCCAGTGGATCCTATGGTTTGGATTTTTAACTCCATGTTGAGAGAGGAAGGATTTCTGCCGCTTGATGAGACGAATGTGGTCTTGATGTTCAGAGATACGTTTAAGAACAGATCTGCCTGTCTGCCCATAGTACG
The DNA here is from genome assembly GCF_054136105.1 of Typopeltis vanoorti. Taxonomy (NCBI): domain Eukaryota; kingdom Metazoa; phylum Arthropoda; class Arachnida; order Uropygi; family Thelyphonidae; genus Typopeltis; species Typopeltis vanoorti. The sequence continues at coordinate 151,070,832 of NC_143552.1, read as the reverse complement.
ACAGTTTACAGGAGCATGGTACCTCGTACACGCCAGGTGGTAACAGAGCTGTGAGTTTGTCTTTAGACGAAGGTAACAATTGTAGATCTGGTTGATTGGTTTGTAGGTTGCAGCAAGATTGTATTTTTTCATAAGAAAGTCGCTCTGAGATACCTTTGACATACGGTATGGGTATGGGCTTGTTCTTGTCTAGGTTGATGTGTGGAGAAGTGGCTGATGATATTTTGAATAGTTTTAGGATTGTATCCATTTAGAATGGCTGTGCTTTTGATTATTTCCAATTCTTGTTTTAGAGATTCCTCAGAGGAGCAAAAACTGTGTGCTCTGGTTACCAGCGATTTGATGATGCCAAATTCTTGAGAAGGATGATGAGCAGGAGTTGTGGATGTAGCAACCTGAAAAGGTCGGCTTTTGATAGAACAGAAGTGGAGATGGAACTATCTTCTTTTCTTTGGATGTGTAAATCTCTTTCCTGGATTTTTTCGTTTCATTAAGCCGCAGAAATCTGGCCTCTCCCAACACGGAGTTAAAAACCCAAACCATAGGAACTACTGGGAAAAGACCTAACTTCTACACAGATCTTCATATAAACATGAACGTTTATATAAAGAAAGTGCTGAAGCCTTACTTCACAGACCCAATCTAAACCGCAATGATGTCCTTGCCATTCCTAAAATATGGGAAATTGTCATACAAAATTGTGTAAAATAATTCAATTTTAATTTTAACGTAATCTAAATAATATAATGTTTTCTTGTTTTTTATTTATCATCATCATCTTCCTTATACCCTCTTTTTACCTTGCGGTATCGAGGGTCCATTGATCATCGGACCTCACTCTGTTTGCAGGATAAGGTGGTCAGCCTTATGCCCCGGTGTATCCTATGGCCTGTAGTGTTGAGTTCTCAAGGCCAGTTTGCCTGCTTTGCGGGATGAAAAACCCCAGAATAAACTGGGGAAAAAACCCTGCTGTCCACACCCAAGACTGGCTAACTTGGCTAGGGCTGAGGAAGATCCTTAAGCTCCTCACGTCATCGACGGGAATCGAACCTAGGACACTCCTTCCCCAGGCACATGGTTTCGAAGCGCATAGCCACTAGGCTAACTGCGCATTTATTTATTTATTTTTTTTTATGCTAGAAAGCGCTGCTGCACACATTTGGATTCCATTGTATTCATGCATCCTATCTGTATGTTATTCCTAGTATTGTTCTCAACTGTACTGACGATGTCCTAAGACACTTAGGTTGAAATATCAATATATTAAAAAACCTGCTACTGAGGTTTTACTTGTGTTTATTTAGTCAACAATATTAGGGTGCTGAAAAGCAATTGACTATTTGGAGAAAAACTGTCGATAGGAGATTAATAATAATGTAAACTTAATCATATGGTACTGTCATATTAGTTTGAGTATACTTGAGAGTACATATCAGGAAATCGATGATGATAATTTATTGAGATCAAAGAAAGATGTAATATACGAAGTTGATTTTCCTCTGAGTACTTTGGTTTATCCTGAACAAAACTAACACATTTGATAATAATATTACACTGAGACCACATTTTTTATTAAATAATAAAAAATAAAAGAATAAAAAACCCGACAAGTTTTATTCGTCGATAAGACTTACATCATCAGGGGTAATTTTGTATAAAAGTTTAACACAACAACCAAAGATTATCATCATCATCAAATTCCTGACATGCACCCTCAAGGGGTGTACAGGATATGATAGTACTACATGATAAATTTACATCATTACTAACTTCCTATCTACAATTTTCCTCCAAATCAGTCTATTACTTGTTAAGACTCCAATATTATCATTATCAGATCTTATATTTCTATCGTCTAAGGCACAATGTACCATATCAATCCACCTATATCTTGGTCTTCCTCTGGGTTGTTTTCCTGCCAACCTGGAAGAGAACACTTGTTTGGCTAATCTTTCCTCGCCCATTCTGTTTAAGTGACCATACCACCTGAGATTAGCTCTGCTAATGCATTCCTGGATGCCAACAATGTCAAACAAAGATTAATTGATAATTAATAGTCCATTAGATTTTTTTTTTTTTTTTTTACTTCAAAACTGTTCATTAACTGAGAACCCAAACACAAAACGATACATTCATTACTGTATGCTTGTTGGAACAATGCTAGTTGTTGCCACTTTCCGTGGCTCACATGTGTTACGTCCGAGGCAATTAAACTTTTGATGAAGGCAGACCACACTTGATGTAAAATCAAGCCTTGAATTTTATTGCACTGTGTAGGGATTCTAAGCATTTTTGCAGCTTCTTTAAATTTTCTTGTGAAACAGTTCTTATCAACATATGACATGTTTGTCTGTTGCAAGAGTACTTGTGTACTCTGGCAACAGACATATGTTGAGCCATGCAGATTTCTCCTGACCTTCCCATCTGGCCTACGTAACAGATGCTACAAGAAGAGTGAATCTGATAGATGCCTGATGTTTTCATGGGATGATGCGGAGGTTTTAGTGAATGTAGGAATCTTGATATTTTTTGTAAAGGAAGAAAAGCCACTTTTATGTTGTACTTGCAGAGCAATGTAGCCAATTTGTCTGTGACATTCTTTATGTATGGCAGCGTGATTGCGTTCTTGAAATCTTGTTTTGATAAGGGAGTTGCAGAAGCTGTGTTAAGGAATTTTTTGATGGTCTTGAGTTCAAAACCATTAAGTGTGAGGTTCTGTGTCAGGTAGCGTAATTAGTTATTTCCCTTCATCTGTGTGCTAGATATATTATATGCTTTGTCTCTCAAGGTTTTACTTATGACTATTTTTTGCAATGGATGGTGGTATGAGGCAGCATTAAGAAATGTTCCTGTTGTAGTCTGTTTTCTGCATACAGAAAAAAATAATCTTTTTTCCTCTTCGTTTACTTCAATAAAGTTATCAGCGAAAGGTAATTTTTTTTATGTTCTTCTAGTTCTATAGTGAATTTTATATTTGGATGCAAATTGTTAAGATACTCTTTAAAAGCAATCAATTCAACTACCTTTCCTGGCCAAATGACGAAAATATTATCTACATAACATAGCCAATCATTTGGTTTTTTTGATAATCTTCATCTTCATCATCATCAAATTCCTGTCGTGTACCCTCAAGGGGTGTACAGGATATGAGAGTACAACATGAAAAAATTACATCATTACTAACTTCCTATCTACATTTTTTCTCCAAATCAGTCTGTTACTTGTCAAGACTCCAACATTATCAGATCTTATATTTCTATCGTCTAAGGCACTTTGTACCGTATCAATCCACCTATATCTTGGTCTTCCTCTGGGTCGTTTTCCTGCCAACCTGGCAGAGAACACTTGTTTTGCTAATCTTTCCTCTCCCATTCTATTTAAGTGACCATACCATCTGAGATTAGCTCTGCTAACGCATTCCTGGATGCTGACAATGTCAAGTTCTTTCCTAATATCTTCATTTTTAATATGATATTGCCATTGATGCCTTCTGTTCATGCCTCTAATCTTTCTCAGGACTCTCATATCTGCGGTCTCTAGTCTTTGGTCAAGTGTTTTACTTCTGACCCAGCTCTCAGATCCATAAGTTAAAACTGGTTTGAACACTGTCTTGTATACAGCTAATTTAGTGTTGCGACTAATTTCTTTCTTATTCCATATGAATTTATTCAATTGACTTCCCACCATACCAGCTTTGCTGATTCTGTTGTCTATTTCTATATTTAGTTTACCATCTTCAGTAAAAATCATGCCTAAGTAGCTGAAATGTTTTACTTGTTCCACAGGTTCTCCATTCACAACACAGTTGACATTTTCAATGATTCTGCCTATTTTCATTGTCTTTGTCTTTTTATTGCTGACCTTCATACCATATCTATTACAACAGCTATTCAATTTAGTCAGAGAATCTTGCAGACTTGTAGCGGATTTATTTAGAAGTATAACATCATCCGCATAAAGCAAAGAGCTGACATTAACATCTCCAATTTTGATATCAGGTTTAATACCACATTCCTTCATAATGTGATCCATATAGATAATGAATAACAGAGGGGATAATGTACATCCTTGTCTCACACCAGATTTAACATTAAACCATCTTCCTGTACTTCCTTCAATTCTAACTGCTGACTCACAACTCAAATAAAGACTAAGTATTGCTTGATATAATGCCCCATTGACACCATATAACTGCAGCGTATTGAATAGCTTCTCTCTTGGCACCTTGTCATATGCCTTTTCCAAATCGACAAAACTTAAATACAGATCTTTGTTATATTCCCATGCTTTCTCGACTATTTGTCGTAAAGTGAAGATCTGATCCTGACAGCCTCTATTTGGCCTGAATCCAGCTTGTTCTTCACCAAGCTTTTCTTCCACAATTCTTCTCAACCGTTTCTCAAGTATACTTGCATAGATCTTGCCAGGAACACTCAGTAGGGAAATACCTCTGTAATTCTCACATTCAGTTTTATTTCCCTTTTTATATATGGGTACTATGAGAGCTCTACTCCAATCATCGGGAATTCGTCCCTCTGTCCAGGCTTTCTGAACTATGCAGTGCAGCCACTGTAAGACTCTTATACCACCATACTTCAGCATTTCTGGTTGAATATCATCTACTCCTGCTGCTTTTCCACATTTCAAGCCTTTGATGGCTTTTTCTACTTCAAGTATGGATATGTATTCCTGACTGCATGCCTGGTCAGTGTTTTTTTATCACTGTGCTGTCATCACTGCTTGTTTCATTTAGCAGTTTTTCAAAGTAATTACTCCATACTTCAAGGATATCGTTTTCTCCTGTTTTCATTTCACCTTTATCATCTCTAATTCCTTTTACAGCACTCTTTCCTCCATTCCTAAGCTTCTTCAACAACTTTGTTGAGAGGCTTATATGCTGGTTAGACATAATAACTAATATTTAAGGAAATTGACAGCGTATACTGGAAATATAGATTAAATAAACTTTAATATACACTGTGTTCTCAATAAAGCAAAACCTCCAAAATCCAACATATCTATTAGTGAATTCAAGGCACTACAAGAATTGAAGAGAAACAAAAAAATAGTGATCACCAAAGCGGATAAGGGGAACGCCACTGTGGTACTCAATCTTAAAGACTACACAGGTAAGCTCAAGGCTTTATTATTAGATCGCTCCACTTACCTCCCCATTGATTACAATCCCACTAGCTCACAAATTAGAAAACTCCATAGGCTCCTTAAGAAGGTCACTTCTTGGCCTGTGGAGATTACCAACAGACTAAAACTCTAGACCCCCACGCATATATGGGCTCCCAAAAATACACAAAGAAAATGTGCCATTACGTCCCATAGTGGATGGCATTGATTCCCCCACTTACAAACTAGCCAAGCATTTAGCCAAAGCGCTCTCACACTATACTGGCAATACACCATCACACATAAAAAACTCAGCCCACTTCAAAGCCAGTATAGAAAACCTTACACTCCAACACAATGACATAATGGTCAGTTTTGATGTCTCCTCCCTATTCACGAATGTTCCTCTCAAAGAAACCTTAGAGCTAATCCAAGCTAAATTTCCTCCCGATGTCTCAGCCCTATTCCAGTTTACAATGAACTCAGGCTATTTCGTTTGGCAGGAAAAATTCTACAAACAGATAGAGGGGACAGCCATGGGTTCACCACTTTCCCCACCCTTGGCAAACTTTTTCATGGAGATGTTTGAAGAGAAAGCCTTAAACTCAGCCCCACAAAAACCTACCATATGGCTTCGCTATGTTGATGATGTTTTCGCTATCTGGCCACATGGCCCGGATTCACTCCTCTCCTTCCTAACACACTTGAACAACCAACACCCTAGAATCAAATTCACCCTGGAAAAAGAGGAAAACAATAACCTCCCCTTCCTAGACACACTAGTCACCCGCCAACCTGATGGAACCTTGGTTTTCTCAGTTTATAGAAAACCCACCCATACAGGCAGATACATTCACCAACAATCCCCCCCCCCCCCCCTCACAACAATATGGAGTTATTAAAACATTCAACAGGACAAAAATAATCTGTTCTAATGATCAAGCCCTAACCACAGAACTAAATCACATCCGTGACACTTTCTCAGCCAACGGCTACCCCCTCCAAAAAATCCAAAAAATACTTAACCCAGTTATCCACAACCCCCCCCTTCACAAAAAAGATTACTCTAAATCCATCACTATTCCCTACATCAGAGGCACCTCAGAAAAAATCAATAAAATCTTAAAAAAACATGCCTTGACCACTTGTTACAGACCACATAGAAAACTGGCATCCCTTATCCGCTCCACCAAAGATCAACCACTTCCCCTAGACCTACCTGGTGTATGCCAGGTCCCTTGCAGCTGTAAACTGTCCTACTTTGGCCAAACAGGCAGGACAGCAAATATCAGAATCTCAGAACACAAGGATTACATCCGATTTCACCAGTACAGCCACTCTGGGCTTGCAGACCACGCTCTGGACACTCGCCACAGAATAAGATGGAAGAAAGCCACAGTAATACACCGCAGCAAGTTCAAGTATGAAAGACTATTCACGGAATCAGCCTCGGCCCTTAGGAACATGCCAAACCTCAACAAATTTGGATGCATGAAACTGCCCCAAATTTGGGAAGCTTTTATCAAAAGAACTTCAGCCCAAAGGCCAAGAACTACCAATATAGCCTGCCAGGGGGCACCATCAGGACTTTAGGAAAACGCTAGCGTCCTAGCCTCAGTCTCATTTGTTGTATTAGTACTTGTGTGCACGTGTCCTTTTAGTAAGTTCCCAAGAAGATGGCAACGTAACGTTCGCCGAAATATCGGAAAGTGTATATTAAAGTTTATTTAATCTATATTTCCAGTATACGCTGTCAATTTCCTTAAATATTAGTTATTATCTTCAAAAACCTCCAGAATATTTTGCCACCTTCTTGATATTTATTTCCTATATTCTTACCAAAGTCCTCCCATGACTTTTGTTTAGCTAGTTTTACACGCTGTTTAGCTTTCTTACATTTGTCTCTGTATTCTGTAAGAGTAAAAGCTGACTTATTTGCCAGGAACTTTTGATATGCTTTCTTCTTTTCCTTCACTGCCTCTTTAACTTCCTGTGTCCACCAGCGAGTTCTGATTTTTTTTTATCCTTGCACACAACCTCGCCACATGCCTCTCTGGCAGAATCAATCAATGTTTTCTTCAGAGTTTGCCACTGAATCTCCAAGGTTTGATACCTGTTCTCAAACTCTTTCATTTTCTTTTCAATAATATTTCTGTATTTTAGTCTACAGTTCACATCTGAGAGCTGTTCAACTTTTATTCGCTTTAAAACTTTCTTACATGTTATTCTTTTCAATATGAAATTCAATTTTATCCTGCTCAAGACTAAATAGTGATCACTTCCAATTTCAAATCCTCTGTACACTCTGGTGTCCTGCACCAGGGAGAAAACTTCACTAACAACAATAACATAGTCAATGAGACTTTTCTTATTCCTAGCCTCTTCTCTCCATGTGAATTTGTGCACATTTTTATGTTGGAACATGGTGTTAGTAATAACCAGTCCATGTCCTGAGCAGAAATCCAACAGATATTTGCCATTATTATTAGCTTTGCTCTTTTCACCAAATTTTCCCAAAATATTTTTGTATGTCTCACAATCATTTCCTACTCTGCTATTTAGATCCCCAACAAGGACCAACTTTTCCTTTTTCATTGTGTCAGTTGCTTTTTCTAAAGCGTCAAAAAATTCCTCCACTTCTACCTTAGTAGAACCTTCTGTGGGACCATAGGCACAAATAAGTCTCATTGTCCAGTTCACCATTCTCATATTTGCCCACATTACTCTACTTGAGACTGACTGCCATTCAAGAAGATTAGCCTCGTATTTTGTGTTGAATACTATGGCTACTCCTTCTTTTCCTTGATTGTCATTGCCTGAATATAACATTTTGTATTTATTGCTCAGAAAGATCTCACCAGTTTTGGTCTTTTTTGTTTCAGTCACCCCTATTATGTCGATCTGGTACTTATCTAATTCCTCAGCTAGCTCCATTTCTTTGCCATTCAGGCTTCTTACGTTGATAGTACCGATCTTTAACTCTGGTGATGTTGAGTTGGGGTTTGTTTTCAGATTTGTTCCAGTAGCTGACTTTTCGCTGCTCGCCCTGGTTCCCTGGAGAAAACAACGGGGGCCTTGTTTAACCGGGCGACGCCCCAGCCGGCATGAAATTTTGTCATGTTGTACCACCATCATTTTTTATTTTGGTTTAACCAATAAGAATACAATTTGGTCGGCTAAATCCCAAATTGCCAGCCCATCCTCGTTCGTTCAGTATCAAAGTAGATACCCAACAGGGTGCACCACGAGAAGGTGAGGATTGGACATTAGGTCAGAAGCCCTGGTCGGTTCTCCGCATTCCTTTAAAGGCTATGTGGAGGTCTCCTCTCAGTTATACAGCTTTGACCCTTAAGCACCCCTTTGATAATCATTTAAAGCATTTATTTCAAAATTTTCCATAAAAAAAGTTGGCTAAAGCTGGAAGGGGGGGGGCATGGAAAGTATTTTTTAATTCCCAATATCTGTTATTTGTCTTCAGGGGTGCTTAAGGATCAAAGCTATATAACTGAGAGGAGACCTCCACATAGCCTTTAAAGAAATGCGGAGAACCGACCAGGGCTTCTGACCTAATGTCCAATCCTCACCTTCTCGTGGTGCACCCTGTTGGGTATCTATCTGGATACTGAACGAACGAGGATGGGCTGGCAATATGGGATTTAGCCGACCAAATTGTATTCTTATTGGTTAAACCAATATACAAAATGATGTACAACATGACAAAATTTCATGCCGGCTGGGGCGTCAGCCGGTTAAACAAGGCCTCCCCCGTTGTTTTTGCCAAGCGAATCAGGGCAAACAGCGAAAAGTCAGCTACTGGAACAAATCTGAAAACAAACCCCAACTTAACATAAACAGAGTTAAAGATTAGGTACTATCAACATAAGAAGCCTCAATGGCAAAGAAATGGAGCTAGCTGAAGAATTAGATAAGTATCAGATCGACATAATAGGGGTGACTGAAACAAAAAAGACGAAAACTGGCGAGATTTTTCTGAGCAATAAATACAAAATGTTATATTCAGGCAATGACAATCAAGGAAAAGAAGGAGTAGCCATAGTATTCAATACTAAATACGAGGCTAATCTTCTTGAATGGCAGGCAGTCTCAAGTAGAATGATGTGGGCAAATATCAGAATGAGGAACTGGACAATGAGACTTATTTGTGCCTATGATCCAAAAGAAGGTTCTACTAAGGTAGAAGTGGAGGAATTTTTTGATGCTCTAGAAAAAGCAACTGACACAATGAAAAAGGAAAAGTTGGTCCTTGTTGGGGATCTAAATAGCAGAGTAGGAAATGATTGCAAGACATACAAAAATATTTTGGGAAAATTTGGAGAAAAGAGCAAAGCTAATAATAATGGCAAATATCTGTTGGATGTCTGCTCAGGACATGGACTGGTTATTACTAACACCATGTTCCAACATAGAAATGTGCACAAATTCAAATGGAGAGAAGAGGCAAGGTATAAGAAAAAGTCTCATTCACTATGTTATTCTTGATAGTGATGTTTTCTCCCTGGTGCAGGGCACCAAAGTGTACAGAGGATTTGCAATTGGAAGTGATCACTGTTTAGTCTTGTGCAGGATAAAATTAAATTTCATATTGAAAAGAAGAACATGTAAGAAAGTTTTAGAGAGAATAAAAGTTGAGCAGCTCTCAGATGTGAACTGTAGACCAAAACACACAAATATTATTCAAGAAAAAATGAAAGAGTTGAGAGCAGAAACCAAACCTTGGAGATTCAGTGGCAAGCCCTGAAGAAAACACTGAATGATTCAGCCAGAGAGGCATGTGGTGAGGTTGTCTGCAAGGATAGAAAATCAGAACTCCATGGTGGACACAGGAAGTCAAAGAGGCAGTGAAGGAAAAGAAGAAAGCATATCAAAAGTTCCTGGCAAATAAGTCAGCTGGTGCTCTTAGAGAATACAGAGACAAATGTAAGAAAGCTAAACACTGTGTAAAACTGGCTAAACAAAAGTCATGGGAGGAATTTGGCAAGAACATAGAAAATAAATATCAAGGTGGCAAAATATTCTGGAGGTTGTTGAAGCAGCTTAGAAATGGAGGAAAGAGTGCTGGAAAAGGACTTAGAGATGATAAAGGTGACATGAAAACAGGAGAAAAAGATATTCTTAAAGTATGGAGTAATTACTTCAAAAAATTGCTAAATGAAACAAGCTGTGATAGCACAGTGGTAAAAAAACACTCAACAGGCATACAGTCAGGAATACATATCCATACTTGAAGTAGAAAAAAGCTATCAAAGGCTTGAAATGTGGAAAGGCAGCAGAAGTAGATGATATTCGACCAGAAGCCCTGAAGCATGGTGGTGTAAAAATAATTATAATTTAAAATTCTGAATATTTTTACATATTGTTTATGTTAGAATGTTTATTAGTTTTAGTTTCAAAACACGCATTGTCAGCACTTGAATTGTGCCTGTTATTGAAATTGTTTTGTCAAAAATGATATGCAAAGCAGTTAAAAATTCATGAACTTACCAGATTTGAATAGTTGTGTAACTTTAAAGAAATTTATTGTAATTTAAAAATATAAAGTTTTGTGTTTTATGAAGACATTCTCTTGTTGCTAACGGAGACAATGTGCCAGCCGTTATATCTAACTTCTTGCTTACCAGTTTTATGGAGTGCGCATGCTCGCCTAGAAGTTTGATGTGTGATTGACAGCTGACGAGTTCGGTATTGAAGCAATGGGAGAGTAAACAAGTAGAGCGTTCAGAAGAAAATTAGAATACAAGCCGGCAGACATTTAGATTCGAAGGAAATTGAGCTTTTTTTTTTATGTGACAGTCGGAGGAAAATTAATAGTATATTATGAAGTTTCAAAGTGGAATGAGTATTGATTAAAAAAAATATTGCTATAGATGTTTTAAAGGTAATATTCGAGGAAACGCTAACTGGAAGATTAGAAGTAGATTCCGAAAAGGGAATAGTAGAACTGTGAATTTGTTTAAAGTGGAAGAGTTAAGACTGTCGATAAGCATTAGTGAATAAAAGAAGAAATTGCTATTTATGTTCTAAAGGAATGTTTGAAAAAATCTGATTAGGAAGTTTCAACTGTATTAAGGATGCCGAATTTAACTGTTATTTCTATTAAAAAGAAGATAGAATTAAATTAGGAAGAATTAATGTGTGCTACATAAGTGATGAGAAAGGATCCTGTGAAAATGAAGAATAAAGTCATATATCTTCAGAAAAGGGCCTTGACAGAGAAAGAAACTGGCTATGAACATTTTGTCACTGTGAAAACAAAGTGTTTAGTTTAGTGTTTAAGTGTAAGTTTATTTTTAAAAGGTCTTGGATCCAATTAAATTTGTAATTAGTTATGTAATATTTGTTTTAAGTGTGTATATATATATATATATATATATATTGTTTTTGTTATATTAAATGTGTTTATTTAGTATTTTGGTCTTGAGTCAGTGATTTTTGGATTCTGAAAGAAAAAGTAAAGAAGTCATTGCACCAATCGGAGTGAACCCTTGTGCATATATAGGTACACTCAGAAATAAATTAAAAATAATTGTTGAACAGAGATCATTTCTATATACAGGATTAAATTAATAAAAATCCTATATTTAAATAATGGTGCAGCCATTAGGATTAATATTATGATAATATCCTTTAAATAAAAATCTCTAATTATTAATAACAATCCTTGAAGTATGGAGTAATTATTTCGAAAAATTACTAAATGAAACAAGCAGTGATAGCACAGTGGTAAAAAACACTGACCAGGCATACAATCAGGAATACATATCCATACTTGAAGTAGAAAAAGATATCAAAGGCTTGAAATGTGGAAAGGCAGCAGGAGTAGATCATATTCGACCAGAAATGCTGAAGTATGGTGATATAAAAGTCTTACAGTGGCTGCACTGGATAGTTCAGAAGTCCTGGACAGAGGGATGAATTCCCGAAGATTGGAATAGAGCTCTCATAGTACCCATATGTAAAAAGGGAAATATAACTGAATGTGAGAATTACAGAGGTATTTCCTTACTGAGTGTTCCTGGCAAGATCTATGCAAATATACTTGAGAAAAGGTTAAGAAGAATTGTGGAAGAAAAGCTTGATGAAGAACAAGCTGGATTCAGGCCAAATAGAGGCTATCACAATCAGATCTTCACTTTAAGACAAATAGTGGAGAAACCATGGGAATATAACAAAGATGTGTGTTTAAGTTTTGTCGATTTGGAAAAGGCATATGACAAGGTGCCAAGAGAGAAGCTATTCAATACGCTACAGTTATATGGTGTCAATGGGGCATTATATCAAGCAATACTTAGTCTTTATTTGAGTTGTAAGTCAACAGTCAGAATTGAAGTACTGGAAGATGGTTTAATGTTAAATCTGGTGTGAGACAAGGATGTACATTATCCCCTCTGTTATTCATTATCTATACGGATCATATTATGAAATAAAGTGGTATTAAACATGATATCAAAATTGGAGATGTTAATGTCTGCTCTTTGCCTCATGCGGATGATGTTATACTTCTAAATAAACCCACTACAAGTACGCAAGATTCCCTGACTAAATTGAATAACTGCTGTAATAGATATGGTATGAAGGTCAGCAATAAAAAGACAAAGACAATGAAAATAGGCAGAATTGTTGAAAATGTCAACTGTTCAATGGAGAACCTGTGGAACAAGTAAAACATTTCAGCTACATAGGCACGATTTTTAGTGAAGATGGTAAATTAAATAGGGAAATAGACAACAGAATCAACAAAGCTGGTATGTTAAGAAGTGAATTGAATAAATTCATATGGAATAAGAGAGAAATTAGTCAGAACACTAAATTAGCTGTATACAAGACTGTGTTCAAACCAGTTTTAACTTATGAATCCGAGAGCTGGGTCAGAAGTAAAACACTTGACCAAAGACTAGAGACCGCATATATGAGAGTCCTGAGAAAGATCAGAGGCGTGAACAGATGGCATCAATGGCAATATCATATTAATAATGAGGATATTAGGAAAGAACTTGACATTGTCAGCATCCAGGAATGTGTTAGCAGAGCTAACTAACCTCAGGTGGTATGGTCACTTAAACAGAATGGACGAGGAAAGATTAGCGAAAGAAGTGTTCTCTGCCAGGTTAGCAGGAAAACAACCCAGAGGAAGACCAAGATATAGGTGGATTGATACAGTACAAAGTGCCTTAGACGATAGAAATATAAGATCTGATAATGTTAGAGTTTTGACAAGTAACAGACTGATTTGGAATAAAATTGTAGATAGGAAGTTAGTAATGATGCAAATTTTTCATGTAGTACTATCATATCCTGTACATCCCTTGAGGATACATGGCAGGAATTTGATGATGATAATATTTGTCCTCATAAATGAAAAAAAAAAAAGGTTTTCCATGCAGTGTTTGTATAGTTCTACAATGTCCGGTGGAAAATGGTTTTCAAGAAAACCTTTCCTTCATAAAAAAAAATAAAAATAATAAAAAAAAACGACACTTTTTTCATTATCAAGTCAGTTGTGAAGTCAAAAAAACATCTAATGGACTATTAATTATCAATTAATCTTGGTTGTTGCATTAAACTTTTATAAACCATTACCCCTGATGATGTAAGTCTTACGATGAACGAAACTTGTTAGGTTTTTTAATGTTTAATAAACATGTGGCCTCAATACCAAAAACTATCTCCAGAACTGCTTACCCACAGAAACCTTTGCTTACAAATAATACTACATATTACTATCAAATGTGATACATTCAAAGAAAAGTATAAATTAGTTATCTGGACAATTCATGGAGCTTCTGCTACTGCCCCACTAAATAAACTTATTTAAAACAAACTAAATAAATAAATAAATAATATTATAAACATAACACATGGCAGCAGATCTGAAATATATCATGTGTATTAAATAGCATGCTCATGACTTTGTAAGTAGTATAGTTCAGAAAATAATGGAGAAATTACTTTTTAAGATTCACTTACCATCAAGAAGCAAAAGGTCTGGCCTATAAAAATAAAAATATATAACTGAAAATGTAATTTTTGATATGATAAATTCAACTCAGAAATGCATTAAGAATTTTATGCAAGACTTACTTAGAAAACAGAGCTCTGGCAAGTGCTATCCTCATTCGCCATCCTCCTGAAAATTCCCTGCATTTAGAAAAGGTCAAGAATCAAAGAAAAATGCTTTTGAAACTTATATATATATATATATATATATATATATATTTTACTAATATTCAAATTAAATATATAATAATCTACCAAAGCAGCTTTCATAAGTAAGTTTGGACTGAAATAAGTATTACTGAAGAAAGAAGTGAAAGAGTATGAAAACAAGAGCCAAACCTTAGATTAGATCAGAGACAAATGGCAAAATGTGAAGAAAAAGAAGAAATCAAATGCAGAGAAAAATATTAGGAAAGCTAATGCATAAAACTAAACAAAGGTCATAGGGAAAAAGTCACAACTTGAGAAGATATATCGATATCTTCTCAAGTTGTGGTATACATATTGAGATAAATCGATATATACATGAAGAGTTCCTTTATCCCACTTTTAGTAAAACATTACTACTACTAACAATAATAATAATAACACTATTTTCTATGTTCTGAAAGTAGCCATATTTCATGTTTTTCCTTTCAAGTAATGTAAAACTTAAAACTTGGTGTGTGCTAGAATGGATAGTGGGAACTCTTCCAAGTGTTACTTTTGTATTTGCTAGTTGTGGAAAACTGAGGATTTTGCAGATCATCCAGAAAAGCTTGTTCTGTAAGAAACTGTGGCCATGACATTTTATTTAAAAAAAATATATATAAATGCCGTTTCTAAAACAATAGAAAAATTATCCCCATTTCATTCCTTTTTAGAAATTAGGGTTCTTTCCCATGCTTGAAACAAATAAATCAGCCGGCAAACATGCATTTCACTGATATGTGGTCCACAGTGCATACCTCTAATGCAGATGTGAGGAAAATTCAACAGTTTTCTTCGGTTAAGAAACTTGGATTTGAAACCTATGTAGTACTACAAGAACCTTCAGTAGGGCTTTTCAACAGAAAATAAGTCTCATACTCAGATGATGGTTTTCTCCTATCAGGAAATCACTTTTTTCAGCAAAAACAGGAAAATATCAGATAAATAATGTACTTTTCTCATAGTTGGAAGAACTCTACATGGCTTATATGAAATGTGGAGACTAAACTTATGACCCAATGTCTAATCCTCATTTTCTCATGATGCCTTGCTATTCAGTACTTGGATGGGTAAACTAAATGGATGACAATGAGATAGCTGAGATGGGAACTGATTATGAATTCTGCATTAGATTAACAAGACAAATATCACACAATCAAATATCATGCTAGTTAGGGCACCAACAGTTAAATAAGGCTATTCTTTTCATTAGGGAACAAGAAGAATAGCAAAAAAAGTCGGCAACTCCACCCTACCCCTTCACACACACACTAGACAGAAATGAAAACAGACACCATTACTATAAAAAGAACTGATGAAAAGAAGATTAAAAGTTATATGAAAAGAATGTTTATAAAAATTTGGCAGAATAGGTTAGCAAAATAGGTATTTGATGTCAGGATGACAGGGAAAAAAGTACCAAAGAGATAGACCATGAGCTAAGTGTTGATTGATGCAGTTAATAACAGACTAATCTGGAGGAAAATTGTCAGTGGGAAGTTAGCAATAAGTAATCTTTTCTGGAGTACTATCACAGTATCCTGTAAACTCATTGAGGATATATCAGGAATTGGATAAAAGTTAAATCCTTTCTTTAAAACTTTATTTTTCTGAAATTTTAGAAATAATATAAAATCTTAGTATTCTTCCTACCTTGTGGCTCTTTGCTGCATAAATGGAGTAAATCCCAAACCTGCCAATATAACTGATGCTCTTGCTGGTGCTTTGTCTGCCTCAATCTGTTGAAGTTCAGCATATATTTCTGAAAGACGTGTTCCCAAATGACCATCATCAGAGCTTTGGGATAAAAAAAAAAAAAAAAAAAAGTATCACGTTACTACACATGTTTACAAAATGTTAAAAAATATTTCTAGTTTCTTAAAGATTCTTCTTTAAGAAATTTCTGAAAAGCCAGACAATTTACTAATTTAATTTTTCACAAACTATATTTTAATCAGTTATGTTGGATAGCATTACCAATGAGAGAAAAAAATCTATTGCAGTTATTTGAACTATAAATTTTTTTTTTTTTCAACATTAGCATAATAGCTTTAATACTGGAAGTAATGCAGAAGTTAAGAGACATATGTAAACGATACTTTCTTTTTCTTTCTTAGCTCTCATTTTGATATTCTGTTCCATTTATGATTAATAATATTTCATACATTAGTAATAGCTCTTTCTATTGGAAGTGCTATTACAGATCACAGGTAATTCCTAAAATATTTGTTAATTATTATTATTACTGCTTCAGATAATCTTAACCTGTGATTATTATCAGCAAACTAAATAATTAAAATACTGTTTCTGCTATTGGTTTGTTTTTTCCTCTCTACAACTTCACAAATCAGAAGATTGAAGGAATATTTTTAAATGGTAACAAAAATGCAAATGCCTCTACTAGCAATCAAAAATTTAAAGTTTAGTAAATTTTGAATTTTTGATTGCTAGTAGATAGATAAATGTAAATTTAGTCTCACTAGAGTGGAATAAGTTTAGTACCTAATAAACATACTCACCCTGCACTGATAGCAGCATTCAATTGTTTTTCTTCTTCTAAGAGAGACTGTCTGACAATGTCGCACTGGAGCACACTTTCAAGTGCTGTGGTGTCATCTCCAACTACTTCTTGCTCCACGTGAAGAACTGATATATGGGATGGAATCATCAGCTGTCCACTATAAGTGAAAAAGTGGTTTGTCTTATATCAGAAACAACATGCTTCACTATATATTCAAAATGAAAAAACTGTAGTTTCAAATAATGCTGCGGTTTAATATAAGAATGGCTAACTTATATACACTCAGGATCTAATTTTCTTTCATTTAAATGTCTATGGGATCATACCAAAAAACATACATTAATTTAAAAAAATAGCAGTATCATAAATGAGGCAAGGGATTCTAGAAAGTTTTAGTGTTTTAAATATAACACAGTTTTCTTTTGATAAGAAAGACTACGTATTGCACAATTTTTTTCCACCTAGAATGTTCATGCATGAAAATGACAATTAGCAATTGATTTAATTTCTGAATAAAGATAACACATACAAGCAAGCAATTATGTGAAATGATCTCATCACACAGAGGTGAATCTAGTGTGAAATGCCAGTTGGTCTTTGTTATTGGTTTAACACAAAACCAAACTCTTTGCATGCACAAAGGAAGGAATTTTTATGCAGTTGATATACTTATATTTCCAAATTATATAAAACAATAAATAACACTGCTTGGAAAGAAGTCAACAGACACTGCCATGGTCAAAGTGCATTGTGCTGTAACAAGTCACATGATTGCAGTCAATATATATTGGAGGAATAGGATGCTACGAAGTCAGTGCAAACTGTGTCTGGGCAAAATGGCTGTGAGAAGGAACTGACAGTTTGAAAGAGGTGTTGCGATAGGATGACAAATTGGACATCCCAGGTCAATAATCAGTGATACTATACTGAGTTGGAAGGACAGGAAGTCAACTGCAAGAGCTACCTGCAGAGGAAGATCCACCACACTCACTGAATGTGACTATAGGGTGCTAATAAGGGATAAAACTACCATTCGCCAGTGAACGCATTGAGCATAGAGTTCCAAGCATTGACTGGAACACGAATGTACACAAAAAAAATTCAGAACTAAGGCCCACAACAAACATGGGTTTCCATGTTGTGGGCCACAACTGGTTGTAGATTTGAATAAACTGCAGGCATGGATGTTTGTAATTGTCTTACCTTGTGTGCAGCTATAATCTTTGATATGGCGCAGTATGACCTTTGCTGTCCTTGTCCCTTTAAAACTATAAATCATTATCATCATCCTACCATGTGGCATTTCCGAAGCACTGACTATTGTCTCTTTCAGCAAGACAATACACTATGTCTTAAGGCTGCTGCTGCTGTAACTGCATATTACAGTTTGTGGTCATGACGTCATCACACTTAACTAGCCTTTACAGAGCTCTGATTTCAACCCTACTGAACATCTGTGAGATGAATTGGAGCATCGAATGAGGTGAAGGGGTGTCTGTCCCAGAAGAGTCCAGAACCTCATTACATGCATAATGAGGCATGTAATGAGACATGAAGAATGGTCCAAAATTTCCACTGATCGCTATTATACGCTTGTGGAAAGAATGCCTGTAGGATTGTGCATCCATCACTGTTTGTTCCTCACACTATGGCATCCTCTGACTTCTTTCCAAGCAGTGTATATAGTATACACACACACACGTATGAATTACATTTGTGTATATTCAAATAAATGTACTATACATTAAAGTTAAAATACTGTTAGAACTTCCACACATCCTTGTGCAGCCCAAGTCCAGTAACAAGGCTTATACGTTGGTCATACATAACTGGCAATTAGTTTACGGAATTAACAATGCATATAAAGTATATTAATTAAAGGCAACTTTAATGAATAACTTCTATATTTCGGTAACGTCATGTTGCCATCTTCAGGAAAATAAAGATGAGGTATGTGCACGCAGGCATTAACAAAAGCAAATGAGGAAGAAAGCAAGCAACTAATATTGTTCCTAAAGTCCTAATGGTGCCCTCTGGCAGGCTAATCTGGTTGTCTTGGCCATTGGGCTGAAGTTCTCATAATGTAAATCTCCCAAATTTGGGGTAGTTTCATGCACCCAAATTTGTTGAGGTTTGGAATGGTTTTTAGAGCTGCTGATGATTCCTTGAATAATCTTTCATACTTAAACTTGCTGCAGTGTATTATTTTAGTTTTCTTCCAACGAATTCTATGGTGGGTATCTAAGGCATGGTCTGCCAGCCCAGAGCTGCTGTACTGGTGAAACCGGATGTAGTCTTTGTGTTCTGAAATCCTGATATTTGCTGTCCTGCCTGTTTGGCCAAAGTAGGACAATTTGCAGCTGCAAGGGACCTGGTATACACCAGGTAGGTCTAGGGGAAGTGGTTGGTCTTTGGTGGAGTGGATAAGGGATGCCAACTTTTTATATGGTCTGTAACAAGAAGTAAGGTCATATATTTTGAGGATATTTGGTTATTTTCTCAGAGGTTCCCCTGGATGTAGGGGATGGTGATAGATTTGGTGTAATCTTTATTGTTGAGGGGGGGGGGGGTTGTGGTTTACTGGTTTTAGTATTTTTTGGAGTTTTGGGGGGTTATAGCCATTGGCTAAGAAAGTGTTGAGGATGTGGCTTAGTTCAGTAGTTAGGGCCTTGTCGTCTGAGCAGATTAATTTTGCCCTGTTATATAGTGTTTTTATAACCCCATATTGTTGTGAGGGGGAAGGGGGAGGGATTGCTGGTGAATGTCTCTGCCAGTATGGGTGGGTTTTCTGTAAACAGAGAAAACCAAAGATCCATCAAGCTGGCGAGTGATTAAAGTGTCTAGGAAGGGGAGGGTGTTGTTTTCTTCTTTTTCTAAGGTGAACTGGACTCTGAGGTGTTGGTTGTTTAATAAGTGTGTTAGGAAGGAGTGGAGTGTGTGTGTCTGAGCCATGTTGCCAAACAGTGAACACATCATCCACGTAACGAAGCCAAATAGTGGGTTTTTGTGGGGCGAAGTTTAAGGCTTTCTCTTCAAAGGTCTCCATAAAGAAATTGGCCAATGGTGGGGAAAGTGGTGAACCCATGGATGTCCCCTCTACCTGTTTGTAGAATTTTCCTTGCCAATCGAAATAGCCTGAGTTTATTGTGAACTGAAATAGGGCTGAGATATCGAGAGGAAACTTGGCTTGGATGAGCTCTAGGATTTTCTTTGAGTGGGACATTAGTGAATAGGGAGGAGACGTTAAAACTGACCATTATGTCAGTGTGTTGGAGTGAGAGGTTTTCTATACTGGCTTTAAAGTGGGCTGAGTTTTTTTATGCATGATGGTGTGTTGCCAGTATAGTGTGGGAGCGTTTTGGCTAAATGTTTGGCTAATTTATATGTGGGGGAATCAATGCCACCCACTATGGGACGTAACGGCACATTTTGTTTATGTATTTTTGGGAGTCCTTATAATTGGGGGAATCTAGAGTTATAACGTTTTAGTTTGTTAGTGACTTCCACAGGCCAAGAAGTGACTTTCTTAATGAGTCTGTGGAGATTTCTAATCTGAGAGCTGGTAGAATTATATTCAATAGGGAGGTAAGTAGTACGGTCTAGTACTAAAGCATTAAGCTTACCTTTGTAGTCCTTTTGATTGAGCACCACAGTTGCGTTTCCCTTATCCGCTTTGGTGATTACTATTTTTTTTGTTTTTCTTCATTTCTAGTAGGGCTGCATATTCGTCTTTGGATAAGTTCGTTTTTGGAGGTTTGACTTTAGAGAGAACACCAGCTACATCCAGTCTGACGTTGTTGGCGATATGGTTAGGAAGGTTGCGAAACCCACGTTCTATTTTGATCATGATTTCCTCGGCAGGTATTCTTTTAGGAGCTAGGGCAAAATTGTGGCCACATGCAAGTGCGGTGAGTGCTTCAGGCTTTAAAACTACCGACGAGAGGTTGACCACAGTCTTGAGTGGTGGCTGTGGTAAGGAAGTAGAATTCTTTATCAGTACCGACTTCGTATTTTTTCCGAATTCTTTTCTTGCCGAGGTTTATGAGACGTCATAAAGAATTGTCCAAAGATCATGGCTGAGCGTATTTGAAAACTCTTCCTCTAGCACCCATAAGGTTTTGTTTTCATCGGTAAGGAGAACACGCGTCGCGAAAAATTGTTCTCTTAATAGGGCGAAGCTAGCGTGATTATAAATATGCAGAGCTTTCTGTGAAGTAAAACGGTGCTTCAATTTAACACAATTAGGGATTACCTTGTTATCCCGGCAGCGTTTTAGGAACGTCAGACGATTTAGTTGTCTCGATATCTTCAACCTCATTTTGCCGTATTGACGGGCCTTTCATGCGATGGAATCTCCGTGGATGATCGTAATTAGTTTACGGAATTAACAACCCATATAAAGTATATTAATTAAAGGCAACTTTAATGAATAACTTCTATATTTCGGTAACGTCACGTTGCCATCTTCAGGAACATAAAGATATGGTATGTGCACGCAGGCACTAACAAAAGCAAATGAGGAAGAAAGCAAAAAACTAATATTGTTCCTAAAGTCCTAATGGTGCCCTCTGGTGAGCTAATTTGGTTTTTTGGCCATTGGGCTGAAGTTCTCATAATGTAAGTCTCCCAAATTTGGGGTAGTTTCATGCACTCAAATTTGTTGAGGTTTGGAACGGTTTTTAGAGCTGCTGATGATTCCTTGAATAATCTTTCGTACTTAAACTTGCTGCAGTGTATTATTTTAGTTTTCTTCCAACAAATTCTATGGTGGGTATCTAAGGCATGGTCTGCCAGCCCAGAGCTGCTGTACTGGTGAAACCAGATGTAGTCAGTCTTTGTGTTCTGAAATCCTGATATTTGCTGTCCTGCCTGTTTGGCCAAAGTACGACAATTTGCAGCTGCAAGGGACCTGGTATACACCAAGTAGGTCTAAGGGAAGTGGTTGGTCTTTGGTAGTTTTGACTTCTCCTCCCTATTCACTAATGTCATTAGTGAATAGGGAGGAGTCAAAAGAAGTCAAACCCTAGAGCTCATCCAAGCCAAGTTTCCTCTCGATATCTCAGCCCTATTTCAGTTCACAATAAACTCAGGCTATTTCATTTGGCAAGGAAAATTCTACAAACAGATAGAGGGGACATCAATGGGTTCACCACTTTCCCCACCACTGGCCAATTTCTTTATGGAGACCTTTGAAGAGAAAGCCTTAAACTCCGCCCTACAAAAACCCACTATTTGGCTTCGTTACGTAGATGATGTGTTCACTATTTGGCCACATGGCTCAGACACACTCCACTCCTTCCTAACACACTTAAACAACCAACACCCCAGAGTCCAATTCACCTTAGAAAAAGAGGAAAACAACACCCTCCCCTTCCTAGACACTTTAATCACTTGCCAGCTTGATGGATCTTTGGTTTTCTCTGTTTACAGAAAACCCACCCATAGTGGCAGAGACATTCACCAGCAATCCTCCCCCCCCACAACAATATGGGGTTATAAAAACACTATATAACAGGGCAAAATTAATCTGCTCAGATGACAAAGCCACAACTACTGAACTAAGCCACATCCTCAACACTTTCTTAGCCAATGGCTATAACCCCCAAAAAATCCAAAAAATACTAAAACCAGTAAACCACAACAACTGGCAGAGACATTCACCAGCAATCCTCCCCCCCCCCCCCCACAACAATATGGGGTTATAAAAACACTATATAACAGGGCAAAATTAATCTGCTCAGATGACAAGGCCCTAACTACTGAACTAAGCCACATCCTCAACACTTTCTTAGGCAATGGCTATAACCCCCCAAAACTCCAAAAAATACTAAAACCAGTAAACCACAACCCCCCCCCCCCCCTCAACAATAAAGATTACACCAAATCTATCACCATCCCCTACATCCAGGGCACCTCTGAGAAAATAACCAAATATCCTCAAAATATATGACCTTACTTCTTGTTACAGACCATATAAAAAGTTGGCATCCCTTATCCACTCCACCAAAGACCAACCACTTCCCCTAGACCTACCTGGTGTATACCAAGTCCCTTGCAGCTGCAAATTGTCCTACTTTGGCCAAACAGGCAGGACAGCAAATATCAGGATTTCAGAACACAAAGACTACATCCGGTTTCACCAGTACAGCAGCTCTGGGCTGGCAGACCATGCCTTAGATACCCGCCATAGAATTTGTTGGAAGAAAACTAAAATAATACACCGCAGCAAGTTTAAGTACGAAAGATTATTCAAGGAATCATCAGCAGCTCTAAAAATCGTTCCAAACCTCAACAAATTTGGGTGCATGAAACTACCCCAAATTTGGGAGACTTACATTATAAGAACTTCAGCCCAACGGCCAAGACAACCAAATTAGCCTGCCAGAGGGCACCATTAGGACTTTAGGAACAATATTAGTTTCTTGCTTTCTTCCTCATTTGCTTTTGTTAGTGCCTGCATGCACATACCATATCTTTATGTTCCTGAAGATGGCAACGTGACATTACCGAAATATAGAAGTTATTCATTAAAGTTGCCTTTAATAATATACTTTATATGCGTAGCTAATTCCATAAACTAATTACCAGTTAGCCCAAGTCCAGTTCCATTAGTGAGACTGTGTGCAGCCAACATTCGCATGTTTATCAGTAGAGAGAGAGAATTGTCTAGATGCACAGGTTAACATGCAGTGAAAATATTATGAGAACCATGTAGCTGTAATAGCACTTCACAAGGTTGGAATGCAGCCACCTGTTATTTTCAACGTACTATAAACACTCGGGATTAGTAGGATGCTTGTGTATTGTACTATACAGAAAATGTATCTGAATCTACTGGACTTTAAATTGTGGCTTGAGAGAGTAGCCTGCAAGAAAAGACACACCAGCATTGCCAGCCTGAAGATGGATTTGGACCGAGCAGTGGCAGCATTTCCACTGGATGTTATGTGTGCCACCATTGATATGTGGCCTCATAGACTTCAGCCGTGTGTCGCAAAAGGGAGATTTTTTGAACATCGAATGCTGCTATATTTCATCACATACAAACCACATTATACATGTGGTTTGTATGCGCTGAAAGCTGTAAATGATTTACTGATAGATTAAAGATTTCTGCACAGTTCAAGATGATATAACAGTATTTATGGCTAAACTAGATCTATACATGCTCATTTTCTTTTGAACTTTTGGATTAAAAAATAAAATGATTATAGCAATTTATATATAAATCAGTACATACACAGAGATGTGTATGTATTATATACTTTTGTGTATATTCAAATAAATATACTATACATCAAAGTAAAAATGTATACATTTTCATTCCTGCCCTACCCCCCTAACTTTTGGATTAAAAAATAAAATGATTGCAGCAAATTCTCTTATGTTTCTCTCATAAGTCCTGGCTGAAGGTCTTAAAGAACAATGTTAAACTGTGTTGTATGTTTCTGTTACTTTATATTTTTGGCAAATTTGAACTTTGGTGAATTGTCCTTAAGAGGCATAATGGATACTATAGTGCAATGCAAGATTTCAATAATAATTTCCTGCCAATGATTTGTTTTTCAAATAATACAGCAGTATTTGCTAACGTAGTTGACTGAGAAGGTAGCATTGCTTTCTTTTTCATCAACTTACAAGTTGTGAGTTTGTTAATGATTAATAGTGTTTATGATAACAAACCTCTCAGATCCATGTAATTTAGGAACTCTACTCAAGACACCATTTACAGGGAAGAGAATAAATGAAGAAAGAGATAATTGAATAAGCAGAGATATGACAGGAAATCAGTGTTACATACTCTGTTAGCTGTTTCCATATTTAATTTGCCTTCTTTACTACTGTGTATGTAGTTGAAAAGTAACATGTTTTGCATGTTCATGTTGAAATGTAACTAAGTTTTGTGTTTTTACTCCTATTTTCATGACTATGATCTTTTATTACTGTTTTTCACACTTTACAGTTCCCATGGAAACTTAAGAGGATTACACATCATTGCACAAAGTGAATATGAATTAATATCAGTTATTTCAACAGATTTAATATCACTTTGCTTAAAGGTGAACCTTTAAGTGGCAGCATGCAAATTATCAAACATTTCGTGCCAAATCAAACATGAAAATCATTTAAGTAGTACAAGCAATCTTCTTGTAGATGAACATGTTTATGTCAAGCTGTGTCCCATGCCTATTGTGAGGCACAGCCTGACATACATCAAGTCCCTTCTGTGTCTGGTGGGTACATTTTTAAAAATGTTTTCAATATATGTGATCATAGGCTTTTACTCGGTTGTTGTTGTGATACATTTTAAAACATAGATTTAATGATTTAAAAAACCGAGATAACTTATAAAGATTTTAATGAGAATAATACAACTAGTTTCGGCTTATAACAGCCTTCCTCAGGTATTCATAAAGGAAAAGAATAATAATAAACATTGAAGTATTTAAAACAACTGGAAATTACAGGTAAAAATTACCACACATAATTGATACATAAAAAACTTATTTTTTCAAGTTGTTCTAACAGGCGTGCCATTGTTTATTGCAAGTGTGCGTGCAGGCTCAATATTGATCAGTTATTCAACATTGGAGTTCACACACACTTGCAATAAACAATGGCACGCCTGTTAGAACAACTTGAAAAAATACGTTTTTTATGTATCAATTATGTGTGGCAATTTTCACCTGTAATTTCCAGTTGTTTTAGATACTTCAATGTTTATTACTATTCTTTTCCTTTATGAATAATACCTGAGGAAGGCTGTTATAAGCCGAAACTAGTTGTATTATTCTCATTAAAATCTTTATAAGTTATCTCGGTTTTTTGTCATTAAATCTATGTTTAAAAAAAAAAAATATATATATATATATATATATATATATATATATATATATATATATAGCATACCAATTTATTTTTATGGTAGAATTTCAATCATAAAATTAGTATTTGCGAACTATCTTAATGATACAGAAACTCTCATATGCAATTCTATCTACATAAAGTTCACCATAATAATGCTAATTAGATACAGATCATATTGGTCTGTTCTGTTCTCTCTTTCCAACTGGTTTATATTTTATTTGTTTAGGATATCAGGTGATGGCCATTTAGTTTACATGTTCTATCCAATTGATTTGTAATTGTTCAGTTTTTCTTCTATTGATTTTATTTTTAGTTCTTTTAAAATATCTTTGTTCCTTTTTTGGTCTAATAATGTGTATTTTGCAATTCTTCTCATGAATCTCATTTCACTTGTTTTTATTCTGTGTTTATTGCCCAAATTTCGCTGCCATATATGTAGGCACTGCTAAAGTAATGTATATTTTCAAGTGTTTCTTTTTGTACAATATTTCGACTGAGTGTTGTATTTATCAGGCCTATAATCTGTAAAATTTTGAAGTTTTTAATTTTATAACTTTTTCACCTTCATATGATATTTCACATCCAAGATAACTGAAAGTATTTTGTTATTCCATGAAATTTCTATACCTGGATTGTTTAAGGTGTTCCACTGTATTAATATTTCATTGATATAAATATTGCAATGTGTTGGACACAGAGGGCATCCATGTCTTACTCCTTGGTTTATAGATTATTTTTTCAGACATTTCTTTATTTTTATTTCATTATTTTTATATATATATATATTCAATATTGCATGTAGTAAAATACCAGGTATATTTATTCTTTGTAATATATCAACAGTATATATCTTTTGGCAGCATATATCTGTTTAGACTATGAAAAAGCATTTGATTCAATTAAAACATCTGCAATACTAAAAGCACTTGAAACCCAGGGAACTGAGCAACTATATATTGAAACACTAAAACATATTTACAATAATGCAACTTCTGTAATTAAATTATATAAAAACAGTGAAAAGTTCCCAATACAAAAAGGCATCCGACAAGGTGATACCGTATCTCCCAAATTATTTACAGCTGCACTAGAGGAAGTCTTTAGAAGCCTTGATTGGGAAACAAAAGGAATAAACATAAATGGAGAAAGGCTGCATCATCTGAAATTTTCAGATGATATTGTCCTGATAGCAGATAATCTTGAAGATCTGGAAGAAAGGTTAAATCAGATAAATGAAGCTGCCAGTTTTGCATTTTTTGTAACCAATTTAGTGAAAACCTTAATTTTGCCTGCACTAAATAGTGACCTATGTCTATTTCTAGCTGCTCAACTGGAGCATCCAAAATCAATGGTTGGCAATGAGATCAACAAATGGAGAGATATTCTGGCACCACTAGTGTGCAGGAAAACACCCAGGGTAGCTGCTGAAAATGACTGACAAGGACAGGAGGATGTTAAAACAGGTGGCAGGCAAAAACCAGCTACAATGAGCACCAACCATCCGTGATGAGTTCCAGAATGCCAGTAACACCATGGTGAGCACTAATACTGTATGAAAAGAACTCTATTTACTGGGTTTCCATGGAGGAGCAGCAGCACATGAGCCAAACATCGCAACAATGAACAAGGCAGCTTGTCTGGCCTGGTGCAAAGAACATGTGAACTGGATAATTGGCCAGTGGAAAATGATACTCTGGAGCAATGAATCAAGGTTGACCTGTTTCCAGTCTGATGGCAGGGTGTGGAGGCAGTCTGGTGAATGCTTGTTACAGCAATCTGTTGTACCCACACTAAACTTTGGTGGTGGAGGAGAAATGGTCTGAGGTGCATTCAGCTGATTTGAAGTGGGACCACTGGTAGTTGTCCGTGGTTCTATGAAGGTAGCTCAGTACCTTTATATTCTGGATAATCATGTGCTGCCTGCACTGTGGAGTTTTATGGAATGGACCTGTGTTGCTATCAAGACGACAATGCCCAATGCCACAAAGCTGCAGCTGTTATGGAATGGTATAAAGAGATGGGTGCTAAATGACTACCTGGGCCTGAACAGAGCCCCGATCTCAACCCAATCAAACACTTGTGGGACGAACTGGAGAAGCGATTGAGATCTAGAGCACATCCTCGAACTGTCGCTGAACTTACTGCTATTTTGATGGAGGAATGGAGATATATTCCACATGATGTCTGCTGCACATTGGTGGAAAGCCTCCAGGCAATTATTGGTAATAGTGTACATGATATACATATATTTATGATAACATTATACACATCCAAAAGGGTGCGGTTTGCATCAATTGTCTTAGCATAATTGCTAAGACAAGATGTGAAGTCATTAGCCTCTATATACAAGTATCTCAGTCGTGAAGAAATTTCACATACAAAACATTGTTCTGCTTACTTGGATATAGGATTAAAACCAAGAATATAATTTCTTGGCATCTTTAATTTATAGTAGAACCAAGTTAAAAAACTTTAAACATATACAGGTATCCCTTGATTAACACGATAAATTATCCCTCGATGTTACCACGTATATCAAAATCGCATTAATCAAATATAATAATCAATGGTAAAAATTACAATTCGTCCATAATCGATTACTGTATTAACAATTCGTTTTATATGGTACTCTTTTAGGAAAGATAAAAAATGAATGCAAAGTAAATGTTCAATAAATGATTGTAACTAGATTAATTATTGCAATTTTTTATCAAAAAAAGTTATCAAGAGTTGTATGAACAGTTTTAGTTTTTTTTTTCCTTATCAACATAAATTCTACGCTAATAAGCAAAATGACTCTCTAGACCTCTGCAAACAAGCATTCTTCGATTAACATCTGGATTCATATCCATTACTTGCTGCTTAAGCGATTCTAAACTGTGAAATATTCCATCCAGTTCTTTGATTATTATCTCATTTGGAACTTTATCTTCACATCGCATCTGTTCGTTGTCTTCATATGAGCGTTGTTGTTCAATTTCAAGATCATTGTTACTGAAATCTTTTGAATTGAATTCAATAATTCTTTAACATCTTCTGCATCAAAACCAAGGTCTTTACTAATTGAAAAGATTTCTTCAACCATGTTGTTCAAAAGATTTTGAAAACTGCCTAAGTCATTAGTGCATTCTGGCAAAAGGATTTTCCAAACAGCTCTCATGCAGCTGGAAGATACTTGCTCCCACGAGTCATAAATGTTTTCAAATTGCGTGCTTAATGTTAACATTTTTCCAAAATTTTTGGTGTCATCACATTTTCCCCCTTTGTTGTTTCTACTGCCTTTGAGAACATCTTTTTAAGAAAATAGGCTTTGAAAGTTGCAATGATGCCTGTGTATTGCAATGATGTCATATTTGGTGGGAAAAAACTTTCACATTCTCACAGAGATCATTAAGAGAATTTGGATGACCAAGTGTGTTATCTAAAAGCAAAAGAGCTTTGAAAGCCAAGTTATTTTCCTTGCAATAAGCTTCAAATGCAGGACAAAAATAAGACAAACCAATCTTCGAATATAAGTTTGTCTAACCCAAACCTTCTGATTCGCCCACCAAATTATAGATAAAGAGTTCTTGTTACATCATTTTAAAGCTCTTGGGTTTTCGTGAGTCGAAAGTCGTGAGCATGACGATGCCATGCTCACAACTTTCTTTCTCTTGGCCAGGAAACACTGAGTCTTGAATATTTTTGCAAGGTAAATTTAAAGGCACATTAATTAAAACTCTTGCCACGTATATAAAAGGATTGTCGCAATTAATTTTGCTGCATTAATCAAATCCCACATTAAGCAAAACTACATCAAGCAAGGAATGTGTGTGTGTGTATAAAATTTGCTTTAAGTAAATCAGGTGGTTTCTGTAGCTAATGACTGCATTATGAATGGGTGTGACCACATTTTTTTTGCTCCTGGAAATTTGAAACAGGTTCTTTGGATGTTGTATTTAGTTAGATACTGTATTCAGTGCTACAACTGTGTCTGTGAGAAGGAAGGTGTTTTTTCATACAAGATTATTTTCATTCCAGTCTTCAGAAGAGTAAACATTAATTTATTCCTGGGAATAAAAATGAATCCTATGTTTTACAAGAAAATGGACTGTGTCTGGTGATCTCCAACAAAATACATGTATATAACAAGCCCAATAAATTGTACAGGATGATGATGATAGTTTACCTCCCCAACAACACGCATGTTGATGGGGAGTTCATTCCACTTCATGGCAACTTGCTGGACATACACACAATACTACAACTGTAAATTATTAGTAATTCATTTGTCACCGAAGCGTTTCTATTTACAGCTATTCTTTTTATCCCTTGTATGTTTTAGTCAAGTCTCATTAATGTCAGTTCACACATTAATGCATTTTAGATATTTAAATATAACAACCAAATATAGAATTAGCCTTAATTACTGGTTTCTAACACATAATGAATCAAAAACACATTTTTCCTCCAATCTACACAGCCTGAGTTTCAATCAAAGTGCATGCCATGATTTGTTGCATGTCCACCCAATATGCAAACAGGAAATATAAGACAAATGCTCATGTCCAGCCAAAAAAGTCTCTCTCTCTCTCTCTCTGCCCTATAAGAACATGTTAATGAATTGTAAAAGTTAATATACAACTTGTATAGAATTTTTCAAAGCATTACAGAAAGCAGAAAGGTTTTACCAAACTTTTCCCACGCTTGGGACCAAACGGGGTTGATGTTAGCAAGATCTGTAGGCTAAGAGTGGAGGAAGCTATAAACTGAGATTATGAAAGAGTTGATTGTAGATGATTACTGTTTTTAATAGAAGTGAAGTAAGTACAATGAGATCATAGTTGGATGGATGGCTTTTATCTCCTTCGTTTAAGACTGACTGGATGTGGGTTAGATTTCATGAAAGGTCTGATTAGCATGAGAGATTGTAAAGACGTAATTGGTATGTATGTTCAAGATCACAAGTTTTAAGCAAAACTGAGTAGTATAAGAGAGAGGATATTATCAGGACTAGAAGACCTTGGTATTCAAGCCATTGAGGATTCTTCTGTTTTTAATTTGTGAATTTCACAAACTATTGAAAACTCTTAACCAAAACACCACGGCACAACACCCTTTTTTAAACCAAGTTCAATATAACAAGCAATTCCTTTGGTCCTTATGTATTTGGTATAGCTGACTATATAAAAAATCTGTAGCAGAAGCAGATAACTCTCTTTACACTCAAAATTAAATCAACCAAGAAATTACATTAGCTACATATGACTGAATGGTACAGATTACCATAAGATTATTACAAGCAAATAAATATCTCATTAAAAAGGCTTCAATAGTTCGAAGTATATCTTAATATAAATATTCTTGAACAATATCTAAGGTTTCAGAAATTTTTTCTCAGAAAAAGAAAATTTTAAGATTAAATTCCTAGTTTGGGTTTTTGTGTTGAGGAAAAGGAATAAAAGTAAAAGACTGTGGAAAAAGTCACGAGTGCTAACTGATGGAAGAACTTACAACCTTGTAGATACAAGCATAATGGAGTAATAAGAATGTCCTATTATTTAGTTTCAAAAAATAGTATTTTTCTAGCCCCTATATAGTGATCATTTACAGAAGAATTAAACTTATAATCAAGTTCATGATATGTACCCTCAAGAAGTGCACAGGATACTATATGATAATACTACATGAAAAAAAGTTTACATTATTAGAAACTCTTATGAACAATTTTTGTCCAAATTAGTCTGTTGTTTATCTATCCAATCTATCAGGACACCAATATTGTAACATCTTATATTTCAGTCTAAGGCACATCTCAACTGCATCGATCCACCTAGATCATGGTCTTCCTCTGGATATTTTTCTTGCCATCCTACCATAAAATACAAACATTTCCCTTTCTTTTTCTTTCTTATCTTGTTCAAGCAACAATACCATCCAATATTAGCTTTGCTCACACATTCCTGAATGAAAACAATGTCAGTTTCCTTCCTAATATATTCATTTCTTATATGATTTTGCTACTGATGCCATCTGTTCATTCCCTTAATTTTCTCAGAACATGTAGGCAGTCTCCAGTCTTCAATAAATGACTTTATTTCTAACCTAACTCTCAGATAAAAGCTAAAACTGGTTTGAATACTGTCTTCAACAGCTACTTCAGTGCTTTGAAGTAGCTGTTGAAGACAGTCTGTACTACAACAGTCTACTTATTCTGTTGTATATTTTCATATTTAATTTGTCAACATCATGAAAAACTGTGCCTGAATAGCCGAAATGGTAAGTGTTCTATAGGTTATCCATTCAGACATGTTCGATGTTCCTGCCTATTTTCATAGTCCCCCTTTTTTTTCTTTTTTTTTTTTTTTGGTGATTTTCATACCAAATTTGTTACAACAGTTATTCAATTTAGTTAAGGAAGCCTGCAAACTTGTACTGAATTTAAGAGTAAAAGACATCAGGCTTAATGCCATTTTCCGTCATAATGTGATCCATACAGATGATGAATAACTGGAGGCAGAGTGCCCCCCCCCCCCCCCCCTTGGCACTCCTCTGTGTAGATCACACCATCTTCCTGTATCTCCTTTAAATCTAACCGCTGACTTACAACTTAAATGCAGACTTTTTACTGTTTGACACCATATATTTGTAACATTCTGAACATTTTTCACTTGCACCTTGTCATCATATGCCTTTTCCAGATTTACACAATTTAAAAACAAATCCTTGTTATATTCCCATGATTTCTCAACTCATCATCATCATCATCAAATTCCTGCTATGTACCCTCAAGGGGTGTACATGATATGACAGTACTACATGAAAAAATTACATCATTACTAACTTCCTATGTACAATTTTCCTCCAAATCAGTCTGTTACTTGTCAAGACTCCAACATTATCAGATCTTATATTTCTATCGTCTAAGGCACTTTGTACCGTATCAATCCACCTATATCTTGGTCTTCCTCTGGATCGTTTTCCTGCCAACCTGGCAGAGAACACTTGTTTTGCTCATCTTTCCTCTCCCATTCTATTTAAGTGACCATACCACCTGAGATTAGCTCTGCTAACGCATTCCTGGATGCTGACAATGTCAAGTTCTTTCCTAATATCCTCATTTTTAATATGATATTGCCATTGATGCCATCTGTTCATGCCTCTAATCTTTCTCAGGACTCTCATATCTGCGGTCTCTAGTCTTTGGTCAAGTGTTTTACTTCTGACCCAGCTCTCAGATCCATAAGTTAAAACTGGTTTGAACACTGTCTTGTATACAGCTAATTTAGTGTTCCGACTAATTTCTCTCTTATTCCATATGAATTTATTCAATTAACTTCCCACCATACCAGCTTTGCTGATTCTGTTGTCTATTTCTATATTTAATTTACCATCTTCAATAAAAATTGTGCCTAAGTAGCTAAAATGTTTTACTTGTTCCACAGGTTCTCCATTCACAACACAGTTGACATTTTCAATGATTCTGCCTATTTTCATTGTCTTTGTCTTTTTATTGCTGACCTTCATACCATATCTATTACAACAGCTATTCAATTTAGTCAGAGAATATTGCAGACTTGTAGCGGATTTATTTAGAAGTATAACATCATCTGCATAAAGCAAAGAGCTGACATTAACATCTCCAGTTTTGATATCATGTTTAATACCACTTTCCTTCATAATGTGATCCATATAGATAATGAATAACAGAGAGGATAATGTACATCCTTGTCTCACACCAGATTTAACATTAAACCATCTTCCTGTACTTCCTTCAATTCTAACTACTGACTTACAACTCAAATAAAGACTAAGTATTGCTTGATATAATGCCCCATTGACACCACATAACTGCAGTGTATTGAATAGCTTCTCTCTTGGCACCTTGTCATATGCCTTTTCCAAATCGACAAAACTTAAATACAGATCATTGTTATATTCCCATGCTTTCTCGACTATTTGTCGTAAACTGAAGATCTGATCCTGACAGCCTCTATTTGGCCTGAATCCAGCTTGTTCTTCACCAAGCTTTTCTTCCACAATTCTTCTCAACCATTTCTCAAGTATACTTGCATAGATCTTGCCAGGAACACTCAGTAGGGAAATACCTCTGTAATTCTCACATTCAGTTTTATTTCCCTTTTTATATATGGGTACTATGAGAGCTCTACTCCAATCATCGGGAATTCGTCCCTCTGTCCAGGCTTTCTGAACTATGCAGTGCAGCCACTGTAAGACTTTTATACCACCATACTTCAGCATTTCTGGTCGAATATCATCTACTCCTGCTGCCTTTCCACATTTCAAGCCTTTGATGGCTTTTTCTACTTCAAGTATGGATATGTATTCCTGACTGCATGCCTGGTCAGTGTTTTTTTATCACTGTGCTGTCATCACTGCTTGTTTCATTTAGCAGTTTTTCAAAGTAATTACTCCATACTTCAAGGATATCTTTTTCTCCTGTTTTCATGTCACCTTTATCATCTCTAACTCCTTTTACAGCACTCTTTCCTCCATTCCTAAGCTTCTTCAACAACCTCCAGAATATTTTGCCACCTTCTTGAGATTTATTTTCTATATTCTTGCCAAAGTCCTCCCATTACTTTTGTTTAGCTAGTTTTACACACTGTTTAGCTTTCTTACATTTGTCTCTGTATTCTGTAAGAGTAAAAGCTGACTTATTTGCCAGGAACTTTTGATATGCTTTCTTCTTTTCCTTCACTGCCTCTTTAACTTCCTGTGTCCACCAGGGAGTTCTGATTTTTTTTATCCTTGCACACAACCTCAATACATGCCTCTCTGGCAGAATCAATCAATGTTTCCTTCAGAGTTTGCCACTGAATCTCCAAGGTTTGATTCCTGTTCTCAAACTCTTTCATTTTCTTTTCAATAATCTTTCTGTATTTTAGTCAACAGTTCACATCTGAGAGCTGCTCAACTTTTAATCGCTTTAAAACTTTCTTACATGTTATTCTTTTCAATATGAAATTCAATTTTATCCTGCTCAAGACTAAATAGTGATCACTTCCAATTTCAAATCCTCTGTACACTCTGGTGTCCTGCACCAGGGAGAAGACATCACTATCAACATGATTTCTCAACTGTCTATCATTACTCCTTGTCCTAAAATGAAAATCCGACACCTCTATTTGGCTTCAGCCCAACTTGTCTTTCAAGTTCCTTTTTCACAATTTTTCTTAGCCTCTTCTCTAATATGCTTTTATAAATCTTACCTAGAAACTCAGAGGAAATCCCTGTGATATTCATATTGTTTTATTTTTTTTTTTATAACTGAGTACTATAAGAGCTCTGTTCTGATTATCTCGAATTTTGTTTTGAGATCAGACATTCTGAATTATGCAAGTGCAGCCACTGTAAAACTTTATATCTTCATATTTATTTCAGGTCAAATATCATCTACTCCTCCAACCTGCCTTTCTACATTCCAGATTTTTCATGGCGTTTTCTATTATTGTAATTCAGATACTGATATGTACTCCTGATTGCATTCCTCTTGAATATCTTTTACCACTCTTCTCTCATTTTTGGTTTCATTTAGCAATCTTTCACAGTAATTTCTTTATTTTCAATTTTCACATAATCTTTATCATTTCTGATTCCTTTGACAGTATTCTTTCCTCCAGTAGTTTCCAGAACAATTTGACACAACTTTATGATATTTATCTTTTATGTTCTTAACCATATATTTTTCTCTATATTCTCTTAGTACATGCACTAACTTACTTGTTAGGAACTTTTGATATCTTTCTTTCTTTTCCAAGATAGTTTCTTTTACTTTTTACATCAACCAGGAATTTCCAATTTTTCTATTGTAAAGAGCTTCGCCATGCTTCTCAACTTGAATTAATCAATGTTTTCATCAGTTTACAAGCGAGATCCAATGGTTGTTGTTATTGTTGAAAACAAGAGTTTTCAACAATAACACAGTCAATGACACTTTCTTCTTCTCATGTCTTCTCTCTCTTCATATGAATTTGTGCATATCTTTATGATGGCACTAATATCAACTAGAACATGTCCTGAACAGAACTCCAGAAGGTACTTAACATAATCATTAGGTTTGGCTTTTCAAAATTTTCTGAAAACATTTCTATATGTTTCTATTCATTTCCTAATCATTATTGCCAGTATCACTCTTTCTTTATGCCAGCTGCCTTCTCTAGTGACCAAAAAATTCCTCCAATTCTTTCTTAGTAGAATCTACTGGGATCAAGACACAAATGACCCATTATCCAATTCTCCATTTTGATGTTTCAACATCGTTCAACTTGATATTGTCTGCTACTGAAAATCTTTGTGTTTAGTATTGAATTCTATGTAGTTACTCCTTGTCTTGATCATTATTGCCTAAATATAATATCTCGTCTTTGTTAGAAGAACGCAACTTGTTTTTGTCTTCTTTCAATAACTCCAATTACACCAATGTGGTACTTCTCTAATTCATATGCCAGTTTCACTTATTTCTCATTGATACCTCTTTTGCTGATTATGCCTATCTCGAATTCTGATGTTGAGCTGGAGTGTGTTCTATTAATGACTTTTATTGTACTGGTAAAATTACCAGTACAATTTTGTCAGCCATTTCCAAAATTGGAAGTTCATCCTTGTTCATTCATTATCCAAGCAGATACCTGCTAATGGGGGTGCATCTCCTCCCAATTATATAGCATTCATCCATAAGAATTAAATGGTCTCTGCTAATTGGTTGCATTGGGGTATTTAGTTTGTTTAGTAGATTTCAGTATAAATAGTCTTGCACTGGGTATATGTTATTATCTATAACAATGTAGTAAATAGAAGAGTAAACTGCTTATCATTAAGCATAATATTTATATTGTTCATTCTAGTGAACACAATTATTCTCATAAAATGAATACTTGTTTCTAATTTTCAATACATGACAGTGGATTGAATCAGATATAGTGTCACTATGAGAAAATATCAAAAAAACAAGCTCCCCTCACAAATCAGAAAATAAGTTTTAATACTTGAAACAATCTTACAAAGAAAAAATTAGGTGAAGACCTACAATCCTGAAAATTGAATGCTGCTATGTTAGCCATAGTCCATCATAACTGCTGCATTGCACTCTGTATGATTCCTTCTACCTGAGGGTAGTACTTATATTTTCTGTTCATTTGCATGTTCTTTACCCAAGGGTGCCTTGTCGTAGCCATTCACTTAAGGACAAACCTCTATAACATATCACATCCAGAAGTATATGAAGTATCCAGTGCCTATAATAGTAACTTTGCCTACTACAGGCAGATCTGTTAACATCTACCTCAGATGTTAACTGACTGACAAACTAAGTTTTGGACACACTATCACAGACTTAGATTAGAAAATTGCAGTGCTACACAGGAGTAGTTACAAGTTGAAGAGACTATTTTTGGAGAGGTGAGAAATAAAGTACTCACCAAACCTCAACATATATGGCTGCATTAATTTAATAATTTGGGAGATGGTCATTTTAAGACCACCCTAACAGTTGAAAAATTTTTTATGCAAAAATAGGGGGGGGGGGGAATATTTTGAATTACTTCCAGTACGTCACAGTGACTATGTACTGTGACAAGTTGTTCATGCTTTTAAGAGGCCAGTATTTTGGTTTGAAACCCAGCAAAATAAATAAATATCTTCTTGTGGTGTTGTGTTCTATACTGCTAAACCTAAGATGATGGTAAACCAGCAATCCCTGCCTCCACATAGCAATAATTTGTTATAGTACTTGTAGCCTCTTATGTGTAGTGATAAAAAGAATAACTGTCAACATCTAAGCTTGTCACCAGATTTGAAAGGCAACATCAGACTGAAAGAGCTATTGAGAGGGAGAGATCAGAAAAATTAAATGGGATGTGATTGGACACTCATAAGTGCAAAGAAAAGAGGACCATTAATTACAAAATGGACATTTAATTATTATACTACTCCAACTCTGATAATTACATCGGTGGTGTAGGTTTTCTAATACATACAATAACATCATCTGCATGGAAGAAATATCAACCCAAATAACAGAAATAGACTAAATTGTATAAGTGTATGCCCCAACTTCATATCACTCAATGAAGATGAAGAATTTCATGCCAAACTAGAAAAAACTTTACATTACAGTAATGAATTTCACATAATCATCATGGATGACTTAAATACAACAAGAGAATAGGAAAGTTTGGAGTGAGGAAGACAAATGAAAAAGAAGAAAAACTGCTGGAATTTAGTGAAGAGAAAAGACATATTGTAAATGATGTAACATGTTTAAACAATTTTAATACAAGTAGTGATCACAGAATGGTAAGATCTACAATTATAATTAAATAAATAAATTAATCAAATATCAGTTCAGTTGAATAAACCTCAAAAATTTAAAACTTTTAAAATACAGATAACCTAGATGAGATTAATCAAAAACTACCCAATACTATAATTAATATCTCCCACAAAATAGGTGGAATTATTTCCCATACAAGAAATAAAAAAACTTTCAAAAGAAACTCCAGATTTACAGAAAATGCAGAAAATTAAAACAAGATACTATCATAAGAAATTCCACAGAACATTCAGAATTATTCAAAAAGACACATGAAATCCAATCCTTTAATCCTAGAAAAATAAACCACTAAAAATAATAAAAAAGGAATACAAACTAATCAGAGAGGGAAAAAAAAAAAAGGAATATATAATAATACATAGAATTAAAGAATATTATGAACTCTGAGTA
Organism: Typopeltis vanoorti; assembly: GCF_054136105.1. NCBI lineage: Eukaryota > Metazoa > Arthropoda > Arachnida > Uropygi > Thelyphonidae > Typopeltis > Typopeltis vanoorti. The sequence goes on along the minus strand of NC_143552.1, from coordinate 151,032,394 downwards.
CTCAAGAAAGAAATTTAGATGCAATCAGCTTCAGGAAGGGCTATCAATTGGCACCAGACATTATAACCCTTCTTGAAGCTGATTGTCTCTAAAATTGGGGCAGCTTTGAAAACAATGAAGCAGGGAAAAGCTCCAGAAGATCGAATTCAAGTGGAATTGTTGAAATTTGGAGGGAAATTTCACAGTTTCCTCGTGAAGTATCTTCATGACTAGGCTACTTATATATAAAGCCTGATGACTTCTCATCAATTGCCTTAGTATTCCATAATGCTAGTGCTTCATGTGCAAACTTTGCTTACAACATCTTTCTCTAAATCCAGAGTAATTTAATAAAAAGGTGGTACACCGTTTGGCAACTCTTATAGGTAGAGATGACCTTGCTAATGCTTCTGCCTGGTATCTCCACTTGGGCCTGGCTCTCACTGAAGAGACCTCAATAAAGATCGAAACTAGTCTGGGTAGTGGCCCTCCCCTTAATGCATAACATTATACATATCCACAAGGAGATGTGTTTTGCATTATGGGAGATACTGAGATAGGAGTGTTGTGAGCTTGCTCCACCTTTGCAACAAGTTTCCCGGTGTTGTACCACCTTACCCCAGTCCTGAAGATACTTTCAGGCACAAACTTTGTTTGCTCACACTTGGATAAAGGATTAAACTAAACTTATTATAGTCTAACCAAGTGAAAAATAAACTCTCAACATCTTTCTCTGAATCCGGAGTAATTTAATAATAAGGTTGTACACCCTTTGGCAACTCCTATAGGTTAAGATGAGTCCTCATTGCTTCTGCCTTTGTGAATTCACTACTGGGCCTGGCTCCCACTGACGTGACCTCAATAAAGGTTGAAACCAGTATGGGTAGTGCCCTTGCCTTAATGCATAGCATTACACATATCCAGGAGATGTGTTTTGCATTATGGAAGATACTGAGATAGGAGTGTTGTGATCTTGCTCCACCTTTGCAACAAGTTTCCCAGTGTTGTACCACCTTACCCCAGTCCCGAAGATACTTTCAGGCGCAAACCTTATTTGCTCACACTTGGATAAAGGATTAAACTAAATGTATTAAACACTGCTTACACTTGGATAAAGGATGAAACAAGAATATAAATTCTTAGCATGTTTAATTTAATTTGCAACCAATTAAAAAAAAAAACTTTCCACATCTACATAAAAATTATACACCCATTAGTTTATTACCCAGTAGCTGACGACTGGGAGAGACTCTTCATACTTTACTTAAAATAGAGAAAAATCCCAGAACCATGGGATTTTTCTCTGTTTTAAATTTAACATAACAAGAAATTATTGTTTTATCCTTTATCCAAGTGTAAACAAACAGTTTCCTCATGAAAGTATCTTCCTGACTAGGCTACTTGTATATAGAGGCTGATGACTTCTTATCAACTGCTTTAGTATTCCATAATGCAAAGCACATGTTCACTAGTTGTGAAGGTGCTTCATGTGCAAACTTTGCTTACACTTGGATAAAGGATGAAACAAGAATATAAATTCTTAGCATGTTTAATTTAATTTGCAACCTATTAAAAAAAAACTTTCTATATCTACATAAAAATTATACACCCATTAGTTTATTATGAGCAGTATGCAAAATGCAATAAATAACAGACTAATGCAACGGTTCAAGTATATGGAGGGCAAAACTGGTGAGTGTTTGTAATAAATGCTTTGAAAGTGAATAAAGAGAGAACAAATTAGTACAGTACAGAGCATTGATACAAGATGGGAAAATGAAAATATCACTGATAATACTGAAAGCGCATTGTGTGAAGTATGATCTGAAAAGAAATTGCACACTTGCACGTAGTCCTTCATAGGACAAAGTAAGAGACTGAAAGGCTGCAGAAATAGCAAGAGATCAGTTGAACTGAAAACAGAAAAGAAAAAAAAAAAAAAAAGAGAGAGAGAGAAATCCGAAGCCAAAAATAAAATTGTAAGTAAAATTGAGAGAATGAGTCAAAGCAAACAATTATTTATGGCAATTCTATGATAAGTGGAGTTCTTCGTGAAAACACTAATAAATCTTCTTTCCTTGGTGCAAAAATTACTAATATTAGTAATGCTGCCAGAATGCAGAAAGGGAGGGTAAAAGAATTGTTTTGACTAGAATCAATGACCTGAGAGGTGAAAAATGCTGTAGGGGAGGATGTGAAAGAATTGTTGGAAGATGTGAAAAGGAACAACGAGAGGATAAAGTTTGTGAGTCTGTTTGCAAACTGAGAAGGAGAGTGATGATAGCTAATGAATCAAAATGCAGGTTGTGCAGAAGGAAAGATGCTAAGTTTTTGGACCTATGGCCTGAGTTTGATGGATGAAAAGATTTGTACAATGCTGATGGACTTCACTTAAATGGATTCGAAGTTAGATGGCTGGAGAGAGCTTTATTCATTGAGGTTGGAAGCACAAAGACAGGAAAACAAAAGAAATTAGAGCAGATGCAGGAAAGTGTGAGTGTGTGAAGGCACCCATGAAGTGAATGAGCGTGTGAATGAACAAAAAATGCAGAATCTAGTCTCTCAGGAAACAATACCAAATGAGGTAGCCAATTCAGAATGTAGAGGTGATTGTAGACCTAAGGGTCCTTTGAAAGGACATTCTCTGGAGGTGTCCAGAGATTACCAAATATACTTGGATGGAATCATCAGGTAAACCAAAAAAGAACTCGAGTACAGTCTTTAAAGGAAAGGTCGCAATTATCAAGCTTCAGAGATGGCAAAAATAGCCAGAGATAGAATGAGACTGCAAAAATTTGTACATAGGGGACTGAATGCATCATCTGACAGATGAGAAAGGAAGAGAATATTGCAGAATATGAATGGAAATATAGCTGTGGGAATAGATGGGATATTGGCTCGCATTTTAAGAGAACACACAGGGGAACAAGTAATGCTTTGACTAGGCTGTTTAATTTAAGTGTCAGCTCTGGAAAAGTCCAAAGAGTGGAAAGAAGGCAAAATAATTTCTTTGCATAAAGAAGGATCTAAGTATGTGGTAGCAAATTACAGACCAATCAGTATTTCAGGAGTGGTGGTAAAAATACTGGAAAAGTTGATTAAAAAGAGAATGCCGGAATAGGTGAGAATATGACACTCTATTACTAGCAATGGCTTTGTGAAGGTAGGTCATGTCTTAGTAATCTATTAACATTTTATAATAGGGTGACAGCTAAGTTGAATAAAGGGAATGGCTACACAATGATACTGCCGGATATTTTGCAAAGACATCTGACAGGATACCATATGGAACTGGTGACAGGGATAAAAGAGTGGCTCATGGACAGATACCAAAAAGTAGTATACAGAAATTATGTTGACGTGCCTTCTAATGGATACTTGCGTGTGTTGAGGCTTAAGTGCTATGAGGACATCATGTTGGAGGTTTAATGGAATATTTTCGGCACTGGGAAATGATTAAAACTAATTTTAATGCTTTCAATATTTTGTCTCAGTCACTGAGACATCTTTAAGAATTCCAAATAACTTTTGTAACAACACACTCAAATAAAATACAATACAATAATAAGTGAAACACGTGGGTGTTTCACTTAGTATCGAAATGGTGATAGGGATAAAAGGGTGGCTCGTGACTCGAGTCCAATCTAGGTGGTGTGCCCTCTATGGGCATTTGTAGGTGGCCTAGGATGTAATGCGAGATCTCTGATAATTAATGTTTCACAAATTTTGGGAAGTTTAATGCAACCGTATTTATTTAAATTTGGTTGATTTCTGAGTGCTGCCGCAGATTCTAAAAACAGTCTTTCTTTCTTTAAGTTACTATAGTGGAGCATGGTGTTTTCTTTCTAGGAGATCCTGTGGATTGTATCCAAAACATGTTTTTCAAGGCCAGATTGACCATAGTCATAATTGCAGATGTATAATTTGTGTTCTTCTAAATAGATGGTTGCTGATCTGCCGTCTGTCTGAAGTAAGCAGGCTTGCAGGAACAGGGTATTCTATATACTTCAGGCACTGAGAAAGGAGGGAGCTGATCTTTAGTGGAAAAGATAAGAGTAGTAAGTTTACAGTGGAGCTTAAATGCTGTATGGAGGTTGTACTTTTTTTTAATGACCCTGGCTATTTTTTCTGATGTGCCACGGATGTAGATATGGCATTTCTGAAGTTCTTCTGAAGAGATGGCTGGGGAATGTAGGCAGAACTGATTATTTTTTTAATTCTGTAATCGCTGTAGCCATTGGAAAGAAAGGTGTTGTGTATGTGGTTGAGTTTGGTTGAAAGGGTGGTTGCACTGGAGCAAAGCTTGTGGGCTCTATTGGTTAGAATATTAATAAAGTCATATTGTTGAGAGGGGAGGTGGTGGGAGAGTTTGTGAATGTATCTGCCTGTGTGAGTAGGTTTTCTATATACTGAGAAGGAAAGTAGTGTCACTAAGGTGTCTAAGAAGGGTAAACTAATGTTATTTTCCTTTTCCATCGTAAACTGGATTCTTGAATGTAGGCTATTGAGGTAACTGAGGAAGGAGTCTAATGTGCCTGGGCTATGAGGCCAAATAGAGAACACACCATCTACATATCTTAGCCAGATAGAAGGTTTGAGAGGGGATGAGTCTATGTCTTGCTTTTCAAAATTTTCCATGTAAAAATTGGCAAGAGGAAGGGTGAAAGGGGGGAACCCATAGCAGTTCACTCTGTTTGTAGATTTTGTTCTTCCAAGAAAAATAACCAGAACTGATGGCAAAGGAAAAGAGTTCTAGAATATCAGAAGGAAAAACGTTTTTTAAGAGTGTTAAGGTGTCATTTAGAGGAATATTGGTAAACAATGAGGTGATGTCAAAGCTTACCAATATGTCTGTATTATTTAAAGTTAGATTTTCAATCAAGGTTTTAAAGTGGATAGTGTGTTTTACATAGGATGTGGTAAGACCAGTGAGTTAACCAACTGCTTTGACAGTTTGTAGCAAGGTGTATCGATGGCATCTATTTAGGTCTTAGAGGGGAGAAATAGGTTTGTGGATTTTTCGTAAACCATATATTCGGGGGGGGGGGGGGGGTGAGAACCGACAGGTCTGAGTTTTTTTTGCAATGTGTGGCAGCCAGGAGGAAAAGAAAAGAACATGTTCCCACAAAACTTGAGTTTTTGTGGAATCATGTTCTAGTGGGATATAGGTAGCGCGATCTAGAAGAATCTCCATTTTTTAATTATATTCTGTGACATTAAGGACGACTGTGGCATTACTCTTACCCGATCTGGTGATGACGATACTTTTTTCTTTGCGTTATTTTCTGAGGGCAGTGAGTTGTCTGGAAGATAAATTACTTATTGGAGGTGACAACTGGGCAAGGATGTTGGCAACGTCAAGTATCATGTTATTGGCTGTTTCTGGTACTAAGTGACAGATTCTGCATTTGATGTTGTACATTATATCTAGCACCGGCACTTCTTTCGGTGCAACAACATCAAAATTGTGGCAGAGGCTTATGGCACACTGACAGCATCTTTGTTGAGTCTTTTTGAAGATAGATTTACTACTGTCTGGAGCGGTTGAACTTGCAGTGGTTTCGATTTAAACAGGTTGTTAAACTTTCTGATGTGCTTATTTTTATTTTGTGGAATTCTTTCCACATGGAAGCTTCTGAGATGTCCGAGAGAATGGACCAAAGTTCAGGGTTGGGGATAGCGGAGAGATCTGGTTGTAGCAAGCCGATGTCAGTGTTTGTCGCAGAGAGAGACTGGTACGCGTTGCAGCAACCTACTCTTGTAATAGTGCAAGGCTGGCACGTTTATATATGTGGAGGGCTTTTTTTTTTTTAATGAAATATGATTTTTAGTTTAACGCAGCTAAGTATCACTTGTGTCCCGACATCTTTTTAAAAAGGCGAGTTGATTTCATTGCCTAGATAAGCATAGTTTTGACTTACCATATTGTCTTGATTTGTGTTATTTCTTCAGTATGAATGATTAGAATCCAGGTGTTGAGGCTTAATTGCTGTGAGGAAATCATGTTAGAGGTTTAATGGAATATTTTCAGCACTCTAACCAATACAGCCCACAAGCTTTGTTCCAGTGGAACCTCCCTTTCAACCAAACTCAACCACATACACAACACCTTCCTTTCCAATGGCTACAGTGATTACAGAATTAAAAAAATAATTAGATCCACCCCCATTCCCCAGCCATCTCTTCAGAAGAACTTCAGAAATGCCACCACCACCATCATATCTTACATCTGTGGAACATCAGACAAAATAGACAGGGTCTTTAAAAAAGTACAACCTACACACAGCGTTTAAGCCCCACTGTAAACTTACTACCCTTATCTGTTTCACCAAAGATCAGCTCCCTCCTCTCTCAGTGCCTGAAGTATATAGAGCAACCTGTTCCTCCAAGCTGGCTTACTTCAGACAGATGGCAGATCAGTAACTATCTGTTTATAGAACACAAATCATACATCTGCAATCATGACTATGGTCAATCTGGCCTTGCAGACCATGTTTTTGATATAACCCACAGGATCTCCTGGAGAAAAACCACCATGCTCCACCATAGTAAATTCAAAAAAGAAAAACTGTTTTTAGAATCTGCAGCAGCACTCAGAAATCAATCAAATTTAAATAAATATGGTTGCATAAAACTTCCCAAAATTTGGGAAACATTAATTATCAGAGATCCCACATTATATCCTAGGCCATCTACAAACGTCCATTGATGGTGCACCACCTAGAGAAGACTTTAGAGTCATCCACATGCTTCACTTAGTATTGTATTTGAGTGTGTTGTTGCAAAAGTTATTTTTAATCCCTGAAGATGTCTCAGTGACTGAGACGAAATATTGGAAGCATTAAAATTAGTTTTAATCCTTTCCCAGTACTGAAAATATTTCATTAAACCTCCAACATGATGTCCTCACAGGACTTAAGCCTCAACACACGGAAGTATCCATTAGAAGGCAGGTGATCAGTGGTGTACTGCAGGCCTCTGTGATCAGTCCACTGCAGTTTAATTTGTAGTTAGATGATACAGGCAATCATTTGAAGGTAGATATTCAGTTGTTTGATGATGATGATACAAAGTTGGGTAGGGTAACATTTAATTATGATGATGTAGAGAGCTTGATTTGAATAGGCTGACAGTATGGGCAAAACATAATGGATGTCAATTTAATGTGGAAAAGAGTAAAGTTATGCCTTTTGGGATACAAAGATTACAAGCTATGTACCACATTGAAGTCAGGGATTTGGGGATAGTGGTAGATAGCGAGTTGAAGTTTAAAGCACCGCTAAAGTGGCCAGGGTAGCTCACAGGATTACTTGAATATTGAAGGACACACTGACAAACAGGGATGAGGTAGTCATCATTCCTCTTTATAAAGGATTGATACAACCACATTTAGGTTACTGTGCTCAGGTCTGATCACTTATGTTTCTCGGGGATGAGGAAGTTGTGGAGAAGATCCAGAAACAAGTGACCAGGTGAGTAATTTGTAGAATGCTCCCGAGGATACTTTGAGGATTTTTGGATTGCAAAAGTTGGTTGATAAGCGAAAGGGGGAGGGATATGATAGAAATGTTAATGTTACTTAAAGAATTTTATAGGATTGATGAAGGGGTAATGTTTCAGCAATTGGCTACGGGGAGCAGAACAAGAGGTTATCCCTGGAAGTTGGGTAAGAGTGTGGTTAACAAGGTCGTGAGGACTAGATTTTTTTTTTACTTGGAGAGTGGTGAATGAATGGAATGGATTGTCTGAGTCAGATATTGTGCTGATAGTTTGGATCTCCCCCATGATGAATCTTAGGACTTTGTGGATGTACCCGTGCAATAATAATAATATATACAATCGGAGGCGCAGGCAGGGTTCAGACATGATTACAGTATCAATGGTCACATCCATAGTCTTAAGCAAATTACAGAAAAGACAAATGAATAAAATAAACCTCTCTGTTTAGTCTTTGTGGACTTTGAAAAAGCATCTGACTCCATCAAAACCTCAACTATCCTAGAATCACTGTTAAAACAGGGAATAGAAGAAACATGTAGTAAACTTGAAATACATATATAGTCATACCACTTCAGTTATTAAACTGCATAAGAAAAGTGAAAATTTTCCAATAAAAAGAGGAATAAGAACAATATCTCCCACACTCTTTACATCTGCCTTAGAGGAAGTTTTTCAAGAATTGAAATGGAAGAATGTAGGAATTAAAATTAATGGAAAGATTCTAGCTCCTATGTGTTTTGATGATGATGATATAGTTCTCTTAGCAGAGGATACAGAAAACCTAGAAATGAAATTAAGAGGTCCAGTCAACTTGGGTTGAAGATTCATTTAAACAAAAGTAATGATGAATGACAGTTTAACACCAAAAGTATTATACTGGAAGACAGAGAAGTGGAGAGGAGAGGATAAATTCATGTTTATTTTAGACAAATTACAAAAATTAAAGATGGACATAATTTAATGAAATAACATAATTAAAATAAAAAGAAGGATACAACTAGTTGAATGGCTTTTTGGAAAGATGAAAGATATCTTCAAGTAATAGTCCCATTAGTCTGAAGCAGAAAGCTTTTAAAACATTGTGCCTTACCTGTAATTACATATAGCAGGTAAACCGGGAGCTAAATTCAAATATAATTCACAAAATGAAAGTTACTCAGAAAAGAATATGCTTGGTGTGACACAGAAAAACAGGATACCCTCCCATTTCATAAGATAAAAAAAAAACAGGTGTACAGGACTTCAGTAACATTGAATTCAGTACATGCATTCAAAATGGAGATAGACTGGACAAATTGCAAGATATAACAATGCAAGATTTCCTAAATTATTGACAGAATGGAGATGTATGAATAGGCAGTAGACAAAGAGGAAAGACTAAGGAAAACATGGCAATATAAAATTGTTAGGATTGTTGAAATGCAATAGATAAGAAAAGCTGAAAACAGAATTGAATTGAGAAAACTGGGGGAGACCTTCATCCAGCAGTGTTCTGATCTGGATTGAAAATTAATATCAAGTTTTTTGGAGTGGAAAAATCAAAGTTTAAATAAATAACTAAATCGGAAAGATCAGAATGATTAGAAAAGTAGTAGAGCAAGCAAATGAATTTAATAGAATGAAGCAGAGAGTTTTACCCAACAATCAAAAATCAGAGTGAACATATGCATAAATACAATCTCTGACAAAAAGAGTGGCATGTAGCAAGATTTATATATTGGCTATTGCAGTCAACTCTCACTACAGCCCGCAGGAACAGAGTGCTAAAGAGAATTTCTTTTATCAGCATTGTACCCAGTCTTTGGTTAAGACTGTTCAATAGTTTGTTAACATGGATGAGTTCGTTATAGAAGTTGCCACAGTATCAACTACATTCATATTATAACTTATTTCACTATATTAATTTGAAACCTGCAAACAACTATCCTTAACGCACAAGGCTCTACAATCAGATAAAAAACAATTCATAGTGTAACACAAAAATAAAAAGGTAATTAAGTCGTATCACAGTGTTCTCTATAGCTAGGTATTCTACAGATAGATGTCAGTTTCATCCCCTCTACAATTATGGTTTGAAATGCATCCATTACTTGATTGTAGCGCTTGGTGTTCTACTGCAAGTGCTTCTGTATTCTGAAAAAAGCAAGTTTGAAATCAAGCAAAATATCAATAGTTTAATAAATTATGAATATTTATTTTCTTCTTCTGTGGTTTGGTGAGTTAAGGCTATGAAATAAGTTATATGAATCGAAGAATCTGTAATTGGGTAAAGCAAAATGAACAGCTATTCATGATAGTTATATTCCTGTTTGAAACAGTAGAAGAAGCTTTGTAGATTGGAGATAGAAATGGAATCAATGTAGATGGAACTAGGATGATGCACAGTTAACTCTCACTACAGCAAACAATATCATAATAAACTAGTCTTATGATCCCCTGGAGTTTGCTATAGTGAGAGTTATATTAATGAAGCAAATCTGGAAAGTCTGCTCCCCTTCAATCCTGGTTTTAGTTAAGATTGAAATTATAGGATATGCAGCAATGGATTGTTTGCTAAGCCACAAACACACATGAAGAATTTTGCCCAACTACTCCACATAAAATGTAGCATTAACAGTGTCCACCACACACACCTAACTCAGTGCAACAGGAAGCAAGAATATTCACTAGCTGATCAGAAAGTCTCCTAAGGCATTATTATTTGTTCATTATTGTATATATTAGTTTACTATCAAAAAGAAGAAAAATTATGCCTCTCCGTGATGTTGCAACATAACTTTGAAAACATCACTTATACTGCTTTCTAGAAGAAATGGGGAAAGAAAAGTAAACCTGGACATTGATGGGAAGGCCAAACTTGGTTTTTCAGCAGTTCAAGCCTGCAGTAAGCAAGGTGGTAGTATTAAACCAACAGATGAAATTCAACTACCACTTAGTAGTGCCTAATACTGGAGGCTAGGGCATTCCTCTGACCTCTTGGCTATACATCCAGAGCTACTAAACTGACTGACAGGAAGTATAAGCAGAGGAAGATGTTGGACCAAATGTAGTGACTAAAAGAAACTGACTTCACACACAAAATGTATGTGCTTTTAACCCCTCCTCCCCATCTCTGTCAACATAAATACGTAAGCATCTTCTCTGGTTTTGGACTTCATCAAAGAATGTTGATTCAAATTAAAAATTTAATATATTAATCAAAATATGTCACATATTCACAGTAAATAGTAGACAATATTCATCATTTAATAAATTATTATATATTTTGATATAGCTGGATATAAAAATACAATCTTTAATGTAAATCCTAAAAATGAAATACAGTCACTACCTTGATATCATTTTAAGAAGAGTACTTTTTCCAATACCATTTCTTCCCACCATGCCATATCTTCTGCCATACACCAGGGTTAAATCAGCTCCTCGGAGAAGAATTCTATATTAGTTAAATAAATATGAATTTATGAATGCATTAAAAAAATGTCACCACACACACACACACACACACACACACACACACACACACACACACACACACACAAATCTTTGTTAAAATCATGTTGGAGTTTGGTTCGAGGCTATATTGTGATTGGATACTGAATTTAGTGCTCTTGTAAAATTGGTGATATTTATCTGTTTTGTTTATTCCCTTAGAAAAACAGTGTTTTATAGTATATTCCTGTACATTTTAGTATTTTATAACATTTTTGTTAAGATATTGAAATATTAAATATAGTTTTAAATGGCACCAAAAACAGACAAGAAACATAATGTTATGAAGAGCAAAGTTGAGGATAAGAAGGCTTGCCCTGCTAAGGAGAATACTGAAGATATTGAGGAAGTTATTGAAAATGAATTAGCCTCCAAAATAGCAAAGTTAAAGCAGATTATAAGAAAGACAAAGTTAGAATTACAGAAGTCAAGTGGTTTGAATGAAAATAAGAAGGAAAAAAAAATTAAACAGCAGAATAAGAAATAAAGCATGAATCAGGTAAGTTAATAAATAATGAAAATCAGGCAAGTAACCTTGATTGTAAAAAGAAGGATATTATTTGGTATATGGTGAATCTATGATAAAACATGTTGTTGATGAGTGGGTTATAATTCCAAGTTTTCCCAGAGCAAAAATTAAAAATATAGCACATGCAATTGAAAAACAGAAAAGAAAAGTAAATGAGATTGTAATTGTAGTAGGTACTAATAACTGAACTAGCGATAAGTTTAGTATAAGAGAGAAACAAAAGAATTGTTGGAAGAAGCAAGAGTGAAGACTGAGAAAGTGAAAATCGTAAGTATATTATCTAGATATGATACAAATGAATTAAGAAGGGCTATGATGGTAAACAATTCGATGTATAGGCTGTGTACAAGGAATGGATGCGAGATTTAGGATGTGTCGAGTGAGTTTGAGGGAAGATCAGATTTGTATAAGAAAAACTAATAAGTGGTATTAGAAATAACACAGAGAGTGTAAGAGCAAAAATGTTATGTAACTGTGTTAATAATGAAAATGGTCATTATCATGGATATGATTGCGAGTAGAGAAGGATTTCGACTTTGTGTTCATTTGAGTTGGACAAATCAAATGTGTGCAAAGATATATATATATATATATATATAAGGCACTAGAGAAGAACAGAGATCTGCAAGGTGCAATTCTGTAACACAAACTACAGACAAGAGTATACAAAAGAACATGCAGGTAGCTTATTATGTCTGTACACAAATGCCAGGAGTATCACAAACAAAGGGGTAGTGTTTGTTGCCTTGGTCAATATGTTGGGACCTCAGGTTGTAGGCATTAGTGAGACCTGGTTATCAAAATCAGATATACTAACTGGTATTGAGTGTAAAGGGTACTATATTATTAGGAAGGATAGAAAATTAAAATAAACTCAAATCTTGTAAGACCCTTTCAGAAGATTGTAAGTCTCAATCATATCACTCCTCTTTCTCCTGTTTGCTAGTGTCTGCAGTCTACAAATTCTTAATCTGTCTTCATAATCAGTATTCCATGTTCCTGATATCATTTTTAACACTCTCCTTTGCACTCTCTCCAACGTATCACAATCACAACGAAAACTAGGAGACCAGACCTGCACACAATAGTCCAAGTGAGGTCTTATCAAGGCCTTGTAAAGAGGCAAAATAACATCCTTATCTTTACATGTGGACATTCATTTGAGCATTGCAATTATCTTTTGAGTTGTATTTGCAATCTTTGCCACATGGTTCCTGAACTTCAACTTCCTATCTAGTAACACTCCAGGATCCCTAGCCTCAACAGTTTCTTCAAGCATAATCCCACCAATATAATACAACATTGGATATTTTATCCCCCAAAAGTGAATGACTTTATATTTATTGACATTGAACTGACATCCACTTTCCCATGTCCACATTTCCAGCCTATTGAAATCATTCTGCAAGTACTGCAAATCAGCAACATTCCTGATTACCCTACTTATCTCTGTATCATTAGCAAATAGCTGTATGTCACTTGACAAATCCTTCCCAATATGATTAAGGTGGTACAGATTAAATAACAGTGGACCAAGCACTCATCCTTGTAGTACACCACTGGTTACCTTATATCTTGTAGATTTATATCCCCCATATACCACTTTTTGATCTCTTATCAAAAAGTAGTAAGAGATATCAAAATACCATTGACAGTGAATCTGTACTTTTCATTGAGCAGCATTAGTTTACTAAGTGAAGGTCATGCTTTAGGAAGTTACTCACATTCTATAACAATGTTATCATTGAACTAGACAAGGAAAATGGATACACCATGATACTTTTGGATTTTTTTTAAGGCTTTTGACAGAATACAGCATGGTAGACTGTTGCATAAATTGGAGAATATGGTTTGGATTATAGAATATTAGCATGATTCTATAATCCAAACCCTACAAACAGTTTTGTAGATGTGGAAAAAGCATATGACAAGGTGCCCAGAGATAAGCTTTTCAAAACAGTACAATTATATGAGGTGAATGGAACATTATATAGAGCAATACAGTCTATATTTAAGTTGTCAGTCAGTAATTAGAATTGAAGGAAATGATGGTATGATGTAAAAATAGGTCTGATAACTATGAAAATATCAACTGCATTTTTTGAACTGTTCAAAAAAGGCTTAGAAAACATTACTTATATGTATTAGTCATCCTCTAGTTGATGATTAATATTGAACCTAGGTCTTTCATCAAGTGGCCAGTTGTCATGGAGTGCAAATGCCACTTTCTCTGAGCTACACATGCTTTTTTTTAAATAAAAAAAAAAATAATATACCATGGGGAAAAAACTGTTCGAACTGTTCTGTATGGTGTAAATGGAATCTTATATGCATAAATCAACATGTTCAGAATGACATTAGGAAGGAGTTCACTTAACCTTATATCATGTCTTCCCTTCCACTAGGTGGGCTAATTTTTTATAAATGTATTCATCAATATTTAGTGGATGCCTTTTCTTTCTTTTTTTTGGGGGGGGGGGGAGATAAAATGTTTTTGTACACTGGTATTTATTAACTGTCTCAGTGGGATAGAAAACACAAAAGAAATGTTATTAGATTTGGAAGTCTTAAAAAAACTGAGAATTTGGTTTTTAATATTACACAAATCATTTTCTGCATTTAGTACAGTAAGTATGTAAGCCTAATAAAACTGAAATTGTATGATTACAGAATACAGCATAATTCATATATCATATAACAATCAGCAGAACTTCTCCCTCCAGGTATAACAATATTGAGGTTGCAATGCATATAGTGGTTAGTGTAGTTAGTTATATAGTGGTACAAACTACAGTGATGGCCACTATATCTTAAGATTTCTTTTCAGGAAATTTAATGAAAAAAGGTCAAAAAAATATGCTACAGTCTCCACTAGCTTCAATAAGTCCACCTATAGTGCACAGCGATAGAAGGATATTAGTAGGAACATATAACTGCAGATCTCTACGGGATGATGATAGATTGGAAGAACTGATCAAGGAATTGGACCATATAAAATGGGACATTGTGGGCCTTTCAGAGATAAGAAGGAAAAAAGAAATGCTCATGCGATTAACAGATGGACATCTACTCTACCACTGTGAATGTGATAGAAACTCAACTGGTGGTGTAGGATTCCTAATAAATAAAACAATCAAGGACAATGTCCTGTTTGTTAATAAAATAACATCAAGAATAACTAAACTAAGTCTCTTCATAAATAAAAGATACCAAATGAAAATTATACAAGTATATGCCCCAATTACAGACCATCCAGATGAAGAGAGAGAAGATTTCTATGAAACATTAGAAGCCACATTAAATAATTCTAAAGAATTCTACATAATTATAATGGGTGACTTTAATGCCAAGATTGGAAGCAGAGATGACCATCTGAACTCCATTAGTAAATTTGGATTTGGACAAAGGAATGAAAGAGAAGAAAGACTTATTGAATTCGCAGAAGAAAATAACCTCTTTATTATGAACAGCTTTTTCAAGAAGAAAATCAACTGAAAATGGACAAACTTACAATGAAATAGACTTCATCCTCTCCAACAGAAGATATATAATAAATAATAATGAATTGCTTAATAGATTTAATACAGGAAGTGACCACAGACTAGTAAGGGCAAAAGTATGGATCAACAAAAAATGGGAACGGAATAAGCTCATACGAAAAGTCCAATTTATTGAATCTAAAAAACCTCTACCACAATAAAAGCTGTTATAGAGAATCACTCAAAAATGAACTAAAAAAGCTATACACAGCTACTACCATCGATAATGTTAATGAAATATTAACAAAATCTATCTTGAATTGTGATAGAAATAGGAGTTGTATAATAGGACTTCATCCTCTCCAACAGAAGATATATAATAAATAATAATGAATTGCTTAATAGATTTAATACAGGAAGTGACCACAGACTAGTAA
Source organism: Typopeltis vanoorti (assembly GCF_054136105.1). Taxonomy (NCBI): domain Eukaryota; kingdom Metazoa; phylum Arthropoda; class Arachnida; order Uropygi; family Thelyphonidae; genus Typopeltis; species Typopeltis vanoorti. The sequence goes on along the minus strand of NC_143552.1, from coordinate 151,016,978 downwards.
GGGCAAAAGTATGGATCAACAAAAAATGGGAACGGAATAAGCTCATACGAAAAGTCCAATTTATTGAATCTAAAAAACCTCTACCACAATAAAAGCTGTTATAGAGAATCACTCAAAAATGAACTAAAAAAGCTATACACAGCTACTACCATCGATAATGTTAATGAAATATTAACAAAATCTATCTTGAATTGTGCACTAGAAATAGGAGTTGTAAAAAAAGCACCAAAGAGAGGAAAAACTAAGACAGGAAACCTTAGATCTGATGAAGAAAAGAGATTTGAATGACACCAATAAAATAGAATATGTGGAATCTGTAAAACTATATGTAAAAGGATGAAACATGAACTTAGATCATATAATACTAGGAAAATTAAAGAAACAACAGAAAACAATAGTAATATGAAGGTCCTAAGACGGACATTATCAGTTGGAATAAAAGAAATAGCTGCTGTAAGAGGAAAAAATGGTGAACTTACAAAAAACTCTATGAAGACAAAGACCGTGACATCCAAGAATCATCTATGGATAACTCGAGTGAGGAAGAACATAATGCCCCTGAGATCTTACAAGGCGAAGTGGAAATGGCACTGCGAGAAATGAAGAATGGAAAAGCCCCAGGAGAAGATGGCATAATGGTAGACTTCTTAAAACTGGGAGGAAGCCCTGTCATCAAACAGTGGAGTAAACTCTTCAATAAATGCCTAAAACAGAAAAATTCCAAAAAATTGGAACAATTCAATTCTAATATAAATTTTTAAAAAAGGCAATAAGGAAGAAATTAAAAACTACAGACCTATAAGCCTACTCCCCACCATATATAAAATTTTCACAAAATATATAAATAATAGAATGAAATCTAAACTAGAGGGAATGCAATTCTGTGAACAAGCTGGATTTAGAAAGAATTAAAATACTTTGAACCATATTCACATTAAGGCAGCTCATTGAAAAATCAACTGAATACAATAAACCCTTATGTCTGGCCTATATAGACTATGAAAAAAAGCATTTGATTCAGTTAAAATATCTGCAACACTAAAAGCACTTGAAACCCAGGGAACTGAGAAAGTATATATTGAAATACTAAAACATATTTACAATAATGCAACTTCTATAATTAAATTATATAAAAACAGTGAAAAGTTCCCAATAGAAAAAGGCATCTGGCAAGGCGACACCATATCTCCCATTATAGCTGCACTAGAGGAAGTCTTTAGAAGCCTTGATTAGGAAACAAAAGGAATAAACATAAATGGAGAAAGGCTGCATCATCTGAAATTTGTAGATGACATTGTCCTAATAGCAGATAATCTTGAGGATCTGGAAGAAAGGCTAAATCAGCTAAATGAAGCCTCCAGAGTAATTGGATTAAAAATAAATAGAGAAAAAACAAAAATAATGATGAATGATCTAGAAGTGATACCGACGTTGAAGTAATGCTGAAGTCATATTTACATACACAAGTAGTTACATCTACAAAGGTGTCAGATCTTATAATTAAAATACTTTGGATTAGAGATAGACGTCAAAAGTTTTTTCACTAGGTTATATTATAAATTAAAGATACCAAGAAATTACTGGGTTATCAAGCTATTTTCATTGTCTTAATATATGAGACTTCCAGATAATTAAAGACTCATCGAGGAAGGCCATACATTCACACCAGCTGTCATACCTTCTCTTAAACTCATCATGTAAGAATCTTACATAATTGTGATTTACATATCATATTTGATTTTTAGTGCAATATACACTGAATGTGAATTTCATAAAGAATTAAGTTCGGTTGATAGTCATTTAAATAAATATATATATATATATATATATATATATATACATTTGTTGCAGTTATTAGTGTAATTGCACGTGTTATACTCTCAGAACTGCCATGGTTAAGTGGTGGCTGTACAAAAGGAGAATTAAATATATTTAAACAGTCAGTTTGCTTATAGCATGCTGTAATCCTTGGAGATTACAAGAATATATGTATATTATTTTTTGTATACTTGAAAGTGTCCCTATGCGATATTACACTATTACTGTAACATGCAATCGTTATACCAAGTAGCCATTTTGTCACAACTCTCATCAGGTAATGGGAATACTAGTCATGGAGTAAAAAACTATGCGGTTGAATTCTCTGATCTCGGAAAAGTTTTTGAATGCATCTTTACCTACTCTCCAAAGAAGAACTGTGAAATTAATATTGAAGGGCAATTATAAAGTATCAGTACTTCATATATCACTGAGAATGTTATGTGCTCATTTGGGAAGCAAGTGGCATAAGCCCTATGAAGTAACATGGAATCAGCAGGTTTTTTTTTTTTTTTTTTTTTTTTTGAAGTGCCTTTGCAACTGCTCAATTAAATGTACTTCTACTCTCAGTAGAAAAGACAATAAAAGCAAAAAAGAGTTATTGGAAATGGCTCAATTCCAAGACAGTAGAAGCAAAAATAGAGTATAAAAGAAACAGTGCAACTGCAAAAAGAGAAGTTAAAAACATAGAGAAGGATATAACTAAAATCAAAAACCTATAAAATTATAAAATACATGAACAAAGAAATAAAAGAAAAGATAAAAAAAAACAATTGATTTATAAAAACAGGTAACTTAATTTCACAATCTTTGGACTGATGATAATAGAGAAGTAAACTTTTAATCATTCTCAGAAATGTTACACAAGATTAGATCATTCCCAGAAACAGAGAATGATCTAACAGAACATATTATGTAAGAACTAAAAATACAATAAATAAGATCAAAAATAGGAAAATACCAGGAGAAGACAATATAAACATGAAGCTGTACAAAAATGCAAATGAAAATTTTCATGAGACTTTTGAAATTCTTTAACATGGTCTGAATTTCTGGAAAAACTCTAAACTCTTGGGGGAAAAAAACAGTGGTATCACAATTTATAAAAAAGAAAATAAAGATGACTGGAATATGGGAACTAGTCATCTTTATTTTCTTTTTTATATGGAATATGGGAACTAGCCTGCTAAATGCAGGTTACAAAATACATGCAAAAATATTAAGAGAGAAACTAAACAGTATTGTAGAGGGAAAACTATTAGAAAAACAGAATGGATTTAAAAAAGGTCGATCTTGTATAGACTAAGCATATTAACTGAAAAGCAACAATTTCAAAAAGAAACATACATGGCCTTCACTGATGAAAAGATTTTATGAAAAAAAGCCTTTGATAAAATTAACAGACAAAAGGTATTTAAAATATTAACTGATCTAAATATACCAAACCAGCTCTTACAGTCTATTCCAGAAATATAAGAAATAAAACAGCAGTCAAATTAGAACAAATATCGGAATGGAAAGACATATATGAAGAGGAGTACGACAAGGATGTACCTTATCACTTCTGCTTTTATAAAAAAAAAAAAAAAGCAGAATTGATAAATAAAATAAAATTATAACAATCCAGAAACAGCATAATCCATTTATTATATAAATATATCCACAAATAAAAATAGATATACTATTATTTGCAGGTGATCAAATTGTATCAGCTACATCAGATACACACATCTACTGAAATCACTAAAATCATTACATGAAATTTCAGAACAATATAATATGAGAATATCAAAAGTAAAAATGAAAATAATGGCTTTCAAAGGAGAAAATCCAATAACAAGTAAAATAGTGACAGTAATAAAATATTTGAACAAGTAAATACAGGTGACCCTCGTATAACGTGGATGTTAGCTTCCACAGAAATCTCCTGTTATATAAATCGCATTATGAAAGACTCAGATTACATAGGAAAAGTAGGTTTATGTTCCGAAATCTTTTTTTTTTAAATGATATAAACAACGACATAGCCAATAAAAAAATATTTTTATTTAATCCAGGTAATTCATGTAAGTTAAGAAAACATATAAACTATGAAACAAATGCATAGTATAAACTTATAAAATTACAAATTTTATGTAAACTTTATTGCACATAATGCATAAATGCTTTAGGCAAAATAAAATAAAGTGCATATTTTAATCGTCATCATTGTCTTCAAAAATAACATTTCACATTTCGTAGATGTTCTTCATTTAGGAGTGGCTGGACATCGTCATCACTTGAAATCTCTTGGATATCATTCGTATAATTCTCATTGCATACTTTGGCTGGTTTAGTTATCAAGAAGCCAGTAATAAGACCTTGCTTACCACTATGCTGCAATTTTTTATTAAGTTCATAATGTGGAGCTAAACAAATATCAAATTGTCTCGTGAATTTTCTGGAGAGCTCCATTGAGGGATCATTATCCGTAAAATAACTTCCAAACTTTCTTACTAACTGATACAATTAATCGATGTCATCTATTAATTGTATCAGTTCCTTCTCATTTAAAACTGTTTCATTGTCAATTAATTCACTAATTTCGTTTTCAACCATATCGCCAAAGACCTCTAAGTGGCCATTACTATAAAAATAATATTTTTCCATAAAAAAAAACATTATATATTGCTGTATGTAACTTACTAGAAAATAAAGTACTCAGCTTGAGATTACCAGACTTATGATTTTTAATGCCCTTTCTTGGTAGAAAATGAAGATAAACACTTTATATGGTAAACAATTGACATACATGTGCTAAAGGGTATTTCCCCTAATATAAATTCACTACTTATAACTACAACCGCAATACAGGCAGACGCAAATTTAATGAAGATAAAATTTGATTTTTAAATTGCATGGTGAAAAATATATGAAAAGATAAAGAGTTACTACAATTTGTAAACAGTGTTATATCGAAACCACGTTGTAGAAGTACTGCATTGAACAAAGGTTACTACAATTTGTAGACCACATTATCTTGAAACCGTGTTATACGAGGATTACCTGTACTTTCAAATACCTGGGATGCAACTTATCATATGAAGATGAACAAGATATAGACATTAAAATATAAAACTTTGTTAAAGTAAACAGGATAATAAATAATATATTTATTTAAAGCACCCTTGATTCAGACTATAAAATGCTCCGTCTAAACTAATTATTATATGGAAGTGAAACATGGACCATAAAAAAGAAGAATCAAAAATGAATTCAAACAGCTGAAATGAAATTTCTCAGAAAAACAGCTGAATATATTGAGACCATAAACAAGTAATTTTAGAATCCTTGAATATAAAATCAATAAACCACCATACGAGGGTGGTCTGAAATATTCTCGGCCTTGACAATAGTTGGTAACAATATTGGCAAGGTTTTTTTTTTTTTTTTCTAAGTTGGTACCTCTGTCATAAGCATTCCATGTGAAATTGCAAGTCATTCTATCAAGCAGTTTGTTTTGCTATCTGAAGAAAAAGTGTTGTCTGTATCCCTTGAAATGAATAAAATTGAGTATCGTGCGGTTATAAAATTCTATGTAAAAGAAAGTTTAATACCAAAAGAAATTCATTCTAAGTTCATAAACGTTTATGGGCACACTTCTCCTTCGTTTTCGACAATTAAGAAATTGGCTGCCGAGTTTAAACATGGCAGTACCAGTGTAAAATATCTCTTTTCTTTGTCTTTCGTTTATCAGTTTATTTATCTGCGTACATACTTAAACTTGTTCTTGTCCCCCCCCTTTTTTTCTGTTGTTAGTTAGACCTCATGTTGTAAGTCTAACTAACGTAACAGTCCCTGAGCAATCGCACGATATCAATTAAGAAATTTATTTGATTTTTAACGACTGAGCCACTTAATTGATCTTTTTATGTTTGAAAGTCAGGGTGAGAAGATGACAAAATTAATTTAACACTTCTATAACAATTCTTTATATGCAAGTCGTGGCTTGTTACTATATTCTATTCCCGCAGGCTCGTTAATATTTTCGAAATAGTGCACTGGCTAAGGAACGAGAACCAGGTAGTTACAAAACAAAAAACATATTCATTATCAAACTAAAATATGCGATATAGAGCACATAAAAGTTAATTAAAGATTAACTTAATCAAAAGCACTTTAACACACAAATTTACTTGCTATCTGAGCAACAGAACTATAGTGCTTTCACTATCAGAAAAACCTATTTTGCCTTGATATAAAAGTGTCTTCTATGACATAACTTGGCTTACAAGTATGCATAAGTATTCCAGAAGGGATTACATTCAACTTTCTTCCAATATATTCAAAACTTAAATGACACTAATTCAGACATTATCACAATCAACCTGTGAATTAGACATACTTAACAATACAGGTAACCCTCGTATAACGCGGTACTTACACAACGCAGTTTCAATATAACGCTGTCTACAAATTGTGGTATCCCTTGTTCAGCACAATTTCGATATAATGCGGTCTACAATTTCTAGTAACTCTTTATTTTTTTAATTTTATTTATTTTTTTCATATTTTTCACTGCGGGACTTAAAAATCAAATTTTATCTTTGTTAAATTTGTGTCTGCCCATATCGCACAAGCAGTTATAAGTATCGAATTTAGTTTTATTGTATCACTGAATAAGGTGCTGTACAGAGGGCTTTTGCAGTCTATGTCATTCTCAACAAATAGTGCAATTAGAGACAGAATAAAAACGGGGTTAACTAATAAATCACATCTCCCCTCTCACAGAAACTACGCTGTATAGACTTAAGCAAAACCATATGTTGCACCGAAACACAATATCTAACTAAAAACTATTATCCAATTTTTCAAATATGAAATAAGTGTTTTTTTATTGCATTTGAAATTCTCGATGTTATTATGACAGATCAAAAAGGCTAACTTAAAATAAAAGACTACCAAGAATTGAAACATGCCATATAATGAATGTGTGAGTTCACCTACCACCTCAAACACAAACAAGAAGCCATAAAATTCAACCAAGGGTTGAAACGTTTGTGTGAGTTGAGCCAGTCAGTAATGAGAAGTTCCAATGGAATGATAAATGACACCCTGTTGTGAATGTGTTAAAACTAATAGTGAATGTTGTTACGACAGTTTCAGATGTTATGGAACTCAGTTGAAGAGAATTAGCATTTCAACTCAACACTTGTTGGTTGCTTTTGTCTTTGCGTAGGCGATCTTTTGTTAATACCGCACCAAAGCATCTTTATAGCTGCTGTCTTGTGTAAAACAAAATTCAGCTTGTACGTATTGTAACAATTAAAAAACCTTGAATAATTTATAAGTGTATAAAAGGATATCACCTGTAAATCATTGACGTGCCACCTCTGGCATGAGTGCCATAGGTTCGCCATCTAGGGTTTACTGTATAAAGTGTTTATTGTTGAAAATTGTCTTCATTTTCTGCCACGAAAGCGCATTTAAAATCATAAGTGTGTTATTCTCAAGCAGAGCAGTTTATTTTCTGGTGAGTTACATACATATGTAATGTAAAAGTATTTTTTTTAATGTAAAAGTTTATTTTTATTGTAATTGCCACTAAAACTTCAATGAAAAGGAAAAAACCAACAGTGAAGAGGAAATTCATTTCTCTCGAAGAAAAAATTAAAATCTTGGATCTGTTGAAAATTGGGGAAAAACCAGGAGTTGTTGCAGGGACTCTGAATTTAAATGAATCAACAATTCGAACAATCAAACAAAATGAACATAAAATCTGAGAAAGTGTTATTGCTGGGACAACGGTAAGTGCAAAGTGCATTGTTCGTGTTCGCGATGTTTTAAAAAACGGAGAAATCTCTAATGATTTGGATAGAAGATTGCACTCAAAAGAAAATTCCTTTGGATGGACAACTTATTAAGCAAAAAGCTCTCAAAGTTTATAAACATTTAAAAGAACTTGATCAAGATTCTTTAGAAGAAATCTCTCAGCATGGATTTCTGCCAGTAAGGGTTGGTTCGAAAACTTTAAAAAGCGATTTTCTTTGTATAATCTTAAAATCCAGGGAGAATCAGCATCAGCAGATGTTGAAGCTGCACGGAAATACCCAGCAGAACTTTTAAAAATCATTAAAGAAGGTGGTTACAGTGCAGACCAGGTGTTCAATGCAGATGAATCAGGGTTATACTGGAAAAAAATGCCAAAACGCACCTATATTTCGAAAAGTGAAAGATCAGCTCCTGGATTCAAAGTTTCCAAAGATAGAATTACTCTACTGTTTTGTAGTAATGCATCAGGTGATTATATGACAAAACCAACATTTATTAACTAGTGTGCAAATCCTCATGCGATGAAAGGGCTCGACAAGTCCATCCTACCTGTTTATTGGCGAGCCAACAAAAAGGCATGGGTTACAGCTAGCATGTTTGAAAATTGGTTTTTCAAGTGTTTTGTACCCGATGTAGAAAGTTACACAAAGAAAAAGAATATGGACTTCAAAATTCTACTAATTTTAGATAACACACCAGGCCACCCAACAAATTTAAACCATTCGAATATTAAAATAACTTTATTGCCGCCTAATATTACTTCACTTATTCAACCACTCGACCAAGGAATAATATCAACATTTAAGTCATATTATATTCGGCGAACATTTCAATTAATTTTGGAAAAAATGGAACTTAATCCAAACATGACACTGCCTCAAGCATGGAAAGAGTTTTCAATATTGAATTGTGTAAAAATTATTTCTCTGTCCATTAAGGAATTACAACCCTCTACGGTGAATGCTTGCTGGAAAAAAATATGACCTGAAGCCATAATGGAACAAAATTCCGTACCTCCGGTGGATACCGAGCCATGTCGTATAATAAACGTAGCACACGTTTTTGGTGGAGAGGGCTCTTGCGATATGGTTGAAACGAAATTAGTGAATTAATTGATGGAGAAACAGATTTAAAAGAGGAACTGGTACAATTAATAGATGGTGTCGAACCAAAATGGCGAGGAAAGTTCTGCAAAGCTTCTGATTGTGATGAATCCGTTAAAGAAATTAGCAGAAGGATTGGACTTGACAAGAAAGTTAGGAAGTTATTTTATGGATAATGATCCCTCAATGGAGCGCTCGGGAAAATTCACGAGACAAGTGGATATTTGTTTAGCACCATATTATGAACTTAATAAAAAATTGCAGGGGTGCTTAAGGGTCAAAGCTGTATAACTGAGAGGAGACCTCCACATAGCCTTTAAAAGAATGCGGAGAACCGACCAGGGCTTCTGACCTAATGTCCAATCCTCACCATCTCGTGGTGCACCCTGTTGGGTATCTACTTTGATACTGAACGAACGAGGATGGGCTGGCAATTTGGGATTTAGCCGACCAAATTGTATTCTTATTGGTTAAACCAAAATAAAAAATGATGGTACAACATGACAAAATTTCATGCCGGCTGGGGCGTCACCCGGTTAAACAAGGCCCCCGTTGTTTTCGCCAGGGAACCAGGGCAAACAGCGAAAAGTCAGCTACTGGAACAAATCTGAAAACAAACCCCAACTCAACATCACCAGAGTTAAAGATTGATACTATCAACGTAAGAAGCCTGAATGGCAAAGAAATGGAGCTAGCTGAGGAATTAGATAAGTACCAGATAGACATAATAGGGGTGACTGAAACAAAAAAGACCAAAACTGGTGAGATCTTTCTAAGCAATAAATACAAAATGTTATATTCAAGCAATGACAATCAAGGAAAAGAAGGAGTAGCCATAGTATTCAACACTAAAACGAGGCTAATCTTCTTGAATGGCAGTCAGTCTCAAGTAGAGTAATGTGGGCAAATATGAGAATGGGGAACTGGACAATGAGACTTATTTGTGCCTATGGTCTCACAGAAGGCTCTACTAAGGTAGAAGTGGAGGAATTTTTTTTTTGACATTTTTTGACACAATGAAAAAGGAAAAGTTGGTCCTTGTTGGGGATCTAAATAGCAGAGTAGGAAATGATTGCAAGACATACAAAAATATTTTGGGAAAATTTGGAGAAAAGAGCACAGCTTATAATAATGGCAAATATCTGTTGGATTTCTGCTCAGGACATGGACTGGTTATTACTAACACCATGTTCCAACATAAAAATGTGCACAAATTCACATGAAGAGAAGAGGCTAGGAATAAGAAAAGTCTCATTGACTATGTTATTGTTGATAGTGATGTTTTCTCCCTGGTGCAGGACACCAGAGTGTACAGAGGATTTGAAATTGGAAGTGATCACTATTTAGTCTTGAGCAGGATAAAATTGAATTTCATATTGAAAAGAATAACATGTAAGAAAGTTTTAAAGCGAATAAAAGTTGAGCAGCTCTCAGATGTGAACTGTAGATTAAAATACAGAAAGATTATTGAAAAGAAAATGAAAGAGTTTGAGAACAGGAATCAAATCTTGGAGATTCAGTGGCAAATTCTGAAGAAAACATTGATTGATTCAGCCAGAGAGGCATGTGGTGAGGTTGTCTGCAAGGATAAAAAAATCAGAACTCTCTGGTGGACACAGGAAGTTAAAGAGGTAGTGAAGGAAAAGAAGAAAGCATATCAAAAGTTCCTGGCAAATAAGTCAGCTTTTACTCTTACAGAATACAGCGACAAATGTAAGAAAGCTAAACAGTGTGTAAAACTAGCTAAACAAAAGTCATGGGAGGACTTTGGCAAGAATATAGAAAATAAATCTCAAGACGGTGGCAAAATATTCTGGAGGTTGTTGAAGAAGCTTAGGAATGGAGGAAAGAGTGCTGTAAAAGGAGATAGAGATGATAAAGGTGAAATGAAAACAGGAGAAAAAGATATCCTTGAAGTATGGAGTAATTACTTTGAAAAACTGCTAAATGAAACAAGCAGTGATGACATCACAGTGATAAAAAACACTGACCAGGCATGCAGTCAGGAATACATATCCATACTTGAAGTAGAAAAAGCCATCAAAGGCTTGAAATGTGGAAAGGCAGCAGGAGTAGATGATATTCGACCAGAAATGCTGAAGTATGGTGGTATAAAAGTCTTAGAGTGGCTGCACTGCATAGTTCAGAAAGCCTGGACAGAGGGACGAATTCCCGATGATTGGAGTAGAGCTCTCATAGTACCCATATATAAAAAGGGAAATAAAACTAAATGTGAGAATTAGAGAGGTGTTTCCCTACTGAGTGTTGCAGGCAAGATCTATGCAAGTATACTTGAGAAACGGTTGAGAAGAATTGTGGAAGAAAACTTTCGTGAAGAACAAGCTGGATTCAGGCCAAATAGAGGCTGTCAGGATCAGATCTTCAGTTTACGACAAATAGTCGAGAAAGCATGGGAATATAACAATGATCTGTATTTAAGTTTTATCGATTTGGAAAAGGCATATGACAAGGTGCCAAGAGAGAAGCTATTCAATACGCTGCCGTAATATGGTGTCAATGGGGCATTATATCAAGCAATACTTAGTCTTTATTTGAGTTGTAAGTCAGCAGTTAGAATTGAAGGAAGTACAGGAAGATGGTTTAATGTTAAATCTGGTGTGAGACAAGGATGTACATTATCCCCTCTGTTATTCATTATCTATATGGATCACATTATGAAGGAATGTGGTATTAAACCTGATATCAAAATTGGAGATGTTAATGTCAGCTCTTTGCTTTATGCGGATGATGATGTTATACTTCTAAATAAATCTGCTACAAGTCTGCAAGATTCTCTGACTAAATTGAATAGCTGTTGTAATAGATATGGTATGAAGGTTAGCAATAAAAAGGCAAAGACAATGAAAATGTCAACTGTGTTGTGAATGGAGAACCTGTGGAACAAGTAAAACATTTCAGCTACTTAGGCACAATTTTTACTGAATGGTAAATTAAATATAGAAATAGACAACAGAATCAGTAAAGCTGGTATGGTGGGAAGTCAATTGAATAAATTCATATGGAATAAGAGAGAAATTAGTCGGAACACTAAATTAGCTGTATACAAGACCGTGTTCAAACCAGTTTTAACTTATGGATCTGAGAGCTGGGTCAGAAGTAAAACACTTGACCAAAGACTAGAGACCGCAGATATGAGAGTCCTGAGAAAGATTAGAGGCGTGAACAGATGGCATCAATGGCAATATCATATTAAAAATGAGGATATTAGGAAAGAACTTGACATTGTCAGCATCCAGGAATGCATTAGCAGAGCTAATCTCAGGTGGTATGGTCACTTAAACAGAATGGGCGAGGAAAGATTAGCAAAACAAGTGTTCTCTGCCAGGTTGGCAGGAAAACGACCGAGAGGAAGACCAAGATATAGGTGGATTGATACGGTACAAAGTGTCTTAAACGATAGAAATATAAGTTGTGATAGTGTTGGAGTCTTCACAAGTAAGAGACTGATTTGGAGGAAAATTGTAGATAGGAAGTTAGTAATGATGTAATTTTTTCATGTAGTACTGTCATATCCTGTACACCCCTTGAGGGTACATAGCAGGAATTTGATGATGATGATGATAAAAAATTGCAACATAGTGGAAAGCAAAGTCTTATTACTGACTTCTTGATGACTAAACCAGCTGAAGTATGCAATGAGAATTATACAAATGATGTCCAAGAGATTTCAAGTGGTGACGACCTCCGGTCACTTAAAGCAGTGCTTCCCAAACTTCTGGATGTCAGGGCTCCCTTTGTAAAAATTAAAAAATTTCACAGATACACATCGAATATTGCAGAAATCAAATGCAAATGTTACATTTTTAGCATCTTACATACACATTTGACATAGCACATTATCTCACATTTTTATATAGATAGATGTATTGTTATTGTACATTTACAGTACAAGCACATGAAACGTAAAACGATTAGTAATAAAGAAAGACATAAAAGAAGTTTAATAACAATTTAATGTGATGGATGTGTTTCAATACTGCTGCACAAAAAGTGCAGCAGTATTGCAATTTACCATAAGGTGTTTTAACCTTATGGTAACTTGCAATAAGGTAACTCCATAAGGTAACTTTTAACCTTATGGAGCCAGGCTAGAAATACTAAGGTTAAGTAATACAGAGCTTATAAGTATTTTACCAAAACAAGTTACCATAAGGTGCTTTGACCTTATTAAATAAAAACCTCAGGAGGAGATATAAATGTAGAAAGTATTTTACCTTGGGTATAATAAAGCTTATTCTACTTTTACCATGAGTTGCCTTGGTCTTGCACTATGTGCAGGGTCAGCTAGACTTGCAACACTTGCAGGAGCAAACTTGATTTGTTTGTCTGTTTGATTATTTGGGAAATGGAGTAAAACCAGGTTTAAAATAGCTTGGTATCTTTAACATTTATTATACCCAAGGTAAAATACTTTCAACATTTATATCTCCTCTTGAGATTTTTATTTAATAAGGTTAAAACACCTTATGGTAACTTGTTGTGGTTCTTATAAGCTCTGTATTACTAAAATCTTGGTATTTCTAGCCTGGCTCCCACTGATAAGACCTCAATAAAGGTCGAAACCGGTCTGGGTAGTGGCCCCTTGCCTTTAATACAAAGCATCATACATCTCCTCCACGAGATGTGCTTTGCATTAAGGGTAAATATTAAGATTAGTGATCAGAGCTTATTCTACTTTTACCATGAGTTGCCTTGGTCTTGCACTACATGCAGGGTCAGCTAGACTTACAACACTTGCAGGTGCAAACTTGACTTGTTTGTCTGTTTGCTTACTTGGGAAATGGAGTAAAACCAGGTTTAAAATAGCTTGGTATCTTTAACATGTGTGTATATATATATAGGTAGATTAATATGACTAATGCAGTTAGGAGTGCTTTAGAAACTGACTTGGAGATCTCATCATATTAATCCTAATAAATATTAGACCAATATGATAAAAAATTATCTGAATCGACTTATACGCTCAATAAGTAGATTCAGAATTTCCCATTATGACCAGAAGGATTTATATATAAAAGGAGAAAAAATAAAATAATAATAACATAAAACAATTTATTTTTAAAACATCTGAATTGTGATGATTAATTATGAAAATAACTACTTACTTATCACCAAATGCAATATCAAAATTTTCAATTTTAATATCCATTGATCGCGAAGTTCCTTTAGCTTCAAGCCTCATCTCTCTTTTGCTGACAGCTTGAGTTGCAGTTGCTTCTTTATTGATAAAAGGACCACTAAAAATGTTTGGAGACATTCGACAGTTTGTTTGTTAATAGCAATAAGTACCATATTAAAAAATAATAATAAAATTTAATAAGAATGACATGTTTGTTTGTACATGTTTGTACAAACAAACACGTCATAAATAATGTATAAAACTTGAGTGCAAGGTAATCTTTATTTTTTTTTAATATTAATGATTAAATTTCAGTCATCTAATTACACTTAATGTCTGAAGATTGAGTAGGTTGCTCCTCAAATATTCCGAATATTTAAAAGGCATCAAATTTTTTCCAAAAACAGCTTGCTGTATTTTAAAATAGTCTTTCAATTCAGAGATTATTGGTATACCAATTTTTGAAAATCAGATACATTGTGAGCCATAAATTGTGTCCTGAGACAAATTATAGTCAATGTTCAAATTGTTAGCTAGACACAATTGAAAGTTAATATTATTTCCATCAAATTCTTGGTATATACCCTCAGGGTATATAGAATATTATGGCAGTACTGCATGCAAGTTTTATATCATTACTAGCTTCCTATTGACAATATTCCTCCAAATTAATCTGCTATCTGTCAGGACTCCAATATTAGATATGTTGATCTTCTGCCAGTTCTTTTTCCTATCCTCCTGGCAAGAAACTAGTTTTGGAAATCTTTTTTCCTCCAATCTGTTTAAGTGACCATATCACCTGTGGTTACTTCTGCAAACAAACTCCTGCATGCTAACAATGTCAAGTTCCTTCCTAAAATCCTTGACTTATTACCATACCAGATTTGCTCATTGTTATTGATTTCCATATTTCATTTGACTTCAATAAAAATTATGCCTGAATAGTTGAAATGGTTTACTTAATCTATATTCTCCACCTGGGATAGAGCTGACGTTTTCAGTGTTCCTGTCTATAGTTATAGTCTTTATCCTTTTATAGCTGATTTTCATACCAAATATATTACAGCAGTTATTCAGGGAATCCCAAAACTTTACTGGAATTATTTAAGAGAGTTAATATGACAGATCAAAATATCGAAACGTTAGCAGATGACAATAATAAAATGTGTCATTCCGTTACTCTATAATTTATCACATTCTTTCATAATGCAATCCATACGGATGATGAATAACAGTCGAGATAATGTGCACTCTTGTCTCACACCAGATTTAACATCAAACTTCTTTGTGACCATCCTTCAATTCTAACTGCTGACTTACAATTCACACACACACACTGGCTATATATATTGCTCAATATAATGTCCCATTTACATTATATAACTGTAGCATTATGAATAGCTTTTCTCTTGGTACCATGTCATATGCCAGTTCCATATCTACATACAGTAGTACCTTGGTTTGCGAGCATAATTCTTTCTGAAAACGTACTCGTAATCCAAAGCACTCATATATCAAAGCAATTTCCCCATAAGAAATAATAGAAACTCAGATGATTTGTTCCAAAACTCAAAAATATTCATATAAAAATGATTAATACAAAATACATAAAGTAATCGAATTTATTAATTACATTACAATTACATATTACAGTAAATACAATTAATTGTATTGGGCAGGACGACTTTCATTGTCACTACCGGAATCACTGCTATCTGTCTCATCGCAATTAAAAACTTGCTGCGGCAGGTAACACTCGGAAACCATGAGCTTCTGAAACTTGGCAACGAACGCCACAGCTGCCTTTGCGTCCGAACTCTCAGCCTCTCCGTGCCTCACAACACTATGGATGCCACTTCTTTCAACCCTTTTCTTCATTGGGGCCATTGTCGTAGTACAGTTACTAAAGAACAGTCACTACATTTGGACACAAAATAAAAAAATGCTTTACGCACAGACATGTGGTCACAACGCCAGCTGTGATACATGGTCACAGCTGGCGTTGTGACACATGTTGGGACCACTGTCATAGTACAGTTAATAAAGAACAGTCACTACATTTGGAGACAAAATAAAAAAATGCTTTACACACACACACACGTAGTAACAACGCCAGCATGAATGTTGACTATACGAATGAGGTAAGCTGACTAAGACCGCGCATGCGAGACGATTACCCACAATCCCGAGCGGCTTGTGATCACGTGACGCTCAGCAGACAAAGCGTATAGGTAATACAGTATTCGTATTGCAAGACATCGCTCGTTTATCAAGTTAAAATTTATTAAAAATTTTTGCTTGTCTTGCAAAACACTCGCAGACCAAGTTACTCGCAATCCAAGGTACCACTGTAACTTAAATGTGGATCCTTGTTATATTCCCAAAATGGTTCAATGAAAATTCATCGATAGACAATTTACGGAATGGCAATTCATCGAATAAACAATTTAGCGAACGGCAATTCGTTGAAAATGCAGTTATCGAATAAACAATTCATTGAAAAGGCAATTTATCGAATAAACGATTCATTGAATCATCACAAATGCAATTGATTGAAAAAACTATTCACCAATAGATTTTCGATGAATTATAAAAGAATTCATCGAAAAATGAATTTTCTTGAAAACTATTGCTTTAAAGTTTGATATGAATACCTAATGTCACCAAAGATGTAGATAACATATACAGGTGATCATTGGGATGTAATAATTATTCTGTTGCTTTATACATCATCATCTTGTAAGTATACCTGCCACTTCATTCTGTAGGTAGCCATTTATCTCTAGACAAAAAAGTTAGTTCTACCTAATTTTTTCACAACAATGGTCAGATTGAAATCAAGACTAACAAATTTTAATAAAGATCTTAACTATAAAATTTCATCCAGACAGAGAGGAATTATTAATATCACTTCGAAACTTCCTTACTAAAATTTTCTAATAAAAGCGATCCTGTTGGAACTAAAACTGAACCACACTTCTTGTGCATTTGACAAATTCTGACGTTTGCACCTATTCCACTGTCAGAGTTATTCCAATATAAAATTTGGACACGTTATCCCTTTGTAGCAACCCGAATATAGTTGAACTAAAAACTGGAATGGTTCGACAAATTTTTGTAAAGTTAATGCATATCACCCATATAACACAGAACTACTTAAGAACTACTGTCGCCAAAATAAGATTGTGAAAACAAACTATCAAGAAGTATGAAATCATTGAAAATAGAGAAATAACCACAATCATCACCAGACTAAGGACGGAACATTTTAAAGGTATAAAAATTCAGCCAGGCGGTAATAGGAGCAATGAAACATGCAAGAACTGTCCAAGAGTTGAACTAACACCTGTCCATATCTATTCTTGTCCAGCAATTGCTGCTACTCTACAGAAAATTGACAATAACCTTAGAGAAAAGCTCTACTCCATCAAAGTTCTACAGATTCACGGTCAAATCTAGAAGCTCTTCAATAGGCCCACAACAACAACCATTCTTGAAAGAAATAAACGTGTTATGCTTTGCTTTTATAGACTGCCAAGCAGGGGATAAAATGTTTATTCCCATGCCAGTAGCCATAATGTTATACTATGGTATTTATACTGTTTGCATTTAAGGTCATAGTGCTATACATGCTGCTATGATCAACTTTCAAATTGTTTTATTTAACACTCCCGGTTATGTAAAATGAACATACGGATTTGAATCATTCATCTGCAATGCAATTTTTTCTTTCTTGAAAATATATTTTTTTGTTCCTGATTAGGTTACTTTTAATTTAGAAATAAAATTTCTTTCTGAGAATTTCCATCACCTATCAATCATATTTAGAAAACTGATGGCAAGCAATTCAAATAAACATATTCAGCAAATACCAACTCATCAATATTAATGTTCCCCAATGCTCAGTTCTAGGATATTATTACAAAGGGAAGATAGTGGGTGGGCTGCCTCGTTTTGATAACTATGAAGCAAGTAGAAGAACAGTAATAATGAATGATATTGTGAGAATGTGTAGAAAAAGAGGTCTGTAATATGTTGATGTTTGGAGTGTGATGGCAAACGAGAGCTGTATGCAAGAGATGAGTTGAATCTGACATGGAAGGTTCATAAGCATTTGAAGAGGTTGCTGTTTTCTGAGTATGTCTAAGTATTTGTACAGGAATCTGCAATCTTAATAAGGTTGAAAATAGGAGGGAGAGGATTATGTAAGGAATGTGTTTCAGGTGATCGTGTAATGAGGAATAATTTGGATAACAGAGTGGATAAAAATCAGTTTGAGGCTATTGAAAATATAGAAACTTCTGAAAAGTACATAAGGTGTAAAGGTGGCATGAGAACTAAAGAAAATCTTGTATTGCGCCCATACACAGAAGGTTGGTTGATCAACCTATAGTACATTAGTACTATAGGTTGATCCCAATCCACTACCATACATGGGTAGTGGATTGGGAAAGGAGGAACTTGTTTATATTTGATTTAAATCACTGTATATTGTATTCCTTTGGAAACACAGCGGGGAGGGGGGGGAGATTGCTCCACAGTGCAGCAGTTGCAGGGATGGAGGAGGAGGAAAAGAAACCTGTTCTGTTTGTTTCTACGTGCACTGTAAAGGAATGTTGAGTAGCAGCTTCACATTTTCCAATGAGCTTAGTAATGAGTGGAGAAATTATTGATGTTATTTCAGATGAGCATTTCCATGGAAATATCTGTAGAATTTACATATTGCAGAAACCAAGCATCTGTGCAAAAGTGGGGGGAGAGAGTTGGTAAGAGATGGGGCATTAATAAGTCTAATTGCTCCCCTCTGTATTGAGTCAAGCATTTTGAGAGCTCTTTTAAAGACACCATCCCATATGTGGGAGCAGTATTCAATAGCTGGGTGGATTTGTGATTTGTATAATGTTAACAGCTGTTCAGGGATGAAGTAACGTCTGGAGCGAAAGAAAATCCTAGTTTTTTTAGAAGTCGAGGTTACAATGTATTTATGCCAGGAGAGGTTTGATGTGAGGGTAATTCCAAGAAGAGAGATCTCAAACTGTCTGGAAATATGGGTATCATCAAAAAAGGATACTGAGAAAAGATGGTTCTTTTTTTTTTATGATAAATAGGACAGAACTGGGTTTTATTAGCATTGAAATTGATGAAGTTATCTGAATCCCCATTGTAGGATGGCTTGGAGATCGGAAATGAGGGTGGTGTGTTGGTTGATGTTCTGTAGGTTAGGTGAGTTGTGTAGGGTAAGGTTTATCAAAAGGAGGACAGTGAGAGGACAGAACCTTGTGGAACCCCAGCATTAACTGAATGGTGAGAGCCATCCACCATCACACACAGTGTGCGTCCAGGCAGAAAGCTGGCAATCCAACTAGAAGTCCTGGGTCAGACCGAATGATGGCAGTTTGCTTAGTAAGTGTTTGTGCCAGACCCAGTCAAAGGCTTTGGAGATATCAAGTGCAACCACTTGAGATTCGCCAAACTTCTCCATTACATTTGTCCAGAGATGCATGACATATGTGAGCAGATCTCCTGTTGATTGGCAGCAACAGAACCCACACTGGCAGTCATTTATTAGGTTGGTTCTTCAAGTGTAGGAGTTGGGAATTGATGATTTTTTTCCATTATTTTTGACAGGACTGAGGTAAGCGAGATGGGGTGGTAGCTGAAAGGAAGTGACTTGTCACCGTTCTTGGGAATAGACTGGATATAGGCTAATTTCCAGTTTGTGGAATAGATTCCAGTGGAGTAAGAGTATATATAGGTGACATAGGATAGGAGTCAGTTCTGATGCACAAACTTTCAGGACAATTGGGGGAATGTCATCAGGGCCAGGAGATTTTGTGTCTAATTTGGTCAGTATTTTTCTGATCTCATCCTAGCAAAAGGATATAGGGGGAATTGTATGTTGGGTGTTTTTGGAATGGTTGAGGGACATTTACCATTGTCAGTTATGCATGCACTGGAAGCAAAGTGTGAAGCTAGAAGATTGGCTTTTTCTGTGGGTGATGATGCAATAATGCCATCTGGGTATGATAAGGGTGGGAATAGTGTTGGGCAGAAGTTACAGCCAATTGCTTTACAAGAGACCAAAAGGCTTGGCTGCCATTTGGACAGGCTGCTAATTTCCTGCTTTTTGCTCTTTCGAACTCTGTTTTGGAAGCATTGATTGTTTTTTTGCATCTATTTCGGGCTTCGGTATAAGCTCTAAAGGAGGATGAGATTCTTGATTTCAGCCAGTTATGGTATGTCTGGTGTTTCATCTGTACAGCCTTGGCACATCTTTTTTAGTTAGGGAATGGCAGTTCAGAGTACTGTGTGGAATGTGTTGCCAAGCCAGTAAGGATTACTTTGGTAATAAGTTCAGTGCATATGTTTGGGTTGGAAGCCGAAAGCAATAGTTCAACCATAAGAATGTGGCATAGAAGTTGCAGAGGCTATCCCGCTTGGCACTGTTATAATGCCAAACTATTCTTGTATGGGAGTGTCTGTGTAAGCATTGTTGCATGGAGAAGGAGTTGAGCACTAGATTGTGGTCAAAATTACCCAAGGGGCTCACTACTTTCACTGTGTGGTTTGGGTTATCTGATATTCTGGTTGGCATCTGAACAAGTTGTGTAAGGTCGTTAGTGATGGCAAATGTTTCAGCATCTCTGGTTGCAAGATCTGTACAACTGGAGGAGGAAAGCCAACTAGTGTTGTGGACATTAAAATCTCCTAGGAGGATAATTTCGCTATTCGGAAAGTGGGATTGGAGAAAATCAATTTTCTCCAATCCCACTTTCCCAACAGCAAAATTATCCTCCTAGGAGATCTGGATGGTTGCGTTGGGGGAGCGATAGAGACAGCAAATGAATTTGATTGAGTGAGGAAGGATTATTTTCAACCAAAAAAGATGAAAGTTGGGTGATTTCTGGCAAGGTATGTCATAGCAGATGTATGCACAAACACCACCTTGGGACGAAATTTTTGTTAAAGAGCGCGTAGTTCGGAAGGTTGAGATAAATAGTGCTTGGGGGAGATGAGATTTGAGTTTCTGCCAGAAAGAGTAGGTGGGGTTTGGTAGACTGAAGGTGGTAGTGGACACTATTAAGGTTGGCGTTTAGGCCACGGATGTTGAAGCTTTTGTATATTAATACAAGAAGCATTCGAAATAAGATGGATGAGTTACAGGAATTAGTGAAACTTGGCTCACAGCATTTGTGGTTACTGGAATTAAATGTGATAGGTTTAGTATTTTCAGGGAGAATAGAAAGGGAGGGGGTGATATTGCTGATGATAGCTGAAGAAGTGAAGCCAAAAAAATAGTATATCAAGAAGAGAAGCACGTGAATGGTAGTTTTTTTGAGGCAATCTGGTGTGAAATAGCAGCCAAATACCAAACCAAATATACAATTGTTGCTGCTATAGTTCTGGGGGGTACAAGAAGTGATGTGGAAGACATGCATCAGCAAATTAGCATGAGTGCAGGGCAAGTAATTATTATGGGGATTCTAACTACAGTGATGTAGACTGGAAAGAGAAAAGATTACGTGGTAAGAGAAAATTGGAATTTATACACCCTCTAAGAGATTATTACTTGAAACAGCATGTGACTAAAGGAATCAATGACATGAATGTTGGGTCTGGTCAAAGGTTCAGAAGATCTGTTCATAAGTAGTGTCCACGTTACCTCCGACTGATGAGAATGATCCATGTGGTATTGACTTGGAAGCAATGTTCCCTCTAATTTTTTGCTGTGCGTGTGTGCAGAAATTTGCTTGTGTGCAAAATTTGCCTATTTGAAACAATTGTATTTTTCATATATATTTAACATAGTTATTTTCTTGTAAGCATTTAAAATAGCATGAAAAATTTCTGCAATATTTAAAAAAAAAACACTGTTTATACTGAGATCTTGGGAGGGATAAGAGGCAATAATTGCATGATGTGATAGCAAAAATAAATCACAGAATAAAGTGAAGGAAACAAATATATTCAATGTAACAACTTTAGAAAATACTCCTGCGATTCAATTTATTATTATAGTTACTTTTAAAATTATCGGATATCATTTATTATTTTCTCCTCTAACTCTAGAAACAGGCATACGAGTTTATGAAAATTTTCTTAGTAGAGTGGTCATCATTATCTGCTTACTGTAATTTTCTTTTTAATAATCAACAGTTTGGATTATATTTTAAAATTTTAAATGCATGCCTTCAAAAAAGTTATTCATTTTTTTTTCTGAAATACTGCAAAAGAAATTAGTTTTTTTTTTAATGGGAGGGAGTTAGAATTCTCCATCTGATTGAAAAGAACTGATTTATAATAAACAGTTTAAGAAAACAAATGCTTTTCTTTAGAAACAGACTTAAATAGAGCAAGTGAAATTACCATTTTTGTTTAGTTTGTTGTGATAAATATTTCTCCTTGCCTCGGGAATCTTCTAATGGCTGACTTCTTTTGTTTGCTTATGAGAAAACCATTTTGCCATAAATGTCATTTACAACTTTCTTTTTTTTTTTATTAAATTAATGGAACCAAAAAGCTTCAGTGGTTATATTTTAATTTAACAATGTGAAAAGCATTTATTGGCCCAAAGACTAATATTTCCCTCAAGAATTTCTTTCAGTTATTATTATTATTACAGCAATGCCAGTTTTATGATGCTTTGCTTATGAGGATCTGCTTATATGATGGTTTTCAATCAATCATGCCCATTTATACAATGCTGCATTTGTCCATACAACGGTTTTAGTAACAACACTCTCCTGAGAATCAAGTGATGCGTGGTTTGTTTACAACATTCGTTGCTTATTACATCTCTTTGTATTTTGCTGTGAATTGTAAATATTTATAACTAATATTTTATTTTAGTGTTTTATGGCAGATAAAATTTAAAGTAAGGGCACTATTGCTTCCGGCATTAAATCTTGAATAGCAGGGATTTTAGTAATATAATATCTTTTATTCAGATTTTACAAGTATACTAAATCCTGCTAAAATACTTATATATCAATGAATAAGCTTGGTGTAATTGTAATAGAAATAATGTTTTTTTTTTTGAATTATGAATAATGTATTATCAATAGTTTTGTGTAAGAACAAAGGAGATTGTATTGTGTCTAAGTTTGCCATAGAACAAAAAAATTCCAGACAGGATTAAGAAGATTAAGTCATGACCTGAGGCTACTGTACACGTGCAGCACGATATTACACGGGGGGGGGGTCATCTAATTGCACTAATAGACTACTGTGATTTCTTTGTTCTGCAAGTTTTGCACACGTGAGCTACATATTATTTTCGGCCATAAGTCAGAAGTATAGTAAAGGTTAACAAGAAAGGTTTAAGTGAGATAACTATAGTTTTTACAAAGGCGCTGAAGACAAGATATAATTGTGTAGACATTTGATAACATATTTAAAAATTTAACAATGCCGCAGTCAGCCGACAGGATTTAATTCACGCAATCAATCGGTCAAATTTGTGAATTAAAGTGAGTTAGTTTTGGTTTAGAATCAGGCAATTATCAAAAAAAAAAAAAAAATTTTTTTGTGAAAAGTTAAGAATTTTTGGATTAATTCAAAAGTATCAATCTACCCACTAGTACAGGCATGGATGATGTTGAGTTCTTTAGAACCATTAATCCCCAACAAGTATTTGTTGAGTGTCCCATGTATCTACCCCTGTTTCAAATATATACACACACACACATATATATATATACACACACACACATATATATATATATATATATATATATATATATATATATATATATATATATATATATATATATATATTATTATTATTATTATTATTCTGGGCAACTCAAAGGAGTCGACAGACTCATCGAGGGAGGCCCTAACATCATGTCAAGAACAACTATTCGACATTCACACAGTACTATCATACCTCGCCTTGAACTCATTCACTGTCATAGCACCCACAACAGGCTCTGGCAGCTTATTCCACTCATTTACCACTCTCCAAGTAAAAAACCTAGCACTAACACCCTTGTTAACCACATTCTTGCCCAGCTTCCATGTATGGCCCCTAGTCCTCCCACCACCAGTCCTATTCTCAAAAATATCTTCTGGATTAATCTTATAGAAACCCTTCTGTAATTTGAATGTCTCAATCATATCACCCCTTTTCTGCCTATCAACCAATTTTTGCAACCCACAAATCTTCAACCTGTTCTCATAAGGTTCATTCCACAGACCTGCTATCATCTTGGTCACTCTCTCCACCTCCTCCCCATCAAGAAGAAACCCCGGTGCCTAGATATGGGTGCCAGGGTTTCTTATTTAGTAATGCAGATGTGGTCTTATCAGGGCTCGATATAGAGGAACAATAACTTGTTTGTCTCTGCTTGTTAAAGTATTTTTCAGTAACCAAGTGATTTGATGAGCTGATTTAGCCACTTTTGCAATGTGCCCCCTAAACTTCAATTCCCTATCCACCAACACTCCCAAATCCCTGGCCTCATCAATCTCCTGGAGTACGGTTCCACCAATGTGATATACAGCTGCTATTCTTTTCACCCCAAAATGCATAACCTAACACTTTGCCACATTAAATTGACATCCATTTTCCCTAGCCCAGTCCTCCAAACTATCCAAATCATCGTGTAAAATTTTGACATCCTGTGCACTCACAATTGCTCTACCCAACTTTGCATCATCAGCAAACAAGTGAACACTTCCTCTCAGATCCTTTCCTATATCATTGATGAACAAATTGAAAAGTAGTAGTCCAAGAACAGAGCCCTGCAGCACACCACTAGTCACAAGACATCTTTTGGACTCAACTCCTGAATAAACCACTCTCTGGTATCTCTCCATCAACCACCTTCATATCCATCTCACCAACCCTATATCCATCTGCTCCAGTTTACTGATTAGAGTTCCATGTGGTATCCTGTCAAAGGCCTTGGCAAGGTCCAGTAGAATCACTGTAAACCCATTACCTTTATCAAGTTCAGCCGTCACTGTGTTATAAAACGTGAGCAAGTTACTGAGGTATGATCTTCCCTTCACAAAACCATGTTGTCCCCCCATACAGTATTCTATTTTCATCTATCCAATCCTGTATTCTTTTGACTAGTTTCTCTAAGACCTTGACAACGATTCCTGATATGCTAATCGGTCGGTAATTTACAACAGTAGTCTTGGAACCTCCTTTATGCAGTGGAACTATTTTCCACTGCGCTCTTTCCACCCCCTCGGGACTATCCCAGACCCGAGACTCCGATTAATCAAAATGGTCAAGGGTACTGACAATTCTTTAGCCGCTTCACGTACGACGCGAGCTGGTATACCATGAAATCCCACTGATGTATTGACATTGAGGTTTTGCAATAGACTACTCACCTCCACCTCATTCACCACAATTCCCGTATAATCTATTAGTTCATTCATTTCTGCAATGTCTCCACCTAGATGATATACTCTTGCAACGTGCTCGCTCAGTAATTCAACTATATCAACTGATTCGGTTACCTCCCTACCATCGGCATTCTTTAAAATCATTCTGCCATATACATTTTTTGTTTTATTTGCAACATATTGAAAAATTGTTTAGGATTCTCTTTAGCCTGCATGGCCAATGTTCTTTCATAATCCATTTTTGCTTTTCTTACCACACTCATTACCCTTCTGGCCTGGACTTTATACTGTTCATGTGCCTGCCGGTCACCTTTCTCCTTAAATTCCCTCCATAGTTGTTTCTTTTTTTGCAGCTCAAGCTTAATGGTGTTATTCATCCATTTAACTCCTACTCGATTTATTATTCGGACTCTAGGTATATGGTCAGCCAGTGCCACGCCGTGGGTAGGAGGCGCCCTTGTGCAAAACATTTTTCTGCGCTCCCATAAAACAAGTTTTCATGAAAAAGTTTGCAAAAAATTTTATTTTGTTAAAAGTACAAAACAGTTTTTACGCATACATAAAAAGAAATGTTATTCAACAGTGGTAGACCATTGTAATCACTGAAATTCATTAATAAGGAATTTTTAATAATAAAAATTTTTTAAATGTTTATTCCTTGATATATAAATACAACAGAATGTATATATGTATATAAACAAAAATTACTTTTATTTTAATATAAAAAGAAATATTACATAACAAAGATAATTTCGAGATATGCTTTTATCTATATAACAATTAGGATAAATGTAGATTTATTTTACATATTTATCCGTCTTGCTTTAGCCACCACAAAATTTTTAATAATATCTTTAATATCTAATGAATCCATATTATTTTCAATTGATATAATTGATAAATCCGTTAGATGCTCTCCAGACATTGTTGACCGAAAATAATTTTTTATTAATTTCAGTTTTGAAAAACTTCGTTCCCCTGATGCTACGGATATTGGTAATGTTCCATAAATACGCATCACAATCGCAGTATTCGGAAAAGTGCTGTTTATTTTCTTATATTATATGTATATAATTTAAAACATCCTGAGGAGCCAACTCTTTATTAATAAAACACTGCAAAGTTTTTAATTCTTCAAATATAGTAATACCATCAATATCGTGATTGTCGGAATCTTGATTGTCACTCAGTTTTAAGTGCAAATCTTTACAATGCTTCATTAAATCTTCATTACTCCAATATTTTCATTTGCTAATGTCTCTAATAACTTGAAAGTCCTCGCTATGTTGTTTTAAGAGTATGAACCTTTCCGTGACTGAAGTTATTGTCGTATCTAAAATCGCGAAGAAAAATTTATTTTAAAATTTTGTTTAGGATCGTGCGTTGTCTCATCTGATGCTTTGTCACCAAACATTTTTGTTTTTGTTCTTTTACGAATGTCTGGAAAAACAGGATCAATATTAAGATCGTTTGCTACTTCTTTTGCAGTTCTAATAATATATTCAAAATATTGGTCTGTTCGGCGAGTATTTAATTCTTGTATAACAATCAAGAATTTCTGTAATTTTTCCTATATCAAATGTCAGATTCTGCATTATTTTGCTTGCAACATTTACGAGACTTAAGATTTCGTACCAAACATGAACAGAGCAAATAAATTTAAACAAATAAATCTTTGAAATTAAGTTGTCTGCCTGAACTCTAGAATCGATATCTTTAGTTTCATCTTCCGTAATATCAAAAAGAACCTGGTAAATTTCCTTGATATTATTTTTAAGTGACTTTATTGCTTCTACTCTACTTTCCCACCTAGTAGTAGAAAGTGGTTTAAAATTTAAAACACGAATATGTTTTTTTTAATATAGCCCAACACTTCATAGATATTGAAAAAAATTATATAATTCCTGTATTAGCCCAAAAAAATTTAGTTTTACAGGATATCTTAGCTGCATCATTAACTACCAAATTTAATGAATGAGCAGCACATGGAATAAAAAAAGCTCTTCAATTTATTTCAAGAATTTCTTTCTGCAGTCCATTATGTTTACCTCGCATATTTGAACAGTTAACATAAGCTTGGCCACGTAAA
Organism: Typopeltis vanoorti; assembly: GCF_054136105.1. Lineage (NCBI taxonomy): Eukaryota > Metazoa > Arthropoda > Arachnida > Uropygi > Thelyphonidae > Typopeltis > Typopeltis vanoorti. The sequence goes on along the minus strand of NC_143552.1, from coordinate 150,989,653 downwards.
TCTGAAATGTTAATATTCAATAATTTTAAATAATTTTTTATACATTAAAATAGTCCTTGCCCAATGGTATCTTCTACAGATTGAAAACCCAAAAAAGTTCATGAATTTCTGCTATATTTGTATCTTTATTTTGATTAACAAATCTAATAACAAGAGATAATTGTTCTGTATGGGTTATATCCGGAGTAGTGTCAAGAATTATTGAATAATATTTTGCCTCTTTAACCATTTCTAAAGTTTTTTGTTTTATATCTTCAGAAATTATACGGATGATTTCATTTTGTATTTGATCACCTAAATAATGAGCAATGTTCCTTTTTTTTTTTTGTGATGTTTGGATGCAATGTAAGTGTTCTGCCATTATCGAATCAAATTAAACGGCAACTTTTTAAAGTTTCTACTAACTTTAAAAAATTGCCATTATCATTTTCAAAAAGTTTTTATTAAGAACCTCTAAAAGCTATACACTGTCTTGATAAATATTGTATTATGTAGATTAACCATTCTATAACAGATCGCCAATATTTTTTCTCAGTTTCGTATAATCTTTGTCGTGTGTAATCAATAATACATTTCTTAATCAACCACATTTTAAGTTCGCTGTATTTGGAACAGTTTTTAATGTGCAAGGAACTTGTCTAGTGTATTTTTCAAATGTTGCCAATCATTACAACCGTATTCATTAGTAAGTTGGGAATTTTGACTACCAAATATTTTGCGAAAACCGAATTTCGCGATTCTGAATAAACTAAATAACTTCGTAAAAGTTTTTCTCCATTTGCTAAAGTTCGATAATAGTATGAATCGGAAAACTTACGGCCAGATTCATCTTTGGGAAATTCTTTATTAACAATTGACACGGGGAATGCTCAACTAAACAATCTCTAACTTTGGTAGATATATGATTCGGCCAAGTACCTGGATCATTAACATTAAAATTTAAAGTAAAATTTGAAGTTTCGCGTTTCGCTGAATCGGAATCAATATTTCTTCTGTTGCAATTTCTGTAGACAGTCCAGTCAGGCCAGTTTCATTTTCGCATGTAACATTTGTTTCTTCATAGTTATCTTGTGTCCTCTCTTTTTCTGTAGTAGAGCTGCACAGAGTACTTGCTTCGTCAGAACTTTCTGCTCTTCATTTTTTATGCGGTCCTGAAGTTAAAAATTTATTCAGCGATCCAGCCAATTTATGTTCCAGTTGTTTTCCCGACATCTGGGGGCTAACATACTTGGTTAGACTTTAAAATAAGAAGAGCGTTAAAAGTTGTCTACCAAAATATATAATAATTGCTGAAAATTTCCCTTAAACTTATTTTTTAACCCCTATTATTTTTAAGGTGAATGGCCCAAAACTGACTATTTTTTTTTACTACAGAATTTGATTTTTCAGATGTTTTGAATAATAAATATGCTTACATTTTAGGTATTTTTTTGAAAATTAACATGTAGAGATATTAGGCACTGACTGATTTCTCAGTGATATTTAATATTTTTTACATTCTAGTAATTGTTTAATAATTAAGAAATTTTTAGAATATTTAAATGATTTATTAAAGAAATTAGTAAAAGGACCCCAACACCAATGTCCTCCAACCAGAACCAGAACAAATATATAAATAAATCTCTTATTGAAAATTATTTATTTTCTAGACGTCTACCCAACATAAGATAAAAATCTTTTGTTTTCAAAATAAGATAATTAACTAAAATGAAACAATGAAACTGATTTTCAAACTTAGCAAAAATATAATAAACGTACTTACTTTACGTGAATAATAATCCAAATTCACAAAAATAAGTCAAAAATTGTCCAAAGTCACTTAAACAAAGAATACACAATCACTTAATATGTTTCACATTCAAAATTGCAATGGTGCTGAAAAAAAAAATGTAAGAAGTGCATATTTGGATAGATGCTATTTCGTCTCTCCAAATTCGAAGCTGAATTTAAGAAAACGGACATCATACTATACACCTATGTTTCAGACTAAATATTTGGATAGATCAGTGTTTCTGAAACTTCAGATATCCATGTACCCATTCTTTAATTTTCATTATTACCAAGTACCTTTTCAAAATACCCTTATCAAAATAATAATAATAATAAATAAATAAAAATATATTTCATTTTAAATGTCTGTTTTATATGAATTTAGATATACATTTCAACAAAAAAATGATTTATTTTTAATAGAATAAAATTTATAAAGATACTATACATTTTTACTTAATATAAATAATTTATCATCAATGAGACAAATGAAATTGCCTATTTCTATCTATATCTGCTATATATTGCTTTCTTTTGTGCATTTTATAAATCCAGTTTTTAACCAATGATCCATACTTAAGAATTTGAAAGCTAAAAAAATTACCGTCTTTACTCGACTATAACTCACACTTTTTCCCAAAATTAAAGCTAAAAAATCGTGGCCCGAGATATATGCAAGGATTTTCGGAAACTAAAGTTTTCAGGAAAAAAAAAAACTGAAAATGGATATGACTTACCATGAAGCTTCTATTCTCCATCACTTCTTCTGTCCTCGACAGCAGTTCCCTTGTGTGCAATCAAAGTTATCTACCCAAATAGAGTCATCTCCTTTCCCATTATATCAAGCAAAAATTACCAGTAATTTAAAATTTGAGATACGTAATGAACAATTCTTGACAAATTACTAATGAGAAGTGAAAGATGTGTGCGATTGTAGGCCAGTAGAGAAAAGCAACTATTAAAAAGTGCATATGATTGGTGCGGTATTAACAAAAGATCACGCGACCCAAACAAAACAAGCTGACAATTGCTAATTCTCTTAAACCGATTTCCATAATATCTAAATGCATTCACTATATTTTTCTTAATTTTTAACACACTCATGACGGGGTAGTGTCAAGCAAAACCATATATTGCACCTGCAACATGTGGCTTGCTCCAGTCTATACAGCAGAGGAGATGTGATTATTAGTTAGTGTTTATATATTCCCAGTTGTCTCTAATTACACTGTTTGTTGAGAAATATTGTATATTACACAGTCTGCAAATATCTGTGAACCTTATTCAGTGACATGATATAACGAATTGTTTTTCGTGTTTCTGCAGTATAGTTGTGGAGGGCGTATTGTTTACTGCAGAGAGTAAAATGTGAAAGTCGGATCGATAGTGATTCACAATTTGAGTAGGAGAATTCATGCATAATATATATATATATATATATAGACTATAAAAGTTTATGAAATTCACATCGTATGATACTTCATGGGTTGTTTCCTTAATACCAAATAAGTGGGTTCTAAAATATTTCGTTTTAGTATGTATGACTAATATTTTCATTAATAAAATATAAGAAGCACATATTTAACTGTCAATGGAAAATAGCACCTTTTTTATTTGCTAAACTAAATGCTGTATTTTTTGTAAAATAACATGTTGCTGTAATACGGGTGAACGAGTGCCCTTATTAAGCAGCACCATTAGGCAGGCTGCCGCTATGCCACACCCTGTCAATGGTATGAATTAACTGTCTGTCTTAAACTAACAATTTCCACTAAAAATATAATAAGCAATCGAGAATATTTATACAATTTTTGTTGAGTCGATGCATACTCTGTGAAATAAAATCTGTGGTAATATTGATAACATTTCACTTCAAACAAATTATAAAAACTGGTGATGTATTAAGTTAAAAATGTTGTTAGGTTATTTAGAATTCATGATAATTTGACTGATTTAAAATTTTATTTTTATTGCATTAACTATAATTTGTAATTGTGATATTTATATAGTACGATATAATTCAAGAATAAGAAAATTTATATACATATATGTTAAAGATACCAAGCTATTTTAAACCTGGTTTTACTCCATTTCCCAAGTAAGCAAACGGACAAACGTCAAGTTTGCACCTGCACGTATTGGAAGTCTAGCTGACCCTCAAAGTAGTGCAAGTCAAGGTAACTATGATTATTATTATTTCCCGTCGTGAAGTTGCGCCCCTATCTTCAAGCGCCCTTGTGCGGCGCACAATCTGCACAACCGCACGGCTCTGCCCTGCAGTCAGCCATTGCTTCATGCAAACACTTTTTAACCGCATCCCATGCACTGCCAACTTCTAGCCTTTGCAAATGTACATGCAATGGCACTGTACCAATCAATCTCCTAAGCTTGTCATACTTACCAGCCCGATAATTCCACATGTATCCTGTCTTAATTGTAAACATTGCCAAAGTGACTAAAACAGCTCACCAAATCACTTGGCTAATGAAAAATACTTTAACCCCCCAACCGGCCAGTGTGGATGAAATATTCAACACTCCCTAGCTTTTTTCATGGATCAAAACTTCGTCGGCATTCTACCTTTTATCATGCCATTACCTTCCTCCGCCGTTAATCTCGTTACGGCTGTTCTATAGCATTAGTGGATTAACTGTTGATGAGTGACCTTTGTGTCCCCTCCCCCTGTCTTTACGTCTATTGTGTTGCTTAGAATTTCAATTACTGTCCTAAGTTATTTGACCTTTCTTGCCTCTAAAATGATTTATTGTGTCTCTTCCCAAAAATTGAAACCAATTTCACATATGCGAAAAAAAAAATCAATCCTGAAATGCCCACTGATCAGCTTTTGCAATGAATCTATTTAGTGATAGTGAATTTGGTGTATTTTATTCTACAAATCAGTGCACCGGAAGAGATGCACTGATTGTTCTTTCACCTTACGTATAATAATTGAATAATTTTTTTTCGAATTTTAAAATTTTCAAATGTTTGCTTTGAAAATATCATCATCATCATCATCATCATCAAATTCCTGCCATGTACCCTCAAGGGGTGTACAGGATATGACAGTACTACATGAAAAATTACATCATCACTAACTTCCTATCTACAATTTTCCTCCAAATCAGTCTGTTACTTGTCAAGACTCCAACATTATCAGATCTTACATTTCTATCCTCTAAGGCACTTTGTACCGTATCAATCCACCTATATCTTGGTCTTCCTCTGGGTCGTTTTCCTGCCAACCTGGCAGAGAACACTTGTTTTGCTAATCTTTCCTCTCCCATTCTATTTAAGTGACCATACCATCTGAGATTAGCTCTGCTAACGCATTCCTGGATGCTGACAATGTCAAGTTCTTTCCTAATATCCTCATTTTTAATATGATATTGCCATTGATGCCATCTGTTCACGCCTCTAATCTTTCTCAGGACTCTCATATCTGCGGTCTCTAGTCTTTGGTCAAGTGTTTTACTTCTGACCCAGCTCTCAGATCCATAAGTTAAAATTGGTTTGAACACAGTCTTGTATACAGCTAATTTAGTGTTCCGACTAATTTCTTTCTTATTCCATATGAATTTATTCAATTGACTTCCCACGATACCAGCTTTGCTGATTCTGTTGTCTATTTCTATATTTAGTTTACCATCTTCAGTAAAAATTGTGCCTAAGTAGCTGAAATGTTTTACTTGTTCCACTGGTTCTCCATTCACAACACAGTTGACATTTTCAATGATTCTGCCTATTTTCATTGTCTTTGTCTTTTTATTGCTGACCTTCATACCATATCTATTACAACAGCTATTCAATTTAGTCAGAGAATCTTGCAGACTTGTAGCGGATTTATTTAGAAGTATAACATCATCCGCATAAAGCAAAGAGCTGACATTAACATCTCCAATTTTGATATCAGGTTTAATACCACATTCCTTCATAATGTGATCCATATAGATAATGAATAACAGAGGGGATAATGTACATCCTTGTCTCACACCAGATTTAACATTAAACCATCTTCCTGTACTTCCTTCAATTCTAACTGCTGACTCACAACTCAAATAAAGACTAAGTATTGCTTGATATAATGCCCCATTGACACCATATAACTGCAGCGTATTGAATAGCTTCTCTCTTGGCACCTTGTCATATGCCTTTTCCAAATCGACAAAACTTAAATACAGATCTTTGTTATATTCCCATGCTTTCTCGACTATTTGTCGTAAAGTGAAGATCTGATCCTGACAGCCTCTATTTGGCCTGAATCCAGCTTGTTCTTCACCAAGCTTTTCTTCCACAATTCTTCTCAACCGTTTCTCAAGTATACTTGCATAGATTTTGCCAGGAACACTCAGCAGGGAAATACCTCTGTAATTCTCACATTCAGTTTTATTTCCCTTTTTATATATGGGTACTATGAGAGCTCTACTCCAATCATCGGGAATTCGTCCCTCTGTCCAGGCTTTCTGAACTATGCAGTGCAGCCACTGTAAGACTCTTATACCACCATACTTCAGCATTTCTGGTCGAATATCATCTACTCCTGCTGCCTTTCCACATTTCAAGCCTTTGATGGCTTTTTCTACTTCAAGTATGGATATGTATTCCTGACTGCATGCCTGGTCAGTGTTTTTTATCACTGTGCTGTCATCACTGCTTGTTTCATTTAGCAGTTTTTCAAAGTAATTACTCCATACTTCAAGGATATCTTTTTCTCCTGTTTTCATTTCACCTTTATCATCTCTAATTCCTTTTACAGCACTCTTTCCTCCATTCCTAAGCTTCTTCAACAACCTCCAGAATATTCTGCCACCTTCTTGATATTTATTTTCTATATTCTTGCCAAAGTCCTCCCATGACTTTTGTTTAGCTAGTTTTACACACTGTTTAGCTTTCTTACATTTGTCTCTGTATTCTGTAAGAGTAAAAGCTGACTTATTTGCCAGGAACTTTTGATATGCTTTCTTCTTTTCCTTCACTGCCTCTTTAACTTCCTGTGTCCACCAGGGAGTTCTGATTTTTTTATCTTTGCACACAACCTCACCACATGCCTCTCTGGCAGAATCAATCAATGTTTCCTTCAGAGTTTGCCACTGAATCTCCAAGGTTTGATTCCTGTTCTCAAACTCTTTCATTTTCTTTTCAATAATATTTCTGTATTTTAGTCTACAGTTTACATCTGAGAGCTGCTCAACTTTTATTCGCTTTAAAACTTTCTTACATGTTATTCTTTTCAATATGTAATTCAATTTTATCCTGCTCAAGACTAAATAGTGATCACTTCCAATTTCAAATCCTCTGTACACTCTGGTGTCCTGCACCAGGGAGAAAACATCATTATCAACAATAACATAGTCAATGAGACTTTTCTTATTCCTAGCCTCTTCTCTCCATGTGAATTTGTGCACATTTTTATGTTGGAACATGGTGTTAGTAATAACCAGTCCATGTCCTGAGCAGAAATCCAACAGATATTTGCCATTATTATTAGCTTTGCTCTTTTCTCCAAATTTTCCCAAAATATTTTTGTATGTCTCACAATCATTTCCTACTCTACTATTTAGATCCCCAACAAGGACCAACTTTTCATTTTTCATTGTGTCAGTTGCTTTTTCTAAAGCCTCAAAAAATTCCTCCACTTCTACCTTAGTAGAACCTTCTGTGGGACCATAGGCACAAATAAGTCTCATTGTCCAGTTCCCCATTCTCATATTTGCCCACATTACTCTACTTGAGACTGACTGCCATTCAAGAAGATTAGCCTCGTATTTTGTGTTGAATACTATGGCTACTCCTTCTTTTCCTTGATTGTCATTGCCTGAATATAACATTTTGTATTTATTGCTCAGAAAGATCTCACCAGTTTTGGTCTTTTTTGTTTCAGTCACCCCTATTATGTCGATCTGGTACTTATCTAATTCCTCAGCTAGCTCCATTTCTTTGCCATTCAGGCTTCTTACATTGATAGTACCGATCTTTAACTCTGGTGATGTTGAGTTGGGGTTTGTTTTCAGATTTGTTCCAGTAGCTGACTTTTCGCTGTTCGCCCTGGTTCCCTGGCGAAAACAACGGGGGCCTTGTTTAACCGGGCGACGCCCCAGCCGGCATGAAATTTTGTCATGTTGTACCATCATTTCTTTGAAAATTTAATGAAATTATTAAATGAAAATATTTTGAAAATTTAAAATATTATGTCATAAAATATTATGCTTTGAAAATATTATGTCAAATATTTATATTTTTAAATAATATTTATTGAAATAAATATGTCCTTTTTCTTTCGTTTCTAGCGAAATAGCATTATATGGATCATCACATTTCAGATTTAGAAACGATTTTTTGTTATTCATAAAGACAAAATAAAAAGAAAATGTTAAAATGCTAAATTGCCTTACTCGGTTTCCGATTGTGTCTTTTTGGTATCAAAAATTTATATCCAATGATATTTTAGCAGTCATTCTTCCCCTTCGTCATTTATTTATTTATTTGTATTATGCATATTACGATAATATCTAGTGCATAACCTCGTAGATATGTTGAAAATATAATGTGAAAAATATCATATACGGAATGATTCAACATTTTTGCTCATTTTGAAGATTTTCTAATGCTCCCCCCCCCCCCCTCCTTATTCTCTCCTGGAACCGAATTGCATAACTACTCTAAATTTCTATACAGGTTTGAAAGCTTTTCTAGACAGCATTCAAAATCAATTACTTAATTTTACCATTTTGACAAAAGATATACGGCAATCAGATTGTATCGTGAAGCTTCTAAATCTGTTCTATTTATTTGCAATCTAAAACCAGCTGTTCTACTGCCCGCTGAATTTATGTGAAATTTTAGAAATAATATGCTATATTTTCACCATGCAAAATTGTTTATATGCATACCACACAAAAGAAAGTTCAGTACTATTATTTGTGTTTGTTTTTCTTTTAAAAAAATCTAAATATTACTTCTCCTGCTGCTGGAAGCTATTTCTGAAATAATCTATGTCTTATAAATACTTGGTAATTCTACAAATCAGTGCACCGGAAGAGTTGCACTGATTGATCTTTCACTTTACGTATAATAATTGAATAATTTTTTTTCGAATTTCAGAATTTTCAAATGTTTGCTTTGAAAATATTATGTCAAATATTTATATTTTTAAACAATATTTATTGAAATAAATATGTCCTTTTTCTTTCGTTTCTAGCGAAATAGCATTATATGGATCATCACATTTCAGTTTTAGAAACGATTTTTTGTTATTCATAAAGACAAAATAAAAAAAAAATGTTAAAATGCTACATTGTAATACTCGGTTTCCGATTGTGTGTCTTTTTGGTATCAAAAATTTATATCCAATGATATTTTAGCAGTGATTCTTCGCCTTTGTCATTTATTTATTTATTTATTTATTTGTATTATGCATATTACGATAATATCTAGTGCACATCCTCGTAGATATGTTGAAAATATAATGGGAAAAATATCATATACGGAATGATTCAAAATTCTTTTTCATTTTGAAGATTTTCTAATGCTTTTCCCCCTCCTTATCCTCTCCTAGAACTCACAGGTTTGAAAGCTTTTCTAGAGAGCATTCAAAATCAATTACTTCATTTTACCATTTTGACAAAAGATATACGGCAATCAGATTGTATTGTGAAACTTCTAATTCTGTTCTATTTATTTGCAATCTAAAACCAGCTGTTCTACTGCCCTCTGAAATTACGTGAAATTTTAGAAATAATATGCTATATTTTCACCATGCAAAATTGTTTACATGCATACCACACAAAAGAAAATTCAGTAGTATTATTTTTGTTTGTTTTTCTTTAAAAAAATCTAAATATTACTTCTGCTGCTGGAAGCTATTTCTGAAATAATCTACGTCTTCTAAATACTTGGTAATATCCTCTTAGTTGGAGGAAAAGTTGAAGGCTTATTACTCTCAGTGCTATTGAGAAGAAAGGGGAGAACACTAAAGTGCCCCAGGCTGTAGTGCAGAATATGTCAAGAATGTCTTGTTTCCTTTTCGATTGTTGATTACCTATATTCTAACAGAAATACTGATATTTCGTTTACATGCTTATACATTATTTATGCCAAAATAATTGCTTAATTTATAATGATCAGTTTCACTTTTATTATCAAAAATTAGAAATTAAATCATACAATTATCTTGAAAAAGAGGATTTGAATTATTTTCAAAGAAAAGGTGCATATGCGTTTCATAATCTTCTTTTTTTGGGGGGGGATATAGACCTAAGCAATCTGCGGATATTTCAGATAATTTATTTCATAAATCGTTCGCAAGACAGCTGTTACAAACGTAAATCACTTGGGGAACATACCCATTCATTTTAGTGTAAAATAGTAGCAAAGGTTCAGTTACTTTAGATATCTAATCTAGAAGAAAATGTTATGTCTGCTGAGATTAGAATCATACGTGAATAATTTTTCTGACATGATTTCTCTATTCGTTATAATGTAACCAATTTACAGATCTTTTTCCCTCCTGCAGACTTCATGTTATATGCAGTGATTTCTTCTTTGAACTATAAGAAAAAAATCAGATAGCAGGAGAAAAATATGTATTTTCTTTTCCACTGGCTGAATTTACAATGTTCTTTCTTTGTGTTTTGAAGAGAAACTGCAAATGACTTTTTGCAGTTTTCTTACTATTTTCTTACAAATAGTAAGAAAACTTTTTTCTTACTATTTTTGCCATTATAACATCTCATATAATTATAAGAGTGACATTTTACCGTTTTTCTCCCACACGAGAAACAGAAATAAGGTGGTAATAATATTGTTGATTCTGCCAAACTTCATTGTAGCAGAAATTTTTATTACAAAACTGTAATATATATATATATATCTCCGAAACAAGAAATTTGGAACCCATATCACATCAATGTTGAGTGTTGGCAAGGTGAAAATGTTCCCGTTATTATTTATATATTTCATTTATTAACTAGGGGGGCTATGCCCAACCCCCCGTGTTCCGGTATGGTAGACCAGTTGTCCTTCAATTGTGATAACTCGAAAGAGGGTTCAGCCCCTGAATCACTCAGGGTAGCCCCTGAGTTTCAAAACGTTTCGATAAACATGACATAAAATAGCTTATCATTTTATATATATATATATATATATATATATATATATATATAGGGTAGATTTTATTTCATTATTTTTTATTGTTTTGATGAAATACTTTACCTGGAATACTCTTTCCAGTTTCTCTGTGTCATAAAGAGAACTTAAAAATTAGCCTTCAAGATGAAAAAGAAACAGTGCATTCGGGTATCCCTCTATCAATATTTGTAGTCCTGAAAAGGACTGTTTTGATGGCCTTGAAAACAAACATTTTTTATTTCATACTGTTCAGAATTTAAAATTCTCGAACAGCGTGGAACACCTTGAAGCAAGGGTAAACATACAAAGCAGTTTTACACTCAGGGCACCAGATTTTTGTTTCCTTTCTGATATTTTTTTTATTACATACATAATATTTGCGTGGAGGTTTTTTTTTATTAGCCGTTGGTGGTAGATTTTCGGGATAATGGTTGGAGTTAGCAGCGTTCAACCTCAGATGTCTGATAGGATTTCCTGTTTTTCTGCTTTCTGAAGAAGGTGCATGTGCATGCAGCAATGCTTTCGCAATTTCTATTCTGTATTCTAGATATGTTATGGTAGACAAACATTTTTTCTTGTACAGGAAGGAACTGTTCCAAATAACAAAATCCAAACACTTCAAAATTCAAATAACATGTCCGAACACTTTTTTGTAATATTTTTTATGCTGTTTCCTCATTACAGAGTAGAATGATGGCTGCTGATCGCACCTGTCGACTCAACCCATAGTGTCGTTGTATGCACACACAGCAATGGGTTTTTCTTTCTTCAAACCATGCTTCTCCACGGATTCCGCTGATGGATTGTACAGGGAAGATAGCAGAAAAACATCTTTTTTGTCTTTCCAACGTAGTGCAAAGACTTTCCCTCGCTGATAAGTTTGGATTTCCCCCTTCGATAGCTTTCCTGAAGCCAGATCTGGAGGCATATCTCGCCTTTTTGCATTTACAGTACCATAACTATCTGTAAGATGCTGTAAAAGCAAATCAGCAAGTTCAGGACACATATATAGTAATTATCCATTATAATGCAGTAACCTTTCCCCAGTAAAGAGTCTAGTAACTGCATTACTGCACGCATCGACAAGGGGAGATCCGAATATTTATCGTGCTCGATTACAATTTGCTTTCACGTATAAGGTTTGAAATCCCAATGATATCCACTTTCCGATTCACAAAGCATAAAAAATTTTACTCCATACTTCGCTTTCTTTTTGGGAATATGCTGCTTACATTTCAGTTCACCTTTGAATGGCATAAGGCTTTCATCGATACTCAAGTCTCTCTCAGGAATGTAAAGTGATCTACTTTTTTGACGGATTTTCATCAGAAAATCATAAATTTTGTTGAGGACTGGGCAAGGATGTGTTGCCTGATCGTATTCTTCATTATTCTGAAAATGCAAATACTTCATGATGAGATTGAATTGTTTTTCAGTCATAACATCACGAAACATTAGCGTGTTCAGAATCCAGTCTGTAGACCAATACATTTACAGAGCTGGCTTTCGAAATGTATTTCGAAACTTCGGGTTTTTCACTTTCTTTATTCTGATATTGCATTTGAAGGATGACAGTGATTTTAAATATTAATTTCACCTGTATCCGAATATCACATAATTTCCTGATTTATAATAATCAGGAAATATGTATATTGTCTGATTTATAATTTGCTAATTTATAATAATCACCACATAGTTTCAGTATTGAAAAATTAAAGTTATGTGGAACAATTACTAGAGAAAAATAACGAATTAAATAAAAACTGTACCCATGTTTCATAACAGTTTTCGGGTGTGTGATAGTAATGCAACGGGGGGGGGGGGGATAAACTATCAGAGGCGAAATAAAGTTCAATTCTATTGTAAAAATATGGAAATGAAATTTCACATTTGATATACATATTTTGAATGATAAAAATAAGCAAATGTATCGCTTACTTTAAAAATTGGAGAATAAAATATCTGAATTATGCAGAAAATATAAATTTAAATCATAACTGTTAATTTCATTTTGTAATGACCAATTATACAAGGAAACCAAGAAAGTGAAAGTACAGATTACTATACAACATGAAGAAAAAATTTAGTAATATGATTAAAGAATTTCATGTTATTCTCTATAAAGCAAAGTTGCTCAAGCGTGTCCTAAAGGAAATCTGTTAAGTATTATTCGATTTCGATGGTTTTGTACAAAAATAAAATTAATATAACCTGGAACGTCGGCAGCCGGTTTTCTTTTCTTTTTTTAAAAGAATATTCCAAATAATTATCGTGAATTAATTTCTTTGAGAACAAAGAAAAATTTTTTGTCTAGTAGCGATTAGAAAAAAATTAGCGCAAAAATATAAAAAATTAAATTGGTTAAGTGAAGAAATTATGCAAGACCTTTATTTTGTCCAGAAATTAAAATTGTATTGTACAATAAAAAGAGAAAACAAAAATATAAATAATTTCTCTATTTTTAGTCTATCATATATAACTAAAATCCAGTTCACCAGCATGGAACAAGAAAGTCCGTTTCTTGTTATAGGCAACTGAGAGGCAGCTACGAACGGGAGATAATCCGATTAACCTTTCTCTTCAGCGTGAGGGTTTATCACACCTTCTAATGGACATGACAGTCAAATTGCACTTCTTATCCAGGTTCTTTAAACAGGTGGGCTGAATCTTATCCAGATTTAGTTGGACGTCTATAGACGTCCTAGCCGGTAGGAAGGTTAACATGCAGAGACAAACAAGTTGTTGTTCCTCTGTATCGAGCCTTGATAAGACCCCATCTGGACTTCTGTGCCCAGTTATGGGCACCAGGGTTTCTTCGTGATGGGGAGGAAGTGGAGAGGGTCCAGAGACGAGTGACCAAGATGATAGCAGGACTGTGGAATGAACCTTATGAGAATAGGTTGAGGATTTGTGGGTTGCAGAAATTCGACGATAGGCGAAGGAGTTGTGATATGATTGAGACATTCAAATTACTGAAGGGTTTTTATAAAATTGATCCAGAAGATATTTTTGAAAATATGACTGGTGGTGGGAGGACTAGGGACCATGCATGGAAGCTGGGCAAGAGCGTGGTTGACAAGGGTGTTAGAGCTACGTTTTTTACTTGGAGAGTGGTGAATGAGTGGAATAAGCTTTCAAAGTCTGTTGTGGGTGGTTTAAAGGTGGCATTGAGGTTATAATGTTGTAGGATTCTGTTCATTTTTTCCGATAACCATTTAATGTATGGGATGGCTATGGTTTTACTGTAATCTAGATTCGTTTTTGTTGTTGTTTTATGGAGTATTTTATTAATAGTATTTTTGTTATAGCCATTATTTATGAATGTGTTGCTGATGATTTTTAGTTCTTGTTTCAGGGCTTGCTGATTAGAGCAAATTGTTGTAGCTCTGGTTTTAAGGGTGTTAATGACTCCATATTTTTGTGATGGGTGGTGGTATGAATTAGCATGTATGTATTGGCCAGTGTGTGTTGGTTTTCGGTAGACCGTGAAGGATAGACTGCCTGAAGGAGGACGTGTGACTAGTGTGTCTATTAATGGGAGCGAATTTTGGTTTTCAATTTTGATGGTAAATTGTATGCATTCGTGTTGTTTGTTCAGGTGGCTAAGGAACGTGTTTAGCGTTTGTCGCCCGAGTGGCCAGATCGCGAACACGTCGTCAACGTATCTAAGCCGGACTGTTGGTCTTAACGTGGCGGAATCAAGAGCCCTTTGCTCAAAGGTTTCCATTTAGAAGTCAGCGATTGGGGGGAATAGTGGTGAGCCCATGGCTGTACCTTCTTTTTGTAGGTAAAATTTGTTTTGCCACATGAAGTAACCGGATTGTAGTATGCGGGCAAAGAGGGCCGTAATCTCGGATGGAAATTAGTTCTGTAGTAGGAGAATTGTGTCATTGATGGGGACATTAGTGAAAACTGCAGAAATGTCGAAACTGACTAATAAGTTGTCTTTGTCAAGTGTTATGTTTTTAATTTTGTTTATAAAGTGTGTGTTTTTTATGTAGGAGGGGGAATGATCTACCAATTCCTTGAGTATTGTCGTTAATTTCTTGGCTAAGTGGTAATTGGGACTGATTATTCCTTCCACGATTGGTCGAAGGGGCACGTTTTGTTTGTGTATTTTCAGGACACCATATATTCTGGAGGGGCAGGAGTAATGAGGTTTGAGTTTTTTTAACTGTGTCTGGTGGCCAAGAAGTGACAGACTTGAGTAGTTTCTCTGTTTTATCCTTTTTGTTGGGTTATAATTTACCATTTTATACGTGTTGTTATCGGCTTTTTTTTTTTTTCCCCACAAGAGGTCAGGCCAACAATTGTTGTAGCGGTTGGTCAGTGTCTTTAACAAACCAGTTTGATTGTAGTGTAGCTAGTTTTCTGTGTATAGTGTATGCTCCAGAAGATGACCTTGACATAAAGGTTGAAACGTCGAATGTAGATTTTAGTTATATTAAACTAAAGTTTTTATTCAAACACGCTAGTTATCTCGATAATTTTCAAAAATGCATTCGGAAGACTATGTAAGCTTAAAAGATAGGAAATCATTGTCAGACATACAAAAATATTTTGAGAAAATTTAGAGAAAAAAGCAAAGGTAATAATAATGGCAAATACCTGTTGGAGTACTGCTCAGGACATGGACTGGTTATTACTAACACCATGTTCCAACATAAAAACGTGCACAAATTAACATGGAGAGAAGAGGCAAAGAATAAGAAAAGTCTCATTGACTATGTTATTGTTGATTGTGATGTTTTCTTCCTGGTGCAGGGCACAAAAGTGTACAGAGGATTTGAAATTGAAAGTGATCACTATTTAGTCTTGAGCAAGATAAAACTTTGAATTTCATTTTGAAAAGAATAACATATAAGAAAGTTTTAAAATGAATAAAAGTTGAGCAACTCTCAGATATGAACTGTAGACTAAAATACAAAAAGCTTATTGAAGAAATTGAGAACATGAACCAAACCTTGGAGATTCAGTGGCAAGCGTTGAAGAAAACACTAAGTGATTCAGCCAGAGAAGCATGTGGTGAGGTTGTGTGCAAAGATAAAAAAAAATCAACTCCCTGGTGGACACAAGAAGTTAAAGAGGCAGTGAAGGAAAAGAAGAAAGCATATCAAAAGTTCCTGCCAAATAAGTCAGCTTGTGCTCTTAGAGAATACAGAGACAAATGTAAGAAAGCAAAACACTGTGTAAAACTAGCTAAACAAAAGTCATGGGAGGACTTTGGCAAGAACACAGAAAATAAATATCAAAAAGGTGGCAAAATATTCTGGAGGTTGTTGAAGAAGCTTAGGAATGGAGGAAAGAGTGCTGTAAAAGGAATTAGAGATGATAAAGGTGAATGAAAACAGGAGAAAAAGATACAAAAGAAAAAGGACAGAAGGTTAAATTCCCGATGATTGGAGTAGAGCTCTCATAGTACACATATATAAAAAGGGAAATAAAACTGAATATGAGAATTACAGAGGTATTTCCCTACTGAGTGTTCCTGGCAAGATTTATGCAAGTATACTTGAGACACAGTTGAGAAGAATTGTGGAAGAAAACTTTGGTGAAGGATAAGCTGGATTCTTACCAAATAGAGGCTCTCAGGATCAAGATCTTCACTTTACGACAAATAGTTGAGAAAGCATGGGAATATAACAAAGATCTGTATTTAAGTTTTGTCGATCTGGAAAAGGCATATGACAAGGTGCCAAGAGAGAAGCTATTCAATACTCTACAGTTATATGGTGTCAATGGGGCATTATATCAAGCAATACTTAGTCTTTATTTGAGTTGTAAGTCAGCAGTTAGAATTGAAGGAAGTACAGGAAGACGGTTTAATGTTAAATCTGGTGTGAGACAAGGATGTACATTATCCCCTCTGTTATTCATTATCTATATGGTTCACATTATGAAGGAAAGTGATATTAAAATGATATCAAAATTGGAGATGTTAATGCCAGCACTTTGCTTTATACAAACAATGTTATACTTCTAAATAAATCTGGTAGAAGTCTGAAAAGATTCCCTGACTACTTTGAATAACTGTTGTAATAGATGTGGTATGAAAGACAGCAATAAAAAGACAAAAACAATGAAAATAGGTAGAATTGTTGAAAGCGTTGATTGCGTTTTGAATGGAGAACCTGTGGAACAAGTAAAACATTTCAGCTACTTACAATTTTTAGTGAAGATGGTAAATTAAATATGGAAATAGATAACAGAATCATCAAAGTAGGTATGGTAGGAAGTCAATTGAATAAATTCATATGGAATAAGAGAGAAATTAGTCGGAACGCTAAATTAGCTGTATACAAGACAGTGTTCAAACCAGTTTTAACTTATGGATTTGAGAGCTGGGTCAGAAGTAAAACACTTGACCAAAGACTAGAGACCGCAGATATGAGAGTCCTGAGAAAGATTAGAGGCATGAACAAATGGCATCAAAAGCAATATCATATTAAAAATTAGGATATTAGGAAAAAACTTGACATTGTCAGCATCCAGAAATGTGTTAGCAGAGCTAATCTCAGCTGGTATGGTCACTGAAACAGAATGAACGAGGAAAGATTAGCAAAACGTGTTCTCTGCCAGGTTGGCAGGGAAATGACCTGGAGGAAGACCAAGATATAGGTGGATTGATATGGTAAAAAGTGCCTTAGAAGATAGAAATATAAGATTTGACAACGGTGAAGCCTTGACAGGTAATAGATTGATTTGGAGGAAAAGTGTTGATAGGAAGTCAGTAATGTAAAAATGTAAATTTTTCATGTAGTACTATCATATCAGGTACACCCCTTGAGGGTAAATGTCAGGAATTTGATGATGATGACTTAGTTAATAAAATATTACATGTTAATATTTATGGAAATAGAATGGTGATCACATGAAATTCTTCCATGACCTAACACTGGATTGCAATCCATAGGCTGAAAAATCTTCTTCTTCCTAACATGGATTTTAAGCACGGTGGCCTGTTCCGGTCTCATGCCACCTCTTTCTCGGTCTTCTGATTCTTCTTTTTTCATTTCTTTTATATCTATAATATTTTTGGTAGTCTGCTGTTGTCCATTCGATCTAAATGTTCTATCCGTTTTTGTTTATATTTCTTATGTAGTAATTAATTGGTTTTATATTCAGGGATTGTAAAATTTCTTCATTTGTTTTATGGTCCCACTTTGGTATATCCAGCTGTTTTTCTGAGAACTTAATTTCTGCTGTTTGAATTTGTTTTTCATCTTTCCTTTTTATGGTCCATGTTTCGCTTCCATATAGTAGAGTTGGTTTTGACAAGATATTATATAGTCTGATTCTAGTGTGTTTATGTTCTAGGGATGCCTTAAATATATTATTTATTATGCCATTTATTTTAACAAAGTTTGATATTTTAGTGTCTGTCTTTTTCTTCTTCGTATGATAAATCAGATCCCAAGTATCTGAAAGTATTTACTTGTTCTAATATTTTATTATCTATCACTATTTTACTTCTTATTGAGTGAAAACCACTACTTTAAATGTTAACTAAATATCTGAACTAGTATCCATCCTGTATATGATACCCACCTGTTAGTTGCTTAGCAGCTGTCTTAATAATCAGATTGACTATTGGGGTATTGCAGTGTTTGTGTTCAATTAACCCTTCAGTGTTTTACTACTTTTATTGCAATATACTGTTATAATTGTTCTATTTTATTATTGTAGTTACTGTTGTTTATCTCTTACTCTGCCTAATTTATAAATTAAACTTTATCAGGTATGTATGTATAAGTAAAAATATAGTGTATACATACACAGGGTTGGGTACTATCTGCAGTTTCAATTATCTGTGGGGAGGTCTTGGAATATATCCCCCACAGATAAGTGGGCACTACTTTAACTATACAAATCCCAAATCTGTCAACCTTAGAATACTGTTCTCACATTTGTGAGAGAGTATCAGTATCCTGTCTAAAAATGATGCTACACAGAAGAGTAGTCTGGTGTGCTTAATAGATGATTCCTCTCTCTTACAGTTTTCTTATAGATTATCTGTTTCTTCCTTATACTTTTTTGTGGGTATTTTCATGGTTGCTAGTTCATTTAAATGCCAACATAATTCCTTCATGATCCTCTAAGTATGTAAAAACATGAGCAGCTACTACTCACCATCCATACATATTTAAGCTTCAAAGGAGCTGAAGCAATTCCCGTCCACCTGTTTCATTCCAATTACATTTCTTCTTAAGAACAGCATTCCTCAGACTAGTTTTCTAAAGGTTTGCAGCATCCAAATGTTCAAGCACAACCATCACCACAAGTTCTTTCTTTATCCTTAATACTTTCTCATTCTCTCTCTCTCTCTCTCTCTCTCACACACACACACACACACACACACACACACACACACAGAAAAAAATAAATAAATTGAAATATTAAAATAAATACTTCTGTTACTATCATTAGTTATTGCAGAAGCTTTAAATTTTTTTAAATTTAATTAAAATGAATCACACTAAACTTCAAAATAAAACATAGGTACCTATTTGGCTTTTCAACATTTTCTCTTTTATCTTGCTTTTGTTTTAGCTTTGCTTCTGCTTTTTCAAGTTTTCTCTGATCAACAAGCTGCAAAAATGTTTTGAAAAATTTTCATTTACAAAATAATTCACCATTTGTATATGCTACATCAAACACTACCAAATTCAAGCAACAATTAAATTTGTATTACTGTTAATCAGAATATAAAGTGCACTATAAAACGCACTGCTTCTATTTAAGGATTCAACCTTTTATATAGCAATGCTTAGCGATTTTATGTGCTGTACAGTCACGTAGTATTTTTTGTCCAGGAGCTGATAAAGACTAGGTGAAATTGTGTAAATCATGGAATAGGAATTCCAGTATTTGAATACTGAAAAACTGATTATATGCGGGTGGTCTGAAAAGTTCTCAGACTAACAATGAAAAAACAAATTTATAATTTCAAAATTATTTTTTATTTTTCAACATAATCTTCCTTAAGACTAATACATTTATTCCACCGATGCTCCAGCACCATTATCCCGTCCCTGTAGTGGCTCTCAGTAAGATCTGCAAAATACCCCTCTACAGCAGCAATTACCTCTTGATTCGAAGAAAAGCACTGACAATTGAGGAAGAGTTTTTGTTTTGGGAAGAGATAGAAGTCAAAACATTCACCCTATTCCCAAATCTGGGAATAGGGTGAATGTTCCAACAATTCATAGTGCAGATCCCTTAATTTTCCCATTGCCAAAACACCTTTGTCGGCAGGTGCATTGTCCTGATGAAAGATGATTTTTTAATTCTGCAAACTGGGTCTTTTCTCAAGAATTTTTTCATCTACTCTGGTTAAAAGATTGGAATAATATCTCCCAGTTATTGTTTTACCCTTTTCAAGATAATTAATAAACAAAATGCCTTTAGCATTCCAAAACACTGATGCCATGACCTTTCCTGCTGATGGAACCAACTTTGTCTTCTCTGATGCTGAACAACTGGCTTCTATTCACTGTTTTGACTGCTGTTTGGATTCTGGTGGGTAATGATGAATCCAAGTCTCATCCATAGTAATAAATCGAAGCACAAAATAAGTTTTATTCTTGTTAAAACGCTCCAAGCAGATTCAGAGATTTTCAAACGGATTTTCAAGTCCGTTTTTGATTTGCTGTGAGCAAGCGGGGCACCCATCTTGCGTAAAGCTTTTTTCATATGCAATTCTTCATACAAAATATATCTTACTTATTCTTTTGAAATGCCTATAGTCTCAGCAAACGCATTTGACTCGCTGGTCATCCAATACCATATCGTGCACTTGATCGATGATTTCTGGTGGTGTTATTCTTTTTGGATGTCCTTCCTATGGATTATCTTCAATGCTGGTACGGCTACATTTTAACTCGGCAGCCCATTTCTTAATTGTTGAAAATGAAGGAGAAGAGTGCCCATAAACTTTTATGAACTTTGAATGAATTTCTTTTGCCGTTAAACCTTCTTTTACAAAGAATTTTATAACCACACGATACTTAGTTTTATCCATTTCAGGGATTCAGACAGCTGTATAAAACAAACTACTTGATAGAATGACTTGCAATTTCACATGGATGCTTATGACAAATGTACCAACTTAGGGAAAAAAAAAAAAAAAAAACTTGCCGATAATGTTGCCATCAATGGTCGAGGCTGAGAACTTTTCAAACCACCCTCATAATTATGTACATAGTTATGTTTATTGCATGGTTTTCTTTATATTCAATGTAAATTTAAAACAGTAAAGATCCAGCACACAGAAAGCATGCATAGTAAGCACTTATTACAACTGCTACACTGCTGGACAAAATTAACAGAACAAAACGTTTTTCATGAATATGTTATTTTTAATAGTGTCTCCAAAGGCAAATATTTGATATAACAGGCATTCTGGTATGCAAATACAAGTACCCAATAATAAATGATCCACTTATGACTTCATTCCCTTTTTTTTGGAGGGGGGGTGTGAAATGATGTAGTCGTCTTCACCAGCAACTTCCTAGTCTCAAGTTGTCCAAGTCCAATGATCTGCCATCTCAAACAATTATCTAAACGATGATGATTTGCCATCCTGAAAGTACTGGAGCTCACCATCATTTAGATGACGAGACAGCACAGTCACAGATGAAGGTAGCACACTGACTTAATGTGTTATGAAATGCTATCTCAGCTGCAGTTTCAGGAGACAGGACACATTACAAGAGTTGGCCAAGGTGACCTAAGGGTCACATCAACCAGAACAGACCACTGACTTTAACAGCAAGACGAAATTCTACAATCTTGTCACCAACTGTCATTTGAAATTGCGGCAGCCACAGATGAAAACACTTCCAACCAGATTGTGTTAAGAAAACTATATTCAGGTGGTTTCTACACAAGGAAGCCAGTGGTTTGTATCCCATTAACGACAAACCAGAACTTGTTGAAAATGGTGCCATGAACATGAGACTTGGAGCCCTGACAAATAGGGTATGATTCTGATGCTGTTTTAGTCTATAAATGGATTATTATAATGAGCTGAAGAGAACAATGACTGCAATACCATCCTCCAACATCAGAGAAAAGGACTAAAAAGGGATGCTTATGGTGGAGGTAGCATTCTTGTGTGGGATAGAATAAAGGTCAAAGACTAACTCCTTTTTGCATTTTTGATAAGGAAGCTGTAACTATGTGCAGAGGTACCAAAAACAGATCCTTTAACCCACGTGTAACTTTGTAAGAGTGTGATAGGTCCATCTCATTTTTTTTTTTTTCATGCATGACGATGCCACTGTCCATACAGCTCAAGCAGTGAAGGAGTATTTTGAAATTGAAGATATCCAATGACTACAATGACCAGCATGATCAACAGACTTAAATCCGATTGAGCAGGGAAGCACTTGGGTATTGCACTGCATGCCGAGAGCCAACACCTCAGTCACTTGGTAAGCTAACATCTGCTCTGATGAAAGAATAGATTTTTTGCTGCAAAATCTTATTTGTTGTTGTTATGTTCCATCGAGTTGTTTTCGACTCCTGGTGATTCTATGAACATACATTCTTCATTTAGATCTGTCCCTGACCATATCCTTCAGAATTTCCAAGTGCATTTGAATTGCTTCTTTAACTCCATCCACCCATCTAATTCTTGGTCTTCCTCTTCTCCTGCTTCCATCAACTTTAGCAAGCATCATCATCTTCTCCAGACTGTCATTTGCTCGCATAATGTGCCCGAGGTATGACAATTTTTGTTTGATGATCATAGCTTCGAGGGAACAATCTGGCTTTCTTCTGTCTATCACAGATTTATTGGTTTGCTTTGCAGTCCATGATATTCTTAGTAAGTGTCTCCAAACCCATAATTCAAATGCATCTAGCTTCCTTCTTTCACTCTTTCTCAGGGTCCAACTTCCACATTCATACAGTATGACAGGGAATACCATTACTTTCACGATTCTGATTTTGCTGCGAGGCTAATATCTTTAAAGATCTTGCTTAATTTTGTCATTGCTTTCTTTCCGAGTAATAATCTTCTTCTAACTTCTTCAATACAATAACCATCTTGATCAATTCGGGATCCTAGGAGCACAAAATTGTTAACTGCTTCCATTTTCTCCCTATCTACTCCAACATCATTAAGTTCACAGGTTGCCATAACTTTCGTCTTTTTGAAATTAAGTTTAAGACCATATTTAGCACTTTCTTCTTTAACTTTCATAAGTTCCTCCAAATCTTCTTTGCATTCTGTTAGTAAGGTGGTATCATCTGCATACCTCAAATTATTAATATTTCTTCCACCAATTTTAATTCCAACTGAAGACTTTTCCAACCCTGCCATTCTCAAAATGTATGTACAAGTTAAACAGGTATGGAGATAAAATACTTCCTTGTCACACCCCTTTACCTATTGTGAAATACTCAGTTTCTCCAAGATTTCAGACAGTAGCTTCTTGTTCATAATAGATTCCTCAAAAGGATAATGAAATGCTCTGGGACTCAAATTATTCTTAACATACTGCACAGTTTCACATGATCTACAGAGTTAAAAGCCTTGCTATAGTCAAGGAAACAAAGGCAGACATTCTTTTGATATTCCTGTGCTCTTTCTATTATCCATCTCACACTGGCAATTTGATCTCTTGTTCCTCTGCCTTTTTGAAATCCTGCCTGTTCAGCTGGCATTTCTCTCTTCATGAATGGCTCCAGTCTTTTCTGAATGATTTTAAGTAACACTTTACTTGCATGACAAATCAGTGCTATAGTTCTGTAATTTTCACACTCGATTAGATTGCCTTTCTTCAATAAAGGTATATAAACTGACTTTTTTTCCATTCCCATTCCCTAGTAGGCCATGTAGTTGTGATTCAAATTAGCTGATATAAAGCTGTTAAAATTTTAACTGCCTCTTCTTCCAGGGCTGTGAGCAGCTCAATAGGTATTCCATCTCATCCTAGTGCCTTCTTACTGGATAGATGTTGCAGTGCCCACCTCACTTCATTCTCCAGTGGTACTGACTCCTGTGTATAATCCTGCTCTTCAAATTTCTCAGTAATTTTGGAGTCCTTTCTGCAAGGGCTTCTGTATACTATCTTTCTTTGATGTCTACAGCTTCTGTAAGATATCCTTTGCATTTACTTTTCAATATTGTCACATTGGTACAAACTTCTCTGTTAATTCTCTGATCTTTTAGAAACGATCTCTTCTTGTTTTTCCTTTCTTGTTTTGGTCTTGTATTTGTTGGCATTCCTGGTTAAAGTATTTTTCCTTGTCTCTTCTAGCTTGTCATTGAACCTTTGAATTCAAATGCCATACTTCCTGTGACCTTCATTTTCCTCCTTTCCTGAGCAGTTTTGATGGCATCTTCTGACAGCCATTTAAATTTCCTCTTCTTACAAACTATTGGAATATTCTTCTTTACTTCTGTTTTAATTATACCTTTAATCTCTAGTTCATCTGGTTCTCTTTCACACAAATTGAGTATGTTGAATCTGTTCTGTATACTAATATTGTATTCAGCTGGTATGTTTTCAAGATCATATCTGATCGACATGTGTGTTGTTTTCAGTTTCCATAATTTCACATAGCCACTAATAACTCATGGTCTGTTCCACAGTCTGCACCTGGAAAAGTCTTGACAGACTGAATTGCACTTCACCATCTTCTTTGTCCAAGTATATAGTCAATTTGATTTCTGTGTTGTCCATTAGGTGATATCCATGTGTACAATCTTCTTTTGTACACATGGATATCTTTTGCAAACTCTTATAAACATCCTTATTTTCAGAAAATATGAGACTATATTTTCGAATATATGTCAATTTTTGTAATGTGATCTTTTTGATCATTCTTTGATCAAAAAAAAAAAAATTTCCAACATGATCATTCAGCAATATATAATGCCCATCGTACTTGTCTGTGTTTCTCACTGTCCCTCTTTTCATTGTTACTCTAGTGAATACCACTTTTTCCAAATTTTGACTAACTAACTGAAGTTACACCAAATTTTGTTTAACAAATTTTGATGTAATTTGAACAGTTTGAATTTTTCAAAGTGTACAGGTCACACCACATTTTCTAAGTATTGTTAATTTTGTCAAGCAATATATCAATAAATCAAAAGTAAGATTTAAGTTAGTATTCATTCATAAAATCAAGTGAACTATTTGTCAGTATCAAATTAAAGCAATTAACAATCTGGTACATTAATAAAAATGTATGGACAGCTCATATTTCCATTTAACTTTCAACATGGTCTTTAAACATAATAAAATTGTGTTTAAAGGATATATTAAAAAGAATTAAAAATATCTTCCGAAGATTATATTAAATGACTAAAAATATTATTAAAACACCATTTTTATTTAGACAAATTTAATAACCACATCACATCTCTCTCTCTCTCTTACTAAACCATTGCTGTTATTAGCACTAGAATGGTACAACTTCATAATCATGCTTATTGGAGATAAACTCCCTTGAATAAAATACCATGGTTGGTGTCTGTAATAGGATTTGCAGATTAAAACCTAACAGTTAACTACCGAAAGTATTAATGTCTTCATGGATGGGATTATCATAAAAGAAATTCACATAAATAATTTTTGCAATAACTTTTTCAACATTTACTAAGAAATGCACTCATCTATCATCTTCTTGCATCTCATGGCAAGATAATATGAGAGTAATACAAAACTTGTATTGCTTGTATTGGGGTGCTTAAGGGTCAAAAGCTATATAACTGAGAGGAGACCCCCACATAGCCTTCAAAGGAATGAGGAGAACCAACCAGTGCTTCTGACCTAATGTTCAATCCTCACCTTCTCGTGGTGCGCCCTGTTAGGTATCTACATAAATACTGAACGGACAAGGATAGGTTGGCAATTTGGGATTTAGGCCGACCAAGTTGTATTCTTATTGGCTTCAACCAAAATTTCAAATGATGGAACAACATGACAGAATTTCATGCCGGCTGGGGCGTCGCCCGGTTAAATAAGGCTCCCGTTGTTTTCACCAGGGAACCAGCGAAAAGTCAGCTACTGGAACAAATCCTAAAACTAACCCCAAATCAATAACACTGGTACTATCAACATAAGAAGCCTGAATGGCAAAGAAATAGAGCTAGCTGGGGAATTGGATAAGTACCAGATTGACATAATAGGGGTGACTGAAACATAGTATTCAACACTAAATACGAGGCTAATCTTCTTGAATGGCAGACAGTCTCAAGTAGAGTGATGTGGGCAAATATGAGAATGGGGAAGTGAACAATGAGACTTATTTGTGCCTATGGTCCCACAGAAGGTTCTACTAATGTAGAAGTGGAGGAATTTTTTGAAGCTTTAGAAAGAGCAACTGACACAATGAAAAAGGAAAAGTTGGTACTTGTTGAAGATCTAAATAGCAGAGTAGGAAATGATTATCACACATACAAAAATATTTTGGGAAAATTTGGAGAAAAGAGCAAAGCTAATAATAATGGCAAATACCTGTTGGATTTCTGCTCAGGACATGGACTGGTAATTACTAACACAATGTTCCAACATAAATATGTGCAAAAATTCACATGGAGAAAAGAGGCAAGGAATAAGAAAAGAAGCATTGACTATGTTATTGTTGATAGTGATGTGTTTCTCCCTGGTGCAGGACACCAGAGTGTACAGAGGATTTGAAATTGGAAGTGATTACCATTTATTCTTGAGCAGGATAAAATTGAATTTCATATTGAAAAAAAGAACATGTAAGAAAGTTTTAAAGCGAATAAAAGTCGAGCAGCTCTCAGATGTGAAATGTAGACTAAAATACACAAACATTTTTGAAGAAAAAATGCAAGAGTTTGAGAACAGGAACCAAACCTTGGAAAGTCGGTGACAAACCCTGAAGAAAACACTGACTGATTCAGCTAGAGAAGCATGTGGTGAGGTTGTGTGCAAGGATAGAAAAATCAGAACTCCATGGTGGACATAGGAAGTTAAAGAGGCAGTGAAAGAAAAGAAGAAAGCATAACAAAAGTTCCTGCCAAATAAGTCAGCTTGTGCTCTTAGAGAATACAGAGAAAATGTAAGAAAGCTAAACATTCTGTAAAACTGGCTAAACAAAAGTCATGGGAGGACATTGGCAAGAACATAGAAAATAATTATCAAGAAGGTGGCAAAATATTCTAGAGGTTGTTGAAGAAGCTCAGAAAGAGAGGAAAGAATGCTGTAAAAGGAATTAGACGATAAAGGTGACATGAAAACAGGAGAAAAGATATCCTTGAAGTATGGAGTAATTACTTTGAAAAACTGATAAATGAAACAAGCAGTGATGACAACACAGTGGTAAAAAACACCGACCAGGCATGCATTCAAGAAAACATCTCCATACTTGAAGTATAAAAAGTCATCAAAAGCATGAAATGTGAAAAGTCAGCAAGAGCAGATGATATTCGACCAGAAATGCTCAAGTATGGAGCATTTCTGGTCGAATATCATTTATAAAAGTCGTACAGTGGTTGCACTGCATAGTTCAGAAGGCCTGGACAGAGGGGCGAATTCCAGATGATTGGAGTAGAGCTCTCATAGTACTCATATATAAAAAAAGAAATAAAACTATGTGAGAATTACAGAGGTATTTCTCCACATGATTGTTCTTGGTACGAGGCTGTCAGGATCAGATTTTTACTTTACGACAGATAGTTGAGAGAAATCATGGGAATATAACAAAGATCTGTATTTAAGTTTTGTAGATCTGGGAAAGGCATATGACAAGCTGCCAAGAGAGAAGCTATTCCAAATGTTACAGTTATATGGTGTTAAAGGAACATTATATCAAGCAATACTTTGTCTTTATTTACGTTATGAGCAGTTAGAATTGAAGGAAGTATAGGAAGATGGTTTAATGTTAAATGTGGTGTGAGACAAGGATGTACATTATCTCCTCTGTTATTCATTATCTATATGAATCACATTATGAAGGAAAGTGGTAAAAACCTGATATCAAAATTGAGAGCTAATCTCAGATATGTTATGGTCACTTAAGCAGAATGGTAGAGGAAAGATTAGCAGAGAAAGTGTTCTCTGCCAGGTTTACAGGAAAAAGACCTAGAGGAAGACCAAGATATAGGTGGATTGATACAGTAAAAAAGTGCCTTAAAAGACAGAAGTATAAGACCTGATAATATTGGAGTTTTGAGATTTAACAGACTGATTTGGGGGAAAATTGTAGATAGGAAGTTAGAAATGATGTAAATTTTTCATGTAGTACTATCATATCCTGTACATCCCTTGAGGGTATATATCAGGAATTTGATGATGATACAAAACATAACTAAGTTGTTTCAAACACCTGTTTTGCTAATTTTTCATCTTCTAGTCTACTTAAGGGACCATATCACCTTAAATAGTTCTATTTATATATTCTTGAATTATCAATAATATCAAATTATTTTCTTATATTTTCATTTCTGATATGATTTCGCTGATGTCACCCATTCCTAATATTCCTGAGAGATCTGCACTTCCAACTGTTAATCAAATATTTCCAACCAAAATATCCACTACAATTTTATTAACTGTTAGGCACCCTCTGTCCAAAAAGTAACTGAACTTTTCGAAAATAGGAGAAACTAGTGGCACCACCTGTTGTAACTTTTTGTTTTCCAAAGCAGCAACCTTCATTAGTGTTGTGTCAACTGTTTATGGCATTTGTTGCATTATCAGCTGAGTTTTCATGCCAAGAGTGACAGTGTGTTTTGAAGAACAGTTAGAAAATGAGTTTCAAACAAAGTTGCGATTGACTTTTGTGTTAAACTTGGTATATGTTTTACCGAAATGCATCAAATGCTTCAAAAAGCATATGGTGCTGAATGCTTATCCTGTACTCAAGTTTATGGGTGGTTTAAGCGATTTCAAAGTGGTCGTGAGATGCTTGAATATGACGAAAAGCAGGACCATCCAAAAAAGTGTACGATTTCATCAAAGAAAACTCAAAATCGTCCATGAGATTGATTGAAGATGAATTGGGTATTCCAAAATCAACTGTGCACAAAATTTTGACAGGCATACAAAATTTACGAAGGTCCAAACTCTCGTCTGGGCCTTCGTAAATTGAATTCACGATTAGTTCCCCACAAGTTGACCGACGACCAAAAAATGTATTGAATTGAACACTGTAAGGACCTCATTAAAACCGCTCGTAAGGACTTAAACTTCCTTGAAACGATTGTTACTGGAGACGAAATGTGGTGTTTTGAGTATGAGCCCGAAACAAAGTGCAAGAGTGGAGACCCAGAAGAAGGGCATCTGAAAAAGTAGCTTGGAGAAGTCAAAAGTAAAGACAATGTTAATTTGTTTCTATGATTCCAAGGGCATTATCCACAAAGAATTTATTCTGCCTGGCCAAACAGTCAATGGTGAGTTTTATCTCTAAGTTTTTTAAAGCGAGTGATAGCAAGAATATATCGCGTACAGCATGAATATTGTGATGCAGGCAGCTGGTCACTTTTGCACGATAATGCACCATCTCATCGTTCGAACATCGTGAGATAGGTTTTGAGCAAAAACCAAGTTTGTGTGTGGGATCACTCACTGTATTCACTTGATTTAGCACCCTGTGACTTCTTTCTCTTTCCTCAACTTCATTTGTCGATGAAAGGAAAACAATACGACACCACTGAAAATGTTTAAGCGGCAGTAACCACGACCTTCAACAGTATCCCAAAAATAGTATAAAAAACTCATTTAACGAATTAATTGACCATGCCAAATGCTGTGTCGAAGCTGAGAGAGAGTATATTGATTGAAATAAATGATTTGAATAATTATAATTGGTCTGTCTTTTATTTTCTATCAACAGTTTGGTTTCTTTTTGGACAGAGTGTGTATATAATGCTGCTACACATGCCAGCAACTGAATTAAAAACTTTTATGCAGATGTACACAAATGTTACTTATGCAGAGTATATACAAAATACTTGGTCACGTGCGTCACCACGTTCTTGACAACTATTTAAGAATGCAGCTGGTCAGTAATTGTCAATAGTATTGATCACAATGAAAAACAAAGGATCTTTCATAGCTCGATAAAGGACTTATGTGGGTGCCCATCTAGATGGAGCCATGATTTTGAAAACAGCAGAGCTGACAGGTTTCTCAAAAGGTGAGATATCCTGGGTGTTTAATCAGTAGGAAAATAACCTACATTGCTTGTCTAAGAAATGTGGATTATTTTCTCACTGATTATAAACACCCAGGATATCTCACCTTTTGAGAATCCTGTCAGAACTATGGTTCTAAGACTGTCTGTCAGCAATGAGATTGCCATCATCTGAGAAGGCTTGTATGGACAAACAGAACTTCTTGTGTGTAGCAACTGACCAGAGCATTTAATGAAGGCTGTTCCAACCCATATCTCACTTAACTATGCACAGATCAGTATTGGCAGTCACATGTATATATGGAAACCATTGGTTTATACAAAGAAGCAGAAAATTAGTTTACAGTGGCATCAAGAACATCGTGACTGGAAAAAAGTCATGTGGTCTGAAGAGTCACGGTACATGTTACATTGTTCTGTCACAAGAGTAGAGAGAAAGAGAGTTTGGCAGGAGACCCATGAAGCAATGAGCCCAACTTGCCTTATAAACACAACTCAAGGTTCTGAAGGTGGTGTCATGGTGTGAGGAATGTTCTGTTGGTAGAGAATGGGTCATCTGATATTGCTAGAAGGTCAGGTGTCCTCCAAGGAATATCTGAACAATGTTGCTGATCAAGTCCATCCTGCAACACTGACTTTTTATCCAGAAGGTGACAGTTGTTTCATTATTATTATTATTTGTGACACCTCCAAGGAGTCTGAAGACTCATCACGAGAGGAGACCTATTTTACAACTCTCCGTCTCCACCACTACACCGAACCCCAATACCAATCGTCTACATAAGTGCCATCTACTGCCCACCACCATTAGTATTTTTTGTCTGAGATAAGCTAATTCACCTTCGATTGAAAGAGTCCATATAAAGATTCCTCCCATCATGACAGGAATCAAACTTAGGCCTTTTCTAATCGAAGGGGGCGCAACGTACCGTCGTTCTTCCAATTGCGCTACGGAGGCAAGACAATGTTATTGTCCATCAGCAAGGTGGTTCAGCGAGCATGACAGCGATGTCCACCATCTTCTTTGGCCACTACAAAGCCCAGATATGAACCCCAATGAGAATATATAGGACATGTTAGAAAATCCAGGAGCAAAGTCCTCTTCTATCAATCTGAGCCAGTTAAAGGACTGTCTAGTGAATTCCTGTATGTTGTAGAAGTAGATGCAATCCAATAGATTCCAACCTTGTGGAATTTATGCTGAATTTCCATGGAGGTCCAACATGTTATTAAATAAGTTTCTAATTCAGTGGCTGGTATGTGTAGCTTCTGTTCCAGTTGATTTTTTCTTCTTTGTCTCATTCCACACTAATTTATTCAACTGGTTTCCAACATCTCATAGTCTATATTTAAGTTGTGAGCAGTTAAAATTGAAGGAAATACAGGAAGATGGTTTGATGTAAAATCAGGTATAAGATATTAGAATCTGAGATATCAAACTTAGCTCTCTGCTTTTTTTTTTTTTTTTTTGCAGATGGCACTCTCCTAAACAGCCAGGTGCAGGGCTCCAGAATTCTCTAACTAAATTGAATAACAGCTATAAAATTTGGCATAAAACTCATCAACAAAAAGACCAAAACTATGAAAATAGGCAGGAATATAAATCTAACTACAATTTGAATGAAGGGGAACTATAAAACAATAAAATATTTCAGCTATTTGTGCATAGTTTTCAGTGAAGATGGCAAATTAAATATGAAAAATAGACAACAGAATTAGAAAATTGGTATGGTAAGTAGTCAACTGAATAAATATATGTGGAATAAGTGAAAAAATCGTTGCATCCCTAAATTATCAGTATAAGACAGTGTTCAAACCAATATTAATATATGGATCTGAGAGTCGGGTTTGAAATAGAACACTCATCAAAGACTGAATATCACAGATATGAGAGATCAGCGAAAAATCAGGGATATGAACTAATGGCATCAGTGGCAGAATCAAGGTGATGTGGTCACTTATACAGAATGGAAGACAAAAGGTTAGCATAACAGGTACTTGATGACAATGTTGCATGATTGGAATAGACTGGCATTAGATGTTAGATGTGCATGCAAATAGCATGAATGAATTCAAAAACAGGTATGACAGATGGTACAAATAGTATGGCCTCCCTTGATCAGTTCCTGACTCCCTGGAGGTCTTTCTTAATAATAACAAGAAAAAAGATCCAGCAGAAGATCAGGGATCTACGTGGATTTATTCAGTCACAAGTAGACCAAAATGTTAGACAGAATATTGGAGTACTGACAAGTAACAGACTAATCTGGAAAAAAATTGTTGACAGGAGATTAATAATAATGCAAATTTAATCATGTAGTACTGTGTCAGAGTAGCTTGTACATCTCTTGAGGATACATATCAGGAAGCTGATCATGATGGTTCCCCCATCATGTCAGTTACTGATTCTATTATTATAAAAAACACTTCAAATGAACCAAAAGATCCATCAAGAGAGATCTTAATCAGTGAGCAACATATCTATCACAGTGGACTCTGAAATTAAACTCATTCACAATTCTAGTAAATGCATTCTACTCACTGAGCTACCATTCTCTATATAAAATACCTGCTCCACAGTCCCCTCTTTACCGCACTTTTACACAACTTCCAGGGATGGCTTCTTGCTCTCCCTCTTACTCTTATATAATCCTTTCTGTATCAATCTGGTAAAATCCCCTTCCTAGCTTAAACATATGATCTCTTAATGCCTATCTACTAAACTCTTCAGTTTACAGTCCTCTCCCAACTTCTTCCCCATAAACAATATTCCCAAGTCCTGAGCCTTACCCATGGACCTTCTCCAGTTTTCACATTATTTTCACAATAGAAACTAAAACAGAATCTAAAAATGCCTACTAGTCAGTGTGCTTCTTATCATAAGCAGTATGACAGTGCAGTCTCTGAAATACTTGCAATATGTACTTCAAGCCCCCTCTGATCATCACCCCCGATCTCAAATCTTATCCACCCCCCCCCCCTAAATCATAGTTCTCCCAACACAGCCTTATACCTCTGCATGCCAAAGTGCAACACACTGCTCTTATTAACTTTACAATTACATTCCCATTTGTTTATTCAAGAACTCATCCTGAAGTATCTGAAGGTTTCAATATTCAAATAAGAATTATTCCTTATAATTGCCTCCAACTTTGTATTATCAAGAAACTGAAGTTCACTTATCAATCTACATGAAATATCATTAACAAATGATTTATTTTCATGACTCATCCACAAAATGTTATACACCAACAATACATTAATCTTATGTGCATCACCATAAGACACAAATAATCGTATACCACTCTAGCTGAAATTATCAGCCCAAGAACTTTATCTTCCTGTTTTAGTGCTGAATACTATCTCCTTGTTCAACAGTGCCCAACAATATCATCTTATAGTTATTATATAGCTATATAAGTATTATAAGTATTATCCAAAGTATTAAGGCCATCTTCAGTATGAAATCAAATAAGGCACAAATAACATAACTGAAGAATCAACCATGCCACTCTATTCCCGTGCCAATATAGGCATTTAATAAATAATTAAAACAATAAATTAATAATAATAAATTTCCATTATCTTCTATAATGGCAATAATTTAAGCCTATTAGATCTATTCAGGCTGAGATGATGTAGCTTGGTTTCACAGCTATCTTTAGAACTGCTCCATAAGAAAATAGCTTTTATGTAGAACTAGTATTTTTCCAAAGAATTCTGAGTTTGAGGGAGATAGCATTTCAATAAATCCAAATTGCTTTAGCTTGTGAAATTTAATACAGTTTAGATGTTCAGTCATATACTGAACAGTCACATAGATCTACGTACACCTCTCCCTAGTTAACTGAAACAAAAAATGCCATTTAAGACTGTACAGCATTTTGTACCATGTAATTCTACTTCATTCATGTGCATCTAACACATTCTCGTTGATTCTTCAGTAACATTACTTGTGCCTTGTTTAATTTTTCAATTCATACTGAAGATGGCCATTTACATGGGTAAAAATTTTGTGCAGCAAAACTTTAAAGTACGTGTTCCAGTGTATTAATTTTCATTTCAATCTCACTTCTTTTAATCTTCTTCATCTTATTACACCAACTATGTTGCCATGGTACTTCTCTAATTCTTCTGCAATTCAACTTCTTTTCCACTGATCCTTCTTTGTGTACTTCTACAATGATGGTACATATTGTCGAATACTGCTAATGCCGAGTTTGTTCCAACTTTACACTATCTGCCCTGGTTAAGTAGACAATATCCCAGCCAACACATGACATTTCATTTTATTGCATGATTATTTTGTTTTTGATTTAAACCAATACATAATACAATTTGATGGACTGAGTCTCGTACTACCTGCCTCTCCTCATTTATTCAATATCTAGATAAGTAACTAATAATGGAATTCAACAGTATTCATTCGTTCATTGTAGACAAATTATGGACTCTCAAACCGTGTTATAAATAATAATTTTTTATTTCTCGACATTTCAACCTTCATATTAAGGTCATCATCTGGAGTACACACACACACACACACACACACACACACACACACACACACACACACACACACAGAGAGAGAGAGAGAGAGACAATGATTCGATCAATGATTATTCTACTGGCCTGACCTCTAGTGAAAATAAAATTAAAATAAATAAATGAAATAAAATTAAATTAAAATAAATAAATGAAATAAAATAACTACATCAAAGCTATATTCAATTTAAGACATCGGAGAAATGTTCTTTCATATAGATAGTTTTCTTACAGTAAAAATGATGTCCTAATTTAACGTGACATTTGTTATATTAGATATAAGATTGTGGATTATCTATGGTCATATTTATAATCGACTCTTAGGGAGAAAGGTTATGTGGGTAGAATATGTGCCTTCCATATTCTTGGGATTTTTAGACCCTCATTATTGTTAAGATTAGGGTGGCTGATAAGAATCTCACAGGCCTCCATAAATTTACGTTCATACCACGATTTGGTGTGATGTAAACCAGCACTTCCCAAACTGTGAGCCGTGGCCCCCTTGTGGGACATAAGTTTTGTTGAGGGGGGCCGGGAAATAATGAAAACAAATTTAAAATGTTTTAAGAATAAGTAGATTTTTTTTTTTAATCTTAAAAGAAACATTTAATTTTTATTATTTCTTTTTTGTTCTTTTTTATATTTTAATGGAAAAAAAATCACACAATGGTGTTGGTTCACAAATTTTGCTTCTTGCATATTTCGGCGATTAATGAATATTAGTAAATATATGCTTATTCATACAAGTTTTATTTCAAAGATATTGATAAGAAACACAAAAAAAGATTACAAATGCAAAATCTTCAATATAAACTGTATTGAATATAAATACAATAAATATTATAATAATATATGTCTATATTATGATTTTTTTTTTCAAACGGGGCCTTGGCATCCACAAGTTTGGGAAGCACTGATGTAAACAACAAGTGCTTTTCCAGTTAATTCTATGTAGAGCATGATCAGAAACACCAGCTTCACCATAGCTATTATATTTAATGTGTCATTTATATTCCTTTCTTCTGATAGGAATAGTGCATCCCGTTTCCCCTATATAGGGCAAATTAGAGGTGCAATGAATAAATTCATATGGAATAAGAGAGAAATTAGTCAAAACACTAAATTAGCTGTATACAAGACAGTGTTCAAACCAGTTTTAACTTATGGATCTGAGAACTGGGTCAGAAGTAAAACACTTGACCAAAGACTAGAGACCGCAGATACAAGAGTCCTGAGAAAGATTAGGGGCATGAACAGATGGCATCAATGGCAATATCATATTAAAAACGAGGATATCAGGAAAGAACTCGACATTGTCAGCATCTAGGAATGCGTTAGCAGAGCTAATCTCAGGTGGTATGGTCACGTAAACAGAATGGGTGAGGAAAGATTGGCAAAACAAGTGTTCTCTGCCAGGTTGACAGGAAAACAACCAAGAGGAAGACCAAGATATAGGTGGAATTGGTACGGTACAAATTGCCTTAGACGACAGAAATACAAGATCTGATAGTCTTGACAAGTAACAGACTGATTTGGAGGAAAATTGTAGATAGGAAGTTAGTAATGACGTAATTTTTTTCATGTAGTACTATCATATCCTGTACACCCCTTGAGGGTACATGGCAGGAATCTGATGATGATGAATACGGTATACTCCAGGGTGAGGCAGCAGAGGGAGTGGATCCATGGATGAGTTGAGTAAGTTCTTTACTTTTACAGGAGGTTTAAAGGTGGCTTTAAGGTTGTATTTCTGTAGTATTCTGTTTATTTTATCTGATATCCCTTTAATGTATGGAATAGTTTACAGTTTTATTGTAGTCTAGTTTATTTTTGTTTTTAAGTGAGGTCTTGTACAGAATTTTGTTGATATTATTTTGGCTGTAACCATTTCTTAGGAAGGTATTCCTGATAACTTTTAATTCATCTTTAAGTGCTTGTTCATTGGAGCAAATCTTCAAAGCCCTGTTTTTTAGTGAATTAATGACACCTAGTTTTTGTGTTGGGTGGTGGTAAGGAGTTTATGTGTATATTGGTTTCTGGTAAACAGTGAAGGAAAGACTTCCCGAAGGAAGACATGTGACAAGAAACAGAAATGTATCTAGAAACAGAAGTGTGTTCTGCTTTTCAATCTCAATTGTATGTGTTTGTGTTGTTTGTTTAGGCGGATGAGGAAAGTGTCTAATGTCTGGCAGCCAGATAGTGAAAACATCATCAACATATCTAAGCCAAACTTTGGGTTTTAAAGGAGAGGAATCTAGGACACGTTGCTCAAAATATTCCTTGTTAAAGTTAGCAATGGGGGGGGGGGGGTAATGGCAAGCCCATGGCTGTGCCTTCTTTTTGTAGGTAGAAAGTGTTTTGCCACACAAAATAGCCAGAATATAGTACATGTGCAAAGAGCGCTGTGATATCAGGAGGGAATATGTCCTGTAATAGAGGATTGTGTCACTGATTGGGACATTTGTAAAGAGGGCAGAGACCTCAAAACTTCTGGCAGTTTTCACTGTTTACTGGAAGCCTACACATACTGGTCAATATACACACAAACTCCTACCACCACCCAACACAAAAACTAGGTGTCATTAACACATTAAAAAACAGGGCTTTGAAGATTTGCTCCAATGAACAAGCACTTAAAGAGGAATTAAAAGTTATCAGCTATACCTTCCTGAAAAATGGCTACAGTCAAAATATTATCAAAAAAATTCTTCACAAGACCTCACATAAAAAGAAAAATAAACTACTATTACTCACTGCTACCTTTACTTCTCTTACTTATAAAGTATTAGTATATAATATTTTTTGTTTTATTGTTCTTTTTTTTTTTTTCCAGATATAAAAGTATAAATTATAAATCATCTCTCCAAAATGTATTCTCACAAATCAGGAGCCCAGAAAAGAAACAAAAAGAAAAAGACGACAGGAAAATGAAAAAAAAGTCAACAAAAAGCTTTTTGAATTTGGATTATGTGTGGCCTTCAAAATTTTTTTCACTGAACTCAACTAATTGAAGCAAGAAGTAACTGTTGGAAACCTCATCCCCAAACAAGGAGCAGCTGATATGGATAATCATGCACAGTATTTTGATGA
The DNA here is from genome assembly GCF_054136105.1 of Typopeltis vanoorti. NCBI lineage: Eukaryota > Metazoa > Arthropoda > Arachnida > Uropygi > Thelyphonidae > Typopeltis > Typopeltis vanoorti. The sequence continues at coordinate 150,952,000 of NC_143552.1, read as the reverse complement.
AGGGATAGATACAGAAAATGAAAAACAGAAAGAAACAGACATACAGATGTATGTGGAAGTGAATTTGGAAGGTGAGAGGAGTAATCATAATGTAGGCCTTGACATTGGATGTATCACAACTGAGTTTCCATCTCAAAAGAAAAATAGAAAAGTATGTCACGAATGGTCACACCCCTCTGCCTAAAACATTCCCAAAACACACCTGCAATCAAGTTTTCCTAGAAAGCATACTGAAATTTCAAAGCACTAATGGAGAACTACATGTAAGAGACTGGCTTGTCTGGAGTTAACAGAAACAAGCTTTATAATATTGCTTTCCATGCTGATTATTTTATAATATCTTTATAACATATTTATTTTATAAATATCAAATGTGCTTCCTTATCTCTGATCCTCTTTTATTTTATTTACATTTATCATGAAGGAAGTATAAGAGCATAAAGCCTTAAATGCAGAAAATTAACAGAACACTCTACTCCAACCCTCTCTCGTCTTTCATACCCTTTTTTGATTTTACAGGCTACAGCTCATTGCATAAAACCACAGTGGATAAAAAATAGAATGGCTAATGGAGAAGCCCCAAAAGAAACTTTATACTCCTGATAAAATTCCTCTCAAGAGGAATTTTATCAGGAGTATAAAGTTATTACTGCTAGTCATTACTAACATATTCAAACATAAAGATGTATACGAGTTAACGTGGAGAGAAGACACAAGAAATGCCTTATTAACTATGTAATTGTTGATAATGATATCTTCATCCTCGTTCAAGATTAAGAGTGTACTAAGGATTTCAAATTGGCGGTGACCATCACTTAGTTCTAAGTAGGATAAAATTGAATTATACATTGTAAATAACAGTATATAAGAAAGTTTTAGGGGTGCTTAAGGGTCAAAGCTGTATAACTGAGAGGAGACCTCCACATAGCCTTTAAAGGAATGCGGAGAACCGACCAGGGCTTCTGACCTAATGTCCAATCCTCACCATCTCGTGGTGCACCCTGTTGGGAATCTACTTGGATACTGAACGAACGAGGATGGGCTGGCAATTTGGGATTTAGCCGACCAAATTGTATTCTTATTGGTTAAACTAAAATAAAAAAAAATGATGATACAACATGACAAAATTTCATGCCGGCTGGGGCATCGCCCAGTTAAACAAGGGCCCCCATTGTTTTCGCGAGAACCAGGGCGAACAGCGAAAAGTCAGCTACTGGAACAAATCTGAAAACAAACCCCAACTCAACATCACCAGAGTTAAAGATCGGTACTATCAACGTAAGAAGCCTGAATGGCAAAGAAATGGAGCTAGCTGAGGAATTAGATAAGTACCAGATCGACATAATAGGGGTGACTGAAACAAAAAAGACCAAAACTGGTGAGATCTTTCTGAGCAATAAATACAAAATGTTATATTCAGGCAATGACAATCAAGGAAAAGAAGGAGTAGCCATAGTATTCAACACAAAATACGAGGCTAATCTTCTTGAATGGCAGTCAGTCTCAAGTAGAGTAATGTGGGCAAATATGAGAATGGGGAACTGGACAATGAGACTTATTTGTGCTATGGTCCCACAGAAGGTTCTACTAAGGTAGAAGTGGAGGAAATTTTTGATGCTTTAGAAAAAGCAACTGACACAATGAAAAATGAAAAGTTGATCCTTGTCGGGGATCTAAATAGCAGAGTAGGAAATGATTGTGAGACATACAAAAATATTTTGGAAAAATTTGGAGAAAAGAGCAAAGCTAATAATAATGGCAAATACCTGTTGGATTTCTGCTCAGGACATGGACTGGTTATTACTAACACCATGTTCCAACATAAAAATGTACACAAATTCACATGGAGAGAAGAGGCAAGGAAAAAGAAAAGTCTCATTGACTATGTTATTGTTGATAGTGATGTTTTCTCTCTGGTGCAGGACACCAGAGTGTACAGAGGATTTGAAATTGGAAGTGATCACTATTTAGTCTTGAGCAGGATAAAATTGAATTTTATATTGAAAAGAATAACATGTAAGAAAGTTTTAAAGTGAATAAAAGTTGAGCAGCTCTCAGATGTGAACTGTAGACTAAAATACACAAAGATTATTGAAGAAAAAATGAAAGAGTTTGAGAACAGGAACCAAACCTTAGAGATTCAGTGGCAAGTCTTCAAGAAAACACTGATTGATTCAGCCAGAGAGAGGCATGTGGTGAGGTTGTCTGCAAGGATAGAAAAATCAGAACTCCCTGGTGGACACAGGAAGTAAAAGAGGCAGTGAAGGAAAAGAAGAAAGCATATCAAAAGTTCCTGTCAAATAAGTCAGCTTTTGCTCTTAGAGAATATAGAGACAAATGCAAGAATGCTAAACACTGTGTAAAACTAGCTAAACAAAAGTCATGGGAGGACTTTGGCAAGAATATAGAAAATAAATATCAAGAAGGTGGCAAAATATTCTGGAGGTTGTTGAAGAAGCTTAGAAATGGAGGAAAGAGTGCTGTAAAAGGAGTTAGAGATGATAAAGGTGACATGAAAACTGGAATAAAAGATATCCTTGAAGTATGGAGTAATTATTTTGAAAAACTGCTAAATGAAGCAAGCAGTGATGACAGCACAGTGGTAAAAAACACTGACCAGGCATGCAGGCAGGAATACATATCCATACTTGAAGTAGAAAAAGCCATTAAAGGCTTGAAATGTGGAAAGGCAGCTGGAGTAGATGATATTCGACTAGAAATGTTGAAGTATGGTGGTATAAGAGTCTTACAGTGGCTGTACTGCACAGTTCAGAAAGCCTTGACAGAGAGACGAATTCCCAATGATTGGAGTAGAGCTCTCATACTACCCACATATAAAAAGGGAAATAAAACTGAATGTGAGAATTACAGGTATTTCCCTACTGAGTGTTCCTGGCAAAATCTATGCAAGTATACTTGAGAAACGGTTGAGAAGAATTGTGGAAGAAAAGCTTGGTGAAGAACAAGCTGGATTCAGGCCAAACAGAGGCTGTCAGGATCAGATCTTCACTTTACGACAAATAGTCGAGAAAGCATGGGAATATAACAAAGATCTGTATTTAAATTTTGTCGATTTGGAAAAGGCATATGATAAGGTACCAAGAGAGAAGCCATTCAATACACTGCAGTTATATGGTGTCGATGGGGCATTATATCAAGCAATGCTTAGTCTTTATTTGAGTTGTAAGTCAGCAGTTAGAATTGAAGGAAGTACAGGAAGATGGTTTAATGTTAAATCTGGTGTGAGACTAGGATGTATATTATCCCCTCTGTTATTCAGTATCTAAATGGATCACATTATGAAGGAAAGTGGTATTAAACATGATATCAAAATTGGAGATGTTAATGTCAGCTCTTTGCTTTATGCGGATGATGTTATACTTCTAAATAAATCCGCTACAAGTCTGCAAGATTCTCTGACTAAATTGAATAGCTGTTGTAATAGATATGGTATGAAGGTCAGAAATAAAAAGACAAAAACAATGAAAATAGGCAGAATCATTGAAAATGTCAACTGTGTTGTGAATGGAGAACCTGTGGAACAAGTAAAACATTTCAGCTACTTAGGCACGATTTTTACTGAAGATGGTAAATTAAATATGGAAATAGACAACAGAATCAGCAAAGCTGGTATGGTGGGAAGTCAGTTGAATAAATTCATATGGAATAAGAGAGAAATTAGTCGGAACACTAAATTAGCTGTATACAAGACTGTGTTCAAACCAATTTTAACTTATGGATCTGAGAGCTGGGTCAGAAGTAAAACACTTGACGAAAGACTAGAGACCGCAGATATGAGAGTCCTGAGAAAGATTAGAGGCGTGAACAGATGGCATCAATGGCAATATCATATTAAAAATGAGGATATTAGGAAAGAACTTGACATTGTCTTCATCCAAGAATGCGTTAGCAGAGCTAATCTCAGGTGGTATGGTCACCTAAACAGAATGGTCAAGCAAAGATTAGCAAAACAAGTGTTCTCTGCCAGGTTGGCAGGAAAACGAACCAGAGGAAGACCAAGATATAGGTGGATTGATAAGGTACAAAGTGCCTTAGACGATAGAAATATAAGATCTGATAATGTTTTAGTCTTGACAAGTAACAAACTGATTTGGAGGAAAATTGTAGATAGGAAGTTAGTAATGATATAATTTTTTCATGTAGTACTATCATATCTTGTACACTCCTTGTGTGTACATGGCAGAAATTTGATAATGATGATGATGATGATGAAGGTTTTAAAAATAATTAAAGTTGAGCAGTTTTTAAGGGTAAACTGTGAACTCAACTATACGAACATTATTCAAGGAATAATAATAATAAAAAAAAAATGAAACAGTTTGAAAACAAGAACCAAACCTTGAAGTCTTGGTGGCTAACTCGCAAGAAATTCAGCTAGGAGGCATGTGGTGAAGTTGTCTGTAAGGATAGAAAAATAAGAACACACAGTGGAAATAAAAAGTTAAAGAAGCATCCTGGAGAAGAAAAAAGCACATAGAAAGTTCCTAGCTATTAAACAGGTCAGCAGATGCCTTAAAAGTATAAGAAAATGTAAAATAATTATGTGTAAAAGTAGATAAACAAAAATCATGGGAAGACTAGTTTAACTACTGTTTTGGAGGATACTGAAAAAGCTTAGAAATGGAAACAGTGCCGTAAAAGGAGATGAAACAATATAGGCAACAAATTTCTTGCGAGTTTGCCACCAAGACGTCAAGGTTTGGTTCTTGTTTTCAAACTGTTTCTTTTCTTTTTTTTTTTTTTAATTCCTTGAATAATGTTTATATAGTTGAGTTTACCATTAAAAACTGCTCAACTTTAATTATTTTTAAAACTTTCTTACATACTATTCTTTTCAATGTGTTATTCAATTTTATCCTACATAGTAGATCTGACAAATGAAAGAAGCAGTGAGAGAACAGAAAGAGAAAAGTTTCAACATAAATGCAAATAGGAATACATATCAATACTTGAAGTCAAAAAAGCCATCAAAAACTTGAAGTGTGAAAAGGCAGCTGGAGTAGATGATGCTTGAAAAAAAGTTCAAATCCCAGATAATTGGAGTAGAGCTATCATAGTTCCCATGTATAAAAAGGAGAATAAACTGAATGTGAAAATTATACAGGAATTTCTAATAATAATACAAGAATTAAATATTCCAGGTAAAATTTATTGACAAGCATTCTTGACAAGAGGCTTTTGTATCACTTGACTTAAAGTATACTGAGTTACTTGGAATTTCCATAAAAAAGGAAAGATGAAAAACGAATTCAAACAGCAGAAATGAAGTTTCTCAGAAAAACAGCTGGATATATCAAGTGGGACCACAAAATAAATGAATTCTTACAATCCCTGAAAATGAAACCAATTAAATACATTAGACAGTATAAACAAAAATGGCTAGAAGATTTAAATCGAATGAACAACAGCAGACTACCAAAAATATCATACAGATACAAAATAAGTGGAGAAAGAAGAATTGGAAGACCAGAAAGAGATCGCATGAGACCGGAACAGGCCACTTGGCCTAAATTCCATGTTAGGAAGAAGTCCTTTGATATCTCAATTTTTTGCTGTCCAAACATAAAAATAAATTTCATGTGTGAAAATAAATAATCCATTCTGAAAGGAGGTGTCAAGGGATCACCTTAGCAATGAATTTATCATCAAATTCCTGATATATACTCTTGGAGGAAGGGGGGGGGGGAGGTCAGAATAATTATGATAGTATATGAAAAATTTATGCCATTACTAACTTCCGATCAACTATTTTCCTCCAAATTAATGTTACCTGTCAATATTCCAATATTATTAGATCTTATATTTCTGTCCTTTTAAGGCACTTTTTAAAACTATATCGATCTACCTGCATCTTTTTTGTCCACTGGGTCTTTTCCTTGACAACCTGACAAAGAACACTTGTTTTGATAATTAAGTGACCATATCACCTGAGATTAGCTCTGCTAACAATGGCAAGTTCTTTCCTAATAACCTCATTTTTAAAATTATACTTCCATTGATACCATCTGTTTGCTCCACTAATCTTTCTCAGAACTCTCATATCAGAGGTCTCCAAGTCTTTGATCAAATGTTTTATTTCTAACCCAGCTCTCAGATCCAGAAATTAAAATTGGTTTGAACACCATCTTGTATACAGCTAATTTAGTGTTTTGACTAATTTCTTTCTTATTCCATATACATTTATTCAGCTGACTTCTCATAACAGCTTTACTAATTCTGTTGTCTATTTCCATATTTAATTTACAATATTCACTAAAAATTGTGCCTAAATAGCTGAAATATTTTACTTGTTTTCTTGAACCTAACAAGACAGCTTATGTTCTTTCATTTTAATGACAATTTTACAGAAATAATTTTCATGCTATTATAAAATGATTGCATTAAAATTCATAATACTATATATTTATAAATAAATGTTTTCAAATAACATTTATTGAAATAAATATGAACTTTTTTCTTTCCTTGCAAAATAACATTATATGAATCATCACGCTTCAGTTTTAGAAACTAGTTTTTCTATATTTTTATGAACAAAAAAATTATAGTAAATTACATTACTTGCTTTCTGATTGCAAGTCATTTTTTTTTAATATCAAAATGATATTAAAAGTAGAAAGCTGCCTTTGCACCTTTCACTTAAAATTGCAACAGATGATTTTTTAACTTGGACTCACAGAAATGCTTTCTATAGGTATTCAGGATACAGTTAATATTTTCAATGTTTCTGCCTATTTGCACTGTCTTTTTACTGCTGACATTCTATACAGACGGATTCAAAATTTATGCTCAATTTGAAGATTTCCAACTACAACCCCCCCCCCCCTCAATTCATTCTTAGAACTGAATGATAAATAACTATTCTATCCAATTATTTCCACTGGTTTGAAAGTTTTTACAGAGAATATTCCAAATCGATTACTTCATTTCATCATTTTGACAAAAGAATTAAGACAACACTTGACTTATCTATGCGCTATCAGCCAGGGGAGACTTTTGGCCTCAAGCACCACGCCACTGGGCACGGTCCTCTGTGACTATCTGCCATGTTTCAGTCTCCAGCCCGACAACCTGCAGGTCCTCCTCCTCCTCCTCCTGATCCGCCCATCTCCTTCTCGGTCTCACTGATCGGGCCTCCCACAAAGCATGCATGGCAGCATTAGACCATCTCTTCCAAACTCTGTCTGCCATGACCCCTCCACAGATACGTCGTAGCATCTTGTTCTTGAATACTCTCAAGTGATCGGCTTGCCTCATCGCAAGAGTCCACACTTCAGCACCGTAAAGGAGAACAGATCTAATCAGAGTCTTGCACAGTCTCTCCTTTGTAGTCCAAGACAGTGTATGCAAGGCAAAGAGGAGATGCACTTGATAGTAGGCCACATTCGCGGCATTCACCCGACTCTGGACATCAGCTTTGACTTTGTTGTCTTCAGTCACGATAGACCCCAGGTACCTAAATTCCATCACCTTCTCAAACTGAGCAGCTCCCTCCAGATCTTGAGCAAATGGCAACTAATGGAAAGGTTTGTCTTCTAGGCATTTATCTTCAGGTCAACATCTTCTGCAGCTTCCTCAATGGCAGTAACCAATGCCACTGCTTTGTTCCATTGATGTGCCATGATGTTCAGGTCGTCTGTGTAGCCAAGAATCCTGACTTGCACTCCCATGTCAATTCCTCCTACCACTTGCTGTGTACTTCTAATTACTTTTTCCAGCACTAAATTGAAGAGAATGGGAGAAAGCCCATGAGCCTGCTTCATGCCAGTCTGTAAGACAATAAGAACTTCTAATACCAGATTATTTCTTTGCCATCTACTGTCAGTTGTTCAGCTGTTTGATGAAATTTTCTAAGTTTTACAAATACATTTCATGTTATATTTTTGCGATATAAAAACTGTTTATACTTGTGCCACAAAATAAAGTTCAGAAGTGTTATTTTTTTCTGTTTTAGTGTTTTTCAGTTGTTTTTTCTTTTCTTTTTTATTTCTATCTTAAGCTATGCATTAGAAATACTGGATAATAATCCTCTTAGCTCAAGGAAAAAGTTAAAAGCTTAGACTATTTTCGCTGTAATTGAGAATGAAAGGAAAAGACAGTTCTCCAAAAGTTACATTAAAGAGTCTCAAGCAGTAGTACAGTATACATTCATAATGTCTTGTTTCATTTCTAATAGTTTGATAGCATCATCATCATCATCAAATTCCTGATATATACTCTCAAGAGGTGTACAGGATATGATAGTACTACATGAAAAATTACATCATTACTAGCTTCCTATCTACAATTTTCCTCCAAATCAGCCTGGGTCTTTTTCCTTAGCAGATACTCTAAACAGAAATACTGATATTTCTTTTACAGATTGATACAGTATTAATATCAAAATAATTTAATTTATAATAATCAGTTTCACTTCCTATTCAAACTTACAGATATTTAATATAATTTATTTTCAAACTCATAAATTCACAAGACAACTGAGAACAAAAATCATATGGAAGCATGTACTCACACATTTTTAGGATAAAATAGTACAGCTACTTCAAAAATGCAGGTATCTAAACTAGCAGTAAAAGTATTTTTCAAATGTGCAGCGATTTATTTTTTATACTGCAAGAATAAACCAGATAATAACAAGAAGAAAATGTATTTTTTTTTCATTCAGTAACCATTTCAGGATGAAATATTATTTACGATACTTTCTTTAGTTTTTGTATGTATTTGCTAAGCACGCTATGTAACATGCAGCTAAAGCAATATCAATTAATATTATTCTTATAATTCCAATAAAGAGCCAAGAGGCTATTTTTTTCGGCAACGTAAATTAGGTTAAGGGGATAATAAATCCCTCATTATTTTAAAGCAGAATAAGAAACTTGAAGATCGAAATCTAAGAGTTTCATGCCGAAGAACGTTCGGTGAGTCCAATCATGTCAACACCTGGTGGTACAACACTAGAGAAACTCAAAGCAAGTTTCGATCACTGTCCTTAATATTTTCTCATAATGTAAAATGCAGCTCCTAGGAGATGTATTACTGTTTTACATTATAAGGGAAGGTCTACCTACTCACTGATGAGACCTTAATAAAGGTCGAAACCGGTCTGGGTAGTGACCTTCCCTCATAATGTAAAACAGTAATACATCTCCTAGGAGCTTCATTTTACATTATGAGAAAATATTAAGGACAGTGATCGAAAATTGCTCCGAGTTGTCCTAGTGTTGTACAACCAGATGTTGACGTGCGCTTGGACTCACCAAACGTTCTTCGGCATGAAACTCTTAGATTTTGATCTTAGAGTTTCTTATTCGGCTTTAAAATAATGAGGGATTTATTATTCCCTTAACTTAATTTACGTCACCGAAAAAAATAGCCTCTTGGCTCTTTATTGTAGTAATAATATATGGGTACACCTTTCTGGCAATTTGTATAGTAAAGTATGTAAGTTCTGTTCACTTAAACCTTGGTATTATCCAGCTCTACCTACTCACTGATGAGACCTCAATAAAGGTCGAATCCAGTCTGGGTAGTGACCTTCCCTCATAATGTAAAACAGTAATACATATCCTAGGAGCTTCATTTTACATTATGAGAAAATAAAGGACAGTCAAAACTTGCTCCAAGTTGCCCTAGTGTTGTACTACCAGGTAGTACAACACTAGGGCAACTAGTAGTAGTAAACTACTGTTGTACTACTAGTGTTGACTTACGCTTGGACTCGCCGAATGTTCTTCGGCATGAAACTCTTAGATTTCGATCTTAGAGTTTCTTATTCGGCTTTAAAATAATGAGGGATTTATTATCCACTTAACTTTATTCTTATAATTATTAAAGAAGTTCAGTTGTGAATATCAGATAATGAATGTTATTTTTATAATTATTTTGATGCTCAGCAACTAAATATCTTTAATAATTATAAGAATAACATAATTGATATTGCTTTAGCTGCATGTTACACAGAATGGTATAACAAATACATGATTTGTTTCATAACTGTTTCAATTTGTAATGCACGAATCTTGGAAATAGAGGGAAGAGCTTAGTTGCAAATACTGTAGATTTATTATTAGTGTAGATTTCTTTATTATAAATGTCACCATTTGTTTTCTGTAAATCAACACCACACAATTGTAGAAAGTATAAGCATTCTATGCAGTGATTTTGAAATAGAATTATAAATAAACAAGACATAATTCAGAAGAAACAGCAAACCTCTTAATAAGTACCTTTGTGGTGAATATTTTATGAAATAATTGTTTTTAGAAAGCAATTATCTCCAATAAAGATTTTTGTGAACAAAACAAACTGAATGGTTATCTAACCATAACAATTCAAACAGTGTGCCAAAGTGACACTAATCTGATCAACAATTATTCTACTAGCCTGACCTCTAGTGGGGATGGGGGTAACAATATATCAAAGCAATATGCTATTTCAGCAAGTCAGGATATTGTAATTATTCGAGCCAATAAAGGGAGTGCTACTCAAACAACAGCACTTACTGACCTGTGAAACATAACCCAACTAATTGGACTAAAAAGAAAACAGCAAAATTACTTAAAGCATTCACTTCCTCGCCTGCAGACACAGTTAAAAAACTACTTCTGATAGTTGAAAGTGTCAACAGCCCCAATTATGATCTATCCAAGAAACTAGCATTGACACTTAAGGAGGTGGCAGGTCATTCCCCACCCACTCCTATACAAAAAACACACAACATTTTGTAAACAAACTTAAAAATATCATACTTGATGAAAGGGATTTATTAGTTCACTTTTGATGTATAAAAAACCTGACTAATTTTCATACATTTTCACAAATGTCCCAATCAATGACAATTCTTTTTTTACAGGACAAATTTCTGCCAGATATCACAACAGTCATTGCCTATGTACTACATTCTAGTTATTTTGTGTGGCAAAATACTTTTTATCTGAAAAAAGAAGACATCATAGTCATGTAAATTTAGTTTAATCCTTTATCCAAGCAAACAAAGTTTGCAACTGAAGTATCTTCAGGACTGAGGCCACTCGTGGTAAAGGTGGACCAAGCTCTCATCACTTGTCTTATTATCTCCCATAATGCAAAGCACATCTCCTTGTGGAGATGTATAATGCTATGCATTAAGGGAAGGGCCACTACCCAGATTGGTTTCGACCTTTATTGAGGTCTTGTCAGTGGGAGCCTGACCCAGAGGTGGTGATACTAAGGTGGAAGTAATGGAGAAGTCATATTTACCTATACGAGTTTCCAAAAGGTCTCTCACCTTATTATTAAATTACTCTGAATTAGAAAAAGATGCTGGAAGTTTTTTTTCACTTCGTTAGACTACAATATATTTAGTTTAATCCTTTATCCAAGTGTAAGCAAACAAAGTTTGTGCCTGAAGTATCTTCAGAACTGAGGCTCGTGGGTGCCTCAGTCCTGAAGTTTGACTTCGTTTAACTAAATTTATTATAGTCTAACCCATAGGTTCCCAAACTTTTTCGGACCACTGCCCACTTTGCACGACATAAATTTTGTAATGCCCCACCCCATTATAACAGTTTTCTGTGTTCAAGCCGTTTGATATTTTTGACGTAAATAGCAACTAATGATACATTACTGCTTATGCCATTAAATTTTAAAAAGAAGTGGCCAATATGTACTTCATCTTGAACACAGTTATTGCTATACTGATTTTGGTAAAACATAGCCCATATGTAAAGATTGTAAAATTTATGCTCGAATAACATTATGCACAGTTTCATACAATGGTTTAAATATGAAAATGTGGAATACATTTAAGAGATTGCATTGCATTAGTAAGAATCTTATTGTAATAATTAAAGCACAATTAAATATATTACAAAACTGTTTATTTCTAACTTATAAAGTAAAAATACAAAGCAAAAATAACAAATTAATGTGAAGTTTCATACAATGGTTTAAATATGAAAATTCGGAATACATATTAAGAGATTGCATTACATCAGTAAGAATCTTATTATAATAATTAAAACACCATCAAATGTATTAGATGGTTTATTTCGAACTTACAAAGTAAAAATACAAAGAAAAAATAACAAATTAATGTGAAGGATGAGCCTGGTGCATTTTTAAAACTTTGTTAATATTGGGTTTAACTTTCGTTAAAAACAGTCATAAATCACCACGCTCAGTTATATGCAATCGGTTCCTTTTCTTAGATAGTAAATTCACTACAGCACTAAACCCACGTTCAGCCAAATAAGAAGATGGAAATGTAATTAAAAATTTCTGCACTATTTCCCATAATCCAGGGTACAGTGTAGGTATTGAATTTTGAAGCCAGAACTCTTCGTATCCAGTTTTGAATTTTAATTTTAGTTCTTCATTTGTTGTGAGTTCTACGAGTTCCACTTCTAAATTTGATGATCCTGCTGTGCTTACATGTGAGAAAGGATCTAGAACCCAATTTGGTATATTCATTGTTAGAATATCCTTGAATCGCTCATTGAAATCAGCTTGGAGAACCTCCAAGTGTTGCCAGTATGTAAGTAAATCTTCCTTTTTGAGAGACACTGCTGATAAATTTGAAAAGTGGCTATATTCCCATTGGCCCATATTCCGCTTGAACAGAAGAAGTTTCCCCACAAAAGCAGCAATAACGTTTTTTGTTTTAATTCAATTCAATTCATCACCTTGTAGTTGTAGATTGACTTCATTAAATATTTTATAGAGGTCTGTCAAATAAGTGATGTCATTTTTGGATGTAATCAGGTTGGCCTGCAATCCGTTGTCTCTGTTTTCTAGGAACTCTAGTACTGAATCAAAGAAATGGTAAAATCAATTCAGACAAATACCTTTTGAAAGCCAGCGAACTTCTGTGCGAAGCAGCAAACGATTGAAATCTTCATCGTTTTCACTACAAAGTTTGCTAAACAATCTGTCACTCAATGAATTGCTTCTAATCTTGTTGACTACTCTAATAACGTAATGGAGTGACGTGTGCAGGCGTTCACTTAAATTTCTCGCAACCAAATGTTGACGATGAAGAACACAACGTATAGCGAGTACATTTGGTACTGCTTGTTTCAAATGCGCTATGAAACCCTTGTGGCACCGTCATTGCTGGAGCACCATCAGTAGCAGCAGACAAAATATTACGAATAGGTCTTTCTCTTGAAAAAACTTATTCATGATATTAAACATAGATTCTCCCTTTGTATCTGCTTCCAAGTTTTTAGCAAATAATAATTCTTGACAAAATTTTTCTTCATTTATGAATCGTATGTATGATAAGAGTAGCGGTTCATTATTTGGGAGAGTTGATTCATTGAGTTGAATGGAAAATTTGCATGTCTTCAAATAACCGCACGATTTTTCAATGTCTTTAGCCATTTCATCGATTCTTCTTTGCACTGAATTATTGCTCAAAGGAATTTTCCTGATGATATCTGATGCTGGCTTATGAAGCACAGTGTTTATTACTTCTTTTACTGCCGGCAAGATTAATTCCTCACCAATTGTGTGTGGTTTTCCCACTTTTGCGATTAATAATGAAATATTATAAGAAGCTTGTAATCCGTCATTATCTTGTTTAGTGGACGACGTAAAAAATTTTGATATAGTTAGACGTTTAAAATATTTTTCTTCTAGTACTTGAAAATAGGATAAATCTTTATCCTTTTTGTCAGCATGCATTTTAGTCAAATGCTCTTGTAACCTAGAAGGCGTCATTGCATTATTCAAAAACGTTTTAGCAAATCAAGCACATGGGTAATAATTGGTTCGTAGGAGACTGAATAAAACCATATTTCAAATACTCAATACTGTACTGTTGACATTTCTTCTTATATTCAGACATAATGAAGTAATAAAATTTGCAAAAATATTCACAAATAAAAGATTTAATTTACACTTTGTATGACTCCACTTATCTATCACACTTTCGACTGATGATTGTTGGCAAAGCACACAAAAAATAATGAAACTTATTCCTAAACCACTGGTATTTATAGATTTGAAATCTAGCCTGAATCGACTTGCATACATTGACTTGTTTGCGATACCATCGTACTCGTGCTTTGAACAAGTCACTGCAAGCACCCATATTCCTGTCAAAACATACTGAATTGAGTGAATTACCTACGTAATAGTTGACCGACATACTACTAGTTAAGACTCATCTGCTGCGTGGATAGACTAAAGCCTGTATGGCACGATCAATTTTTACAATAGCAAAAAATGAATAAATTTTTTAAACATAAAAAATAGAAGTTAAAATATCCTGTATGACACGTTAGATTTTTTTATTTTGCATGCAAGCGCATTTTGTTTGCCCAATCACGACATTGTCAGAATAATTATAAATCATTCGGACAATGTCGTGAATAAATAAAATAATTATACAAGATATAAACAACAAACCTACAAAACATAACCACAGAAAACAGTATAATAAGTTTCTAATATTTGCTTTGTTTTTTACCTCTAGTTAGCAATATAAGTTAGTACTAACTAGGCTAACTAAAATTTACGATTTTATTTCTTTCTTGCCATTATTATTTTTACTCTTAATATTAAATTATATAAAATTGGGTTTATTTTGTACAAATCAATTAGAAAAGTGGTTTTATATATTTTATATATATTTTGAAATGAAATATAATGAATATATTTGCTACTGTAAACATAACCTATTATACACATATATATACATGCTCTATTTTCTCATTGACATAGAAAATTGACATCTATTTCTATCTGACATAGTAAATTTCAAATGATTAAATAATTGAAACAGAAAATTGATAAAAAAATTGATCGTGTAAGACGGGCATAAGATGAATTAAAATGCAATCTTTAAATTTTAAATGATTATCTAATTGAAAAATCACGAAAATAATTAATTTTTAAATATATATTATTAATTTCTTCTATAAAGAGCCATCGACCCCTAGAACCAGTGCTTCCCAAACTTCTGGATGTCAGGGCCCCCTTTGCAAAAATTAAAATATTTCACGGCCCCCCTCGAAAAAAATCGTAAGAGAGAGATATATTATTATAATATTTATTGTATTTATATTCAATACAAAACATACACAGCGAATATTGCAAAAATCAAATGCATATATTACATTTTTTGCTTCTTACCGTTTGGTTCTGAAGACGATGCGGGCTGTTCTGGTAAAATATGAAATACTGTCCTTTTTTTTTTTTTTTTGAGTCTGTTTCTGCTTCTTCTGATTGTTCGTGGGAAGTTTTTTTATTTTCTATCAGCCACTTATCCATCTCAGGGTTAAATTTTTTAACGTAGAATAGATCAAATAATATCACCACTTACCGATACTGGCACACCACAGACTAACAACATGAAATTAGTGAATATTACCTGAATAAGGGAATCTCTGGACCAGGAACATTTTTCTCTTTTGTGACTTTTCTCCCTTTACAGTAATTAAGCCTAATGCGAAACAGACAGCAAAGGTAGGTTATTAAAATGTGCATATGATTGGTGCGGTATAAACAAAAGATCGCGTAACTGAAAAATAAAAGCATAGGTGACAATTGAGTTGAAATGCTAACTCTCTTCAACCGAATTCCATACGTGAAACTGCCATAACATTCATTATATATATATATATATATATATATATATAATGAATTAGTTTTAACACTTTTACGAATTTTAACACGTTTGGTTGAATTTTATTGCTGCCTTGGGAAATCGAACTCACACACATCTAATTAATAACAATAGTTTTTAGTTAGATACTGTTTTTGCCAATGCAACATATGGTTTTGTTTCAGTCTATACAGCATAGTTTCTGTATGAGGGGACATGCAATTCATTAATTAGTGTGTTTTTATCCCAGTTGTCTCTAATTGCACTATTTGTTGAGAAATATATTACACAGACTGCTCATACCTTATTCACTGGCATAATAAAAGTACTCGTTTTTAGTGCCTCTGTAGTATAGTGGCTGTTAGGGAGGCATGTTGTTTACCACTGCAAGCCAATTACTATCTCCCCACATGAACTTGTTTAAGCTTTTTTTCATGTGTGAAGTATATGCGAAACTTTTATTGGTAACAGAAAACTAGCTCAGATGACAGTGATAATATAAAACAAGTTTTGATATGTATATAAAGTCAATATCAACAGTCCCTGATTAGGAACGCGTGATGAAAGGGACAGGAAGATTTGGAGCTTCCCTGGAGAGCATTTGAAGTAAATACAATTAACCACTGCTTTGAAATGAAACATATGAATAAGCAATATTTACTAATATTCATTAAGTGCCGAAATACGCAGGAAGCAAAGTTTGTGAACCAACACCAATTTGTGAATTTTCAAATTCAAATATAAAAAATAACAAAAAAGAAATAATAAATAATAAAAGTTAAATACGTTTCTTTTAAAATAAAAAAATCTACTTAGTCTTAAAACATTTTAAATTTGTTTTCATTATTTCACGGCCCCCCCCTCAACAAAACCTATGGCCCCCAAGGGGGCCGTGAACCACAGTTTGGGAAGCGCTGCCCTAGACCGCCTGAATGCCCAAAATGCTTCTGATCCCACTATAGCCCCCCCCCCCCCCCCCCCAGAAGGCTTCAGCACCCACTGGGGAGTGATACCGCCCACTTTGGGAACCTATGGTCTAACCAAATGAAAAAAAAAAAACTTCCAACATATTTCTCTCTAATCCAGAGTAATATCTATTATTGAATTCCTGGATTTCCAACACTTTGTTTTTGATACGTTAGCATTCAAAGTGATAATCCTAAGTGAATCTGGAGTGATTTTTTTCCTATGCATCAGAGAGTGCAGATAATATGGATTGAGTTTGGTGTAAAAATCTTTTTGTAACACTTAGTGATGGGTTTTGTGTTGCTGAAATTCTGCAGCATATTTTCAAGAGCCCACCCTGGAGTATACTGTATCCAATGTACCTATAACTTGCCTTATATAAGTGAAAACTGGATGCATACTTCCTATCTGGAAAAAGAAACATAAGAGACATGTTAAATTTAGTAACTATGGTAAATATGTCTTTCTGATCACACCCTGGATACTCTACATAAAAATGAATGGAAAGTCACCTGTTCATTACATCACACCAAAACTTGGTATGAGTGCAAATTTAACCATATGAAATTTTAATCAATCGCCCTAATTTCAACAATAACAAGGGTCTAAAAATCCCAACAATATGGAAGGTAGATATTCTACTGACATAACTTTTTGTTCTAAAAGTTCATTATATTTAAAATTAGGACTTTAGCACTCCAAGATCTTAGCCTTAATATAACAAACACTTATGTTAGATTATTGATTAGATCATCACCACTATTGCTGTATAATAAATATAAAAGATAATACAAATTTGTTCTCTGGCCATGTAAAAATAAGATGTTCCCCCTCACTAGAGGTCAAGGCCAGTTAAATAATGGTTGATCAAATTAGTGTCACTTTGGCATACTCGAATTGTTATACAGTTTGTCTCTCTCTCTCTCTCTCTCTTTCTCGTGTGCACACTCCAGATGTGAAGGTCAAAATGTTAGGAAATAAAATTATTCTTAACATGGTAGTAGTCTCCATAATATGAAGGTCAAAATGTTACAAAATAAAATTAATCTTAACATGGTAGTAGTCTCCATAATTTATCAAAATGAATGCTGATCTCCATGCAACATTAAAAGAAAGAATTAATTCTAACTGGTTAAAATCAAAGTTATATATCTTACTGAAATAGCATCTCTCTGTTTCATCCAAATGCTCTTTATTTCTTCTGTCCTTGTTACAAATTGTTCAGCCATTTCTCCCAAATGCACAGGTGCACTGAGAATTCTATGCTCAGATTTCTCAGATTCATCATAATCATCACCATTACAATCTCTGGAATAAGAGATGAAATTTAGAAAATTAATTAAATATAATACCTTAACACCCCCATACAGTTAAAGTGTTTTAAAAATTCACAAAAAAAATTTTACTGATGAAATTATCAAAAAAAAAAAAAAAAACATCCCAAACAAGGGTGAATTTCACATTTAAAAAAGCTATGTATATTTATATCAAACAAGCAAGAAATGAACAAGAGAATCACAAGACAGATAACATTTCAATCTACTATTCTACTCTTTGTGTAGAATAATGAGTGAAATAAGTAACAAAAAAGCAGGAATATAATAAATTTAGTTTAATCCTTTATCCAAGTGTGAGCAAACAAAGTTTGCACCTGAAAGTATCTTCAGGACTGGGTTAAAGTGGTAAAACTCGTTGCAAAGGCGGAGCAAGCTACCAACACTCCTATCTCAGTATCTCCTATAATGCAAAACACATCTCCTTGCGGATATGTCTAATGTTATGCATTAAGGGAAGGGCCACTACCCAGACTAGTTTCGACCTTTATTGAGGTCTCTTCAGTGGGAGCCAGGCCCAAGTGGAGATATCAGGCAGAAGCATTAGCAGGTCATCTCTACCTATAGGAATTGTCAATTGGTGTGCCACCCTTTTTTAATAATTTACTCTGGATTTAGAGAAAGATGTTGAAAGTTTATTTTTCACTTGGTTAGAGTATAATAAATTTAGTTTAATCCTTTATCCAAGTGTGAGCAAACAAAGTTTGCGCCTGAAAGTATAAAGGATTAAATTCAATTTATTATACTCTAACCAAGTGAAAAATAAACTTTCAACAAAAAAGCAGGAAATTCACTGCATTGTTAACAATGGAATATACAAGTAAAATACATAACAATAAAGTGAAATCAGCTCTGTATTGTTAACAGGATATAGAAGTATACCACCTATTCTCCCTCTCCATAATGTGTAATGTAAATGGTTCCAAATGTAAATATACAGTCATACCCCCAACTTACGCTAATCTGGAGTTACGCAGTTTCATATATGTACGTATTCCCATCCCACTTCACGCCTCACCACTAGTTGTATTTTTCCGGCACCGGCTGCATTCACCAGTGTCGCACATGCTGTGAACAAGCACTGAAGTGTTTCGTGCGGTCTCCGTTCATACACAATTTTCATAGTCTACAAACCTTGCAATTGTTTAATGTTATGTTCTTGATAAAAATTTTATCACATAAAAATAATAATGTCGTCCAAAGGAAGCAAGTCCGATTCTTCTACAGCTAGCAAGAAAAGAAAAACATTGACTTTGGAAACAAAACTCAACATTATTAAGGATTTTGAAGGCAGAGTGTAAATCTGTGAGCTAGCAAAGAAGTTTGATCTACAGGAATCCACAGTAAGAACAATCATAAAAGAAAGGTTTATAGATTTTGGAGGACATAGATTCTAACGAGGAACAAATTGTAGCCACAAGGTAAGGAATAAAAAAATCACTAGCTTGCTATGAAGAAATTTTGTGTGACAAGAAAAAGACATTATGCCATCAGACGAATCTATTATATTTTATGAAACCATTGACATCGAAATAACTTTTTTTTTTTTATCTACAAAAAAACTACAATTATGATTATATTTCTTAAAAAATATAGGTGTTTTTGTAAACCTTTGGTCCCAATTAACTAATATTTTGTATGTTTGTATGCAAAATTATACCCGAGTTACGCGAATTCGACTTTTTGTTGGTCACACCTACCCCATAACTTCGGGGTATGACTATACTACATATTCATATACTAGTAACAATGGTATTGTTACAATTAGTGATAAATATAAAAGCATGAAATCAGCTCCATATTTTGAACAACAGAATATATTATTAAGTGGTAGATGATGATTTATGGTTTTAATGGTGCAAAGATCATATTGCACCACAACAAAAATTATAGCAGTACAAAAACAATCACATCCATGCCCACAGCAAGATTCAAACCCGACCTATTGGTTGGAGAGCAGGTACGCTAACCACTCGGGGCAGTGGTAGATGATTTTCACTGCTTGGTGTGAAGCCATCATCCTGATTATTAGTCAATTGGTTTAAAAAAAAAAAAAAAAAAAAGTATCCTAGTATCCAGAGCAATGCTTCTAAGTCCAAATATATATATGTGATCGGTAACAAAAACAAAGTTTCTAATGAAATGAGAAGTTACTGTTGATATATTACTATGTTGTTATGAATTTGTCTTTTTATTTTCTTTTTCTTTTACTTGAATTTAGTAGCTAAAATTATGCACGTTATACATCAGGACACGTACACTGGGGAAAAAAAAAAAAAAAACAGTATATCATTAATACTAAGTCCCAAATGGACTGTCTGGAATGATGGCCAAAGCAAATTAAAAGCTTTGACACCAGTACATCATGTCTGTTAACTGCATGTGCTGCCTGTTTTGCAGAATGAAAAATTCAGCCACTTCCATGAGACAAGCTAAATCACCTTTAGTGAAAGTCTCTATAAAGGTTTGTTGCATCTTAGACAGGATTCCAATCCAGATCTTTTCAGCCAAAGGATATATGTAATGATGCCCACACACCATTACTACAAAGGTGTTCACTGGATTAGACACCCTAATTAGTTATCCATATTCCTTAAAGCATCGCAAAAGCTTCCTTCTAAATGTTTAGCCTCAGTCCTCTAAAAACTGAAAAAACTGATTAAAAAAAGAAATGAATAATATTATATATGCTTCAACTATTACAAGAAAAAGCTCCAGAGAATTGCTAAGTTGCTGAATGTCAATAAACAAGACATTGAAAGTTTTCTGCACTATGATAAAGAGTCCCAGTCCAAACCACAAGCAGTTTTACATTATAAAACATTCATATTTTCTTCCTCTGAACTTTACTATTAGGTCAATGTACTGAGTTAAGTAATTCCTGACATTTTCGGAGTCCAAAGCCAATTATCAGACCTGATATTTGTAGAGTATAACTCATATCTATAAGATTGTTCCATCATTCCAGGTTCCAAGAAAAACAGACAACACATCCTTTTGAGTGACAGCATTTTTAAACGATGAAAATAACACAATAACCACAGTAACAAACTTTAATGAAAAGCACAGATATTTCATACTGAAAGTAACAGTACAGCATCAGTGATGTAGAAACAACAACTAAATTAACCATGGGTACAGTACATCTCTGGCAGGGTTTTAAGGGAGGTGTGTGTGTGTGGGGGGGGGGGATGGTAAAGGGAGCTCAAAGACAGAGATAGCAAACTACAGACCAATTAGTATATTAGGAGTTGTTGTTCAAGTATTGGAAAAGCTGGTGAAAGTAAAATACAACAGTGGATGGATAGGGATGTGATATGTATGCATGTGTATGTATATATCACTCCATATATACATACATACTTATACACCACTCCATTTGGAAGGACTCCTCACTTATATGGTCTTCTAAAAATCCACAAAGACAGTTATCCGGTTAAGACCCATTGTGAATTGTACTGACTCTCTCACATATAGAACTGCAAAGTTTCCATCACATCTATTAATTGCCCATATTGGGTAACCTGGATCATTTCACTGAGAATTCCACACATTTTCTTGAAAAAGCTAAGATTATTGAAATCCAAGAGTCAGATATTTTAGTTTTGAGTGTTTCTCTATTTACCAACACTACACTGTTTACACTTATTAGTTTTCTATGACAATTTCTCTCTTGATATCGTGAATATTTTTGAATTTGTTGCACAATCAAGATATTTCAGCTGGAAAAACAAGATCTATCAACAGATTGAAAGACAGTCATGGGTTGCAAACATTTTGAAACACCTGGAAAATACCTTGTTTTCATCCAATTATCCCCAACCATCTCTTTAGTTTTGTTACATTAATGACATTTTTGCTGTTTGGCCTCATTCTGAAAACAAACTTATCTTGCTGCATTGGTTCAATAGCCTTTAGCCATGCATTCAATTCACCATGGGAAAAAGAAATTGTTGGTGGTTTACAGTTCTTGAATATTCTTCTTGCTCGCATAGCCTCTGGTACTTTGTCAACCAACATTTATCAGAAGCCTACCTTTAATGGCAGATACATACATCAATTCTGCTCATCATGTCTTCCAAAAAATTGTTGTCCAGTCATTAATTAATAGAACGCATCATATTTACTCTTCTCTCTCTGGCTTACAACAAGAACTACTTACTATCAACACTTGAATGGAATTAAATGGTTGCAACCATCATTTCTCCACAGAGCAATTTTCAGTTTTAAATATGAATGCCTTTTTAAAGAACATTGTGAAGTCTTTTTATACCAGCTAGCCCCTGAATCGGAATGCTTCTCCCCCCCCCCTCCAAAAAACGTTTGGGAGATTCTCATCTTATGTAAATTTCAAAAAAAATTTTTTTAGCAACCATTTTTAATTGGCAAATTGATTGTTGTATTTACCTTATATTACTGTCTTTGAATTTGCTTGTTGTTTTCATAGACTAGTGATGTAATGTTATTTTCAGTATGAAATATCTGTACTTTTCATTAAAGTTTATTATTGTGGTTATTGTGTTATTTTCGTTGTTTGATCATTATTCCACAAGTACTTTTAGAAATTAGAATCAGCATTTTTCTGATATTGTGCAGGAAATGTCGACTGTGTCCTCTACCAGGAAACTCTGTAGTCACGATTTTCTGAGGAGAATAAATGCACTTCTCATGTCAATTACTTGAGCTTTGATGTTATTAATTAGTGAGAAAGATTTCAGAATGAAGTAATAACTCTATTCAGAGTTTGCAAATTCACATCCATTAATTTCCTTGGTCTATCAGAAATGTCAATATACTAATATTTATTTCCTGCACACTTTACTACCTGGAGTGCATTGGAGTGGAGTATTCGGATTATTGCTGGGTTGTTAAAAAACTGGCATATGTTATTAGACCAGTCTGTGGGATAAAAATAATAATAAATAAAACAATAACCTTAATCTACTGCCAGCTAACTCAAATTCAATTAAAACACTGATAAAGACAAGTTTCCTCACATTCAAAATGAGATGCAAATGCAGGTCTTTCAAACTACAGAGATACATATACTTCTTCAGAGGTAGAGGCACCATCAGGGCAAGCATATTAAAAACAAACCAAGGAATATGAGACTGGAATATGCAGCTATAATATATGTTTATTTTTTTATCTAGAAAATAAAGGAAAACATGATACATATAATTACCCCTGGAGAAAAATATAGTTCTAATACCCATAAATGAAGTACAATATCAAATATATTACAACTGCCTGATTGCTTTTCATATCATGTAAGAAAATACAAATAAGCAAGGGTTATTTTAGGATCAAAGCTAGATCTGATCCTACACAAGACCAGTGGTGGCTCGTGGCTTGAAATCGCGGGGGTGCTGCATGTGTGTATGTATATTTCAGAATATACATACACACTGTAAGTACAGTGTACATGTGTTTGGATAAAATATCAAAATTATGGTAAAAATTTAAAAAAAAATAAACATGAAAAAATATTGTTTATTATCAATAAAATTATACAGTTTGGTATAATTCAATTTAAAAATAAAATATATTCTTCTTGTTTTGTTTCATGAAAAAATATTGTTTATTATCGATAAAATTATACAGTTTAGTATAATTCAAAATTACTTTAAAATAAAATCCATTATCATAACCCCAATAATGTTCTAAAGTAAAAACTATAACAAGTTTATGTCTTTAATTGTAATGTCCAAACATTTAAAGAGATGGAGTAAACACGATAAGAACTACGAACACTCTACTACTGGCGCAAACTGCATATAAACAACAGTGGAACTGCGCAACGGACAGTGCCGGATTATGCTAATAGCTCGCATCTCACTGTGACATGCACATGCTTGCACGAGTAGCAATATAGCACTGTGGTAAACACAGTGCTGCTAGCATCCTTCGTGCCTATGCACGAGCCACCCCTGCACAAGACTGAAATTGTGGTTCTAGGTCCACATTATTCAAGAATTACTAGATCCACTCCCGGACAAACCCAGAGGAGGCTAGAAAATTGAAGACTTAAATGACTGAAATGGATTACTTAACTTTTGAATTTTACCAGAGAGTTTATGAGAATATAACCTTTTGCAAAGGAGTTACCTTAGCTTGCAATACTTAAGACAAACTCTGCCCAATAGCCAATTTAACAATTCAATCTTTTATTAGTGCACTGATTAGGTTTCAATATTCTAACAGTTGTTTTGAACCATTTGGTTCTCATCAGTAACCAAACAGAAACCTAAAAGGACAAAAACTTTCTGTTTAATACAAGTCTTTCAAATAGTGCAAGTCAAGGTAACTACTACTGCCATGGTTATATTCTCATAAGCTCTCTGATACAATTTAAAATTTTTAAGTTTCAAAAGATTTGGCTATAAAAAGATAGATTTTTAATATCCTCATTGTGTATTACTTAACTTGCCAAACTGAAGCCTTTAGGCTCTATATCTTGAAATTTCTTGAAATTGACTGAAAGCCAAACATCTACTAAAATAATACTGCTAAAATTTATGGAGATAACAATTCTAAATAAAAATACACATAACTGTATATATCACCCTATTTCATCACCAGAATGGATGACACCTTCAGATATATCAATGTAATGTCAAAATCGTCAGTGTAAAATTTTAATTTTACAATGACTAATTTAACAACATTACATGTGCAAGTTAAGTATGAGCGCCATATAACTTAAACACAGATTAGTCAAGCAAATTGACCCCTGTGTTAGAACTTCACATACCAACCTCATTATCTATTATCTCTTAAAAAAGTTGCTCTTTAAATTAACAATTGGTACAGTCATGGCCTCAAATTCTTATATATAATCATGCTGAACATTTGACAAACAAACAAACAAACAAAAAAAAAAAATCAATATTAATGAGAGAACAGGATAATGATCTAGAATTCATCATCAAATTCCTCATACATATCCTTAAGGGATATACATGATGTTACGACAGAAAGCTCCCAAAAAAGTACTTGCCCATAGTACTATTCTAACTAATATAAATATTCTTACAGCTGATGTCATGAAACTGAGAAATGTTATGATAACAAAAACAAAAGTAATACATACTAATTTAATAAGCCGAAAGGCTATTTTACTGGCGAATATTTTACACTTAGGCTCGCCAATAGTTTTTTCGGCATGAAACTCTATGGATTTCAATCTGAGTTTCGTACCCTGCTATAAAAACATAAAGGGATTTACCATCCCCCTTTCTATTAAGTAATACATACTTTAATGCTCACTACACCTTATACATAACTGCAGAGAATTACACTTCACATGTATTTAAAATATACTAATTTATCTGAAAAAAAAAAACAGAGAAGGACAATTTATCAATAAATCATTCATAGTGGCAGGATTCATTGATGACGTGAAATTCTCTTTTATTAATTCTGACTGCATGATTCACATAATGAAGTACTTGCTGGGATAACAGCTATAATTTCAAGAAATTTTGAGAGAAATGGAAATCTATCTTTATTATTCATTCTTTTTTTTTTTTTTTTTATAAAAATATTTGTACATTTAAATGATTCTCCATTACTTTGAACCCTAGCATCTTTGCATCAAATTCATTGGCAGAAACCCAAAATCTTAATTCCTTCCTCCCTCCCTTCACAAAAACTTCCAGGTCTTCATGGCCAGATATGTATCAAAATACTGAAACATCTTTGCCTATTTCTGATTCATTTTCATCAAAACTTTTTAAATACATTATTTCTTCATCTGTCACTTTTCCCCCCCCGTTCAACACTTGAACATACAACACTCTGCATGCAGCCACTGTATACACCTAGACTATTCACCTAAAAATTTCCTCACAAAATGCTAAGGAGCATCTCTAAATTCTTTCAGGGCATTTAAGATGCTGTTTGCATAGTATTTTGTTTGACTAAGTAGCACATTTGCCTTTTGACAAATCAGTCTCTAACAGGTGTCTTAATGTTGCAGTATTGTTTCCTTTTCCACTGCTTATTATGTATCCAAATGCATTACTACTGTAGGGTAGTAGTTGATAAATGCATGCAGCCTGTGCATCACCTTATTAAACAATGGCAAATGCAGATACTTGAATGTGAGGATTTCTGTACAGTTTTTTTTTTTTAGTGAACTCAGTAAATGTATATAATTTTTTCACTACCATTTCAATTTCAGCAACAAAGGGAATGTCTTCAATAGAAAGTAAAGCAACCACATTAAAATTATGTACAATACAGTATGTATTTAATATAATATCTGGCATGTATCAATTGTGCTGCTGGTCCAGTTTCCTGTGCTTGCTAAAACAATTTTACTCGTTCTTTCCATGACAAGAAGAACATGTTCATTTCATCCTATTATGTATCAAAGTACTCTGCAGCTGTTGAGTTTTAGAAAAGAACATGGAAGCAAATGCCTCTTTGTAAATTTTTATCTATATATCACACATAAAGGACAAGTTCCTCATTTGAAATATCCATGGAAGCATTAGAAAAAAGACTCATTCTACTGGAGTCTTTGATTTCCTTTAACTCTTGTTTAATGATATCAGCAATAATTGACACAAATTATTTCATATTTTCTGGTACTGTTCTACTACTGAGACTAGACCCATATCTACAAGCATGTTGTAGGGCTATCAAATTTTTGAAGTCAGTTAATGGTTTATTGAATTTAGCTATGTAATAAAGTTGTATTAAAAAGACACTTAAGGCATGCAAATATGTTTAGACTCCAACTTTCTTTGCCAAGCAGTTACACAGGTGTATTTTCTGGGCAATTTCTGCAGTCTATTTCACAGTATTTCTGTGAAAATAAAGATGCCACATGAAATGTCTCCACTTTGAAAGATTCTCAAAAGAAAGCCTTGTAGTAATCTAGACTTACTATCAGCAGTCCCAGGATATTTTTACATCCATTAATAGCACAAAAGCTTCATAGCACAATCACCTAAATTCCTTACACTCTTTTCTTAAACTCTCTTCCTTACACTTTTGCACCATTTTACAAAAAAAGTATAATTTATGTTTCCCATCATTTACTGTTTCATAATGAATATCACAATTATAAAAACTTAGCCATAAAAATAATTCAATAGGAAAAAAATATAAAAAATTCATAAAAGCAACACAAAAGTAGTTAACACTCACTATGGAACCAACCTCACTTTTCATGATATAAAGTCACATGATCAGTCTCCAACTCATCTTTGGAAGTAATTGCATTTTTATTTTTATTTTTTAAATAAGTATTAAAAAGCCTTTTCATTATGTTTAATGTTTGTTCCAAGTATGTAATTACACAAACAAACTCATGTAGATTTGTTAAAATAAACTTATGCCTATATTACAATTGCATATCTCTTGAAGGGTTAAAAAGGATGTAGGAAGAAAAGAATACGAAGAACATAAATTCATCTTATTTTGTATTAGTTAGCAATGAAACAAATGAAATTCAATCTTGTTAAATTTTTTTTTTTTTTGTTGTGGTTTAATGGTATCTGACTTTTATAAAAAGTGATGACTTGCTAGTAAGGCAAAATAAAATGTTTGAGAATTTTTGATTATTTCAAAACTAACCAGGTGAATGTGTAGTAGGTTTAAGTTCAGAACAGAGAGCGAGAGATATTTGTCATCTGTTGTCACAGACTAGAACTACTTCACCTTTAAAAACAGGCAATGAAGCATATCTTTGAGTGTATCTTTATGAAAACTATTAACTTTCAGAGGACAAACAGTCTATAATGGAATAAAACTTTTTCAATAAATGTATGGCATCTACCCATAAAAAATAACTTCACAGTGAATAAGACATATGTTTTAAAATTAAAAAAACAAATGTATAAATTATGCAAAGGAAATAAGTTAATATATTTTTAATGAATTTAGTCTTGTTTAAGTGGACACCACCTCAGATACTGAGTTGCATTTTGCAACTCAATGTCAATGGTACTCAGAGAAAAATGGATGAACTTAAATACATACTTTACCAAAACAATAGCCATATTGTTTTTGCAGTCTATTTCACAGCATTTTTGTGAAAATTAGATGCCTCATGAAATGTCTCCACTAAACAAAAATCTGAACTTCAGCATCAAAGGATACACAACTCTTAGGAAAGATAGAGAGAGAGAAAAAAACTGGTGGAGGGCTTGCTATCCTTTTGAAGACCCCAGAAATCAAATTCAAAGAAATCATTCTAAATCAATATTTAAATAATAACAGTTCAACAGAAACTCAAGTTGTTGAAATACATCTACCAAACCATTCTATTTCAATTACAAATGTCTACCACCCTGATAATACAAATATCGACACAGACATCATTTAAAAGCTAAGCAAAGCTCCAACTGACACAACCATCATACTTGGTGACCTAAATGCAAAAAGCTCAACGTGGGGCTCCTCCCGATTTAGACCAACAATTGGAAGACCTCTTTACAGATTTGGAACTCACAACAATTAACAACGAACAGAGTACTTATCTCTCTAAAACTATGGGAACTACATCTGCTATCGAGATCACAGCTATTAATTATAGCATTGCATCAAGGGCACAATGGAAAATTTTGGAAAATGCCATCAGTGACCACAGTCAGTCCCATAATAACAACACTGAATTTCAAGATTGATCAAGAACAACAAATCAAGAGGACATGGAACTTTAGAAAAGCCGACTGGACAAGGTTTACCCAAATCTTGGAGAACCTTTGTCAAGATGAACCTGTCTCTGGAAACCTTGATAGAAAATTGCAAATCCTTACTTCTCAACATCAATAAAGCTGCCAAAGCAATAATACCAAGAGGCAAACGGAAAAATATTTGGATACCATACTGGAAAGATCACAATATTGATTCAATGATTATAGAAAGAGACAATATCAACGAACAATTTAGAATTAATAAAACTGATGAATCCAGAAAGAAATTAATGGATATAATGCACAAAACAGAGCAGGAAATTTGGAAGTGCAAGCAAGAGAAATGGGCAGAGTTTTGCAATAACCTGGATCCAAGAAAAGAAGACAGCCAACACTGGAACATTATTAAAATCCTAGACAACAACATCAAAGAAGAGAACCAACAGAAAACAAACTTCATCATAAATGCTGGGAAAAAAGCTATTACAGATCAAGAAATGGCAAACACACTGGCCAAAATCATTCAAACAACTCCAAACTTCAGTATGACAGAGAGGACAAGACCCTCAATAAACTCAAGTAAGATACTAAAACAAGCAAGAACATACCAATCTAATGACATCTTCTCTGAAGAATTTACACTAAGTGAACTAAATTCATCAATTGAGAAAACTGCACCAAACAAATCTCCCGGTAATGATCATCTTTGGTGATATGGTCAAACACCTTGGCAAAAATGCCAAAGAACAGCTTCTGGACATTCTTAATACTTTTTGGCAAACTACCAAAAGAATGGGGGAAAAAATCAGTTATTGTACCCATTCTAAAACCTGACAAAAATGCCGCGGAATGTCAAAGCTATAGACCTATCTCATTAACTATATACTCTGTAAAATTACTGAAAGAATCATTCACTCCAGACTCATGCACTGGCTCACAAAAATATAAGAAAATTAACTTCTACCAAACTGCCTATAGAGTATGTCCTTTGACAACAGATCAATTATTCTACTTCTGCCAAACAATAATAGACTCAATTTCAGGAAAAACCAACAAAAAAGACAACTGCCATATTCCTTGATATGACTTCTGCTTTTGAACATGTTTGGATCAAAAAATTAATACAAATAGTACATGATATCGGAATTAGAGGAAATGCTTTAATCTGAATTGCTGATTTCATTAGAGGAAGAGAGATCAAGATCAGTCCCTTACTATTCCTTTTATATGTCAATAACACTCATCCTTACCTTACAGAAGGCATAAAAGTAGCTTGCTACGCAGACAATATAGCCATCTGGCACACTAGTGATAAACTTAAAGAATCGGAAGAGATTCTAAACAAATCCATGAGAGGATTAGAAAAATGGTCAGATGAACTTAAACTCAAAATCAACCCTGATAAAACAAAAACTAAGCATCTTTAGTGCAGACAGGAAAAACAAACATTCCTACAATCTCAAAGTCATGATCAACAACAGACTAATTGAAAAAGTCGCAAATCCAAAATACCTTGGTATTACGCTTGATCAGAATTACGTTTTGCTCAACACATCTCTGACACTTCCAACAGGGCCCTCAAAAAACTAAATACATGTATGTTGAAAAGGCTTTGCAAAACAAACTGGGGGTGCAAACCCAAAAATTCTCAAAACTACTTACACTATACTAATAAGGCCAATAATGGAAAATGCAGCATCTATCTGGTCACCTTCGGCTTCACCAGTAAAGGAAAAATTAGACAAAGTACAAGCAAAAGCATCCAAGATTATCATTGGTGCAGTCTCATTCACTAACAACATCAAAGCCCAACACGAATGTGGGCTTGACCTGCTGGAGGACAGACAGAAATTTGTCGCCATAAAATTCATTAATAATATCAGAAGCTACCAAAGCGATCATATCTCCCTAAAAACTTACAAACACTGAAATCAAAAACGCAGACTTCACAGATCATCAACTTTATAACATAATGACACTATCAGGAAGGAAACAGGTCTTAATCATCTAAATGCTCATAAGTAAAGACCTCTATTTTCTAGTCCTTTACCTTCAAATACTTCCATAAATCTAAACCTTACCAAATCCTGTACAAAAAAAGAATCAAAAGAAACGCTCAAAGAAAAAGGCCTAAATACTATCAACCTTCTTTCATCCTCCAAGCAAGTTATTTGTTATACCAATAGATCATCAGACACCAATATGATTAATGGAGGTGGTGGTGCTCTCCTTCTACTCCTGAAAAGTGAAAAGTTTCAATAAAAGTTGGATCTGGGAGAACTACTTCCAACAATTTTACCAGCAAACTCTATGCAATAAATAAAGCACTCAAAGCTTATTTAAAATTATCATCATCTCAACAATCAGAGGGAATTATAATTTACAGTGACTCAAGATCAGTTATGGAGGCAATTAAAAATGGCAATATCAAGCTCACACAAGACATCAATAAACTCTTAAACAACCAAAGTGTTTGGGAAAAGGTTGCATTTTAGAATGGATTCCCTCATGTAGACATTGATTACAATGAGGCTAATTTTGATAAATTAGCAAAAGAGGCCAGAGAACTCAACCATGAAACTGACATGATAACTATTGCTGATCCTAATGCACTAGCAAAATCTAAACTAATTCCACTAAAATCAGGGATACACCACCAAATTCCTGAAATTAATGTTGACAGAAAGATCTCCACCATGATAGCAAGACTCTGAACAGGACACTCTAGAGCAGGGGTTCTCAACCTTTTTGTTTCCTAGAGCACATTCTAAAATACCGATAGGGCGTCGGGCACCATCTATTTTTTTCAAGCAAATTTTTCGAATTCGTTTGTTAAATGAATACATACAAAGTTTACATTATAATCAAATGTTTTATGACTTAAAAGTTTACATTATATAAAAATTTAAATATATATATGTAAATTAGTGTTATCTTTGGCATTGCATTTCATTGGCCAGTGCTTCATAATTAGGAGAATATGATGATATTCCAGTTCTTAAAGTGGAATGAACAACTTCGAATGCGCGTCTACTTTACATTGTATGCGTTTAATACTCGTCAAGTGTCATTAACGCATGCATCATATAGCATGCCATGAATTGTTGCGTGATTATTTCAAACTATACGGCACACGGTTGAACAGCGGTGGGCACACACAAATTGGTCGACGGGTGCCATGGTGCCCATTGGCATAGGGTTGGAAACCCCTGCTCTGGAGGAATGAAGATCGATATGGATGATACGAGAATATATAGAAATTGCAATAACTGCCCTAATTCTGAACTGACACCCACTCACATTTATACCTGTCTAGCAATTACAGCAGCCTTGCAAGCAATAGACTAATCCTGAATAACAGCTATATATGAACAAAATCATCAACATTGCCAAAGCAGTTTAAGGAGCAGATGGAAATATCTAAGATTCTTCAAAGGTCAAGACGACGACGACAACAACCCCATCTAGCATGAGATTTTTATCACATTATACTATCAATTCGTTTTGGTTTAAGCCAATAAGAATACAATCTGATCAGCTAAATCCCAAAAACTGCCAGTCTTCCCTTGTTCATTCCATATCCAGTTAGATACCTACTAATGGGGGTGCACTATGAGAAGGTGAGAACTGAACATTAGGTTAGAAGCAATGCGAGTTTCCCACATTCTCCAAAAGGCCATGTAGAAGTCTCCTCCCAGTTGCTTTGACTTGTAAGCAACCCTCAGCTGGGACATTACACATGGCCCTTATGTTCTCACTGGGAAAGGAGGGTGAACAATCACCAAACCCATCAATGGAAAAGAGACAAAGCCAACAGAAAATTATAAAAACACTACATTGAAATAACTAGCATTACCAAAATGAAGACAACAAAAACAGGCAAGATACTTGTAATAACTAACTATAAGATATTGTATTCAGGAAAAAGTGTTCAGAAAAAGAAAGTGTAGCTATAAGGAAGAGATCAAGTGCATTTGGAGTGTGGTTCGGATAATCAGAATTCAAGCAGGTATGTGAACAACGTGTAAGATTGCTAATGAAAGCAAATGCATTATCCCAACCTAGAAAATCAGTATAGCTGGAAAAGGAAAACAGTGTAGCTTACACAATATTTAAAAGAAAGAAAAAAGTTCAGAATGAATTGTGACATTACACCCTCTGTCCAAAAAGAAACTGCACTTTTGATAGAAAATAAAACACAGGCCAATTATAATTATTCAAATCATTCATTTCAATCAATATACTCTCCTTCAGCTTTGATACAACATTTGGCACAGTCAATTAATTCGTTAAATGAGTTTTTTTATATCAGTTTTTGGGATACTGTTGAGGGTAGTGGTTACTGCCGCTTGAATGTTTCAATAGTGTCATATCGCTTTCCTTTCATCGGCAAATGAAGTCGGGGAAAGAGAAGGAAGTCACAGGGTGCTAAATCAGGTGAATATACACCCTCTGTCCAAAAAGAAACTGCACTTTTGATAGAAAATAAAACACAGGCCAATTATAATTATTCAAATCATTCATTTCAATCAATATACTCTCCCTCAGCTTTGATACAACATTTGGCACAGTCAATTAATTCGTTAAATGAGTTTTTTTATATCAGTTTTTGGGATACTGTTGAGGGTAGTGGTTACTGCCGCTTGAACGTTTCAATAGTGTCATATCGCTTTCCTTTCATCGGCAAATGAAGTCGGGGAAAGAGAAGGAAGTCACAGGGTGCTAAATCAGGTGAATATGGCGAGTGATCCAACACACAAACTTGGTTGTTGCTCAAAATCTGTCTCACAATGTTCAAACAATGAGATGGTTTTACAGAAACGCATTTCAATAAAACTGCTTCCAACAACAAAAAGACAAAACAGGTGACACCACTAGTTTCTTCTATTTTCGAAAAGTTCGGTTTCTTTTTGGAAGGGTGTACAAGAACAACAGACACATCAAATGAATTTGGTTGAATGGGACAGTCTTTTTTTTCCCAAAGATCAAAATGAAAAGAAAAGATTCTGTGAGAAACTCTCTAACATGGTAGATCAGTGAACATATGCACAAATGCTAATTATGAGATCCAAAGACTCAAATATTGTTATTAGAAAAACACAGTGCTATAATTAAATTTACACATTAAAGCTACTAAACAAAAGTCATAGGATGCATAAAAATGTTTTGGATGCTAACTCAGAAATAAAAGAAAGAGTACCTCAAAAGAAATTAAACATCATAAGTGTAATGAAGAGATTTCAATATTTGAGGTTGATACTCCCTCAGACACCTAAACTGTGAAAAGAAAGCTTAAAGAGATAGTCAACATATTGTTACACCTGATATCTTGAGAATATAGTATTCTCAGTTATCATGGTGTAACATGAAAAATAAATAACATAAATAAAAACCCTTGCATAAAAAGGATAATTTAATTAATAAAATATTCTTGCATCCAGTATAAATTGAGTAAAATGTAAAGGTCTATTGTTTAGTTAAGATAACAAAAGAAAATAATGTATTAAGATGTATCATGACTAAACAAGGAATTTGTATTAAATAAGTAGCTGACTAAGAATTAATATAGTAATGCGATTAAGAATGAAAGAGTTAAGTGCATAAGTATAAAAGAATGAGTCATGAAATACGCTATGTAAGAGGCTACAGATTAAGCATTAAGTAGAATTCTGAGAAAAGGTTTAAAAGGGGGTTAAGATAGAGGCTAACAAGAGAAATAACGGAATATTGCTTAGGGCCTATACCCAGATAGAAACTTCGTTACAAGTTGCAGATCAAAATGACGTATGGCGGCCAAATGCTACCCGATTGGTAGACAGACGGAAAACAAGTAGGATGTGGGAAAAATAAGTAAGAAAGGGCGCCGTTAGGGAGCAGCTATAAAAGGGTTGGTAAATCCCCCCCTCGTGGCTTTTTCGAAGAGTAGGCTCTTTTGGGTTTTGGAGAAGACGTTTAGATAGTAAAGGAGGCTTGATGGCTTATATCCTCATGATGGCTTATATCCTCATGCCACAACAAGGAATCGAAGGTGAGCGGGAAAGCTATTCCCGTATTCCTATGTAGAAAGTGAAATATACTATAGAGTCATATGAAGTTGTGAAAATATCGATGTCCTCGTTTCAGATAGTACAGCCGACGGCGCAGATGTTTATATAGCCCTGAATTGCAAGAAGTTATGCAAGCAAGTTCGCTCAGTAGAATGTAAAGGCCCGTAAGTGAAGCTGAAGAAAGGTATTGTGAATTTTGTCTTATGTTAACTAGAAGTTGTTTATGATAGGTACCATTGTCATAATACGGAACTGTTAAAGTGATTAGGGAGAAATTATAATAGGACTTTAGAATTTGATAGAGAGTGTTAAAAGTAAGCTAGCTAGTGTTGATAATTTGTGAATAATTAATTATCCTAAGAATCTTGAGTGCCTACCACATTGTAAAAGGAAAGTTAATGACATAGTTGTGTGTTAATGAAGTAAATGGTTTTGTTAATATTGAGTTTGATTAGTGTAAATTGAGTAATCAAGTAGCCTGAGGAATTTGAATGCCTAGTGTGATGTGTAGAGAATCGGAATTTGTCATAAGTATGTGCTAGAGTAGTTAATGATTTTGTTAGTGTACTTGAAGTTGAATAATCTAATAATGTGTGGTGATCTAACTTTTCCATGTTAAGTGAATTCATGTTTTGTATGAAATTTTGTGGCGGCATGATCGTAGTAACTTTTGTCGAATCATAGCCCCAACTACTTGTATTAAGCTAATTTTAGTGTGTAAGTAATTTAGTTGAGTATTTTGATATGTACCATGTTTAGAGAAATAATAAACCTTTTGTTTAATGATAAAAAAAGTTGTCTGATATTGCTAATCCAATGCACCGCTTAGAAACATTCGAGCCTAACCACGCGGAGAATTAATGTTAAGAAACGGGAAGTTTAAGGAATTAATGTTGAGTAACAACGAATAGTGTCACGACTGCAATAGTTACACTTTCAGATATTCGAGTTCCTTTTCTCTGTTTATGTATAAAATATCTTAAACTAAATATCCCAAAGGGCGTAGTTAAAATACAAATACTGGGGATACTACGGGGAACAATAGCTCAGATATTGGTAGAAATTTTGGTGATGTCTTGAAAGTAGAAGTTAGGAGAATATAGACAAAGGCAGTTTGTAAGACAAACAAAATCATAAGATAGAGACATAACAATATAGATAAATCTAGACAACATCTAGAAAATCAACAATGGAAGGAGGTAAAAATATAATGAATAAGTTATTTTTCCTACTGAGTTTCTGGGAAAGAATGCAAGCACAGGTTTAGTGTTTTGAATAGCCTTCTTCTTAGTATATCTTATATGTTCAGTAATTGACAGCGTATACTAGAAATATAAATTAAATAAACTTTAATATATACTTTCCGATATTTCGGCAAACGTCACGTTGCAATCTTCTTGGAAAAGTATATATTAAAGTTTATTTAATTTATATTTCTAGTATATGCTGTCAATTCCTAAAATATTAGTTATCATGTTTAACCAGCATATAAGCCTCTCAACAAGAACTTATATGTTCAAATTGTGATCATTATTATATTCGCATGATCGACTTTTTTTCCATAAAGTTACAAGATGATCTTGCCATCTCTTTAACCTAAACTAAGCTTGTGCCTTCAACATTTTTTCTATGCTTATACTATAAATTAAAGATACCAAGAAATTAAATACTTGGTTTAATCCTTTATCCAAGTGTAAGCAAACAAAGTTTGCACCTGAAGTATTTTCAGGACTGGGACAACTCATGGTAAAGGTGGTATTGACTTCACCTCACTTGCCTTAGTTAGTATTCCATAATGCAAAACACATCTCCTTGCAGACATGTATAATGCTATGCATTAAGGCAGTATTTCTCAAACTTCAGATATCAGCATACCCCTTCTTAAATTTTCATTATTACCAAGTCCCTTAATTAATTAATTAAGAAAAATAAGCTAATTAATTAAAAATAATTAATTAAAATTAACAAATTAATTTAAAATGTAATTAAAATTAAATATCTATTTTATTTGAATTTATATGTTCATGTAAACAAAAAATATATTTATTTTTAATTTTTGGTTCTCTAGATATGTCAGATGACACACATCAATTTCATTTGATCCAGATGATCCATACGTAAGAAGTTGAAAGCTTAAAAAACAAAAAATACTGTATTTACTCGAACATAACTAACTTTTTTCCCAAAATTAAAGCTAAAAAATCGTGTTGCGTGATACATGCGGGAGTTTTCGGAAACTAAAGTTTTCAGAAAAAAACTGAATATGGTGCGACTTACCAAGAAGCTCCTACTCGCTATCACTACTTTTAGCATCGAGAACAGTTTCTTGGTGTGCATCATCAAAGTCATCTACCCAAATAGCATCATCTTCTTTCCCATTATTTCAAGCAAAAATTACCAATTACAAGACTTGAGATATGTAGAGCAGCAAAGAACTGCATATGATTGGTGCGGTATTAACAAAAGATCGCGTGAACCAAAGACAAATTAGCATTTCAACAGTGGAGTTGAAATGCTAATTCCCTTCAACCAAATTCCATAATAACTGAAACACATTCACTATATATTTCTTAGTTTTAACACGTTAACGACAGGGGTGGTGTCAAGCAAAACCATATGTTCCACCGGCAACATATGGTATTCCTTGGTCTATATAGCAGTTTCTGTTGGAGAGGGGATACGATTCTTTAGTTAGTGCCATTTTATCCCGGTTGTCTCTAATTGCAATGTTTGTTGAAAAATATAAAGACTCCTTTAATTATGCATAGCCGAAAATTGCCACGTACCCCCTAACGACCTTTCGCATACCCCTGGGGGTACGCGTACCACACTTTGAGAAACACTGCATTAAGGGACGGGTCACTACCCAGACCAGTTTCAATCTTTATTGAGGTCTCTTGAGTAGGAGCCAGACCCAGAGGTGATACCAAGGTATTCCTATTAAACCAAGTATTTCATTTCTTGGTATCTTTAATTTATAATATAACCCAAGTGAAAAAACTTCCAACAACCTTTCTCTAATCCAGAGTAATTTAATAATGAGGTGTGACACCTTTTGGCAACTGGTATAGGAAAATGACTTCTTCATTACTTCAACCTTGGTATCACCTCTGGGTCTAGGTAGTGACCCTTCCCTTAATGCATAGCATCATACGTGTCTGCAAGGAGATGTGTTTTGCATTATGACTTCACAATAATGCATAATGTGGTATGACTGCACAATACGGAAGTAATGTGAAGTCATACCAGCCTTTACGAGTCTCCCCAGTCCTGAAAATACTTCAGGCACAAACTCTGTTACACCTGGATAAAGGATTAAACCAAGTATTTAATTTCTTGTTATCTTTAATTTATATTTTTTTTATGCCTTTGCTCAAGAATAGTGACCAAACTGCAAAGGATAGAGGACAGACAATATAATAGTAATTTGGTAAATTTGTGGAAAGTAGTTTGAAAAACTGTATGACAGACTTGATTAAACAATGTGAAAATGTCAAGGGCAAACAGACATGTTTCTCCAAACTTTTCCATAGTAGCTTGCACATAAAATATGGGTAACATTTAGTAAGGAAATCTACTGGAGAAGAGAAATGACAGAATCCACACTGATCATCACTAATTAACTGGCAGATCGCCAGATAATAATGAAGTTGGCTATTGATGATCTCCACTATTTTTTGAGAAATGGGATAAGGATAATGAGATGACAGTTTGAGAAATGGCTTTTATCTCCTTGAATCACAATGGTTTTGTCTGTGTGTGAGAGAGAGAACACAATTTTTTTACACTGTATACAACAGAAATTACTAAGTGCATATTTATTGCTGTGAACTGCCAAACAGCAAAGGATATCATCAGAAATTATAAAAATTTTGGAGTGAGGAATTGTGTGTGGAGGGGATATTAGTTTAGAATATGATTTTAAATTTACTACAGCTTTGATTATCATCATCTACATCAACTCCTGATATGTAGACTTGAGGGTGTTTGGGTTACTATAATAGCACTACATGATTAAGTTTACAATTATTAATCTTCTATGAACAATTTTCCTTGAAATCGATCTATTACTTTTGAACAGTTCAATATTTTCATATCTAACATTTTGTACTTCTAAGGCACTTCTGACTGAGTCAATCCACCTAGACCTTGGTCTTCTTCTGGGTCTCTTTCCTGCCATCTTGACATCAAACACCTGTTTTGATAACCTTTCCTCACCCATTCTATTTAAGTGGCCATACCACCTTAGATTAGGTCTAAGGTGGTATGGCCACTGCTGACATAGTACTGAATGATAATAATGAGAAGTTCCTTTCTAATATCTTCATTTTTAATAAGATTCTGCCATTGATTGTATCGGTTCACTTCCCTAATTTTTCTCAGAATCCTCATATCTATGGTCTCTAGTCTTTGATCAAGTGCTTTATTTCTAATCCAACTCTAAGAACCATAACCAGTTTAAACACCGTCTTGTATACTGCTAGTCTGTGTTTTGGCCAATTTCTCTCTTATTCCATATAAATTTATTCAGCTGGCTACCCACCATACCATTGCTAGATTTAACCAATCATGTTCACTAAAAAAATGTGCCTAAATAGCTGAAATACAGGGTGGCCATAAATTAACTTTTCCTCTTTGGAGGTATCTGTAGCTAAAACTAATATACTGAATGAGACCACATTTTATATCGAGACTTTCGAAGGCATGGGGAGATGAATTCCACGAAAAAAAGATTTAGTACCAAAAGTGGCCGATAGGGGAAATTTTGGTGCTGGCGGAGCTGAAAGCAGTCAAATATTTGCAGCAAACGTAGGCAAAAAGGATTATGCAACTTTTACTGTGCGTACGTTACAGCAGCACCACCAATTCCACTTAAAAAGGGATTGGGAACGTTCAGGCAGTAATTCGAATGACTGACGAATTGTGCTCAATACGGGTCTTACCTTGCCTCAGCATGCTTTACTTGTTAAGTTGTTTTACCTTAAACAGTGCAATGCTGCAGCAGCCCTTCGGGAATTTAGAAGGCTTCATAACCTGAGTACAGGTCCTATGTCAGCTGTAGCACTGAGAGCTATGATTAATTTCTTTGTCACTGGCAAGTTGTTGTTTTAGTTTAATTATTATTATTCTTATTATCATTGTAACGCGCCACATATCCAGCTGGAATGAGTGATGCAGCTGTCCCTTATACCGTCAAAATGTTATTATTCCATTTTATCTGCTTTTAATGTAATTATCCGCTTGTTTTCGGCTCCACCAGCGCCAAAATTTTTTTTTCTCTGAAATACTAAATCTTTTTTTTGCAGAAATCATCTCCCCATGCCTTCAAAAGTCTCAATATAAAATTTGGTCTCATTCTGTTTATTGGTTTTAGCTACAGATGCCTCCAAAGAGGGAGTTATTTTATGGCCACCCTGCATTTTACATGTTCTAAAGGATATCCATTCAGAATGCAGCTGAAGTTTTCTGTGCTTCTGCCTATTTTCATAGCGTTGGTCTTTTTATTGCTGATTTTCATGCCAAATTTGTTATAGCTAAGTTAGAGAATCTTGAAGACTTACACTAGATGTGTTTAGAAGTACAAGGCACATTCAAAAAAAGACAGAACTTTTGCTATAAAGATTTTATTGCTCATTTTACATTTTAAGCAGTGTCCCCTCTACTGGCGATACACCATTCCCAATGTTTTTTTTCCATTGTTGGAATGCTTCCTAGAACGTGCTTTCTGTGATGGCGCACAGTTCTCTTATTGCATTTTCCTGAATCTCCTCTATGGTTTGGAAATGATGTGTTTTCAAAGTGGGTTTAAGTTTGGGAAACAGGAAAAAGTCTGCTGAGGCTAAGTCTGAAGAATAGGGTGGATGGGCCACAATGGATGTCTGATGTTTTGCCATATAACTGCGGATGAGGAGCGACATGTGAGCAGCCGCATTGTCGTGGTGCAACATTCAGTCTGGTTTCCAACAATTCAGGCCTCTTCCTGTGCACAGCATCCTTCAAACATGCTAAAACTTCCTGGTACAACTCTTTGTTTACCACCTGACCATGTGATACAAATTCATAATGGACA
Source organism: Typopeltis vanoorti (assembly GCF_054136105.1). Lineage (NCBI taxonomy): Eukaryota > Metazoa > Arthropoda > Arachnida > Uropygi > Thelyphonidae > Typopeltis > Typopeltis vanoorti. The sequence continues at coordinate 150,911,327 of NC_143552.1, read as the reverse complement.
ATGCCTTTCCAATAAAAAAAAATCAAGTGCTCACTTCAGTGGATGTAACTCAATGATAATGCTTACAGCAGAATGGGGAAAATGGCAGTTTGTTGTCAAAACCTGCCGTTAGGTGTGCTCAGCAGCTGCAATGAGCGCTCTGTGCCAGTTGGTGTGCTGTTTAAAAAGTTCAGTCTTTTTTTGAACACCCCTCGTACATCATCTGCATAAAGCAAAGATGCTAACGTTGAGATCTCCAATTCCAATATCAGACCAAAAGTCACTTTCTTTCGTAATGCAATCCATATAGATGATGAATAAGAGTGAAGATAATGCTTATCCCTCATTTTACGTCAAACCATCTTTCTGTATTTCCTTCAATTCTAACTGCTGACTAACAACTTAAATATAGACTATCTATTGAACACATGTATAATGTTCCATTCACCCCATATAATTAGTGTCTTGAAGCTTTTCTATGGGCACCTTGTTGTATGCCTTTTCCAGATCTACAAAACTTAAGTACGGATACTTATCATATTCCCACAATTTCTTAACTATTTGTTTTAAAGTGAAAATCTGATCTTGATGACATCTATTTGGGTTGTCAAGATCATATTCTGACCAGGCCTTCTTAAGTATGGAGGTATAAACTTTTATACCTCCATACTTAAGAAGGCCTGGTCAAATATCATTTACTCCAACTGACTTTCCACATTTCATGTTTTCGATGGCTTTTTTTCTACCTCAAGTATTGATATGTACTCCTGTTTGCATTCCTCATGTAAATTTTCTAGTATGGTTCTGTCACTGCTTGGTTCATTTAACAGTCTTTCCAAGTAATTAATCGAGACACCTAAGTTATCCTTATCTTCAGTTTTCATGTCACCTTTATCATCTCTGATGCCTTTTAAAATACTCTTTCCTCCATTTCTAAGCTACTTCAATAGCCTCTAGAACATTTTGTCACCTTCCTAATATTTTCCATAATCATACCAAAGTCTTCTCATGACTTGTTTAGCTCTCTTACATTTTTCTCTGTATTCTTTTAGGGCATCTGCCAACTTATTTGCAATGAACTTTTGGAATGCTTTCTTCTTTTCCAGGACTGCTTCTTTAACTTTGTATCCACTAAAGTTATTTTTCGATCCTTGCAGACAACTTCATCACATACCACCCTAGATACATCAATGTCTTCTTCAGTTTGCTACTGAGACTCCAAGGTTTGGTTCTTGTTTTCAATTTCTTTCATTTTTTTCTCTGATAATGTTTGTATAGTCGAGTCTACAATTTACCTGTAAAAGCTGCTCAATTTAATTCTTTATAAAACTTTCTTACATATTGTTGTTTTCAATGTGATATCCATTTTCATCCTCTGCTTAGTGTTAATTAATGGTCACTCCCAATTTCAAATTCTCTGTGCACTTTTGTAATCTTGAACCAGCATGATGATATCACTATCAACAATAACACAGTGAATGAGACTTTTCTTATTTCTTGTGCCTTCTCTCCATGTGAACATCTTTATTTCGAAACATGGTGTTAGTAATGATTACATGGTGTCAGTAAATATTACCTAAGTCCAGAGGTAATTCCGCTCTTCAAATTTCTTATTCGGTTTTGAAATAATGAGGGATTTATTATCCCCTTAACTTAACATTATCATTAGCTTCCTTTTCTCAAAATTTTCCCAAAATGTTCCTATATGCCTGGTGGGATTCATTTCCTACTCTGATGTTCAGATCTCTAACAAGGAACACTTTTTCATTTTCTTTATGTTGGCTGTCTGTTCAAAAATTTTTAAAAATTGACTCAAAAAATTCCTCCTTCTTTAGGACCTTTTCTGAGACTATAGGCACAAATAAGTTTCATCGTCCATTTCCACATTTTGAAGTTTGCCCACATAACTAAACTTGAAACTACCTTCCAATCAAGAAGTTTATCTTCATGCTTGGTGTTGAATGCTATTACTACTCCTTCATTTCATTGATCATTATTGCCTAAAAATAACATCCTATACTTATTATTTAGTAAGATCACCTGTTTTTGTCTTCTTTGTCTCGGTAATGCAATGTGTCGGTACTTTTCCAAATCTTCTGTAAGTTCAATTTCCTTCCTATTAATACTCCTTATATTGACAGTTCCTATCTTCAGTTCTTCTGACATTGGGTTTATTCTTCTTCTAGTTACTGAGCTGGAGCTTGTTCCAGTAGCTGACTTTTTACTGTTTGTCCTGTTTTCCTGATAAAAACAGCATGAGCCTTGTTTAACCTGACAACACCCCAGCTAGCATGAAATCTTATCATGTTGTACCATCACATGCATTTGCCATTAGAGTACAATTTGGTTGGCTAAGTCCCAAATTGCCAGCCCATCCTCATTCATTCAGTACCCAATAGATACCTACTAATGGAGAACACCACGTGAAGGTAAGGATTGGTCAGAAGCTCCAGTTGATTCTCTGAATTCCTGAAAGGTGATATGGAGGCCTCCTTCCAGTTATCTGGCTTTGACCCTTAAGACGACCCTCGTTTTTATTATCTGCTAGTTTTATGATCTGCATTTATTACAATACTGCAGTTTGCATGAAATAAATGCTACTCTGTTTTGTATTCTTAGGATCCTAAATTTCCTTATTTTAACATATGCTTCATGTTGCTTTCTTATTATTCTTATGTGGATGCCTCCAGGTTTCCACATAAGAATTTAGTCTAAGATCATCAAGGGAGACATTAAATGATAATGTCTACATATCTATTATCACATTTCTCCTTGAATACATTTACTGATGATGCCCTAACAACACTGAACAGTGGGCCATTCCATACTCACCATATGCCATAGGAATAAGAACCAGAAAACCTCATTATGCTTCCTAAGCATAATGAGTTTTTCTGGTTTTCTATCACCTTCTTGGAATAATCCTGTGTTCTTCTACCAAATGACAGGAACTGCAAAATCTCACTTGATCTAAAAAAATCCCCTTACCAACTTGTCCATTATATCTCCTTTCATCTGCTTGTTTTTCATTTTTATGTGATAAATGAAAAAGGTTTTATTTTTTATATCAAAATTGAAAGAAGGAGAATTTTACAATTTCAGTTGTAGGAAACTAAAAAATAAGGTGGAAATCCAGATGCATTGGTCAAAAAGATTGTAGAATAGTACTTTGTATTCTTCTCCTTTTCCCAATATGCTATCTACTGATAACAAGAGCAAATGACAATAACAGTTCCAGTCTGAAAGTTTATAGTAATGCAAAGAGAACAGTAATCATTTTTAGAAACAATATAAAAGTAAAGGAATTTGGAGAAGGAATGATGCAGGATATGTGGAGCTATAGACTGAGTATGCTGGAAAGAAGGATTTGTATAATGCTGATGGTCTGCACTTGAATGGTTTTGGTTTGCCATGTATCTAGAGCAATTAGGGTGGATGCAAATGAGTATATGGGAAGGCACCCATGAGAATGACCAACAAATGTAGAATCTAGTCTCAAGAAACTACATCAAATAAGGTAGTCAAATTCAAGAAGTAAAGGTGAATGGGCCTAAAGCAATGCCCATTATGTAGTTTCTAATATAGTTTCTATATTCTAATGCCAAAAATATCAGGAACAAGAGGGAAGAGTTTTTAGCATTGATTATTGCAACCTTACTAAAAATTATAGGCATTAGTGAGACTTGGCTAACAGCAGATGATGCAGTACAGGGATAGAATGTGAAGGGTTTAGTATTTTCAGGGAGGATAGTGATGATAGGATGGCAGAGGTACTGCTGATGATAGCAAAGGTGGGAGAGTGGCTGTTCTTTTGAAGCAGTCTGGTGCGAGACTGATGCCAATAAGACAAAATATACAGTTTCTGCTATAGGCCATGGGTTTTCAGGAATGAACAGGAAGATAAAAATTAGCAAAAGTACAATCAGTACAGGTTGAGTAATTATTATGGGAGACTTAAACTATGGAGATATACATTGGAAGGAAGAAAGATCACATAGCAGGCAGGAAATGGAATTTATACACCTACTGAAAGATATTTAGTTGAGGCAGCAAGCAATGGAGGGGACTCGGAATACAAGAATATTAGATCTGGTTACAGGATCAGAAGTTATACATAATAAAAGTGGTCATGTTGCCTCAGTTCAGGAGAGTGACTATAAGGTCTTGATTTGGCAAGTTGTAAACTACAAGGAATATTCTGTCAAGAAAGGGATGTGGAACTACAAGGCAGGTGATTATGACAAGCATGGGAGGAAGCTTGAAGCTGTGTCATAAAAACCTTCAAGAGAAGGATGTAGTAGTGAATAGGAGATAGTTGAGAGACATCTAGAGGAAGAAATACTAGATTGTATACCCAAGGTCAGAAGGGTTAATCAGGTAGGAGTTAGATGGATGAGTAGTATCATTAGGCATGAACTGTAAAAAAAAAAAAAAAAAAAAAAAAAGAAATTCTTGTGAAGGTATATAAGGAAAAAGATAACCAACAACTCATGAACAGTACAAAGGTCAGACAAGAAAGGTGATCATCATGATAAGGAAGGCAAAATCTGATGCAAGAAACTAGTCAAACAGGCCAAAGAAAATTCCAAAGAGTTCCTTTGCTCTGTGACAAGTAAGAGGAAAAATTACTTTGGAAGGATAGCCATAATGAGTGGTGATGGTGGTGAAGTGACAGAAGCCGACAAAACAGTTGAGGTACTTGAGTGACCACTTTGCAAGGGTAGATTATCAATGTGAGGTTACTACATTGAGTTACTGCTGATGAAGTAGACAAACGAATGGTGAATGTCACCCACTATTCGGCCAGACCACAGTGCCCTAAAGACTAAGATCCCAATATAGCTTCCTAGCAACTGTTGAACCACCTAAAAAAACCTCCAGAAACAAGACTTCAACAATGGCTTGCACTATACCCAGACAATAATACTGGTATTCCAACAGCCAAACATCTTCCACGTGGTGCCCACTTGAACTAGAATACTTGGAAAAGTCTCAACAGACTTCGAACGACATGACACCAGAAACAAAACCTCATCAAATGGGGCTACCTCATCGGACCAAATAATTGTGAGTGTAGGACAACCCAGTCCATGGAACACCTTTCTTGTCTCCTCCTTCAATATCTTGCATAAAAGAGGACCTTATATCCTACACAGAAATAGAAGTTGATTGTGCAAAATACTGGAGGAATATCTGACCACATTTATTGTATATAACTAATGTATAATTTCTTTTTTCTTCATATTTTACTTATTAGTCCCTGTGTAATTCACCTACCAAATTAAAACTGTTCTCATTTGTAATGTATCCTAATTTGTTACTTGGATATGAAATAAATAACTGCACTGAGAACAGAGATAGATGAATTAGAAGTTAAAATATTACAGAATGTCAATATAAATACAGCCACAGTGCAAGGGAAACTGGCAATGCCTCTGACTAGGCTCTTTAATTTAAGTCTCAACTCTGAAAGAGTTCCAAGGGAGTGAAAAGAGGGCAAAATAATTCTTTTGCATATGGAAGGCACTAAGACAGCAGTAGCAAATTATAGACCAATCAGTATCTCTGGAGTAGTGGTAAAAGTACTGATTGGTCTATAATTTAGAAAACACTGGAAAAGTTGATCAAAAAGATAATTCAAGAATGTGTACATAAGAATATGATATTCTGTAAGGAGGCAACATGGCTTTGTGAAGGCTTGGTCATGTCTTAGTAATTTACCAACTTTTTACAACAAAGCAACAACTGAGGTGGATAAAGAGAATGGCTTCACAACAGCATAACCACTGCAAAACATTTTATACTCCATATTTGTGCATTTCTGGTCGAATATCAACTACTATTGTTCATCATCAAATTCCTGCCACGTACCCTCAAGCAGGGGGGACAGGATATGACAGTACTACATAAAAAATTTACATCATTCTTCTTCTTCAACCTTCTGGTTCTGTCCACTGCCGGATGAAGGTCTCCCCCATGATTTTCCAAATCACTCAGTTTTCTGCTTCTCCCATCCATCTCACTCCTGCAATTTGTTCCAGTTCATCTCTCCACCTTCTTCGCGGTCTTCCTCTTTGTCTTGCTCCATCCATTGGTCTCTACTCTGTTGTTTTTCTAGTCCATCTCCTGTCACTGCATCTGGCAATATGCCCAGCCCATCTCCACTTAGCCTGTTTAATGTATTTTACAATATCCATGACACCTGTTTGAGATCTTATCCAGATATTTATCTTCTTACCTATTAATGTTATTTTTAGCATACTTCTTTCCATGCGACGTTGTGTTGTTCTCAGCTTTTTGTTTAAGGCTTCTGTTAAAGTCCATGTTTCTCCTCCATATGTTAGGACAGGAAGTATGCACTGGTCGAAAGCTTTCCTTTTTAGACTCATAGGGATGTCACTTCTGAATATGTCTCTCATTTTCCCATAAGCCATCCATCCAAGGTGAATTCTTCGTTCAATCTCTTTTCTTTGGCACTCCTCAAAGGATTCATGGTTTTCAACTTTGATAGTTCTATGGTTTATGTATTTATTCATCATTATTTTTGTTTTTTCTCTATTTATTTTTAATCCAATTTCTCTGGAGGCTTCATTTAGCTGATTTAACCTTTCTTCCAGATCTTCAAGATTATCTGCTATCAGGACAATATCATCTGCAAATTTCAGATGATGAAGCCTTTCTCCATTTATGTTTATTCCTTTTGTTTCCCAATCAAGGCTTCTAAAGACTTCCTCTAGTGCAGCTGTAAATAATTTGGAAGATATGGTGTCGCCTTGCCAGATGCCTTTTTCTATTGGGAACTTTTCACTGTTTTTATATAATTTAATTATAGAAGTTGCATTATTGTAAATATGTTTTAGTATTTCAATATATACTTTCTCAGTTCCCTGGGTTTCAAGTGCTTTTAGTGTTGCAGATATTTTAACTGAATCAAATGCTTTTTCATAGTCTATATAGGCCAGACATAAGGGTTTATTGTATTCAATTGATTATTCAATGAGCTGTCTTAATGTGTGAATATGGTCCAAAGTATTGTAATTCTTCCTAAATCCAGCTTGTTCACAGGATTGCATTCCCTCTAGTTTAGATTTTATTCTATTATTTATAATTTTTGTGAAAACTTTATATATGGTGGGGAGTAGGCTTATAGGTCTGTAGTTTTTAATTTCTTCCTTATTGCTCTTTTTAAAAATTAATATTAGAAGTGAATTGTTCCAATTTTTTGGAATTTTTCTCTGTTTTAGGCATTTATTGAAGAGTTTACTCAACTGTTTGATGACAGGGCTTCCTCCCAGTTTTAAGAAGTCTACCATAATTCCATCTTCTCCTGGGGCATTTCCATTCTTCATTTCCTGCAGTACCATTTCCACTTCACCTTGTAAGATCTCAGGGGCATCATGTTCTTCCTCACTTGAGTAATCCATAGATGATTCTTGGATGTCATGGTCTTTGTCTTCATAGAGTCAGTATAAAATTCCTGAATTCTTTTGATTATTGCATCTCTATTTTTTTATAAGTTGACCATTTTTTCCTCTTACAGCAGCTATTTCCTTTGTTCCAACTGATAATGTTCGTTTCAGGACCTTCATATTACTATTGTTTCTTTAATTTTCCTACTATTATACGATCTAAGTTCATGTTTCATCCTTTTACGAATAGTTTTACAAATTTCCACATATTCTATTTTATTGGTGTCATTCAAATCGCTTTTCATATCTCTTCTTTTCTTCATCAGATCTAAGGTTTCCTGTCTTAGTTTTTCCTCTCCTTGGTGACTTTTTACAACTCCTATTTCTAGTGCACAATTCAAGATAGATTTTGTTAATATTTCATTAATGTTAATAATAATATTAGTATCATCGATGGTGGTAGCTGTGTTTTTAACTTTTTTAGTTCATTTTTGAGTGATTCTCTATAACAGCTTTTATTGTGGTGGAGGTTTTGTAGATTCACTAAATTGGACTTTTTTCTTATGAGCTTATTACGTTCCCATTTTTTGTTGATCCATACTTTTGCCCTTACTAGTCTGTGGTCACTTCCTGTGTTAAATCTATTAAGCACTTTGGTATTATTTATTATATATCTTCTGTTGGAGAGGATGAAGTCTATTTCATTGTAAGTTTGTCCATTTGGGCTTCTCCAAGTCCATTTTCAGCTGATTTTCTTCTTGAAAAAGCTGTTCATAATGAAGAGGTTATTTTCTTCGGCAAATTCAACAAATCTTTCTCCTCTTTCTTTCCTCTGTCCAAATTAAAATTTACCGATGGAGTTCAGATGGTCATCTCTGCTTCCAATTTTGGCATTAAAATCACCCATTATAATTATGTAGAATTCTTTAGAATTATTGAATGTGGATTCTAATGTTTCATAGAAATCTTCTATGAAACATTAGAATTACATCACTACTAACTCCCTATCTACAATTTTCCTCCAAATCAGTCTGTTACTTGTTCAAGACTAACATTATCAGATCTTATATTTCTATCGTCTAAGGCACTTTGTATCATATCAATCCATCTATATCTTGGTCTTCCTCTAAGTAGTTTTCTTGCCAACCTGGCAGAGAACACTTGTTTTGCTAATCTTTCATCGCCCATTCTGTTTAAGTGACCATACCACCTGAGATTAGCTCTGCTAACGCATTCCTGGATGTCAAGTTCTTTCCTAATATCCTTGTTTTTAATATGATATTGCCATTGATGCTATCTGTTCATGCCTCTAATCTTTCTCAGGACTCTCATATCTGTGGTCTCTAGTCTTTGGTCAAGTGTTTTACTTCTGAACCAACTCTCAGATCCATAAGTTAAAACTGGTTTGAACACTGTCTTGTATACAGCTAATTTAGTGTTCTGGCTAAATTCTCTCTTATTCTATATGAATTTATTCAATTGACTTCCTACCATACCAGCTTTGTTGATTTTGTTGTCTATTTCCATATTTAATTTACCATCTTCACTAAAAATTGTGCCTAAGTAGCTGAAATGTTTTACTTGTTCCACAGGTAATCCATTCACAATGCAGTTGACATTTTCAATGATTCTGCCTATTTTCATCGTCTTTGTCTTTTTATTGCCGACCTTCATACCATATCTATTACAATAGTTATTCAATTTAGTCAGGTAATCTTGCAGACTTGTAGCAGATTTATTTAGAAGTATAACATCGTCTGCATAAAGCAAAGAGCTGACATCAACATCTCCAATTTTGATATCATGTTTAATACCACTTTCCTTCATAATGTGATCCATATATATAATGAATAACAGAGGGATAATGTACATCCTTGTCTCACACCAGATTTAACAGTAAACCATTTTCCTGTACTTCCTTCAATCCTAACTGCTGATTTACAACTCAAATAAAGACTAAGTATTGCTTGATATAAAGACCCATTGATACCATATAACTGTAGAGTATTGAATAGCTTCTCTCTTGGAACCTTGTCATATGCCTTTTCCAGATCGACAAAACTTAAATACAGATCTTTGTTATATTCCCATGCTTTCTCAACTATTTGTTGTAAAGTGAAGATCTGATCCTGACCTCTATTTGGCCTGAATCCAGCTTTATCTTCGCCAAGCTTTTCTTCCACAATTCTTCTCAACCGTTTCTCAAATATAATAGCATAAATCTTACCACAAAGGGAAAGGGAAATACCTCTGTAATTCTCACATTCAGTTTTATTTCCCTTTTTATATATGGGTACTATGAGAGCTCTACTCCAATCATTGGAAATTCGTCCATCTGTCCACGCCTTCCGAAATATGCAGTATAGCCACTGTAAGACTTTTATACCACCATACTTAAGAATTTCTGGTCGAATATCATCTACTCTTGCTGCCTTTCCACATTTCAAGCCTTTCTCCAAATTTTCCCAAAATATTTTATATGTCTCATAATCACTTCCTACTCTGCTATTTAGATCTACTATTGTTGCCTTTCCAAATTCCAAGCTTTTAGTATTTTTTTTTCAACCTCGACTATTGATATGTACTCCTGTTGTATTTCTTTTGAATATTTTCTATTCATGTTTTGTCAATGCTTGTTTTAGTTAACAGTTTTCAAAAGCCATTTCTTCAGATATCTAAAATATCCTCAGTTATAATATCTTCAGTTTTAAGGTCACCTTTATCACCTTTGATTTCTTTTACAGTACTCTGTCCTCCATTTCTAAACCTTTTTGACAGCTTCCAGATCATTTTTCCACCTTCCTTATGGTTATCTTCTATATTCTTGCTGAAGTCATCCCATGACTTTTGTTTAGCTACTTGTACATGTAACTTAGCAGTTTTATATTTTTCTCTATATTCTTTTAGGGCATCTGCTGACTTATTTGCTAGGAGCTTTTGGTAAACTTTCTTCTTTTCTTGGAGTGCCTCTTTCACTTTTTGAGTCTATCATTGAGTTCTGATTTTTCTATACTTGCAGACAACTTCACCATGTCTCCCTAGCTGTATCAATCAATGTTTTCTTCAGAGTTTGTCACTGAGACCTCAAAGTTTGGTTCTTGTTTTCAAATTGTTTCATTTTTGTTCCTTGAATAATGTTTGTGTAGTTGAGTGTACAGTTTTCCTGCAAAAGCTGCTCAACTTTAATTCTTTTTAAAACTTTCACATTGCTCTTTTCAATGTGTTAAGTTGGATAAATCAAACTTAATTAAGTACGATAAAAACAAATCATTTTCCCTCTGCTGATTATTTTTTTTTTAAGTATGCACATCATAAATCCAAATATGCATATCTACAGTTCACAGGATCACATTATTTTCTCCACCCAGTAACTTATAGGACTCGCACATATATAATATCAGAAATTTAATTATTAATAATTCATCTGCCAGTATATTTGCCAGATGTGTATAAAAAGTATTCTATAAACACCACTTCTTTCACTCCCTTATATCTGATATTATCACATGCCTCATTAATGATGGTGTAAAAATAGTCAATTTAAAATCATGAATATTTTTTACAACTTGTTTATGTTAGTATATTATTAGTTCTGGTTTTGTAACATGTATATCGGTACTTGTGATGTGCCTGTTATTGATATTATTATTGTCAAAAGGAAATGTAGAGCATTTGAGAAATTTATGTACTTACTAGATTTTGCTAGTTATGTTATTTTCAATCCTTTTATTGTAGTTTAAAATTATTAAGTGTTGAGTTTTATAAGGACATTCTCGTTATGCTAACAGAGACGAGTCAGCCATTATACCTAACTTCTTGCTTGCCCCTTTCATGGAGTGTGCATGCTCTCCTAGGAGTTTGATGCCTGATTGACAGCTGACAGAGAGTGTGTTCGGTATCGAGGTAATGAAGTAAAACAGAAGAGAGAAATAATGGAAGATTAAGAACGCAGACCAGAGAAATTTTGTTAGAAAGTTTTTACATGAATATTAATAGAAGATTCTGAAAAGGAATGTTAGAACTGTGAGTCTTTAAACTGGAGGAGTTGAGACTGTCAACAAGTATTTGGTAAATAAAAGAAGATATTGCAATCGACGTTCTAAAGGAATGTTCAAGGAAATGCTGAATGGAAAGTTTCATCTGTCTTAAGGATGCTGGATCTATTTGTTATTTCTACTGGAAAAGGTGACGGAATTAGCTCAACTTAAATGTGTTGTTTTTGAAGTGGTAGAAGAAACCTCTTTCTCTGGTACAAAAATTAGTAAATTGTGCATCAAATAGAACTGCAAGAGGTAAGAAGTATTTATACTTCAGTGAGGGATAATATTGTATACTACATAAGGGTGATAAGAAAGGATCCCATGGAAAAGAAGAAGGATATGTTAATATTTTTTTGGAAAAAGGCCTAAACAAAGAAACTGACTATGAACATTTTTGTTATTGTGAAAGAAGCTGTTTAGTCTGGTAGACGTTATTTAAGTATATGTTAAACAATCCAGTAATAGAATGAGTCAGAGAACGGGTAATTTTAATCTAAAGTGTAGATTTTTAATTAGAAGGCCTTGAATCCAGTATTTTGTAGTTATGTAATTTTATTTAAAGTGTATATATTGTTTTAATTTTATTAAATGTGCATATTTTTTGTATTTGGTCTTGAGTCAACAATTTTCCAAATTCTAAAAGAAACAGTTAAAAGTCATTGCACAAAGGTCTTTGTCTCAGTAATGCCAATTATGTTCATGTGGTGCTTTTCCAGTTCTTCAGCAGTTTGATTTTCTTGCTGTTAATACTTCTTATGTCACGATGGTTCATACCTTCAGTTCTTCTGACATTGGATTAGTTCTTCTTCTAGATGTTGAGTTGGAGATTGGTCCAGTAACTTTTCACTATTCACCCAAGTTCCCTGACAAAAAAAAAAAAAAAAAGCAGGAAACTTGTTTAACGGTGATACACACCAACCAGCATAAAATCTTGGCATGTGTCATCATGCACATTCTTGTTCAAGGCAAAGAAAGTACAATTTGACCAGCTAAGTCCCAAATCGTCAGCTCATCCTCGTTCATTCAGTACCATTGGATACTTAGAAGCTCTAGTTGGCTCCCAACATTCCTTAAAGGTGGTATGGAGGCCTTGTCCAGTTGTATGGCTTTGACCATTAAGTCCAAAGCATTTTTTAGTGCAATTATTCAACCAAGTCTTAAATTCAGGAGAAATTCCTAGAAACTGTTAATTGGCAAGAATAATTCTCATACATAAAAAAGGCTGTAAGGAATGTGCAAATTATAGACTAATCACCTTATTAAGTTACAGATATCAATTATTTATAAGAATTACACAAAGAAGAATTAAACAACTCATGAGCGACATTTAAGAGAAGAGCAAATAGGATTTAGGAGAGAGAGATCTACCACTCATGCAATCTATACAACTGGTGCAATATATCAATTATCTGAACTAATGAAGAAAATCAGAAATCTTTAATGCAGTTTATAATAAGCAGAAATAAACTCAACATTATTATCATTATTATTATTGTAGTGTTACCTCCATGGAGTCCTAAGACTCATTGTAGAAGACCCAAACTACCAACAATATCTATCATACCTCTCCTTGAAACCATTAACAGGCAAAGTACTTACAACTGACTCAGGCAACCTATTCCATTCATTCACCACTCTCCAAGAGAAAAACATTTAAGTAAACATTTAACTTAATATAACTTAAATGCTTTTATCATATCATCTACAAACCTTCAATTGATTCTCATAGGGAGTATTCCACAGACCCACTCATCATCTTACCTCTGGATCTTCTCGCACCACTTCTTCATTCCCAAGAAATCCAGGTGACCAGACCACAGCACAGTAATCCAAATGTGGTCTATTAAGGCTTTATAAAGAGGAAGGATAGCTCTTTTATCTCTGAGTATTACTATGTTCTTTAATAACCAAATAATCCAGTGAGCTACCCTGGCTATTTTAGCAAATGACCTCTAAACTTCAACTCTATATGTACTACTATCCTTAAATCCCTGGCTCAAATTTCCTGGAGTACAATTCCCTCAATGTGGTACAAAGCTTGTAATCTTTATATCCCAAAATGCATAACTTTATACTTTTCCATATTAAATTAACATCCATTATATTTTGCCCATAATTGCTAACTTATTCAAATCATCCTGCAAGCTCTCTATCACCTTCTTAACAATTACCCTACCCAACTTTGCATCATCAGCAAACTGAATATCTCCCTTCAAATTACTGCTTGTATCATTTATATGCAAATTAAACAGCAGTGGTTCAAGCACAGAGTCCTGTGGAACATTACTAGTCCCCTACCTTCTCCTGTATTCTGCTCTCCTCCATATACTAGTTTTTGGGATCTGTCCATGAACAGTCATTTGATCAATATCATAAATTTCATACAACTTTCTTGCGGTTTGCATAACAGAGTTCCATGTGGTATCCTCTCAAACACCTTTTCAAAATTCAGTAATATCATCATGTAGCCATTTCCTTTATCCAACTCAGTTGTCATTCTATTATAAAAAATTAATAGATTACTAAGGGCATTCCCAATCCTTCACAAAGCCATGCTGCCCTTCACAGGGTATTATATTCTAATCCACCTAATCCTGAATTTTCTTTTTGACCAACTTTTCCAGTACTTTTTACCACCACTCCTGAGATACTGATTAGTCTATAATTTGTTTCCATATACTTATATTCTCCTTGATGCAAAGGAATTATTTTGCCCTCCTTTAATCTCCCTACCAGCCAAGGTGGATGAAACAGTGAGACCAAATTGAACTTCTTATCCATGTTATTCAAAGGGTGTTACAGCATCATATCCAGATTTAGCTGGATGTCTATAGATATCATGGCCGGTTGGGAGGTTAACTCTCTTGGGACTTTGTCAGAGCTGAGATTTAAATTATACCTCATAGTCAAAGAACATCACCAATTTCCCTGCACATTTCTCTTAAAATGTGAACATATATCTGATCCAATCCCACAGCTGTATTTATATTCAGAGTCTGCAATATCCTAAGAACTTCCAATTCATCAACCTCTGCTACCACATCAGTCTATGTCATAACAATATCTTGACATGAATGATATACTTTTGCAAAATGATCCCTCAGCAGTTTCGTCTGTTTCTGTTACCTCTCTACCATCTCCACTCATTAAAGTTATCCTTCCATAATCATTCTTCTTCTTACTTGACACACAATGAAAAAACTTTTGATTTCCTTTCACCTGTTTAGCTAATTTCTTCTCATATGATTTTGCCTTCTTTACCACGTGGTCACCTTTCTTATTTGATTCTTGTACTGTTCATGAGTTAGCTGATCGCCTTTCCCCTTATATACCTTCCACAACATTTTCTTTCTTTGCAGCTCATGCTTAATGATACTACTCATCCATCCAACTCCTACACAATTTATCCTCTTGACCCTGGATATGACATTGCTTCCGCCAGATATCTCTTGACTACCTCTCCCCCCTGCACTGTAAACATCCTTCCCTTGCAGGCTTTTATGGTACTACTTCAAGCTGCCTTCTAAGTATATCATAATCTCCTGCCTTATGGTTCCATATATACCCTTTCTTAACTGGAATTTCCATGTTTTGCTACCTCTAAGTCAAGGACACATGAAACCTTTCACCAAGTGGAGGCAATGTAGCCACCTTGGTTATGGACAGGTCTTCTGACTCTATAACAAGATCCAACACTCTCACATACCCCTGTCCATCACATTTTACTTCAAGTAATTATCTCTCAGTAAGTGTATAAATTCCATTTCTTTCGGCCATGTGAACCCCCCCCCCTTTCCAATCTATTCTCCAAAGTTGAAGTTCCCCACTTGTAATAATTACTCGACTTGCCTCATTGTACTAATCTGCTCATGCAGATTTTCCACATCATCCCTGGTACTCCCTCAGCTTATAGCAGAACCAATTTTATATTTTGTCCTACTGGCCTCGATCTCACACCAAAATGACTCAAAAGAACTGATATATGTCCAAATGACTCCTGATCTTGTTGGCTGCAATTCATCTGCTCATCAGCAGTACCCCATCCCCTGTCCTGTCTACTCTATCCTCCTTAAATGCTAAATCCATCACATTTTATTCCTGTAACTATGTCATCTGCTGTTAGCCAAGTCTCACCAATGTGCCTATAACTTTTGGTGAGGTTGCACTAACCAATACCAAAAATTCTTCCCTCTTATTCCTAATGCTTCTGGCATTAGAATATAGAAACTGTAGCATCGTTTTAAGAACACATCCACATTTACTTCCTGAACTATCTACCTTATTTGATATAGTTGAGAGACTGGATTCCACATACATTGTTCATTCTCACACTCATTCACTTCATGGGTACCTTCAGACACACTTGTCTCCATCGCCTTAATTTCTCTTTGCTTTCCTGAATTTGCACTTTCACACTCTCAATGAACAAAGCTCTCTCTCTAGATACCTAACTCCGAATCCATTTAAGTGCAGTCCATCAGCATTGTATAAATCTTTCCATCCATCAAACTCAGGCTATAGGTCCACAAACTCTATATCATTTCTTCTGCACAACCTGATATTGATTCATTAACTATCATCGTTCTTCTTCTCAGTTCACCTCTGCTGCCACACTGATAAAGGCGAACTGAGAAGAACAATGATAGTAGACTCACAAACTTTATCCTCTCACTCTTTCACATCCTCCTTCATACAATACTTCTCACCTCTCAGGTCATTGGATTCACTCAATATAATCAATTCTTAAATCTTCCCTTTTGGCATTCTCACTGCATTATTAATATTCATACTAGGGAAACAAGATTTTGTAGCACTTTCATGAAGAACTCTCCTTATCATAGACTCGCCGTAAATAATTAGTTGCTTATGTTCATTCTCTTGATTATTCTTCTAATTTTCTTTTTAGATTCAGATGTCTGGTTTTTTCTGTTTTAAGTTCGACTGATCTCTTGCTGTTTCTACAGCCTTTCACAATGTGCAGAAATAAATTGTTTGAAATTTTAAAACCAGAAATAAAACAGGAAAAAATAAAATCATCTTCCAGTACTATAAAAAAAACTACAATAACATTTAAAGCAGATGAAACTTATGATATACTAATAATTGGTTTCTTCTATCATCACATTTGTTTAATCTTTGCCTGCTGGAAATGGTAAAAGAGTATCCTGGAAAACATGGGAATAACAGTGAATAGACCATATTTACATCAGATAAAACATACAGATGATATGGAATTATTTACAGATAACAGAGAAACAAAGTATATGACTGAAAACGTACATAAAAACAGCAGGGACTATGCATTGCAGATAAATTTTTAGTAAAAGACAAACAATGGCAATAGGTAGAAATGGAGAAGAGCTTAGGTGGAAGGAAATAAACTGGAACAAATTTAAAAAAAAATTAATTATTTAGTCATGTTAATGACAAACAGGTTAAATTATGAAGAAATTATCAGACAGAACAAATTGAGGGTGGTCTACTATGAGTAAAACTTACAAATATAAACTACTACCCAAAGTTCTTTATGGTGCAGAGACTTAAGGATGAACAGAGATTGGTAAGATTTGAAAACAGGTGTTTGAGAAAAATGGATAGCACAGTATGGACTAAAATAAAAACTAATCAGAAGATCAGAGGAGAATTATACAACTGTATTTCAATAATAACAAATATCAAAGAAAAACAGTTACAGTGGTATGGACATGTGTATAGAATGCCTACTACAAGATTTCATAAAAAAGTTGGAAGGAAAAATGCCACTGTGAAGATCAAGAAGTGGATAGAAAACATCAAGAATATAAATAGTCTGACCTCTTACAGAAATTTAAACGACTTGGTTGCAGACTTGACTGGACTAGAAAGCTCTTATTTGTGGTAACTTGACTTAGGCAGATGGGGAGGATGACAATGAATGCATTTGAACTATAGGGTTGCCCATAAGTCATGAAACACTCCATAGAAATGACCTATCTTTGTGAAACCCGAAACTGGAAGGCATGTGTGATGTGGTTTTTCATAACTAATAAAAAAAAAAAAAAAAATTGGTAATGTTAAAAAAATTATGCAGTTGCTTCGCAAAGACATCCTCTTTCTACAATGTTCTGTGACTTATGGACCACCCTGTATTTGCATCTCTTATAAATGGAAAAGAAACAAATCCACAGGAAAATATTAAAAGAATTTTATCTACATATCACTAATATTTTCGGGGGAGAGGGGGGAATCCCAACAATAGAAAGTAAGAAACACACCACAATAAACACCGAGTAGGTCATATGGGTGAAATAATTCGAGTGACAATTCTAGCTCGTCTCCTCGTGAGGCACCCTGGGTTATGCTAAAGAGCTAGAGCGACTGGCAGCCAGACCATTGTGCAATCTCCTGACCATACCTACACATGGAAACTGAAAACTTTCACAACGGTTCTTCTTCAAACCAGCTGATAAGGAATATTGGACATAATATCCGTATCTTCCAGTTAAATGTTGAGGGTATTAGCGCATCAAAATGTCAATCATCATCATCAAATTCCTGCCATGTACCCTCAAGGGGTGTACAGGATATGATAGTACTACATGAAAAAAATTACATCATTACTAACTTCCTATCTACAATTTTCTTCCAAATCAGTCTGTTACTTGTCAAGACTCCAACCTTATCAGATCTTATATTTCTATCGTCTAAGGCACTTTGAACTGTATCAATCCACCTATATCTTGGTCTTCTTCTGGGTCATTTTGTTGCTAACCTGGCAGAGAACACTTGTTTTGCTAATCTTTCTTCACCCATTCTGTTTAAGTGACCATACCACCTGAGATTAGCTCTGCTAACGCATTCCTGGATGTTGACAATGTCAAATTCTTTCCTAATATCCTCGTTTTTAATATGATATTGCCATTGATGCCATCTGTTCATGCCAATAATCTTTCTCAGGACTCTCATAACTGCGGTCTCTAGTCTTTGGTCAAGTGTTTTACTTCTGACCCAGCTCTCAGATCAATAAGTTAAAACTGGTCTGAACACTGTCTTGTATACAGCTAATTTAGTGTTGTGGCTAATTTCTCTCTTATTCCATATGAATTTATTCAATTGACTTCCTACCATACCAGCTTTGCTGATTCTGTTGTCTTTTTTTATATTTAATTTACCAACTTCACTAAAAATCTTGCCTAAGTAGCTGAAATGTTTCACTTGTTCCACAGGTTCTCCATTCACAACACAGTTGACATTTTCAATGATTCTGTCTATTTTCATCGTCTTTGTCTTTTTATTGCTGACCTTCATACCATATCTATTACAACAGTTATTCAATTTAGTCAGAGAATCTTGCAGACTTGTAACAGATTTATTTAGAAGTATAACATTATCTGCATAAAGTAAAGAGCTGACATTAACATCTCCAGTTTTGATATCATGTTTAATACCACTTTCCTTCATAATGTGATCCATATATATAATGAATAACAGAGGGGATAATGTACATCCTTGTCTCACACCAGATTTAACATTAAACCATCTTCCTGTACTTCCTTCAATTCTAACTGCTGACTTACAACTCAAATAAAGACTAAGTATTGCTTGATATAATGCCCCAATGACACCATATAACTGTAGCGTATTGAACAGCTTCTCTCTTGGCACCTTGTCATATGCCTTTTCCAAATCGACAAAACTTAAATACGGATCTCTGTTATATTCCCATGCTTTCTCGACTATTTGTCGTAAAGTGAAGATCTGATCCTGACAGCCTCTATTTGGCCTGAATCCAGCTTGTTCTTCACCAAGCTTTTCTTCCACAATTTTCTTAACCTTTTCTCAAGTATACTTGCATAGATAAAAAGACCAAAATAAAAAATGATGGTACAACATGACAAAATTTCATGCCGGCTGGGGCGTCGCCCGGTTAAACAAGGCCCCCGTTGTTTTCGCCAGGGAACCAGGGCGAACAGCGAAAAGTCAGCTACTGGAACAAATCTGAAAACAAACCCCAACTCAACATCACCAGAGTTAAAGATCGGTACTATCAACGTAAGAAGCCTGAATGGCAAAGAAATGGAGCTAGCTGAGGAATTAGATAAGTACCAGATCGACATAATAGGGGTGACTGAAACAAAAAAGACCAAAACTGGTGAGATCTTTCTGAGCAATAAATACAAAATGTTATATTCAGGCAATGACAATCAAGGAAAAGAAGGAGTAGCCATAGTATTCAACACAAAATACGAGGCTAATCTTCTTGAATGGCAGGCAGTCTCAAGTAGAGTAATGTGGGCAAATATGAGAATGGGGAACTGGACAATGAGACTTATTTGTGCCTATGGTCCCACAGAAGGTTCTACTAAGGTAGAAGTGGAGGAATTTTTTGAGGCTTTAGAAAAAGCAACTGACACAATGAAAAAGGAAAAGTTGGTCCTTGTTGGGGATCTAAATAGTAGAGTAGGAAATGATTGTGAGACATACAAAAATATTTTGGGAAAATTTGGAGAAAAGAGCAAAGCTAATAATAATGGCAAATATCTGTTGGATTTCTGCTCAGGACATGGACTGGTTATTACTAACACCATGTTCCAACATAAAAATGTGCACAAATTCACATGGAGAGAAGAGGCTAGGAATAAGAAAAGTCTCATTGACTATGTTATTGTTGATAGTGATGTTTTCTCCCTGGTGCAGGACACCAGAGTGTACAGAGGATTTGAAATTGGAAGTGATCACTATTTAGTCTTGAGCAGGATAAAATTGAATTTCATATTGAAAAGAATAACATGTAAGAAAGTTTTAAATCGAATAAAAGTTGAGCAGCTCTCAGATGTGAACTGTAGACTAAAATACAGAAATATTATTGAAAAGAAAATGAAAGAGTTTGAGAACAGGAATCAAACCTTGGGGATTCAGTGGCAAACTCTGAAGGAAACATTGATTGATTCTGCCAGAGAGGCATGTGGTGAGGTTGTGTGCAAGGATAAAAAAATCAGAACTCCCTGGTGGACACAGGAAGTTAAAGAGGCAGTGAAGGAAAAGAAGAAAGCATATCAAAAGTTCCTGGCAAATAAGTCAGCTTTTACTCTTACAGAATACAGAGACAAATGTAAGAGAGCTAAACAGTGTGTAAAACTAGCTAAACAAAAGTCATGGGAGGACTTTGGCAAGAATATAGAAAATAAATATCAAGAAGGTGGCAAAATATTCTGGAGGTTGTTGAAGAAGCTTAGGAATGGAGGAAAGAGTGCTGTAAAAGGAATTAGAGATGATAAAGGTGAAATGAAAACAGGAGAAAAAGATATCCTTGAAGTATGGAGTAATTACTTTGAAAAACTGCTAAATGAAACAAGCAGTGATGACAGCACAGTGATAAAAAACACTGACCAGGCATGCAGTCAGGAATACATATCCATACTTGAAGTAGAAAAAGCCATCAAAGGTTTGAAATGTGGAAAGGCAGCAGGAGTAGATGATATTCGACCAGAAATGCTGAAGTATGGTGGTATAACAGTCTTACAGTGGCTGCACTGCATAGTTCAGAAAGCCTGGACAGAGGGACGAATTCCCGATGATTGGAGTAGAGCTCTCATAGTACCCATATATAAAAAGGGAAATAAAACTGAATGTGAGAATTACAGAGGTATTTCCCTACTGAGTGTTCCTGGCAAGATCTATGCAAGTATACTTGAGAAACGGTTGAGAGGAATTGTGGAAGAAAAGCTTGGTGAAGAACAAGCTGGATTCAGGCCAAATAGAGGCTGTCAGGATCAGATCTTCACTTTACGACAAATAGTCGAGAAAGCATGGGAATATAACAAAGATCTGTATTTAAGTTTTGTCGATTTGGAAAAGGCATATGACAAGGTGCCAAGAGAGAAGCTATTCAATACACTGCAGTTATATGGTGTCAATGGGGCATTATATCAAGCAATACTTAGTCTTTATTTGAGTTGTGAGTCAGCAGTTAGAATTGAAGGAAGTACAGGAAGATGGTTTAATGTTAAATCTGGTGTGAGACAAGGATGTACGTTATCCCCTCTGTTATTCATTATATATATGGATCACATTATGAAGGAATGTGGCATTAAACCTGATATTAAAATTGGAGATGTTAATGTCAGCTCTTTGCTTTATGCGGATGATGTTATACTTCTAAATAAATCCGCTACAAGTCTGCAAGATTCTCTGACTAAATTGAATAGCTGTTGTAATAGATATGGTATGAAGGTCAGCAATAAAAAGACAAAGACAATGAAAATAGGCAGAATCATTGAAAATGTCAACTGTGTTGTGAATGGAGAACCGGTGGAACAAGTAAAACATTTCAGCTACTTAGGCACAATTTTTACTGAAGATGGTAAACTAAATATAGAAATAGACAACAGAATCAGCAAAGCTGGTATGGTGGGAAGTCAATTGAATAAATTCATATGGAATAAGAAAGAAATTAGTCAGAACACTAAATTAGCTGTATACAAGACTGTGTTCAAACCAATTTTAACTTATGGATCTGAAAGCTGGGTCAGAAGTAAAACACTTGACCAAAGACTAGAGACCGCAGATATGAGAGTCCTGAGAAAGATTAGAGGCGTGAACAGATGGCATCAATGGCAATATCATATTAAAAATGAGGATATTAGGAAAGAACTTGACATTGTCAGCATCCAGGAATGCGTTAGCAGAGCTAATCTCAGATGGTATGGTCACTTAAATAGAATGGGAGAGGAAAGATTAGCAAAACAAGTGTTCTCTGCCAGGTTGGCAGGAAAACGACCCAGAGGAAGACCAAGATATAGGTGGATTGATACGGTACAAAGTGCCTTAGACGATAGAAATATAAGATCTGATAATGTTGGAGTCTTGACAAGTAACAGACTGATTTGGAGGAAAATTGTGGATAGGAAGTTAGTAATGATGTAATTTTTTCATGTAGTACTGTCATATCCTGTACACCCCTTGAGGGTACATGGCAGGAATTTGATGATGATGATGATGATGATGACTTGCATAGATCTTGCCAGGAACACTCAGTAGGGAAATACCTCTGTAATTCTCACATACGGTTTTATTTCCCTTTTTACATATGGGTACTATGAGAGCTCTACTCAAATCATCGGGAATTCATCCCTCTGTCCAGGCCTTTTGAACTATGCAGTGCAGCCACTGTAAGAATTTTATAACACAATACTTTAGCATTTCTGGTCGAATATCATCTACTCCTGCTGCCTTTCCACATTTCAAGCCTTTGATGGCTTTTTCTACTTCAGGAATGGATATGTATTCCTGACTGCATGCCTGGTCAGTGTTTTTTTACCACTGTGCTGTCATCACTGCTTGTTCATTTAGCAGTTTTTCAAAGTAATTACTCCATACTTCAAGGATATTTTTTTTTCCCGTTTTCATGTCACCTTTATCATCTCTAACTCCTTTTACAGCACTTTTTCCTCCGTTCCTAAGCTTCTTCAACAACCTCCAGAATATTTTGCCACCTTCTTGATATTTATTTTCTATATTCTTGCCAAAGTCCTCCCATGACTTTTGTTTAGCTAGTTTTACACAGTGTTTAGCTTTCTTACATTTGTCTCTGTATTCTCTAAGAGCACAAGCTGACTTATTTGAGAGGAACTTTTGATATGCTTTCTTCTTTTCCTTCACTGCCTCTTTAACTTCCTGTGTCCACCAGGGAGTTCCGATTTTTTTATCCTTGCAGACAACCTCACCACATGCCTCTCTGGCAGAATCAATCAATATTTTCTTCAGAGTTTGCCACTGAATCTCTAAGGTTTCATTTCTGTTCTCAAACTCTTTCATTTTTTCTTCAATAATCTTTGTGTATTTTAGTCTACAGTTCACATCTGAGAGCTGCTCAACTTTTATTCGCTTTAAAACTTTCTTACATGTTATTCTTTTCAATATGAAATTCAATTTTATCCTGCTCAAGACTAAATAGCGATCTCTTCCTATTTCAAATCCTCTGTACACTCTGGTGTCCTGCACCAGGGAGAAAACATCACTATCAACAATAACATAGTCAATGAGACTTTTCTTATTCCTTGCCTCTTCACTGCATGTGAATATGTGCACATTTTTATGTTGGAACATGGTGTTAGTAATAATCAGTCCATGTCCTGAGCAGAAATCCAACAGATATTTGCCATGTCAAAATGTCAATGTCTTTCTAAACTTCTATGAGAAAAAAAAGTCGATATACTTCTCATTCAAGAATCACATATCGAAACTGAAGATCAAGTTAAATCTAGAGCAATAATCTCTGGCTACGACATTCTTGGGATTACTTACAGTCGTAGTTACAGCAACATAACATATGTCTGAAATGGTATTGAGAGTGCCGTGCTGATATTTTCTTCGACTGATGACGAAATCCATAAGATCACTGTTAAAATCGTGGACATTATGATTGCGAATGTATATAAACCACCTGCAACTGTTTGGCCAAATGATGTTCTACAGACATGCTCCCATCCAACGGTATACTCTGGAGACTTCAACAGTCATCATACTTCTTGGAAAAACGATCAGAATGATCAAAACAGGGAAATATTAGCTGAATGGGCAGATCAACATCGTCTTCACTTGGTTTTTGATGCCAAGGAAAAAGGCACCTTTAAATCAAGAGTCGGGAATAAGGAATATAACCCAGATTTGACATTCGTCTCCACTGATAGTGAAAATCAGCCTCTACAGACTTTCAGACATATTCTTGAGGTTTTTCCAAACAGCCAGCACCATCCCATCTTTATGGAATTAGGAGCCCAAATTCCAGTGATAACATCATTTCCTAGACCAAGATGGAATTTCCAAAAAGCCGACTGGGAAAACTTCACTGCGGATCTAGATGCATACCTTAGAAGAATTCCCCCAACTTACTAAAACTAAACACAGTTCACTGGAGTAGTTATAGCGGTGGCAAAAATACACATTCCTCGAGGCTACCGAAAAGAATACACATGCCTGGATGGACCAATGAAAGCGAATCCCTGTATTGGGAATTCCTTGAAAGTAAGGATCCTGAGATAGGAGAACTGCTCCATAGTCTCAATGCTGCTTGTAGAGAAAAGTGGATTCAAATAACTGAAAACATAGATTTCAAACACTCTAGTAGAAAAGCCTGGTTGCTACTTAAAAAGCTTGGTTCAAGCCCCTCTATACCAAAGAAATCTCCTCTTGTCGATCCGAATCAGATAGCTGCTCATATTGTTTTGCTTTCTGGAGCTCCAATAGATAAAAAACATACCAAAGAGTTAAAACGCAAACTAAAGGCTATGAAGTCTGTAACTCAAAAGAATCAACAATTCTCTTTGTCTTTTTCCCGTGAGGAAATATCCTCAGCACTTCAAAACATCAAAATGGGGAAGGCTCCTGGATTTGACAATGTTCATAATGAATTCCTGACGCACTGTGGACCTTACGCAAGATCGTGGCTGGCTAAGTTCTTTAACGATATATTTGAAAGTGGCTGCGTTCCTAAAGAATTTAAAAGGACAAAAAAAAATCATTGCTGTGTTAAATCCAGGTAAGCCAGCAGACAGAACTGAAAGCTATCGCCCCATAGCCCTTTTAAGTGCAACCTACAAATTGTTGGAGAGACTAATAATGAACAGGATCAGTGATAAAATTTTGGAACGTGTTCCAACAGAACAAGCAGGGTTCAGAAGAGATCACAGCTGCACAGATCAAGTTCTCAGCTTAACAACCTACATTGAAGCAGGATTTCAAAGCTGCCTGAAGACTACTGCAGTCTTTATTGACTTAACAGCGGCTTACAATACTGTTTGGAGGGAGGGACTCATATATAAATTTCTTAAGGTCATCCCATGTAAAACATTGGGTCATCTCCTAAACAACTTACTGTGTGATCGATATTTCACGGTAGTCACCGGAGGAAGCATTAGTAAACAGAGAGTGCTTAAGAATGAATTACCTCAGGGCTCAGTGCTCGCACCACTGCTTTTTAGCCTTTACATAGCAGATATTCCTGAAACAGATAGAAGTTTGCTTATGCAGATGATCTAGCTTTGGTGATCAGCGACAAATCTATCAAAAGAACTGAAGAAATATTGACAAATGATCTGTCAGCTTGATGGCAGTTCTATAAAAAATGAAGATTAACACCAAATTCTGGTAAAACCGAATGTTCTTGCTTTCACCTGAACAATAAATAGTCTTGTAAATCAAAAACCAGAGATATATGCTGATGGAACATTAATTTCATTTAATCCGACACCTAAATATCTGGGAATAACTCTGGATAGAACTCTGACATATAAGCAGCATATGATTAATATTGCTGCTAAAGTTTGCACCAGATATAACATAGTTCAGAGTTGGGGCTCAAGTGCCACAACTCTGCGGTGCACTGCAATGGGTCTAGTTTACAGTGCAGCAGAGTATGGTGCTCCTGTCTGGCTCAATAGTTACCATGTCAATAAACTAGATACTCAACTTAACTCTACTCTGCGTTTAATAACAGGTTGCATTAGGAGTACACCCTTACAATGGCTCCCCACTTTGAGCCATACTGCTCCTCCGGAACTGTGATGACAGGAAGCCTTGCTTTATGAATATAAAAGAATTTTAAATAACCAAAATCTCCTAATACATGAATTTATTCCAGATGCTTTTTCCAATAGACTAAAATCCAGAAGACCTGCCATAAAAACCGTCCATAAGCTTCTTACTTTCAAAGTGGAGTAAGATACCAAATCCCCACTGTCCCTGTGGAGCTAAGACCCTAACCATTTAGCATATAGAACAGGAATGCGAGCTGACAGCATATCCAGGTGACTTTAAGGACATCTTTGACCTATCCCCAGAGGCGATTAATTGGATCAAAAACCTAAATGTTAAAATATGACTAATCTTCTGTCTGATGCTTGTGATAAATTTCATATTTGTATTTGCCTGAATGTAGATGTTTTTTTTTTTTTTAATCATATATGTGTATCTTATCTATACTCATATGTATTGTATCTTATTGTCTTTTAACCATGTGTACAAGCCATACGATAAATAAATAAATAAATTCAAGTGACTTCTATAAGCTGAACAATCTTTCTAGAGCTAAAGTAGTTGGTTAAGCAACAGTCAATCAAAACATGCACAGATGAACAATAATACAAAATAGGCAACCACTACTACTGGCGATATTCATCAAAGATGCTCTTTCAGATCAGCTGAAATGAGACTCCAAAAACACAAAGATTAAATTAATTTTACTTGCCATGAATTTTAAATTTAGTATTATAGAACAATTTTAGTAGACTATTAGAGTATAACAGAAATAATGTACTATAGATTTACAATGTTTTGTGGGTAGGTGTCACAAAGTTTTGAGAGAGAGATTTCCATTTTCGTTGCAAACCAAAAATTTCAAAATATTATCTTTGTGTGCATTGACAATCAGTAAAACTGCAATGCAACCATTAAAATACTAGTACTGAAACACCAATTTACGTGCTAACTCTTATAACTCAGTACATTTGCACAGGTTATACCCTAGTTAAACTTACCAATTTCAAACAATTGAACTGCCATAATGAAGTAAGGCATTTTTCATCCTTTTCACTGCAATTTTAATGACTGGCAGTGTTCCTACCATAAAAAAATTCTTATAACTTTACATACTTAATTTCAAAAGTGTAAGTTAAAAATTGAAAGAACTTGATTTTACTTAAAATTAGTAAAGATTTTTAACAAGAATAAATTTAGTTTTGCATTTCCCTTAATAAAAATACAGTGCAAACAATATTTAAATTTTTTTAAAGTTATTATTTTTATATACCTGTTACCAGAAACTGTAGTTACCCTTTTAATGCATGATGTAACCTTGAACAAATTTCTTTTATTTCTTCTTGATCTTTATTGTCTCCAGCTACTTCATGTAACATATCACCCACTGCGTCATATATATGGTCTGATGATTCAAAGTCATCTTTATTTTCATCTAAGATACCTATTCAGCAATGAAATCAATTGTACAAACTGTAAGCATGTGAGACAGTAGTAGACATTCAAACTGCAACAGGATACACTTCAATGTTCACAAGTAACTCTGGTAACTACTTAAAACTATAATAAACAAGCGTGGAAATTGAGTTTCATCATGAATAAGGAAAAAAAAAAGGTATTTGCAGGCAATGGTTGGTCAATTGGTAGAGCCTCTGCTACTAATGGCTCAGTTAAGTAAGTTTGAGCGTGGTTAGTAGTTGGAAGGAGATCAATTGTTCGATGCTGTTGGCACACTCTCCCTCGATGAGTCTTTGGACTCCCTGGAGGTGTCAAATAATAATAATAATAACAAATTGATACTAAACAGCATATAAAACATGAATAAATCCATATCTGAGTGGTGCCTAAGAATCAAAGCAAAATGCAAAAGATGTTAGTGATTACTAAAATAAGTGTTATGGAATATGAAAATGTGAACAACAAACCCAATAAAAGGATAAGTAAACAAGAATGACTGTATGCACTAAGTATAAAGCATGATGCATAAGCTCTTGCATTTAAATTCAGTGATTTAACTATGAAAGTACAAAATTCTGTGATGTAGAAAAAAAGGGAGCAAGAGCTGTGCAGTTTTAAGTACACCTTATAAATGCTATCTTAGGCTATCAGGGGAGTGGGACACAGACTTCTGTTTTGTTGTTGTTGTTTATGGGGGGGGTTATGCATATGGCTTTGTGAAACTGGCAAATGAAACGTACAATCACAATCTCCAGAAATAAAAGATGAAAATCTTAACATGTAAAAGTTCATTACATAAAAGGCACAAACTGCTTTCCCAGTCTTCCTTTTTATAATCAAACCAGGGAAAATTATGATCCTACTGCACCAAATATGACAAGACTCCATGTTCTCTCAACACATCACATCACAAATGTAGCTGTATCTGAGGTTTTATTAGAGAGCAGTTGTGACTTGTGTGAAAATCTTGATCCATTAGAGAAAACCCATTTCATTTTGCATCATCATCTCCTAGCATGAGGAGGAGTTCTGTGGATGCTTTAACGAGAACAATGAGAGTGACTACAAGTAACGTCTTCATGGTGAAACGGGACCTTGATCTTCTGTTTCCTCCATAACCACTGCCACCACCATACCAACTACAGGTCAATGTCCAGTCTGGAAAGCCAATCCAAGGACTCATCTGTCATCTTGTGGATGTCCTGTAGGCTACCACCGTGAAATTGGTGCCTTGGGCAGTCGTACACAATATGAGTAATCGTCTGAGCTACTGGAGAACAATCACAATAAGGGTGGTCTAACAGCCCTCATTTATGTAGTAGGTAGCCACATCTGCCCTGGTTAGTTCTGATCCTGTTGATTGATTACTAAATCTTCCTAGGAAGAGCAAAACCAGGCTGCAGAGCATAGGGATCTTCTACCAGGAAGCTGTTTGTTGGACCAGTATTCTCTCCACATGTCAGGGCAGCTGAAGAGAGTTCGTCCATGGACCAGAGAGGCTTTCTAGATTTTAGGCAAAGACTAGATGGATTTATGAGAGTCTGGTGCAGGGGCAGGAGTGAGTTGCTCATTACTTTATTAAATTCTTTAATTGAAGCTTGTCTTCTCCGTATGTTTGGTGGAGCAATGTTAGATAGGATAGGCAGCCAGGAGAGATGAGTGCTTCTCACTGGCCCACTAATTGTGCGCATGGTAGAGTTTAGCTGGGAGTCTATAATATTAGTGTGTCTTTCCCAGACAGGGGCACAATATTCTGCTGTAGAGAATGCAAGGGCTAGTGCAGATGACCTCAGGACTTCTGCACCACAACCCTAAGTTGTTCCAGCAAGCCTTGAAATGATATTGTTTCTCTTTTTAATTTTATTGGACAGGTTGGTGATGTGCCTCTTATAGGTTAGGCTTCTTTCCAGACTCTCCAAGGTATTTTGGGTGAGGCTCATGTTCTACCATTTTTCCACAGAAAGAAAGGTTGAGGTGTCGATTTGTCTCTGCATTGCTCAGGTGGGTCCCGTCTTCAGGATTTGTCTGATGGAAGATTGCACAGCAATTTTCCTGATAGAGCTGGGATGTATCTTGGAGGTTCACAATAAATTATTAGCCATTTGATCAGGAGTTCAAGACACAGTTTTTGTTGGATTTCGCTTCAAGTACCACTGCTTGAAGTACTCTTCCAGGATATTCAGGTCCATGTTCAAGGTTGATTCCAGGTTGGCAAAGGAAGTAGATTGATGTAGGATCGCTAGGTCATCAGCATACATATACTTGCTTGAGCTGGTATGTGGTAAGTAAGTCATACACATAGATGTTAAAAAAGTAAAGGGGATAACACAGAGCCCTGAGGGAGACCGTTGTGAAAAGAGTAAGCCCAGATTTCTTCTGGGCCTGCTCTTTTTCTGCCAATATGGACAAGGATCTTTCTGTTGGAGAGAATGGATTCAAAAAGCTGGAAAGTTTTTTTGCACCTTATAATATTTCCTAGGAGGAGGCCCCTGATCCAGCCTGTATCAGCTGATGTTAGGTCAATGAAAGTGGCTCCAGATTTAAGTTTCTTCTAGAAGCCTGCTTCAATCTGTATTGTCAGGGCCAAGCCCTGGTCACAGCAACTTCTTCCTGGCCTGAAGCCAGCTTGTTCAATCAGGAGTGCTCTTTCGATAGGTGATGAAATTCTTTAAAGGAGAATTCTTTCAAAGAGCTTAAAGGTGGAGCAAAGCAAGTCGTAGATTTTTCACATCATTTGGATCTTTCCCTGGTTTGGGCAATTATTTTGGCTTCCTGCCACAGATTTGGTAGTTTACTAGTCATTATAATTTCTGAGAAAAATGACGGTCAGCCATGTTTAGCCTTGTTGACCAAGATGTTTTAGAAACTCATGGAGGATACCATCCATTCCTGAAGCCTTGCCATTCTTGGTGAGTTTTAAGGCTACCTGCACCTCTTCCCGTGATACTGGGTGTACAAGTTCAGGAAGCTCGGGTCCCGTCTTCAGGATTTGTCTGATGGAAGATTGCACAGCAATTTTCCTGATAGAGCTGGGATGTATCTTGGAGGTTTACAATAAATGATTAGCCATTTGATCAGGAGTTCAAGAGATCAGAAAGGAAAGATGGTTGAGATCCATCTTTCCTTTCTGGTTTTATCCAGGGTTGCTATGAGCTCCTTAGCAACAGTTGGGTCTTCAATTTCCTCATATTTGGCTAAAAGTTCCTTAGTTTCTCTACTCCAGCATGGGATATATTGTTTTCTGTAGCCTCTAGGGGCTTTGACTGCAGTATTATACAATTAATAATATATTAATCATTACGCAGCTATTACATTAATACTAATTAGGAATATACAAATTCATCAATATTATTAAAATATAAAAAATAAAATAAATCCTCTGGCTTTTCTTATTTTCAATATGAACAGGCAGAGCTCTTTTAGCTTTAACCCTCAGCCCATGTCGGTGGGACTTTTTTGTCTAGCCCGAAAACTATTGGTTGTAATATCTTTTAGGATGGGACAGGTAGCAGCATCTGTGATAGCGGTAAAAAAAACTTTAGGCTGAGCACTACAATGTAGGCTGGTAGTCCATTAGTTTGAGTTTGTCCTTTCAGGTGTAAAGAGGTCTTGAGGTTGCTGAAGGACAAAAAAAAGTCCCACCAACATGAGCAACGGGTATCAAATGAAATATTGAGTTTGTGCTCTTTTTCATTTTTTTTACTGTGTCTGGTAATATTTTTGTGCAAAAATTACTAAGAAGGGTGAGGTGAGTGTTAAAAAAATTTCACAACAATTTTAGCCAAAAAAAAATAGTTTTTTAGAAATTTTTTAAAATTTTTAGCTCCAAAAATGGCTCTTCACAATTCAAACGAGATTGTTTATTCTTTCTGCAAGCATGAGCCCATTTAATTATGTCGAGAACAAGGCGTCCAAATAAGATAAAGTAGAAGAAGAAGATGAACACTTAGAAACAGAAGAAGCCGATAATTTTTCCACTGACGAAGAAGACAAAGAGAACTTTGAGCGGCCAGTTACTCCAACTGTGGATGAAGACCTTATTTTCGAGGTAGAAATGGTCACAAGTGGTCTTCAAATGCTCCGGAAACAAGTGGTCATCGATCACTGGATATTCGATTGCATTTTCCGTCTCCATCAGGAGATGCGTTAAATATTCACTGTCCATTAGACGCATGCAGCTTGATTATAACGGACGATATTTTGAATATTGCTGTTTTGTATACTAATCAAAACATTTGATCTGTTGTGAATAATGTAAACAATACATTTTGAATGAATATTTTTATTAAATAAATCATGTAAATAAAAAGATATCATGCATTTATACCATTTTTCTACCTTTTTTTTTTTACAATTGCTGTAAAATTAGCAACTTTCAATTGCAAAAATAATTATTGTAATTTAAAGATACGATTTTGTCATTAATTTTGTGGAAATGTACATACATTTACCTACAAAACTAAAGAGCAAACAAACAAGAGTTTTGGTCTATTACAAGCGGAGATATGAATTTTTAAAATTTTTCAGTTCTTTTCCAACGGTTATTTGTTTCAACAATTATTTAAATAATTGTTTTACTATCGTTATTGATTGTACAATGCTTTGTAATGTATTAACAATGTGCTCTGTGAACACCAGCTTAATTATTCAATAAAAACATAATTTAATAAGCCCCGGATGATAAATTGTGTTTGAAAAAAATAGTAATAACGGATTTTTTTTGTGTGTGCGTGTGATTATTATTTTTATGAGTTTGTTTGTGTGATTTTAAAAGTTATTTTTGTTATAATAATAATGCCAGCCTGGTTGGCCGAGTGGTTAGCGTATCCACTCTCCAGCCAAAAGGTTGTGGGTTCAAATCCCGCCGTGGGCATGGATGTTTGTGATTGTCTGTGAAAATACTAGTGGTGATGGTCAGCAGTTGATGCCGTTGGTGTAGATGAAGGTAGCTGCAGTTAGTAGAGTGGTGGAGATGGAGAGTTATGGAGCAGGTGCCTTCCCTCGATGAGTCTTTGGACTCCCTGGAGGTGTTAGATAATAATAATAAGTATACCATGTTAAATATTAAGGCACCGAACTATGCCAGGTGAACTCAATATGCACAATCTTGTTCAGTGCAGTGTGTGAGAAATGTATTTGCTTCATAGGATACAAGACTTGTAGAAAGAGAGTGAAACTGGATAGTGAGTTTGTCACGAGCGAGTGCCAGAAGTGTAGAGAGAATAAGAGGAATAACAGTGGTGAACTGCATGACAAAAGATGAGAAAACGTGTCAAGTGTTAGATCAAGTGAAAGTACATATGGTGCAAATGATGTGCTGGATTTGTAGCCAATGTAGTTACCTGTTTCTGATTGGGAAAGTGATCATGGTTGTGGTCTGGGAGACTGTAAGATGTGGAATATTATATTAAGAAGGAATATATGTAAGGAACAAATATATAAGGAACAAATTAAGGAGTCAGCTTAGAGCAGTGCTGTGATATTTGGAGAATATGGAGGAAGAGATGTTTGCAGTGCATGGAAGATGGTCAAAGATATTTAAAGGAAGCAGTATTAGACTGTATAACCAAGCATTACATAGATAGCATCATTTAGTGGAAGTTGCAAAAAAGTTGTGCCGAGAATATAAAGAAAAACGTGACCAGCAAGCGCATGAACAGTACAAAGAATATGCAAGAAGGGTGAGTTGTATGGTCACGATGATGATTTATGGTTTTAATGGTAAAAGGACAGCAAAGGTCATACTGAGTCATATCAAAGGTCATAGCAGTACACAAGGTAAGATGTAGAATGGTGTAGATGTAGAGATAAACATCCATGCCCACAGCAAGATTCAAACTTATGACCTGTTGGTTGGAGAGCAGGTATGCTAAACCACTCAGCCAACCAGGCCAGCACTTGTATGGTAAGAAAGGTTAAAGCTAATTACGAGAGGAAGTTAACTGATGAGGTGAAAAGAAATCCCAATGAGTTCTGTTGCTATATGGCAAGTAAAAGGAAGAATGACAATGAAATGATGATTTTAACAAGTGCTGATGGTAGAGAGGAAACAGAAACAAGCAAAACAGTTGAGTTACCAAGTTATCATTTTGCAAGAGTTTGACATCCATGGAGATATGGCAGTACTGGATGTGACAGTGACCGATGGGAGAATAGAGACAGATAAATTGGAGGTACTTCCAATATTGCAGAACCTTAAATGCGAATGCAGACATGGGAAAATAACATATCATCCCATGTATTACAAGAATGTGCTATGGAACTGGCAACTTCTCTGACCAAGCTGTTTAATTTAAGCCTCAGTTCAGGAAAGTGCCACTGAAAGAGGGCAAAACAATTCTGATGCATAAAAGAGGCTTCAAAGGAAGAAGTAGCAAATTAAATTATAGGCAAATCGGTATCTCTGGAGTGGTGGTAATGCATTGAAGAAGTTGGTAAAAGACAGAATTCAGATGGGGGAGGGGGATTTGCAGGAATATATTATACTTTATAGGAGACAACATGGTTTCCTGAATGGTAGATCTTTCCTTGGCAATTTGCTTACTTTTCATAAAGTGAAAAAGTTGGATAAAGGAAATGGCTACTCAGTGAAACTGCTGGAATTTGAAAAGGCATCTGACAGGATTCCACATCAAACTCCATTGCATAAATTGAAGCAAATGGGGATGAATGTGAAGCTGATGATTTGCATAACAGGGTGGCTGATGGACAGATATTAGAATGATGTATGGTCTTGTAGATTTCAATCTGAGAGAAGGCAGATGCCTTATGTATACCACAGGGCTCAGTAGTTGGTCCACTACTGTTTAATTTATATCTCAATGATATGATTTAACAGGAAATATTTGATATACATATATGAAAATGATATATAGATCCTGCAGGATGACTTAAATAGACAGAGTATGGACAAAGGTAAATGTAAACACCTTGGGGACTATTAAAGGACTGCCAATGTGCAATATTATAGCCTCTCACAGTCAAGTCATTCCATTTTAGTTGGAGAAAATGCCAATTTTCTGGGTGGTCTTGATGCCTTGCTTATTGGAGGTCTGAAGTGGGTTAGGTTACAGCCATGTTTGGTCACTAGTGTCAAATCTTGCTGTCACTTACTTTTCCAGTTCATGACTAAAAGGAGACCAAGCACAGTGGTTGCAGGGAGAACTGTCAAGGCCACGTGTGGACCAAAGACTGGGTTTCCTGTGTGTGAGCAGTATGTCTGTGAGTCTGTTACCTCTCATTGCACGGTGCTATTTCTTATCTCTTCCTTTCCACATTAAATGGTTTACAACTAAAAGAAATGATTTTACTGTGGATCATAAAAATTCTCCTAGAAAAAAAAAAATAATAATAATAAGAACATTAATTTTTACCAAAAAAAAAAAAAAAAAAGTTCTGTATCCACTTCATCAACATTCACAGCAATATTAATGATGTGCACCACCACCTACAGCCATCTAAACCAGAATTACCATTCCTAACAGAACCTCCAGCTGGCAACATCATCAACAACCATTGTCCAATGCCTAATCTACACATTACGGCTGCTTTTGACATAAGGTTAGCACATGTGCATTCATCAGAAACCGACAGTCCATATCAGAGATTGCAAAACATCAAATCCTCTCCCCATTTGATCTTTGGCTGAAAATTTTCTTACCAAACCAACCTGTCACTTTCAATGGCTGCCTATATCACTCCCCAAACTCTGATAACTACTCTGACCACTAAATATCCATCTCTCTCTAAAGACCAATTTTCCACAGTCAAAATACCCTAATAGTGAGATCATCTTTCTTGGGGATCATCTTCAACTCAAATTGGCTTCTCTTCTCCAGTTTCACTAACCAAGCAGGCAGGGATGCCAAGATATTTGTCATTAGTAATGACCTAATAACCTGCATTCCACCCAAAATTCCTAGCCATCATCAAAGTCTGGTTCTAAAAAAAAGTGTGCCAACACAGTACAAGAAAAAAACAGCATAATATGAGAAGCTGAAGACCAAAACTCCAGCTGCTGTAAAAGAACCATTAACAAATCCAAAGCAGATTTTGAAAGTGCCAAATACTCACCTTCTGTCTGGTTCCTTGCCAAGGCCATTAGATACAACGTGTATCCACCCATGTTTCCGCCACTCTCACATCCATATGGCACATACCTGCCACCTCATTCAAAGACAAGGCTAACTTACTGGCAACTCTTCTCTTCCAATTCCTGCATTGATGACAGGGCAAGTTTCCCCCCTCAAACACACACACACTTTATTAAGGAATGATTACTCCATACCACACATAACTCAGTCTTCCACCAGAAAGAAATTCGAAGAATCTTTAATACCTGAATACAAACACAAGTTATCTGGACCTGTAGCATCCCACCTATAGTGTTAAAAACTTATGCCCCAGAACTAACACCTATCTTGCATAGGTATAGACCTACTTAATCAACTTTCTCACTGGTCACACTATCCTGAGATTTACCCACCAATGCTAGAGTATCCAGGGTTCTGTACTTTCACACACTCTTCCTCCTGTATATAAATGATCTGCTATCACACACATCAAATCCGATCCACTTTTGCAGATAACAATACACTCCATTTCACAAATCTTTTTTGTGCCAATTGTTAGAATCCTCAAGATTTACCAAGACCAATATCATAAACTCTGATCCCTTTGATATATTTCACTGGGACAAGGAATTTCTTGACTTCAATGCCACCAAAAACCAATCCAGTTTGATCTCTTGGAGGAAAGAGTTCACATCCTTTTCCCCTAACCTTCAGGTTACATACATATACATATGTGAAAAGGACAAATATCACTGATTTCGTTAAGAAAGTGTATTTTGCATACTTTGACGTAAAACTTGCAGATCAGGACAATTCATGGGCTCCAAATAAAGTGTGTAAGTCATGTGTAGAAAATTTACGACAGTGGAGCAAGGGAAAACGGACTCATCGGAATTGTTAGCTTCAAGATTAAATGAAAAAAACTTACTGGAGCAAGATACAAAGATAACTTTTTATCGTAGCAGGGAAAGTAATCTTGTACAATATTTTAAACACGAGTGTGGGTTTGTTTACTGTAACAATGTGTCAGGTTTACTAACTGAAATGAATGTTGTACAATATCATCCAAATGAGTGGCATTTATTTATCGACATTTCAAGCAGAAGTCTCAAGTGTGTCTTACTACACAATG
The DNA here is from genome assembly GCF_054136105.1 of Typopeltis vanoorti. Classification (NCBI taxonomy): domain Eukaryota; kingdom Metazoa; phylum Arthropoda; class Arachnida; order Uropygi; family Thelyphonidae; genus Typopeltis; species Typopeltis vanoorti. Next base: position 150,874,723 of record NC_143552.1, on the reverse strand, counting down.
GGAATGTATATGGCTCAATTCCTATTGGCTATTCAGTCCACTTAAAGGAAACATATGAGGTCATTAAAAAGGTTCTGAAGTTATTAAAATATACAGACCATAACTGGATCATCTTATGTGGATCTTAAAATGGTGAACTTTTTACTTGGGTATCAAAGAGGATATACAAAGTTTCGGTGTTTTCTATGCTTCTGGGATAGTCGAGCTAGAAACCAACACTGGAGTCAGAAACATTGGCCTCTTAGAATATCCTTAAATGTTGGAGAACAGAATGTTATAAATCAACCTTTAATCAACAAAGGAAAAAATCATTTTTCCACCTCTACACATCAAACTAGGTCTTATGAAGCAGTATGTTAAAGCTTTCGATTTACAAGGTGACTGTTTCCAATACATATGTGAAAAATTTCCACAACTTAGTTATGAAAAAATTAAAGCCGGTGTATTTGATGGACTGCAAATTAGAACTTTAATGAGAGATCCAAATTTCATCAACTCTATGAACAAAATTGAGAAAGAGGCCTGGACTTCATTTACGATGGTTGCGAATAATTTTCTTGGAAACAAAAAAGTGTGCAATTACAAAGATCTAGTGGAAACAATGCTTGAACCAGCGCCTAGGTTGCAACATGAGCATAAAGCTTCATTTCCTATACAGTCATCTTGATAGATTTCCCGAGAATTTAGGTGCTGTAAGTGATGAGCAAAGCGAAAGATTTCATCAAGACTTAAAAACTATGGAAGATCGTTACCAAGAAAGATGGGATTCCCACATGATGGCTGGCTACTGTTGGAGTATTCAAAGGGATTGCCAAAACAGAACACACACAGCAGAAATTGCTACAAACAAAAATTTATTCCCTGAAACTCATGTGTAAGTAAAATTGTTATTTTTTTATAAATATTCTTGTAATTTTTAATGAATATTGTTAAGTAGTTATGTATCTAATTATCGGCCTCTCTCGCATTCAAAGCACCAGTACATGCCGTTGCAGGTTCTTACGCATTTATTCGTTTACTAACAAGTGAGAGCGGCGAGCGCTCCGATTCTGATCTGCGCACCACTTTGAATAATAGGCTAAATCTTCGGGAATTTTTCGAATTTCTTGATAAAAAGTTAGGAACAGATTTTTAAAAGTACATACTTTCAGAAAATAGTATTAAAAAATCGATTTTTTTGATCCTCTAAATAGTACTGCCTCCTTAAAACTATCAAAAACATACAAATTAGCAAAAAGAAAATGCCATAGAGGAAAAACCTGACGTGATAGAGAAAAATGGATTTGATATTTGAAATCAGTGCACCCAAATTAGTAAAAAACAAGTCTCATATAAAAGTCAGCAAAAATTGTGTTGGACTGTGTAATTAAGGAATTGACAGCGTACACTAGAAATATAAATTAAATAAACTTTAATATATACTTTCCAATATTTCGGCAACGTCACGTTGCCATCTTCTTGGGAACTTAATACAAAGACAAGTGCACGCAAGTACTACATAACAGCAAAATGAGAAACGAAGAGAGGAAGATACCGTTTTCCTAAAGTCCTGATGGTGCCCCCTGGCAGGCTATATTGGTAGCTCTTGGCCTTTGGGCTGAAGTTCTTCTGATAAATGTTTCCCAAATTTGGGGCAGTCTCATGCATCCAAATTTGTTGGCTTGGCATGTTCCTAAATGCTGAGGCTGATTCCATGAATAGTCTTCCATGAATATTTGAACTTGCTGTGGTGTATTACTGTGGCGAGTATCCAGAGCTGGCTTTGTATTAAATTCCCAAGAAGATGGCAATGTGACGTTGCCGAAATATCGGAAAGTATATATTAAAGTTTATATATATTTCTAGCGTACGCTGTCAATTCCTTAATTATCACTTATCATGTTTAACCAGCATATAAGCCTCTCTACAAGAAAAATGAATATGATAAATTATACTTGTCACTTATTTTATTTAGTAATTTCTCTGTCTCCACTGAATGTTACTCTAACCCATCGGTTCCCAACCAGTGGTACGCGTTACACCGGGGGTATGTGCTGGGCCATTCAGGGTACACGAAAAATAATCAGTAATGGCGAAAATCTCATTTCCACTATTTTACATTAAGATAGGCACTGAACAAATGTATCAGTATTTAAAAACAGCTATTTTAAAAAAGAAGGGATACAATTTACAGAAATGGGTTTAAAAGGGGTTGTTGTTATGTTCCATCGAGTCGTTTTCGACTCCTGGTGATCCTATGAACACACATTCTCCATTCAGATCTGTCCCTGACCATGTCTTTCAGAATTTCCAAGCACACTCCAGTTGATTCTTTAACTCCATCCACCCATCTAATCTTGGTCTTCCTCTTCTCCTGCTTCCATAAACTTTAGCAAGAATCATCATCTTCTCCAGACTGTCATTTGCTCACATAAGATGTCCGAAGTATGACAAATTTTGCTTGATGATCACAGCTTCACGGGAGCAATCTGGCTTTATTCTGTCTATCACTGATTTATTGGTTTCCTTTGCAGTCCATGGTACTCTTAGTAAGCATCTCCAAACCCATAATTCAAATGCATCTAGCTTCCTTCTTTCACTCTTTCTCAGGGTCCAATTTTCACATCCATACAGTACCACAGGGAATACCATTGCTTTCACGATTCTGATTTTTGGTGCGAGGATAATATATTTATCTTTAAAGATCTTGCTTAAATTTGTCATTGCTTTCTTTCCGAGTAATAATCTTCTTCAGTACAATAACCGTCTTTATCGATTCGGGATCCTAGGAGCAAGACAAAATTGTTAACTGCTTCCAGTTTCTCCTCATTTACTTCAAAATTATCAAGTTCACATGTTGCCATAACTTTTGTCTTTTTGAGATTAAGTTTAAGACCATATTTAGCACTTTCTTCTTTAACTTTCATAAGTTCCTCCAAATCTTCTTTGCATTCTGCTAGCAAGGTGGTATTATCTGCATACCTCAAATTATTAATATTTTTTCAACCAATTTTAATTCCAACTGAAGACTCCTCAACCCTGCCATTCTTAAAATGTATTCGCAGTACAAGTTAAACAGGTACGGAGATAAAATACATCCTTGTCACACCACTTTACCTATAGTGAAATACTCAGTTTCTCCAAGATCTGTTCAGACAGCAGCTTCTTGTTCATAATAAAGATTCCTTGGAAGGATAATGAAATGCTCTGGGACTCAAATTATTCTTAACACATTCCACAGTTTCACATGATCTACAGAGTCAAAAGCTTTGTTATGATCAAGGAAACAAAGGTAGACATTCTTTTGATATTCCTGTGCTCTTTCTATTGGGTTGGTAAATAAGTTCGTTCAGTTTTTCAGAGTGTAATGAAACACGTTTTATTTAATATATATAATACATACTAGTCAGTTATATATTGAACCTCTTTATCAATGAACTCTTGCCATCTGTCCACCAACTTCATTATGCCGCGTTCATAAAACTCCTGAGGTTTACTGGCGAAAAACTGAACCAAGTGTCTTTTGACAGCTAAGCCTCCTCATTAGCAAAGGTTTTCCCATTCAGAGAATTCTGCAACGATCAGAATAAGTGATAATCGGAAGGTGCCAGGTCCGGTGAATTTGGAGGATGAGGCAAAACATCCCAGCTAAGATGTAACAATTTACTCCAGGTTGTTAACGATTTGGGGGGTCTGGCATTGTCATGGTGAAAGACAACTCCTTTCTGATTTGCCAATTCAGGATGTTTTGTGCTAATTGCATGGGCCAGCCGCATTAACTGTGAGCAATAGACAGTCGAATCAATCATTCTGCCTGACGGTAACACCTCGTAGTGGACAACACCTTTATGATCCCACCATACAGAGAGCATGATCTCCTTTGGGTGCAATGCCGCTTTCGAGGTTGTTTGTGGCGGTTCGCTCTTGTGCCCCCATGATCTTTTACGTATCATGTTATCATACACGACCATTTTTCTTTTTCATCTCCCGTAATCATCCGCTTCAAAAATGGGTTGTTTTCTTGGCGACATCGCAGCTGGATATGCGAGCAGTCATATTGGCCTCGGTCAATTCGTGCGACACCCAAACATTGAGTTTTGAAACATTGTGCAAATAGTTTTCAACGCTTGTATGGGATATGTTCAGTACTACAGCAATCTCCCACACTGTGACGGATTTTTGTCGACGATATCCTTGACAACACTCGAAATCTCCAAAACGGAATTTGGCAAACCACTTTTGGCATACGTGTTCTGTTAAGGCACCATGCCCATATACACTGCATATTTTTTTAAGGGCCTTCAGAGCTTGTTTGCCTTTTTTGAAATAAAAAAGCAAAATATGCCGGTAATGTACGTTATTTTCTTACATTTCTAAAAATATGTTATACACATGCAACTGAAGTAGGCCAAACGAAAATTCACTGAAAGGTTATGTGAAATGTTGCCATTCAACTGCACAATAGCATTGCATAGTAGCACAACAATAACGACAGGCAAAGTGGCACAAACTTGTACTAATGCATAAACCGAACGAGCTTATTTGCCAACCCAATATTATCCATCTCGCATTGGCAATTTGATCTCTTGTTCCTCTGCCTTTTCGAAATCCTGCCTGTTCATCTGGCATTTCTCTCTTCATGAATGATTCCAGTCTTTTCTGAATGATCTTAAGTAAGACTTTACTTGCATGAGAAATCAGTGCTAGAGTTCTGTAATTTTCACACTCTCTTGCATCGCCTTTCTTCAATAAAAGGTAAATAAACTGCTTTTCTCCAAGCCCTAGGCCATATAGTTGTGATCCAAATTCACTGACATAAAGCTGTTAAAAATTTAACTGCCTCTTCTCCCAGTGCTTTGAGCAGCTCAATGGTTATTCCATCTCTTCCTGGTGCTTTCTTACTGGCTAGCTGTTGCAGTGCCCACCTCACCTCACCCTCCAGTGACTGACTCCTGTGTATAATCCTGCTGTTCAAATTTCTCAGTAATTTTGGAGTCCTTTCTGCAAGGGCTTCTGTAAGATATTCTTTGTGTTTACTTTTCAATATTGTCACCTTGGCACTAAACTTCCCTGTTAGTTCTCTGATCTTTTTGAAAAGATCCTTGTTTTGGTCTTCTATTTATTGGCATTCCTGGTTAAAGTATTTTTCCTTGTCTCTTCTGGCTTGTCGCTGAAACTCTGCATTCAAATGCCGTACTTCCTGAAAATTTCCTGTGGCCTTCATTTTCCTCCTTTCCTGAGCAGTTTTGACGGCATCTTCTGACAGCCATTTGGACTTCTTACAAACTGTTGGAAAATTCTTCTTTACTTCTGTGTTAATTATATCTTTAATCTCTTCCCATAGTTCATCTGGTTCTCTTTCACACAAATTTAGTGTATTGAATCTGTGTATGCTAATATTGTATTCAACCTGGTATATTTCCAAGATCATATCCAATCGACATTTGTGTTGTTGTTTTTTTCAGTTTCTGTAATTTCACACGTATCGTAGCCACTAATAACTCATGGTCTGTTCCACAGTCTGCACCTGGAAAAGTCTTGACAGACTGAATTGCACTTCTCCATTTTCTTTGTCCAAGTATATAGTCAATTTGATTTCTGTATTGTTCATCAGGTGATATCTATGTGCACAATCTTTTTTGTGCTGTTTAAAACAGGTGATAGCAACAAACAAAGAATTCTCTGCACAAAACTCAACTAGTCTCTTCCCTGTAGTGCTACAAATACCTAAACCAAAACGACCTGTTATTCCTTGTTCCTCAGTCTCTCCCACTTTTGCATTCCAATCTCCGATAAGTAGCCATAAATCTCGCTTTGCTGTTGCATCTATCGCTTCTTGTAACTTGCCATAAAATAATTCAATGTCTTCTTCTAGTGCATCTATAGTAGGGGCATAAACCTGAATGATTTGGATGTCCACTCACTCTGAGAGAAATTATTGTCACTCACTGGATTATAACCTAATACATACCTAGCCATCTTTTCCTGAGTAAGAAAGATACTTCATTTTTACTATTTGTCTCATGTCCTCAGACACCATATAGTCCCCTGACTGAAAATAGCCCACTCCTGTCCTTTTAAGTTCACTTATTCCCAATATATCCAGATTCTTGCACTCCATCAAATTCCTACCATGCACCCTCAAGGGGGTGTACAGGATATGATAGTACTACATGAAAAATTTACATCATTACTAACTTCCTATCTACAATTTTCAGCCAAATCAGGCTAACTTGTCAAGACTCCAACATTAACAGATCTTATATTTCTATCGTCTAAGGCAGTGCTTCCCAAACTTCTGGATGTCGGAGCCCCCCTTTGGAAAAATTTAATTATTTAACGGCGCCCTCACGAAAAAATTCTTAATATAAAGTTATATTATTATAATATTTATTGTATTTATATTCAATACAAAACATATATAGCGAATATTGCAATATTAAATGCAAATATTACATTTTTAGCATCTTACATACACATTCGACATGGCACATTATCTCATATTTTTATATAGATAGATATATTGTTATTGTACATTTGCAGTACAAGCACATGAAACGTAAAACAATTAGTAATAAAGAAAGAACTAAAAACATAAAAGAAGTTTAATAACAATTTAATGTGATGGATGTGTTTTAACACTGCTACACAAAAAGTCAATATCAGGTGGAATATTTGAAACTGCAATTCTTAGATTTCTGCTTTGAAATGAAACTTATATGAATAAGCATATATTTACTAATATTCATTAAGCGCTGAAATATGCAGGAAGCAAAATTTGTGAACTCGCACCAATATGTAATTTTTTTCCATTAAAATTTAAAAATTAACAAAAAAGAAATAATAAATAATAAAAATTAAATTTGTTTTTAAGATAAAAAAAATCTGCTTAGTCTAGACACATTTTCAATTTGTATTCATTATTCCGCCCCCCCTCAATAAAACCTACGGCCTCCAGTTTGGGAAGCACTGGTCTAAGACACTTTGTACCGTATCAATCCAACTATATCTTGGTCTTCCTCTGGGTCGTTTTCCTGCCAACCTGGCAGAAAACACTTATTTTGCTAATCCTTCCTCACACATTCTGTTTAAGTGTCTATACCATCTTAGATTAGCTCTGCTAACACATTCCTGGATGCTGACAATGTCAAGTTCTTTCCTAATATCCTCGTTTTTAATATGATATTGCCATTGATGCCATCTGTTGACAGCTCTAATCTATCTCAGGACACTCATATCTGTTGTCCCTAGTCTTTGGTCAAGTGTTTTATTTCTGAACCAGCTCTCAGATCCATAAGTTAAAACTGGTTTGAACACTGTCTTGTATACAGCTAATTTACTGTTCCGACTAATTTCTCTCTTATTCCATATGAATTTATTCAATTGACTTCCTACCATACCAGCTTTGCTGATTCTGTGGTCTATTTCCATATTTAATTTACCATCTTCACTAAAAATCATTCCTAAGTAGCTGAAATGTTTTATTTGTTCCACAGGTTCCTCATTCAAAACACAGTTGACATTTTCAATGATTCTACCTATTTTCATTGTCTTTGTCTTTTTATTGCTGACCTTCATACGATATCTATTACAACAGTTATTCAATTTAGTCAGAGAATCTTGCAGACTTGTAGCGGATTTATTTAGAAGTATAACATCATCTGCATAAAGCAAAGAGCTGACATCAACATCTCCAATGTTGATATCAGGTTTAATACCACTTTCCTTCATAATATGATCCATATAGATAACGAATAAAAGAGAAGATAATATACATCCTTGTCTGACACCATATTTAACATTAAACCATCTTCCTGTACTTCTTTTGAACCTAACTGCTGATTTACAACTCAAATAAAGACTAAGTATTGCTTGATATAAATCCCTACTGACACCATATAACTGTAGCATATTGAATAGCTCCTCTCCTGGCACCTTGTCATATGGCTTTTCCAGATCGACAAAACTTAAATACAGATCTTTGTTATATTCCCATGATTTCTCGACTATTTGTCGTAAAGTGAAGATCTGATCCTGACAGCCTCTATTTGGCTTGGATCCAGCTTTATCTTCGCCAAGCTTTTCTTCCACAATTCTTCTCAACCGTTTCTCAAATATAATAGCATAAATCTTACCACGAACACTCAGTAGAGAAATACCTCTGTAATTCTCACATTCAGTTTTATTTTCCTTTTTTATATATGGATACTATGAGAGCTCTACTCCAATCATCGGGAATTCGCCCTCTTCCACGCCTTCTGAACTATGCAGTGCAGCAACTGTAAGACTTTTATACCACCATACTTCAGCATTTCTGGTCGAATATAATCTTGCTGCCTTTCCACATTTCAAGCCTCTGATGGCTTTTTCTACGTCAAGTATGGATATGTATTCCTGACTGTTTGCCAGTTGAGTTTTTTTTTTTTTTTTTTTTTTTTTTTTTTTTTTTTTTTTTTTTTTACGACTGTGCTATCACTGCTAGTGGATGGAAAATCGCTAAAGAAGAAGAGAGTATGCTTCTATGAGAATAGATTGAAAGTTTGTGGTTCAAAACTAGGCGACAAGCAAAAAAGAAGGGACAGGATAGAAATATAAAGTTACTAATGGGACTTAACGCTACCATTGAAGACTTTCTTGAATACAATTTTTTGATATGCAAAGGAAAATGAAGGAGCAAGTGTTGTACCGTGATTCACTAATAAGAGGTGTAATAGATGAGAGTTCGATAAAATCGTACTTTCCGGGTGCGAAAATCAAGGATGCAAATGAGGCTATTAGAGCTCAAAAGCAGAGCGTGAAAGAAATGATAGTAGTGGCAGGAACAAATGATTTAAAAGGTGATAAATTTGTTATGAGAGAGGACCTGAGAAATTACTAGAGGTAGCAAAAGAAAAGAGGGAGAGAATTAAGATAGCGAGTCTGTTGCCACGGTATGACAGAGAAGATTTGAGAAGGAGGGCCATAATTGCAAAAGACCTTATGTGCAGGTTATGCAGGAGGAGTGGTGTGGAGTTTTTGGACATGTGGAGTGAGTTTGATGGGCGAAAGGACTTATACAAGATGGATGGTTTGCATCTGAATGGATTGGGTGTGCAGAGACCGGAAAAAGTGTTGTTGAATGAAGTGAATGTGCAGAATCAGGGAAACTAGAGCTATTAGGGATGGAGGAAGTGGATATGCAGACACCAGTGAGGCAGTTTAATGTAAGAATGTTGAGATATAACATGCCTGAGCTAGTACGAAGGACAACAAATCAGAAAGATAATTAGTATAAGGCATCTAGATAGGGGTGGGACTAACAGGATTTTGCACTTCGTGTATACTAATGCCAGGATTATTATGAACAAGGAAGAATTTTTGGCCTTGGTTGGCTCTTCCTGGCTACAGGTTATTGGCATTAGTGAGACATAGCTGACAGAAGATGACATAACTAATGGGATAGAATGTGCAGGATATAGTGGTGTGTTTAGGAGGGACAGAAAGAAAAGAATGGGGGGAGGAGTGTTATTGATGATAGCTCATGAACTGCAGCCAAAGAGAATTTTGAAGTTGAACTGCAGGATTAGAGAAGAGAGCACATTTGAGGCTATTTGGTGTGAAATTGAGACCAGTGGAACAAAATATACAGTTGGGTGCTGCTATAGACCAGGTGATGGAATAGATGGTGGAGACAGTATGCATAGACAAATAGACACAATGAGTAGAGGGAGGGTAATTATGATGTGGGATTTCAACTATGCTAACATTGATTGGAATGACGAGAAGACACATGGGAGGAAGGAATTGGATTTTATGCAGTTATTGATGGATAACTAATTGAGACAACATGTAATGGAATATACTAGCGGTTCGAGAGTGCTTGATCTAGTAATTGCATCCGAGAATTTGAAATGAATATGACCACAGTGCCACCAACTGGTGAGAGTGATCATAAGGTCTTGACCGGAAGGTGGCTAAATGTGTGGAATTTTCAATTAAGAAAGGGTACATGTGGAATTACCATGCTTGTAAGTATGACAAGCTTAGGAAATTGCTTGGTTCAGTGCTATGGCATGTAAAAATGCAAGGGCTGGAGGTTGATGGTGGATGGGAAGCGGTAAAGGAGCATTGATGGAGGTAATGGCTGACTGTACCTAGAGTCCGGATAGTAAATCAAGTAGGTATTAAATGGATGAATAACACCATTAAGCTTGAGCTGCTAAAAAATAAACAACTGTGGATGGAATTTAAGGAGAAGGGTTACCTGCAGGCCCATGAACAGTATAAAGCACAGGCCAGAAAGGTAACGAGGGTAGTAAGAAAAGCAAAACAGGATTATGAAAGGAAATTAGACGCGCAAACTAAAGAGAATCCCAACCAAATATTTTTTTTGATATGCTGCAAGTAAAAGAAAAAATGTATATGGCAGAATGATTTTAAGGAATGCCGATGGTAGGGAGGAAACTGAATCAGTTGATAAAGTGGAATTACTGAGCGATCACTTTGCAAGAGCATATCATCCAGGTGGCGATAATGCAGGAATGAAGAAACCAATAGCTTATACAGAAATTGAGGTGAATAGTATATTACAAAACCTTAATGTGAATACATCAGTGGGAATGGATGGTATACCAGCTCGGGTGTTATGTGAAGTGGCTAAAGAATTGTCAGTGCCCTTGACCATTTTGTTTAATTTGACACTAGGATCTGGGTTACCCGGGGAGGGGGATAATTCCACTGCATAAAACAGGTTCCAAGACTACTGTTGCAAATTACTGACCGATCAGCATATCAGGCGTTGGCAAGGTTTTTCGAGAAAGTAGTCAAGAGAAAAATACAGGAATGGGTAGATGAAAATAGGATATTGTATGGGGGACAGCATGGTTTTGTGAAGGGTAGATCATGCCTCACTAACTTGCTTACGTTTTATAACACAGTGATGGCTGAACTGGATAAGGGTAATGGGTATACAGTGATACTGCTGGACCTTGCTAAGGCCTTTGACAAGATACCACATGGAATTCTAATCAGTAAACTGCAGCATACGGGGACGGATAAAGGATTGGTGAGATGGATAGGACGGTGGTTGATGGAGACATCAGAGAGTAGTTTATTCAGGGGTAGAGTCCAAAAGACAACCTGTGACTAGTGGTGTGCTGCAGGGTTCTGTTCTTGGACCACTACTATTTAATTTGTTCATTAACGATATAGGAAAGGATCTAAGAGGAACTGTTCATTTGTTTAATGATGATGCAAAGTTAGGTAGAGCAATAGTGAATGCACATGATGTCAAAATTTTGCAGGATGATTTGCACAGATTGGAGGACTGGGCTAAGGAGAATGGATGTCAATTTAATGTGGCAAAGTGTAAGGTTATGCATTTTGGGGTGAAAAGATTAGCAGCAGTATACCACATTGGTGGAACTGTATTCCAGAAGACTGACGAGGCCAGTGATTTGGGAGTGTTGGTGGACAGGGTGTTGAAGTTTAGGGGCACATTGCAAAAGTGGCTAAATCAGCTCATCAAATCACTTGGGTTACCGAAGAATACTTTGAAAAGCAGAGACAAGCAAGTTATTGTTCCTCTGTATCGAGTCTTGATAAGACCTCATCTTAACTACTGTGTCCAGATCTGCGTGCCAGGGTTTCTTCTTGATGGGGAGGAGGTGGAGAGGATCCAGAAGTGAGTGATCAAGATGATAGCAGGTGTATGGAATTAACCTTATGAGAACAGGTTGAAGATTTGTGGATTGCAGAAATTGGTTGATAGGCAGAAAAGGGGTGATATGATTGAGACATTCAAATTACTGAAGGGTTTCTTTCTATAAGATTAATTCAGGACAGGACTGGTGGTGGGAGGACCTAGGGGCCTTCCATGGAAACTGGGCAAGAGTGTGATTAGCAAGGGTGTTAGAACTAGGTTTTTTACTTGGAGAGTTGTGAATGAGTGGAATAAGTTGGCAGAATCTGTTGGGGGTGCTATGACTGTGAATGAGTTCAAGGCAAAGTATGATAGATAGTGTATGGATGTTGAATAGTTGTTCTTGACATGATGTTTAGGGCCTCCCTCGATGAGTCTAAGGATTTGATCTAAGGATTGGAGTTGCCCATGATAATAATAATACATGGCAGGAATGGACAGAATAAGGGGACATATCCAGACACTGTATTAGTGTGGTCAGCATGGATGTTTAGGCTAAGCAAACATTTTTAGCTGAAAGGATAGTGAATTGTTTGAGTTGGTTGTCAGAGGTGGTTGTAATTGCTTCATTGGTGAATGAGTTCAAGTATGATGGATATTGTGTGAAAATGGTTAGAATGGACATCTGTGATGAGGAGACCACCAAAAAAATAACTAAAATAAATAAATAAAATAAAACAAAACAAAATAAAATAATAAGAGTATACTGTATATCTTATAACGGCACATATATCAGGAAAGATGACATATCAAGCATTAAAAGGAATGATGTGAGTTCAAACTATATTAATGCATTTTTTTTTTATTTGACAATAAATGTCTAAGTTATTAGGAATTTTATTCTGAAATATTTCAAAATTTATAAATCAAAGAATTTTTAACATTATCAATTATGATAGGAAGTGATGAGCATTTATTTGACAAATGAAAGTACATTTATACTTTTTTTTTTAATTTAATACAGAAGTCCTACCTATCAAGAATAATGAGTGAAAACAGCACAAAAGTATAAATGTCAGAGTGGAGGTGAGATATATATGAACGTGGAAGACCACTAGCTACTGACAGTAGAATAAAATAATGAAAATGCAGAAATTAAGGTGAATACAATGTGAATGAGGGTTACTATTCAAGAAGGATAAGAAATCATGAAAGCCATTCTACTAGCACTAACATTCTCTATTCTAGCCACTATACCATACCTCTCTTCAGTCTGACCACTCCTGTTTCTTTGATCCTGACTCTAAATGCCATTCATACCTGTCTCATCCTCATCTTTATGCATTTCATCACCTTGTGCTGCCACAATCACATCTTCAATTTTGTATCCATCTTCCTCTTGTTGTACAACCTGTTTACCTGTGCTCTCCTACATCACAGATACTCTTTGTTCTTTAGCTACAACAACTTCTCGAATTTGTGCATTCTCAGCAAACAATATCCTTTCTAAATGCCGAATACTAAACCCATCAACTTTCCTTCGTATTCATTCCAGATTCACAAACTGAATCCCCTATGCCTCCAACTCAGCCATCTTGCTATTCATGATCTCTGCTCTCTTTATACTAACTACTGTCATATCTAGGCAACATGCTAATGACTTTTCCAACAGCTTTGTCAAGTCTTTATCAGCATTCCCTTTTTTTTTTTCCATAACTAAGTCATTTGTGTCTTAGTTGTGAAACCAATCTCTCTACAATCATCAGTTATTTATTTCACTGTTCTAACAGGAAAGCATGTTTTGTGTACTTTATTAACACCTTTAATGCCAATCATTAAAGGTGTTAATAAGTATGTCACGTCAAATCCTTCCCAATGGCATTAATGTACAGATTGAATAACAACAGGCCAAGGACTGATCCTTGAGGCACAACACTGGTTACCTTGAATCATACAGATTTACACCCTCCATATTTACTAATTGCATACTGATTGGTTGATAGTTTGATACATCAGTCTTTGCACCATCCTTGTACAATGGAATTACCATACATTCCTTCCACTCCTGTGGAGTCTTTTTCTTGGTCAAGGGAAAAGCCAGTTCATCTGAACATTCTTTTAGCATCAGTGCTAATATGCTGTCAGTTCCTATTACAGTATTCTTATTCAGTTTGTGCAACAGTTCTAGTACTTCCTCCTTATCCACATGAATTTCCTCATACAGCGAAGAGGTAGCAGTGAGTTCGATGTTGCATATACTAGGTTGATAGCTTTTAGTAAAATGGCTGCTCATTAGCTGAACAATCACTTCTGCATCAGTCACCTGCATACCATCTGCATTCAGTAGAGTTATTCTTTCAAATTCATTCTTTCTGTTACTTGCGGCATAACGATAGAATTCTTTTGGGTTGTCTTTAACTTGCAGAGCCAGTTTCTTTTCATACTTGAACTTAACTTTCCATACAACAACACTCGTGACTCTTCTGGCCTGCTGTTCATAATTATCATAACTGACATCATCCTTATGCACATGATATTTCTTCCACATCTTTTTCTTACAAATCTCTTGCTTAATTAAACTGCACATCCATTTCACTCCTAGTCTATTTATTCTTCAAACTCTAGGGACACATTCTGATACTGCATCGTTTAAATATTTTTTACAAACACTTCCCATGCACTGTCGATATCCTTCCCATCCAATAACTGATATCATGGCACAGAACCAATAATACCTCTCAGGTGATCATAATTTCCTGCTTTGTACTTCAGCATGTAACCTTTTCTGAATGGAACATTCCTAAACCTAGCCACTTCGCAAGTAAGTACTGCATGATCACTGTCACCAACTGGAGGCAGAATAGTTACATCTTTAACTGAACCCCCCCCCCAACATTATAATCAGATCTAACACTTTTTGACTTCAAGTTCCTTCTGCCACCTGCTGCTTGAGGAAGTTGTCTTGCAACAGCTCAATAAATTCAGTTTCATTCTTTTCATGTGATTTCATAGCTACAAAATCAATGTTCAGATAATTAAAGTCTCCCATTATGATTACTCTTTATGTATCCATCGTATTTATTTGTTGATGCATTTCTTTGTCACTAGCAACCAATCCACCAGGTCTGTAACAACACCGCACTGTGTATTTAATCTTGTTAGACTCCACCTCACATCACATGGCTTCAAACTCACTGCCACATGAAAAACTGTTACTAGTATTGCAGTCACAGGTCTCAACTAACTGAATTCAAGACATTTCGTATTATTAGCAGCATGCCCCTCTGCTCCACTCCTATCCATCCTTCCTAAAAATACTGTACTCTTTGCACTTGATACAAGTTAGTATGTTTGCTTCTGATAGCCAAGTCTCAGTAATGCCTATAACATGAGGTTCCAATATATCAACTAAGGCAACAAATTCTACTCTTATTTCTGATACTCCTAGCATCCATGTACAGACAATAAATTACCTGCATGCTCTTTTGCATACACTTGTCTGTCATCTGCATGATAGTTTGACAACTCGTAGATCTATTAAGTATAATTTCTGGGAAATTCCCATGCTTTTGGGAAATTTCTGGGAAATTCCCATTTTTATTCTGCCATAATTGCCTTCTACTCGCCCGTAATGCCCTAAAATATATACATACCCCTTTTGAGTTATGTTAGCCAATGTATTAAATACAAGGGACACTCCTAAACAAAAAGAGGCTAAAATAGCCGTTAATTATATTAATCGTAGATTTATGTTCTCATCTAGTTCCTTACTTACGCAGGAATTGTTACATATGTTTGATAGGTCCAACCAGACAAACACAGAATCATTCTCTCTTCATAATCATTTCCATGATTTCCATTCCATGGGGTTGGTAAGAAAGACTCATAGAAGGATCACTCAACTAGCAACATGACTGTATCGAAGATTGAGCTCATTTACACTACCCATATGCATGCATTCCACTCACACATCACTCACTGTGTAGAAAACTTCTCCCATCCTCCATCATGCTTTTACACGATTTCGAGGAATAGCCCCTCATGTTCCTTCTCATCTTACTCTTCACTCTTTTTTATAATCCCCTCTGTATTAATCCATTATATCCTCTCACTACCTGAAACATCTCTATCATATTATCTCCTTTTCCTCCTATTCACCAAATGCTGCAATTTACATTCCTTGAAACTCTCTACATAACCAGAATTCTAAAGCCCTGATATTACCTTAATCATCTATCCCTGTACCTTCTCTAGTGTTTCACTATCACAATGAAAACCAGTTAATGAATTTAATTTATCACAATAATCGACGTGCAGTCTGGCACAGCCACCTTTATTCCTACTCACCAATGTATTCATTATCATAGAGCGATGTGATATTGCAGCCTCCTTTACAATATCTGCAATGTATCCTCTGAACTTCAGTCCACTGTCATCCCAGCTGAATCTCATCCAATCCACTTCCTAAAGCACAGTTCCACAAATACAGTATACCATCATATTTCTCCACTCCAAAGTGCAATAACTTGCATTTATTAATATTAAACTATAACATCACTTATTTGTCCAAGCTAAAAGTCCTATTCAAACATTCCTCAAAGAAATCAACATCAACAACACTCTTAATTCTTCCCCAAATTTGCATCATCAGCAAACAGTTGAAGATCCCCAATCAATCACATGAAATATTAATAAGTTGAACAGTAGGGTAGTTGTGGTTTGTTGTAGTTGGTGCATTGAGTAGTGAAGACAGAGTTGAAGAGTAGGTGCTCTCCCTCGATGAGTCTTTGGACTCCCTGCAGGTATCACATAATAATAATAATAAATACTTATATCTGAACCAGACAAACATACAATCATTTCTTTGAAGGTGATTATGATGACAGGATGAGTGTATGTTTGTTTGGCATATCCATAACATTAACAAAGCTACATATCTTAGAAGCTTTTAAACAAAAATTCTCGCCATTACTCACATCATGATTTAGTTTCCCTGTCTCTTGATATCTCTTCTCATATCAATAAATAATTTGTCTAGACTCCTCATAGCAACCACACTCAAGCATAAGCTCTTATATACATCCATTCTTCCTTCAAATTCACTCATCATATCATCAAATTCCTACCATGTACCCTCAAGGAGTGTAAAGGATATGATAGCACAACATGAAAACTTTACAATCATTACTAACTTCCTATCTACAATTTTCCTCCAAATCAGTCTGTTACTTGTCAAGACTTCGACATCATTAGATCTTAAATTTCTATTGTGTAAGACACTTTTTTACCTTATCAATCCACCTACATCTCAGTCTTCTCTGGGTCGTTTTCCTGTCAACCTGGCAGAGAACACTTGTTTTGCTATTCCTTCCTCACACATTCTGTTTAAGTGTCTATACCATCTAAGATTAGCTCTGCTAACACATTCCTGGATGCTGACAATGTTAAGTTCTTTCATAATATCCTCGTTTTTAATATGATACTGCCATTGATGCCATCTGTGGACAACTCTAATCTTTCTCAGGACTCTCATATCTGCAGTCTCTACACTTTGATCAAGTGTTTTACTTCTAGCCCAGCTCTCAGATCCATAAGTTAAAAACCGGTTTGAACACTGTCTTGTATACAGCTAATTTAGTGTTCCGACTAATTTTTCTCTTATTCCATATGAATTTATTCAGTTGACTTCTAGCATACCAGCTTTGTTGCTTCTGCTGTTTATTTCCATATTTAATTTACAATCTTCACTAAAAATCGTGTAGTTGAAATGTTTTATTTGTTCCACAACTTCTCCATTCATAATGCAGTTGACATTTTCAACTTCTGACTATTTTCATTGTCTTTGTCTTGTTAATTAATTGAAGAAATTACTCCATACTTCAAGGATATCTTTTTCTCCAGTTTTCATGTCATCTTTATCACCTCTAATTCCATTTACAACACTCTTTCCTCCATTTCTGAGCTTCTTCAACAACCTCCACAATATCTTGCCACTTTCTTGATATTTATTTTCTATATTCTTGAAAAAAGTCCTCCCATTACTTTTGTTTAGCTAGTTTTACACAGTATTTTGCTTTCTTCCATTTGTCTCTGTATTCTCTAAGAGCACAAGCTGTCTTATTTGCCAGGGACTTTTGACATGCTTTCTTCTTTTCCTTCACTGCCTCTTTAACTTCCTGTGTCCATCATGGAGTTCTGATTTTTCTATCCTTGCAGACAACCTCACCACATGCTTCTCTGGCTGAATCAATCAGGGTTTTCTTCAAGGCTTGCCACTGAATCTCCAAGGTTTGGTTCATGTTCTCAAACTCTTTCATTTTTTCTTCAATAATCTTTGTGTATTTTAGTCTACAGTTCACATCTGAGAGCTGCTCGACTTTTATTTGCTTTAAAACTTTCTTACATGTTATTCTTTTCAATATGAAATTCAATTTTATCCTGCTCAAGACTAAATAGTGATCACTTCCAATTTCAAATCCTCTGTACACTCTGGTGTCCTGCACCAGGGAGAAAACATCACTATCAACAATAATTTAGTCAATGAGACTTTTCTTTTTCCTTGCCTCTTCTCTCCATGTGAATTTGTGCACATTTTTATGTTGGAACATGGTGTTAGTAATAACCAGTCCATGTCCTGAGCAGAAATCCAACAGGTATTTGCCATTATTATTAGCTTTGCTCTTTTCTTCAAATTTTTCCAAAATATTTTTGTATGTCTGACAATCATTTCCTATTCTGCTATTTAGATCCCCAACAGAGACCAACTTTTCCTTTTTCACTGTGTCAGTTGCTTTCTCTAAAGTCTCAAAAAATTCCTCCACTTCCACCTTAGTAGAACCTTCTGTGGGACCAAGGCACAAATAAGTCTCATTGCTCAGTTCCCCATTCCCATATTTGCCACATCACTCTGCTTGAGTCTGCCTACCATTCAAGAAGATTAGCCTGATATTTAGTGTTGAATACTGTGGCTACTCCTTCTTTTCCTTGATTGTCATTGCCTGAATATAGTATTTTGTATTTATTGCTCCAAAAGGTCTCACCAGTTTTTGTCTTTTTTTGTTTCAGTCATCCCTATTATATCGATCTGGTACTCATCTAATTCCTCAGCTAGCTCCATTTCTTTGCCATTCAGGCTTCTTATGTTGATAATACCGATCTTCGACTCAGGTGATGTTGAGTTGGGGTGTGTTTTAAGATTTGTTCCAGTAGCTGACTTTTTGCTGTTTGCCTTGGTTCCCTGGCAAAAACAACGGGGGCCTTGTTTAACTGGGTGACGCTCCAGCCGGAATGAAATTTTGTCATGTTGTACCATTATTTTGTATCTTGGTTTAAGCCAATAAGAATACAATTTGGTAGGCTAAATCCCAAACTGCACGCCTATCCTCGTTCGTTCAGTATCCAGATAGATACCCAACATGGTGCACCACGAGAAGGTGATTATTGGACATTAGGTCAGAAGCCCTGGTCGGTTTTCCTGCATTCCTTTGAAGGCTATGTGGAGGTCTCCTGTCAGTTATACAGCACTGACCCTCTGGATATCCAAAATCTCAACATTCCTTCTACACAGGTTGCACTTTGAATCTTCAGCTATCATAATCCTTCCCAATTCAGTGCCATTTCATCTTGTTGGAAGTTTTTCCACTGGCTGTACTATAAATTAAAGAAGCCAAGAAATTATATTCTTAGCTTAATATTTTATTATTATTATTTGACACCTCCAGGGAATCCAAAGACTTGTCGAGGGAGAGTGAGCCAACAGCATCGAACGATGAACCCTTCCAACTACTAACCGTGCTCAAACTTGCTTAACTTTTTGCGTGAGCTATTAGCAGCAGAGGTTCTACCAATCGACTAATCTGTGAGCAAACAAAGTTTGCACCTGAAGTATTTTAAGGACTGGGCAACTCGTATATAGAAGCTTGTGACTTCAAATCACTTGCTTAGTATCCCATAATGCCAAGCACATATCCTTACAGATATGTATAATGCTATGAATTATGGGAAGACTACCCAGACCTGATTTGACCTTTACTGAGGTCTCATCAGTTGGAATCAGACCCCAGAGGTGATACCAAGGTTGAAGTAATACAGAAGTCATATTATCATATACGAGTAGTCAAAAGGTGTCATCTTATTATTAAAATACTCTGGATGAGAGATAGCTGTTGGATATTTTTCCACTTGGTTATACTATAAATTAAAGATGCAAAGAAATTATATTCTTGGTTTAATCCTTTACCCAAGTGTAAGCAAACAGAGTTTGCATCTTGGCATCTTTAATTTATAGTATAACCAAGTGGAAAAACTTTCAATAACTATTTCTAATCCAGAGCATTTTAATGATACGGTGTGACAACTTTTGGCCACTCATATATGGAAGTATGACTTCTGCATTACTTCAACCTTGGTATCACCTCTGCGTTTCCAACTGATGAGACCTCAATAAAGGTCAAAACTGATCTGGGTAGTGACCCTTCCCATAATGCTATGTATTATGGGTCCATAAGGATATGTTTGGCATTATGGGATACTAAGGCAAGTGATGTGCAGTCATTAGATTCCATATACGAGTTGCCCAGTGCTGAAAATACTTCAGGCACAAACTTTGTTTGCTTACACTTGGATAAAAGATTAAACCAAAAATATAATTTCTTGGCATCTAATTTATGACAGGTATTGTGTGAACAATAGTTAGAATGGGTCTCCTACGATGAATCTCTGACCCAATGGAGATGCCTAGGAAATAATAACTTCATTCTTGTTATGCCTTTCTAATTACTTATGAACTTTTTCCTAATTCCTGCATTATTAACCAACAAAACATGTTTTGGCAAGAGATTTTGAAAGTTAATTCATTTCAATATCCTCATTACTTTCTGTATGGGCATGGTTTTCTGTTCATTGAGTAAACTTATAAACTTCACTATTCAGACTAGCATTCCCTTTGTTGCTTTGCCATTCTACAATACTACTTTAATATTTCAACAGAATATCAGGAAATATATCAAAACACAATAAACAATTAGCAATAATATATTATTATTATTATATGGGTATCTCCATGGAGTCAGAAGACTCATCGCAGGAGACCCAAACTATCAAAACAATATCTATCATACCTCTTCTTGATCTCATTTACAGACGAAGCACTCACAACTGAGTCAGGCAATGCATTCCATTCATTCACCACTCTCCAAGCAATAAACCTGGAGAGTGGTGAATGAATGGAATGCATTGCCTGACCTTGTTAACCATACTTTTCCTTAATTTCCAGGGATGACCTCTTGTTCTTCTATCACACAGCTGAAATATTTCCCTTGCATCAATCTTATAAAAACCTTTAAGTAATTTAAATGTTTCTATCATATCTCAGCCTATATATTATAGTATAATATAGTTTTTATAGTATATAAAGACACTAATTATTCTAAGAAGAAGAAAAAAAAAACAGATAAAAATCACCTATTTCACAGGACCATTAAAATAAACTGATCTATCACAAGACAGCTGTCAAACTATCATCCCATAAATCTCACTTTGGTGCTCTCAATAGTGATTGAAAATGTCATAAAAAACCAGCTTCTTTATCAGCTGGACACATCAGTTAATTACTAATCACCAAAATGGAATCAGCTATTTCTGTTCTATAGCAGACTACTTTGCTATCATCAGATCTGGACATAGCCCATTTGAAGAAATCCATGTGGTCACTCTCAACAAGCTATCATCTCATGGTCTCCCCCCTGTCCTTTGTGACAGCTTGCCAACTCCTCTCTGGATGTATATTGCATGGCATGGTAGATGCCTACTTGTCATCATTTCTTTATCAATGCTAGAGTACTCTTACTCACACTGTTCTTCCTAACTTCAAATCGTATTGAAGTTTTGCTGATGACAGTACGTTCTATTTCTCTTCTTCATTCAAAAACCATGTAGTATTCAAGGAACTGAAGCTTCAAAATCTTCCATAACTAATGTTTTAAGAACAGATAGGATGAAGAGAACTTAGTATATTTCAATGCTCTTAAAAGACAGTCACTTTTGATAATTTTCCAATATCCTATCAAAATCAGTTTTCCCCTTCTTGGGCTGACATTCACATCCAGCTTATCTTGACATAAAAATACTACTTCAATAACATCCTTAACCTCCAAAAAACTTTTACGTTCAAAACACTACTTCTCTCCTGCTCAACTCCTAAACATTTTGTAAATCTGAAATCTTAATCAACTCTAAAAACCTATCTGCACACTCCATTATACTTTCATTCCATTAAACATCCAACATGAGCCTAACACTCAGGTTAGCATAATGTTGGATTGGATAGCCAGCACTGTGTTGATGTCTAATAAAGTATTCTAGTAATTTTCTGAATAAGCTTCAGTTTTTAAAATGGCATTCAGCTATGTAACAGGTGATCATGAATGTTGAGAAAGGGTAGAAGTTTATTTCAAGTAATCAATGGTAATGGTATGGGATTATTATCGCCAGGGGCATATATTTAGGGTGTGTGTGCTAGGTGTGTGGTGTACACTCACAGAATAGCAATATCACTGATATTATATTTTTTCATTTATTCCTGCTAAAAATTATTAACAAGAATAAATGAAATTAATGCAAATGTGATGCAAAGGTTCGATTTGGGCATGTAAACTGCAAAACATATATTTTTCATAAATTCCTTATGGAATTTATGCAAATGATATATTGGACTTCTTGTTAACTAATTCTGCAACAATTTATGAACAATTTAGTGTTAGAAGTTACTTTAATAATTAATACTTGCCAGCTTTGGGCCATGATTTATTTAATGCCTGAATTTGGTGGTGCCAAATGTCAATATTGCATTTGGCACCACCGATAATAATAACATCCTTACAAATAAATTGAATCAACAAGTATGATGGATGCAAAGCTGCATTTAAAATGATTTAATAAATACTTTAATATTCTAATTAATGTTAATTAAATATGCTGAATAAATAAGTATTAAAATATAAGTATTTTTAATAAATATATACTTATTTATTAAAAATACTTATTTTTAATAAATAAGTATTAAAAATATATATATTACTTGGTACCTAGTATACACTGTTATCAAGTTTCAATTTGTCATTACAGTGAATGAATGAATTTGTGAATGAAACTCATGGATATAAAGGATGTTAAATTAGTAGTTCCATTTACTTAATAATAAAATTAATGAGACAAAATTGATTATCTTAATCTTGAAAGCTATATCTTATTCGAGACACATTCACATATTTCAAGAATTAATGAAATGTCATGTATATGAAAACCTCAACATGATAAGGCAAAAACGGTGAGGAGGGGACGATCGGTATTCCCTTGAAGCTGCGTGGATGGCATACGAATGGGCATAATATTTCATATAAAGGGGGGAGGGTGAATGAGTGGAGTCTGGAAATGCATTAACCACTGATGCAATTTCATAACAAGATATGAACATTGTGGTCTGTGGAAACTGAGCATCTGCGATGACTTTGTTAACTGCAGAGATGCCTAGAAAATAATACTAAAACTAGTATCCAACGTTGATGAACAGTATACTTAAAGCCACTTAACAGTGGATGCAAGAAAATGATGAATGTTTTTAACAACTCATCTTCGAGATATCAAAAACCATCCAGTTCGCCTGAGATGCAAGAAAATGTGGGTATTATTAACCACTCACCTTCAATATAGTCAACTAATTCTTTATCTATAGATGGAAATGACGAAAATAATATTGTGCTAGTTGCAGCCATATTTATATAGCATTTATTTACATACATATATATTTATGTACAAACAACTGATGGAAACAGCCTAATAACTTAAAGAAACCACAATATCGTGCAGTAATTAGAATGAAATAAACTACAACTACTCCACCTAACATTTCAAAGTGAAAATTCGGTCACGTTGCTCAAGAACATCGAAAAATGAAAAAGGAAATACTAAAAATGAATAAGTAAATAAATAATAAATTTATTATTATTATTATTATTATTATTATTATTATTATTATTATTATTATTATTATTACCACGGGAAACTCCAAGGAGTCCCTAGACTCATCGAGGGAGGCCCTAAACATCATGTAAAGAACAACTATTCAACATTCACACAGTATCTATCGCACTTTCCCTTGAACTCATCCACAGTCATGGCACCCAACAGACTCTGGCAACTTATTCCACTCATTCACCATTCTCCAAGTAAAAAGCCTAGTTCTAACACCCTTGCTAACCACACTCTTACCCAGTTTCCATGGATGGTCCCTAGACCTCCCGCCATCAATCCTGTTCTTAAAAATATCCTCTGAATTAATCTTATAAAAACTTTTCAGTAATTTGAATGGCTCAATCATATCACCCCTTTCCCACTGATCAACCAGTTTCTGAAAACCACAAATCTTCAACCTGTACTCATAAGGTTCTTCCATACACCTGCTATCATCTTGGTCACTGGCCTCTGGACATTCTCCACCTCCTCCCCATCAAAACGAAACCCTGGCACCCAGATCTGGGAACAGTAGTCAAGATGAGGTCTTAGCAAGGCTCGATATAGAGGAATAACTTCCTTGTCTCAGCTCGTCAGAGTATTCTTCGGTAACCAAATGATTTGATGAGCTGATTTAGCCACTTCTGCAATGTGACCCCTAATCTTCTACTCCCTATCCAACAACACTCCTAAATCCCTGGCCTCGTCGATCTCCCGGAGTACAGTTCCACCAATGTGGTATACTGCTGCTAATCTTTTCATCCCAAAATGCATAACATTACACTTTGCCACATTAAATTGACATCAATTTTTCTTAGCCCAATCCACCAATCTATGCAAATCATCCTGCAAAATTTTGACATCATGCGCATTCACTATTGCTCTACCCAACTTTGCATCATCAAAAAACAAATGAACACTTCCTCTCAGATCCTTTCCTATATCGTTAATGAACAAATTAAATAGTAATGGTCCAAGACCAGACCCTGCGGCACACCACTAGTCACAGGCTGGCTTCTGGATCCTAACCTTGAATAAACTACTCTATGATATCTCTCCATCAGCCACCTTCCTATCCATCTCACCAATCCTTTATCCATCCCCGTATGCTGCAGTTTACTGATTAGAATTCCATGTGGTATCTTGTCAAAGGCCTTAGCAAGGTCCAGCAGTATAACTGTATACCCATTACCCTTATCCAGTTCAGCCGTCACTGTGTTAAAAAAACGTGAGCAGGTTAGTGAGGCATGGTCTGCCCTTCACAAAACTATGCTATCCCCCCATAGAGTATCCTATTTTCATCTATCCATTCCTGTAATTTTCTCTTGACTACTTTCTCCAAAACCTTGACAACGACTCCTGATATGCTAATCGGTCGGTAATTTGCAACAGCAGTCTAGGAACCTTCTTTATGCAGTGGAACTATTTCCCCTCTTTTTCACCCCCTCGGGACTAACCCAGACCCGAAACTCTGGTCAACATCACTAAAAATTCTTCAGCCATTTCACGTAAGACCCGGGCTGGTATACCATCCAATCCCACAGATCTATTCACATTAAGGTTTTGTAATATACTATTCACCTCCATTTCATTCACCTCAATTCCCGTATAAGCTATTGGTTTCTTCATTCCTGCAATATCACCACCTGGATGATTTACACTTGCAAAGTGCTCGCTCAGTAACTCCACTACATCAACTGATTCAGTTACCTCCCTACCACTGGCATTCCTTAAAATCATTCTGCCGTATACATTTTTTCTTTTACTTGCAGCATTTCATAAAACTGTTTGTTTGGGATTTTCTTTAGCTTCCTTGGCTAATTTCCTTTCATAATCCCCTTTTGCTTTTCTCACCACACTCGTAACCCTTCTGGCCTGTGCTTTAAACTGTTCATGAGCATTCGGGTCACCTTTCTCCTTAAATTCCCTACACAGTTGTTTCTTTTTTTTTGCAGCTCAAGCTTAATGGTGTTATTTATCCATTTAATTCCTACTTGAATTACTATCCAGACTCTAGGTATACAGTCAGCCATTACCTCCTTCAAACGATCCTTTACTGCTTTTCATGCACCATTAACCTCCAGCCCTTGCAGTTTTACATGCCATGGCACTGAGCTAAGCAATCTCCTAAGCTTATCATACTTACCAGCCCGGTAATTCCACATCTACCCTTTCTTAATTAAAAATTCCACACGTTTAGCCACCTCCCGGTCAAGACCTTATGATCACTCTCACCAATTGGTGGCAACGTGGTCATATTCATTACAGTCAAATTCTCATATTTAATTACTGGGTCAAGCACTCTCAAACCCCTAGTATATTCTATTACATGCTGTCTAGAGTAGTTATCCCTTAATAACTGCATAAAGTCTAATTCCTTCTTCCCATATGTCCTCTCCTCCTTCCAATCAATGTTATGATGGTTGAAATCACGAATAATAATTACCCTCCTTCCACTCATTGCGTCCATTTGTCTATGCATACTATCTCCACCATGTATTCCATCACCTGGTCTATAGCAGCAGTCACCTGTATATGTTGTTCCACTAGTCTCCATCTCACACCGAATAGCCCCAAATGTGCTCTCTTCACTATCTGGCAGTTTAAATTCAATTCTCCTTGGCTGCAGTTTATCAGCTATCATCAATAACACTCCTCCCCCATTCTTTACTCTCTGTCCCTCCTAAACACACTATACCCTTCACATTCTATCCCACTAGTTATATCATCTTCTGTGAGCCATGTGGCCAGGAAGAGATGACCAAAGCCAAAAATTCTTCCTACTTGTTCCTAGTAATCCTGGCATTAGTATACATGAAGTGCAGAAGCCTGTTAGTCCCACCCTCATCTTGTTGCCTTATACTAACTATCCCATTCTGATGTTTTCCTTCGTACTAGCTCATGCATATTATACACATGCTTACACTCAACTGCCTCACCAATGTGTCTGTTTATCTATCTGCTTCCTGCCCCCCCCCCCAATAGCTCTAGTTTCCCTTATTCTGCACATCCTCTTTCACTTCATTCAGCAACACTTTTTCCAGTCTCTGCACACCAAATCCATTCAGATGGAAAGCGTCCATATTGTATAAGTGCTTTCGCCCATCCAATTCACTGCACACGTCTACAAACTTCACACCACTCCTCCTGCATAACCTGCGCATAAGGTCATTTGCAATTATGGTACTTCTCAACTCTTCTCTGTCATACTGTGGCAACAGACCCACTATCTAATTTCACTCACTCTTTTCTTTTGCTACCTCTAGTAATTCATTTGGATCCTCTCTCATTGCAAATTTATAACATTTTAAAGGTTGGTCGATTGGTAGAGCCTCTGCTACTAATGGCTTGCAAAAAGTTAAGCAAGTTTGAGCGTGGTTAGTAGTTGAAAGGGGAACAATTGTTCGATGCTGTTGGCATACTCTCCCTCGATGAGCCTTTGGACTCCCTGGAGGAGTCATATAATAATGATAATAATAATAAATCCTTTGGTACTGCCTCTACTATCATTTCTTCACAATAGCCTCATTTACATTCTTAATTTTCGCCCACAATAAGTACAATTTTATCGAACTCTCATCTATTACACATCTTACTAGTGAATCACTGTACAACGGTCGCTCCTTCATTTTCCTTTCACTCCCGATCTTATTCTAATTTTTCTTATCATACATTCGCTTCAGATAATCAGTACAAGTTTCTAAAAGCCCAACAATACAAAATGCTTCGAGTCTCTTAAGTTAAATTCCATTTTTCTAATTGCTAAGAATCTAGATATTTCATTTATCTCTTACTAAGGAATGAATGGAAAATCCATTAATTCCTTACTTTAATTCCTTACATTGTATGACTAAAGATACTTTGAAAACAAATTTTTATTATCCCAAAACAAATTACTTTTAGTTCACAACATTCTTCACGTTATAATCATAAAAAAAAAAAAAAAACATGAAATTCTTTACACACTTCACCATATCAAATTTAAGTGACTTCCAGGAATTAACGTGTGAGCTGTATGCATTGTATTGGAATACAAGACGTGCAGCTGCCTGAAATATTCCATCACTGTCTAAATCCACTGAACAATTTACATTGAATAGCCATATTGCAAGCAATAG
This sequence comes from Typopeltis vanoorti, assembly GCF_054136105.1. Taxonomy (NCBI): domain Eukaryota; kingdom Metazoa; phylum Arthropoda; class Arachnida; order Uropygi; family Thelyphonidae; genus Typopeltis; species Typopeltis vanoorti. The sequence goes on along the minus strand of NC_143552.1, from coordinate 150,846,997 downwards.
GGGATTGTGTAGAATGTCAACATAATATTTGCTTTGGATTTTTACGCTACATAAAAGCGATCCTAATTCGAACCGAGGAGTGTCCTGATAATACCAGTAGAACCCAATATACATAGACACTAGGGGCGTATGTTCAGGTGATATACGTGGGAGTGTGGATGTGCAGTGGTCATCACGAAATAGCAATATCACTGATATTATATTTTTGCATTTATTCCTTAAACACTCCCCTAATTGTTTCCTGGCTTCGCGTGATTCCCAAGAAGAGACACTTTTCGACACGTAAACATTGCTTTACATTCGCGTTAATACCCAGGATGTGCGGCCAAAAATTCAGTCCTTTGAACAGATGTATAAATGACGCAGTGGTTCGAATTCTTAGCGTTCCAGAAGTTTTAAACAAATCAAACGGCGAAGCAGGGTGTGCAATGAAACAATAGCATCCACAAGTCAGTGACTGTGATTGATTATTGTATCAATGATTCCATCGGTAACTCAGTTGGCAGAGCGGTGAACTATAGTAATTTGTGTGCCTGACATCTATAGGCTATAGGTCGCCGGTTCAAATTTGGCTGGACGAAATGTTTTTGTCTGCCTGGTTGGCCGAGTGGTTAGCATATCCGCTCTCCATCCAAAAGGCTGCGCGTTCGAATCTCGCCATGGGCATTGATGTTTGTGATTGTTTGTGAAAATACTAGTGCTGGTGGTGGTCGTGGGCGGTAGATGGCGTAAGTGTAGTTGGCGGATTAAGTAGTGGAGACAGTTGTAGAGTAGATACCCTCCCTCGATGAGTCTTTGGACTCCCTGGAGGTGTCACGTAATAATATAATAGTAATAATAATAATAATCAATCAATTCAATTGAACGTTGTCATTTGTTATGAGATGCTGGTTTTGTTTTCTGTTTTTCATCTATTTTGCATGAGTGAAATGTGAACTGACTGACCAGTTTGGGACATCGATATAGACAAGTTGTTAATATATAACTTTCTATGAATAATTTATAACGTTTTGCCTATATTGACAATAGGAAACAGCGCTATCGACCTACTGAATGCCCTGTTTTCTTGCAGAGCTTTAGCTGATTGTATGATTTGTAGGCGAAGGGGGGGGGGGGAAGCCTCATTGTCCTTTTTCAAATTGACTATTAAATTTACATCTTTGAGTTATTCAGATATATCATTCCTCTTCATTTCTGTTTTCTAAGATATCGTAAAACAACAGATTGTCCCCACCTACATAGATTTGGTTACAATTAATCGATAAATTAAACTATTGAAAGATGTCCTACACTTAATTGAGTTGGACCAATTAAGATGAGCGTGGTACTATGCATCCCTAAAACTTGCCTACATCGATAAAAATGCAATCATACGGTCAATTTAACGTGAATTTTTTAGCGCGATTTGCATAAGTCACAGAACAGCATGCCCAACCAAAATGGGCATGCGAAGTCAGTGATAAACATACTCATCTGATCTGAAGAGCATATGTTACAATTCAGAACCAAACAAAATCTTCCAAGCTAGCTTCTTTTCACCCACTGCGAGCTCTATATTAATTTAGTACATGAAAACCGTTTGAGGTGGTCATTGACTTGTATTCAACTACTTCTCCATGGAAATTCTGGCTATAGAGTTAAATACGTAATGTTCTTAAAAAAAAAACGCTATAACTATGATGCTCTGAATTCATAATCGAGACAATATACGAACACACAGTAAGAACACCTACTTCCTTCGGCTACTAAACTATGCCATCAACCTGACTGTTTCCAGAATTTCATTTCAGTTCATTTTCAGAAATTGATAAGATGAAAATGTTTGCGTTATCAACCCACAATGGCATCATACACATTTGATCGTGACTGGCCTAAATGGACCTAACTCCCATATAGGCCACTCTCCTGACTCCCATCGACACCTAAGTAAAGGTCGAAACCGATCTGGTTAGTGGCTACCCATAATCCGTAGCATTATACATGTCTCATGGGATACCAAGGCAATTCATGTAAAGTCATTAGCCTCTATATACAAGTAGCCCAGTTATGAATTGACTTCACATGCAAACTTTGTTTGCTTACACTTAGATAAAGATTGAAACCAAGAATATAATTTCGTGGCATCTTTAATTTATGTGTCGGATGCAAAAAGATAAGTCGAAGGAAATGGCTGTCTTAGTTGGTACCAATGATTTGATAGGTGAGAAGTATTCTATGAGGGAACATGTAAAGGAGTTGTTAGAAGAGGCAAAACTGAAGAGCGAGAAGGTGAAGATTACAAGTCTACTACCACGCTATGATAGAGACGAACTGAGGAGGAGGGCATTGATAGCCAATGAGACTTGATATAGATTGTGACAAAGAAATTATGTCGAATTTTTGAATCAGTGGTATCTGGTTGAAGGAAAGAAGGATTTGTACAATGCGGATGGACTACATCTTAATGGTTTTGGTGTTAGATATATGGAGAGAGCTTTGTTCAATAAGCATACTGGCTTGCAAATTCAGGAAAACTTAAACAATTAAATTGGAAGCAACTGAATTTGTGTGAAAGCCACCATGAAGAGTCAATGAGTGTGAGAATGACCAAGGGAGGAATCTAGTCTCACAAGCAAAAATACTGAATGCGTTAGACACTTCAGAAAGCAAAGTTGGGTGGAGGAATAAACGGATGTTGCCGGTTTTATATACTAATACCAGAAATATCAGGAACACGAAGGACGAGTTTTTGGCTTTGATTAGTGCAACCTTGCTAAAAGTTACAGGCATTAGCAAGACTTGGCTAACAGCAGATGGTGTAGTTACAGGGATTGAATGCGAAGGGTTTCGTATTTTAAGGGAAGATAGAAAACATAGGATGGGGAGGAGTACTGTTGATGATAGCAGATGAATTACAACCAAAACGAAAACAGGAGGATTGCTGTTCATTTGAAGCAATCTGGTATGAGATTAACACCGATAAGAGAAAATATACAGTTTGTTATTGCTATAGGCCAGGGAATTTCACAGATGATCTGGAAGTCAGGCATTGCCAAATTACTACAATGAGTACAGGTCGAGTGATTATTGCAACTATGGAGATATACACTGGAAGGAAGAAAGATCACACGGCATGAAGGAAATGAAATTTATACATACCTGCTGAGAGATAATTACTTACGACAGCATGTGATCGAATGGACAAGAGATGGGAAAGTATTGGACCTGGTCATAGGATCAGGAGCGCTCTCCATAACCAAGTTAGTGAAAAGTCCATGGGTTTTTGACTTTGGAAATTGTAAAACGTGAGGAATATTCCAACAAGAAGGGGTATATATGGAACTACAAGGCAAGTGATTATGATATGCTTAGGAAGAAGCTTAAATCTGTACCATGGCATAAAACACTGCAGGCCAAGTATGTTAGTAGTGCATAGGATATAGTTAAGGATGATTTAGAGGAAGCAGTATTAAGTTGTATATCTTGTGTAAGGAGGGTTTATCAGATAGGAGTTACATGGATGAGTAATATCATTAAGCATGAGATGCAGAAGAAGAAAAAGTTGTGGAGGATATATAAAGGGAAAGGTGACCAGCAAACTCATGAACAGTATACAAGGCTCAAACAAGGAAGGCAAAAATAAGATTATGAGAAGAATCAAGCCAAGCAGGCCAAAATAAATCCCAAACAGTTCTTTAGTTATGTGACAAGTAAGAGGAAGAATGACTGTGGAATAATAACCTTAATGAGTGACGATGGTCACGAGTAGACAGCAGCGGATAAAATAGTTGAGTTACTGAGTGACCACATTGCAAAGGTATTTATTCCTAGTGAAGTTATTCCTTTCAATATGACAGACACTAATCTGGGGACAGACGTGGCTGAAGTGGAGGTTCTTAGGATACTGCAGAGTCTCAATGTAAATAGAGCTGTGGGATTAGATGGGATATTAGCAAGGTTTTATGAGAATGTGCAAGAGAACTGGCAAGGCCTTTGTCTAAGCTGTTTAATTTAAATCTCCGCTCTGGGAGAGCTCCAAGGGAGTGGAAAGAGGGCAAAAGTGTTCCTTTGCATAAGGATGATTATAACACCACAGTAGCAAATTATAGACCAATCAGTACCTCAGGCGTGGTGGTAAAAGTATTAGCAAATTGGTAAAAAAAAGAGAATTCAAGAATGGGTAGATAAAAATATTATACTGTATGAGAGTCAGATGGCTTTTTGAAGGGGTCAATCATGCCTTGGTAATTTATTAACTTTTTACAATAGTGTACCAGATGAGTTTGATTAAGGAAAGAGCTACGCGATGAGTTTGCTAGATATTTCAAAGGTATTTGACAGAATAAGACATGAAACACTGTACCATGCAAATTAGAGCAAATGGGGATGGATGTGAAATTCCCCGGTTAAGTGGATAATTTGGTGGCGCTGCTGGACAGATATCAAAAAGTGCTATATGAAGGTGCAGAATCAAGGCAAAGACAGGTGACTAGTAGTGTGCCACAAGGTTTAGTGCTGACACCATTACTGTATATTTTGTGTATAAATGATACAGGAAATAACATGATAGGAAAGATTCAGTTGTTTGCTCGATGATGCGAAATTGTGTAGAATAATAGTTCATAAAGTGGTGTGGAAAGCTTGTGGCGTGATTTAAATAGACTGCCAGTATGGGCAAAAGATAATGGGAATCAGTTTAATATCGAGAAGGGTAAAGTTATGAATTTTGGGATAAATAGATTTCATGCTGTGTACCTTCATGGAAATGTACTCCAGGAAATAGATGAAGCTAGAAATTTAGCAGTTGTGGTAGACAGAGAGATAAAGTTTAGAGGACATATTGCTAAGGTTGCTAAAGTAGCACATAAAATTACTTGGCTATTGAAGAACAGACTAACAAGTAGAGATTATGAGATAACAAGTAGGTGACTGCGGGACAGTGTGTGCGTTACATAAAATCTGGTAATCACCCTTGTCATAAATATGGTATAATCAAATCTTTAGTAGGAGCCTATGTAGCTCAGTAGAGGGTGTTTGCACTCTACGTCGCTTGACCGCACGACGAAAGGCTTTGGTTCGAATCTAGTCGCCAACTACAAGAACATTTTCGAAGCCTTTTCATGACCAGTTCCCTAGTGATCGATCTCTGGCACGGTAGCTGTATCTGATTGACAAAGTGGACAGTTCAGTGGAGATACTGAACTGCCCACTTAGCCTCCAAAAGTTAGATACAGCTAAAACCGCCTCGCCTACTCCCTGTGTGGGCTAGCTATCTCTGAATGTCTACCAGTGGCGATATTAAATTGCCCACTCATTCTCCAAAAGTTAGATTGGGCTAAAACGGCCTCGCCTTCTCCCTATGTTTGAAAAAAAGGTATTAGCTGGTTTCTTTTTTTATTTCTTTTTATTTATTAAAATATTCGAAGAAAAAAAATATGTTCTACAGATTCTCTTCTAAACAAAGAACTGTTTCTTATCAGAACTAGGTTATCTCTAATAATTATAATACAAAAAAAATCGATAAAATAATCAATAATTATGGCTATTGTCTTAACCCGCCTCACGAAGAAATTATTAGAATTGGTAATTCATACATTAAAAGACTTTCAGAAAATAGCAAGACTACTTCGAAAGTCGCCAACATTTGACTTACATTTCTATTTCCTTCCAATTTGCAAATTAAACCCATCTTTATCTCTCTTAGAAATAAATATCCACCTCTTTCTTATACTTGAATTTACAGAATCCCCTGCTCTTGAGGGTTATGTTATTATGAACAAACTGATAATTCTGCAAAACTTCCTCTTGAGGATCATCAGAAAAACATTTCACTTAAGGAATCCCAACAAATTCGGTTTAGCAAGTCATGCATTATCTACAAAACACAGGATTCAGTAAACTACCGAATCCTGTGTGTAAAATGTTACAGAAGAATTGTTTTCTTCTGGAAAGACTGCACAAAGAAATAACTGAAACCGACATCCCAAACCCAAATCCAAGATTTCCTGAAACTTTCTCAAATTTGAGAAATTACACTGACTAATGCGAGGGTGATCTGAAAGGTTCTTGGCCTAGACCACAGATGGTAACACTATCTGCAAGATTTTTTCTCTCAGTTGGTACATCTGTCATAAGCATCGGTTTAAAATTGTGTCATTCTATAGTAGTTTGTTTTATACAGATGTCTGAAGCAAAAGTCTTGTCTATATCCCTTGAAATAGATAAAATTGAGTATCGTGCGGATATAAAATTCTTTGTAAAAGAAGGATTAACCAAACGAAATTCATTTCAAGTTCATAAAAGTTTATGCGCACTCTTCTCCTTCGTTTTCGACGATTACGAAAGGCTGCCGAGTTTAAACTTGGCGGTACTAGGTTGAAGATTGTCCATGCGAAGTACGTCCAAAAAGTGTAACAACACCAGAAAACTTGCCAATAGTTTTTCTGTATATATATATATATATATATATATATATATATATATATGAAATTCATAGATTGGTAGTTCTCGATCTTAGAGTTTTTGTTACTGGCAGTAGAACAACAAGGGATTTGTATCCCCTTAATTATTATTAAGGATCCCAAAAAATAGCCGTTTGGCTTTAAACACCAGAAATCATTGATCAAGTGCAAGATATGGTATTCTATCCTATCCCAATGGCTTTAACAGGCCTTTAAGGCCCACATCCTTCCAAGCATGCTTGGATTTCGTAACCGAAATACGAGGATAGAATGGTCACTCCTATGCCTCAAGGTATTCTTGGCTGTATCCCTGTGTGTTCAAGGGGCCGGTTTGCCTGCTTGCGGGATGAAAAACACCAGATAAACTGGCGGAAAAAACCCTACTGCCCGCGCCCAAGACCGGCTAACTTGGCTATGGCTGAGGAAGATCCTTCAGCTCCTCACGTCTCCGACGGGAATCGAACCTAGGACACTCCTTCCCCAGGCATATGGTTGCGAAGCGCAAAGCCACTAGGCTAACCGCGCGGACAAGATATGGTATTGGTGTGTGAAATTGCATGACATTGCGTGAAAGTCAAAGTGAATGAAATTGCTGAGATTATAGGCATTTCAAAACAACGTGTAGGATATGTTTTGCATGAAGAATTGCAAATGAAAAAGCTTTGCACAACATGGGTGCCGCGCTTGCTCAAAGCAGATCAAAAACACACTCGCAAGAAAATATTTGAACAGTGCTTGAAGCGTTTTAACAAGATTAAAACTGATTTTGTGAGTCGATATATTACTATCGATTTGCCTTGGATTCACCATTACACACCAGACTCCAAAGAGCAGTCAGTCAAAACACGGGACAGAACCATTTGTTCAGTACCAAAGAAGACAAATTTCTTTGGTGATTTGGTTCCACCAGCAGAAAAGATCATCGCATCGGTGTTTGAAGATGCTAAAGGCATTTTGTTTATTAATTAGCTTGAAAGAGGTAAAATAATAACCAGGGAATATTATTCCGATCTTTTAACCAGACTAGAAGAAAACGTTCGTGAGAAAAGATCCGGTTTGCAGAAGAAAAATCATCTTTCATCAGGACAATGCACCTGTCCACAAAGGTGTGGACAAAGATGTTTCCCATTTGGCAATGGGAAAATTATGGGGTCTACACTATGAATTGTTGGAACATCCACCCTATTCTCCAGATTTGGCTCCCTCTGATTTCTATCTCTTTCCAAAACTAAAACTCTTCCTTGCCAGCGTTTTCCTTCGAATCAAGAGGAGATTACAGCTGTAGATTGGTATTTTTCAGATCTTACTGTGAACCACTACAGGGACGGGATAATAGGGCCGGAGCATCGCTGGGAGAAATGTATTAGTTTTAAGGGAGATTATGTTGAAAAACAAAAATAATTTTGAAATCATGAATTCGTTTTTACATAGACGGAGACCTTTTCACACCACCATCATAATACTATATCCCACATGTGATTCAGTTCGGATTCCAATTCATATCCTACTTTAATCTCAGTGCAATTCATATTATATTCCTGATAGCTTTTTGAGACAGGAGAGAAGAATGATGGGTCGGTAATTTTGTGTAAATGTAAATATTTTCCTAGTTTTGGAATTAAAATTATATTTGCTGTTTTCCATCTAGTTGGTACTGCATGCTCTGAACAGGACTCAGAGCATGCAGTACCTGCCGATGTACTTTGGAAATAAATGATAATTCTGCAAACGTAAAAAATTTCCATAGAGATTGATCACCTGGTTGTAGGGATCAGAGCGTGTTGTCCCAGCAGTGCCATAACGAGGGCGTAGCGAAAGAGGCGCCCGCCACGGGCGCAACTAGGTTTGGGACGCGAAACGTAAAAAAAAAAAATAAATAAATAAATAGGTACAAAAGTCTGCTGTTTTATATTGTATTTTTAAATTTCGGCAATATGCCGCTTTAGACACAAATTCTGCACCAGACTGCAACTCATTTTGATTAGGTTAATAGTAGGTATTTATCATATTGCATTTAGTAAAATTTAACTTGTTATATTTAAATTTTTCAAAATTTCTTTCATTTTTGGGTTGGGAGGGGGGATGCAAGTTAGACACTTACACAGGCGCTTCTTACCCTCGTTACTGTACTGTGTCCCAGTATTGGTTTATAAGTCCAAAGGTCTAATACTTGCTGGCGTATAGCCCGAGGCTGCATAATACACAGAAGGCGAAGTGCGTAAGCAGTTCCGAGAAATCTGCCATAGCGAAAAATGCTGAGATCATCAGGAGAACGAGAATGGCATAGCGTCATGTAGGAGAACTAGAAAAAAGAAAAAAAGGGCGCTGTGGAAAGAAAATATAAGATATAAGCGATAGCAGAATGACATATGAGGCTTTTTTTCCTGACTCTCGGTTATGGGATCGAGGAGAGGTTCCATATCGAATCGACAGATTGCAGATATCCTTTATTACTTTGTTACTAATTCTTGTTGTATTTTACTAACTTGTTGTATTTTACTAACTTGTTGTTTTCATTTATTTTACTAACCTTGAACTTGCTAGTAGTGCTTTATAGAGCTACGGAATTATTTTTAGAGTCTTCGGACTCTAATTCTTTTTTTTTTCTTTTTCTTACGCAGTGACTGGAAATGAGTCGAGTGATCCCCGTCTCTCCCAGGACCAGGACCTTATGAGTGGATTCCAGGGTTAGAGGACCCAGAGTCCTGACCAAAGTCCTTAAGGAGCTAGTAGGACTTCAGAACATCTTCTCCTTCACCACCTATGGACGAGGACGATTTCTGTTCGTCGTGAAGAACGTGACGACGAGAGATAAACTTTTAGAGGGCTTCCAAGTCCAAGGGAAGCAGGTGACTCCCACCATGGTTGGGTCCCAAGTGCGCCAGTTTAAAATCAGCCGCTTCCCCATGGAGTACATCGCAGCCGGAGACGACGTGCTCATCCAAACATTTAATAAGTAGGGGAAAGTGAGTAACATCAAGAAGAGCGTCTCCCAGGAAGACCCTGCCTGGTACTCCGGTGAAGTCACCTTCACCATGGACTTGCGACAATCCGTACTTAGCCCTCTTACCATCAGTACGTCGCGTTTCATGGTACATTATCCCGGGATACAGAGACAGTGTCTGCAATGTGGCTCAACAGACCATCTGAGGAGTGACTGCCCCAAAGCCAAGTGTTTTCACTGTGTAGGCGTTGGGCACATCTCCAACCAGTGCCTGCACCCCTGCCGTAAGTGCTCCAGCACGGAGCACAAAATAACTTCATGCTCTCTGCGCACATTTTCAGAGAGGGCAGAGGTGCCGATAGAGCCGTTAAATCCACAGCCTGCAGGAGACGCTGGTGGATTTCCGGTATTATCCACCACCAGCGGGGAGAAAACATTTTGCCAAACCATTCTGGGGAAGATAAAGAAGCGTCGTGCCACAACACCAGCAGTAGAGACTGTTTCCCCACAGCAACAACATCTGCTGAGGAATCACTCCCCCACCCCTCATCCACTTCCATTGTTTCAACATTAACAACGGAAGAACAACATCCAGCTGAGGGAAATACAGAAGAAGCAATGGATAGCACAAGACCACCTACCCCCACCTCAACAACATCAGAGGAAGCTGCTGCTTCTGTTGACGCTTCCCAGACTTCCCCCATAGTAGCCAGCATTCCCCCTGCAGAAGAGTTGAACAAAAATTAGGGGGAACAACATCTCTCCCCCCCTAAGACCTCCCTAAGAAAAGAAAAGAGGCAGCATCTCCAAAGCTGGAGAAGAAACACCATAGAAGTCTCCCCAAGAGAGGTTTGGACTCTACGACATCAGAGTCCAAGATGGAGTTGGAAACCTCCTCTTCTTGTCGAGAGAGTGTAAACTCTAGAATTCAGAAACTCACCGGCTCCCAGTTCAATTTGTATGATTATAAAATCAAGGAGAACAAAATTGTTAGCTTCAAGATCTAACAATTTTGTTCTCCTTGATTTTTTGTACGTGAACTCGTACAAAACTGGAAGCCGGCCTGCAGGACGCAGGATATTCTACCTTACCCCTACAGATCGACGACCTCACAAGGTACGTAAGAAAATTACGTATTGAAGACTTAGGCCGGGTTTAATTACTTAAAACACCGTAATGTCTCCATCCCCCCCTTCTGTTTTGCTTCTCTGAACACCAGAAGGCTCTGCTCACCATCTAAACAAGAAGAAGTGTGGATGCTCATGCTAGCGTTCAACATCCGGCTTTTGTCCTGCAGAGAACCCTCTTTTTCCATTATAGGGACACGCAGGAACCAAGCCATAAGTATCCCGTAACATCATTTTGGAGCTTCGGCAACAGAAACAGCGCCGGGGTGGGGGTACTTATGGTAGCCCCCCCTCCTCGGAGCCTTCCATAACATCCACAGGGATACAGAAGGGAGAGTCCTTGCCATCGACTGGAAGTACCAGGGCTGTACCACCAGGTACATTAACATCTATGACCCGGCAGACCGAACATCTAGGCCTAGATTCTTCCCGTCATTACACAACTACCTATATGGTGCCCATCATGTCACCAGATGGGGGGACGTCAACTGTGTGGCAAACCCAGCCTACGACAAAGTAGGGGGAAATCCCAACACAGGTACAACTGGCTACAGGGAATTGGAAATTCACCTTAAGGAATCTCCAGTTGACAGATATCTGAAGGGCTTACAACCCCTACTGCCGGGATTATACTTGGACAGGACAAAGCATCGTTACATGGCTCGATCGTTTCTATTTGGGCCTTCCCTTGTCTCCAGAGCCGAGACAATAAGGCACGTTCTAAATAATCATTCCATCTCAGACCACAAATTAGTCGTGCTCAGGTTGTAGAAGTTGTAGATGTTGGTCCAGGCTCCTGGAAATTACCACCAGACTTCCCGTTCCTGTTCTCGGCCAAGCTTAACCAACTGTGCTCCACTTGGAGCACTGCTGGCTGGGACTGGGACTCCTGGGCACGACTAAAAGCTAACATCAAAGACAACATAAAAAAATGGGGCCAGGAACGTACCTTTCTTAGAAGAGCTCGGCTCCGTGATCTTTATAAGGAGAGAAGCTGGTTCATGGCCAGCCAACGCCAAGGCTTTCCATGTCACAACGCCATCCATGACATTAATCTCGACATTGAAATGGAGAGACAGAAGCAGGTGGAAGAAAAGAACATTAAGATACCTCTCCACTTCCGCTCGGAAGACAGGCAATCGGCCGCGTTTTACAACAGGCGTTTCATCAACTTCCGGCAGGACCGAACCATTACTACCATCACTGAAGGTGTGACTACACACAACACCACCTAACATCACGAACGCCTTATGGGGGAACTACAATCAACTCTACCAAGACAACAGTGCCCCCCCCCCGGATTACTCCTGTTGGAACATTGACCCCTTCCCTGCCGACATCCAAGCAGGGTTGAATGCACCCATTACAACGGCAGAAATAACATCAGCCTTCAAGCAATGCCAATACAAAGAAAGCGTCTGGGCTAGACAGATTAAGCACGGAACTCTACGAGAGGCCTGTGACCACAGCCTCCCCATTCTCGTGGCAATCTTTAACATTTTCCTTACCACCAGAAACATGCCACAGGAATTTCTGGAATGCCACAACTTCTTCATCCCGAAGACCAACAGGGACCCTTCCAACATCAAGAACTGGCCCTCCATAAGTCTGTCGAACACAGACTATAAGATCCTCGCCCGTGTTCTCAACAACAGACCGAAGATCAGGTTGAGGTATGTCATCAAAAGTACACGTGTATAGTGGTCCTCGTCGATCGATGGAGTTCAATCTCATCCTCATCAGAGAAGTGCTACGTCTGGTTAACATCAAAAACTACTCTGTGGCATTGTTGACGATTGATCTCAACCAAGCGTTCGACAGCGTCTGGCACTCCTCTTCAACATCTTGGAGAAAGTTGGGGTCAGCAGTGGACTCCTCAACATCATCAGAGGAGGCTACAACAACAGCTCTACTCGCCTTCTTATTAGCGGACACCTATCTGTCCCCATTATCATCCAGAAAGGGGTCAAACAATGGTGTCCCATTAGTCTGCTGCCCTTTGCACTAGCCCTTGAACCGTTCTTACAGGCTGTCAACAACTCTCATGCAGTTAGAGGAATTCCACTTCCTCTCACCACGGATGATTTCAACGCAATCGCCTACATGGATGACATGGTGGACACTCTTAGGGACAATGACTCCATAGTAAACGTCTTTAACATCCTAGAGAAGTTTAAAGTGTCAGAGCTAACATCCAACCCCGACATAATCAAGATCAAGATGTATGGAGTCTGGGACCTGAACAACATCTCTGCAGGTCTCGTCTCTACTGTTGACCTCCCTCACCATCTTGGGGGTCCCCTTTGAAGAAGCCCGTGCTCAACATAGAACATCTCGACAACAACACCATAGAGATACTCAAGAACTGGAAAAATGGACAGCTGTCACTTTCTCCTCCAGGGCCTCTGTCATCAAAATCATCATATGCCCTGCGCTTCAGCATGTCCTGAACATTACCAACATCAGCGGGGATCAGGAAATCCGGCTTTACAGTCTATGCCAGGAAGTTGACATTTAGATTCTTCAACTTCTGGAGAAGCTTGGGGGCTTCGACCTCCCCTCCCTTAACATCAGATACCTAAGCAATACCACTTTCCATCTAAACAGGGTACTGCAGACCACACATCCCTGTAGTCATCCTGTGCGGTATTTCTTGGGTTTCAAGCTTCACCTTTTTGGGATCCCACTCCACCAGGGTCCCAAGGCGGACATTGTTCCAGAAGATTACATCGGACTGTGCCAGCTTATGCAACAACTCCACTCGTCGGGTGTGAACTTCGCCGGGATCCGGAACAGTTATACATGGTGCGAACATTTCTTTAACATCCTTCGTACTGATGTTCCGGATCTGGGGATCAACAACAACGAGATCCACTTTGGCCACCTCTCCAAAAATCGAGGCTACCCGTCGAGAAAGGACCTGGAATGTAGGATTGCGTATGGATACCTTCCATTCAACATCAACATTTGGCAGTTCCACACCACCTGGAACCGCTTTTGTGACTTCTGTGGGAACCTGGACACCATAGAACATGCCTTCTACCGGTGTCCAATTTTCATCTTCGTCTGGAGGAGGCTAAGCGACGTGCTTCGCATTCCCCTCTCACTGCAGGAGGAAGTCAAACTGCCCTGCAGTTTGCTCCACCAGCTAACAACAAGCAGAAGTTAGTGGTATTTGTAATTAATGAGCTTAAATACCACATCTGGAAGGTAAGAAAGAAATTTTCTATTCCTACTAATCCTCCCAATATGGTGGATATTTCTGCGATCGTTTCTTAAAAGTTCTACGGTTCCTTAAGGAGGTTTCTACATCTTGAAAAGGAGGCTCTGGTTGACACCACATTTAAGAATAAGTGGTGTTCACCTGCAATCATGTGTAATGTCAGAAATAACACCATCAAGTTCTGCCTGCTGCTGCTTTAAGATCTCCGTCTGCAGCAGCAGCAGCTCCACCTCTAGTCATTTCCTTGGTTTCTGCGTCCCCCCTGAGGTCTGTTTTGTTCCCTGGTCTCCCACGGAGGTAGTTCGGAGGAAAAACCAGGGCAGCGCAGGCCTACTCGAGGCGGGCTGCCCTGAAAGGGCGGATCACCTGGGCACTGGCTACCTCCGTGGTCGTTTTGATCTTGTGAGTCAGGCAGGCGCTCGAGGTGAAAAGTTATCATCTGATAGCGTGGAGCTAGCAAGATGTGTAATATGAGCTGAGGCCTACATTTCCTTTTCTCTACTCCCCACCTCCCCCCCTTCCCATCCTATTCCCTCTTCTCTCCTTCTCACCTCTCCCATCCCCCATCATTTCTCCACCTCAACCTCTCTGTCACTTCCCTTCTTTCTCTTCTCTATTGGGGCACTCTGAACCCGCCATTTTTCAGTAGTCCAATGATGAGTTCCCCTTTACTTTCACCCCAAGATGTGGTTCCAGGTCGTGCGGGTCGTGCGATAGGCAGAGATGCGTGTCGGCGGGAGAATTGAAGTAGTCTACTCGAAATACAGCAGACGGAATTCCAGAGTGAGTCAGCGAAGGCTTTCCTAGCAAGCGCTCGCAAGCTCGTAGAAATCCCCAGTAAAATCTCCATAAATGAAATAGCCATAAGTGCGTATGAAGGAAGGCCTACCCTGAAAAAAGTCTGACGCTGCACGTGGCACAAGAAATGATCCAGTTCTCGGAAACAACAAAGGCAGTATAGACCAGCAGACCTATTCCATACTCAGTGAGAGTAATGTAAAATTTTGTTGTATGATTCAGAACTAGTTTGTAAGAAGGAAATTAATGTGAAAATTGATTCATGTTAGGACATTACTAATTAGAGAACTCTAAGTGATTAATGCAATAAGGTGCAACTTGATATCCAGTTTTCGAAATGAATTAGACGAATTGTTCGAGGGATTTGAGACAATATACATGCATCATGTGGGTTGTGGTTAGAACTTAGATTGAAGTTAAATTAACTTAGTAGCTCCAATTTATAGAGGGGATAGCCAAAAGAGAGAATTGTATTGTTGAAAGCTATGGTTAGCAACTTGCTAGATAATTATTTAATGCATGCACTGCGCAGTTCTTAGAATGAATTGCTTCCCTTAAATTAGCATTGATATGTGTGACTTAACTTATTGAAAGTGTATCTTGATATAATTGTATGTTGTATATAAAGTTGATAATAAATATGTATTTCCTCTTTAAACTGAGTTTTGCCTGATATTGATTGTCAACTCACGATTCATAACAGTACGAACCTAAAGTGGGAGGGAAGTGTAGCGTTGGATAAAATCTGGCCACGACTGATAGAAGGAATTAGTATCTATATATGTGTAGGATTACTGGTAATATCTCTCTGAGTAGTTTATTAATCTATCATAGGATATAGACTGCTGCAGTCTTTTAAATATAAATTCGTTTATGTCCGAAAAGGGGGACAGTGCCAGATTCTAAGCAAACACATAGAGCGATTGCAAAATAAGGGTGATTTATAAGAGAGGTATAATAAGTATACAGAATGAAAATTTCCATAGATAACGACACAACACAACTACATTTTCCAAATTAATTATTTAGGATCAGAGTCGACTATAATGAACTTGATCGTATGAAGCAAAAACATACTAAAGCAACCCTACTAATTCAAAAGTAACTGTAAACCCCACTGCCCATAAAGTGTGATACTATATTCTCAATAACTACTCCTTCAGATTGACATACATAATATATGGAGTAAAAGCCATGGGCCTGATCTCCAACATATCAGTTAAGTCAAAAGTCAAAAGTTAGCCTGGTAAACAAGTGCTACAATATCTTGGTACTAACTCTAAAACGATATATTACTGTCTAAAATAATGTGAGTTCTACGGTCGACTTTTTTGAGTTGACGGTACGAAAAACCCGAGTTTCAGAGAAAAAGCCGTTTGCCAGTACCACAGATCGAATAAGTCGGGAGTCAGTTAAAGATAGGCATAGAAAACATTTCTCCAGTCAGTGACTCGTCTTAAATTTAAGTCTGTCTTCGGGCGGCCTAGTGCAGAAGATGCAAGGCCTGTGTAGCGCTACACAGGCCTGTGTTTACACTTTCAAGGCCTGTGTAGCGCTGCTTCCACTGAGCTACACAGGCCTTGTTATTGCACCTGTAATCTTAGTTGTTCAAAGTTTCATGGTCACTCACCTTCTAAGGCGATCTGTGGAGAGCAAGTCCAAGATGACCAATGCATTCACTTTCAGCAGCAAAGACTAATCTAACAAATAGAAGTAATTCTGTACCTTACTCATTTTCTAATTCAGAAAATATGAGAAAGAAAACTAACAACCGTAAACCAACATCAAGAGGCCTGTGTCGCCCAATGGATGGCTCAATTATTCCGAGTGTTATTACTTTTCACTGAATCTCAAAAATTGACTTCTGGAGACGCAAGTCCAGTGTAATCAGAGCATTCACTTTTAAAAACGAAGGTGGATGTAACAAGTAAAGTAAGTAATTCCTTGCCTTACTTATTGCCTAATTCATAAAATATTAAGAAAGAAAACTAATGAAATTAACGGCTATTTAGCCTGTGTTTGTTTAGGAGTGTCCCTTATATTTAATGCATTGGCTAACATAACTCAAAATGGGGGTATATATATATATATATATATATTTTTTTAGGGCATTATGGGCGAGTAGAGAAAGCAATTATGGCAGAATAAAAAATGTGGAAAATTTTGTACATACCTTGTTTTTGGTTTAAAGATGCCTTCTAAATCCAAGCGCTTGCTGAAAGGGTGTATGTAAACGGGGGGGGACTAATGAATTTAAATCAACCCTGTCATACAACGGTAATGGATTAACAAGTTTATCAACAGTTAATGGCACGATATCGGTAATATCTGAGATGAGTTTTTACACTTTTAAATCGTTAAATTTTTTCACCAAAATAGGTCAAAAACAGTAAGTTTAGAATGTGACCTAATGTTTGTCTCCTATATAAAGGAAGTAATAGCTACAGGTTTGAAGTACAACTCTGTTTTTCTCCTATTTCTCAAACAACTGACTGTTAAAGAAAGATTTATATATATGGGTAACATTAAAGTTAGGAACGGAACCTGTGAAATAATCCAAAGAAACTGTTCCAGGAACATAGCAAATATTGTGCTCGGATACTATTGCATAACATAAATAGATTTGTGAGATATATAACCCCCAACGCATTTTGAAAAGTATGATAAAATCGAGTTTTTAGACAATATTGCTACGAGTAAACCTAATGAGCACATGTTCTCAGTAATGAAAAGAAAATCATTTTAGCATTAAATAAAGGGATAAAATTGAAGAAATTCTATATATTATCCATGTAAAGATGATAATTCGAAATACTGTTTTCACGGAAGACCATCTTCATGTTTCCAGTGTACGAAAATTGGCCATCTAAATCGGCAATATGTAGATGCAAAGATAAGAGAGTTATTTCCTAATTGGATATGACTGATGATTGCATTGTAAGTACACACGCGTTTTAACGAGTAAAATCGAAACTCATGAAATGGAAGAACTGGAAGATGATGCAGAAGATACGGAAACAGCAATAAAATCACAGAGACAAGGAAAAAAACATTCAGGATAAAGATGTTAGGCCACAGAAAGGCAAATCTTTTAATTTGACAGAATGTACTTGAAAAACTGGAGAAAATCGAAGCAAAAGATGATAAAAACATATTCAGGTACATCATAGCTGATGTTACCAAAAATAACCAGAAAACACGGGGAAAGTATTAAAAAACAAGATAATAAATATATCTGGGAACAGAATATGAATATGTGGTTGAAATAACTATTTAAACAGATCAAAAAAAAAAAACTAAAAAAGAAAACAATAAAAAGATATAGAGTGAGATACATACACTGGAAATATAAGCGAGACAAGAAATCGAAATAATTCGAATTGAAAAAAATGAAAAAACAATGAACATTCCTGTAATTGCTGCTAACCGTAAATCAAAACGGTTAGCAGCAATCAAAACGTAAATCTAACCGGAAGAATGTAAACATCCCATGTGATAACGAGTGACTATTCTAATCCAAAACGCAGAAGGATAAAAATGAAAATATACTCCAAATATGACATGAGCAAGGAATAAAACAGATTAAGGGAAGAAAAAGGGCAGTTTAAGAATCAGTACAGAAAAAAAATATAAATCACAAACAGAAAGAAAAGTAGCCTGTGTAGCTTAGTGGATGTGGCGTTTGCATACCACGGCGCTTGGCTGCACGAAGAAAGACTTTATTTCGACTCTAGTCGGCGACTAGAAGAAATTTTTCTAAGCCTTTTTTCGACTGGTTCCCGAGTTAGTCGATCTCTGACACGGGCAAGCGGATTTTTCGTCCCGTAAATAAACTCAAGAAAATCGACTGTCGAACCCACATTATTTCAGACATTAAATACGAGTGTTAGGGTTAGGGACCACGGGATGGCGGCACTTGTTGAGCCGTCTCTCTTCACTGCATGCCACTTAATTAGTGATAGACTTTGGCCAGCTATCTCTGATTGGGTACCAGTGGAGATTGAACTGCCCACTCAGTCTCCAAAAGTTAGATAGGGCTTAAAAATGCCTCGCTACTTCCTATACGGGAATAAAAAGGCGTTAGCTGTTTTTTTTTTTTGATTTTGCTGAACAGAAATAAACGTGAGCCTAAATTTTAATAATCTAAATAATAATGATACTCAAAACCTATTAGTAAACCAATACGTTATATCTTTTATAGATATTATTATGGTATAAAAACGAAATTTTACTCTATAGAACTCATATAACAACTTAAAAAAGAGTAACTGCCCATTATATCGTGTCTTACGAATTGGCAAATAACAGTTATAATGGTGGCTCAATAACATTAATAAAATGTAACGCAGACATTCAGTTATTTTCTCATGAGGTATCCATAAGCCATAAAGTAATAGAAGTTGAACTGTGTATGTACGTACTCAAGCATACATACACAATTGTGATTACTAGCGTGATTTGTTACTCCATAACACACTTTTCCAAGCTTCCATGTACCACTGTATACACTCTTTGCATCACTGAAAACGACGCTTTATGTTGATTCAGGTAATTGTGGGGTTTGCATATTGTGGTCCTACCATGGAAACCCATGTTGTGAGGCTGGGTTCTGAAGTTTTTTGCGGTTTTTTTTGTGCAGATTCGTTGTCCAGTCAATGCCCTGAATTCCACAGTCAACGTGATTGCTGACGAATGGCAGTTTTTACATATCATCCTTCAAAACACTCTACAGACCCGTTCGGTGAGTGTGACAGGTCTTCCACTGAGGGGAACACTTGAAGTTAACATCATGCACTTCCATCTCAGTATGGTATCACTGATTGTTGGCCTGGGATGGCCCAGTTTGTCAACAGCTTGCTGAACAGATAGGCCTGCAACATGGCATCCTATCGCAATGCCTTCTTCTTATGGCCCCACAAGGATGGAGCTGACAGGGCTCTAGCCTTGGGCTCCGGAATTAGGGGGCCCATCTTGTCGGGTTGGCCAGTTAAGTGAGACTAACAAAAGACAAAAAGAAACTATAAAATATGAATGAATATGTGCCGAGAGGGACTACTAGCTTTTGCAATCGTTTCCAATCCATTATCCATCTTTTCAGACTTATGGTTACTCTTCTGAACTTCCCATTCGAAAGGATTTACTTTAGTTTTCAGTTTTCGTTCTCCCGTCTCGCTTTCTCCTTCAACACTGAACACAACTAAAGGCTTGAAAAAATATTTTAAATCTTATAAAGGTATGCTAATGACAATGTTTTGTCACAAAATATTAGCAATATTGACAGTAAAGGAATATCTCTTGAGGTCGAGTCCGCACTTATAAGAGAATTAGTGCAAAACATACAACACTTACGTGACTAGTGGGAAAGTGTTGTCCAAGAAGCAGTTGTGAAAATTGTGAAACTACAGTAGAACCCGAACAAGATTCATTCATAATGAAATCCAGTATTGGATTTCATTATGAATGATTTAAAAACAAGTTTTGAAGCAGCAGATGACATATGTGAATTATTCTCACCTATTTTAAATTTCCACAACTTGGATGATGGTCAGCTTATCGCAAAATCAGCAAAACTTCTGAAAAAGATCTCAGAAGAGTTATTGAATGAAATTCTTCACCTTAAAAGTATTCATAAGTTTTTGGCACAGAAACAAGTCTGGTGAGACTTCTAAATGCAGTTTATGACAAAAAACTATGCAGATTTTGGCCAAGGTATATTGGCCAATATCTACCTCGCCATTAAACTATTTTGCACAATACCGGTTACTGTTTCTTCAGCTGAGAGATCATTCAGCAGACTGGCCAATTCTTCGAAAACATGGCAAAGAAGAACAAGTAGCCAAAAACGACTTAATCAGCTAGCAAGTTTGTGCATTGAAAATGATTTGGCTAAGCGAGTTGATTTTACTGACATTATTGATAAATTTGCGTCGACAAAAGCTAGAAAATATACTTTGAAGTAATTTTGAATATTATTATTATTAGTTTGTATTATGTAGATGTTGGTAGTTTTTTAAATAAATATTACTTTTGTGTTATCATTTACACTAATTGATCCTAAACCATGGAGAGTGTATGGCAATGATTTGTCCTTAACCTGAGCGATAGGTACGGGGCCGCCAAATATCCTGGCCTGGGGGCTCGATTCAGGATTCAGGATTTGAGAGCATCATATTAATTCAATTTATATCCGTTACAAACACATGACTTGGGACATGGCAGGATGCACCTTGTTCATGAAAAGGATGTGTCAGTTGGCTTCTTTCCAATCAGTGTATATGTATTCCAGGTTATTTACCTATTCGTACAGTCAAATGATTTCCATTTCCATTTATGAAAAAAGTAGGTTCCTACCTGCTTCTCTTATTCTTCATTAATCTGTAGCGGATTTCCTTATTTCCATTAATACCTTATTCAGTTTATGTGAAAATTCAACCTGGTTTTTTATCTTTTACTCTTATCAATATTATTATTATTTTTGCTTTGCTCTTTCTTATAATCAGTTCCATAATCATTTGAATTAGGTTTTCAGCTTTATTTAAACTTTTATGCCACCAGCATGTTTCATGTCCATTTTCAAATTAATCTGCCATAACTTCACTAAAACTGTGCCTAAATAGCTAAAATATTTTTCTTGTTCTATAGTTTTCTCTGTATGAAATGAGGAAAGAACTATGTACTTTCCTCTTTTCATAGCTTTGGTTTCTTTATTATTTTATTTTATTATTATTATTTATTTCCATGTCAAATTTATTATAGCTGTCTTTCAATTTAGTCAGAGAATCTTGTAGACATACTTGCATTGGATATGTTTAAGGAGTATAACAACATCATCCTTCTGAAGGAAAGAGATATGTTCGATATCTGAAACTATGATATTAGGTTTAATGAAATTTTCTTTCATAATTCGATCCTTGTCGAAGATGCATAAGAGTGGAGATAATATGCATCCATGTCTTTCCCTGGATTTTACATCAAACCATGTTCCTATATTTCCTGCAATTCTAACTTCTGACTTACAACTTAAATATAGGTCATGTATTGCGTTTTGAAATGTTCCATTAATCTCATATATTACAGTGTTTTGAAAAGCCTTTCTTCTAGGCAAATACCTTCTCCAGATATCCGAAACTTATGTACAGATCCTTGTTACGTTCCCATGATTACTCAATTATTTCTCTTAAAGTGAAAATCTGATCTTGATAGTCTCTATTTGTTCTGAAGCCAGATTATTTTCCAAAGGTTTCTCATCCACAAATCTTCACAGACTCTTTTCAAGTATGATTTCATGAATCTTACTTTTATTGAGTTATGTTGAAGCCCAAGACTCTGGTTCCCTCTCCGTTATAATATCCATTAATTCCTCATGTATATAAGCAAATGTCAATATCTTCATTCCTACGTTAAAGATAACAAGCAATTTTATAAACTTGGTTTTAAACCTTTTTTTCCCAAATAAGCAAACAAGCAAGTAAGCCAAGTTTGTGCCTGAAGTATTTTCAGGTCTGAGGCAACTCGTAGTAAAGGTGGATTAAGCTTTGATCACTTGCCTTAGTAGCTCCCATAATGCAAAGCACATCTCCTTGCAGACATGTATGATGTTATGCATTAAGGGAAGGCCACTATACCGACCGGTTTTGATCTTTATTGAGGTCTCGTCAGTGGGAGCCAGACCCTAAGGTATACCAAGGTTGAAGTAATGCAGAACTCATAATTTTTACTTATACGATTTGCCACAAGGTGCTTTGACCTTATTAAATAAAAATCTCAGGATGAGAGAAAGATGTAGAAAGTTTTTTACCTTGGGTATATATGTACATTAAAGATACCAAGCAATTTTATAAACTTGGTTTTAATACTTTTTTCCCAGGTAAGCAAACAAACAAGTAAGCCAAGTTTGCAGGATCTGGCTCCCACTAACGAGACCTCAATAAAAGTCGAAACCGGTCTGGGTACTGGCCTTTTCCTTAATGCATATAATCATACATGTCCTCAAGATGGGCTTTGCATTATGGGAGATACTAAGGCAAGTGATCAGAGCTTATTTCACCTTTACCACGAGTTACCTCAGACCTGAAAATACTTCACGCACAAACTTGGCTTACTTGCTTGTTTGCTTACTTGGGAAAAAAGGATTAAAACCAAGTTTATAAAATTTCTTGGTATCTTTAACGTATAGTATACCCAAGGAAAAACTTTCTACATCTTCATTCCAATTCTCATTTTCCTTTTCAGTCCATGCCATGTACTATTTATATACCTGTGCTTTTATTTCCTTTTGTTTATTTTTAGCTTATATAAATTTACTCTCGACTTAATGGATCTAACGCAGCTACACCAGATTCTTATCTAGAATGCTCGGGATTTCTAATGAGCTTTCATCTCTAAGGCATTCCCTAGTGATTCCATTACCTCCTCACATCTGTAGGATATGTAATGGTTTCTATGATGTTTAAAAAAAAAAAAAATCTTAAAAGGAAGTCAGTATTCTCTTTATTAGTATAGTAAAGAGGGTATGAAGCGCCCGTGGCAAGTATCTAACTTGCGCTCCCCCTAACCCAAAAATGACAAAAATTTTGAAAATTTTATATATAACAAGTTAAATATTACTAAATGTGATATGTTAAATAATTGCTATTAACTCCATCAAAATGAGTTACAGTGTGTTGCAGAACTTGTCTAAAGCGGCGTATTGCCGAAATTTAAAATAAAATAGCGGACTTTTATATCTATTTATTTTTATTTTTTACGTTTTGTGCCCCAAACCTAGTTGCGTCCGTGGTGGGCGCTCTTTCGGCACTTCCCCGTTACGGCACTGCCCTTTATATATAAAAGACATCAAAATAAATTTGCTTTGATTATATACGATTATTTAACCTCTTCAATAGGTTAACGTATGCAATATTAAATGAAATACTACTTAAAATAAATAACATGTGAGAACTTGCAAACTGCAAGTGAGAGAATTTTTGCAAAATGGCATAGAAATTATTGCTTGAATAATCATAGAATCCTAATAGACAGCGAAGCAAGTGCTTGTGATGTAGGAAGCATATAGAGAATAAACACTATAAGTAATTTTTGGAATTAAAGGGAATTAGTTCTTATCGATTCAGAATCAGTTTATTAGAATTGAAAAAAAAATATTGAGAACGTAAAGAATTACAGGAAAAAACTTTACTATTAATGATATTAAAGAATTTTAAGATTAACATGATAAGTAAACTAAACTTAAATCTTAGTCTCTGTTAGTCATTTTTTGTTTACTTCTGCGCAAAGTCGCCTTCGCTTGAGTTCTATCTTGAGCTTTTCTGCGCCATTCAGTTCTAGCCATCTCATTAATATCAACCTCCCTCTGTCTCTTTGGCCTTTCTGTAACTCCCTATTTCTGGGATTCCATTTAGATATGAACTTTATCTATTCAGGAGTGTTATTTCTTGCGATATGACCTGCTTTATGCCATCTGGATCTTTTAATGACAGCTATAATGTCTTTCATTCTAGTCTGAGCTCTGATTCAAGAATTGCACTTCTATCTAAAGGATAATACCAAGTGTTGATCATTCCATTTTTTTCTCGGCAATTTCAACTTGATGAATGTCTTGTTAGTCAAATTTCATGAGTAATACCCATATGTAATAATTAGAATTATACAAATGTCGAATAGTTTTATTTCAAATTAGATTGCGATATCCCTTTCATTGCATTACGGTGATTTTAAAAGTCTATCCAATCCAGTTGAAATCTATCTATAATTTCTTCTTCACAGTCACCCACTTCTCTGATCTCTTCTCATAGGTAAACACAGGAGGTAAACACAGGAATATTTCAGTTTCTTGATTAGTTTTCAGGTGATGTATTTATATATTGTTTTCGTTTTGTTTTGTTTGTATTAAATCCTTTCTTTTTACTTCCAGGATTCAATTTGTTGAAGTTCCTCAGAGTTTCCTGAAAGAACAATGTCATTAATAGATCGTAGGTGATTTATTTCATTCTCATATCCTATATTTCTTCTTTTATTTTTTCCAATCCTGGTTTTTAAAATTTCTTCCAGGGCTGCTCTAAATAATTTAGGCGAAAATGACATCTCCCTGTTTAACTTTCCTATTTAGGGGAAATTTCATATTTGTTCCTGATTTTAAAGATCCGGGTGAATTTAAATATACATGGTTAAGTATATGAATAAGTCTGTCAATATAATTTTTTCCCAATTCCTTGATTTTTGGGGCTTCTAAAAAGCCCCAAAAATATTATAGGTTTTTTGCCAATCAACGATGTGTTGGCGGCCATCATCTGCGTTGACGGAGAAGAGAACGTGGCTAGAGACAGCGCTAGCTCTGGTTCTGTTGTAAGAAATGTCTCTTTGATGTTCCTCCATGTTTAAAAGGATGGATTTAGCAATTTGGCCGTAATATGGCTTGTCACAATCACACAAAATTTTATAGACTCCTGGATACTGAGTAGGAAGATGTTTCATTTTAGGTCTACTTAGTATGGAGCAAAGTTTAGGGAACGTAGTGAAGCAAGTTTTATACTAGCTCTGTTGATACTTGTTTTATACTAGCTCTGTTAATGTATTTTTTCCTGTGTCTGTTATTTTTATTTTATTCTTTGCCAATGATACCTGAAGAAGTTGTATTTCAACGAAACAAGATGTATCTTAATAATAATAATATATATATATATAGGGAGCCGAGCGCTCACTATTTAACCTTTGTGGGGGAGGCGAGTTAAGTAGACGTTTTGCGAATACACACTACACATCGCATACGACCTATAACTGAGCATCTGCAGTGATCGCTAATTCATAAGTAGCACACAACATAAATAAAAAAAATGAATTTTAATTAGGAAAAGATTTTTGGAATTTTTTCTAGTGTTTTTTCCTTTTCTTTGGGGATGCCCGGGCCCCTTGTCCCCCCCCCCTCTGGGTGCACCACTATATATATATATATATATATATATATATATATATATATATATATATATATATATATATATATATATATATATATATATATATATATATAATGTATATATATGATTATATGCTTCAACTCGGTTGTTGAGATACATTTTTAAAAATAGAGTTAATGACTTAAAAACAAAGATTACTTATAAAGATTTAATAAGAATAATACAACTAGTTTCGGCTTATAATAGCCTTCATCAGGTATTCTTAAAGGAAGAGAATAGTAATAAACATTGAGGTATCTAAAAACAGGAAAATACAGGTAAAAAATCTCCACACATCATTTTTTTTTTTTTCAAAGTTGTTCTAACAGGCGTGCCATTGTTTATTGCAAGCATGCGTGCAGACTCACGTGAACGCCAATATTGAATAACTGCAGCATGGCTATCTGGGATGTTATAACTCAAATTGTTGTTTAAGTGGACAGGATTCAGAAGGATTTCCCTTAATTCTAAAATTTTTCTCTCAAACTCATCATCACAGCGAAAAATATTTTCTGATGTATCCCAGCAAACGGAATGGCTTTGTTGATCATCATTAGGTTTATTTGAAAAAAGAACATGACTGGATAACGCAGTTGCATGTGATCTTTTGTAAGAGATGTCTCTTTTATGCTCTTCTATACGTTGCTCAACAGATTTGTTAGTTTGTCCAAAATAAGGGATATTGCAATCACACCATAATTTATATACACCTGGATATTTTAGGTTGTGATAAGGAGGCTTTGGATGGGTGATTAGAGAACGGATTTTAGGAAGTGTGGTGAAGAACGTCTTGATGTTATATTTTTTAATGACTTCTGCTAATTTGTTAGAGATTGTGCTAATGAATGGGATGGAGATGCTGCCTTTAAAATTAATAGTTTCTGTGGTGCACTGTCTAGGAGGATCCAGAAGAAATTTCTTAATCGTTTTTTCAGAGTAACCATTTTGTTTAAAGATAAGAGAGAGTTGATTTATTTCTTTATAAGTAATCTCGGTTTTTAAGTCATTAAATCTATTTTTTTAAAAAAAAAATATATATATATATATATATATATATATATATATATATATATATATATATATATATATATATATATATATATATATATATATTCTCTGAATCCTGCTTGTTCAGGACGCTGTTGGCTAAAATTTTATGGTTGTAATTTCTTATTAATTTTCTATCTCTCTTTTTAAAAACTATAATAACATTGACATTATTCCAACGCTTTGGCAGTATATATAAATTTTTCTTAACAGAATCATGACTGTTCATCATCTGCTTTCAGAACTTTTATCAGTAAATTATCTTCAATTGGTGTTTTTCCACTACTCCTGCTACCCGTAGAAATTTATGAACATCTATCTACTGAACCTCTTCTTTCAAAATTATCATGACATATTTCTTCCTCTTCTATTTGGGGTATTACATTTTTATTCCCATATTGTGTTAAGTTTTTGAGAACATAAACCAATTATTCAATATTTTAAGAAGAAGAAGAATTTATATATCTTATATTATGATCACTGACAATCAGATTTAGTATATATTCATCAATTTAAAAATAAATGAAATCAGTTAACGCCTTTTATTCCAGCATAGGGAGTAGGCAGGGCCGTTTTAGTTCTATTTAACTTTTGGAGACTGAGTGGGCAGTTTAACCTCTACTGGTAGCCAATTAGAGATAGCTGGCCTAAGTCTATCACTAATTTAATAAGTACGCAGTGATGAGATGGCTAACAATTGCCTACATTTCGTGGTGTCTAACAGAGCACGCTGATAATTTATTATATAATCTGTATATTTAAATAAATATACAGCTTATATTCAATTTATACATTATCACATCATAACATTTTACAAACTGATGAATAATACATAACTGTGTTATTTATCAGTTTGTAAAATTTTCTTTTTTAGAACCACTTTGCTTGAGTTATTTTTTGTATTAAAATCAACATCAAATTATTATACCCTAGCCTTGTTTTCTGAGTGATAAAAGTGTCCATTCAAACCAACAAACTGTGAGTCTGATTCCGAAATAGGCTCAGGGTGATTGTGATTTCTGCTTCCGAAATCACAATCACAGATGTTTGTGATTGTTTTTAGGTAGGAGATTAATTTCTTTATCACCCGCTGTGAGACCACTTATTGTTGACCTGTTATGGCTTCAAAACTATTATTTTTGGTTTCTATAGCAGATTTCTAAAGTTTTTAAAAATTACACAACAACAGAAAAATAGTAAACTAATAAAAATAGAAAAATCATTCGTATGTCATCGTGTGTGATTTTGTTTTTTCTAAGTCTTTTTTCTACAGGTACCATGGTAGCTCCTCTTTGCCGCGGGATGCATGTTTATTCTCCAAAAGCGATTTCCATCGTGTATTACTGAAAATGAAATCGGCTGTAGAACCGAAACTAATTCAGACAATAAATATAGTGTCAGCACTAGGAGATACAGTAAAGTATCTCCTAGTGCTGACAAAATTGTGCCAGTGTCCTACTTTACTGTATCTTTACCGGTGCTGTTAAAATCGATGACAGTTTGAACCAGCTATCTCTGATTGACTGTCAGACTTCAAGAATTAGCTGCACTTAAACCTACCTCATCAACTCTCATTTGGGAATAAAAGCCTTCTTGCGAGGGCGTCAGATCAAGAGAATTTAGTTTGAATATTCATTACATTTGCACTCCATATGACTTTATTCTATTTTTATTCATTTATTATTTATATGTTGGTTTATTTATTAAGGCCTTGTGTAACTCAAAGAAAGTGGCCCTTTTTATCCGCAGGGATAACGTGCTCGAAAAATGTCAGAAGTTCAAGTTTAGTTGCAGACTAGAGGAACAGTTTCTAATCCTTTCTTCCACTTTTTCTGGACGTAGTCTATCTCTAGATCGATCAAGGAGCTAAAACTCTCGGAAATTCGATTTTCGTTTCATAAACTCAAGAAAATCGTCCGTAGAACCTATAACAATAATATCCTAAGTAAGGGTTGGGACCACGAGATGTCCGCACTTCTTTGCTGTTTGTTCTGGATGTTGATTAAAATCAGATAGCCTTCAGCAATTATGTGTGTTTAGCTACTGGTGTAGCAAATCAAGCCTGTGCAGCTCAGTAGAAGTGGCGTTTGCACTCCAAAGCGCTTGACCGCACGAAGAAAGGATTTGGTGGTTCAAATCTAGTCGCCGACTAGAGGAAATTTTTCTAAGCCTTTTTCGACCAGTTCCCGAGTTAGTCGATCTCCTGCACGGGCTAGCGAGTTTTTCGTCCCGTAAACTCAAGAATGTCGACCGCCGAACCCACACTATTTTCAGACATTAAAAATATTGCGTGAGGGTTAGGGACCACGAGATAGCGGCACTAGCTTACCGCCTTCTTCACTGGGTACCGATGAATCAGTGATAGCCTTGGGCCAGCTATCTCTCTGATGAACTACCAGTGGAGATTGACCTGCCCACTCAGTCTCCAAAAGTTAGATAGGGTAAATGGCCCCTCCTACTCTCTGTACGGGAACAATTAGGCATTAGCTGATTTTGACTTTTTTTTTTTGATAGCTGCCGGTAGAGGTTGAACAACCCACTCATCTTCAAAAGTTAGAAAGAATTAAAACTGACTCACCTACTCTCTCTAAAGGAATAAAGTGTATTACTGGACATATCCTTATTTAATTTTCTATTTATTTCGAGAGGGAAAATGCCGCATTTCCTGAGAATAATGCCTTGTCGTTGTAGTTGAAGTCCGTCTTAGATATCTGCAGTCGAAATGCCCTTCCTCTATATTCGGCTTGAGCTTGATACCAGGTCTTTTCAATGAAAACACTGTCATCAAATGGCACTCTCATCCAAGCTTATACACTAAAAATTATAAATAATATAATGAAAAAAAAAGTTAGGAATCGCAAAGGGATATGCTTGAAAAGAATCACATGTAATCTTGGCAACACATGATTCATAAGCAGGTTTGTGATAAGATTACCACACACCTGACTACTTGTCCACTTCTGGAAACTCATTTACATAAATTCGAGGAAAGACTTCAAAGAATAAATGATATCAATAATTATCCTAATTAATGACTCCATAGTCTTGTGACAACTAATATTATGCTAGTTCAGATCTCAGCGCTGAAGAAAGAAATTATAATTCGACAATAATTTTTTTGTTTTTGTTTTCCAAGAGATTTACCTCTTCCCTTTGGTGAACAATATACATATATATTCGAAAACAAGGTTCTAGAAGAATACCATCATAAACCAAAATTATGAAAAAGATATCTTGACGATATACCATATTTACTCGAATACAACTCGCACAGCTTATTTTACTTTACTAAAAAACAAATTAAAAATGTAAACATACATCTTGCACACGAAAAATAGTTCAAACACGTTCCAGTCAGGGCACATAGTAACTCGCTCACTGCGGTAAACAACATGCCTTCCCCAATACTGAAGACCAAGAAAAACAAGTAGTGCACTCTGTGTAATATATTTTTCAACAAATGGTATAATTAGAGGCCACTGGGATAAAAATAGCACTAACTAATGAATCATATGTCCCTTCCCGCAGAAACTATCTGCATAGAATCAAGCGAAACCGTATGCTGAACTGTCCAAACGTTTGTCCAAATTTTCAATTATATGAAATAAGTGTTTGTTCGATTGCATTTGAAGTTTTCGATGTCATTAAGACAAACCACAAAAGGTAACTTGAAATAAAATTCACCTGGAGAATCGAAACTTACTGTCCTGGCAGCCAGACGCAGAAGCGCCAAGCAAACAAGTAGCAGTAAAATTCAACCAAAAGGTTGAAACTTTGTGTCTGTTGAGCTCGCCGCGTGCGACACGGAAACTGTACAAAAAATGTAATGAGATCTTGGGAACGATAAACGAGCGAAACACCACCCCGACGTGACCACGTTAAAACTAAGAAATATAAAGTGAATGCTGTTAAGGCAGTTTCAGATATTTTGGAATTCGGTTGAAGAGAATCAGCAATTCCTCTCAACAATTGCCAGCTTACCTTGTCGTTGAGTCGCGCCATCTTTTGTTAATATCGCACCAATCATATTGACGTCTGCATAGTTGATCTATCTCTACAGGCATACCATTGCCGTCCATTTCGTGCTCTGAATTTCAATTCTTAATAGTCATTCGGGAAGGATCGTTCATTTCTCCTGTTTGTATCTCAAGTCTTGTAAATTACTGCTAATTTTTGCTTGAAATAATGGGGAGAAGACGCTGTACGCTATATACTCGAGTAAATACGGTATACTTAGTCTGGAACCAGTGGCGGATTAAGGATAGTTGGGGCCCCTCGGCAAACTATATTTAACCCCCCCCCCCAAAAAAAAAAATAATAATAAAAAGAATAAAAAAAACGAAGCTTGTCAACTAGAGCCGACATTGGTATTGCGGCATTATTTACAGCGTAGATGGTGCGCCTGTTCAAAATACATATTAAAACGTAATAATTGTTTTGAAAAAATATTCGCTTAAAATAATCAAGAGTTTTATTATGTTTACTGAAAACATTAATCTATTTTAGGAAAATGTTTTGGCTTGGGCCCCCCAAAACCTGAGGCCCCTAGGCGCACGCCTTATTGCCATAATGGGTAATCTTCCACTGTCTGGAATCATTGGATTCTTCCTTTGAACACCTGAATTATCAATACACAATTCAAATATGAATTAAATTCTAATGACTCACTCGCATTTCTGCACCTTTGACTAACTAAATAATCGGGAAAATTAAGTCTCTATATTTCAAAAGCCTACACATTCTGACGGATATTTACATGGCTCTTCCCATCATAAAGGTACCCTCATGCCCTAGTGTAGAAATAATATACCTTCAAACATTGGGTGTTATTTCCACACTAGGAGCAAGAGACGACATCATCTCCAGACTACTCAACTGACATGATACCTGAGAAATTTCTAATGAAGAAGAAAACATAGGATTTATCTCGCTTCCATATATTAGCTCTATTTTTATAAAACTGACAAAAATATTTATATCAAAGTAGTGAGATCCCTACTACAATCCACAAACACCATAGTCGATAAGCTGAGTGTTTATCGACAATGGTGCAATTGCTGTCATCTTACTATGGATAGACAAAAAAGTCAATTGAACAACATATTGAACAACACGAGAGAGAGATAAGGAATATTATAGGATTGAAGCCTCAGCTTTGCCACCACATATGCACTTTCAGTTGTCTCACAAGATGCTTTGCAAATTACATATTGTTATTATTAAGAGAGGCCTCTAGGGAGTCAACACGACTTCAATAGCAATCCATTCCAATCACGCAACTCTCTATGAGAGAAAAGTCTACATCTAATCTCATCTTAGCGACATTCATTCTCAACTTGCAAGAACGCTCTTGTTTTCTTTCCCCACCCTCCCTAAAATGAAAAATTACATCAACGGAAATCCCGTATGAACGTTTCAGAAGTTTCTAATCTCGATCATATCAACTCACTTTTTCCTGTTCGCTGGTGTCTGCAGTCTACATAATTCTCAACCTGTCATCATAATCAGTATTTATCCCATATTCTTGATATCTCATCTCATCTCATTTTCCTATTTCCCTCTTTAAGCTTGTGGTGTCGAGGGTTTGTTAATCATAGGACCTCAAACCGTTCAAATAATAAGGTGATCAGCCCTATGCCCGGTGTATCCTATGTCAGTAGTGTTGAGTTCTCAAGGCCGGTTTGCCTACTTTGCAGGATGAAAAACCCCAGCATAAACTGGAGAAAAAACCCTACTCTCCACGCTGAAGACCAGCTAACTTGGCTATGGCTCAGAATGATCCTTCAGCTCCTCACGTCACCGATGGAAATCGAACCTAGGACACTCTTTCCCCAGGCATATGGTTGCAAAGTGTATAGTCACTAGGCTAACCGCACGGACACATTCCTGATATAATTTATCAAACTCTTCTTTGAACTATCTTCACTGTATCAGAATCACAGCAATATATATATATTCAGTATGATATAAAATCTACCGTAGAACCCACACTATATCAGACAAGAACGTATCCTGTTATGGTTAAATACCAAGAGACAGCAGCATGTGTATGCCCCTATAATCATCGGTTGTTACGTACAATTAGTGCTAGTCATAGGCCAGCTATCTCTGATTGGCTATTGGTGGATATTGACCTGCCCACTCAGTCTTCAAAAGTTAGAATTTAAAGGTCTCGCCTACTCCCTATAAGGGAATAAAAGGAGTTAGCTTACTTACTTATATACATACATACATATACAGGGTTGTTCATAATTCCACACACAAACTTTGAGGGGAGGTAGAGAACATCAAAATCAACCATATTCACATAGGAAAGCATGAGCGGAAACGCCACCGAAGGTACTAACAGGGATACAAAGATACAGAAATAACACAAGACAGTAAGTAGTGTAGTAAACTTTATTAGGCGTAACTGAACAGTTCAATAGTAGTTAGATACATAATATGGTTTCATATCAGGTGCTCAAAGTTACGACCATTAGCAGTGATGCATGCCTGACACCGACGACGCATTAATTGCCGTACATTTTGAAAATAACTGGAGTTTCCCGGATATTAGCAGTGGCAATGGCGATTCTTGCCGCGAGGTCCACATAAGAGGCAACAGGTGTTTCGTACACCACGGCTTTAAGGGTCCCACACAGTAAGAAATCAATGTTCGATAAATCAGGTGAGCATGGGGCCATGCGAGTGGTCCACCATGCCCAATCTATCGATCCCCAAAGGACCTGTCCAAATACTGACGCACAGAAATGCCAAAAACCACATCTGCCAACGCACAGTCATTGGAATATTGTTCAGTAAATCCGGCAGAACTTCTCCCAGAGAGGTCCGATGCTCTTGAGAGTCCAGTCGGGGTGGTAACAGGTATCGGCCGACTAAACAGTCAGCGACGATACCTGCCCATACATTAATGGCGAAGCGTTGTTGTGCAGCATGCGATCGCACAGCGTGTGGGTTATCATGCGCACATGAGCATTGTGGTGATTGAAGACCCTTTCGCATGCAAATGAAGCTTCATCCGTGAACAAAACACAAGTTGGAAAATCCGGGTATACGGCACTTTTCTGCGGAAACCACTGCACGAATTCCACACGTCGAGGATAATCTTCGACCATCACTAACTGGACCCGTTGCAGATGAAATGGATGTAAGGAATCAAAGTGCGAAACGCCTAGCAGGGGCAATGACACGGACAATTGTCTCTTGATTATTGTCCATGGCATGCAACACCTCCTCTTCCATGGCGAGATTTCGCGTCGATCATGGCCGCCCACTATCATGCCTGCGATCCCTAAATGATCCGTAGTCACACAAATTCTGATGCAAATGCGCAAACATTTGGTGATGCGGTACACGTCTGTTTCGGTACCTTTCGCGATACATTCGTACAGCGGCTGGTCCATTACCGTCAGCTAACCCTGAGGAGGCGCATGTCTGCCATCTAAGCGTTCGTAAAACGACGCATGTTCTTTGTACGACGTCGAAAGCTTGAATGAGTAAATCCCAATTGCTCATCTGGAGCGCTGGCGAACAGCGCCACCCATCACTTTCGGGTGGCATTTTCGGTCATGCTTTCCTATGTGAATATGGTTGATTTTGATGCTCTCTACCTCCCCTCAAAGTTTATATGTGGAATTTTGAACCACCCTGTATATATAATACTGCAGTTGCATCAAAGATGATAACCTCCTGGTTACTTTAGGCTGTCCTGTTTCGGATTAGATGTACGAAGTTTAGAAAGAGGAGGAAAAGAATTGCGGATTTTAAATTTCTTGAGAAATTTAGCTAATTTGGCACGGAGCTGATATACAGCAAGAGATGTAAAGCTTTTTACATCAGTACTCTCTTCAGTATCGTGAGCAAGTGGATTAAAAAGTAGGTTGCAAACGGATAGCCATTTTTTTTAAGGTTGTAATAAAAAAACTGCAGTTTTTTGGTGAATTATTCTTCTTCATTGAGGAGGGAGCGAGCACATTTACCCAATGTGAAATGACACCAAACGTTTGGAGAGGATAATGATAAGAATACGCATGAAGTTATCTGTTGGTATGTGAGGGTTTTCTAAACAGAGATCGAAACAGAGATGTATAAACAGAGATCATCAGGTTTTCCGGCACACGAGTGAGTTTGACAAAATTTGGTAACTTTCAATTTACCAAAGTAAAGAATGTGGTCCATGACTACAAATTAAGGAATTGTCATCAATATACTTTTTACTTAACCTTGGCTTTAACGTGAATGAATTGATTACTTTTTCCTCAAAGCTTTCTGAATAGAAATATATTAACATAAGAGAAAATGAGTTGCTCATGTCCGAGCCGAAGTACTGTTTGTAAATGATATTTCTAAAAAGAATGTAACTAGAATTTATGTAATGGATCAGTAGTTACATAACGTTTTTGATAACTCATCTTTTAAAAGAATTAAAACCTCTTCAGTAGCAGATTAGTAAAGAGGGGAAATAACATCGAAATTTGCCATATTTTCATGGTTTATGAAGATGCATGTCTTTAACAATAGAAAAAAAGTATTACGAATTCTTAGTAAGTGGTCATGAGTTTTAAACTCTTTAAATCTTTGGATAAAGGTTTTGAAAGGTTGTATGTGGAAGAATCAAAGCCTTCTAGGATGGGTCTTAGTGAACTACTTTCCTTATGTATTTTAGACAAGGCATATAATTGGAGGACGAGAGTATGAAGTAAACGAAGAGATAATCTTAAGTATCTATGAAATTCTGTAGTCGTTCTGAGGTTGTTAGTTCGATTATGAAGTTCACGAGTTGGATAACTTTCAAGATTTGAGCAGATTTATGTATATAGTAGGTGTAAAATTATTTTTATTTATTCACATAATTGATACACACTCAAAATAAGATATTATTTAAACGTGAATTTTACTGATGATAAGGAACAATTCGATTCTATCCAAGAATCTAAGAATAGTCTGTCGGGTAGCGTCGTAAAATATGGACGCCTCTTCCAAGCAATGCTGTTTTTTGTAGATCATATGGGATCACATTGTTGATGTTTATTTGCTGTAAATAGATGGATAACTTCTTTGAAATTGCACCAAGTGCACCGATAACTTTGGTGTGTTTAAGCCACGTCCGACCAACTTCGGCTGTCAGATCGAAAAAGGAAAAGAAAAACGAGAAAGAAAAAGAAACAGGATTTATTCAAACAGCCCAAGGACAGGCGTTACAAACTAATGCAATAAAAGCACAAATTTTTAACATCAATAATGATGCAGTTTATTATTGCAGTAAATACAGATTATACGATCAGAAAGATGAGTAGTCAGTTTGAGCTATCTTGCCTGCAGCAAGATAACTCAAACTGACTATAAATACCGTCTTGATCAAGTGACCAAAATAATTCATTGGCATGTATGCAAAAAACATGGCTCTTCTACTTCTGATAACTGGTGGCAGCATAAAATAGAGACAGTATTGGAAAACGAAACAGCAAAACTACTTTGGGACTTTAGAATACAAACTGATCGACATTTGGAACAAAATAGGCCTGGCATCACAATTATCGAACACTCACAGGTTTGGATTATCGATATCGCAGTGCCTGGTGATAACATATTATTATTATTATTATTATTATTATTATTATTATTATTATTATTATTATTATTATTATTATTATTATTATTATTACAAGTGCAACAAGCCGTTAAAGGGAAGTGCCACATTGTTCTGGATGTGGCAAAAGACAATACTTCAATTGTTCACGGATCTCAGAAAGCACATGGAAAGCAAAAGGATCCACGAAACGGACCGAATGGTGCTATTTACAATGCCGTGAGAAAATGAAGAACAAAGAACAGACACCGAAGAAAAGCAACGATGCCCATCAAGGTAAGCCGCTTCCTGATCCTAAAATTACAGATAACTTTGATTAATTTAAACTCATGGTTAAAGACTTGTTAAATACACACATGAAACAAATCAACAAAAAATTTGAAGAGTATGAAGTTTACATACAGTTCAATAACGTGACCTCTGAAGAAATCTTAGGAACCGTGCGAGAAATAAAGACAAAATTATCGGTAGCGATAGAAACACTCAAGCGCTAACATGAAGAACTGCGGTAAGAGGAAAGAGGTAAACACACTCAAGTGTCAAATGGAGCACTATTACAAAAAGAAAGAAAAAAAGAACTTCAAACTGAGGGAATGGCAAAAGAAAAGACAGAAGATTTAAGCAACATAATGCAACTGATCGACAGCAAAATTGGCATTCAAATCGCAACCACAGACGTCGTCTCTATTAACCGAGGTGCACAAAAAAACAGAGAGACCGCCCCCAATCATCGCTCGTTTTACCAGCAGAAGTCTGAGCGACTCCATTCTTGCAGCAAGAAAGAAAATAAGGCCGACAACATCGATCGTAACTGACAAGAATCTCCCAATACCAATCTATATAACTGAACACTGGACTCCATACTTTAAAAATCTTTTATACCAAGCAAGGAAGGCAAAAACAGAGAAAAACTACAAGTTCGTGTAGACTAAAGATTTACAGATATTTATGAGAAAGAATGAAAACACTCGAGTTAATATAATTACAAGAGAATATGACCTACACAACTTACCAACATAAAACACTAACTCTTCACTTCCTTAAGAACAAGATTAGAAATCACTTAAAAACTATATAATAGAGTTCTCAAACATAGGCGAACATATCCAGTCAGATAATATAAATTTCAAGGTCTTTGACTCTTTGAACAAATCGACAGCACTTCCACCAATACCAACTTCACTATCGTACACACAAACATAAAAAGGATCAAAAAAATAATGACTTACATTGATAACACTGCTCCACTGCACCTTGGCAAACATAGATGGTCTAATACTGACCGAAGTTGCAACAAACGACACAGAAAATTACGTATACAACATTAATAATTACCAAACCTACAACTTATGTAGACCAAACAAAAGAGGAGGTGGCATCGTGTCATTTATCAAAAAAAAAAATAGAATGTGACTGAAAAACAACCTCATTTCGAACATGCGGAAACACTAATTTTGAAAATGACAAATAGTCATAAACATAGTATCAAATACACAATAAGCACAATATACAGACTCTCAGACCAATACACAGACTACCAGCTTTCTTCATGAATTAGAAGCATAGCTAGGCGGCATCGAACCCCGTACAACACATAGGCTCATCCTAATAGGAGACATTAATATAATTACTCTTGACCACGCTTCTTCAAAGGATTTATGATGTACTGACATAATACATCAAGGTATGTGTTAGTGGTTGTATGATCAGTAATTAAGGTCAAACTTGCCGATCACTACTTTGTCTCAACTTTGTTTTATTACGCTACCTACTCCCACCACCACTGAAGTCAACAAAACTCGATCATATTAAAGAGCTTTGTCGATAACCATGTAAAAAATACAGACTGGAATTGCCTAATTAAAATAAAGTCGTTAGATTATTATTTTTTTTAAATAAATGATCTTGTAACATATAATGATATGAGAATTGCCTGTTAATTATTGCCTGTTTGTCGCATCGTTTATGTAGGCTTAGTTCGCAGACATATAAAAAAGCAACAAAGCCTACACAAACGATGCGACAAACAGGCAATAATTCATGGATAAATGGCGACTTACTAAATAGTATTACTGTAAAAGAAAAACTATGAAAAAACTAAAAAAAAGTCACCCAGTAACACACATTTGCAAAACTTATACAAAAACACAGGAAATCAACTAATAACAAAAATTGGTAAGATAAAAAGACACTACTGCTTCCACATATTCATGGAATATAACGACAACATGAAGCAAATATGGGCTACACTCAACGAATTAGTAACTCGATAAAAGAAAACTTCAGCAGAAGATTTTATTGCAAAAACTTCGGTCAGGACACAAACCAAGAGGAACTAGCAGACTCATTCAACCATGCTTTCACAAACAACATCACACAACTCAAAAAAGACAAACTACCAATGATCAACACAAAACTACCGACACAAAGTCAACAACAAACGATATATTTTCCACCCGTAACAAAACAGGAACTGAAAGAAGCAATCCTACAACTAAAACCAAAGACCATTCCAGGAATAAACAAAATAAGACTCACAGACCTTATAACAAACTTTGAACAAATAAATCCAATACGTTTGAAACTCGTGAACATAATATTCGACACAGGCATTATTCCGCAACAACTAAAAACTGCAGTAATTACGCCACTATACAAACACGGCAAAAGAAACGATACTCAGAACTACAGACCAATAGCTACACTAGCAGTCATCTTAAAAATTCTAGAAAAAATAACACATATCAGACTACAGAACTACTTACAGAAATACAACATCATCTCACAAAACCAATAAGGATTTCAGAAAACAAAAAGCACCATTGCTTTATTAGAAGACATGGCCGACACAATAAACAAAGCTCTTGACAAAAACAAGTACGCCGTCCTTATACTGCTGGATCTAACCAAAGCATTTGATACACTTGAACATGACATAGTTCTCACAAAACTATACTCAATAGGTATATGAGGAACACTGCATACATGGTTCAAGAACTACCTCTCAAACAGAACACAAGTAACAAAAATAGGTACATATCACAGTCGGAGTATACATTTAAAACACGGTGTACCTCAAGGTGCCATATAATCACCCACTCTATCCAACATATACATTAGCGATGTTCATAACATATCCATAAGAAGTCAAATATTTCAATACGCAGATGACACTGCACTACCAGCGATCCACACAGACATTAACACAGCTCTCTTCAAAGCACAACAAGAGCTAAATGAAATCACAACATACTTCCACCAAAACGCAATTCTAATCAACGGCATCTAAACACAGATGTTGATAATACACAACCCAAGAATCATACCCCCCGCATCACTATCGATACATTATCACACATACCGCTGCATTAACAACAATAATACCTGCCAATGTTCCGAAATCAAACCTGCAATACACACAAAATACCTCGGTCTCTATATAGACTCCCGCATTAAATGGACAAAACATATAGAATACCTACACACCAAACTCCGGATCATCGCAGCAAAACTCTTCCAAGTTAAGACATTATTCCATCCAACATAAAAAACTCCCATATCACGGTATCTGCGAATCCCTACTCAGATATGGAATAACAGTCTATACAAATACATCAAACAGCCACCTGACAAAATTAGAAACATTACACAGGAAAATCGTCTCATCACCTATCGAAACAACAGAGACACATATCGTATAAAACGACCTGCAACAACTCTCTACATCCCCACACTGTTCAACAACTCATACGGTTCTTTTGTGAGATCACATCAGATACCCACGCAACTCAACAACCTACCAAGAAATTTAAAACACGTAGATAACTACAGAACATTAAAAAACGAACTCTTGAAAATATACCAACAAAGTTAAGATACAATTAACACTAATATACACATCTCAGATCACTAGCATCTAATGCCTGCATCCCATACATAAGCAGTAGCAACAACATAAATAGTGAAGGCTAAATCTCACTCTCTTCATAAAAGCTAACCCAAGCTTCGAAGTAGGTGGGGTTAACTTGCCTCACTCATCTACAAGTAATCCTTATAAAGAAATGCAGAAATTTGTTTATATAATCACTCTTTCTCAAACTTTGAAAAAAAAAAATTCAAAAAATTATGTGTAATCTTCATTGTTAATATTAGAAGAACATGTGTTGTAAATACATAATATAAAGGCAAAAAAAGTATTATTAAAAATTTTAATTGTAATCCAATGTAGAAATTACAGCACTTAGTGCTGAACTCCGTAAAATTATAAGGTGCAATGTGACACAAGATGTTTATTGTATGTATAAATATTTTAGCAATCAATAAATTATTATTATTATTATTATTATTATTATTATTATTATTATTATTATTATTATTATTATTATTATTATTATTATTATTATTATTATAGAACTATAACTGATTATAAACTATTACTAAAACCGTAATTACTACTAATAACACACGAATTGTTGAACTATGTGACTTGCGCACTAATTGGAATCTGAATTGAACCATAAGTGAAAAATTGTAGTATTATCTTTTAAATTGTATGTAATTATATTAAATTGTATGTATTATATAGATATGTGTATTATATAAACTGTATGTATAAGTAAATTGTATGTACATGTATATAATTTATTTGACAGATAATAAAGTATTATTTGAAAAAAAAATATTATTATCATACGGACACATCATTGGAGTTCGAAGTCTAATCGCGGGAGACTGACTCTATCGACATAAGCTATCATAACTCTACTTGAACCCATTAACAGAAAAAGCATTCACAACTGACTCCGGCAGCCCATTTCCACTCATTTACAACTCTCCAAGCAAAAAATCTATTCATCCCACCCCTACTAACCACACATTTATTCAACTTTCAGGAATGAAGTTCTGGTCCCTGTAATCAAGTACTGAAACCCCTCCACTGCTTCCTCATCCCCAAGAAATCCAGGCTTCAGACTTGATCCAGATATGGATGTATGAAGGCCTTACAAAGTGGAATAACAACTACATTATCTCTATCTCTTAATGTGTTCTTCAATAGCCAAGTAATCTTCTGGGCTACCTTAGCAATATGTCCTCTGAATTTTAACTGTCTGTATACCACTACCCCTAAATCTCTAGCTTCATCTGTTTCCTTCATAAATAGTTTACATCGTGTATCACATTGATGGCTCTGTACTGATACACGACTTGTAAACTATTTATGCTAAAATATTATTATATTTATTAATATTTTTTCATCTGAATACTTCCTTTATTTCCTGTATTCAATGTGCAAATTACATGTACATTGTACAATGTACAATGTACAAATTAAACATCAATGATCCCAGCACTGAAACCTGCGGCACACCACTAGTCACCTGTTATCCAAACTCTTATCCACTTAACCATTCTCCTGCCCATCCCCTTTTGTTTTAATTTGCATAACAGACTTCCAGGCGGTAATCTGTCAAATAGCTTTCCAAAATCCAGCTAAATCTTCGTATAGCCATTTCCTTTATCAAACTCAGCTGCTCCTCTATTATGTAAAGTTAGTGAATTACTAAGGCATGACCAATCCTTCACAAAGCTGTGTTGATCCTCATGACAGTATCATATTTTCATTTACTCAGTCTTGATTTACCTTTTTTACCAATTTTTCCAGTACTTTTACCACTACTCCTGAGATACTGATTGGTTTATAATTTGCTGCTGCAGTCTTAGAACCGCCTTCGTGGAAGGAAATTATTTTTCCCACTTCCCACTCCCTTGGAACTATACCACAGGTGATCCTTAAATTAAAGTTCCTAGTCAAATGCGTTGATAGCTCCCTTGCACATTCTCTCAAAATCTTAGCTGATATCCCATCTAATCCCAAAGCTGTATTTACATTGAGACTCCGCAATATCCTAAGAATCTCCAATTCAGCCACCTTTATACACCTTCCCAGATTAGTGTCTGTCACATTCATTAAAGCAGTAACCTCACTAGGATGACATACCCATACAGGTTTAAGCTATTTCCTAAGCATGTCTTAATCACTGTCTTTTAGTTTTACAAATACGACTTCTTGATTGAATATTCCTCATGTTTTATAATCTTCCAAGTCATGCATGCATGACCACTTTCACCAATTGGAAGCAGACAGCTCTTCTGATCCTATGACCAGGTACAGTGCTCTTCACCCCACTATTCCTCTCCATAAAATGCTTGTCTTGTCTTGTCTTAAGCTTTTCACAGACCATTGAGGTTCTTTAGCTGTGGAGTTCACAACTGCGAGCTTCTCAAAGATAAGGTGATTGGCCCCAAGCTCACGGCATGTCCTATGTTTGTAGATGAGTGTGTTCAAGGGACTGGTTTTCCTGTTCATGGCGACAAAAAAAAACCAGTTTCTGCGTGAAAGAACTCCTATATCCGTATGAGACAGGCTAACTCACCTTTAGTCAAAAGAGACCAAATAAAGATTCCTCACGTCAATGATGGGAATCTAACCCAGATCTTTCCGAATATAGGGCTTCGTCATTACTGACTGAACTATGGTGACTCTCATCACGTGCTCTCTCAAGTATTTATCTCTCAACAGGTTTATAAATTCCATTTCCTTTCTGCCATGTGATCTTTCTTCCTTCCAGTCTATATCTTCATTGTTGACGTTCTCCGTAATAATCACTCGACCTGTACTCGTGCTAATTTGGTGATGCATGTGTTCAAGATCACCTGTGGAACTCCTATAGCATCAACTAGTTGTATATGTTATCTAACTGGTGATAATCTCACATCAGATTGCTTCAATGAATATCCACCCTCTTGCCTTTCTCTTATTCTTTTTTGGCTGCAATTCATCTGCTATCATCAGCAGTACCCTCCCCATCATATTTTCTTTATCTTCCATGAAAATACTAAACCATTCATATTCAATCCCTGTAACCAAAATCATCTGCTGTTAGACAGGTATCACTAGTGCCTAAAACCCTATGTTGATTGCACTAATCGATGCTTAAAACTCCACCCTTGTTCCTGATACTTCTGGCATTAGTATAATGCAGCATTGCTTTAGTATAGTATAATAAAGCAATGCTGCCCACCTTTACTTTCTGAATTGACTACATTTTCACTTTCTATCAAATACAGACCACAAATCGTCAAATCCTATATAATTCTTTCTGCAGAATCTACGAATAGACTCAATGGCTATTAGTGCCTTTCTCGTGCCCAGTTCGTCTCTATCATAGCGTGGTAGGAGACGTACAATCGTCACCTTCTCACTTTCCGATTTTTTCTCTTCTAATTTTGTTATTGTAATCTTCAGTATCTA
This sequence comes from Typopeltis vanoorti, assembly GCF_054136105.1. NCBI lineage: Eukaryota > Metazoa > Arthropoda > Arachnida > Uropygi > Thelyphonidae > Typopeltis > Typopeltis vanoorti. The sequence goes on along the minus strand of NC_143552.1, from coordinate 150,803,562 downwards.
GGATGACAGTCGAGATTCCTTTGTCTGCAGGAGGAATAACAATATCCTTATTTTTCGGTTTTAAATGTTTGACGTTCTGCATTAGTAACATTATCGGGGGTTTTACATTGTTAATCGAGGGAGAGGATTCGATAAGAAGTAAATTAGCTTCTCCAGGTTTAAGAATGAACTTGCTTTTTCTATTTTTGTGAGTAACAGATTTTGTTGGAATAGATGTTGATGATATAACGAGATTAAAACCTTTATTAAGAATATTGTTTTCAACATGAGATAGTTGGCAATTGGATTTGTTAATAATAATCTTATGAGTTGAGAGCCGAAATTTAGATTTGTATAGCTCTGTTGGTATTTCGAAAATTAGGTGCTTGTTTGTTGATCATCTGTCTTATATGTTGCCAAATACATGTATTTTTATCTAAAGTAGATAAATAAACTTTTAGGAAGTACAAATAATCCAAGCTACATTTAGTTTCAAAAATTCTTTCAGTTAGAAGCTCTTTTTGCTCTATAATATATGCTTTTAGATCTGCTTTCAATGATTTCTTCAAAGGAAATGAATTTAGGAACAGGATCATGGAATTTGCAACATTTCAGAGATAGTAAACTGTTGATGTTAATTCCAATAATCAGTAAAGTTTTCTGCATATCTCTGTTATTTTTGTAGGTAGTCTAGTCATAAAGTCCAGAAATTTCACCCAGTGGATTTACATGGCTATATAGAACGTTACTGTTTCAAAGGATGAAGTAAAATGCTTTTTATACTGTCTGTTGTCTGATATAGATACAATGAAGGGAAAAACTTATGAGCTATTTGCTCGTCCTGTGAGGTTATGGAGGTGATTTATCTTCACTTTTAATTTAGCTGGCTTTTGGTCTTTTGTGTTTGCAAGTCTTTTCACTGTAATTTGTGGCATTTTGTATCAGTTCATTAAGGTGTGTAGTCGCTTTCAAGAACTTTGTCGCTCGCGAGAGTAAGTAGGAATGGATATATATTGGATATTTGTGTCCTGATGTATCTGAACTTCTTTAACAATCCATGGAGCTTTTAGAATCATATGTAAGCGCTTGTTTTGAACTCGTTGCAATTTAAGAATATTAGTATTAGAGGTATTGCTACAAGCTGGACTGGTCTATGTAATTATAGGACGAATCATTAACTGGTGGAGAAGCAGTTTGATTCTTGTGTTTAATTTTCTGTTTTTGTTAATCAGGGGGGGGTATAGTCGAGCAAAGGCTTTAGTAGATGCCTTTGCACATGTGATCTTAATATGGGGATTAAAGCTTATTTTTTTTTGTCCAGCAGTAATCCAAGATATTTGGCTTCTATTTGCCATGGAATTTTGGTGGACACAAAGGGGACAGAAAGGTGTCCCCTTTTTGAGACGCTAATCTTAACTATAATCTTCTGGGGGGTGTTTACTTGAAATCTACACTTTGCAATCCATTGTTTACTTTTAGTAGGTTTTCTTGAAACTTTTTGGTGACAAGGCGTGGTGGAATTCATCTGGCTAATATTGCCATGTCATCAGGATAGAGGGCCATGATGGACGATATGGGGTTATGAGGAATATCTGCCATATGAATTTAAAAAGAATCGGGGCCAGTAAGGATCGTTGTGGAACTGCAGCTAGAATAGTACGCGGGGTTGATATAATCTCTTTTTTCTTGGCCTCTATTAATCATTCCCGAAGATAAGATTTTATTAACTGTACGATTTCCATCGAGATAGTGATGAGTTTATGTAACAAACTTTAGAGCCAAATTTTGTCGAAAGCTTTAGCAATGTCAAGGAATACAGCTCTAATGTTTTGTTTCCAATTAAAACCGGAGGATATATTCGATCAATCTATGTATTATGCTAGGTATTGCAATGACATTGGCGAAATCCAAATTGTTCTTTTGGGATGATGTTTAATTTCTTTACTGAAACTTGGAATCTGGAGAGGTTGATTTTCTCTGCTATTTTTCCTAGGTTTGAAATCAGCCTAATGGCATGGTAATGTTGATGTAGATGTGGATCTTTCCCAGTTTATGTATTTGGGATTATGTCTGCTATTTTCTAAGAAGGAAAATATTGCCTTCTGAAGATTGCGTTGATTATGTTTGTAAGATATACAACAGCTCTATGGGGCAATAATTTGATAACTTTGTGTGTGATGCCATCTAGATAAGGAGCTTTTTTATTTTTTAGGTTCTTTATGACAGCATATATCTCACCTGGTGAAGTAGGTGTGATTTGGCTGATATCCGTGCCAGAGAGTTTTAATGCATATCTGAAATGGCGATGGACACTGTATATATGTTCTTGGTCCTCTATTGTTTAATTTGTACATCAATGATATTGGAAATACCTAGAATGGAAATATCCACTTGTTTGCTGATGATACAAAATTGGGAAGAGCGATAATCAATTCAAATGATGTGGATATTCTACAGGATGACTTAAATAGGCTGACGCTATGGACTGAGGTAAATGGCTGTCAGTTCAACGTGGCTAAGTGTAAGGTGGGTATGCGATGTCATCCTCCCACTTCGGGAGGATGACATCGCATGCTCTTTACTATATTAACGGAACTGAACTGCAGGAAGTTGATGAGACAAGAGACTTGGGAGTTATTGTGGACAGAGAACCTAAGTTTAAAGGGCATATTGCTAAGATTGCCAAAACATCACATCAAATTACATGGTTGTTGAGGAACACGCTAACAAGCAGGGATAGGGAAGTTATTGTTCCACTCTATAAGGCATTAATAAGGCCGCATTTGGACTATTATGCACAGATCTGGTCGCCAGGATTTCTTGGTGATGCGGAAGTGGTAGAGAGGATTCAGAGGCGGGTTACAAAGATTGTTGCAGGTCTGTGGGATGTTCCCTATGAGGATAGATTGATGATCTGTGGGCTCCAAAAACTAGCTGATAGATGTAGGAGAGGAGATATGATAGAGGTATTTAAATTGTTAAAGGGATTTTACAGGATTGATACTGATGATATTCTTAAGACCAATGCAGGATGTGAGAGAACGAGGGGCCATCCCTGGAGATTGTGTAAGAGTGTGGTTAACAAGGGTGTTAGGACTAGATTTTTTACTTGGAGGGTTGTGAATGGGTAGAATGCTTTGCCAGAACTGGTTGTGAATGCTTCAACTGTAAATGAATTTAAGGAGAGGTATGACAGGTATTGTGTAAATAATGGTTATTTTGTCGATGTCGGGTCTCCCGCGATGAGTCTTTTGACTCCATGGAGACACCGTTAAAATAATAATAATATGGTTGAAATTTAAGTTTTCATATGCTGGTCTGCATTGCTTTTTTGATTCCTTGTTATTGCTTTTGCTTTTTCTGCTTCTCTATGTACAAGGCCCAGGTCTGTTTGGCAGGGGGATGAGATTTATTTTTGTTTCTGAATTCCTCAAGACGGAATGATTAGCAAGGAAGATCGAAACCAACTTGTTTTCCCATAGTTGGTGTCTGTGATTTATTTTTGAGAGCATCTCTGACTGAGCTATTAAGTTTATTTAGGATTTTTTTTGTTTCATGGAGCTCGTGTGTTATGATATTTTTTTTCGTGCTTTGTTTTTCTCTCTTATTAAGTTCATGATGATGTATTCGGGAAGGCATCATGAACAATTGGGCTTGTGGGCAGCTGTAGTTTTGGTGACTGCTGTTAGAGCTGCATTAATTTGTTTCGTGAGATTTTTAATGCTATTTAAATTTCTTCCTTAGATCTTACATGATGAACAGTTCCAATATATTCTGGAAGTACTTTAGATAATTTTTTCTAAGCTATTAAAGAGGGGGGGGGGGGCAGTTGTTCTGTTTTCCTAGCTGAAGTAAAATAGGGTTATGGTCTGACGACAGTTCATTTAATGTTCCGAGGCTATACTGATATTTAATATTCGGTAGAAGGAAAATATCCATGACGTCACCAGTGCCCATAGGACTGTAATGAGTTGGTTCAGTGGGACGTGCCACAAGATAGTTAGATCCTATGTAGCCTAGAAGGATTCGCCCATTTTTGTTGGTAGTTTACAGTTCAATGAGCGATGGTTGAAGTTTAGATATCCAGCGATAATAATGGGCTCTCTAACACCAAGGATAGCATCCAAGTCAGAAAATAGCAAAGTTTTTACCAGTGGATTTTAAGTTTTCCAGCAGAGTTGGTATGAACTTCAATACCTCTGATCTCAAGATTAGTGGTTGGATGGTTGACTAATCCATGTCAACTAATCTAATTTTTAATAAAGATGGCTGTTCCACCACCTCTATAGTCTAGCCTGTTGTTTCTGTGGAGCTGATATCATTTCAGTTTAGGGTTATCTGGAAGTCTTAAATGGATTTTTTCATTAATTAGAATAGTATCTGGGTGATATCTTAGAGCGAATTCTTGGAGTTCTAAGATTTTATTTTGTTAGGCCTTTGGAATTCTAAGCTATAATGTGTACAGAATTGGGAAGAGGTGTATTTCCGAAAATCATTGAGCGTAGTTAGAATAGACTGAGTTTCATACAGGAATCCTTTTGTAGAATTCAATGAAGGGTTGGTGAGGTCTTGAAGCATATTTGTAAGAGAAGCTGTGATGATTGCTATTAGATTTAAATGTGATTTTGACGGATATTAATCTTGTGTTATCTTATTCGGTCTGGCCACATCAGCGAGTGTCCTTCTCTGATTTTGACCATTCGTCCTCTTGAAAGTCTCATTCTGCGCCAGTTGAGGTTCTGCTGTACCATGTTGAATATCGAGAGTCTAGAGAATCGAAGCTTCTGATGTCCGCATATTAGAGAAAGAGGCAGACTGGTTGTTGGCGTCTGTTGTTTTGTTTTTCGGATGGTAAATACTTCCTCTGTAATTGGCTGGGTGTGGGCCACTGCAGTTTGCACATTTATCCGGCTTACGTTTCGGCTTGGTGCAAGTGTTAGTAGGATGGCCTTCAACACATTTTAAGCACTTATTCGGCTTTACATAGCTTTCGAGCATTTTGTCAATACTTCTGACATTTATGGCACTACTTAGATGAAACCATTTTTCTTAAAAGTTCGGGAGGTATCCTGAGCTTACAGATTGAAGTTAAAATGTTTTCGTAAGAATTATGGATTTCTACCAGTAGTAGTGGCATCGCGCTTTTGTCAGCAATCAGCGTTACTCTAACTAGTGATCAATCTCGTCTGTGGTGATATCTTCTGACACATCTCGGAGCACCACCTTTAGATTTTTCTCAGAGCCGACAGAGAGAGAATGTGTGGTACTACTGCATACTCTAGTCATCCATTGCATTAGTCAATCTTCAGTAATCATCCACTAAGGGGACTGGATATTTATGCCACCATCGTCACTTTTGGTTCCTGTGTAGATTATTTTCAGATTTATCATGATGGACTTTAGAGATGTCCTTCTGTGCATTTCGCGAAGGATAAATCACAGGTACCTTTTGTAGACACAGAAATGATACCATCTTCCATCCCATCATCTATTTGCCATTCTGTAGTTAGTGTTTTATGCTTCTTGCATACACAATTTTCACCACAACTGTGAGAATGGAGACCATCAAATACAACTTCTCCGCCACTGGAACAGTGGCTTCATTATCCTCATCGTCTTCTGACATGGAGTATAAATTTAGAAAGCCTGACCACTCAAGTTCAACCTTTTTCAATAGTTTTTTCAATAAACTCACTTACAGTTTTCTATCGAGTGCGCACACGCGCGCGCGCGCACACACACACACAGGTAAAATCAATTACCCCAAATGCAGTAGTGGAGAAAACGGTATGGAATATTATATCACAATGAAACAAGGAAACTAAGTATAATAAAGTGGATAATATTTTGATAACAGGATATTAAAATGGAAGCATTGTAAACACAAAATAGGCAATCGTGCTCTCTGGTAGCAGTGAACCAAGTATATAGGAACGATTACGAGTAGTGGAAGAAATATACGTACCAATTTCTAAATTTTTTATTACCTCTGTGTATATTCAGAATTCTTAGTTAATACGAAAAAATTGTTTCATTATGGCAGTTGAATATGTAAACAGTATAACTGAAAACCCTAATTAGATCAAACTACTAGATTTTTAATAAAAAACAACAACAACAACAACTAACGAACAAACAAAGAATGATAATGGTATCAGTTGATATGAGAACCAGGTAATAATGTTCAATGACTTGAAAGGACTACCTTATGTGACTGCAATAAATAAATACAATAAATCCTTTGGCTTATTTTATTTACCAAAGGAAGCAGGCAGAGCTCTGCAGTTCTATCCAAATGAGATTCATCTAAGAGACTAAAGTGTGGTGCCTTGCTGCTTACCTTTAAGTAATGTAGGCTGACTGACTGCCTTGTTCTTTTTCATGCATACAAGACTCCATGGCTCTCGATAATTTTGAAGATTTAGGAAGATTACATTGCTAATGCCTTACTCTCATCTTCTTAAATGTTCATATAAATCATTATCTGAATTTGCTGAGTTCTATGTTATGGATGCTGTTTTCTAAGTTTCAATTAATTACCTTAATTTTATCAAGAATTAAGGTTAAAAACCCTACTTGAATGGTGCAAAGACCAACTAATTTTTGAACCGGCTAAAAACCTCAACATTTCCGAAAACCACCCTGTTATCGAAACAAATGATTCATAACCAAATTTCATATCCTTCAGACTATCGAATTGTCTTCTGTGCTGAATGGTGTGAAAAGATACAGCAAATTCCAAGTGTATCATGTTGCACCAATTTCCTCTGTTTAACTCAATCGCAACCTTGTAAAATGCGAGAAAGTTACTGAAACATGACCTGTCCTATGTAAACTCCTGATGTTCATTGTAAAATAGAGATTCTCTATCAACTCATTTTTGAATCCAAGCACTAATCAACTTTTCAGTCTTGACAACCACTCTGTAGATGCGGACAGGTCGATAGTTGGATAAATCAGTATTTTCATCGTCCTTGGACTTGTTGAACAAAACATGTCATTTTGGATAATTTTATTATTATTATTATTACGTAACACCTCCAGGGAGTCCAAAGACTCACTGAGGGAGGGCACCTACTCTACAGCTCTCTGTCTCCACCACTCAATCCACCAACTACAATGAATCGCAACTACGCCACCGCCGCCTACTGCCAACCATTACCACCACTAGTATTTTCACAGACTATCACAAACATCCATGCCCACGGCGGGATTCGAACCAGCAGACTTTTGGCTGGAGAGGGATACGCTAACCACTCGGTCAATCAGGCTGGCCGGGTTTTGTTAAATATATATATTATTATTATCGGTAGTAGTATGGGCAACTCCAAGGAGTCCTTAGAATCATCGAGGGAGACCCTAATACCTATTCAACATTTACACAGTATCTATCATTCTTCGCCTTGAACTCATTTACAGTCATGGCACCCACAACAGGCTTTAGCAGTTTATTCCACTCATTCACCACTCTCCAAGTAGCTCTAACACCCTTACTAACCACATTCTTGCCCAGCTTCGTTGGATGGCCCGTAATCCTCCCACCACCAGTCCTATTCTCAAAAATATCTTCTAAATTAATCTTATAGAAACCCTTCAGTAATCTGAATGTCTCAATCATATTGGGAACCAGGGTTTCTTCTTGATGGGGAGGAGAATATCACCCCTTTACGCTATCAATCAATTTCTGCAACCCACAAATTTTCAACCTGTTGTCGTAAGGTTCATTCCATAGACCTGCTATCATCTTGGTCACTGGTCTCTGGATCCTCTCCACCTCCTCCCCATCAAGAAGAAACCCTGGCTCCCAAATTTGGGCACAGTAGTCTAGGTGGGGTCTTATCAAGGCTCGATACAGAGGAATAATAACCTGCTTGTCCCTGCTCGTCAAAGTATTTCTCAGCAATCAAGTGATTTGATGAGCTGATTTAGCCAGTTTTGCGATGTGCTCTTTAACTTCAACTCCCTATCCACCAATACTTTCAAATCTCTGGCCTCGTCAATCTCCTGGAGTACAGTCCCACCAATGTGGTATATTGCTGCTCACCTTTTCACCCTAAAATGCATAACCTTGCACTTTGCCATTAAATTGACATCCATTCTCCTTAGCCCAGAACTCCAATCTATCGAAATCATCCTGCAAGATTTTGACATCTTCTAAATTCACCATCGCCCTATCCAACATTGCATCCTCAGTGAACAAAAGAACCGTTCCTCTTAGATCCATTCCTATATCGTTAATGAACAAATTAAACAGTAGTGGTCCAAGAACAGAACGCTGCAGCACACCCCTAGTTATAGGCCGTCTTTTGGACTCTACTCCTGAATTAACCGCTCTCTGATATCTCTCCATCAAGCATCTTCATATCCATCTCACCAACCCTATATTCATCCCCATATGTTGCAATTTACTCATTAGAATTCCATGTGGTATCCTATCAAAAGCCTTAGGAAGTTTACAGTAGGATCACTGTAAACACATTTCCCTTATCCAGTTCAGCCGTCACTGATATAAAACGTGAGCAAATTAATTAATCATGATCTACCCTTCACAAAACCGTGCTGGCCCCCATACAGTATACCATTTTAATCTGTGCATTCCTGTATTCTTCTCTTGACTATTTTCTCCAGGACCTTTACAAGGATTCCTGATATTCTGATCGTTTCGTAATTTACAACAGCAGTCTTTGAACCTGCTTTATTCAGTGGAATTATTTTACTTTCTTTCCACCCCTCGGGATCAAACCAGACCCGAGACTCAAATTAAACAAAATGTTCAAGGGCACTGACAATTCTTTAGCCGCTTCACGTACGACACGAGCTGATATACCATCCAATCCCACAGATGTATTTACATTGCGGTTTTGTAATAGACTATTCACCTGCACTTCATTCACCACCATTCCCATATAAGCTGTTGGTTCGTTCATTCCTGCAATGTCACCACCTGGATGATATACTCTTGCAAAGTGCTCGCTCAGTAATTCCACTATATCAACTGATTCGGTTACCTCCCTGCCATTGGCATTCTTTAAAGTCCTGCCCTATAGATTTTTTCTTTTACTTGCAACATATTGATAAAACTATTTCAGCCATTGCCTCCTGCAAATACTCCTTAACCACTTCCCATGCACTATCGACATCCAGCCCTTGCAGTTTTATATGCCATAGCACTGAACTAAGCAAACTAATAAGCTTTTCATACCAGCCCCGTAGTTCCTCATGTACCCTGTCTTAATTGAAAATTCCACACATTTAACCACCTGTAAGTCGCGACCCAATGATCACTCTCACCAATTGGTGGCAACATGGTCATATTCGTTGCAGTCAAATTCTCAGATTCAATTACTAGTTCAAGCACTCTCGAACCCCTAGTATATTCCATTACATGCTTCTTAGGTAGTTATCCCTTAATAACTATATTAAATCCAATTTCTTCCTCCCATGTGTCCTCTTCTCCTTCCAATCAGTGTTAGCACACTATATCCACCATCTCTTCCATCACCTGGTCTATAGCAGCACCAACTGTATATTTCATTCCTCTAGTCTCAATCTCACACCAGATAGCCTCAAATGTGCTCTTTTCACTATCCTGCAGTTCAATTTTAATTCTCTTTGGCTGTAGTTCATCAGCTATCATCAATAACATTCCTCCCCATTCTTTTCTCTCTGTCCTTCCTAAACACACTATACCTTTCACAATCTATCCCACTAGCTATATCATCTTCTGTCAGCCATGTTTCACTAATGCCAATAACCTGTGTCCTGAAAGAGCCAACCAAGGCCAAAAATTCTTCTTTCTTGTTCCTAATACTCTTGGCATTAGTATACATGAATTGCAGAAGCCCGTTAGTCCCAACCCTATTTTGATGTCTATACTAACTATCCCATTCTGATTTCTTGTCCTTCTTACTTGCTGGGGCATATTATACACATTCATACACTCAACTGCCTCGCTATAGTCTGCATATCTACTTTCTCCCCCCTTAATAACCTAGTTTTCCTGATTCTGTACTTGCACTTCCACTTCATTCAACAAAATGTTTTCAAGTCTCTGCACACCAAATCCATTCAAATACAAACCATCCATCTTATATAAATCCTTTTGCCCATCAACTCACTCCACATATCCACAAACTTCACACCATTCCTCCTGCATAACCTGCGCATAGATTCATTTGCAATTATGGCCCTCCTTCTCTGTCATACCTTGGTAACAGAGTCATTAACCTAACTCTCTCACTCTTTTATTTTGCTACCTATAGTAATTCCTTTTTGTCCCTCTCATAGCCATTTTATCTGCATTAAGTCATTCGTTCCCGCCACTACTATCATTTCTTTCACCCTCTGCTTTTGCGCTCTGATAAACTCACTTACATCTTTAATTACATCCCAAATGAGTCTTTGACTCCATGAGATCTTGAGAAATAATAATAAATAATAATAATAAGAATTTTCGCACCCAGTAAGTACGATTTTAACACACTCTCATTTATTACACCTCTTACTAAAGAATCTCTGTACAACACTCACTTCTTCATATTTCTTACACTCACAAAAAAAATCAGCTAATGCCTTTTATTCCCTAATAGGGAGTAGGCGAGGCCTTTATACCCTATCTAGCTTTTGGGGACTGGTGGGCAGTTCAATCTCCCTGTAGCCAATCAGAGATGGCTGGCCCATGTCTATCACTAATTATAGAAGCCACGGATGATGAGGCTGGCAAACAAGTGTTGCCATCTCTTGGTATCTAAACCCAACAATATATGTTACTGTCTGAAATAATGTGGGTGCTACGGTCGATTTTCTTGAGTTTACAGGATAAAAAAACCCAAGTTTCAGGGAGGAAAAACTCGCTTGCCCCTGCCATAGAACGACTAACTCTGGAGGCGGTCGAAGAAATGCGTAGAAAAAGTTCCTTCAATCGGCGACTAGACAAGTTCTGACTTCGAATAACCAAGCACAGAGGACGCAAGCGCCACTTTCACTGAGCTACACAGGTCTCTTTACACTCACAATCATACTCTTATTTTTCTTATTATACTTTTGCCTTTTATTAGCTGATGGGCTTGTTAAACAATTTTGCAAACGCTCCACCTGCCGCTTCGTCCTGTGTATGACTCCGTGCAACTGTGCGATATATGTGTTAAATAAGCTGAACACTGCATTTTCTCTTATATTTTATTTATTCACAGTCGATATTTTTCTCTGTTATTTTATTAATGCAAATTTGAAATAATTAATTAAATATTTGTTGCCCATATTGGGGATATATAATGAACATAGGGATAAAAGGTTTTTAGGTCTAAAAGTTTATCACTCTATCCAATCTCGCTGTTTGGTGGGAGTGGCGCTAAAGTAGCAGTTGACAGTCTGGGGAAAAATGGGCGGAGCATCGTTACTTGAATAGTTAATCCATTTTTGTATTTTATTGAATGTAAATGGTTGATCGTTGTTTACACTACATGTGTGTATTAAGGAATATATCATTCATGATCAGCTGTTTCTTTTTAAAAAGGATTGATTTGTATCTGCGTATAATACGAGAAATTAAGTGGAAATTCGTGGTTTAATATTGTAAAACGATTTATTAACCAAGGAAAGCTTTTGTTATAGTGGTTAAAAATGGTAATCACGTCATGTTATTCATGTCATTGTATTCCGTACTATAGAAAGAGTTTCGACTCTCGTACAGTGTTTGTTTTTGGCCAGTATCTCTCCACAGAAAAGGATTTCAGTTGGTGTAATGGTTAGATTTTTGTCTTACTGTGTTTCTTTTCTTTTTTTGAATCGCAGTTTAATTTACTTGATCGTTATCCCCTTAATTTAATTACTTGATCGTTGTCTTATATGTGGGTTTAAAAGATCGGTTCCGCGAGTTGAAATATACTATAGTACTGTTATTGAACTGCAAGTGTATATAATTTTGTCGTGTGGTTAACCTTCCCCCCCCCCTTTTAACTTTCTTAATATGACTGTTAAATTTGTAAGTTGTTTAAAGAACTGATAAATGAATGTCCTTATTTTCTTCGCATTACATGCATGAATTCTGTGTGCGTGCGATTTTTTTATATAAGTAATGGATTATATTTGAGTTTTATTTATTCTCCACCTAAAGTAAGCTTATTATCTGTATTAAAAATGTATCACAATTTAAAAAATTTGGAGACTCCAAATATTTAATTAAAACGTAGCGCTTAACTATTAATATCTATTTTTTCCCCGTTATTTATCTTGAATGATTACAGTTTCCAGCTCCGAATTCTTGCCCCTTCCGTCCAGAACTTTTTCAAACAACGAGAATAAGATGACAAAACATCCTTAATTGACATAATACACATGCCTCTTAGTTGTTTGAGCCATAATTCAAAACATTCGTTGTCTTATCACTTGGAACAGTTTCATTATTGAGATATTGATATTATCCATCGAAAACAGTATAATTTGAAAATGTTAATTTTTTTTATTTATTTATGACTTCCATATTAATGGTGTCTCTGTAGTGCAGGTAGGAGAACTATCAGACACTGCACCCTTCCAGTGGAATAGACCGAGTTCGACTATCGTTATGATGAGTAGTCTTTATGTATTCAGTTGAAGATGAATTTGACTATCTCACAAGCAGGATTTTTCATCCTGTACACAGATGAACTGACCAGAGAACACAGGTAGTTTGAAAATAAAATTAGAAGATAGATGGTATAGTGTAATCTTCAGCAGATTGTGGTGTGAAGTGTATTTCTGTGATAAGTCCTTGAACTTCATTCATATTAGTCCTATATAAATGGTTGTTGAACTTGTATATCAGTACTGTGTTGATTAAAGACATGGACAGAAGAATAGACCATTCTTTTTAGAGTTGCAAGGTTGTTTGCTTTGTGGAAAACTGAAATAAGGCCCTTCTAAGGAATGGAGGTAGAAGAAATGAAAGAAAGAAGGGAATGAGGAACTAGTTGAGTAAGTAAATTTGTATTCGGAATATCTATGGTTGGTAGCAATTATGCACGGTGCAACTAAGTAGCAAGATTGGTATATTATGCTTGTTAATTGAATGCGGTGTGAAAGCCATCAGTTCCTGGGAGGAAAAAATTCTTTCACATCTGTATAAGACTGGCTAGCCCACCTTCATATGAAAAACCCTTATAAAGATTCCTTGTTTATTCAAATCTAGGTTGATTTCCACCAAAAGGACAAATATTGCCACTTGTGCTTGAGGTTTGAAATGTATATGATGTTGGTATTACTACTCATGTTTTTATACACTTAGAAGAAAGTGCAGAGATTAAATGCCAGTTTGGAGAAAAAGTAATGCATTTAAGAGATATGTCACCATTTAGCTGAAGTGTGAAAATTGTAGCATTTTTCTCATTAATATGATTAATGTATCCTTTTTAGCTTAATATTAAGTGTCATCTCTCTGCAGTAGCTCAATCTTATATTGTCATATTAAATGTTTATTGATTCCGTAGCTCATTTGAATCAATATCAAGACACTATCCTTCAGTTGGAAAAGACCCGAGTTCAATTCTCTTTATCACAAGAGGAATTTTTACATGGGCTTTTTCAGTTGAAGGGGAGTTATCCGATCTTATATGGAAGTAGCAGGATTCCCAGCTCCCCTTACAGAAATTCATTTTCAATCCTGCATACAGGCAAATTGACCAGAACACGTGCAGTTAACAGACAAAAATGCTATTATTGATCATTGTGTGCAGATGGTGGTGTAATTTGAAGATTGAGGATTAAAGAGGGTTTATTGTGTAGCATAGCGTGCCTTCACTCTGTATTATGTTATTGTTTTTAGGATACCAAATGAACCATTGGAAAGGCATATGGCTATCTTGGAATGGCTGACAGTTATTAGATTACTTTTTTATTGTGAAGTAGATTTTAGGATATTGACTGCTTAAATGCACTAAAAATGTATCTGCAGTGTGGACTGGGGAAAATAGGAATTACATCATCTTCATAGTGTAGTCAGACCACTGGTTTGTGTATAGCTGTGTTGATTGTTTGGGTTTCTAAATGTTCTACATAGAAATTGGGTGGGGAAGGAAACAGTGGAGACCATTGCTATCCCATCTAGTTGTGTATGTTTTCTCTTCCATATGAAACAATCAGCATGTACTGTAAATTTGAATAATTCAAATATCTCTTGGGAGACATATGAAATGGGACGTTATCTAAAGACTTTGCTTAGTAGTATATTGATAAATAGTGAAGTGATATAATAACTAATTGTCCTTAAGGCAAACAGAATTTTTTATGATGTGGGTGTGTGTGTGTGTGGGGGGTTACCTGTGGAGAAAGTGACTGTCATCTTTTTGACAAGTTTGTATCTGAGACTTTGATCATTGTGTGTAGATGGTGGTGTAATGTGAAGACTGAGGATTAAAGAGGGTGGATTGTGTAGCATAGCATGTCTTCGCTCTGTATTATGTTATTGTTTTTAGGATACCATATTGTTGGACTAGATGATGGTGCAGCTTGTAAAATGTTACACATAATGAACCACACAAATCACCAAAGCCTTCTAGAATAATAACTGTAAATTCTACATTAATTCCAATTTCAGTGGGGTTTTGATAACCTGGTTAATTTTAATACTGCTAAAACTCAATCCTGTTTTATTTCTTGAAAAAAAAAAAAGTTTGCTTTTAGTCATCTCACAAATTTCAAGACAAGATGAGAATTTTTTAGCATTCTTTTGGCATAAACATATTCCAAATCTATCTCCCTCATTATCTAAAAATTAGGTTTCCTCTTTTTCTCATGGTAGAGCACCTAAGTGTGCAACAAAAACTACTGAAAGAAATTAGGTTGATCGATGATCCATCTCTCACCAATTCACTCTACTCTTCCACATAGGCATTAAATTTCTGCTATGTTCATTTTCTACAAATATTTCCATTGATGCTGTTTTCGTTAGAATTGGCATTGAGATTCTCCCACTTTTCCTTCTATAGCTATTAAAAGATATGTAGCAGCTATTCAGAACCCATTCACAGTTCAGCTCCACACATTGTTATTATTGTACGGGCACCTCCATGGAGTTAGAAGACTCATTGTGGGAGACTCAAACTATCCACACGATCTATCATATCTCTCCTTGAACCCACTTACAGACAAAGCACTAACAACTGACTCTGACAACCCATTCCACTCATTCATAACTCCCCAAGCAAAAAACCTAGTTCTCACATCTTCATTCAACTTCCAGGGATGATGTCTTGTTCTGGCCACTTTAGCCAAGTGCTAAAACATTTTCCCTGCATCAGTCCTATAAAATCCTTTAAGCAACTTAAGTGTTTCTATCATATCCTCTCTTTTTATCTCCTATCAACTAATTTCTACAATCTACACACTCAATCTATCCTCATAGGGAACATTCCACAGACCACCTATCTTGGTCATTCACCCCTGAATCTTCTCCACTACTTCCTCATTCCCAAGAAACCCAGGAGACCAGATATGAGCACAGTAATCAAGTTATGGATGTATCAAAGCCTTATGAAGAAGAATAACAACTTCCTTATCTCTACTTGTTAGTGTGTTCATACTTAGCAACCTTAGTAATATGTACTTTAAATTTTAACTCTGTATACCCTCACCACCACTAAATCTAGCTTCATCTGTTTCTTGGAGTATAGTTCCATCAATGTGGTATACATCTTGTAATCTATTTATCCCAAATGCATAACTTTACATTTCTCAACTTGAAACTGGTACATGTTATCTTTTGTCCATAGTGACAACTTATTTAAATCATTCTGCAAGCTTTCCACATTGCTTTGATTAACTAGGTAGGATAATTTCACATCAGCAAAAACTGAATATTTTCTTTCAGGTTACTTCCTATATCATTTATGTACAAATTACCAAACAAATGTTTTTTCCTTTTCATTTATTCCTTTTGCTGTTTATTTCTAGAACAGTTTTCCCACTTAGCATCTCCTAGAGTTCAATGTACAAGTCTTCGAATTCAATGTTAGTTTCTTTCTGCTAACCTTACAACCGATTTGTGGTACTAATGTGCTATGGTTGTATCCATTCCATAATTGAACAATCTCAAACAGTGGGATTATGCTTTAAAAAAAAAAAAAAAACTTAAATCGTAAATGGAGAAATTCTCACATTCCTTTTATAAATGTCTTCCTATGATATCTCTACTCCAGTTATTTAGAATTTTTTAATCTTTTGCTTTAATTGATTTTAAACTTTTGATTATGAAGAATGACTTGGGAAGGATAACTTTAGTGGGTGCTGATGGTATTGAGGTGACAAAATCAGATGTAATAGTCGAGTTACTGAGTGATCACTTTTCAAAAGTCTATCACCCAAGTGAGTATATCTCTATACCTGTAGCAATAACTAATGTGAGAATTGAAGCTAAAGAATCAGAGGTATTTAATATATTGCAAAATTTAAATGCAAACACTGCTGTAGGCTTAGATGGAATATCAGCTGGGTGTTGCGTGAATGTGCAAAGGAATTCTCTTACTTTGATATTTAATTTAAGTTTGAACTCTGGTATGGTCCCTAGGGAGTGGAAGTTACACAAAGTGGTTCCTTTGCATAAGGGTGGCTCTAAAACTGCAGTAGTTAATTACAGACCAATCACCGTCTCAGGAGTAGTGGTAAAAGTATTGGAAAAGTTGGTTAAAGACAAAATTCAAGAATGGGTGGATCAGGATATGATACTCTATAGAGGCCAACATGGTTTTGTTAAAGGTAGATCCTGCCTTAGCAATCTATTAACTTTTCATAATTGAATGACATCTGAGTTGGACAAAGGAACTGGCTTCACAGTGGTACTTCTAGATTTTGCTAAGGCTTTTGACAGGATACCCCATAGAACACTGTTATGCAAATTGGAGCAGATGGGAATGGATACTAAATTGGTAATATGGATAGGAGAATGGCTCAGGGAGAGATACCATAAGGTGGTGTGTGGAGAAGCCGAGTCCAGAATGAGGCAGGTAGGTGATCAGTGGTGTGCCTCAGGGCTCTGTGCTTGGGCCATTGTTGTTTAATTTGTATATAAATGATATAGGAAATGGCTTAAACAGAGATATTCAGTTGTTTGCTGATGATGCAAAGTTGGGTAGCGCAATAAAAAATCAAGTTGATGTTGAAAGTTTGCAGGATGATTTAAATAAGCTGGTAAAATGGGCAAAAGATAATGTATGTCAGTTCAATGTGGAAAAGTGTAAAGTCATGCATTTTGGGATTAAAAGATTACCAGCTGTGTACTACATTGAGGGAAAGGTACTCCAAGAGATTGATGAGGCTAGGGACTTAGGGGTGTTGGTAGATAGGGAGATGAAGTTCAGAGGACACATTGCTAAGATGTCCAAGATTGCACATAGGATTACTTGGTTGTTGAGGAACACACTGACATCCAGAGATAAAGAGGTTATTATTCCCCTTTATAAAGCGTTGATACTTCCACATTTGGATTACTGTGCTCAGGTCTGGTCACCTGGATTCCTTGGAGATGAGGAGGCTGTGAAGAGGCTTCAGAGAAGAGTGACCAAGTTGGTGAGTGATGTAAAAAATGCTCCCTACATTGATAGATTGAGAGCTTGTGGATTGCAGAGATTGGTTGGTAGGCGAAGAAGAGGGATATGATAGAAACATTTAAATTACTGAAAAGTTTTTATAGGATTGATGCAGGGGAAATGTTTCAGCTGTGTGATAGTGATGGAAGAACAAGAGGTCATCCCTGGAAATTAAAGAAGAGTGTGGTTAACAAAGGTGTCAGAACAATGTTTTTTGCCTGGAGGATGGTGAATGAGGGCAATTCATTGCCTGACTTAGTTGTGAGCTCTTCATCTGTAAATGAATTCAAGAAGACTTATTTTTCACGGTATTAACAACACCACAAACACTTTTATCAACAAAGATATTTTATTAACGCTAATATTTCGCTGATTTTCAACTCAGCATCATCAGAGCACAACGCACATGTAAACGCGATAGTGAGTGAGTGAAACAATATAATTGCAAAAGACAAAAGATCTAAAGTCCTATTTTTGGCGCCCTCTAATGGGAAAAAAAAAAAAAAAAGGCAGCAGTTATCCAGGAGTTTTTCTTAGGATCACCGTCTCCCAAATTTTTGGCAAATTAATGCAACCATATTTTAAGGTTGGGAGAATTCTTCAAAGCCATTGCTGACTCAAAAAATAATCTTTCAGATCTATAACGACTCCTAAATAGCACATTCGTTTTCCTCCATCTAATCCTGTGTGAAGGAGTGTCCAAAGCATGGTCTGCCAGTCCCGACTTGCCATAGTAATAGTAGCGAATGTATCTTTCATGTTCTTCCAGGCAGATGTTCACTGATCTTCCTGTTTGCCCATAATAGGCCAAGTCACAGTCACATGGAACTTCATACACTCCTGGGTGTGCTAAAGGGTGAAGTTTATCCTTTGGCGAGCGGATCAGAGTTGCCAGCTTATAGAGTGTCTATAAGTGGTACAGACCAATGTACCACTTATAGACACTCTTGATTTAATCAAGTCTAAATTTCCCCCAGATATATTTTTGAATTATTTCAATTTACCATGAATGCAGGTTACTTTACATGGGGGGGGGGAAATTCTACAAACAGATTAATGGTACCGCTATCGGTTCCCCCCCTCTCTCCCCCGTTAGCAAATTTTTACATGGAACACTTTGAAAACAAAGTACTTACCACAGCTACATACAAGCCACAAGTGTGGTTGCGCTATGTAGATGATGTGTTTGCCATCTGGCCCCATGGACAAGACACTTTGGATGCTTTTGTCACCTACCTAAACAGCCAACACCCCAAAATTCACTTCACAGTAGAAAAAGAATCAAATAACTGTTTACCATTTCTTGACACATTAGTCACCTGCCTTTCAGATGGATCACTATCTTTTTCTATTTACAGGAAGCCTACACACACAGGAAGATACCTACATAAACAATCACATCATCATCCAGTCCAACAGTACGGCATTTTAAAAACACTTACACACAGAGCCAGAGCCATTTGTTCTAACGATACAGCTCTGACCACTAAACTCCAGTACCTGCGCCATACGTTCTTAGCCAACGGCTACAATCCCTACAAAATAGATAAAATACTACATAAGCCCATTACTCTGCCCTCCCCTAATACACAAGAATACAACATGACCATTTCTATTCCCTATATCAGAGGTACATCGGAAAAGATAGCCAAAGTATTGTTGAAACATGGCCTTCGCACCATCTTCAAACCTCATGTCAAGCTGGCAACTCTGATCCGCTCGCCAAAGGATGAACTTCACCCTTTAGCACACCCAGGAGTGTATGAAGTTCCATGTGACTGTGACTTGGCCTATTATGGGCAAACAGGAAGATCAGTGAACATCCGCCTTTAAGAACATGAAAGATACATTCGCTACTATTACTATGGCAAGTCGGGACTGGCAGACCACGCTTTGGACACTCCTTCACACAGGATTAGATGGAGGAAAAATGAATGTGCTATTTAGGAGTCGTTATAGATCTGAAAGATTATTTTTTGAGTCAGCAATGGCTTTGAAGAATTCTCCCAACCTTAACAAATATGGTTGCATTAATTTGCCAAAAATTTGGGAGACGGTGATCCTAAGAAAAACTTTTATGAATAATACAACTAATTACGAAATGATCACCGATCCAAAAGTAGGGAAATTTATATTTATACTGCACCACCCTATTCTTAGATTAGTCTATATAAATAGTAGGATCAGTTCTAAATTAAGTTAGCAGTCATCTCATTGGGCCGATTCATCTATTATTAATTTTACTTGGGGTTCCTGCAAGATTCGAATGTTTATGAACGGTGCAATAATAAGGAATTCAGGCAAACACAATATTTAGATCAACAAAATAAAACATTTAATATATGATATGGTTAACAAAATACAAGAACTCTATTTTGAAATGGAACTATACAATTAACTTAACACGTCTTCTTAGGTCACTGATGCTAATTCAATGTTCTAACTTTCATATACTATTCACAGTCTCAAAAACACAAATCTTCTTATCTCAAGTTAATATAACAATTTCACATTTTATTCAGTCTTCACAAATCTATCAGCTCAATGTTTATATTCACAGCAGGCAATAAACTACGTAAGCATTATTCCAAGCAAATATATTCCCGGACCTTGAGCATCGGAGATATATTACAGTTAATGCTAGAATAGAGAAACTTATACAACTACTCTTACCAGACAAATTCTTCAATACATCAAATTATTGAGAGAGCACTTATGAATTAACTTAATTAACATTAGCGGAACACACATAACAAATATTCTCCATAGTTTAAACTGTATTACTGTAAGTCGCACTTCACTATTTCAAACAACAGTAATTAGGTACTAATATCTTTTCCTGTTCACTTTTCTCCAAGTAATCAACATAACCTTTTCCTAGGGCAACATAGAATTTAATCGTAATTCAGATTAACTGGAACTAATCAGAATTTTCGCATTGACTGTCCAGTTTCCTTTTATCTGATTACGGCATCAACCTTTCTTCATAACAACAGCAGATTTCGCTTATAACATTAAACTTTATGTTTCACTACTTATAGGTTCACTTCCGAACACTATTTTCATAAATTCCTGCCCTAAGGATTTTAAAATCTTGGTTCCGCAAAACTCTCTCCTCACTCGCTTAATAATAATTCTTCTCCCTTGCTTGTCTTATCTATGACCTTCCTTCTCTTTCTGCTTTCTCTCTCTATCTAATCTATGAGCTTCACTCCCCTCTTACATTCGAATGCCACGCTCTACTCCACTCGTGGTCGTTTACGCGTGCGTCTCCATGACAACAGACTAAGCGTAAACATTTCGCCAATGTAATGTATGCTATATTACTGCTACATGAGCGATTACATAACATTAAATATTTCACAAATAAGAACAATATAATATTTAAGCTATTTCTTCAACTTTTTGATTACGTATACAGTTAAATATAAAATAACACTTTACGTTACACCATATATATTTAGTTATACAAGATCTATACATTTTATTATTATATAAGTTAATAATAGGTCAGGTTTTAAATATTTAATTAGTAATTCTTAATTAAAGAATAATAAACAATTTTATATAAACCATGATTAATATTTAATAAGCAATGTTAAATGTGAATGAAAAATAATAAATTACATAACATAATAAATTACATAAATTTGGGAGACGGTGATCCTAAGAAAAACTCCTGGATAACTGCTGCCTTTTTTTTTTTTTTTTTTCCCATTAGAGGGCGCCAAAAATAGGACTTTAGATCTTTTGTCTTTTGCAATTATATTGTTTCACTCACTCACTATCGCGTTTACATGTGTGTTGTGCTCTGATGATGCTGAGTTGAAAATCAGCGAAATATTAGCGTTAATAAAACATCCTTGTTGATAAAAGTGTTTGTGGTGTTGTTAATACCGTGAAAAATAAGTCATGAATAACCATCAACGCCTAAGCTTATCTGTTAGATGAATTCAAGAAGAGATGACAGATATTGTTTTGCTAGTTTGGGTCTCCTGCGATGAGTCTACTGACTCCATGGAGATACCCGTAATAATAATAATTATATGATCAAAAATATCAAATAGCATTGGGTTGTTGATATAGGAAAGTTTTCACCCAACTCTTGCAATAAAGTTGGAAGCACAGAATTCTCTGGAATGTCATTATAGATTATGGTGTTAAGATTCTTTGTCACTGGACTAGGGGGCACAGCCTGAACTGTGAAGCCTCCTCCACTACAATTGGCACAACACCTTCAGGCAGGTAGCATTCTCTTGTCATCTGTTAAACCAGACTCGTCTGTTGGATTACCACATAGTATCGCATGATTCATCACTCCAGAGCATGTTTGCACTTCTCCAGAGTCCAATAGCAGTGAGCTTGGCACCACCACATATTTGCTGCTGGTGTTGCTTGCAGAGGCTTTTTTTTTTTTTTTTTTCTTTTTTGGAACTTGGTAGCTTTTGTGCTACACACGCACACTTGGCAGTCGGGTTCTGATTTTATGTGGCCTGCCATGTTTTGATTGGGTATTGGGTTATTGTTGTTCCTAGGTGTTTCCACATCATATTAACGTCAATTAGTTGATAAGGGCAGCTGCAGCAGGTTAGAAATTTCTCGAACTGATTTGTTGCAAAGGTGATATCCTCTGATAATCATCATCGTCAGCTTCCTGATGTGTACCCTCTAGGTGAACAGGATATGATAGTACTATATGAAAAACTTACATCATTACTAACCTTCCTGTCTACAGTTTTCCTCCAAATCAATCTGTTAGCTATAAAGATTAAACATTATCAGATCTTGTATTTCTATTTTCTAAGGCACTTTTTACTATCAATCCACCTATCTTCTTCTTTAATATTCTGCAATTGAGTAGGTTCTTCTCTTAGTAGCAAAAACTTTCCTTCCACTCTCCTGTTCTGAGCCTTCTCTTTCAAGGTTATGTACCTATCTCCATTCAGAATGTCATCTAACATTGTTTTCCTTACTCTTCCTCTGGGTCTTTTTCTGTCTATTTTTCTTTCGATGGCATCTCCGATGATTCCATTCCCTCTCAGAATATGTCTGATCCAGTTTCCCTTTCTTCTTTTTATCCTCCTTAACAGGCTTCTTTCTTCTTCTACTCTTTTTAAGACTTCTTCATTAGTTATTTTATCTGTCCATTTGATTTTTTCCATCCTTCTCCAAATTCACATCTGAAAGCTTTCCAAAATCTTACTTTCTTCAATGTCAAAGTTTCAGCTGCATAGAGGGCAACACTCCACACATAACATTTTATTAGTCTTTTCTTTAGGTTTCTATCCATTTTACTTCTGAATAAATTCCATTTTCTCTTAAAGGCATCTCTTCCCATCACTATTCTTGCTTTCATGTCATTTACATCTTCCATCACTGCTAATCACACTTCCTAGATATTTAAATGATAATTTATTCTGATATCTATATTTGCCTCTTTCCTTGCTATTTTCATTACCTTTGTTTTTCTTATGTTAATTTTCATTCCATACAGGATTCCAGTAATCTGTTCAACAGATGTTGTAGTCCTGTTTCAGTATTTGGTGATAATGCCTTGTCATTTGCGTATCTTATTGCAAATATCTGTCTTCCTCCAATCTTTATTCCATCTTCCGAATTCTCCAGTGCTTCTTTTAACATTGCTTCGGAATACATATTAAACAAAATTAGTGACAGAGAACAGCCTTGTCTTACTTCTCGTCCAATGTAGCGCCTCCGCAGCGCAATTGGAAGAACGACGGTACATTGCGCCCTTCGATTGGAATAGGCCTAAGTTCGATTCTCGTCGCGACGGGAGGAATCTTTATCTGGTCGATTTCAATTCGAAGGTGAGTTAGCCGATCTCATACGGAGGTAGCAGGGTTTTTTCTCCCGGAAACTCGGGTTTTTCATCCCGCATACATACAAATCGGCCCTTCAGAACACACGCAATTTACAGACAAAAATTACTAGTTGTGGTGGTGTTGGAGGTGGGCGGTAGATGGCGTTGATGGAGATGATTCGTAGTAGCGGTTAGGTGTAGAGACAGTTGTAGATGTCCTCCCGCGATGAGTCTTCGGACTCCTTGGAGGTATCAGGAATAATAATAATAATAATAATAATAATAATGATACCTGGTTCTGTTGTACCATATGTCTCTCTCACCATGGCAGTTTGTCCCATATATAGTAAAATATATGGGACAAATGCCATGGTGAGAGACAGTTTGTCCCATATATAGTAAAATAATTAACCTTCTGTATATGGGATAAACTGTCTCTCATCATGGCAGTTTGTCCTATATATAGTAAAATAATTAGCCTTCTGTCTTTCCAATCTATATCAGTCTTTTCCATTACTTCCACCATCTTATCCCATTTTACAAAGTCAAAATCTTTTTTCAAAATCTATATAACAGATATTAACTTCTTTATTCACTTCCAGACTTCTTTCACTTAATATTCTTAACAGTCCAATCACAACTCTTGTTCCCCTACCCTTCCTGAAACCAAACTGATCTTCTCCAAGAAATTCTTCCACCTTAGATGCAATTCTTCGTGTTAAGATTTTCATAAGTATTTTTGATGTATGGGAAATGAGGCTTATTGTTCTAAAATCCTTGTAGTTCATTGCATTACTTTTCTTTGGTATAGGCATAAATATTAAAGTCATAAAATCTTTTGGTAATTCTCCTTTATTATAAATTAAATTTATTAATTTTGGTTATTTCTTCAGTTTTTTTCTTCTGAAGTTGTTTCAGGAATTCTGCAGGTATTTAATCTATTCTGCCTTTCCACATTTTAGTTCTTTAATGGCAATTTCTACTTCTGTTTTCAAAATCTCTGGTCCTCCTAGATCATCTTCATTTACCTTCTTTATATCTTCTAATGGCAACTCATTTGGTCTATTTTCCTTGTTATATAGATCTTCACTGTATTCCTTCCATCTCACTAGCATTTTATCTTCTTTATTTATGATTTCTCCATTCTTATTTTCTATGCCTCTACCTTGAATTCCATTTCTCTTGTGATTTATGGTTCTTGCTTTTTCATACAAAAGATCATACTTCCCACTCTCTCGTAATTTTTCATTTTTTCACAGTTTTTTTCAGCCAATGTTTTCTGTTTTCTGCTTCCCTTCTCAGTTTGTCATTCAGGGTTCTATATTGTATTTTCCCTTCTTGGGTGTCTTTATTTTTCCATTTTCTTCTTTCTCCCATTAGAGAAATCATCTCATTAGTTATCCAAGGTTTTATTTAATTCTTTTAGCTCTTACATATTCAATTTCTTCTTATGCAGTCTTTATTTTCTGTTTAACTTGTTCCCATTTCTTTTCTAGATCTTCAGTTTTGACAAAACTTCTTTCCTCTAATTCTTTCTTCAATCTATTTCCAAATTCCTTGATATTTTTTAATTTCTCTAAATTCCATTTTTTCCTTTTCATAGCTTCTTTTATTTTCTTTAGTTTCACATTTATTTCTGTGAATAGTAGGTTGCGGTCAGAGTAAATATCAGCTCCAGGATACATGCATGCATTTTTTACGCTATTCTTGTATCTTTGCTTTACTATAATGTAATCAATTTGATACCTTTCCATATCTCCTGGTTTTTTCCATGTATAAAGTCTTCTCTTAGATTTTTTTAAACCAAATATTCATAATTATTAGCTTATTTTCTGATTGGTCTTCCTCTGGGTCTTTTTCCTGCCAAAAGTAAAACAAACATTCTCTGCCAGGAACGTTTGTTTTACTAATCTTTCCTCTTCCATTTTGTTTAAGTGATCATACCACCTGAGATTAGCTCTGCTAAAACATTCCTGGATGCTAACAATGTCAAGTTCTTTCCTAATATCCTCATTTATAATATGATATTGCTATTCATGCCGTTGGTTCATGCCTCCCTCTCCCAGGACTCATATCTGTGGTCTTTAGTCTTTGGTCAAGTGTATTATTTCTAAACCAGCTCTCAGATCCATAAGTTAAAATTGGGTTGAACACTGTCTTGTATACAGCTAATTTAGTGTTCCGACTAATTTCTCTCTTATTCCATGTAAATTAATTCAGTTGACATCCTACCATACCACCTTTATTGATTCTATTGTCTATTTCAATATTTAATTTACCATTTCCACTAAAAATCGTGCCCAAGTGGGTGAAATGTTTTACTTCTATAGGTTCTCCACTCTCTTCTGCCTATTTTCATTGTCTTTGTCTTGTTATTGCCGACCTTCATACCAAACCTATTACAACAGTTATTCAATTTCGTCAAGGAATCTTGCAAACTTGTAGCGGATTTATTCAGAAGTATAACACATTCCACGAAAAGCTGAGATTAACATCTTCAATTTTGATATCAGGTTTAATACCACTTTCCTTTATAATGTTGATCCATATAGATAATGAATAGCAGAGGGGCTAATGTACATCCTTGTCTGACACCAGATTTAACATTAACCCATCTTCCTATACTTCAATTCTAACTGCTGACTTACAACTCAAATAAAGACTTAAGTATTGCTTGATATAATGTCCCATTGACACCATACAACAGTAGCGTTTTGAATAGCTTTTCTCTTAGCACCTTGTCATATGCCTTTTCCACATCTACTAAACTTAAATACAGAACTTTGTTATATTCCCATGATTATATTCATGGGAAAATTAATGAGAATATGTTATATTCCCATGATTTCTCAGCTATTTGTTGTAAAGTAAAAATCCTGACAGCCTCTATTTGGCCTGAATCCACCTTGTTCTTCACCAAGCTTTTCTTCCACAATCCTTCTGAACTGTTTCTCAAGTATAGTTGCATAAATGTTATCAGGAACATTCAGTAGGGATATACCTCTGTAATTCTCACATTCAGTTTTATTTCCTTTTTTATATATGGGTACTATGAGAGCTATCTGGAATTCGTCCCTCTATCCAGGCCTCCTGATCTATGCAGTGCAGCCACTGCGAAATTTTTATACCCCCATACTTGAGCATTTTTGGTCAAATATCATCTACTCCTACTGCCTTTCCACATTTCAGGCTTTTGATGTTTTTTTCTATTTGAAGGATGTATTTCTGATTACATGTCTATTGAGTGTTTTTTACCACTGTGCTGTTACTGATTGTTTCACTTAGTAGTTTTTCAAAATAATTACTCCATACATCAAGGATATCTTTTTCTCCACTTTTCTTGTCACCTTTATCATCCCTAATTCCTTTTACAGCACTCTTTACTACATTTCTGAGCTTTTTCAACAGCCTCCAGAATATTTTACCATCTTCTTGATATTTATTTTCTATGTTAGTACCAAAGTCTTCCCATGACTTTTGTTTAGCTAGTTTTACACAGTGTTTAGTTTTCTTCCATTTGTCTCCGTATTCTCTAAGAGCACAAGCTGACTTATTTGCCAGGGACTTTTGACATGCTTTCTTCTTTTCCTTCACTGCCTCTTTAACTTCCTGTGTCCACCATGGAGTTCTGATTTTTCTATCCTTGCAGATATCCTCACCACATGACTGTCTGGCTGAAGCAATGTTTTCTTCAGGATTTGTCACCGAATCTCCACAGTTTGGTTTCTGTTCTCAAACTCATTCTTTCTTGCATAATATTTGTATTTTAGTCTACAGTTCACATCTGAGAGCTGCTTATCTTTTATTCTCTTTAAAACTTTCTTATATGTTCTTTATTTCAATATGAAATTCAATTTTATCCTGCTGAAGACTAATTGGTGATCACTTCCAATTTCAAATCCTCTGTACACTTTAGTGTCCTGCACCAGTGAGAAAATATCGCTATCAACAATAACATAGTTAATGAGACTTTTTTTATTCCTTGCCTCTTCTCTCCATGTAAATTTGTGCACATTTTTATGTTGGAACATGGTGTTAGTAATAACCAATCCATGTCCTGAGCAGAAATCCAACAGGTATTGCCATTTTTATTAGTTTTGCTCTTTTCTCCACATTTTCCCAAAATATTTTTGTATGTCTGACAGTCATTTCCTACTGTGCTATTTTGATCACCAACAAAGACCAACTTTTTCAATTTCATGTGGCAGTTTTGCAGACAGGCTTCTCTTCAGTGACTGAGAATTCCAGAAAATGACTACCTTTAACAGTCATGTGACTACGACATCTGTTGACCTTAGTCATGTGACACACCACACCAAGCAGGTGACCAAGCACCATGCACATAAGAAAACAGAAAATTTCAAGGTGGGGGAGACTAAAAATAACAAACAAAAAAAAACAAAACATTGCAGAATAAATTACATAAAACACAATTAAAATGAATACAATATTAAGGAAAACAACTAACTAAATTACAGTATAAGTTATATAATACAAAGCAAACCATCTACATAAACAACCAAATTGCTTGCTGTAAATTCCGTGAAGTTTTACACATAACAATTATAACACAGTTACAAGTAAAACATAGGTATAACACAATTACTACAAATAGCTCAACAAAACAAGAAAACAAACATACAAATTGTTTTTGTTCTCAAGTGATGTTCACAGTGACCATAAAGAGAGACAACTTGCTCTGCAACATAATGTTAGATAATCAAGGGGGCATTCCAGTGAGTTCTCGTATAATTGTTGCGTGAGAATAGAGGCAAAAGATCTAAAAAAAAATCGCTGCATTATAGCAGTCTGTTCTGTGTGCTAAGCAACAAACAGAGACATTTTCTTATCCCTGACTTTTGCCATTCCCCAACCCAGATGAATATTGTCACCATTCAGAGAATTCATGAAGGAAATATAAAGGGGGGGGGGGGAAACACATGTGCCAGCACATACAAATGATGTTGCAATTCCCCCCCCCCCCATACACCAACTATTTTTGAAATGGAGTAAACTTGCAGCATTATAGTGTGAAAGATATCAGTATCAACAGTTACATAGTAGACTATTTTTGTGTTTTCTGCATGTAAATTTCTTCACATCCTTATGTTAGAATACTCACTGCATGTAAACACCATCCTGAACAGAAATCAAGTAGGGACTTACCATTCTTTTTCTTTGTCCTTTTCTCCAAATTTTCTGTATATCTGGTATTCATTTTCAGCTTTCCTTTTTGTTAGATGCCTTGTTTGATATCTTAAATTTCTCCACTTCTTTCTTAGTAAAGCCTTCAATTGGATTATAGGCATAAGTATTGATTTCCACATTCTGAAATTTTACAATATCACTACTTGAAATTGCATTCCAATCTAAAATTTATGTTTAATGTTGAATTCTTAGCTATCTCTTCTTTTCCCTGATCACTGTTGCCTGAATATAGCATCTTTTATTTAGCAGAGTTTCACCTATTTGTATCAGTTGACATGGTGCATTTGTAGTTATTCTTTTCCATTGATGCTTGTTATATTGATGGTGCCCATCTTCAATTCTGCCAATGTTGTTTGAGTTTGTTCATGTAGCTGACTTTCATTATTTGCCATGATTCTGTGATGAAAACACGGGTGCTCTTGTTTAACCTGTAATGTCCTAGCTGTCATCAAATTTTATCTGCACCATCATTTTGTTTGTGGTTTAAGCCAATGCAGAATACAGTTTTGTTGACTACGTCGCAAATTGTTAGTCGATAATTTTTTCAGTATCCAAGTGGATACTTATTAACAGAGTGCACCGCATGAAAGTGAGGATTGGGTATTAATTCAGAAACCTTAGTCGGTTCTCTGCATTCTTCTATAAAGGCTTGTATGTGGAGGTCTTTGTGGAACAATTTTACTCTTTTGTAAGGCCCATGTGGAACTGTAATCTCAAGGGCACCATTAACTCTAACATTCAATTGAAACGTGCAATAGTATTGTAAAACTCGATGTAGCTTAAAAATATCAAAGTGCTTTACATCGATTTTTACCGAGGTCAAGTCTCATGAGAACTGTTACAAAAATAACCTTGTTTGTCTCTATGTAATTTTTGCTAAATATATTTTATTAATGTAAATAACCCTGTGGGAATTGATTGTTTACTGTTTTAACTAAAGTTTCTAGAATGTCAAAAACAAAGGCAATGCTTTGCCATCGGAACTTTCTATAATGTATAATAGCTATGTGTAAGAGCATAAGAAAGTTGTTTACAATTAAGTGTGTGAGAAAGTTGTTTGTAAACTCTGCACATGAACACCTTCAAAGCTAGTATCAAAGAGGTTGGCTAGTTTCAGAGACGTTTCTGCTGCCTGACAAGATGAGGAAAAAAGAGCTCACGGAGGAGAAAAAAGAACGGGCCGGCCTTAACAAATTGATCAAGGAGAGCTGCCAATTTCTTCAGGGTTTTCAACCTTTGGTGCAAGGACCTGAGAAGGCGAAAATAAAAGAGGACCGAGCCGAACATCGGTAGGCAGTCTCCAGCAGAGAACTAGGGCAGTTGAGAGGAGGCGAGGTCCAGTTACTGACAGAAGGAGAGGCAAGGTCCAGTTGCTGACAGAGGAGAGATGAAGTGCTGTTACCGCAGAGAATCAGGAGCATACTGACCCAGACAAACAGATTTACAGCAAATTCACGCCAGAGGGGAAAAATTGGGAAGTCAACCAAAGCCAAAAGCCGTAGAATGATCTTCAAGCCTGTATGCTGAAACTTCTTATCTGAGCTTTTGAGTACCAGGAAATTGCAGTCCAAGAACTGCTAATACACCGATGAAACTCCCCCTAAAGCAAGGCCTGAGATGAAAGAAAATCACAGAGACTTGGATGCAGGACCCATTGAAGGTGTCATAACAAAAAGCCTCCGTGTGTCCAACCTTTAATGTACATTCTTTTTGTAATCTAGGAGATATATCATAGATGGACTGATAAGAAATAGTAATAAGAATTATTATTATTATGGGCAATTCCAAGGAGTCCTTAGACTCACCGAGGGATGTCCTAAACAATTACTCAACATCCACACAGTATTTTTAATACTTTCCCTTAAACTCATTCACAGTCATGGCACCCACAACAGACTCTGGCAACTTATTCCACTCATTCACCACTCTCCAAGTAAAAAACCTAGTTCTAACACCCTTGCTAACCACACTCTTGCCCAGTTTTCATGGATAGCCTCTAGTCCTCGCAACATCGGTCCTGTTCTGAAAAATATCCTCTGAATTAATCTATAGAAGCCCTTCAGTAATTTGAATGTCTCAATCATATCACCCCTTTTCTGCCTATCAACCAATTTCTGCAACCCACAAATCTTCAACCTGTTCTCATAAAGTTCAGTCCATCACCTGCTATCATCTTGGTTACTCACCTCTGGATCCTCTCCACCTCCTCCCCATCAAGAAGAAACCCTGGCACCCAGATCTAGACACAGTAGTCAAGATGAGGTCTTATCAAGGCTCGATACAGTGGAACAATAACTTGCTTGTCTCTGCTTTTCAAAGTATTCTTCAGTAACCAAGTGATTTGATGAGCTGATTTAGCCACTTTTGCAATGTGCCTCCTAAACTTCAACTCCCTATCCACCAACACTCCCAAATTCCTGGTCTCGTCCAATCTCCTGGAGTATATTTTCACCAATGTGGTATACTGCTGCTAATCTTTTCACCCCAAAATGTATAACCTTACACTTTGCCACATTAAATTGACATTCGTTCTCCTTAGCCCTGTCCTGCAATCTATCCAAATCATCCTGCAAAATTTTGACATCATGTGCATTCACTATTGTTCTACCCAACTTTGCATCATCAGCAAACAAATGAACAGTTCCTCTCAGATCCTTTCCTATATTGTTAATGAACAAATTAAATAGTAGTGGTCCAAGAACAGAACCATGTGGTGCACCACTAGTCACAGGTTGTCTTTTGGACTCTACCTCTGAATAAACAACTCTCTGATATCTCTCCATCAACCACCCTCCTATGCATCTCACTAACCCTATATCCATCCCCATATGCTGCAGTTTACTGATTAGAATTCCATGTGGTATCCTGTGAAAGGCCTTAGCAAGGCCCAGCAGTATCACTGTATACCCTTTATCCAGTTCAGCCGTCACTCTGTTATAAAATGTAAGCAAGTTAGTGAGGCATGATCTACCCTTCACAAAACCATGCTGTCCCCCATACAATATCCCATTTTCATCTTTCCAATCCTGTATTCTTTTCTTGACTACTTTCTCCAAAACCTTGACAACGACTCCTGATATGCTGATCAGTTGGTAATTTGCAACATCAGTCTTGGAACCTCCTTTATGCAGTGGAAATATTTTCCCTCTTTCCACCCCTCGGGACTAACCCAGACCCGAGACTCAAATTAAACAAAATGGTCAAGTTCACTGACAATTATTTAGCCGGTTCATGGAAGACCCGGGTAGTATACCATCCAATCCCACAGATTGTATTCACATTAAAGTTTTGTTATATACTATTCACATCCATTTCATTTACCTCAATTCCCGTATAAGCTATTGGTTCCTTCATTCCTGCAATATCACCACCTGGATGATATACACTTGCAAAGTGCTCGCTCAGTAATTCCACATCAACTGATTCAGTTACCTCCCTACCATTGGCATTCCTTAAAATCATTCTGCTGTATACATTTTTTCTTTTACTTGCAGCATATTGAAAAAACTGTTTGGTTGATTCTCTTTAGCTTGCATGGCTAATTTCCTTTCATAATCCAGTTTTGCTTTTCTTACCATACTCGTTACCTTTCTGGCCTGTGCGTTATACTGTTCATGGGGCGTCACCTTTCTGCTTAAATTCCCTCCACAGTTGTTTATTTTTTTGCAGCTCAAGCTTAATGGTGTTATTCATCCATTTAACCCCTACTTGATTTACTATCCAGACTAGGTATACAATCAGCCATTACCTCCATTAAATGCTCCTTTATTGCTTCCCATGCACTATCAACCTCTAGCCCTTGCAGTTTTACATGCCATGGCACTGAACCCAAGCAATCTCCTAAGCTTGTCATACTTACCAGCCTGGTAATTTCACATGTACCCTTTATTAATTGAAAATTGCACACATTTAGCCATCTCCCAGGTGGCTCTCACCAATTGGTGGCAACATGGTCATATTCATTACAGTCAAATTCTCAGATGCAATTACTAGGTCAAGCACTCTCGAACCCCTAGTATATTCCATTACATGCTTCTTAGGTAGTTATCCCTTAATAACTATATAAAATCCAATTCCTTCCTCCCATGTGTCCTCTCCTCCTTCCAATCAATGTTACCATAGTAATAATTACCCCCCCCCCTTCCACTCATTGCGTCTGTTTGCATATTCATACTATCTCCACCATCTATTCCATAACCTGGTCTATAGCAGCACTCAACTGTATATTTTATTCCACTAGTCTCAATCTCACACCAAATAGCCTCAAATGTGCTCTCTTCACTATCCTGCAGTTCAACTTCAATTCTCCTTGGCTATAGTTCATCAGCTATCATCAGTAACACTCCTCCTCCATTCTTTTCTCTCTGTCCTTCCTAAACACACTATACCTTTCACAATCTATCCCACTAGCTATATGATCCTCTGTCAGCCATGTTTCTCTAATGCTAATAACCTGTGTCCAGGAAGAGCCAAGGCCAAAAATTCTTCCTTCTTGTTCCTGATACTCTTGGCATTAGTATACATGAAGTGCAGAAGCCTGTTACTCCCACCCATATCTTGATGCCTTATACTAACTGTCCCATTCTGATTTGTTTCCTTCGTACCAGCTCAGGCATATTATACACATTCTTACACTCAATTGTCTCTCCGATATCTGCATACCCCCCCCCCCCAATAGCTCTAGTTTCCCTGATTCTGCATATCCACTTTCACTTCATTCAGCAACATTTTTTCCAGTCTCAGCATACCAGATCCATTCAGATGCAAACCATCCATCTTATATAAGTCCTTTTGCCCATCAAACTTACTCCATACGTCCACAAACTCCACACCACTCCTCCTGCATAACCTGTGTATAAGATCATTTGCAATTATGACCCTCCTTCTCAACTCTTCTCTATCATACAGCAGCAACAGATTTGGGATTAAATTAATCCCAAATTCACAGCAGTTAATAACCTCAGTACTACTTACAGTTGACTCTGTCACCTGTCTCCCTAACATATCCCATTTCCCAGTTTTTTGACCATTTACTCTGTTCTTTATCAATAAATGTTCTAAATGCCAAGTGCCCAATCCATTTAAGTGCAGACCATCTCTCTTAAAATACTCCTTCGTTTTATCAAACGCATCCCAGACATTCATAAAATGAGTATTCAGTTTCATTTCTTTGCAGAAGCTTTGAAACAATCTTGACATCGTTCCATTTACTATAATTGCTTTTTTGTTTAATTCATCACTATCAAATCTTGGTAGTACACTCATGATCTTTCCACTCTCGCTCTTTGCATTCATTGCTATCATTAAATCCTTCAAATCCTGTCTCTTCAAATCTTTTGCTACCTAGATCATTTGTCCCTATAAGTGCAATAATCTCACTCGCTCTATCTTTCTGCAATTTCACAGCCTCAGTTCTATCCTTAATCTTTGACCCAGGATAACACGCTTTAATTACTCTACCATCCTTCACACCCTTAATTATAGAATCCCCATACAGCACAATATCTTTTCTGCTCCTTTTTAACTTGACATCCTATACCCCCCCACTGATGCTTGTTTTTGTTTCTGATCTTCTCCCACACTCTTTTGTATATCGCTCAGCAATCTCTGTGTATGTATTTCTGCACTATTTATTCTATGCACACACACACACTCATTTAATCCGTTACTAAATAATCTGTCATTCTCATTCTATGTCATTTTTAATCCCCCCATACTTTCTATTCTATAAAAAAACATTAGAACATATTGGAATGCTGAAATGTAGACTATACAATTTGGTCAGATCAAAATTATAAAATATATTAGTCATTTAAAAATATCTGTTCCTTTGTCTCAGGAGAACTTGCACAACACAGTTTACTCCACATGCTTCTATCAGTTACATTGGGATGTGGCTGCACCTAACTGTAAAGTCTTGATGATCACTTAAACTTGGGACATTAGACAAACCGGATGTATCATCATATATTACACTAAAACTTTGGTGTTTATACGAGTTAATTGATGCAGGCAAAACAGTTGATACATTAGAAGATGTGAAATGGACTGCATTATCTTTCATTTCTACCTTGGCATCAGATTCAAGAAATGATACCATAGACACACAAGATGATAAAGATGTTAAGAATCTGGATTGACATCTCTAGCAACTACAGAAGAAATGGTTGACTCAGATGACATATCAAAACTAGAAAATAAAGGATTGATGTCATCACTATCCAAGATTTTGATTGGCAGTTGAGAATTAACTGTAGCATCAGAAACTGAATGGGACAATAGACTGGTATGCACACATTCGTCTGAATTGATGAAAGGATTGTTGTCATCACTACCCAGGATTTTGATTGGTAGGTGAGAATTAGCTGAAGAATCAGAAACTAGGGACAATACACTGGTATATACACTTCACTTGACTTCACCTTCAGCATCTAGATCAAGGCCACTTGAATGTTGATTTAGATGACCATACTCATTTGGCAAGTCATCTATAACAGTGTCACTTGAGTTGTCAGATGTTGTTTTCAAATATTTACCCAGTTTAATTTTATTGAGTGGGATAGAAACCATCGTTTCGAGATGTTTAATCTCTGACAACGGCTGCCTTACATTACCTATATCAGACTTTTTGGCCATTTGACTCGTAACGTTCAGATCTAAGTCCATCATAGGACGTTTTGACAATTTCCCTTGTTGACTCTTACTTATCTATGTTTCCTTCTTTGAATGCAGTTTTCTTTGGCCGGACACAATATGACTATACTGGCTTGGTTTCCCTGCTTCTTGACGTTCATTACTTGAAGCTTCCTGCTGTGTGCCTTCCACAGAATCATAGTGCTTATTAGCAACTTCCAAAAAATCCTTCATTTTTAGCAACTCCAGAGCTTTTAACAATGATAGAAGCATATCGTGTGAAATTAATTTCTCCATGGTACATATATTGGACCATCAACCTTAAGTCATTAAAGTTTATATCACTTAATGTCACAACAGGATGATTACTTGAGTTCTCTAAAAGTAAGAAGATAGCTGTATAGAAGAGAGCTGCTTGCAGATAGAACTACTTTTGAGCCTTAAGGATCATTTCCTCACACGATATTAAGTGGGATAGAAACGATGGTTTCTATCCCACTTAATAAAATTAAACTGGGTAAATATTTGAAAACAACATCTGACAACTCAAGTGACACTGTTATAGATGATTTGGTGACTTGCCAAAATGTTACATCCACCAAACTTTCACTAGCAAGTAATTTTTTTAAAAGCACTTAATATATTATCTTTGTGATTGTGCTCTTTCAAGCAAATTTTCTATGATCTTGTTATCATATTGAGTTCTGAACTAGCATTAAAATAATAAATTCATATTAAGATTCTTTAACCAGAGAATTTGGATTCTTTAAAGTACCATGCCCCTAACTACTTAAAAAACTGCAGGAATTGCCAAAATGCTTCATCAAACACATCATGACAGAGACAACATTAAACAATAAAAATACGTTGCTTCAAGAGAATTCTCTTATACGTTGCTCTGATTTGTTGTTAACTGGAATATAAATTGTAAGATAACTTGCCATAACTAGCTAATCTCTAGTCCTCTGAGTTGTTGTTAACTAGAATATTAATTGTAAGATAACTTGCCATAGCTAGTTAATCTCTTTATGAGTAAATTAGTCTCGGCAATTTGGTTTTCCTAAGCAGAGAAGTAACAGAGTAAATATATTGTTTAGTCATTTAATATTGAAAAGAGAAAGTTTGTTTCTTTATACCGAAAGGATAGATAGAGAGGGAGAGTAACCCCCCTATCGCTTATTTAATGTACTTTATTTTAAATGTAAATAAAATGTGTTTTAATTATATGTCTATAGAGTGCCACCCGATTGTTTATTTTACAATGCACTGTTCCTAAAAAAAATATCGGACTTGTGAGTGGGAAACCAAGTGAGATAACCGAACTGTATAGTTGAGTGCAAATAGACCATGGCCATTTGTGTAAAGTTTTACTGAAGGAATTTGTGTTAGAGAAAGAGAAATCAACCGGCTGTATTACTGAGTTTTATGCCAGTTAAAAGATATTAGTGGCGCAGTCTCAATAAAATAAATTTTCTAGTATCCATAGGCATAAGACTCGTAGTGCGAAAGGTAGATAAACATAGTATGCAATAGTTTAAGCAAGAAAGGTTACGAGAGAGAAAGTGCACTGCTGATTAGAATAACTGTATTTCAAAGGCACAGTAACCAAGCAGGCTTTATAAACAGCAAGTAATAGCATGCACAGTTTACAGTATGTTATGAAGTCAGTGCCTTATTTATATTGAATTTACTTTATTCCTCCTACCATTTTTTTGCTCTCTACTAGTGCCTTCGTGTTCAACTCCTTCAAACTGTGTATGCCATCAATAGCATGAAATATCTTGATTTACTCATTAAATACTTGAGCTATATCTTCTTATGGGAAGACTTTGGTAAGAACATAGAAAATAAATATCAGAAAGAAAAAATTCTGGAGGCTATTGAAAAAGCTTACAAATGGAGGAGAGAGAACTGTAAAAGGAATCAGATGATAAAAGTAACTTGAAAACTGAAGATAAATATATTCTAGATGTCTGGTGTGATTACGCAGTGACAACATGGAGGCAGAAACACTCAATAGGAATGCAGTCAGGAAGAGGAATACACATTAATACTTGAAGTAGAAAAAACCATTAAAAACCTGAAATGTGGATGGGTAGATGATATTCGACCAGAAATGCTCAAATATGGAAGTGTAAACGTTGTATGGTAGCTAATGTTCCCTCTAATTTTTGCTGGCCCATGTGTGTATGAAAAATATTTTGTGCACAGTTTCCAGTTTCACACTCGATGTGTGCACTAATATATTTCTGATATTAATGTTGCCCTTTTTTTCCATAGCTATAACCTGTAAAATTACTAGCTAAATTAATTCACTAAATCCACATAGCTATAAAAATCCATTACTGTTTCCATGAGTTCGAATGAGCATACTGTCTAGATCTGCATTTCCATTGAACCCTTGTATACCATGAGATGTCACTAGGAGTTCAGCGAGATATCGTTATGTAAAAAACATTGTATAATTAGTGAATCAGTGAATCCCTGTATAAAAGTTATGTTTGTTTTATACAGGGATTCACCGAGAACAAGAAAATTATTTTGAGTAGTTCCTTCAGGATAAAGAGATTGAGAAAAGCTGGTCTAGACAGTAGATACTTATCAAATATGCCTCTGCAACTTGCTGACATCAATGTCAGTTTGCTCACACGTCACAGGATAAAAGTGACTAATTAGTGTATTAAGTTGAAATGAGTTGGAGTAATATTGGTGTGGAGACATTTGGAGAAATTGCAAAATAAGTGACAAGTATGATTTATCATATAATTTGTTTTCATAGTATGTTCAACATTATTAACTGCACATTAAAAATTCTGAAATCAAAAATGTGCATGCAGTTATTACGCATGTGGGCTTCATTTTAGAAAGAATTTCGGTGGCTACACTGGTGTAGCCACCGATATTCAGGAAGCCTGGTTAGAGGGTCAAATTCCAGAAGATTTTTGTAGAGAGCTCTTATAGTACCCTTACCAGAAACATTCAGTAGGGAATGTTTCTGGTATGATTCTGTGCATTAATATTTCTCACACATTGGCAGATATGCTTGAAAAGGTTAAGAAAAATTCTTAAGGGAAGATTGGAGAAGCAAAAATCAACTTTTTGCTTTTTAAGATAGTTGAGAAATCATGGAAATATAACAAAGATATATATTTAAGTTTTGTAGATCTGGAAAATGCATATGAGAAGATGGCAAGAGAAAAGCTGTTCAAAACGCTAGTTACACTGCCTTGGAAAGAAGTCAACGGATGCTATAGTGTGAGGAACAAGCATCCACAGTACCTGCCTTAATAAGACAGACTTCCTTTCGCTGTGGTGACTGCAGCAATCCTACGGGGAATGCTTTCCACAAGCATATGATAGCGAACGATGCAAATTTTGGTCCATTCTTCCTGTAGGCATGTAAAGAGGTCCTGGATTGTTGTGGGAAGGATGTCCCTTGACCTCAGCTGACACTCCAGTTAATCCCACAGATGTTCATTAGGGTTGTGATCAGAGCTCTGTGGCTAGTCAAGTGTGGTGATCATGTCCAGAAACCATGCAATTAGCAGCAGCCTTATGATACAGTGCTTTGTTTCTGAAAGAGGTAATAATCAGTTCTGTAGAAAAGCCACAAAGTAAGATGCATTGCATTGTCCAGAATGTTCAAAAACCTCTGAGTTCATGTTAAGAAAAATTCTTTAGACCTCTATTTGTAGTACTACAAATAGAAGTCTAAAGCCATACCAGGAAAAACAGGACCATAGCATCGCATCTCCACCTCTGAATTTCATAGTTGGGGTTATGTCCTTTGGTAAGAGATGTTCACCAGGCATGTGCCACACCCACACCTGTCCATCTACTTGGTAGAGGGTATAGCATAATTCGTCACTCCATAACACAACTTTCCAAGCTTCCACGTACAATTGTACGCTCTTTGCACCACTGAAGATAACACTGCATGTTGGTTTAGGTAATGTGGGGCTTGCATATTGTGGTCCTACGATGGAAACCAGAGTCTTGGTTCTGAATGTTTTTGTGCAGATTTGTGTTCCAGTCGATGCTCAGAACTCTGCATTTAATGTATTGGCAGACGAATGGTGTTTTTTTACTTATTATCCTTTGTAGCATCTTACGGCCACATTTGGTGAGTGCAGTGTATTATCCACTGCACGTAGCAGTTGACTTGCTGTGTCTTCATCTCAGTATGGTATCACTGAATATTCACATGGTATGGCACAATTTGTCAACAATTTGCTGAACAGATAGGCCTGCAACATGGCATCCTATCATAACACCTCTTTCAAATCCCATCAGTTCCCCTTCTCTCAGCCCTTTCACCCAAACACAATTGCACTGACTTGGGAGCATCATATTTCTCCAATTTATACTGGCTACACACAAGTGACTCATTACATGGTGCAATGCATCTTACCCATGGGAGTGTCCATCTTCTTCTTTCCATGTGGTGAATGTGATGTAAATAGACATTATATTGTGCAAGTCTGTGTTTAAATTTCACGTTAGCAGTTAGAATTGAAGGAAGTACAGAAAGATGGTTTGATAAATCAGGTTTGAGACAAGAGTGTGCATTATCTCCACTGTTATTCATTATCTATATGGGTTACGTTATGAAGGAAACTGGTAATAAACCCAATTGTTAATCTCAGCTCATTACTTTATGCAGATGGCAGTATGAGGAACAAACAGCCATGGTGCCCACCTTAATAAGATATCGGACCAGCTTCATTTCCTAGAAAAGAGTGTTCTTTGCCAGGATGTCAGGAAAAAGACCCAAAGGAGATCTACCAAGATCTATGTGAATTGATACATTAAAAGAATTCAAATATAAGATATGACAATATTGAAGTATTGACAGATAATAGATAACTTTGGAGGACAATTGTCGATAGAAAGTTAGTAATGATGCGACTTTTTCATGTAGTATTTTAATGTTCTGTAAACCCCAAAGCGTACATGTTAAGTTGATAACTATATCTTCCACTATATTTACTTGGCTACTGTTTCCATTAACTAATATCATTTGCCCATAGTACCATAATCATTCTTTCAGCTGATCAATAGATTGAAATAATTCCATATAATTTTATATTTTGCTAATTTTTTTTAATTGGCTGTTTTAATCCAAGAAAATTGAGCTTGCAAAGACATTATATTGTTTTTATTATTTATTCAAGTGCAAGAAAAAGTTTGCATTGAAGTTCTTTCATGACTAAGCTGCTTGTATAAAGAGGTTGATAATGTGTATCATATTAACATGTTGGCTTGATGACCATATGAAGGATTACATGAGCCTGAAACCTTACTTTGTCCAATCAAGCATTTTTTATTTAAAGTCACTTCAGGCTTGCTAGTAATGTTGTGATATTATTGGATGATTTATTTATTTATTCATATGGAGTTTCCTCCCTTTACTACCCCGTCCCTATTGGGGCGA
The DNA here is from genome assembly GCF_054136105.1 of Typopeltis vanoorti. Taxonomy (NCBI): domain Eukaryota; kingdom Metazoa; phylum Arthropoda; class Arachnida; order Uropygi; family Thelyphonidae; genus Typopeltis; species Typopeltis vanoorti. Next base: position 150,762,929 of record NC_143552.1, on the reverse strand, counting down.
GTTGAGCTCCCTTGGGGTTAAGTATTTATGGCTGTAGATCCATGTGTGTTCACAGGGCCGGTTCGCCTGCTTGCGGGATGAAAAACCCCAGATAAACCGGGGAGGACCCTGCTGTCCACTCCCAAGACCGGCTAACCTGGCTATAGCTGAGGAAGATCCTTAAGCTCCTCACGTCGGTGACGGGAATCGAACCCAGGACACGCCTTCCCCAAGCATATGGTTGCAAAGCCACTAGGCTAACCGCATGGACATTATTGGATGATAAAAATCATCTACCACCTGAAGACTGGTGGTGCAAACCTTCAAATCCTCTTTTTCCTGACTTGACCTTGACTCATGGTTTTCATGAATACATCTTTTTTCCCAATTGCATGCTTTTCTATCTCAAAGACAGCATATGTGTATATTTGCTTTGATATTCTATGTGGGTGTGTTCAGGAGATTCAAGGATGGACATGCAAGTGTGTGTGCATGCATGCCTGCACGTCCATCCCTGAATCTCCTTTTTTTCCCTTAAAATTTCTCGTTCAATAAGTAGCAATGCTGTAATATCAGAGTTGGGTGTAGTTTATTATTATTATTATGAACTACTCCATGGTCCTTAGACTCATTGAGAGCGGTCCTAAACATCAAGCCAGCTACTGTCCAACATTCGTGTAGTATCTATCTAACTTTGCTTTGAACTCATTCACAATCATGACATCCACAACAGAATCTGGCAACCTGTTCTGCTCATTCACCACTATCCAAGCAAAAAATCTAGTCTTTACACCCTTTCTAACTACACTCTTATTCAGTTTTCAAGGATGGTTCCTAGTTCTCCCACCATCAGACCTGTTCTGAAAAATTTCCTCTCTATTAATCTTGTAAAAACCCTTCAGTAATTTGTATGTCTCAATCACATCACCCATTTTCTGCCTGTCAACCAATTTCTGTACCCCACAAATTTTCGACCTGTCCTTATAAGGTTCATTCTATAGACCTACTATCTTGGATTTCTAAAGAAATCCAGTTGACTAGATCTGTTTGCTAGTCAAGATGGGATCTTACAAGGCTCGATAGGTATAATAACTTGTTTGTTTCTACTTGTCAAGGTATTTTTCAATAATCAAGTAATCTGGTAAGCTGCTTTAGCCACTTTTGCAGTATTCCCTCTAAACGTAAACTACCTATCCACTAACACTCCCAAGTCTGGCTTCAATTTCCTAGAGTACCATCAATGTGGCATACAGCTGGTAATCTTTTCATCCCCAAATTTATAACCTTACACTTTGTCACATTAAAATGACATCCATTCTACTTTTCCAGACTATCTATCCAAATCGTCCTGCCAAATTTTGACCATCCGTATTAACTATTGCTCCACCCAGTTTTACATCATAAGCAAACAACTGAATAGTTCCCCTCAGATCCTTTCCTATGTCGTTAATGTACAAATTAAATAGTAGTGGCCCATGAGCAGGTCCTGTAGCATGCCACAGGACCTGCGCTGTGGCATACCTGTGATACTGGACTCTGCTCCTGAATAAACTACTCTCTGATATCTGTCCATCAACTACCCTCTTATCCACTTCATCAACTTTATATCCATTCCCAGGTGCTGCAATTTACTGATTAGAATTCTGTGTGGTATCCTGTTCAAGCCTGTTTGCAAAAGCTTTTGCAAAGTTCAGCAGTATCATTTTAAACCCATTACCTTTTTTTCAACTCATCTGTCTCAGTATTAAAAATACATGAGTAAATTACTCAAGCATGACATTCCCTTTCAAAATCATTCTACCCACCCCTTACAATATCCCATTTATATTTATCCATTCCTGTATTTTGCTCTAGACCAACTCCTCCAGTTCCTTGACAACTCCTGATATGCTGATCGGTCAGTAATTTACTACATCAGTCTTGGAGCTGCCTCCTTTATGCAATGGAACTGTTTCCCCCCTCTTTCCACTGCCTTGAGACTAAATCAGAGCTGAGACTTTGATGAAATAACATGGTCGAAGGCATTGCCAATTTTCAAGTGCCTTCTTGTAAAACTTGAGCTAGCATACCATCTAATCCTATAGCAGTATTCACATGAAGGTTCTCTAATTTGCTATACACTTCTAGTTCATTTACTTCAATTTCCATATAAGCCTTTGCCTCTCATGTTACTGCAATATCTCCACCTGGATGATATAATCTTGCACGGTATTCACTTAGTAATTTACTATTTCAACTAATTCAGTAACCTCCTACTATTGGCATTTCAATAAAATCATTCTGCTATAAACATTCTTCCTTTTACTTGCAACATACTGAAAGAAAACTGTTTGGGATTACCTTTGGCCTGCACTGCTAATTTCCTTTCATGCTCTGCTTGTGCCTTTCTTATCCTTCTTGCCTGTTCTTTGTACTCTTCATGTGCTTGCAGGTCATCTTTTTCCTTGAATTCGGTTCACAATTTTTTTTTTTTTTTTTTTTTTTTTGTAGCTCCAGCCGAATGATGGTATTACATTCATTTAGCTTCCACTTGATTTATTTTCCTGACTAGGTATGCAGTCTGCTGTTACTTCCCTCAAACACTCCTTTACCATTTCCCATGTCCTATCAACATCCATCCCTTGCCCAAGCAATCTCCTAAACTTGTCATACTTACCAACCCTGTAATTTCACATACATCCCCCCCTCCCTCTTAACTGAAAATTCCACACATTTGGCCATATGATCAATTGGTGGCAGTGTGGTCATACTGGTTATAGATAATTTCTCTGCAATTACTAACTGTCAGATTTTAGGGAAAGACAATGCATACTAGAATATTAATTAAAAACTTTAATTAATATTTCCTATATTTTGGTAATGTTACATTATCATCTTCAGGTAACATAAAATAATGATATGTGCATGCAAGTACTAACACTAAATAAGTATTGCTGAAGAAAATAACTGAAGTCACTTTCCTTAGACCTATCTGGAGTATTATTATTATTGCCCAAGACCCCATTGAGTCAGACTCATCTGGGAGGTCCTTTTATCATACAACTTATCATACTGTGCTTTAAACACACTCAAATTCTCTGCAGATGCCACACTCTTAGGCAAGGCATTCCAATCATTCACAACTCTGCATGAAAAAAGCCTGCTTCTCACTCCCCTATTCACATCCTCTTTATACAGTTCCTAGGGATGACCTCTGGTTCTCCCTGATCTCCCACTATTTTCTGTAGAACCTCTCCAGCATTGATCCTATAACAACCCCTTTCCAACTTGTAGGTCTCTATCATATCTCCTCTCTTCCTCCTGTTCACCAGACTGCAAGTTGCATCTTCTCAATCTTTCCTCATACTCGACATTCCAGAGGTTAGAAACAACCTTAGTTAGTTGCCTCTGGACCCCTTTCCAGCATCTCTTCATCCTTCTGAAAAACCAAGTGACCAAATCTGGGCACATAGTCCATGTGTGGCCTAATCAAAGCCTTATACAATGAATTAAGAATCTCCCTACTTCTACAAGTCAGTGTCCTCCGTATCATGCCCGGAAGCCTTTGTGTTGTCTTCACAATTTTATTCCCCCTAAATTTTAGATCCTTATCCACTATCACCCCCAGATCTCTTATTTCCTCTACTTCCAACAATATATTCTCACCAAGCATAAATTCTGCATCCCATCTTTGTTTTCCAAATTTTAAAACCTTACATTTTGCAACATTGAACTTGCATCCCCATTCCCAGGTCCCTTGTAGTTGCAAACTGTCTTATGGCCAAACAAGCAGGACAGCTAATATCAGGATATCTGAACATGAAGACCATATCCGGTTCCACCAATACAGCCACTCAGGACTTGCTGACCATGCTTTGTGGACACCTGCCATAAAATACGCTGGAAGAAAGCCACTTGACTACACCACAGCAAGTATAAATATGAGAGATTATTCCTGGAATCAGCCTCTGCTCTAAAATAAACTCCCCAAACCACAACAAATTTGGATGCATGAGACTGCCCCAAATATAGGAAGCTTGCATTCTAAGAACATCAACTCAACAATCAAGACAACCCAATTTAGCCCATTAGGGGGCACCTTTAGACTTCAGTTGTTTTCTTCAGCCATATTTGTTTAGTGTTAGTGGCTGTGTGCACATATCATTAATTTATGTTCCATGAAGATGGTAATGTATCCAAAATATAGGAAGTCCTAACTTATTTAAGTTAAGGGATATTACATCCCATATTGTTTCTTAGCTGGATATAGAAACTATATAAAGTTCGGCGATTCCAAGCATAAGCAAATACCTGGATAATGCAACACCTGACCCATTTGGTAGTGCAAACTGAGGCAACTCATAGTCAGGGTGGAGCAAGCCCTGATCACTATTCTTGGTATTTACCCATAATGTGAACTTAGCCCCTAGGAGCTGTATTACTGTTCTACATTATGAGAGGTCACTACCCAGACTGGTGTCAACCTTTATTGAGGTCTCATCAGTGAGTAAACTTGGTATTAACTAGGTCTACCTACTCACTGATGAGACCTCAATAAAGGTTGAAACCGGTCTGGGTAGTGACTTTCTCTCATAATGTAGAACAGTAATACAGCTCCTAGGAGCTAAGTTCACATTATGGGTAAATACCAAGAATAGTGATCGGAGCTTGCTCCACCCTTATTATGAGTTGCCTCAGTTTGCACTACCAAATGGGTCAGGTGTTGCACTATCCAGGTATTTGCTTACGCTTGGAATCGCCAAACTTTATATAGTTTCTTATTTGGCTAAGAAACAATATGGGATGTAATATCCATTAACTTAAATAAGTTCATGTCGCCGAATTGAAGCTTTTGGCTCTTCATATAATTAGGAAGTATTAACGTTTTTAATTAATATTCTAGTATATGTTGTCTTTGCCTAAAATTTGACAGTTATGTATTACCAACGTATAAGTTTATCTACAAGAATCTGCAATTACTAGATCTAACACTCTCAAACTCCTAGTACATTCTATTGTTAGTTTGGCCTGAATAAAAATGTCCTTACATTTTTTTGAATCTGTTTCCATAGTTGAAGACCCCCCCCCCATAAAAATTACCCACCTGCCCCTCATAGAACTTATTTGCTGATGCATGCTATCCCCATCATCCTTTACATTATAATTTTAAACTAAAATAGAAGAGAGTCTTATCTCACTATTATGTCATCTGGTTTGTTGGTAGCAGTGGTTATGCTAGTATGTGTGTGTGTAGGGGATGTGAAAATCAATCATAAAGATGTAAGAAGGGAAGAAAAAAGTTTAAATTGAGCTGAAAGAATTTGGAATCATTTGAAGACTGGAATGAGTTAAGAGGGATTTTGTACATTGAAAGAGGACTCATTGCCATGCTCATCATGGTTGTCAGATTGTTTATAAAGGGGAAGGACGAGACACGACAAAAAATGGCATGTTATGGTGATCACTTATATTTACTTTAAACTTCCGGTTGACTCATATTTTTATTAGTAATTTTAATGCTTGACAATTTGTCATATGATGGAAAGATAAAGTGAGTTCTGCATTATGATATAAATTATGCATATTGCTAATTTTTTAAAATTAATTATCTTTATTTTTAAATTTAGGATTCTCAAAAGCAAAAGAGGTCATTTGAACAGAAGGCTTCAGAGACAAAGTGGAAGAACAGGAAAAAGTTGCATGAGAAAAATGGAAAAATCATTAGTTTTAGACAGGTAAGTTATTTTGATATTAAGCATCCATATTCCAAATTATTGCATATTACTGTTATAAATTCATTTTAGAATTCTTAAAATTAATTAAATTCTGGTACACTTATGTTGTATAGTTGACAATAAACTATATCATATCCAGCCGAAGTGAAGAATGAAATATATGATTAACTACTTGGATTACACAAGCATTTAAATATGTTACTTTCATATGCATTATGCAGAACACATTCAAATGCATGAAGCATATCTTTGTCTTAAATTATCATTAGTCCTTTAGAGACCAGTTTCTGATTTTATGATCTTATCATTGGAAAGCTAGACTTGTATTGGAAGCTAACTCAGTGCTGAAGTCTCATTAATAGCAAAAGTGGGTAATAATTATATTTTTATTATGAATTTAAGATCAGTGTAGCACGTTTTTGTGAAAGTGAATTCTGCATTATGGGATATTGAAACAACTTGTAGTGGAGTCATTGCTCTTTTATCCAATAGCCTTTGAATTCTACTGTAGCATAAATGTTTGTGAAGATGATAGGTAAGGTAATATTTATGTTGCTGCTGTGATTACCCTTCTACATGATACTTCTTAAAATTGTTTCACAAGTCTGTGATTGTGAATGTTATTCAGTATGCAAAGTGTTATTTGCTTTCATTAGTGTAAAATATGGATGAAACCAAGAATAGTTTCTTGTTGCATATCTTACAGTATCCATCCCTGTCTAGTTGACCAAGAGGATAGCTACTCTCTATAGGGTTTGAATTCCACTGCAGCTTAGATGTTTGCAAAGCTATTCGGTGATTTGTATTGCTGCTGCGAACCTTTGCTGCTTGGTACTTTATCAGACCACTTCAGGTTTTCAGTACACATAGGGTAGTGGTAATTTCACATTAGGCTATGGAAATAATGTCACCTAAAGTCTTTCATAAACATCCATGTCACAGTATAATTTGAATATAATCTCTTGGTTGGAGAGCAGACACTTGCAGACAGACTAGGTCTCTGTTGACTCCTAATTTTCTTCAGAGTCAAATATTTTTGCTCTCCATTTTTTGAATATCATCTTCATTTTCATCAGTTGGTTGAATATAGCCTGTGAGCCATATCCAGCCATCTGATGCTTTCATACCAGCCGACCAGTTTATAATGAAATTAATATTTAAATATATCTGGTGTTTAAGGGTCAAAGCTGTATAACTGAGAGGAGACCTCCACATAGCCTTTAAAGGAATGTGGAGAACTGACCAGGGCTTCTGACCTAATGTCCAATCCTCACCTTCTCGTGGTGCACCCTGTTGGGTATCTACTTTGATACTGAACGAACGAGGATTGGCTGGCAATTTGGGATTTAGCCGACCAAATTGTATTCTTATTGGTTAAACCAAAATATAAAAAATGATGGTACAACATGACAAAATTTCATTCCGGCTGGGGCGTCGCCCGGTTAAACAAGGCCCCCGTTGTTTTCGCCAGGGATTCAGGGCGAACAGCGAAAAGTCAGTTACTGGAACAAATCTGAAAACAAACCTCAACTCAACATCACCAGAGTTAAAGATCGGTACTATCAACGTAAGAAGCCTGAATGGCAAAGAAATGGAGCTAGCTGAGGAATTAGATAAGTACCAGATCGACATAATAGGGGTGACTGAAACAAAAAAGACCAAAACTGGTGAGATCTTTCTGAGCAATAAATACAAAATGTTATATTCAGGCAATGACAATCAAGGAAAAGAAGGAGTAGATTATTTAGAAGATTAGCCTCGTATTCAACACAAAATACGAGGCTAATCTTGAATGGCAGTCAGTGTCAAGTAGAGTAATGTGGGCAAATATGAAAATGGGGAACTGGACAATGAGACTTATTTGTGCCTATGGTCCCACAGAAGGTTCTACTAAGGTAGAAGTGGAGGAATTTTTTGGAGCTTTAGAAAAAGTAACTGACACAATGAAAAAGGAAAAGTTGGTCCTTGTTGGGGATCTAAATAGTAGAGTAGGAAATGATTGTGAGACATACAAAAATATTATGGGAAAATTTGAAGAAAAGAGCAAAGCTAATAATAATGGCAAATATCTGTTGGATTTCTGCTCAGGACATGGACTGGTTATTACTAACACCATGTTCCAACATAAAAATGTGCACAAATTCACATGGAGAGAAGAGGCTAGGAATAAGAAAAGTTTCATTGATTATGTTATTGTTGATACTGACGTTTTCTCCCTAGTGCAGGATACCAGAGTGTACAGAGGATTAGGATTTGAAATTGGAAGTGATCACTATTTAGTCTTGAGCAGGATTAAATTGATTTTCATATTGAAAAGAATAACCATCATCACCATCATCATCATCTAATTCATGCCATGTACTCTCAAGGGGTGTACAGGATATGATGTACTAAATGAAAAAAACTACATCATTATTAATATCCTTTCTACAATTTTCCTCCAAATCAGTTTGTTACTTGTCAAGACTCCAACATTATCAGATCTTATAATTCTATCGTCTAAAGCACTTTGTACTGTATCAATCCACCTACATCTTGGTCTTCCTCTGGGTCGTTTTGCTGCCAACCTGGCGGAGAACACTTCTTTTGCTAATCTTTCCTCGCCCATTCTGTTTAAGTGACCATACCACCTGAGATTAACTCTACTAACACATTCCTGGATGCTGACAATGTCAAGTTCTTTCCTAATATCCTCGTTTTTAATATGATATTGCCATTTAATATGATGTTTTCTCCCTGGTGCAGGACACCAGAGTGTACAGAGGATTTGAAATTGGAAGTGATCACTATTTAGTCTTGAGCAGGATAAAATTGAATTTCATATTGAAAAGAATAACATGTAAGAAAGTTTTAAAGCGAATAAAAGTTGAGCAGCTCTCAGATGTGAACTGTAGACTAAAATACACAAAGATTATTGAAAAGAAAATGAAAGAGTTTGAGAACAGGAATCAAACCTTGGAGATTCAGTGGCAAACTCTGAAGAAAACATTAATTGATTCTGCCAGAGAGGCATGTGGTGAGGTTGTGTGCAAGGATAAAAAAATCAGAACTCCCTTGTGGACACAGGAAGTTAAAGAGGCAGTGAAGGAAAAGAAGAAAGCATATCAAAAGTTCCTGGCAAATAAGTCAGCTTTTACTCTTACAGAATACAGAGACAAATGTAAGAAAGCTAAACAGTGTGTAAAACTAGCTAAACAAAAGTCATGATATTTATTTTCTATATTCTTTGGCAAGAATATAGAAAATAAATATCAAGAAGGTGGCAAAATATTCTGGAGGTTGTTGAAGAAGCTTAGGAATGGAGGAAAGAGTGCTGTAAAAGGAATTAGAGATGATAAAGGTGAAATGAAAACAGGAGAAAAAGATATCCTTAAAGTATGGAGTAATTACTTTGAAAAACTGCTAAATGAAACAAGCAGTGATGACAGCACAGTGATAAAAAAAACACTGACCAGGCATGCAGTCAGGAATACATATCCATACTTGAAGTAGAAAAAGCCATCAAAGGCTTGAAATGTGGAAAGGCAGCAGGAGTAGATGATATTCGACCAGAAATGCTGAAGTATGGTGGTATAAGAGTCTTACAGTGGCTGTACTGCATAGTTCAGAAAGCCTGGACAGAGGGACGAATTCCCGATGATTGGAGTAGAGCTCTCATAGTACCCATATATAAAAAGGGAAATAAAACTGAACGTGAGAATTACAGAGGTATTTCCCTACTGAGTGTTCCTGGCAAGATCTATGCAAGTATACTTGAGAAACGGTTGAGAAGAATTGTGGAAGAAAAGCTTGGTGAAGAACAAGCTGGATTCAGGCCAAATAGAGGTTGTCAGGATCAGATCTTCATTTTACGACAAATAGTCGAGAAAGCATGGGAATATAACAAAGATCTGTATTTAAGTTTTGTCGATTTGGAAAAGGCATATGACAAGGTGCCAAGAGAGAAGCTATTCAATACGCTGCAGTTATATGGTGTCAATGGGGCATTATATCAAGCAATACTTAGTCTTTATTTGAGTTGTAAGTCAGCAGTTAGAATTGAAGGAAGTACAGGAAGATGGTTTAATGTTAAATCTGGTGTGAGACAAGGATGTACATTATCCCCTCTGTTATTCATTATCTATATGGATCATGTTATGAAAGAATGTGGTATTAAACCTGATATCAAAATTGGAGATGTTAATGTCAGCTCTTTGCTTTATGCAGATGATGTTATACTTCTAAATAAATCCGCTACAAGTCTGCAAGATTCTCTGACAAATTGAATAGCTGTTGTAATAGATATGGTATGAAGCTCAGCAATAAAAAGACAAAGACAATGAAAATAGACAGAATCATTGAAAATGTCAACTGTGTTGTGAATGGAGAACCTGTGGAACAAGTAAAACATTTCAGCTATTTAGGCACGATTTTTACTGAAGATGGTAAATTAAATATAGAAATAGACAACAGAATCAGAAAAGCTGGTATGGTGGGAAGTCAATTGAATAAATTCATATGGAATAAGAGAGAAATTAGTCGGAACACTAAATTAGCTGTATACAAGACTGTGTTCAAACCAATTTTAACTTATGGATCTGAGAGCTGGGTCAGAAGTAAAACACTTGACCAAAGACTAGAGACCTCAGATATGAGAGTCCTGAGAAAGATTAGAGGCATGAACAGATGGCATCAATGGGAATATCATATTAAAAATGAGGATATTAGGAAAGAACTTGACATTCTCAGCATCCAGGAATGCGTTAGCAGAGCTAATCTCAGATGGTATGGTCACTTAAATAGAATGGGAGAGGAAAGATTAGCAAAACAAGTGTTCTCTGCCAGGTTGGCAGGAAAACGACCCAGAGGAAGACCAAGATATAGGTGGATTGATATGGTACAAAGTGCCTTAGACGATAGAAATATAAGATCTGATAATGTTGGAGTCTTGACAAGTAACAGACTGATTTGGAGGAAAATTGTAGATAGGAAGTTAGTAATGATGTAATTTTTTCATGTAGTACTGTCATATCCTGTACACCCCTTGAGGGTACATGGCAGGAATTTGATGATGATGATATATCTGGTGTGCTTAAGGGCCAAAGCTGTATAATTGAGAGGAGACCTCCACATAACCTTTAAAGGAATGCGGGAAAACCGACCAGATCATCTGTCTTAATGTCCAATCCTCACCTTCTCGTGGTGCACCCTGTTGGGTATCTACTTTGATACTGAACGAACGAGGATGGCCTGGCAATTTGGGATTTAGCCGACCAAATTGTATTCTTATTTGCTTTAACCAAAATATTAAATGATCACACAACACGACAATTTCATTCCGGCTGTGGCATTGCTTGGTTAAACAAGGTCCCTGTTGTTTTTGCCAGGGAACCAGTACAAATAGCAAAAAGTCAGCTACTGGAACGAATCCTAAGCGCATCCCAACTCATCACCAGAATTCAAGATTGGTACTAGTTTCCCTTTCTGATATTTGCCCACATCACTCTACTTGAGACTCTACATAAGAAGTCTGAATGGCAAAGAAATGGAGCTAGCCAGGAAATTGGATAAGTATCAGATTGACATAATAGATATGACTGGAAAAAAAAGACAAAATGGTAAGACCTATCTGAGCAATAAATGCAACATGTTATATTCGGGCAATGAGAATCAAGGAAAAGTAGTAGCCATAGTATTCGACACAATATGAGGCTAATCTTCTTGAATGGCAGGCAGTCTCAAGTAGAGTGATGTGGCAAATATCAGAAAGGGAAATTGGACAATGAGATGTCTATGTTTGTTATTTTATTTAAGCAACTGACGCAATGAAAAAGGAAAAGTTGGTCCTTGTTTGGGATCTAAATAGCAGACTAGGAAATGATTGTCAGACATACAAAATGTTCCAAAATAAAAATGTGCCCAAATTTACATAGTCAAGAAGCAAGGAATAAGAAATGTCTCATTGACTATGTTACTGTCGATAGTTTTCTCCCTGGTGCAGGACACCAGAGTGTACAGAGGATTTGAAATTGGAAGTGATCACTATTTAGTCTTGAGCAGGATAAAATTGAATTTCATATTGAAAAGAAGAACATGAAGAAAGTTTTAAATTTGTTTGTTTGCTATTGTCAGATCAATGAAGCTGCTTCCTCTGGTATTTTCAAATGATGGAGTGTTACAGTCATCATTTAGTATATGTAGGGAATTTGATGCTATGAGCTCTTCCAAATTTTTACCTGTATTGTTTGTGCTCTCATTTACCCATAAAACTGAATGGGCATTACTATCTATTCCAAGAATTAGGATGGTGGCTGATGGTAAAATCCACGATGTTGACCATTTTTTTAAGTTGTATTTTCTGTCAGCATGATAGTTTAGATACATACTTGCAGAAAAGTTTTAATTCCTCGTGCAGTGACATGTATAAGAAGAGCTCCTGATTGGGATAAGTTTTCTTGGAAAAGAATTAAATATATATGTGTAATTGTTTGAGTAAGAGAGGCTGTAAACGTTGTGCGCTACCGCTTTTATTAGTGTGGGGGATTTTTTTTTGCCAAAACTTAATTATGAAATCGTTATTATTAGACTTAGAAACCTGCAAAAAATGGCAGTGGCATTGTCATTCCATAACTTTAATTTAGATTTCAGTCATTTAAGTGTGAGGTCTGTTATATGTATTCTTTTGATTACATAAATGATTTGTGAATATTTGGTGAGGATGGAAGGAGGGTGTGTGCGAAGTCTGACCTGAATGAGGAATTGATGAATGCAAATATGAAATTGATGACAGAAAGTGTTAGTAGCGAAATTGTTGAGGGGAAAATGAGTACACGTTTGAAAGAAAAGGATGGTGAGAAAGAGAGGCGAAAAAATGTTAAAAAAATCAGTAAAAAAGAAAAAGAATGATTTGAAAACCGTAACGGATGTTAAAAGGGACGAAAGTGAGGTGAGAGTGGTGGAAGGAAACGAAATTGAGAGAACGAATGAATCTAGAAATGGCGGGATGCAGAAATCGAACATAAAAAAAAAATCAAAAGAATGGATGATAGTGAAAGTTGGATGCATGTTGGACCGAAAGTACAGAAACAAAGAAGGATGAATGAGAGTGAAAGTGAGAAGAGGGGGTCGAGAGTTAGAAAGATTGAATGATAGAGAGAATGTGTCGCGAGATTCGGAAGTCGAACTGGATTGGATGAGGCAATCAATGAAATAGATGCGGAATGAAATTAAGAAAATTCGGGTAAAAACTATTAAAACAAATAATGATGGCATGAGCGAATGGTGTTGTATGGCGACTCCATTATTAAAGGTATGTTGGATGAGAGGATGCACAAGGTATGTTTTCCAGGCAGTAAAATGAGTAGAGTGATTGAGGCATTGGATATGAGGCAGGAGCGAGCAAAAGAATTAATAGTATTAATAGGTACGAATGATTTAAGAGAGGACAAAGAGTGTGTCAGAATGGATATCAGGAGGCTGCTTAGAAGGATAAAAGAGAATAGTGTGTGATAGGAAGGGTAGTTAGCGTGTTGCCTAGGTATGACTGTGGTGAAATGAGGTGGAGAGCAAGGATTATGAATGATATGCTAGCCTAAATGTGTGAGGAGACGGGAGTACAGTTTGTTAATGTGCGGAATGAGTTTGAGGGACGAAGTGAGCTGTATGGGAGTGATGGACTGCATTTGAGTGGTTATGGTGTGAGTCTCTTGGAGAGACTGCTGCTGGAAGGTAGAGAAGTGAATAGAGAGAATGAATCGCATAGAGTGGGAAGTGATGTGGAAGAGCGGGAGAGTAAGACAGGAGAGATTGAAGAGGTGGTTGTGAATGGGGAAGTGAATAGTATGAGTATAGAAAATGAGAGAATGGATGTGCAAGAGGAGCAGGGAAAAGGGGAGGCTCAGGGTGGACAGGGGTACACAGCATGAGAAAGGTGGATGTTCCAAGAGGAGGTGAGCATGTGTAGGCAGGAAAGGAATGGGATGACCAGGGATTGAGAGGAAACAGTTGGAATTGAAAAGGGTTTTAAAATGAAGCAAAAAGGGAAATGGCTCCAGTTGAGCATGGAGAGATCACATCGAGCGAGTGGTATCAGTGGAACTAGCTGTAGATCGAGAAATGAGCTGTTGTGTTTGTGTACAAATGCTAGAAGTATAAGAAACAAGGCAGATGAAATGGGTGCACTAATTGCGTCTGTTCACCCAAAAATTGTCGGAATAAGTGAGACATGGTTGGAAGAGGATGACATCCTGACAGGAATAGAGATGGAAGGGTATGATGTGTTTCGTGAGGACAGAGGGGATAAAAGGGGAGGGGAGTGCTATTGATGATAGAGAAAGAGTTATGTCCATATAAAGTAGAGATGCAAGATGGAAATAGGGCCAGTGGTTTTGAGGCAGCATGGTGTGAGATAGAGGTGAATGGAATCAAATACTTGGTGGGTTGTTATAGACCAGGTAATGTGGATGGTGGTGATAGTGAAATGTATAGTCAAATTAGCCAAGCAAATAAGAAAAGGGTGATCATTATGGGTGATTTTAATTATGGCAATATAGACTGGAATGATGAGATAGCAACTGGAAGTAAAGAAAATGAATTTCTTGAGTTTTTGAGGGATAACTACCTCAGACAGTATGTAACAGAGGGCACACGAGGATTGAAGATCTTGGATTTGGTCATCTCATCAGAGGATGTAATTATAAATGAGGTGTCAAATCATCCACCAATTGGTAAGAGTGACCATAAGGTGATTATCTGGGTGGTTGCCAGCAGTGCGAGGACCCCTGTGAGAAAAGGGTATATGTGGAACTACAAAGGGGGGGGGGTGATTATGAAGAGCTCAGGAGACAGTTTGCGGGTGTAGCATGGAATGAGGAGTTAGCTGGAAAAGAGATCACTGCAGCTTGGTGATTTTCAAAAACTATCTAGTAGATGCAATGTCTAAATATATTCCAAGGGTGAGAAGGTTAAATAAGGTAGGTGTGAGATGGATGAATAAAGAGATTAAGCATGCAATACAGAGAAGAAAAGAGCATTATGGAGGCAGCCAATAAACAATAAATAACCAATTCCATGAGGTTTATAAAGACCAAGTAAGGAGGGTGACTTGGTTGGTGAGGGTAGCTGAAGAGATGTATGAACAGCAGTTGGCTAATGAAGCCAAAAAGAATCCCAAGTAATTCTTTCGATATGTAGCCAGCAAAAGAAAGAATAATTATGGAAGGATGACATTGATTGGAGAAAATGGTATAAAGACAGTTGATGCAGAATGCGTGGTGGAGATACTTAATGAACAGTTCATAAAGATCTTTCAATCTTGTGAATGTGACTTCATGGAGGGATTGAGAGCGGTTGATGATTGGGAGGAGAGACTGACTGTAGGTGAGCAAGAGGTGTATGGGGAGTTGAGTAAACTAGATGTTAATAAGGCTGTGGGACTTGATAATATATCACCACGTATTCTGAAAGAATGTGCCAGGGAGTTGACACCTGCCTTGACATATTTTTTTAATATGAGTCTTGCACTCGGTCAAGTTCCTAAGGAGCAGAAGGAGGGCAAGATTGTGCCACTTCATAAAGGAGGTGATCGAACTCAAGCATCAAACTATAGGCCTATCTGTGTGTCAGGTGTTGTGATTAAGTTGTTGGAGAAGCTTGTGAGAACTAGGATCCAGAGTTGGGTTGATAACAATGATATTATCTTTGATGGACAGCATGGATTTGCTAAAGGGAGGTCATGTTTTAGTAATCTACTTACTTATTACAATAGAGTGACTGCTTCCTAGGACAGAGAAGAAGGATACACAGTAATATACTTGGATTTCGCAGATGCTTTTGAGAGAGTACCTCATGATAGGTCGACAGTCAAACTAGAGCAGGTGTGGTTGGATATTAGATTGGTGCATTGGATTGGAGACTGGCTATCTGATAGGTATCAACAAGTTGTGTATGGGGGAGCGATATTCAGGAAAAGGAAAGTCACTAGTGGAGTGCCTCAGGGGTCTGTTTTAGGTCCATTGCTGTTTAACTTGTATATTAATGATATAGGTGAAGATTTAGATGGAGATATTCAGTTGTTTGCAGATGATGCTAAGTTGGGACAAACCATGAAGTGTAGTGAAGATGTTGTGGCCTTACAGGAAGACTTGAATAGATTGAGCGATTGGGTACGGAAATGGGAATGTGAATTCAATGTTGCAAACTGTAAGGTTTTAAAATTTGGAAAACAAAGATGGGATGCAGAATTTATGCTTGGTGAGAATATATTGTTGGAAGCAGAGGAAATAAGAGATCTGGGGGCTAAAATTTAGGCTACACATAGCCAAAATTGCGAAGACAACACAAAGGCTTCTGGGAATGATGCGGAGGACACTGGCGTGTAGAAGTAGGAAGATTCTTGTTCCGTTGTATAAGGCTTTGATTAGGCCACGCATGGACTATTGTGCCCAGATTTGGTTACCAGGTTTTCAGAAGGATGAAGAGATGTTGGAAAATGGTCCAAAGGAGACTGACTAAGGTAGTTTCTTACCTCTGGAATGTCGAGTATAAGGAAAGATTGAGAAGATGTAATTTGCAGAATCTGGTGGACAGGAGGAAGAGGGGAGATGTGATAGAAACCTACAAGTTGGTAAGGGGTTGTTATAGGATCAATGCTGGAGAAGTTTCACAGAGAATAGTGGGAGATCAGGGGAGAACCAGAGGTCATCCCTGGAAACTGTATAAAGAGGGTGTGAGAAGCAAATGGTTTGAATGTGTTTAAAACACGGTATGATGAGATGTGTGTGTGTGATAAAAGGACCTCCCAGATGAGTCTTTGACTTCATGAGGTCTTGGTTTTGTAATAATATAATTTTGATAAGTATCGAGTCCTCGTTGCTGTGCTGAGAAATTAATATTGCCTTGACTTCAGGGTTGACCAAGAGTATTGCAGCTCTCTTTCTTTCTGATCGTTTGGAAAATATTTTATAATTAGTTGGAGAGCTGCATATTTTGTTGTTGATGTTGTAGGCTTCTTGTATTAATGCTAGTCCTATATATTTTTTTTTTATTTATGAGTTCTGTTAAGTTATTTATAGCCTTGCTAGAGCATTGAAAATTCATTTGAAGACATGCCAGGGAAGTAGCGATGTTTCTGCTAGATCTGTGTTTTGAATTTTGTGCTGTCTATAGTAGTTGTATGTTGGGCAGTCTTTGTTTAGTGCCTGTTTTCAGTCATTTTTGGTTTTGGCATGCTTGTTGTGATTTAGGCAATTTATGCAGTTCATCTTGGACTTATTTTGTGGGCACTCGCTGAACTTATGTTCTTTAGAGTGGAATGGACAGGTGGTTTTTCCCCTGCAGTCTCGTGTATGGTAGTGGAATTTATTGCAATTTAAGTACCTCAGAATGCTTTCAGTCTGCACAATGGCAAATTCTACACAGCATTTTAACACCGGTTTTGAACAATTTGATCTTCGCCATTGGATCAACTTCTATAATCAAATTTCTGTTGTTTGTTTTTTGTCATGATGAATTTCTGTGTCATCTTTGTATCGCCACTGAAGAGTTCTTCCTTCTGCATGCGGATTGAGTCCATTGCATTGATTGTATCAATTTCACTGGGTATATCATATATAATTAGCCTTGGAAGATCTTTCTTACTGGGATTTGCTACTAACATCTCTTTGCATTCCTTAGAGATGTTGTCATTTAGCAAGTCTATGTTGTACTTTTCTTTGGATTCAATTAAGACTCTTCCTTTATTAATACTTTTCATTTTTGTGATTCTGATTTTGATTTTTCATTTGTCTATTTTTCATTTATATTTTTGGTTTTTCGCTGTTTAGTTGAGCTCTCGTTTTCACTGTTAATTTATAGCAAGGATTGTTTTCAGATTCGTCTTTGTTTTTATCATTGTTTTTAATGAGATGTGAGTATAGCTGAGTAGGCTGAGCTAAGTTAGCCTGTTCCTGGTTGTTTGTAGTAGACTGTAGTTTCATTTATTGATAACCTTTGTTAGTTCGCTCACTGCAGTTAGTATATCCTTTTTTTAAATCATTTCTTAGATTACCGCTTGTTTTGACAATGTTATGCAGCAAATCGAGGGTTTTTTCAAACTCTAATTTGTCTTGTGCTTCCATCTTAATATTACTCAGAGTTGTAGTATCATATCTTCCTATTGAACTGCTACGTTTTCCAAGGTACACAGATTAAGAAAATGTACTTAGTTTTGCTGTTTTTTTCCTAGAAGTGATGCCTCCATAGAATTAGATTACCTCCCAGTGGCAGCTGTGTGTGTGTTTAGTGCAATTTTTGCCATTTCTATTCTGGGTTCCTGATGGTGTGACCTGTCCAATTCCATTTTCTTTTAATGATTTCATTTCTTATGCTGGCTTGACCTGTTCTCTCCCAAAGTTCTATGTTTGTTATTTTATTTGGCCAGTATATTCCTAGTGTCTTCCTGAAGCATTTGTTTATATAGACCTGTATTTTATTTACTCTTTCTTTTGTTAACGACCATGTCTCTGCCCCATATTGTAAAACTGGTTTAACATTAATGTAATTAACGTAAAATAGCACCTAATTTTGGTTTTAAACTTTATTTCCTTGAACCCCAAAATTTTCTTCATCATACTGAATGCAATCTGTACTTTCTGGATTCTATTTTATATATTCTGTGTGGGTCATCCTTGTGTACTAATCACTGATCCCAGGTAGACAAAGTCTACCTGTTCTTGTGTTTTTCCCTAGTATTTCATAGTCTAATTCTTGTTTTGGTTTTATCTTCATTACTTTATTCTTGTTCTGATTTATTTTCACTCCACATTTATTTACTTCTTGATTTAAATTATCTATTTTCTTTTGGAGGTATCGATGTTTTTGAGCCATAAGGCATATATCATCTGCAAAATCTAGGTCGTTGATTTTATTTGACTGTCACCATTGAATGCCAGTTCTTTCTTCAGATGTTTTCCTCATCACCCAATCAATAACAATCAGAAAGATTGTTGGGGATAGTATATATCTTTGTCTTAATCCTGTGTTTGTTGTCATTTGGTCTGATAGTTTGTCATTATTTGGATTTTGTATTTTTCATGGGTTTCCTTTGTTAAATTTATGATTTTCTGGAGAATCCCATAGTCCATCAACTTCCATATAGTCTTTCTGTCTGTGCTATTGAATGCACATTCAAAGTCGATGAATCTCAAATATGGGCTATTCTGCCACTTTATTGATTGTTCAACAATTATTCTTAATGTTATTTTTTGGTCAATACAAGAGCTGTTTGGCTTAAACCTGGCCGATTCTTTCTGGCTGGGTTCAGTTTAGTTTCTATTTCTTATTTCATTCTTTCTAACAATATTCTAGTAAATGCTTACAACCTTTAGAAGTAAAATCCCTCTTCAATTTTTATCAAGTGTTATATCTCTCTTTTTTGGTAGTTTTACTAGGAGTCCTGTATTTCAGTCTTCTGGCCATTCCTCCTTTTCCCATATGTCATTGAATAGGGGGTGTAGCATTTCAACAATAGTGGTTATATATGCTTTAAGTATTTCAGCCTGTATATTGTCACTCCCAGCAGCTTTATTGTTTTTTTGTTTTCTTTACTGCTGGAGTTATTTCTAGTATAAGGGGTGCTTAAGGTTCAAAGCTGTATAACTGAGAGGAGATCTCCACATAGCCTTTAAAGGAATGTGGAGAACCAAATAGCGCTTCTGACCTAATGTCCAATCCTCACCTTCTCGTGGTGGAACCTGTTGGGTATCTACCTGGATACTGAACGAACGAAGATGGGTTGGCAATTTGGGATTTAGCCGACCAAATTGTATTCTTATTGGCTTAAACCAGTATACAAAATGATGGTACAACATAACAAAATTTCATGCTAGCTGGGGCGTTGCCTGGTTAAACAAAGCCCCCATTTTTACCAGGAAACCAGGGCGAACAGCGAAAAGTCAGCTACTGGAACAAATCTAAAAGCACACCCCCAACTCAACATCGCCTGAGTTAAAGATCAGTACTATCAACATAAGAAACTTGAATGGCAAAGAAATGGAGCTAGCTGAGGAATTAGATAAGTACCAGATCGACAAAATAGGGGTGACTGAAACAAAAAAGACAAAAACTGGTGAGATCTTTTTGAGCAATAAATACAAAATGTTATATTCAGACAATGACAATCAAGGAAAAGGAGTAGCCATAGTATTCGACACAATACGAGGCTAATCTTCTTGAATGGCATGCAGTCTCAAGTAGAGTGATGTGGGCAAATATCAGAATGGGGAATTGGACAATGAGACTTATTTGTGCCTATGGTACCAGAGAAACTTCTACTAAGGTAGAAGTGGAGGAATTTTTTGATGCTTTAGAGAAAGCATCTGACACAATGAAAAAGGAAAAGTTGGTCATTGTTCGGGATCTAAATAGCAGAGTAGGAAATGATTATCAGACATACAAAAACATTTGGGAAAATTTAGAGAAACGAGCGAAGTTAATAATCATGGCAAATACTTGTTGGATTTCTGCTCAGGACATGGACTGGTTATTACTAACACCATGTTTCTACATAAAAATGTGCACAAATTCACATGGAGAGAAGAGGCTAGGAATAAGAAAAGTCTCATTGACTATGTTATTGTTGATAGTGATGTTTTCTCCCTGGTGCAGGACACCAGAGTGTACAGAGGATTTGAAATTGGAAGTGATCACTATTTAGTCTTGAGCAGGATAAAATTGAATTTCATATTGAAAAGAAGAACATATAAGAAAGTTTTAAAGCGAATAAAAGTTGAGCAGCTCTCGGATGTGAACTGTAGACTAAATACACAAAGATTATTGAATCAAAAAATGAAAGAGTTTGAGAACAGGAACCAAACCTTGGAGATTCAGTGGCAAGCCTTGAAGAAAACCCTAATTGATTCAGCCAGAGAGGCATGTGGTGAGGTTGTCTGCAAGGATAAAAAAATCAGAACTCCATGGTGGACACAAGAAGTAAAAGAGACAGTGAAGGAAAAGAAGAAAGGATATCAAAAATTCCTGGCAAATAAGTCAGTGCTCTTAGAGAATACAGAGACAAATGTATGAAAGCTAAATAAAAGTCATGGGTGGACTTTGGCAAGAACATAGAAAATAAATATCAAGAAGGTGTCAAAATATTCTGGAGGTTGTTGAAGAAGCTTAGAAATTGAGTAAAGAGTGCTGTTAAAGTAGTTAGAGATGATAAAGGTGACATGAAAACAGGAGAAAAAGATATCCTAGAAGTATGGAGTAATTACTTTGAAAAATTGCTGAATGAAATGAGCAGTGATAGCACTTTGGTAAAAAAAAATACTTAACAGGCATACAGTCAGGAATACATATCCATACTTGAAGTTGAAAAAGCCATCAAAGGCTTGAAATGTGGAAAGTTAGCAGTAGATGATATTCGACCAGAAATGCTGAAGTATGGTTGTATAAAAGTCTTACAGTGGCTGCACTGCATAGTTCAGAAAGTCTGGACAGAGGGACGAATTCCCGATGATTGGAGTAGAGCTCTCATAGTACCCATATATAAAAAGGAAAATAAAACTGAATGTGAGAATTACAGCGGTATTTCCCTACTGGGTGTTCCTAGTAAGATTTATGCAAGTATACTTGAGAAATGGTTGAGAAGAATTGTGGAAGAAAAGTTTTGTGAAGAACATGCTGGATTCAGGCCAAATAGAGGCTGTCAGGATCAGATCTTCACTTTACGACAAATTGTTGATAAATCATGGGAATATAACACAGATCTGTATTTAAATTTTGTCGATCTGGAAAAGGCATATGACAAGGTGCCAGGAGAGAAGCTATTGAATACACTACAGTTATATGGTGTCAATTGGGCATTATATCAAGCAGTAATTAGTCTTTATTTGAGTTGTACGTCAGCAGTTAGAATTGAAGGAAGTACAGGAAGATGGTTTAATGTTAAATCTGGTGTGAGACAAGTATGTACATTATCTCCTCTGTTATTCATTATCTATGTGGATCATTACTATTATTACGGGCAACTCCAGGGAGTCATTAGACTCATCGAGGGAGGCCCCAAATCATATTCATCACAACTATTTGACATTCATACAGTATCTATCATACCTCGCCTTAAACTCATTCACTGTCACTGCATCCACCACAGACTCAGGGAGCGCATTCCACTCATTCGCTACTCTAAAAGTAAAGAACCCAGCTCTAACACCTTTACTAACCACACTTTTGCCCAGTTTCCATGGATGTCCCCTAGTCCTCCCACAACCAGCCCTGTTCTCAAAAATATCTTCTGAATTAATTTTATAGAAACCCTTCAGTAATTTGAATGTCTCAATCATATTTCCCCTTCTCCGCCTATCAACCAATTTTTGCAACCCACAAATCCTCAACCTGTTGTCATACGGTTCATTCCACAGACCTGCTATCATCTTGGTCACTCGCCTCTGGATCCTCTCCACCTCCTCCCCATCAAGAAGAAACCTAGGTGACCAAATCTGAGCACAAAAAAGGCTTAGAAAAATTTCCTCTAGTCGCCGACTAGACTCGAAACCAAGACTTCCTTCGTGCAGCCAAGCGCGGTGGTGTGCAAACGCCACATCCACTGAGCTACACAGGCTCTAATCTATATGAAGGAAAGTGGTATTTAACGTGATATCAGAATTGGAGATGTTAATGTCAGCTCTTTGCTTTATGTGGACGATGTTATACTTCTAAATAAATCCGCTACAAGTTTGGAAGATTCCCTGACTAAATTAAATAACTGTTGTGATAGATATGGTATGAAGGTCAGCAATACAAGGACAATGAAAATAGGTATAATTGTTGAAAATGTGAACTGCGTTGTGAACGGAGAACCTGTGGAACGTGTAAAACATTTCAGCTACTTAAGAACGATTTTTAATGAAGATGGTAAATTAAATATGGAAATAGACAACAGAATCAACAAAGCTGGTATGGTAGGAAGTCAACTGAATAAATTTATTTGGGATAAGAGGGAAATTAGTCAGAACACTAACCTAACTGTAGGCACCAGGAGGTGGAACTCCCCTTTCGAGTCTTCAAAATTCTAGTCATCAGAATTCAAGGAGAACTGGCCTACCAGTCCGGAACTCGGGGGCATAGTAGGTGCACGGGAAGGTGTACCCCCCCTGGTGTGTGTGTGTGTGTGTATTTCCACCTGTTTTAACTTGCTTCCAGAGTGCTTTTCCAGTTTTACATCATTTCTGAAAATGATGCAGAAGTGGAAAAAAAAGATATATATATATCCCAGCATTTGAATAACCTGGGTGCACAAATCATCATTATCATGAACCATGGGCTCACTGCCCATTGGTGTCTGATTCCTCCTTCACTATCCTCTTCCACTTTTCTTTGTTCAGTGAACAGTGTTGCAGTTTAAGTAAATCCATTCCACACCAGTCCTTTATGTCCTCTATCCATTCTCTGTATGGTTTACCTCTTCTGTTTATTTACACCATCCATAATACCAAACACAAATGCCTTTATTTTCAAGTCCTTATTCATTCTACAGAAGTGTCCAAGTAATTGCAGCTTCCCTTTGTTCTACATTAGATTCTCCTTTGGTTGTATCTTCTGATACAGCTCTTCATTTGTAATTTTTCTATTTTTAGAATCTTCCTGTAACAAGTTGTTTCAAGTGCCAAAATTCTTTTCCTTGATTTTTCTACATTTTCTATATCAATTCCAGCACTTGTATTTTTTGTTGTTCTTCTCACCAAATACCATTGTCTTTGTTTTTTCCAAGTTCATGTAGAAAGTATTTTACCTTGGGTATAATAAATGTTAAAGATACCAAGCTATTTTAAACCTGGTTTTACTCCATTTCCCAAGTAAGCAAACAGACAAATCAGTCAAGTTTCCGCCTGCAAGTGTTGCAAGTCTAGCTGACCCTGCACGTAGTGCAAGACCAAGGCAACTCATGGTAAAAGTAGAATAAGCTCTGATCACTAATCTCAATATTTACCCTTAAAGCAAAGCACATCTCCTGGAGGAGATGTATGATGCTTTGTATTAAAGGCAAGGGGCCACTACCCAGACCAGTTTTGACCTTTATTAAGGTCTCATCAGTTGGAGCCAGGCTAGAAATACCAAGATTTTAGTAATACAGAGCTTCTACAGGGTGTTCGGGATAAATTTGACATATTTATAATTAATTATATTTTTCCGTAAGTTACATGTATTAACACACACTTCTCTTCATTTAAAAGTTTGGACCCTTCTTCATTCATATACAAGATGTCAGAAAGGATGGATAGCTGGAACCCACCTGAATCATGGAAGAGAATAACTTGTATCATGATGATTCGTGCCCGCCATCAAAATAAGGATATTACGACTGCTGCCCAATGCTCCCTGAATACAGTAAAAACAATCAGGCATGAACTAGAGACTTGCAATGGTGACTACGAGGATGTAGCAAGAAGAAAGATCCCTAGCAGACGATCTGATTGCGTTCGTACAGCAGAATTCCTCGCAAATCTGCAGGAACAGGTGTTGAAGAACCCTGGCATTGGAATTCGGGCTTTGTTCGTGGAGTTGCTAACTGTAGTCAAGCCCTGGATAACAAGGGTAGCCAATGGTAGGCCGTATGTATGGCAGCAGGATTCGGCCCCTTGCCACACCTCTGGGAAAAGTCAAAAATGGTTGTCTGAAAATTTCTACGACTTCACCAGTCCAAATGTTTGGCCTCCAAACTCCCCAGACCTTAACCCCATGGATTATTTTGTATGGGGCACAGTTGAAAAAGACACCAATCGCACTTCCAGTAATACAAAAGCCCAGTTAATGGATAAAATTAAAACAGTTTTTGCGGCCCTTCCCAGGGAGACTGTAGCATCAGCTTGTTCGAGGTTCCGAAGCAGAATTGAAGCTGTGATCGATGCTAATGGTGGTTATTTTGAGTAAATCTTGTTGATAGTATTGTAATTAACTCTGCCTGTAATGTTTTTTTGTCAATTCATTAAATTTAATAGATACAAAGAAGATTTTCTTTTTCCTTACGAAACTGTCAAATTTATCCCGAACACCCTGTAATTATTTTACCAGAACAAGTTACCATAAGGTGTTTTAACCTTATTAAATAAAAATCTCAGGAGGAGATATAAATGTAGAAAATATTTTACCTTGGGGCTAATAAATGTTAAAGATACCAAGCTATTTTAAACCTTGTTTTACTCCAAGGTAAAATACTTTCTACATTTATATCTCCTCCTGAGATTTTTATTTAATATGGTTAAAACACCTTATGCTAACTTGTTCTGGTAAAATACTTAGAAGCTCTGTATTACTAAAATCTTGGTATTTCTAGCCTGGCTCCCACTGATGAGACCTCAATAAAGGTTGCAACTGGTCTGGGTAGTGGCCCTCCCTTGCCTTTTAATGCAAAGCATCATACATCTCCTCCAGGAGATGTGCTTTGCTTTAAGGGTAAATATTAAGATTAGTGATCAGAGCTTATTCTACTTTTACCATGAGTTGCCTTGATCTTGCACTATGTTATTTGCCTGTTTGCTTACTTGGGAAATGGAGTAAAACCAGGTTTAAAATAGCTTGGTATCTTTAACATTTTTCCAAGTTCATAAGTCCAAATCTCTTCCCTTGATCATTTAACATGTTTTTTTTTTTGTTCTCTTTTGTCTTCTTCAATAATAACAGTGTCATCTAGAAATCTCAGATTGTTAATTCTCATCCGATGTACTGATATTCCGTTTGCATCTTTCTTCATTTTATCCATTGCTCTTTCTAAATGTGTGATGAAAATGCTTGGTGATATTGAGTCCCCCTGTCTAGTACCTCTGCTTGTTCTAAACCATTTCTCCAAATCATCTAACTGTTCTAACCTATTCTAACTGCTGCAACTGCATTCTTATAAACATCTTTTAATATAGCTATTAGTTTTTCTATCAATTCCATGAGATTCTAGGACTGCTAATGTCGATACTGTCAAATGCCTTCTGAAAATCAACAAAGCAAAAATGTTTTTATTTTTTCTCCTAGCTTTCTCTGCTATTAACCGCATCGTCAAAATCTAATGAATTGTAGTTCTATCTTTCCTAAATCCTGCTTACTCATCTGCAAGGCATGCTTCCAATTGTGTTCTCAATCTTTTTGTCAATATCATCATCATCACCTTACCAAGGTGATTTTTTAAAGCAATTGTTCTATAATTTTTGCATTCCAGCTTATTTCCTTTTTTGTATAATGTCACAAATATTGATTTCACCCTCCTCTAGCATTTTCCCTTCTTTCCATACCATATTACGTAGTTGGTGTATTTCTGTAACCATACTTTTGCCACCATATTTAATAATTTCTCCAGTGATGTATCATTACCATGACTCTTCTTGTGTTTTAGCTGTCCTATTGCTTTTTCTACATCTCCTCTTAAAATGTCCGTATCACACTCATTACCTGGTGGTGATATCTGCCTCAATTCTTCAGTCAGTTTCCCAACGCTATCTAAATTTAGTTTTTCTTCATATAACTCACTACAGTATCCTGCTGTATACTTTTATCTTTATTCATCAATACTTTGCCTTTTTCATCTTTAATTGTGGTCTGTTTTGGTTGCCACCTTCTATTAATGGTTCTAATCATTTTGTATACCTCCCTAGTTTTATGCTCTCCATAGTGCAGTTCTATATTATTGTACTGGATTGCTCCTCTATTTGTTCTGATGTATCCCTTCTTATCTTGAACATTCTCTTCTCCTGTACTAACTTCAGGATCAATTGTGTCTTCTATTGCCTTCATTACACCTTTCACTCTTAGATTTGAATTTTTTTCTTTGTCTACACTTTTTTTAAGTTTCTCTTCTACCATTGTTCTGTACCTTCTTCCTATTTCTGCTTCATTTGTTCTTGCTGTATCTCTTCATTTCAGTTGATGGGGTTTATATTTTCTTTTTAATTTCAACTTGATGTTTGCAATCACTAAGTTATGATCCAAATCTATGTACGCTCCTTGAAAAGTTTGACACTGCTGTTCTGATGTTACCCATCTTCTTTTAATTGTAATCATATTAATCATGTTCTTGGTTTTCCCATTATTTGAGATCATCTCATGGTCCACAGCAAATTCTAACTTTTTTCACCTTGTTCATTTTTTTCTCCCAAACCATATTTCCCATGATGCTTTCCCAACCATCATTATCTATTCCAACTTTGGCATTCCAGTCTCCTTCAATAATTAGTTCATCTTACTTTGGTATTGTTTATGTTGTCTCTGTGAGATTTTTGTAAAATAAGTCAATATCTGTGCTATCAGATGTGGGTGCATACATCTGGATTGTTGATATATTAAATGGTTTTGCTTGAAATCTTGCTATTGTAATTTATTCATTGACTGATTTCTAGCTGAACAGTGCCTTTTTAGCTTTTTGGTTAAGAAGGAAACAGATTCCTGCTTCATGCTTGGCATCATGCTCTGACCACGTAACATTGCATCCATTTATCTCTCCTGATGATGTCCATCGCATCTCCGCCAGTCCTAATATATCACACTGATATCTCTTCATTTCCTTGCGAAGTAATTGTAGTTTTCTTGACATCCAAAGTGTCCGTACATTCCATGTTCATACTGATAATAGTTCTGTTAGTTTCCATTTCTGTTTCCTTACGGTATCCCACTTTTCAATCCAACCTTGAACCTTGATCGCTCAATTGATATCTCAGATCTTGTTCATCATGGCAACGTCCGAGCCGGCATGTTTTAGCTGTTGATTGTACAGGCATCAGATAACAATGGTGTTTTTTCTTTATGGTCAGAGCATCAACACTCATCCCCCCCCCCCCCCACTTTATTCAGGCTTGGGACTGGCATGAGACCCTAAGGATCCCTTGGTGGAGCACAAATAATATTGGCTGTCATTTCAGAGTTAATAAATGTAAAGTTATGCATTTTGGCTTGATGAGATTTCCAGTCACATATTATATTGGAGGTATTTGTTAAAAGAAATTGATTAAGCCAGGGATTTTAGAGTAACAGACAGATAGGAAACTAAGTTCAAAGGTCACATTGCAAAAATTGTGAATACAACTTGGAAGATAATTGCCATGTTGAAACCAACATTTCCTCGTATGATAAGGAAGTCAGTTTGCCTGTTTATGAAGTTGTGATACAACCACACTGGACTACTATGCGTATATTTAGTCTCCTGGGTTCAGAAAGGATAAAGAAGCTGTTTAACAGATTCAAAGAAGAGTAACAAAGATGATATTGGAATTATTGAATATAGATTTAGAGGATAGATTGAGTGTGAACAGCAGCCACTAGTTAACTGTTAAAAAAGGGGTTATGAAAGAGGTCTTTAAACTTTTGAAAGGGTGTTTTAGGTTATCATCTAATGAAATTTTTCATTATATTGGAAGGTGGGTAAAAAACAAGGGTTATCCATGGAAGTTTATTTATGGTTAATTATGTGACACTTCCAAGGAGTTCAAAGATTCATTGTGGTGAAGAAAAGATGAAAGCTAGATTTTCTCTCACAGACAGAGCAGAAGAAAATGTAAGAAAGCTAAGTCGTGTGAAAATAACTAGTCATGAGAAAATTTTGGAAAGAATATAAAAAATAAATATAAAGGTCAGAAAAAATTTCGAGACTGCTGAAAAAAAAAAAAGCTTAGAAATGGAGGAAGGAGTATCATAAAAGTAACAGATTATAAAAGTGATAATAAAACTGAAGATAAAAATAAGTGAGTGAAACAGTTTGCCTGTTGAAGTAGTCAGGGCATCTAGTATGAATGAGTTTAAGAGAAAGGGCCTCCTTCAATGAGTTTTAGACTCTTTGGAGGTCTTGGATAATAATGATATACTACAGGGACTAAGAGTGAACGAATTAAAGATTTTGAGTAGGCCATGAGATTTGATTTATCACAGCATATTTTCAGTGAATTCAGGACACCAGAAGAATTTCTGCTGTCCTGAATCTGGTTCTTTAGTGAAAGTTTTGCAGTAGAGGTCCCAAAGAGTGAGAGTCAAAATAATGCTGCTACTGAGTAGTAGCACTACACTGTAAAAGTGCTGTTATGACAGAAGTTTCCAGTTATAGATTGTCTGTATATTTACAGTTATGGAAAAGTTTTGAAGAGATGAGTTAGTTGATAAATATAGGATTCTGTTTAATAGGCAGCATGAGTTAATAAATGGTAGGTCTGGATTTAGCAGTCTACTTGAATTTTATGAAAAAATGTGACACAACCAAAAACATATATTTTTGGACTTTGCTTTAATGATCACAGATTGAACATATCTGTGATGATCGACAAACAAGAAGTTAAATGTGTACATTGCAAATGTTGTCAAATCGCATTGTTTTTATATTAAGATAAAGAGGACACTGACAAGTAGATATAAGCAAGTAGTGCCACTGTTTTTAGTCTTAATGAGATGCCACCTGGACTGCATAGATTTTGTGGCTTGGTTTTCAGTTGAAGTAAGTATGGAGGTTTAAGTGAATGTAAATAGCAGAGCTTGGTGATTAGGCAAGGAGAGGTGATATGATAGAGATATTGAATTGGTGATGGTACTTTATCAAATCATTATGGAAAGAATTATTCAGAGGATGGAAGAGGAGAGGGTGAAAGTGACAGGCTCTAGAAGTTATATTGAGTGTAGTAGATATGGTTGTGAGAGTATATTTACATGAGTGAATGGAATTGTTGCTGGAGGGTTTTGAATTTAAGATACTTAAATTCAAAATTTAATAAATTTTGAATTTAAGTTTTTAGTTTTTAGTATCAGTGGTAGGGCAGAACTTAATGCAGTGAGCATTCACTCTATTAAGGCTCTTTTAATAATAATTGATTTTATAATTTTATTTCCCATTTTTAATTCTTTCTTAAAGAAAAATTTCACTTAATATTCATTTAAAAATTAAAATTGAATTTAAAAGATATTTTTTCCTTCCTTAAAATAGGAAACATTCATTATCTTTAATTGCCACTTGTAGAAGAAGTGAGTGCATATCTTTGCATACTTTGTGAAATGGAGGTTGGTTTGCGGGTTGTACGAGGCCCAGATTGGAAATGGGGTAATCAAGACGATGGTGAAGGCCATTTAGGTACAGTAGTTGAAATTGGAAAACCAGGAAGTGCTACTTCTCCTGATAAAACAGTAGTTGTGCAGTGGGATTCGGGATCTCGAACCAATTATCGAGTTGGTTATCAAGGTGCTTTTGATTTAAGAGTTTTTGATAATGCTCCTATAGGTAAGAATTTCTTTATTCCCGATAACTTTGTTTATAAATTAATGTGTATAGATCATCTAATATAAAATTTATATAAAAACTTCATAGTTGCAAATATGTCCCAATCTCTATCTTTAATCACACTGTGCGCGATTGCATGCATCCACATGTACAAAATTTTTGGTTGTAATGAATACCAGAATACATTCATGATGCATTTAACTTAATAACCAAAATTTCTCTATGGAATCAAAGATCAAAGCTAGATATGGGAGGAGACTTCCACATACCCTTTTAAAGAATGCAGAGAACTGCATTCAGATTCTCATCTGGTCTAGGTGCACCCTGTTAGTAGGTTTCTAGATAATGAACAAATGAGAATGGGCAGACAGTTTGAGATTTAGCTGACCAAATTGAATTCTGTAGTTTAAAACAGTACAAATGATTCAATAATGTATGTAAAGAAGCTAAAAAAAACCTAATGATGAATACTATAGCATTTTAAATCTCATCTTATGTGATTTAAGATGCTATAGCATTCATCACCAGAAAATGCTGAGAGCTATAGAAGCTATAAAAATTTAGCTCTAAAAATTAACCACAAACTGGGGTGCTTAAGGGTCACAGCTGTATAACTGAGAGGAGACCTACACATAGCCTTTAAAGGAATGCAGAGATCTGACCAGGACTTCTGACTTAATGTTCAATCCTCACATTCTTGTGGTGCACCCTATTAGGTATCTACCTGGATACTGAATGAACAAGGATGGGCTTACAATTTAGGATTTAGTGACAAAATTGTATTCTTATTGGCTTAACTACAATATAAAACGATGGTAGCATGACAGAATTTCATGCCGCTGGGGTGTCTCACCCGATTAAACAAGGCCCTTGTTGTTTTCTCCAGGGAACCAGGGCGAACAGTGAAATGTCAGTTACTGGAACAAATCCTGAAACACACTCCAACTCAACATCACCATCATAAGAAGCCTGAATGGCAAAGATCCAGATCGACATAATAGGGGTGACTGAAAAAAAAAGAAAAAATGGTAAGATCTTTCTAAGCAATAAGTATAAAATGTTATATTCAGGCAATGACAATCAAGGAAAAGGAGTAGCCATAGTATTCAACACTAAATACGAAGCTAATGTTGAATGGTAGGCAATGTCAAGTAGAGTGATGTGGGCAAATATCAGAATGGGGAACTGGACAATGAGACTTATTTGTGCCTATGGTCCACAGAAGGTTCTACTAAGATAGAAGTGGAGGAATTTTTTAAAAAATGAAAAGTTGGTCCTTGTTGGGGATCTAAATGGCAGAGTAGGAAATGATTGTCAGACATAAAAAATATTTTGGACAGATTGATTTTGAGAAAATTTGGAGAAAAGAGCAAAACTAATAATAATGACAAATACCTGTTGGATTTCTGCTCAGGACATGGACTAGTTATTACTAATACCATGTTCCAAAATAAAAATGTGCCCAAATTCACATAGTCAAGATTCAAGGAATAAGAAACGTCTCATTGACTATGTTATTGTCGATAGTGATGTTTTTCTCCCTAGTGCAGGACACCAGAGTGTACAGAAGATTTAAAATTGAAAGTGATCACCATTTAGTCTTGAGCAGAATAAAATTAAATTTCATATTGAAAAGAAGAACATGTAAGAAAGTTATAAATTTGTTTGTTTGCTATTGTCAGATCAATGAAGCTGCTTCCTCTGATATTTTCAAATGATGGAGTGTTACAGTTGTTATTTAGTATGTGTAGGGAATTTGCTATGAACTCTTACAAATTTTTACCTCTATTGTTTGTGCTCTTGTTAAACCATAAAACCGAATGGGCATTATGAGCATTACTATATTCCAAGAATTAGGCTGTGGCTGAGGGTAAAATCCATGATGTTGCCCATTTTTTCTAAGTCGTATTTTATGTCAGCATGATAGTTTAGATACATACTTGCAGAAAAATTTTAATTCCTCTGTATATAATTTCGATAAGTATCGAGTCCTCGTTGCTGTGCTGAGAAATTAATATTGCCTTGACTTCAGGGTTGACCAAAAGTATTGCAGCTCTCTTTCTTTTGGATCGTTTGGAAAATATTTTATAATTAGTTGGAAAGCTGCATATTTTGTTGTTGATGTTGTAGGCTTCTTGTATTAATGCTAGTCCTGTATTTTTTATTTATTTATAAGTTCTGTTAAGTTATTTACAGCCTTGATAGAGCATTGAAGATTTATTTGAAGGCATTCCAGTAAAGTAGCACTGTTTCTGCTAGATTTTCACTTTACTACAGATAGTTTAGAAATTATGGGAATATAACACAGATCTGTATTTAAGTTTTGTTGATCTGGAAAAGACATATGACAAGGTGCCAGGAGAGAAGCTATTCAATATGCTACAGTTATATGGTGTCAATGGGGCATTATATCAAGCAATACTTAGTCTTTATTTGAGTTGTATGTCAACAGTTAGAATTGAACGAAGTACAGGAAGATGGTTTAATGTTAAATCTGGTGTGAGACAAGATGTACTATCCTCTTTGTTAATCATTATCTATATGGATCACATGAAGGAAAGCGTATTAAAACTGATATCAAAATTGGGGATGTTAATCCCAGCTCTTTGCTTTATGCAGATGATGTTATACTTCTAAATAAATACGCTACAAGTCTGCAGGATTCCGTGACTAAATTGAATAGCTGTGTAATAGATATGGTATAAAGGTCAACAATAATAGTGAATGCAGATGATGTCAAAATTTTGCAGGATGATTTGGATAGATTGGAGGTCTGGGCTAAGGAGAATGGATGTCAATTTAATGTAGTAAAATGTAAGGTTATGCATTTTGGGGTGAAAAGATTGGTGGCAGTTTACTGCATTGGTGGAACCGTGCTCCAGGAAATTGATATGGCACGAGATTTAGGAGTGTTGGTGGATAAGGAATTGAAATTTAGGGGACACATTGCAAAAGTGGCCAAATCAGCTCATCAAATCACTTGGTTGCTGAAGAATACGTTGACAAGCAGAGACAAGCAGGTTATTGTTCCTCTGTATCGAGCCTTGATAAGACCCCATCTCGACTACTGTGCTCAGATTTGGTCACCTAGGTTTCTTCTTGATGGGGAGTTAGTGTAGAGGATCCAGAGGCGAGTGACCAAGATGATAGCAGGTCTGTGGAATGAACCGTATGAGAACAGGTTGAGGATTTGTGGGTTGCAAAAATTGGTTGATAGGCGGAGGAGGGGAGATATGATTGAGACATTCAAATTACTGAAGGGTTTCTATAAAATTAATTCAGAAGATATTTTTGAGAACAGGGCTGGTTGTGGGAGGACGTGGGGACATCCATGGAAACTGGGCAAAAGTGTGGTGTAAAGGTGTTAGAGCTGGGTTCTTTACTTTTAGAGTAGTGAATGAGTGGAATGCGCTCCCTGAGTCTGTGGTGGATGCTGTGACAGTGAATGAGTTTAAGGCGAGGTATGATAGATACTGTATGAATGTCGAATAGTTGTGATGGATATGATTTGGGGCATCCCTTGATGAGTCTAATGACTCTCTGGTGTTGCCCGTAATAATAATAATAACAGGACAAAGACAATGAAAATAGGCAGATGCATTGAGAATATTAACTGCATTGTGAATATTAACTGCATTGTGAATGGAGAACTTATAGAACAAGTAAATCATTTCAGCTACTTAAGCATGACTTTTAATGAAGATGGTAAATTAAATATAGAAATAGACAACAGAGCTGGTATAGTAAGAAGTCAACTGAATAAATTTTTATGGAATAAGAGAGAAATTAGTCAAAACACATTCCTAGTGTACAGGAGACTTCTTCTTCTGCAGCTTCTCCCACTTAAGTGGGGTCACTGTTTGTAATGAGTCTCCTCCACACCTTCCTGTCTTGGGCTGTCACCACATCCAAGTTCTTCATCTTAAAGTTCTCTTCTACCAGCTCCCTCCATCTCTTCTTTGGCTGCCCACGCTTCTGCCTTCCTTGCACATCCATCTGCATGACCCTTCTTTCCACATATTTGTCCTCCCTCCTCATCACATGACCAAACCATCTCAACCTTGCCTCCTGTATTTTTGCTCCTAAGTTCGTAACTTTCACTGTTCCCCTGACATAGTCATTTCTCAGACGATCCTTTCTGGTCACACCGCACATCCACCTAAGCATTCTCATCTCTGCTACTTCCATCCGGCTGATGTTATTTTTCCTCAGGGCTACAGTTTCTATAGCATATGTCATAGCTGGCCTCACTACTGTCCTATAAATTTTGCCTTTCAGATTGATCGGCACCCTTTTATCGCATAACACTCCAGCCATCTCCCTCCAGTTCCTCCAACCCGCTTGTATCCTGCATCCCACTTCCTTCTCGGCTCCTCCATCTTCTTCCACTGTTGAACCTAAGTATCTAAAGTCTCTCATCTTCCTGATGACAGTGTATAGGAGACTGAATATGTATAATGAATAATTTCAGATGTCTTAGATAATTTTTTGTGAATATCAGTTTTTCTTACACTATTTTATTTTTCTTTGCAAAAAAATCAGATTTTTTATCCAGTATTGCTTCATGCTCTTAATTTACGATTTTATGATTTTTAATTCTTTAATCTCATATGTTGAAATGTAATTAATTGGTAACAAAAATTTCATGTAATGCATAAATAAATATTGGAAAAATACTTGATAACAATGTTACTTTTATTTGTATTTATTTATTTTAATTAAGTGTTCATTTTATTGAATAAAGTCAACTAAATTTTTAGGTGTGAAACATCCAAATATTATTTGTGATGCCTGTCGTAAGCAGGGGATATATGGAATGAGATGGAAATGTATTAGATGCTTTGATTTTGATCTTT
Source organism: Typopeltis vanoorti (assembly GCF_054136105.1). Lineage (NCBI taxonomy): Eukaryota > Metazoa > Arthropoda > Arachnida > Uropygi > Thelyphonidae > Typopeltis > Typopeltis vanoorti. Next base: position 150,728,190 of record NC_143552.1, on the reverse strand, counting down.
GTACTCATTGCTACATGTCTGATAAGCATGACTTAACTCACCCATTTCTACGGGTTGAAACTGCTGCATCAGCTGGGTAAGTTTATTTGTAAGATAAATTTGAGTTCATTTCATGTTGTGTGTAACACCATCATTATCTATCTATCTGGGTTGAAATATTCAGGGTGTGTTAGGTGTGCAGTGCACAGTCACAGAATAGCAATATCACCAATATTATATTTTTGCATTTTTCCTGTTAAAGACTCCTTTAATTGTTTCCTGACTTTGCTTGATTCCTAAAATTAAACACAATATGCTAATGTTTCATGAAGAGAACACTTGCGCGTAAACATTGCATCATATTTGTGTTAATAGTCCAGATGTGTGATCACAAATATGGGCACATTTGAACAGATGTATAGATGGCACAGCAGGTCAAATTCTTAGCATTCCAGTAGTTTTAAACCACCTGAAAGGCAGAGTGTGCACTGAGACAATAGCACCCAGAAATCAGTGGCTGTGATTGTCATTGTCAGTTGAATGTTGTCATGAGTTACTGTCTTTGTTTTCTGAGTAGTTTCATCTGTTTTGCATGTGTGAACTGATGTGTTTAGGACACTGATATAGACAAGTCATTTTCTATGAATAATTTATAACTTTTTTTGCCCATATTCACAATGTGGAAACATCATTGACGATCTACTGAATGTTCTGTTTTCTGCTAGAGCTTTTGCAGATTGTATGATCATAGTCAAAAGAGGTTGGAACTTGTGCATAAATAAGTAAAGAAGGTTATTTCAGCCTTTCTTTGGTTCATTCCAGAAAAATAATAATTTCCCAAGTGATTACTTTTCCTGAGTTCTGTGCATATTATATGGCTGTTTTTAAAAATCATATCAAAATTCAAATGATCTATGTCTCACTCTAGTATTTGTCAGTGATAATCTAATCTCACCACGAAGTGTAAACCCTTTGTGCTTCTCACATGAACGGCACACGTGATGCATAGCTGTTGTTCATTTCACCCTTATGCTTTCCATATTTAAAATCATATTAATTGATAACTTAAAGTGTTCAAAGTTATCTTACAATTACATGCATTATTGGACCAATCAAGATGAGTGCTGATGTGCTATGCAACTCTTAAAACTTTCATACATCAATGAAAATGCAATCACACAGTCACATTGACATGAATTTTGTAGCACGACAGCACACCCAACCTTAATGGGCAAGTGACACCACTGTATTAGTATAAAATTTTCGTGTTAGTATCAAGGACATCTTTAATATGATTTATTATTATTATTATTACGGGCGACTTCAGGGAGTCCTTAGACTCATCGAGGGAGGCCCTAAACATCATGTCCACACATTCTCACATATTCTATCATACCTTGCCTTGAACTCACTCACTGTCATAGTACCCACAACAGACTCTGGTAACTTATTCCACTCATTTACCACTCTAAAAGTAAAGAACCCAGCTCTAACACCCTTACTAACCACACTCTTGCCCAGCTTCCATAGATGTCCCCTAGTTCTCCCACCACCAGTCCTGATCTCAAAAATATCCTCTGAATTAATCCTATAGAAACCCTTCAGCAATTTGAATGTCTCAATCATATCTCCCCTTATCTGCCTATCAACCAATTTCTGCAACCCACAAATCTTCAACCTGTTCTCATAAAGTTCATTCCATGGACCTGCTATCATCTTGGTCACTCGCCTCTGGATCCTCTCCACTAACTCCCCATCAAGAAGAAACCTAGGTGACCAAATCTGGGCACAGTACTCGAGATGAGGTCTTATCAAGGCTCGGTACAGAGGAACAGTAACTTGCTTGTCTCTGCTCGTCAAAGTATTTTTCAACAACCAAGTGAGTTGATGAGCTGATTTAGCCACATTTTGCAATGTGCTCCCTAAACTTCATCTCCTTATCCACCAACACTCCCAAGTCCCTGGCCTCATCAATTTCCTGGAGTACAGTTCCACCAATGTGGTATACTGCTGGTAATCTTTTCACCCCAAAATGCATAACCTTACATTTTGTCACATTAAATTGACATCCATTCTCCTTTACCCAGAACTCTAATCTATCCAAATCATCCTGCAAGATTTTGACATCTTCTGCATTCACTATTGCCCTACCCAACTTTGCATCATCAGCGAACAAATGAACCGTTCCTCTCAGTTCCTTCCCTATATCGTTAATGAACAAATTAAACAGCAGTGGTCCAAGAATAGAACCCTGCAGCACAACACTAGTCACAGGCCATCTTTTGGATTCTACTCCTGAATAAACTACTACTCTCTGATATCTCTCCATCAACCACCCACCTATCCATCTCACTAACCCTATATCCATTCCGTATGTTGCAGTTTACGGATTAGAATTTGATGTGGTATCCTTTCAAAGGCCGTAGCCAGGTCTAGCACTGTAAACCCATTACCCTTATCCAGTTCAGCCGTCACTGTGTTATGAAACTTGAGCAAGTTACGGAGGCATGATCTACCCTTCACAAAACCATGCTGTCCACCATACAGTATCTCATTTTCATCAATCCATTCCTGTATTTTTCCCTTCACTACTTTCTCCAAGACCTTGACAATGACTCCTGATATGCTGATCGGTCGGTAATTTGCAACAGTAGTCTTGGATCCTCCTTTATGCAGTGGAACTATTTTCTCCTCTTTCCACACCTTCGGGACTAAACCAGACCCGAGACTCAGATTAAACAACATGGTCAAGTGCACTGATAATTCTTTGGCCGCTTCACATAAGACCCATGCTGGTATACCATCCAATCCCACAGATGTATTCAAATTAAGGTTCTGTAATAGACTATTCACCTCCACTTCATTCATCACAATTCCCGTATAAACTAATGTTCCTTCATTCTTTCAATGTCACCACCTGGATGATATACTCTTGCAAAGTGCTCGCTCAGTAATTCCACTATATCGACTGATTCAGTGACCTCCTTACCATGGCATTCCTTAAAATCATTCTGTTGTGCACAGTTTTTTTTTTGCTTGCAGCATATTGAAATAAGTGTTTGGGATTCTCTTTAACTTGCATTGCTAGTTTCCTTTCATAATCTGCGTTTGTGTTTTTACCACACTAGTTACCCTTCTGACCTATGCTTTATACCGTTCGTGTGACTGCAGGTCACCTTTCTCTTTAAATTCCCTCCACGGTTGTTTCTTTTTTTGCAGCTCAAGCTTAATGGTGTTATTCATCCATTTAACCCCTACTTGTTTTACTGTTCGGACCCTAGGTAAACAATCAGTCATAACCTCCTGCAAATGCTCCTTGACCACTTCCCATGCTCTATCGGCATCCAGCCCTTGCAGTTTTACATGCCATGGCACTGAACCAAGCAATCTCCTAAGCTTGTCATCTTGCCAGCATGGTAATTCCACATGTAACCTGTCTTAATCGAAAATTTCACACATTTAGTTCACACATTTCACACATTTTAGAAAATTTCACACAATAAGTAACCTTATTGATCACTCTCACCAATAGGTGGTAACATGGTCATATTCATTACAGTCAAATTCTCAGATGCTATTACTAGGTCAAACACTCTCGAACCCATAGTATTTTCCATTACATGCTGGCTCAGATAGTTATCCCTCAGTAATTGTATAAAATCCAGTTCCTTCCTCACATGTGTCCTCTCCTCCTTCCAATCAATGTTACCATAGTTGAAATCCCCCATAATAATTATCCTCCTTCTACTCATTTCATCAATTTGCTTATGCATGCTATCTCCACCCTCTATTCCATCACCTGGTCTGTAGCAGTACCCAACCCAACTGATATTGTTCTGCCAGTATCAATCTTACACCAAATAGCCTCAAATGAGCTCTTTTTCACTATCCTGCAATACAGCTTCAATTCTCCTTGGCTGCAGTTCATCAGCTATCATCAATAACACCCCCTCCCCCCATTTTATTCTCTCTGTCCCTCCTAAACACACTATAATCTACACATTCTATCCCACTAACTATATCATCTTCCGTCAGCCATGTTTCACTAATGCCAATAACCTGTGGCAGGAAGAGCCAACCAAGGCCAGAAATTCTTCCTTCTTGTTCCTAATACTCCTGGCATTAGTATACATGAAATACAGAGGTCCCTTTGTCCCACCCCTATTTTGATGCATTATTCTAATTATCTCATTCCGATTACTTGTCCTTAATACTGGCTCGGGTACATTATATACATTCTTACATTCAACTGTCTCGCTGACGTCCGCAATCCGCCCCCCCCCCTCCTTGGTAGTTCTAGTTTCACTGGTTCTGCACATCCATTTTCACTTCATTCAGCAACACTTTCTCCGCACACCAAATCCATTCAGATGCAGGCCATCCATCTTGTATAAATCCTTTCGCCCATCAAACTCGTTCCACATGTCTATGAATTCTACACCTCACCATCTGTATAACCCGCGCATAAAGTCATTTGCAATTATGGCCCTCCTTCTAAACCATTCTCTGTCGTACCGCGGCAACAGACTCACCATCGTAACTCTGTCACTCTTTTCTTTCGCTATCTTTAACAATACTTTCAAGTCCTCTCTCATAAAAAATTTATCTCCTTTCAATTCATTCGTACCCACCATAACTATCAATTCTTTTACCCTCTGTTTTTGCGCTCTAATACTCTCACTTACATCCTTAAATTTCATTTAAGGATGCAAGTGATTTAGTATGATTTAGTTAAACTCCCATGTATCACACCTCTTAATAACGAGTCACTGTACAACACTCTTTCCTTCATTTCTGAAACTCTCCTACTGTTACGCTTATTTTTCCTTTCAAAGACTTGTTTATTTCTGTTAGCTGAGACACTGTGGAAAGAGTTTTGCAGGTGCTCCAACTGTCACTGCACCTGTGTATTACTTCGCATAACCTTGTGATCTCACTCCTTACAAATAATTCCTCATTTTTTTCATCATTTAAATAATTTTCTCTCTCTGTATAATTGCTTTCACTCTCTCTTTTGATCACCGCTCTCATTGCCATCTTGTACAACATCGCAATTCCTTATCAAGCCACTATTTTCACTCGCATTCTGGCTTTCTTCAACCACAACAATCTCACGACCTGACACATACTTCAATTCCTCACTTTCCTTACACTTTCTGCACAGTCTCCCACCACTATCATTTTCCATCCAAACTTCAGCCTCTTCTGGGAAAGCATACATCCCACACATATCACACTGGACAAACTCCCCCACATTAAAGTTTTTGAACAATGGCGTATTTTTGGATGCCATTGTTTTGCGTCGCCTTGGTGCCATGTGCTATTCTATGAAACGTGACTTTAAAATACTAAGTTAAATAAAACTGAATTAACACCAATATCACACAGACACAGCAAGCTACTAAAAATAAACAATACTATTAAGATTTAAGCCAATATACCAATTTTCACTCAAAATTATACTTAGCTTTCGGGAGCTCTCTGAAAACACTACACACCATGTAGCCCTCTAGCGGCTACTTTTTCAAATTAAACAAGAACAGAAACTGGTATATTCACACACACACACACACACACACACACACACACACACACACACACACACACACACACACACACACACACACACAGAGAGAGAGAGAGAAAGAAATTGATTCTCTGTACCTATATAGTAAAGGCTGAAACAAAACGTGTGAAATATTTGAAGTGAGTCTTGGGGGGAGGTCATTTATTCAGTGAATATTGTCAATACTGTTTGTCTTGAAAGACCTGGGTTCAATTCCCATTTTCAAATGAAGGTGAGGAAGTTGGTGTCATTTAGGGTTTTACCTCTTGGAAGCTAAGTAGCTTCTTGGGATACATACCCAAATACATGTGAGTCTACCGTTAAGAAGTGTGCAGATACTCTAGTGCAACACAGATACTTTGTCTGCTCTGATTTTTGCTATCTTCAGTAGTGTCCATTCATATTCAAAGTTATATTGATTATATAGATAAATATATTACATCCTCACAACTAAGTTACAAAACCTTTAACACAGCAGTACCATGAGTGAGCAGATGATTAGGAAATAAGAAGGAATCTCTTAGTGTTTCTTGAAGATCTGGTGGGTTGTCATTGGCAAAAATGGTATGGGAAGGAAAGTATTTAATGCTGTATCAAAAAAATAAAAATGAAAATTCAAAATTATGTATTCATTTATGTTATTCAAAATATTAGTAAGGCAACACTGTACATTCTTTTTCTTTTAATATGACTATGAAATCAGGTAAATATTCAACACTATCTCCACTCATTTTAGGATTCTAATCCAGTATTCAGGTGGATGGATAATCATGTTCCATCTAATGTGTGGTTAAGAGAGAATGAACCTGATGCTGTGCTACTTGAACAGCCGGAGATCATAGTCCTTGGGGGAAACAGTGTGAGGAAGGCCATTCCAGACAGCAGTCATAGATGGAATAAATGAGCATATTACAACATTGGTTTGGCAAGCTTGAAGTTGAACTGAGTGAACTATATTTAGATGCTAAGAGAAAAATGGAGGAATAATGGTAGCTAGTTTAGGCAGTTTATCATTCATGAAAATACCTATAGTAAAGGCAGAAACATAAACATATATTTGAAGTGAGTCTTGGAGGAGGAGAAGGGGGGGGGTAGTGAAGTCATATATATCAAGTGGAAAGGACTGGATTATCACTTCAGGATGGTATCAGGCATGTTTAAGAAGGTTTTCAGTAAACTAACCAAACATCAGAACAGCATTCTAAGATAGAATGAATCTGGAATTTATATAGCAGGGGTGGCTACAATGTGGCTCGCATCACGCGGATCTTCACAGTCTATCAGTAAAAAATAAAAAGAGAAGAGGAACAAAATAAAAAAAAAGAGAGAGAGGAGAGAGAGAAAAACAGGTTTAATAAAATTTACTGCAATAAAAAAATTTCATTCGAAACACATTAAATGAAGTTTACTTTGAATAATTAGAATAATTTTAAAATAAAAAAAACAATAAGTTTAGTTATTTACTAGTAGAAGCCTTCCTTGTATCCACTTTTTTAGTAAGCTCCTTAAAATTTGGTCTGTAATTAGTCAAACCAGTTCTTAAAAGCTCCTTATAACCTCACCCTGTGCACACTCACTTTCTCCTGTACCATCACATCAATCAAAGGTTATAGTTTTTCTAAGGCTTACTGTAATTATTTTGACTGCCCCTGTTATTTAGTGTTATGAGTTGAATAGATGTGAAGTGGTCATGAATGGAAAAGTAAAAGTTTTTTTGGAGAATGAGAAGGTTGTAATGTGATATGTGCCAGGAAAGGCCAGTGTATAAGTTAGCACAGAAAGAGAAATATGATCTTTCCTGTAAATTAAAGATACCAAGAAATTATATACTTGGTTTAATCCTTTATTCAAGTGTAAGCAAACAAAGTTTGTGCCTGAAGTATTTTCAGGACTGGGCAACTCATATATAGAAGCTAATAACTTCACATCACTTGCTTTAATATCCCATAATGCAAAGCTCATATCCTTACGGCTATGTATAATGCTGCGCATTATAAATATCTGTCTGGCTCTGGGAGCCAGACCCAGAGGTGATACTAAGATTGAAGTAATGCAACAGTCATATTTTTATATGCGAGTTGCCAAAAGTGTCACACCTTATTATTAAATTACTCTGGATTAGAGAAAGTTGTTGGAAGGTTTTTCACTTAGTGCTTGGTTTAATCCTTTATCCAAGTGTATGCAAACAAAATTGTGCCTGATGCAAGTGATATGAAGTTATTAGCTTCGATATACGAGTTGCCCAGTCCTGAAAATACTTCAGGCACAAATTTTGTTGGCTTCCACTACATAGTCAATTATCAGAGAGTAAACTTCAACCCAGTTCCAAAGGGTATAATGAAAACCATATGATGCAGCTTGATAAATATGCATCTTTTGAAATCTGATGTGAAGAAAGAGCATAAGAGAAAGTATAGATCTTTGGGGAAATCAGAAAAAAGGAAATCATCCATTGTAATGCATAGTGAATTACCAGAGAGGAAACTGTCAACTCAGTTCCAAATGGTATGATGCAAACCATATGATGTAGTTGAGTAAATATGCATCTGTAGGATATCTGCTATTTGGCAGTATTCGATTATCTTAGATTAATTATTTAGTACAGTAGAATTTGATAAAATAATTAAATAAAAAGAAAAGGATAACTTTTTTCTTAAAATTTTTATTTATCATGCAGTTAAACATTTCCAAAAATGTATAGTAGAAAAATGCATTATTTCTTGTAATAATTAGAAATGTTAATATAAGATCCATTGAAAACTATATCCATCATTTTTTTATTTTGGTTTAACCAATAAGAATACAATTTGGTCGGCTAAATCCCAAATTGCCAGCCCATCCTCGTTCGTTCAGTATCAAAGTAGATACCCAACAGGGTGCACCACGAGAAGGTGAGGATTGGACATTAGGTCAGAAGCCCTGGTCGGTTCTCCGCATTCCTTTAAAGGCTATGTGGAGGTCTCCTCTCAGTTATACAGCTTAATAAACCAGTTATACACCAAAATAAAAAATGATGGTACAACATGACAAAATTTCATGCCGGCTGGGGCGTCGCCCGGTTAAACAAGGCCCCCGTTGTTTTCGCCAGGGAACCAGAGCGAACAGCGAAAAGTCAGCTACTGGAACAAATCTGAAAACAAACCCCAACTCAACATCACCAGAGTTAAAGATCGGTACTATCAACGTAAGAAGCCTGAATGGCAAAGAAATGGAGCTAGCTGAGGAATTAGATAAGTACCAGATCGACATAATAGGGGTGACTGAAACAAAAAAGACCAAAAATGGTGAGATCTTTCTGAGCAATAAATACAAATTGTTATATTCAAGCAATGACAATCAAGGAAAAGAAGGAGTAGCCATAGTATTCAACACAAAATACGAGGCTAATCTTCTTGAATAGCAGTCAGTCTCAAGTAGAGTAATGTGGGCAAATATGAGAATGGGGAACTGGACAATGAGACTTATTTGTGCCTATGGTCCCACAGAAGGTTCTACTAAGGTAGAAGTGGAGGAATTTTTTGAGGCTTTAGAAAAAGCAACTGACACAATGAAAAAGGAAAAGTTGGTACTTGTTGGGGATCTAAATAGTAGAGTAGGAAATGATTGTGAGACATACAAAAATATTTTTGGAAAATTTGGAGAAAAGAGCAAAGCTAATAATAATGGCAAATATCTGTTGGATTTCTGCTCAGGACATGGACTGATTATTACTAACACCATGTTCCAACATAAAAATGTGCACAAATTCACATGGAGAGAAGAGGCAAGGAATAAGAAAAGTCTCATTGACTATGTTATTGTTGATAGTGATGTTTTCTCCCTGGTGCAGGACACCAGAGTGTACAGAGGATTTGAAATTGGAAGTGATCACTATTTAGTCTTGAGCAGGATAAAATTGAATTTCATATCGAAAAGAATAACATGTAAGAAAGTTTTAAAGCGAATAAAAGTTGAGTAGCTCTCAGATGTGAACTGTAGACTAAAATACAGAAATATTATTGAAAAGAAAATGAAAGAGTTTGAGAACTGGAATCAAACCTTGGAGATTCAGTGGCAAACTCTGAAGGAAACATTGATTGATTCTGCCAGAGAGGCATGTGGTGAGGTTGTGTGCAAGGATAAAAAAATCAGAACTCCCTGGTGGACACAGGAAGTTAAAGAGGCAGTGACGGAAAAGAAGAAAGCATATCAAAAGTTCCTGGCAAATAAGTCAGCTTTTACTCTTACAGAATACAGAGACAAATGTAAGAAAGCTAAACAGTGTGTAAAACTAGGTAAACAAAAGTCATGGGAGGGCTTTGGCAAGAATATAGAAAATAAATATCAAGAAGGTGGCAAAATATTCTGGAGGTTGTTGAAGAAGCTTAGGAATGGAGGAAAGAGTGCTGTAAAAGGAATTAGAGATGATAAAGGTGAAATGAAAACAGGAGAAAAAGATATCCTTGAAGTATGGAGTAATTACTTTGAAAAACTGCTAAATGAAACAAGCAGTGATGACAGCACAGTGATAAAAAAACACTGACCAGGCATGCAGTCAGGAATACATATCCATACTTGAAGTAGAAAAAGCCATCAAAGGCTTGAAATGTGGAAAGGCAGCAGGAGTAGATGATATTCGACCAGAAATGCTGAAGTATGGTGGTATAAGAGTCTTACAGTGGCTGCACTGCATAGTTCAGAAAGCCTGGACAGAGGGACGAATTCCCGATGATTGGAGTAGAGCTCTCATAGTACCCATATATAAAAAGGGAAATAAAACTGAATGTGAGAATTACAGAGGTATTTCCCTACTGAGTGTTCCTGGCAAGATCTATGCAAGTATACTTGAGAAACGGTTGAGAGGAATTGTGGAAGAAAAGCTTGGTGAAGAACAAGCTGGATTCAGGCCAAATAGAGGCTGTCAAGGATCAGATCTTCACTTTACGGCAAATAGTCGAGAAAGCATGGGAATATAACAAAGATCTGTATTTAAGTTTTGTCGATTTGGAAAAGGCATATGACAAGGTGCCAAGAGAGAAGCTATTCAATACGCTGCAGTTATATGGTGTCAATGGGGCATTATATCAAGCAATACTTAGTCTTTATTTGAGTTCTGAGTCAGCAGTTAGAATTGAAGGAAGTACAGGAAGATGGTTTAATGTTAAATCTGGTGTGAGACAAGGATGTACATTATCCCCTCTGTTATTCATTATCTATATGGATCACATTATGAAGGAATGTGGTATTAAACCTGATATCAAAATTGGAGATGTTAATGTCAGCTCTTTGCTTTATGCGGATGATGTTATACTTCTAAATAAATCCGCTGCAAGTCTGCAAGATTCTCTGACTAAATTGAATAGCTGTTGTAATAGATATGGTATGAAGCTCAGCAATAAAAAGACAAAGACAATGAAAATAGGCAGAATCATTGAAAATGTCAACTGTGTTGTGAATGGAGAACCTGTGGAACAAGTAAAACATTTCAGCTACTTAGGCACGATTTTTACTGAAGATGGTAAACTAAATATAGAAATAGACAACAGAATCAGCAAAGCTGGTATCGTGGGAAGTCAATTGAATAAATTCATATGGAATAAGAAAGAAATTAGTCGGAACACTAAATTAGCTGTATACAAGACTGTGTTCAAACCAATTTTAACTTATGGATCTGAGAGCTGGGTCAGAAGTAAAACACTTGACCAAAGACTAGAGACCGCAGATATGAGAGTCCCGAGAAAGATTAGATGCGTGAACAGATGGCATCAATGGCAATATCATATTAAAAATGAGGATATTAGGAAAGAACTTGACATCGTCAGCATCCAGGAATGCGTTAGCAGAGCTGATCTCAGATGGTATGGTCACTTAAATAGAATGGGAGAGGAAAGTTTAGCAAAACAAGTGTTCTCTGCCAGGTTGGCAGGAAAACGACCCAGAGGAAGACCAAGATATAGGTGGATTGATACGGTACAAAGTGCATTACACGATAGAAATATAAGATCTGATAATGTTGGAGTCTTGACAAGTAACAGACTGATTTGGAGGAAAATTGTAGATAGGAAGTTAGTAATGATGTAATTTTTTCATGTAGTACTGTCATATCCTGTACACCCCTTGAGGGTACATGGCAGGAATTTGATGATGATGATGAAAACTATATTCAGTTAATATTCAGTCTATTGAAAACTATTTGATTGTGATATTTTTATTTGTAAAAATGTCACAATCAAAATGACTCACCTCTAGTATAGTTTTTTTTTTATTTCTGTAACATGGACTTGAAAAAATAAATTATTGAACTTTCCGACAATGTTTTCATGGCACTGAAGAACTGCAGACTTGTTTACAAGCGCCCTTCACCTCGCAGCCATTTTGATTACCACGGCAGTCAGTAGCGTGCTTGCACGAACATTGTACTTCTGAAGAGGAGGTTGAATGAGTCTAGAGAGAAAAATAGAACAACCGTTGCGTTCATTAGAACAGAAAAAGAGACAATGTTCTAGAGAAGGGAGTTGGAAATTTTAAGGGAATTTCTGAACCCAAAAAGATGGATAAGAGTGTTATGAGTGAAACAAATAGTTATTCCAAAATTAACAAATGAATTTCCTTTATATGAAGGATAATACAAATGCATTCAATAGACTGTGGTATCAGTTTATTTACTCTGTTATTAGAAATTGTATAAAGTGAGGAATTCCTGTATCTGCTGGCTTGGTTGGCCAAGTGGTTAGTGTACCAGCTCTCCAACCAACAGGCCATGGCAGGTTTGAATCCTGCTATGGGAATGGATGTTTGTGATTGTCTTTAGATGGAAGATGAATGTTATCATCCAATGTGAGACCACTATCCTGCTTATTGGAGGCCTGAAGTGGCTTGAATAAAAGTTCCATGTTTGGTCTCTAAAGCAGGGTTTACAGGTAAAAATAAATGAAAAATACAAAAAATTATATAAAATAGAAAAAAAATCCTAATCCGATCACAGTACAAAATGTACTATAGGTTTACAGATAACCTTTCATGGGTGTGAGCAACATTTAAAAAAAAAAAAGGGACAATCTGCTCAATAGGTGGTTGCTCTCAGACTCCATCTGGTCATTTTCTCATAGGTGCCCTGTTTCTGCATTATGACTTTTTAATAGGTACTTTCAAGACTCCATTGCTCCACTGAACTGGTCTGGTATTCCTTCACTTTCCTCTTATCATGTAAGAATATTAGCAGCCACTTGTCAACATCTGTATACATTAACTTCCAATCATATCAAATAAACTTCTCATCTTCCTTCATTCCATCATTCTCTTTTCTCTGGAATGATGTACCCTGCCCTTCCCAATGAATACAACCTCCAGCTTTTTAGGAAACTTGAAGTACACTTGAAATGAAAGAAAGAAAAATTTCGTCTTTCTGCTTAACTACTTGCCCACACAGAGTAGTGGTGTGTTATAGGTCTTATGACCTTTTTTTTTGGTGGGGGGGGAGTAAATGTATGAAGTGACTTTAAAAATCCTTGATTTCTTCCTGCAAGAATCTTTTGCATGCCTATAGGCACAGTTGTGTAATTTTTCATTTTGAGCCTTGCCTTCATCAGGCCACTTGAAAATTGCTTTCCAGGAAGTTAACTTTTATGATTAGTGTTGATTTACCACAGCTGCTCTTTTCTTTCCATGAACAATGCTGTATTTAATATCCTCTAGTTATTATTTAAATATTTTACTTTTTTTTTCTTTGCCTTTCTTTGTCCATTCATGTTGATGTTATTTGTATAATTCTGTAATACCTCAAAAAAAAAAAAAAAGTACTAGAACAATGCCTGATAGCTAGTTAATAGGCAGTCATATAAATTTGCTTTTAATATTGTTAATGCTTTATCCCTAGATTGCTTTGCCTGTCAATTATTTATGTGTGTTCACTCATTGACATGCCTGTTTTACAGAAAGAAATATCTGAATTGCTATAAGAAAAAATCCTTCCGGCTTACTTTAAGTTCAGCATGCTTCATTTCGTCTGAAAATGCTCTAATAAAGTTTTTCCCATCAGTTACAATTTGAAACATGTTTTCCTCCTAGGAAAATGATGCATAGCAAAAACCATTGTTACAAAGCATCTTTGTTTGGTGAAATTACCTGTCTGTTTTTAATTGAGCTAGGACAAAAGCTGGTGTTAGGGAACTGGTTTCATTTTATATTTAAAATTAAGTGCATTGTAATATAATTTGCTCCTGGCAGTATATTTTTAAAATTACTTTTATTACACATAATATAATAATATTGTTTCAATTTTTACATTCTTTTTCTTAGTATTGAAATGCCGAAGAGACAAGGTGCTGTAAAGAATCAAGCAAAAGGAATATTTGTTAGTGCCAAAGTAATTAGGGGACCAGATTGGGATTGGGGTAATCAAGATGGTAATATTCATTTTCATTTCTATTTAAATTTATATGAATATAGAACATTTATGCTTAGAGCAATTTAGTATATGAAAGTTTATTTATTTCTGGTCGTATGAACATGTAGTGGTGCTACTTGTGGCTTACAGATAACTTGCATTTTAGTAAATATTAGTAATTTTAACAATTCTTTTTAGTAATATTTTACTTTAGACTGCAATGTTGAGTGTGTGTGTGTTTGAATTTTAATATGCAATATTGTTCAGAAAGTGTTTTTTGTGGCACCAATGCATAAGAAAATGAAGAAAATAGCAGACAAGGCTTCCTTGCCCATTGAGTTTAGCATGTGGGACTTTATATGATATAGTGTGTGTGTGTGTTCGGTGTACTCATTGCAAAAACGAGTGGTTTTATGGTATGAGAGTGAAGTATGTGTGCGTGTGCATGTGCATAGCATGTTAGAAATTTTTCCTGTGCAGTGCAAGAAATGACAGTTTTGTGAAAAGCGGGATAATGAAGTAACTAATGTTAATCATGTATGCCAAGATAGTGAATGTTATAGAGAACATATGAGTGAATGATAGTGCACAAAATATGAGTGAAAGTAGTATGAAAGAAGTGATGATGAGGTGACAGTAAGTAGTGAAATAGCACACTTATGCAGTGTCCTTCATAGGACAAAACATGAGCTATAGTGACTGGAGAAATTGTTATGTGGTACATCAGGAGGAAGAATTAAAGAAAAAGTGAATGAGAAAGGTATGAAAGTGGGAGAAACTGGGAGTGAGGACATGATATTGTATGGAAATTTGATAAGAGGTGTACTTAATAAGAAAGTGATGAAATCATATTTCTCAGGTGTGAAGATCAAGGACGTTAGTGAAGCTATTAGTTTGCAGAGAGAGAAAAGTGAAAGAATTGATTGATTTGGTTGGCATGAATGATTTAGAAGATGAGATACATGCAATAAGTAAAGATAAGAAAGAGCTTCTGATAGAAGCAAAAAATAGAAGAGTGAGAAAGTAAAGATTGTGAGTCTGCTGAATCAGTATAACAAGGCTGAATTGAGAAGGAGGCCTGCTTCTTCACTTCTAGAAGGTGATCCTAGAAGTGAAGAAGCAGAATATGCACACTTAAAAGTATATTTTGACAATGTTCAACTAGCAGATACATGGATGATTTACAACCCTAATTTTCAGGCTTACACTTAAATTAATCAAATGACTGGTTCTTGGCTTGATCGTATTTATATCTCCTCTTCCTTGATAAGCAGAGTAATTCAGATCAGTTATCTTTGACATCAACATAGTAGACCATAATCCAGTCCTAGTTAAGTCCCACTGCATGGAACATAGAGAGCAGTTTCAGCCCATGTAGACTTTTGCCAGATTTCTCATCAGTATTTCCATCATACTCCAGACCCTCTGTTCCAGTTGGAATAATGTTACCTGGGACAAGGATACCTGGTTGAAATCCAAATCAGCAGCAAAACAAAGCATGGTTGAATGGAAAAAAAAAACATTATATCAGAAATATCAGCATAAAATTAGAAAGGTAGAAACAGGTGGAAGAAAGTTTCAGAAAATAACAGCACTTAGTATATATCACTTCAGTTGTATTCTTCAACTGACTTCACCAAATTCTGTGAAGAGAGGACTCTCATCGTAATCTGTATGGACAGTGAAAACATGTCCACCACACAAGACATCCTTGACTCCTTTCAAAAATATTATGAATATCTGTTTGAAGACAGTAGCACTGTGGCAAATTATGCCTCTCTAACCATCAGTGTCTTTCCTATTCATATGCAAGACCACCTTGGCATACCTGTTACACCAGCAGAAGAATGATAGACAAGAACTCCTCCTTTGCACCAAACATTCTAAGGACAGAACTTTACTGTGAGGCCTGGGATTTTTTCTTCCCATTCTAGTTATATTCTTTAATTCCTTTCTCTCTGCAGGTCACACACCTAATAAATTTGTAGTCAGCCATATCATCCTCATGTTATGAGGATGCTTCTGTTCTGTTCTGCTTCTGTTCATCTGTCAAGATTAGTGGCACAAACTTCGAAAAAAATCTTTCGCATATCCGATTTTCAGTTAAAATTACCCTGACTGTTCCTCGATTCATCTGCCATTAATCTCACACTTAATCGTCTGTCAGACTGTACCAAATCTCGCACTCTGTTTACGTTTGGGCCGTCATTTTTGTTTTTGGTTCCCCACTTCTGGGATCATTGTCCACATCTTCTTGCCCACTTTTGAATCTCTCAGCCGCTCAAAGACACTTGACTTTTTCAGAGCATCCACACTAATCCCACTTACAACAGCTCCAACATCTTAGTAGTAATTTCACTGATTTTCACATGAAATTTGATGTTAACACGCTGCTCCAAATTTCGATCACATATTTTTATGCCAGAGTTTACATACAGATCTTTATTGTTTTTGCAATAGCCAACTAGCAAATGGCTCTCTCGGCTTGAGGTTTATGCACACATAGTTAAACATACAATGACAATTACTCATGTGACTTCAACCAAATCCCCACACAGGCAACACTACACAGCTGTTCTGAGAATTAAATTGTCACACCTCGTGTACAGTTGGATGCTGCTATAGACCAGGAGATGGAAAAGATGGAGATAATATGCATTGGCAAATAGACTCAATGAGTGGAAGACAGGTCATTATTATGGGAGATTTCAACTATGGGAACATGGAAGGAAGAGAGGAGTGATGATACATGGGAGGAAGGAAATGGAATTTATACAGTTGCTAAGGGATAATTACCTGAGAGAGAGCATGTGATGGAATATACTAGGGGTTTGAGAGTGCTTGATCTAGTAATTGCATCTGAGAATTTGTCTATAATGAATATGACCACATTGCCATCCATTGGTGAGAGTGATCATATGGTCTTGACCTGGGAGGAAATGTGTGGAATTTTCAGTTAAGATGGGGTGGTATATGTGGAATTACAGGGCTGGTAAGTATGACAAGCTTAGGATCAGTGCCAAGGCATGTAAAACTGCAAGGACTAGATGTTGATAGTGCATTGGAAGTGATAAAGGAGTGTTTGAGAAAAGTAATGTCAGACTGCATACCTAGAGTCAGGAGAGTAAATCAAGTGAGAGTTAAATGGATGAATATCATTATTAAGCTGGAGATGCATAAGAAGAAACAAAAATGTGGAAGGAATTTAAGGAGAAAGGAGACCAGCAGGTACATGAACAGTACAAGGCACAGGCCAGAAGGTTAATGTGTGTGGCAAGAAAGGCAAAAGCAGAGTATGAAAGGTTAGCAATGCAGGATAAAGATGATCACAAACAGTTCTTTTGATATGCTGTAAGTAAAAGAAAGAATGCATATGGCAGAATGACTTCAATGAATGCTGATGGTAAGGAGGTAACTGAATCAATCTAAATAGTGAAATTACTAAGTGAACACTTTGCAAGAGTATATCATCCATGTGGCAATATTGCAGGAACGAGAGAGCCAAACAGTTTTTATGGGAACTGAAGTAAATGAAATGGAGGTATATAGCATATTACAAAACCTTTATGTGAATACAGCTGCGGAATTGGATGGTATACCAGTTCAAGTTTTACGTGAAGCGGCAGGGGAATAGTCAGTGCCCTTGACCATACTGTTTAATGTAAGTCTCAGTTCTGGATTAGTCTGAGGAAGTGGAAAGAGGGGAAAATAGTTCCATTGCAAAAAAGGAGACTCCAAGACTGATGTAGCAAATTACAGACTGATCAGTCAAAGAGTTGTCACAGTATTGGAGAAGTTGGTCAAGAGCAAAATACAGGAATAGATAGATGGAAATGGGATACTGTATGGGGAGGCAGCATAGTTTTGTGAAGGTAGGTCATGGGTTTACAGTGATACTGCTGGACTTTGTAAAGGGCTTTGACAGAATACCACATAGATTTCTAATCAGTAAACTGCAGCACATGGGGATGGATATAGAGTTAGTGAGATGAATAGGAGGGTGATTGATACGGAGATATCAGAGAGTAGTTTATTCAGGCGTAGATTCCAAAAGGAATGCCTATGAGTAGTGGTGTTCCATGGGGTTCTGTTCTATTACCACTGCTGTTTAATTGTACATTAATGACATAGGAAAGAATCTGAGAGGAACTGTTTAGTTATTTGCTGATGATGCAAAGTTGGGTAGAGCAATGGTTAATACAGATATCAAAATTTTGCAGGATGATTTGGATAGATTGGCAGACTGGACCAAGGAGAATGGATGCCAGTTTAATGTGGCAAATTATAAGGTTATGTATTTTGGGTGAAAAGATTGCCAGCTGTATACCACATTGGTGGTACTGTACTCCAGGAAATTGAAGCCGGAGAGAGACTGGAGTGTTAGTGGATAGGAAGTTAAAGTCTGGGGGGGGGGGGGACATAGCAAAAGCAGCTAAAAACAGTTCGTCAAATTACTTGGTTACTGAAGAATACTTGACAAGCAGAGAGAAGCAGGTTATTGTTCCTCTTTATCGAGCCTTGATAAGATCTCATCTTGACTACTGCATGCAGATCTGAATGGCAGGGTTTCTTGGTGATGAGGAGGCAGAGAGGATCCAGAAGCGAGTGACCAAGATGATAGGTCTGTGGAATGAACCTTATGAGAACAGGTTAAAGATTTGTGGGTTACAGAAACTGGTTGATAGGTGGAAAAGGGGTGATATGATTGAGACATGCAAATTACTGAGGTTTTTTATAAGATTAATTCAGAGGAAATTTTTCAGAACAGGTCTGGTGGTGGGAGAACTAAGGGCCATGGAAACTGAGTGAGAGTGTAGTTAGCAAGGGTGTTAGAACTAGGTTTTTTGCTTGGAGAGTAAATGAGTTGAATAGGTTGCTAGAGTGTTGTAGGTGCCATGACTATGAGTGAGTTGAAAGTGAAGTAAGATAGATACTTCACAAATGTTGGATAGTTCTTGATGTGATGTTTAGCACCTTCCTTGATGATTCTAAGGACTTCTTGGATAGCCTGTAATCATAATAATATTAATAAGCAAATTGTTAAAGACAAACTTGGATGTTAAACAAGCTGGATTTAGACCAAATAGAGATTGTTAGGATATCAGAATTTCACTTTCTTATCACAATCTTATCTTGACAACCTCTATTTGGTGTGAATCCAGCTTGATCTTCACCAAGTTTCCCTTCCTGTGGTTGCTTCTCAAGTATACTTGCATAAATCTTACCAGGCATACATCATCATCATCAAATTCCTGCTATGTCACCCTCAAGGGGTGTACAGGATATGATAGTACTATATGAAAAAAATTACATCATTATTAATTTCCTATCTACAATTTTCCTCCAAATCAGTCTGTTACTTGTCAAGACTCCAACATTATCAGATCTTATATTTCTATCATCTAAAGCACTTTGTACCATATCAATCCACCTATATCTTGGTCTTCCTCTGGGTCATTTTGCTGCCAACCTGGCAGAGCACGCTTGTTTTGCTAATCTTTCCTCGCCCATTCTGTTTAAGTGACCATACCACCTGAGATTAGCTCTGCTAACACATTCCTGGATGCTGACAATGTCAAGTTCTTTCCTAATATCCTCGTTTTTAATATGATATTGACATTGATGCCATCTGTTTCTGCCTATAATCATTCTCAGGACTCTCATATCTGTGGTCTCTAGTCTTTGGTCAAGTGTTTTACTTCTGACCCAGCTCTCAGATCCATAAGTTAAAACTGGTTTGAACACAGTCTTGTATACAGCTAATTTAGTGTTCCGACTAATTTCTCTCTTAATCCATATGAATTTATTCAATTGACTTCCCACCATACCAGCTTTGCTGATTCTGTTGTCTATTTCTATATTTAATTTACCATCTTCAGTAAAAATCGTGCCTAAATAGCTGAAATGTTTTACTTGTTCCACAGGTTCTCCATTCACAACACAGTTGACATTTTCAATGATTCTGTCTATTTTCATTGTCTTTGTCTTTTTATTGCTGAGCTTCATACCATATCTATTACAACAGCTATTCAATTTAGTCAGAGAATCTTGCAGACTTGTAGCAGATTTATTTAGAAGTATAACATCGTCTGCATAAAGCAAAGAGCTGACATTAACATCTCCAATTTTGATATCAGGTTTAATACCACTTTCCTTCATAATATGATCCATATAGATAATGAATAACAGAGGGGATAATGTACATCCTTGTCTCACACCAGATTTAACATTAAACCATCTTCCTGTACTTCCTTCAATTCTAACTGCTGACTTACAACTCAAATAAAGACTAAGTATTGCTTGATATAATGCCCTATTGACACCATATAACTGCAGCATACTGAATAGCTTCTCTCTTGGCACCTTGTCATATGCCTTTTCCAAATCGACAAAACTTAAATACAGATCTTTGTTATATTCCCATGCTTTCTCGACTATTTGTCGTAAAATGAAGATCTGATCCTGACAGCCTCTATTTGGCCTGAATCCAGCTTGTTCTTCACCAAGCTTTTCTTCCACAATTCTTCTCAACCGTTTCTCAAGTATACTTGCATAGATCTTGCCAGGAACACTCAGTAGGGTAATACCTCTGTAATTCTCACATGCAGTTTTATTTCCCTTTTTATATATGGGTACTATGAGAGCTCTACTCCAATCATCAGGAATTTGTCCCTCTGTCCAGGCTTTCTGAACTATGCAGTGCAGCCACTGTAAGACTCTTATACCACCATACTTCAGCATTTCTGGTCGAATATCATCTACTCCTGCTGCCTTTCCACATTTCAAGCCTTTAATGGCTTTTTCTACTTCAAGTATGGATATGTATTCCTGACTGCATGCCTGGTCAGTGTTTTTTACCACTGTGCTGTCATCACTGCTTGTTTCATTTAGCAAATTTTCAAAGTAATTACTCCATACTTCAAGGATATCTTTTTCTCCTGTTTTCATGTCACCTTTATCATCTCTAATTCCTTTTACAGCACTCTTTCCTCCATTCTTAAGCTTCTTCAACAACCGCCAGAATATTTTGCCACCTTCTTGATATTTATTTTCTATATTCTTGCCAAAGTCCTCCCATGTATTTTGTTTAGCTAGTTTTACACAGTGTTTAGCATTCTTGCATTTGTCTCTATATTCTCTAAGAGCACAAGCTGACTTATTTGACAGGAACTTTTTATTTGCTTTCTTCTTTTCCTTCACTGCCTCTTTAACTTCCCGTGTCCCCCAGGGAGTTCTGATTTTTTTATCCTTGCAGACAACCTCACCACATGCCTCTCTGGCAGAATCAATCAATGTTTTCTTCAGAGTTTGCCACTGAATCTCCAAGGTTTGATTCCTGTTCTCAAACTCTTTCATTTTTTCTTCAATAATCTTTGTGTATTTTAGTCTACAGTTCACATTTGAAAGCTGCTCAACTTTTATTCGCTTTAAAACTTTCTTACATGTTATTCTTTTCAATATTAAATTCAAGTTTATCCTGCTCAAGACTAAATAGTGATCACTTCCAATTTCAAATCCTCTGTACGCTCTGGTGTCCTACACCAGGGAGAAAACATCACTATCAACAATAACATAGTCAATGGACTTTTCTTATTCCTAGCTTCTTCTCTCCATGTGAATTTGTGCACATTTTTATGTTGGAACATAGTGTGAGTAATAACCAGTCCATGTCCTGAGCAAAAATCCAACAGATATTTGCCATTATTATTAGCTTTGCTCTTTTCTCCAAATTTTCCCAAAATATTTTTGTATGTCTCACAATCATTTCCTACTCTGCTATTTAGATCCCCAACAAGGACCAACTTTTCCTTTTTCATTGTGTCAGTTGCTTTTTCTAAAGCCTCAAAAAACTCCTCCACTTCTACCTTAGTAGAACCTTCTGTGGGACCATAGGCACAAATAAGTCTCATTGTCCAGTTACCCATTCTCATATTTGCCCACATTACTCTACTTGAGACTGACTGCCATTCAAGAAGATTAGCCTCATATTTTGTGTTGAATACTATGGCTACTCGTTCTTTTCCTTGATTGTCATTGCCTGAATATAACATTTTATATTTATTGCTGAGGAAGATCTCACCAGTTTTGGTCTTTTTTGTTTCAGTCACCCCTATTATGTCGGTCTGGTACTTATCTAATTCCTCAGCTTGCTCCATTTCTTTGCCATTCAGGCTTCTTACGTTGATAGTACCGATCTTTAACTCTGGTGATGTTGAGTTGGGGTTTGTTTTCAGATTTGTTCCGGTAGCTGACGTTTTGCTGTTCGCCTTTCCCTGGTGAAAGCAACGGGGCCTTGTTTAACCGGGCGACGCCCCAGCCGGCATGAAATTCTGTCATGTTGTACCATCATTTTTTATTTTGGTTTAACCAATGAGAATACAATTCGGTTGGCTAAATCCCAAATTGCCAGCCCATCCTCATTCATTCAGTATCCAAGTAGATACCCAACAGGGTGCACAATGAGAAGGTGAGGATTGGACATTAGGTCAGAAGCCCTGGTCGGTTCTCCGCATTCCTTTAAAGGCTATGTGGAGGTCTCCTCTCAGTTATACAGCTTTGACCCTTAAGCACCCCTGCATACATATATATCAGGCATACTGAGTAGGAAAATATATCTAATTCACATATTGTATTATTTCCCTTTTTATAGATGGGTGCTATGAGACCTCTACTCTAATCATCAGGAATTTTACACTGACCAGGCCTTATGAATTATTTAGTGCAGTCACTATGTAACTTTTATACCTTCACATTGTTTCTACTTCAGGTATGGATGTGTATTCCTGACTACTTTCCTGTTGGGAATTTTCTACCACTGTGCTGGTTTCATGTAGCAGTCTTTCAAAGTAATTACTCCACGCATCATGGATATCTTTATATTCAATTTTCATGTCACCTTTATCATCTCTGATTCCTTTTACAGTATACTTTCCTCCATTTTTTATACTTTCATAATCTGCAGAATATTTGCTACTGATGTGATATTTATTTTTTATGTTCTTATCAAATTCTTTCCATGACTTTTGTTTTGCAAGTTTCACATAGTGCTTCACTTTTTTATATTTTTCTCTCTATTCTCTAAGAAAACAAGCTGACTGCTTTCCAAGAACTTTTGATATGCTTTATTCTTTTCCTTCACTGCCTCTTTAACTTCCTAAGTCCATCATAGAGTTCTGATTTTCTTATCCTTACCACATGCCTCTCTGAATGAATCAATGTTATGTTTTTTCAGGGTTTGCCACTGAATCTTCAAGGTACTTGTTCTCAAACTTTTTTTTTAAATGCTTTTTGTGCATTTGAATCTACACTTCACCTCTGAAAGCTGATAAACTTTGATTTGTTTTAAAACTTTCTTACATACTCTGCTTTTCAATATGGAATTCAATTTTGTTCTACTTAAAACTAAATAGCGATCCCTTTCTTAACCAGTGAGAAAACATTGTTATCACCTATAACATAATGAGACTTTTATTTCTTGTCTTCTCACCATGTGATTTTGTGCACGTTTTTATGTTGGAACATGGTGTTAGTATTAACTAGTCCATGTTTTGAACAGAAATCCAGCAGGAACTTTACATTATTAGCTTTGCTCTTTTCTCCAAATTTTCCCCAAACATTTCTATGTTTACTAATCATTTTCTAAACAGCAGAGTTTAGATCTCCAATAATGACATACTTTTCCTCTTTCATTGTGTCAGCTGCTTTCTCTAATATCTCAAAAAATTGTCTCAATTTCTTCATTGGTAGAGCCTTCTGTGGGACCATGAGCAGAAATAAGTCTTATTGTCCATTTCCCCATTCTGATATTTGTCAACATCACTTTATTTGATATTGCCTTCCATTCAAGAAGATTGTCCTCATGTTTAGTGTTGAATACTATAGGTGCTCCTTTTCCCTGATTTTTTTATTGCCTGAATATAACATCTTGTATTTGTTGCTTAGAAAGATCTCACCTATTTTTGTCTTCTTTCAGTCATGTCTCTTGTACCAAAATGGTAGTCATCCAATTCTTCTCTTAGTTTCATTTCTTTTCTGTTTAATGCTTCTTATGTAAATAGTACCATTCTTGAACTGTGCTGATGTTGAAGTAGGATGTCTTCTGGAATTTATTCCAGTAGCTAACTTTGCACTGTTTACCCTGGTTCTCTGACAAAAACAATGGGGCTTTGTTTAACTAGGCAATGTCCCAGCTGGCATGAAATTCTCTCATTGTACCATCATTTTGCATTGTAGTTTAGTCCGACTAAGAATACAATTTAGTTGGCTAAATCCCAAATTGCCAGCAGGTGTACCACATAAAGATGAGGATTGGACATTAGGTCAGAACCCTCGGTCAGTTCTCTGCATTCTTTAAAAGGTTATGTGAAGGTCTCCTCTCAGTTATACAGCTTTGACCCTTAACCCTGTGCTGCTGGTGAGGCAGGAAAATGTAACGATTTAAATTTAAAATCTTTGGGGTCTGTGACACCCCACCTTACTAATGCCGGGTTTTAAGCACCACTAATAAATTATCTAAAACACTTAATTAGCAGTACACAAGACAGTATTCAAACTACTTAACTTATTGATCTGAAAATTTGGTTAGAAATAAAGCAGTTTGTCTAAGAATAGAGACTGCAGATGTGAGAGTCCTAGAAAAAATTAGGTGTGTGAGTTGACATCAATTGCAGCCATATTAAAAATGAAAATATGAGGAAGGATATTAGAAAGAACTTATTAAATTCAGTAATGGGTGAGCAAAGCTAATCTAAGATGGTATGATCACTTAAACAGAATGGAAGAGAAAAGATTAAAATCAGGTGCTTGATACCAAGCTGGCAGGAAAAGATACCATCATCTAGTCAGATAGATACTGTAAGAAGTGTTCTTGAAGAGAGAAATATAGGATATGACAATATTGGAGTGCTAAAAAGACAGCAAGTGGAGAAAACTACCTTACATTTCCTGAATCAACTCTGCACATGAAAGTCAGTTACTCAAATACTAGCTGTTTTATCTGCATATAAAAAAAAAGATCTCCTACACAAAGTAATAAAAAAGATCTAAAAATATCAAACATAAAAAAAAATTGGAAAAAATAATAAAAATATGCCCCCATCCCAAAATAACAGCAAATTTTTTTTCCAGTAAAAAACACTTCTGTATCCACTTCACCAACATTCAAGGATTATTACAAACATCATCATTATATAACACCGCTTACAGATCTGAAATTTGAAATTTCAAATGAGATTTGAAACCTGATATCCTTTGAAGCATTCTGCAAAAAAGAGAGGAATATGGGCTTTTGTAAAATCTGGTATCTCTTTCAATGACTATCCAACCTGGAATCCCCACTTTTTCATCTCCTTTGTCTCAAGATTTCCTTGAGACAAAGGAGATGATTGTGAGCATATTGGATTTTAACGTCCATAACATAAACTAGTTCCCCTACTCCTACATCACAGATCAAGCCAGAAGGGAAGCTGAGTCATTTGCCATCAGTCATTACCTAACACAAATAGTGAACCTACTAACCAGATATGCCTCATCATTCTTCCAACACTCTGGACCTTTTCTTAATGAGCTCTTCCTCCAAATACACGGTGGATTTTATATATATGTATATAGATTCCATACACAGGAGGTTGAGGGAACCTATAGGCACATCAGTGACATATGTGGGGGATGCAGATGAGGACTGAGATAGAAGTTTTTTTTTAAGAGTTGCAGGTTGTAGTTTGGAAATATTTCTTGATGAAGGCAGTTCCAGAGGATAGAAGTGGACGGAATGAAATAGGATGAATAGAAGCAGGTTTGGTGTGTTTGCAGTTGAACAGTAAAGAGGTGCTGGGCAGCTGCAACCTCTTGTATTAATGGACGCAACAGAAAGTGGAGGAATGATGGTTGCCATTTCACTGGAGCAGTGACCATGGAAGTACCCATAGAATAGGTAGTGCTAAAACACTGCACTTGTGAAATACAGGTTGAAGTGAGTGTAAGAGAGGGATCATCTATTTGGAGTGAGTAATACTACTTACTCCAAACATGAGTAGTATTCTAAACATTAGATGGATTTGGAATTTGTATATAATAAAGAGTTGGCTGGTTGTAAAATAGGCTCTTGGATGAAAGAGAATGCCAGGTTTTGTGGATGCTGAGGAGGTTATTGATATGACTGTTTATGCCAGGAAAGACTGGAAATAAACGTTAGTCCATTCAAAGACATCTGATCTTGTCTGGTGATTTGTGTATTACTGAAGGTAAAAGGTAGGTGAGCTGAGATCTCTTTTGCGTGAGAAAAGGCGAGACATGTTTTGATGGTATTGAACATAAGGTTTTTCCTCATTCCATTGGAGGATAGTATGTAGGTCAATGTTTAAGGCACTAGTTATAGATGATCTTCTAGCTTTGGGATGTCAGAGTACCATTGTTTGCAAAGCTGTGGATGGGATTAGTGGTAATTGTGAGTAGGTCATTTATGTGCAGGAGAAAGAGTAGGTGATAGGACACAGTGTTAAATATCGTTATTTTAATTAAAACTTCTTATTAAAATCTTTTATTATATCTTATTTTCTCTTATTAGAATCTCCCTTTAAATCCTACTTTATCTCACTTTAACTTTCCTTCTTTATCTTGTTATACATCTGATTTATGGCTGCAAATAATAAAGCTCACATGTGCAAAACTTACAGAATAAAGTAATCGCCTCAGGACAGGGCCAATCCCTTTGTCTGACCTACTGGTGTTTATTCTCAACTGAAATTGGAAAATTTAGTTTCTAGCTGCGCCTCCAATTTTGTGGGTGGGAGTTGAATTTCCCTCCAAAAAAAAAAAAAAAACACAGTAAAACATACGGAACTTTCCTTTCTTATCTATCAACGTATATTTACTAATCTACAGTCGTGGCAATCTTACTTTAGGACAGACAGATTCGAATTAATAAGTGGTGTGTTAGATCCTAAATGAAGGAATCTTGGATAGAAATCATTCATTTAGGGTCTAACGTATAAAAATGGCAAACATAGCTGTAATCATCAAACATCAGTTGTAATTAAAAGTGAAACTTCCTCACTTTATGAAAAAATTTGTATGCTTTATTTAAGCACCTTATATTTAAGCTATTGTGATTAATTTAAGATTTCATTTTGTATGTCTTTAAAAAGAGGGATAATGTGAATTAAATTTAACCCTTATTTAAGCTATGTAAAATCTATTGTGAGTCATCATAAAGCTGTTAAGTATTAATTCCTGGAAGGCCTAAAGCTACATGCATACAGCGTAACACTGGCGGGTATAGCTTACTCGGAAAATCACGTAACCATGTATTCCATGACTCCCAGTATATCAGCGTCGTAGAAACGAAGGATAAGCAAAAGGATGAAATTAGTGAGGTTCGTGTGCAAAAAAGGGGCTAAAAAAAAAGAGGGTGCTCTATAGGAGTATAAAAGGGGGTTGAGCCTGGAACAAGGAGGCTTTTTCTTGATCACTTGTCGTATCGTTTTCCTGTTGGGTGGTTCGGAAGTTGGCGGGCAGTTTCGCGTAAGGGGAGGAGGATGAAGTCTGTGATGTCAGGCAGCGAGCGTTCATAAAGAAATGAAGCTAGATTCTATGCAAAGCTGAAGGAAGAAAATTCCAGTCCTAGCAGAATCAAGCCGTCACTGGAAAGCCCCATCAAGTTGTTCCTGACGCAAGGATTTTGAGTCTGTTTCTGGCAGAAAGAATGAAGATAGCGTAACCCCCCTATGTTGGCGTATAGACAGCCAAAATAGAAGAGAAATATCCAGACAAATACGTGGTGCAGAACGACGCGGAGAAAAGAGGTCGGTAAGGTGTTATTGTTCTAATTTTGTGTGAATGTTCATTAGAAGAAAGAAGATTATTTACAATTATGAAATTAAGAACTTTATAATAAGGAACTCTTTGGACAGTCACTATTTGGAAAGTTAACCCCGTTTGTGAGTAAGAAGAATTGTTTAGGAGAGATTTTTGTAACTTGTATGTGATAGAATTAACTTGATGCAATATGAAAGGTAGAATTTAGAGTCTCAGCAACATTAGAATGGTTGATAGTTTGTTCTTACGAATAATACTGCTAGAAGGAATTTAGCTTAACTTATTATCATTTGATTGTATCCCAATGCGTAATTACAGTGTTTAGCTTGCCTTATAAGTTTTAATTAGTTCGAATGTGTTAATCTCTTAGTTCGAGTTATTTAGCATTGAACTTAATTAAGTGTATGAATTTTGTATTATGCTTTAGATATTCCAATAAACATGTCATATTTTCCTGAACCTGAGTCATGCCTGATTACGATTCCAAATTACCACTTATAAAAATAAAACCTGATTTTGGCAGCGAGGATTTAGTGAGTGAATATAAATATAGATTTAGGTCACGACTGCAATCATCTAGATCTATAGGGCAGTTAAGTAAGATATTGGGTAAGAAAGTTAAGAATCTAGTATTGTCTTCCTGAGTAAGGATCTTTTCTACTATAGGATACTGGCTGGTGCAGCAAAATATAAATTCGCCAGTATCTGAAGAGGAAACAATCCTAGATATAAAATTAAGATTAAAATTAAGTATAAAGAGATAAATAAATATAGAACATAGATATAATAATAAGAAACAACTTTTTAACAGGTGCATTGGAAATAGAAATCATGCAAGTTATTTAAACATGAAAGCAATTTATTTATCATGAAAGAAATGTACAAAAGGTCAATACTAAGTTCCAAGTAAATCAGGTTCTATGCTTCACTGACAGTTCTCAATACCAATTACAATTACTACTCTTATGATGACAATTCTTGTAAGACCACGTGTCTATAACGTTTCCTTGGTTAACACCTTATCACACTTAGAGCAATCTCGCTTAAACAAACTTAGGCATAGCTACTAGCAATAATATTAAACACACAATATTTCACCTTAAAATTAGCTAAGTTTTTCTCTCACATATAATTTAACAAGACCATTCAAAGCCTAAAGTCCTCATAACAAAATCCTAAAGTATCATAACAAACAAACTCTCCACAAGTCACTGTCACAATTCTGTCTATAGCTAAAACAATAGAAAGATCTTACTTTAAACAGTTGTCTGGTCCTCTCTGATTGATCCTTGGCATCACTTCCTTCTATTACCTTCTGGTCTTAAGCAACAAACACAGGTACTTTCTCCGGGATTTTTGAGATCTCCTCTTACTTTTTTCGTGCGTCGGGAACTTGGCAGCATTGAACTCCGGTATCTACTTTCTTCTAGGAACAACTTAAATTAGTTGTTTTGCACTTCTGGCAGCTAATGGCTGGAACGCAGGTCCTGTTGGCGATTGCAAATCATCTTCTATGATGATTAGCAAAACTCCGTTGCCGTAATGTACATCTTATCCCGGTAACTGCTCGACCCTCGCTGACCTCGTCGCCTTCTCGAACCCATAACTTCGCGTGACCTAGTAACTTCTTGCTGACCAAGGAACCACTAAAAAGTCCCCTTTTATCGCTGTAGCAAACCCCTCTTATATCGCTCCGATGACCTTGGGTTCTGCTACGTATTAATCCCCTGGGTATTACGTTGTTCCGCACTCACCACCTTTTTTTCAGTCGTTGCATTAAGGTAGGACCCCCCCACCCCCCGTTGCAATGTTGACCTTTGAGGTTGCAGTTGCCCCAGGTCATTAGTTAATACCTTAATCTGTCTAGAATTACTGGTGACTAAGAGGTTTCTTTAGACAATTTATCTTACACTTATATTCCTTTGTTCTTTTACAAAAATCCTTTGAGGTGACAATATTCAGTAATATACAAAAAATATTATTTCAAAATTAAAAATATGATAATTTCTCTGTTAACCCACAAGTATTTTTAGTGAATTTTATTTTCCAGTAAAATTGGTATATAAGGTATTTTTGTATAAAAATTCTTCTATACACAATTTTACAAGAGCATTTAGGCACTCCAACATTGGTGTCGAAGCTCGAAGAGAGGGAGCCATCTACTGTGACTCACAGAGAAAGATGGCTACCCAATTACAGAGAGTGACAGAAAGACTGAAGGATGGCAGTTTGTTTAGCAGGTCTCTGTGCCACACATAGTTGAAAGCTTTGGAAATGTCAAGAGTGACAACACAAGTTTCTCTCAACCTTTCCATGGTATGTGTCCAGTGGCAGGTAATATAAGCTGCAAGGTCAGCTGTGGATCTTGAATGGTAGAATTTGTACTCGTGGTCACTGATAGATTCATGAGCCTCTAAGTAGTGAAGGAATTGGCTATTGACTCTTTGGAGAGGAGAGGTGATGGCATTTGGTTTGTAGTTTGACAGTTGGCTTCTGTCATCCTTTTTTTTGGAATAGGATGGATATGAGATTACTTCCATACAGTGAGATAGGTATCAGATATGTATAATAAATTATAGAGACTATGCAGGATGAGTGCTAGCTCTGGAGCACACTGTTTGAGAACAATTGGTCCCAATGCCATTGGGACCAGAAGATTTTTTTTAATATCCAAGTTATTTAGTAGTTTTACGATGACTTTTTGTTGAAAAACTATAGGAAGCTTACATTACTTAGATTCTGGCATGGTAGGAGGTAATTTAATACTAAAATACCTCCTACCATAATCAGGAGTATGAGGAAAAGAGTGATGCCAGGAATCAACTTTATCTTTGGATGAAGTTACAGTGGCGCCATCAGAATAAGACAGGTGGATGTCTGGTCTCTTGGCAGCTCTGTCCACTACAATTGTGCAAACTGGGATAACTTCCAGAATTTTTATTCCTGTTTTTACATGGCAGGATTACTGCTTTTGCTCTCTCGATCCACACACCTTCACTGAACTAATAACCAAAATAATGCTCATTCGCCCTAATTCTCAAAAAATGCACCTCTGCATTCATATGTTAAATTTCTTAAATTAAAGACTCCAGCTTTTCATTCAGCTTACACAACAGCCTGAAACAAGTGTTAAAAAAAAAATCAATTCCAAAACAAATTCCAAAAAAAAATAAATATGAAATGTAATAAACTTGTCTCTTGCTCAACTGGCAGTCAAGCCTTCTGGTCCTTTGCTTAGGCTGGTGGGTGTAACTTCTTCCTTTCCCTGTTCCTGCCTCTTTTGTATCTGATGGCACGTAGTTACCTCTCTCAAGGAAAAGGTTGATCTCTTCTCATCAGTTTATTCTTCCAACTTTTGTATGGTCGACCAAGCCAAATCAACCACCACAAACTGCCCACTGTATGTCTCTGAACTTTTGCCAGAAGGACATCAGGAAAACTGATTAAGCTTGATACTAATCAGGTTTCTTGTCCTAATGGTATTCCTCCAGTTGCACCCAAAATTTGTGCTCCACAATTAACACCCATTCTTTATTAGCTATATAAGTTATCATATTCTACTGGCATCTATCTAACAGCATGGAAGCAAGCCTACATCCAGCCTGTACCCAAAAAGGGAGACAAAAATCACCAACTATTGACTCATTGCTTTCATCTGAGTATTTTCAAAAGTGATGGAGAAGGTTAACACCAACCAGCTTCTTCACTAGCTGAGCCTTGTTCAGTTAATTAACGATAACCAATCTGGATTTCACCAATCTTGTACCACAGCTGACCCCTTAGCTAATATCACCTACCTTGGACACAGACTGGAAAGATTTGGAGAAACTCATGTTATCATTGTCAATATTTCCAACACATTCAATGATGTCTTGCATCAAGGCTTCCTGAAGAAGCTATCATCCTATGACTTCCCTCCTGCACTCTGTGATTGGATGTCAGCTTCCTCACTGCCTTATAATAATTGCTAAAATAATATTTAATGAATAATTTTGAATTCATTCTCATAATCATGATTTAATTGAGTCATTCTTGTGTTCGATATCAGATTCACACCAGGGAGTAAGTATATCTTATTTTTCAATTTAGGAGGTGAAGGAAAAACGGGAAAAGTAATGGATATACGAGGATGGGATAATGAATCTGGACATAGTGTGGCTAATGTAACTTGGACTTCCGGTTCAACCAATGTATACAGGTAGGAAGTTGCTTCAATATGTTTGAAATGGTTGAAGAACTGAAAATAATTTACTTTCTTAAAATTGTTGCAGTATTGATTTTGAACAATATTTATGTAAAATGTCATAAAACTAGATTTTTGTTAAAAAAAATCATATTTTTATATGACATTCAAAATGAAATGTGACAGAAAATTATGTTAAAAGTGTTATGTGGTAGACAGAGAGTTGAAGTTTAGACGACATATTGCTAAGGTAGCTCATAAGATTACTTGGCTATTGAAGAACACGTTAACAAGTAGAGATAAGGAAGTTGTTATTCCTCTTTATAAGGCCTTGATACATCCACAAACGGATTTCTGTGCTCAGGACTGGCCTCTTAGGTTTCTTGGGGATGAGGAAATGGTGGAGAGGATTCAGAGGTGAACGACCAAGATGGTGAGTGGTCTGTGGAATGTTTCCTATCAGGATAGACTGAGGGTGTGTGGGCTGCAGAAGGTTGATAGACGAAAAAGAGGGCGACATGATAAAAACGTTTAAGTTGCTTAAAGGGCTTTGTAGGATTTGAATTCATTCTCATAATCATGATTTAATTGAGTCATTCTTGTGTTTGATATCAGATTCACATCAGGTAGTAAGTATATCTTATTTTTCAATTTAGGAGGTGAAGGATACATCCACAAATGGATTTCTGTGCTCAAGTCTGGCCCCTTAGGTTTCTTGGGGATGAGGAAATGGTGGAGAGGATTCAGAGGTGAGCGACCAAGATGGTAAATGGTCTGTGGAATGTTCCCTATCAGGATAGACTGGGGGTGTGTGGGCTGCAGAAGGTTGATAGACGAAAAAGAGGGCGACATGATAAAAACGTTTAAGTTGCTTAAAGGGTTTTGTAGGATTGATGCAGGGAAAATGTTTTAGCACTAAGCTAGAGGGGGCAAAACAAGGGATCATCCCTGGAAGTTGAATAAAAGTGTGGTTAGTAGGGACATGAGGACTAGATTTTTCACTTGGAGAGTTGTGAATGAAATGAAATGGGTTACCAGAGTCAGTTGTTAGTGCTTTGTCTGTTAATGGGTTCAAGGAGAGGTATGATAGATTGTGTGGATAAATTGGGTCGCTTGCTGTTGAGTCTTTGGACTCCATGGGAGTGCCCATACAATAATAATAATGTAATTCTGGAGTGGATCATCTGAATAATCAAATTTAAAATGAAAGTTAAAAGAAAAAGCTGTAGAAAGAGCAAAATTCAGTGATATGGTTTTTATGGGAATTTCATCCACTAAAGACTCTTGAACATTTAATACTAAGGTTTAGATACCCAATAACTTTGCTGTAAATGCTAAGCATGATCCTTTTTATAAGCCTCCAAAAGTTGGTGATTTCATGCTAAATAACAAATTCTCTCTCTCTCTCTTTTTATGTTGAGCCCACACACGAGAGGTTGGTAGATCAACCTATAGTACATTAGTACTGTGTATGGGTTGGGAAAGAAGGTACTTGTTCACATTGGATTTGAATGACTGTATATTGTATTCCTTATGGAACACATCAAGGGGAAGACTGTTCCATAATATAGCAGTTGCAGGGATGAAAGAGGAGGAGGAGAAGAAACTTGTTCTGTGGGTTTCAGGGTGCACTGTGTAGGGATGTTGAGCAGCAGCTGCATGTGTTCCAGTGAGCTTAGTACTAAGTGGAGGAATTATTGATGCTATTTTGGAAGAACATTTTCCACTGAAATATTTGTAGAAACACATGGTGCAGAGACCATTGGGCAGATTTGTGATTTGTATAAGGTTAACAGCTGTTCACGGGTGAAGTAACATCTTGAGCGAAAGAGAAATCCTAGTTTTTTAGAAGCTGAGGATGCAATGGTTGTTATGCGTTTATGCTGGGAGAGGCTTGATGCCAAGGTAATCCCAAAAATATAGATCGCAGATTGTCTGGAAATTTGGGTGTTGTCAAAAATAATACCGAGAAAAAATAGTTCTTTTTTATGAGAAATGAGACAGTACTGGGTTTTATTTTCATTGAAATTAACTAGGTTATCTGAACCCCATTGGAGGATGGCTTGGAAGTCTGAATTGATGGCAGTGGTGGTGGTTGCTGTTCTGTAGGTTGAGGTGAGTTGTGTGGAGTAAGGTTTATCAAAAGAAAGGGAGGAGCACAATGTGCTGTCGTCTGCAAGTGTATTGGGTTAGAGGTAAGCTGAAGCATGTCATTGATATATAGTAGGTAGAGGGTTGGTGAGAGGCCAGAACTTTGAGCAATCCCGGCATTAGTTGAATGTTGAGAGGATAAGCCAACCACCACTACACATAGTGTATGTCCAGACAGAAAGCTAGCAATCCAAAGCAACATTTCTCCTATAACTTTTGTATAGATCATCTCCCACTCTACTAAGATGAGTAGGCCTGGCTGATGCAGCCAGAATCGTTTAGCAAGTGGGCTTGTCTGCAAGGCTCAATGGTGGCCCAACAAGTCAGTCTTTCTCCATAAAGGATTAAACTAAATTTATTATTTCAATCTTTCTCCATGGCTTAGGAACAGGGACCAAAGTTTGCTCTGGTGCCATTATTGCATCCAGGGTAGGTCATTTTGCTGAGTGCAGTCTTTGAATGCTTGATACTGAGCATCCATGTTTGGCTTCATGTGGGTAATCAGTTAATCATTAAAACAACATTATAAAATAAACAGAAAATATCAGAAACATAGAAATGTACCATCATTTCTAATAATTCATTTTACTGGTGAATGTCCCATCAGAAAAATGCAACAACCTTTATCGAAAATCGAGATGGGGGAAACTAACATTCATCAAGGAGATATCTTGTTTTAAACTGCTTCAAAGAAACACTCATATTTACTTCTTTGTACATCAGTTGGGTAAATACCAATTATGGTAATCCCCAGCAATAATATCATAGTGGGACCTCTGTTCAAAATGAGATTTGCTCTGAATTAAAAGATCAAAGTGTGATAGCCAGAGGATGAATCCATAAATAAATATGGTAATCTTGTACCAATCAAGAAAAACATCCATAGTCCCCCTCCCCATCTGTTTAGTCTCCAAATTCTATGAAAGCAGGTTATCTCAACTGCATCTGGTTGAAAATATACACCCTTTCAGGTTGTATATTTCAAATCCTTGGAGATTCTTCACATTCCAGAAATACAGTTATACTCAAACTTACCTGTTGTAACTCTGCCATGTCTCAGTAAAATGCATGAAAGCAAATATTGCTCTTGCAAAACATCTAATTATGCCAATTGTGCAGGTAAACATCCGGCCTACTTGAGTATGTCAAAGGCATAAGGATGAAAAAAAGTTCAAAAGATCAAGACAACAGAACATTCCATATCAAGAGGCAAAGAGGAGATTTACTACATCAGCTAGTGAAAAATCCTTTTGCACTGAGAGAAGGTAACAGTAAAAACAGAGTCTCTGTACTAATATCACAGTTATTCCACTTTTCACTTTTTATCAGTGAGCATTATGATCTAGTCTGCTCTTCATTAAAAATCATACTTAAATGAAGAGCAGATGAATATGGCCTTATCCCTGAAAGCATATTAAAAAAAAAAAAAAAAAAAAAAAAAAAAAAACTTTATCTCCAGAGGAATTCAAAACCTTCACACTCACAGGTGTATGAAATTCACTCTGATGTCTTGGATGATTTTCCTTAAGAAGAAGATATTGACATTGGCTGTTCACAATTGCTGGGGAGAAAGGGAAAGACATCAAGGTCCTTTTGCAGAAGCATACCTGAAACATGTAGAGATCCTACATAACATTATTTTACTATCATGTGTCACAAGGACAGGACAGCAATGGACTTACCCATGGAGAAGTTTCCATTCTTGTGGACGACCATACTTCTTGCAGGTCTCACTGAACCAACATACAGGCAGTTGCTGTCTGCCTTTCCATAGGACATCTGGTTACTTTATGCCGCCCCTAATTACTGCTGCATATATATATATTCCAAGACTACCTTAATAATCTTATTTTGCAATTGCCATCCCCATTATCTTTATAGGAGATCTACATCTACACAGCACTTTCATGTGGTGTGCACATCCTAACATCAGAGGAATGTCTATTGAGCAATGTTCAGCAACAATAACCTCTCTCACTTATTTTATAAGAGGCAAACCTACTTCTACATTCCTGCTTGAATATTCACTGCTGGCAACTTTATTATGTGTTCTCTACATCCCTCTCTACTGCTTAAGTGAGAAGTAGAAAATAGCATACATGGGAATGTTCATTTTCCTATGATATTCACTCTTTTACATTGAACCACATACTCCATCATGGATATCATGATGGAAGATTGATCACGTCCAGCAGTCAGCTCCTCTCCCATCAGTGGAACGCATTAGATTGTATATAAACTGAATGCACAACAGCCAAGAGCATTCAAAACAAAACTTGGCTATCTTCTGCATATTCTCCACCACAAGAAGCACAATCACTTTCAGCCTGAAGGCAGAGGTTCTGAATGTCTGAAGTAGTTAATTGGAAACATTTTTAAATCTGATAAGCAGTGACAGAATAGTGCAGAAAATATTTCAGAGGAATGCAATCAGGAATACAAATCAGTACTTGATTCAGAAGCTCTGACATTTGAAATCAGAGCTAGAAACATTCCTAGATCAAATTTCCATCTTCAGTAACCATATCAACTATCAATAACGTAATTAATACCGCCTTAGACAAAAACAAAATTGCCATGGTAGTCTTTATTGATCTAACTAAAGCATTTGATATGCTTAAACATCAAACCTTGTTAGAAAAGCTGAGGCATGTTGGAATAGACGGGCCTCTTCACAGGTGGTTTACAAACTACCTTCAAGATAGAAAGCATATCACACGTGTCGGGTCAAACCGAAGCAGAGCGCTACCAGTAACCTGTGGAGTACCACAAGGAGCTGTACTCTCCCCAACTCTATTCAACATTTACATGCACGATATTAATCAGCTACCACTCAAAGGTAAGATATTCCAATACGCTGACGATACAGCAATAATACCCATCCATAATAACGCAAGCATAGCCCAAACAAATATGCAACATGACATAAATCTGATCATAGACTGGCTCACGAAAAACTCCATACACCTAAACTCAGAAAAGACAAAAATAATGATATTCAGAAATCCACTGATTCGACCAGTTGATAACAAATATATAACCATCCAACATCCACTTTCCAACATAAAAAACACACAGAACAGCAAAATCACAACAATCACTCAGGTTGAAACAATACGATACCTTGGAATTTACTTCGATGCAGATATGAACTGGAATAGCCACATAAACCATCTACACAACAAACTCCGAACAATAAGTGGTAAACTCTACAGGTTAAAAGATATAGTTCCCATACGCCTAAAAACACTAATATTCAAAGCACTATGCCAAAATATACGAAGATACGCTATAACAACGTATGCTTTCTGTGCACCCTACAAATTAAATAGATTAATGTCGCTACATTACAAAATGATAAAACTGATCTTTTGGGAACAAAGAGAAAATAAAGACCTTATATATAGGGTGTTCGGGATAAATTTGACAGTTTCGTAAGGAAAAAGAAAATCTTCTTTGTATCTATTAAATTTAATGAATTGACAAAAAAACATTACAGGCAGAGTTAATTACAATACTATCAACAAGATTTACTCAAAATAACCACCATTAGCATCGATCACAGCTTCAATTCTGCTTCGGAACCTCGAACAAGCTGATGCTACAGTCTCCCTGGGAAGGGCCGCAAAAACTGTTTTAATTTTATCCATTAACTGGGCTTTTGTATTACTGGAAGTGCGATTGGTGTCTTTTTCAACTGCGCCCCATACAAAATAATCCATGGGGTTAAGGTCTGGGGAGTTTGGAGGCCAAACATTTGGACTGGTGAAGTCGTAGAAATTTTCAGACAACCATTTTTGACTTTTCCCAGAGGTGTGGCAAGGGGCCGAATCCTGCTGCCATACATACGGCCTACCATTGGCTACCCTTGTTATCCAGGGCTTGACTACAGTTAGCAACTCCACGAACAAAGCCCGAATTCCAATGCCAGGGTTCTTCAACACCTGTTCCTGCAGATTTGCGAGGAATTCTGCTGTACGAACGCAATCAGATCGTCTGCTAGGGATCTTTCTTCTTGCTACATCCTCGTAGTCACCATTGCAAGTCTCTAGTTCATGCCTGATTGTTTTTACTGTATTCAGGGAGCATTGGGCAGCAGTCGTAATATCCTTATTTTGATGGCGGGCACGAATCATCATGATACAAGTTATTCTCTTCCATGATTCAGGTGGGTTCCAGCTATCCATCCTTTCTGACATCTTGTATATGAATGAAGAAGGGTCCAAACTTTTAAATGAAGAGAAGTGTGTGTTAATACATGTAACTTACGGAAAAATATAATTAATTATAAATATGTCAAATTTATCCCGAACATCCTGTATAAGAATCGGTGGTTTACCAATTAAAAGCTGTTGCCATGTGCTAGAAATTCATCATCATCATGCGTATCAAAGATTTAGGCCTAGCATGGCCTGTTCCAGCCTTAGAAGACATCGTTGAATCTTTTAAGAGGATGCCCTCGTTTTCTTTTCCTAATGGCTTGTACTTTAAGGCTTGTTTTGGTAAACTTTCTGTTTTCATTCTTTGAACATGTTCCATCCAATTTTGTTTATATTTTTTAATTTTTTCTATTACTGGTTCTTGGTTTAATTCATTCATAATTTCTTCATTTCTTTTGTGATCAAATAGAGTATACTTTGCAGTTTTTCTCATTAACTTCATTTCTGCTGTTATTAATCTTTGTTTGTTTTTTTGTTTTATTGTCCAGATTTCACTTCCATACATTAAGACTGGTAGGGCTAATGTATTGTATACTTTTAGTCTAGTTTGTTTTTGAACTAGGTTTGGTTTAAATATAGTTAATTACACCTGTTATTTTTAAATATTTTGCAATTTTTATATCTTTTTCATTTTCATATGTGATCATACATCCTAGGTAGTTAAATGAATTCTCCTGTTCTAGAAATTGATATTTCTACCTGTGCTAGAAATTATTATTAATAAATAATATTAAAACTATTTTTGATGTTTACATAAAATGAGATTCTCTCAAACTTTTGGGAGAGAGAGAGACAATCGTTCTGATTCAGGTTAGGCCAATGTAAAAGGGCTTCACAACTTTCTTTGAAAAGGCAGGTTATAATTAAAACAGCTTCAGTGGAGAAGATGAGCTTCATCTCACCAGATACTCTGTTTAGTGTCAATACTGTACTATGCCAGACCAGACTTTTGAGTTTTCTTGTATTCAATGTAGTGTTGATGTTCATTAATTATTTTTTTCCACAGAATGGCCTGTCTGCCCAAAGTATGTCAGATTAATTCACAAGGTATCTGGTAAATGCCAGCTAATGATAGTGGTGACAGTTTGTCTTTTGTAGATGGCAACAGATGAGAAATTTTGTTGATAGGAAAATATTTTGGATTAAGGTGATACTTCTTAAATTCTACCAATTGGTTCAGAGATACCAAAAATATAAGGGATTGGAACTCTGCAGTCTGTTGAAGAATCCTGAGGTGCTGGAACATAGGAGTTAATTATCTGCTGGATTTGATTAGGGTTGTAACCATTAAATTCCATTAAAGTTTGATAGTGAGAAGTTCTTGTTGTAAGCTTGAGGGAGAGGAGCACACATTATGTGCTCTATTAATTAAAGACTTGATAACATCCTTTTTTTGATGAGCATAATTTGATGAATGTATCTGCCAATAAAGGTAGGTTTTCGATAAACAATGGTTAATAAATTCCTGGAGGTTGTGTGCATAAGAAGGATGGCCAAGAATGGTAAACTACCAGCCTTTTCTTTTTCCATGGTGAATTGAATGTGTGGATGAAAGCTGTTGATCCGTTGTAGGAAAGTGGTAAGTTAATTTTCAGAATGAGGTCAAACAACAAAAATATTAACATAATGAAACCAATGAGAGGATTGGTGATGAATGGATGAGAACAAGGTATCTTCCAGATCATTCAAAAAATAGTTTGCCAAAGGTGGAGACAGAGGGCTACCCATGGCAGTGCCTTCAACCTAGCTATAGATTTTGTTTTTCCAGCTGAAATAACCTATAACACATTCAAAAATCCTTGCAATATCACGAGGGTAATCATCATATAGTAAATTAACAATGTCAGATAATGGAATGTTGGTAAAGAGGGAAACAATGACAAAGCTGACTAACAAATCCCACTCTTGTATTTGAATGTCCTTGATTTTCTCAAGAATGTGTGATATTCTTGATGAATGATCTGGATTCTCCAGTATGGGCAGTTAATAAACGTGACAGAAATTTAGCAATTCTATTGGTGGGAGAGTACAATTCAAGATGGGTCTTGCTGAACCTTCTTTATGTATGAATTTTTGGGAGGCCATATAAACGAGAAGTGTTTTTAAAGTGCTTTGATAATGATATCTTGGGCTTTTTTTTTTATTTTTATGTTGGGCCCATATACAAGAGGTTAGCTAGTCAACCTATATTACTTTACTACCATATATGGGTAGTGGGATGGGAAAGGAGAAACTTGTTGACATTCGATTAAAAAGACTATATTGTATTCCTTAGGAAATACATCGGGGGAAGACTGTTCCACAGTATAGCAGTAGCAGGGATGAAGAAGGAGGAAAAGAAACTTGTTCTCTGTGTTTCAAGGTGTACTATGAAAGGATGTTGGGCGGCAGCTGTACGTGCTCCAATGGGCTTAGTACTGAGTGGGGGGATTATTAATGCTGTTTCAGATGAACATTTTCCATGGAAATATTTATAGAATATACAAATTACAGAGATTAAATGTATATGTGAAAGTGGGGAGAATGAGTTGGTAAGAGATGGATCATTTATCAGTCTAATTGCTCTCCTCTGTATTGAGTCAAGCATTTTGAGGGAGATTTTAGGAGCCACACTCCAAATGTGAAAACAGTATTCGATAGCTGGACGTATTTATGATTTGCACATCTTGAGTGAAAGAGAAAACCTAGTTTTTTTTTGGAAGCTGAGGATGCAATGGTTGTGATGTGTTTATGCCAGGAGAGGCCTGATGTCAAGGTAATTCCTAGGAGAGAAATTTCATCTTGTCTGGGAATTTGAGTGTTAAAAATAATACTGTGGGAAAATGGTTGTTTTTTGTGGGAAATAAGACAGAACTAGGTTTTACTAGCGTTGAAGTTGATGATGTTATCTGATCCCCATTGGAGGTCCGAATTAAGGGAAGTTGTTGTTGTTCTGTGGGTTGAAAATGAGTTGTGTAGAGTAAGGTTTATCAAATGAAAGGGAGGAGTGCAATGCGCTGTCATCTGCAAAACTGTGTATTGGGTCGAAGGTAAGCTGAAGTAGGTCATTGATATACAAAAAGAAGAGGGTTGGTGAGAGAATTGAACCTTGTGAGGCCCCAGCATTAGTTGGATGGTGAGAGTATAGGGAGCCGTCTACCATCACACACACATAGTGTGCATCCAGACAGAAAGCTGGTAATCCATCTGTAGAAGTCCAGAGACAGTCCAAATGATGGAAGTTTGCTTAGTAAGCCTTTGTGCCAGACCCGGCCAAAGACTTTAGAGATATCAAGTGAAACTACTTGGGATTTGCCAAATTTTTCAATGGCATTTGTCCAGAGATGGGCGATATATGAGAGCAGGTCACCTGTTGATCGGCATTGACCTAATCCGTACTGGTGGTTGCTTAATAGCCGGGTACCTTCAAAGTAGAGGAGGAGTTGAGAATTGATGGTCCATCAATTTAGATAGGACTGAGGGGAGTGAGATAGGGTGGTAGTTAGATGTGCGATTTGTCACCTTTTTTAGTAAATGGGTTGAATATAGGCCAATTTCCAGGCTTTGGAATATATATACCAGTGGAGTAAGAGAGTATGTACAGACAGCATAGGATAGGAGTCAGTTCTGCTGCAC
The DNA here is from genome assembly GCF_054136105.1 of Typopeltis vanoorti. Classification (NCBI taxonomy): domain Eukaryota; kingdom Metazoa; phylum Arthropoda; class Arachnida; order Uropygi; family Thelyphonidae; genus Typopeltis; species Typopeltis vanoorti. The sequence goes on along the minus strand of NC_143552.1, from coordinate 150,686,296 downwards.
AGACCTTCAGGACAATTGGAGGAATGCCATCAGGACCAGGAGCTTTTTTGTGTCTAATTTTGACAACGTGTTTATGATCTCTTTCTGGCAAAAGGATACAAGTGAGCATTGTATGTTGGACAGTTGGATGACTGGGAGGCATTTGCCATTATCAGTTATGCATGCATTGGAGACAAAGTGTGAAGCCAGGAGATTAGCTTTTTCTGTGGGTGATGTTGCAGTTGAGCCATCTGGGTATGATAGGGGTGGGAGTAGTGTAGGGCAAAAGTTGTGACCAATTGCTCTGGCAAGAGACCAAAAGGCACGGCTGCTGCTAGGACAGGCTGCAAGTTTCCTGCTTTTTGCCCGTTGAAATTCTGTTTTAGGCTTCAGTATAGGCACTGAAGGAGAATGGAGTTCTTGATTTGATGGGAATCATGAAAACCAGTTAGTTTGAAACAGCTGTCAGACCAGTGAATCCTATCAAAATGTAGAAATAGGAGGTGGATGTACGGGCGCTTTGGTGTTTGTGCTTCCTATTAGGTTCTGCTAGGGCAACTCGTAGTATGTCAGCGAGTGTATTCCCACAAGCTCTCTGGTCAGTTTTCAATATGAAACTTTTATAGTTTCTGTATCTCTGAAATTATGTTGGATTTAATAGCCACTTAATTTATATACTTTTGCATCACCGAATTGAAGCCTTTTGCCTCTTTATTTTAGTAAATCGGTCTTATGAAATGAGCTTTAAAGTGGAATGTCAACAGTGGAGGAATTTCTTCTTTATGAAGTAGGGATATGATTGATAGGTTTGGATGTCATTGCAAATTGAAAGACAGAAATACACACATTCAGAAGTGACCTTAAATATGGGATGGGAATCAAATGGAGTCATTTATACTCATAGAATCTGAAGATAAATGGTTGATAATTTTGTCAGTTCTTGGACTGTAGCCATTAAAAGGTTTCTCTGATAGAAATTTTTTGTCGAAGAGATGTTTGTGAAGAGCAGATGATGTAGGCTCTTGACAGTAGTGATTTTATTTAAACCTTTTTTTTTTTTTTAAAGGAGGAAGTACTGATGTTTGATGGATATAATGACCAGAAAAAGTACAGGGGATTATCAAAATAATGGAAATGCCTACAAATTTTTTGGAGAATTTTTTATTAATAAGCTGCAGGCCCTCTTGCTGTTAGAACACCATGAGTATGACTCGGAATAGACTGATATAAGCCATATATAAAATAATGGAATTTAGTATCATTCTTCCTGCAAAATGTGATTGAACTATGGAGATGTTAAAGATACCAATTTTAAACCTGTTTTACTCCATTTTTTCCAAGTAAGCAAACAGACAAAATGTCAAGTTTGCACCTGCAATTTATGCAAGACTAGCTGATCCCACAGGTAGTGCAAGACCAAGGCAACTCATGGTGAAGGTGGAGCAAGCTCTGATCACTAATCTTAATATTTACCCTTAATGCCAAAACACATCTCCAAGAAGGGGATGTATGATGTTTTGTATTAAAGGCAAGGGGCCACTACCCAGACCGGTTTCGACCTTTATTGAGGTTTCATCAGTGGGAGCCAGGCTAGAAATACCAAGATTTAGTAATGCAGAGCTTGTATTTTACCAAAACAAGTTACCATAAGGTGTTAGAACCTTATTAAATAAAAATCTCAGGAGGAGATATAGATGTAGAAAGTATTTTTAACTTGGGTATAGTTATGTTAAAGATACCAAGCAATTTTAAACTTGGTTTTACTCCATTTTTACTCCAGTTACTCCATAACTATACCCAAGTTAAAAATACTTTCTACATCTATATCTCCTCCTGAGATTTTTATTTAATAAGGTTATAACACCTTATGGTAACTTGTTTTGGTAAAATACTTACAAGCTCTGCATTACTAAATCTTGGTATTTCTAGCCTGGCTGCCACTGATGAGACCTCAATAAAGGTCGAAACCGGTCTGGGTAGTGGCCCCTTGCCTTTAATACAAAACATCATACATCCCCTTCTTGGAGATGTGTTTTGGCATTAAGGGTAAATATTAAGATTAGTGATCAGAGCTTGCTCCACCTTCACCACGAGTTGCCTTGGTCTTGTACTACCTGTGGGATCAGCTAGTCTTGCATAAATTGCAGGTGCAAACTTGACATATTGTCTGTTTGCCTATCTTGGTATCTTTAACATAACTATACCCAAGTTAAAAATACTTTCTGCTGAACTATGGAGAATTGGAGACAATACCATGTCTATTTCCATACCTTGTCATGATTTTCGATACTGTGGCTTGTGATATAGCTACAATTTTTGCTGTCTTGGTTACAATAGCTCCTGCAAGCCACACTCCAGTGGTTATACCTCTTTGGAGGTATGATCACTGGAATGCCACTTTTTTTTTTTTTTTTTAACACTATAATAACAATATCAAAGATTATGACAAAGTATGGAAACGGAAAAGACATTGTCTCCAATCGGTTTGATCACATTTTCCATGTGCTATACATCACTGGTAGAGTTGGGACATATTTTACAGGAAGAATGATCTCAAATTTCATTATCTTATGTACGTGGCTTGTGTAAAATATCTGTTATTTAGCGATATCCAATTATATTGCATTAATTTTTTAGCAGTAGCCAAAGTTGATAAAATAATTAAATAATAAAACCGAAACCTTTCCTTTTTATATTTATCATATAGTTAAACATTTTCAAAATGTATAGAGAGAGAGAAAAAAAGCATTATTTCTTGTAATTAGAAATTTGATGTATATAAAAAAGCTTGGTATACTCATGGTCCATCAAAAACTGTTTGGATTTTGATATTTTTTGTTTTGTAAAAAGGACTGATCTCTAGTGCAGTTTTATTTCTGTAACATAAACTTGAGAGAAGAAAATATTGAACTTTTCGATGACTTTTCATGCCAGTGAAGAACCAGTCTTGTTTACAAGCAACATTCATCTCACCACCATGTTGCTTACCATGTCAGGCAGTAGTGTGCTTACACAAACTTATTTCTGAAGTTGAATTACTAAACAAGAAAAAAATAGAACAGCTATTGCATTCATTAGAACAGAGAGAGAGAGAGAGAAACGACGTTTGAAAGGAGTTGGAAGTTTTATGGGAGAAAATAGTTTTAAGGAATTTCTTAAGCTGAGAAGATGGATAAGAGTGTTATGAGGGAAACGAATGATTATCCCAAAATGAACAGATGAATTTCCTTTATATGAAGTAAAGTCGTGATAGATAAAAGTGATTATATAGTTTCTCCCGAAACGTTGGACAGTTTCTTTTTGTTACAGTATTGCAGAAAACGTATTCCAGATTAGCGCTGCAAACCTGAAAGAGATGAACTTTTTGTATTTTTGAATAATGATAAAACTTTCATAAGGAAACTGGAAACTTTAAATTATCTTCATATTCTAAAGAAATTGGAAAGGAACTGATACTGCAAAGAAGATATGAAAGAAATACATTTTTTTTTTTTTTAGAAAGATTGTGCAAAAATTATTTTGTTTTAAAACAGATTTAAGTTAAGAAATTTATATTTTATGGCTATTATTGAGAGCCTAAGGAACTGTATTATGTGCTTTAAGCTCATAACACACAATTTCTTTATATGTCATTTGTATATGTCTCACAAAATCCTGTGATTTTGCACAGAACGGGTGCTTAAGGGTCAAAGCTGTATAACTGAGAGGAGACCTCCACATAGCCTTTAAAGGAATGTGGAGAACCGACCAGGGCTTCTGACCTAATGTCCAATCCTCACCTTCTCATGGTGCACCCTGTTGGGTATCTACTTGGATACTGAACGAACGAGGATGGGCTGGCAATTTGGGATTTAGCCGACCAAATTGTATTCTTATTGGTTAAACAAAATAAAAAATGATGGTACAACATGACAAAATTTCAGGCCGGCTGAGGCGTCGCCTGGTTAAACAAGGCCCCCTGTTGTTTTCGCCAGGGAACCAGGACAAACAGCGAAAAGTCAGCTACTGGAAAAATCTGAAAACAAACCCCAACTCAACATCACCAGAATTAAAGATCGGTACTATCAACGTAAGAAGCCTGAATGGCAAAGAAATGGAGCTAGCTGAGGAATTAAATAAGTACCAGATCGACATAATAGGGGTGACTGAAACAAAAATAGACCAAAACTGGTGAGATCTTTCTGAGCAATAAATACAAAATGTTATATTCAGGCAATGACAATCAAGGAAAAGAAGATACAGCCATAGTATTCAACACAAAATACTAGGCTAATCTTCTTGAATGGCAGTCAATCTCAAGTAGAATAATGTGGGCAAATATGAGAATGGGTAACTGGACAATGAGACTTATTTGTGCCTATGGTCCCACAGAAGGTTCTACTAAGGTAGAAGTGGAGGAATTTTTTGAGGATTTAGAAAAAGCAACTGACATAATGAAAAAGGAAAAGTAGGTCCTTGTTGGGGATCTAAATAGCAGAGTAGGAAATGATTGTGAGACACACAAAAATATTTCGGGAAAATTTGGAGAAAAGAGCAAAGCTAATAATAATGGCAAATATCTGTTGGATTTCTGCTCAGGACATGGACTGGTTATTACTAACACCATGTTCCAACATAAAAATGTGCACAAATTCACATGGAGAGAAGAGGCAAGGAATAAGAAAAGTCTCATTGACTATGTTATTGTTGATAGTGATGTTTTCTCCCTGGTGCAGGACACCAGAGTGTACAGAGGATTTGAAATTGGAAGTGATCACTATTTAGTCTTGAGCAGGATATTCATATTGAAAAGAATGACATGTAAGAAAGTTTTAAAGCGAATAAAAGTTGAGCAGCTCTCAGATGTGAACTGTAGACTAAAATACACAAAGTTTATTCAAGAAAAAATGAAAGCGTTTCAGAACAGGAATCAAACCTAGGAGATTCAGTGGCAAACTCTGAAGAAAACATTGATTGATTCAGCCAGAGAGGCATGTGGTGAGGTTGCCTGCAAGGATAAAATAATCAGAACTCTGGTGGACACAGGAAGTTAAAGAGGCAGTAACGGAAAAGAAGAAAGCATATCAAAAGTTCTTGGAAAGTAAGTCAGCTTGTGCTGTTAGAGAATACAGAGACAAATGTAAGAAAGCTAAACACTGTAAAACTAGCTAAACAAAAGTCATGGGAGAACTTTGGCAAGAATACAGAAAATAAATATGAAGAAGGTGGTAAGGTATTCTGGAGGTTGTTGAAGCTTAGAAATGGAGGAAATAGTGCTGTAAAAGGAGTTAGAGATGATAAAGGTGACATGAAAATGGGAGAAAAAGATATCCTTGAAGTATGGAGTAATTACTTTGAAAAACTGCTAAATGAAACAAGCAGTGATGATAGCACAGTGGTAAAAAAACACTGACCAGGGGTGCAGTCAGGAATACATATCCATACTTGAAGTAGAAAAAGCCACGAAAGGCTTGAAATGTGGAGAGGCCGCAGGAATAGATGATATTCGACCAGAAATGCTGAAGTATGGTGTTATAAGAGTCTTACGGTGGCTGCACTGCATAGTTCGGAAAGCCTGGACAGAGGAACGAATTCCCGATGATTGGAGTAGAGCTCTCATAGTACCAATATATAAAAAGGGAAATAAAACTGAATGAAAATTACAGAGGTATTTCCCTACTGAGTGTTCCTGGCAAGATCTATGCAAGTATATTTGAGAAACGGTTGAGAAGAATTGTGGAGAATAGCTTGGTGAAGAACAAGCTGGATTCAGACCAAATAGAGGCTGTCAGGATCAGATCTTCACTTTAGTCGACAAATAGTTGAGAAAGCATGGGAATATAACAAAGATCTGTATTTAAGTTTTGTCGATTTGGAAAAGGCATATGACAAGGTCCCAAGAGAGAAGCTATTCAATACGCTGCAGCTATATGCTGTCAATGGGACATTATATCAAGCAATACTTTGTCTTTATTTGAGTTGCAAGTCAGCAGTTAGAATTGAAGGAAGTACAGGAAGATGGTTTAATGTTAAATCTGGTGTGAGACAAGGATGTACATTTTCCCCTCTGTTATTCAATATCTATATGGATCACATTATGAAAGAAAGTGGTATTACACATGATATCAAAATTGGATATGTCAATGTCAGCTCTTCACTTTATGCGGATGATGTTATACTTCTAAATAAATCCATTACAAGTCTGCAAGATTCTCTGACTAAATTGAATAGCTGTTGTAATAGATATGGTATGAAGCTCAGCAATAAAAAGACAAAGACAAAGAAAATAGGCAGAATCATTGAAAATGTTAACTGTGTTGTGAATTGAGAACCTGTGGAACAAGTAAAACATTTCACCTACTTAGGCATGATTTTTAGTGAAGATGGTAAATTAAATATAGAAATAGACAACAGAATCAGCAAAGCTGGTATGGTAGGAAGTCATTTGAATAAATTCGTATGGAATAAGAGAGAAATTAGTCGGAACACTAAATTAGCTGTGTACAAGACAGTGTTCGAACCAGTTTTAACTTATGGATCTGAGGCCTGTTTCAGAAGTAAAACACTTGACCAAAGACTAGAGACCGCAGATATGAGTGCCCTGAGAAAGATTAGAGACATGAACAGATGGCATCAACGGCAATATCATATTAAAAACAAGGATATTAGGAAAGAACTTGACATTTTCAGCATCCAGGAATGCGTTAGCAGAGCTAATCTCAGGTGGTATGGTCACTTAAAGAGAATGGGCGAGGAAAGATTAGCAAAACAAGTGTTCTCTGCCAGTTTGGCAGCAAAACCACCCAGAGGAAGACCAATATATAGGTGGATTGATGCGGTATAAAGTGCCTTAGACGATAGAAATATAAGATTGGAATAATAATGGAGTCTTTACAAGTAACAGACTGATTTGGAGGAAAATTGTAGATAGGAAGTTAGTAATGATGTAATTTTTGTTATGTAGTATTATCATATCCTGTACACCCCTTGAGGGTACATGGCAGGAATTTGATGATGATGTTGGAATCTTACATAATGTTCATGTTCTTTAACTGTGTTAAATGTGTTGGCCTTTATTCTCTTTAGGAGATAAATTTATTTAGAATACAAAATTGTATATAGCGCTTGTAAAACATACATTTTACACAGACCATTTAAGATAATACAGAGAAATCTGTATTGAATGCATTCAAGTCAAGATACGATGTGCTGTGTATGCATGAGTGGGACCTCCCATGATTGAGTCTCTTGACTCTATGGAGGACTGTTGATAATATTTGAAAATAAAGATATTATTTTTGAATTTTCCCTGTCCCTTACTCATTCTCTTAATTCGTCATAATAAGAATATTCCAGATACGGATCTGTGGTATTAAAAAGAAAGAAAATGGAAACATACTGAAAACACTTGTATCAGTCTGTGTTCCATGTCTAATTCATGGTGTTCTAATAGCCCTAGGTGGGCCTACAGAGTATTAATGAAAAAATTCTCCATAAGATTTGTAGGTGTTTCCATTATTTTGATAACCCCCTGTTTTACACTATATGGTTATGGTGAGAGCCATTGCTTCATGCTTGACTCTTTTTTTTTTTAGGGTAAATTTGATTCTAGGATGTAATTTTTTTTCTCGGAGGACAGTGAGTTCTTGTTGTGCCTGATTTCACATAACAAAGCCCTCATCCACATTACGAATCTTAAGCAAAGTTTTAGAATTTACAGAAGATATTTTTTTCTTCTAAATGTTTTGAACAAAAGTTGGCTCAAGTCAGAGACAGTGGGGAGCCCATGGCAATTCCTTAACTTCGTTTATATAGCTTGCCATTCCAAGTGAAATATCCTGAATTTATCTTCTTCCCTCTTTCATCATCTATATGGGATGATGATGAGGCTGAATGAACTCTTATGACTTCTGCCTGTCCCGGGAGAGTCCGAACAATTCTGTTCAGTTTGGTGTCACTTGTTGTGATTTGGTTTTCAGGTCCTCTTTTATTTTGTCTATCCATCTAATTCTGGGCTGTCCTTTGGATCTTTTACCTTCCATCATTGTATTCAGGGCTTTAGATTTTTGCATGGCCATGCAAAAATCTAAAAATCTAAAAATCTAAAAATCTAAAAATCAAAAATCTTTGGCCATGCATGGCCATTGCATGGCCATTGCATGGCCAAACCATCGCAGTCTTCTTGCTTGGATTTTGTCTATTATTGTTATTTCTTGTTTTAGTCGTTTCCTTATGTCTTCGTTTCTTAGTCGATCCAGCAGAGAAGATTAATAAGATTCTAAGAAGATTACTCCAAGTAATCTTCTTAGCCAACCCATTTCAGTAACTAATAATTTTTTCTCTTCAGCCTTTTTGAAATTCCATCTAGAGGAGTATTGGGAGGACTCATTGTTTCATGAATTCTTACTTTTGTTACTTGTTTGATGTCTCTTGACTTCCATATTTTATTAAATCGTCCAAAAGTTTGGGATGCTTGACTGATTCGTCTGTTATATCTTTTATAATTTCACCATTGTACTCAATAACTCTTCCAAGGTAGGTGAAGTTTTCTACCTGCTCTAGATTCTTACTATCAATTTCAATTTTCAGATTGGTGCTTCTTTTTCCTATTTGCATAATTTTTGTTTTGTCTATATTTATGTTTAATCCAGATTTTATACACTGCTTTACTTTATCAGAAATTTGCTGTAGATTTTCTTCTGTGCCTGCAAGTAATTCAATGTTTTTGCAAATTTTAAATTTGTCGCATTTTTCCCATATATTTTGATTCCAGAGTCTTCATTGTTTAAGGCCTTATTGGTTGCTTCTTCCAGTGTAAGATTGAACAAGCCTGCTGACAGATTGCATCCCTGTCTTACTCTGCTCTCTGTGTGGAAGTTGGTTAAGGTGTCCTCCATTCGTACTGCACTTTCAGATTTCTCGTATAGATTCTTTATTATTCTTATGGTTTTGTTGGGAATTCCAAATTCTTCCATAGTTTTCCATAGTCCTCTTCTACGGATTGAATCAAATGCCTGACGAAAGTCTATGAAATTTATGTAGATTTCATAGACTTTCTTATGTAAATTTATGTAGAATAATTGGTTGTACTGTAGTATCTTTTCTGTTAGCTTAAGGTGAATATTTGATCAATTGTGCTTCGACCTGGTCTGAAACTGGCTTGTTCTTCTCCCAGTGCCAGTTCTATATATGGCTTAATTTGTTTTTGGAGTACTTTCCTAAAAACCTTACTTGGAATAATGAAGAGGCTAATGCCTCTGTAATTATTGCATTCTGTTTTATCTCTTTTTTTGTATATAGGAGTTATGACTGATTTGTTCCAATCAGTAGGCACTGCTTTGTTTTTGTAGATCCTTTCAAATAATGTTTTAATGGTTCCAAAAGTTATTCCTTTCCTGCTTTTAAGAATTCTGCATGTATTTGATCAATGCCAGGTGCTTTCCTGGTTTTGAGTTTTTCTATGCTGTGTGCTATTATTTCTTTGGTAAAGATATTTGTTTCCTCTTCCATTTCAATGGCTGGAATCGTAATATCCTGGGAGCTGTTTTTATTATATAAATCTTTTGAAGTATTCTTTCCATCTGGCCATTCTTTTTGTTTTACTTTCAATTAGTTGTCCCTCTTTGTTTTTGATCATTATAACTTTTTGTTGTCTGTACCTTACTCATTTGGTCTATTTGTTTATATAATCCATGAAGGTTATTTTATTTTGATAGCTTTTCTGTCATTTTGCATTTTTCTTCTAACCAGTTATTCTTGTCTCTTTTAACTAGTTTTCTAATTTCTCTGATTAATCTATTATATTCATTTCTGTTATAATTCTGTTTTAGTTTCATGCTTTTCCTTTGATTGCTTAACCTTTTTACTTCATTCAAGATCCAATCCTTTTTACTTTCTCTTCCTGTGTAACCTATTGTTTTTTCTGCCGAATTTAATATTATTTCCTTTAATTTGCACCAATGTTCTTCGATGTTTATATTCTGTTTTGGTAGTTCCTTCAAGTGTTTATCTAGTTCTAGTTGATATTTTCTTAGAATATTGTTGTCTTGTAGTTATTTTGCATTGTCTCCTTTTAACTCTAAAAGTGCTTCCAGATTTAAACTTTATTCTTAGCTTTATTCTTATTTTATTCTTAATCTTTATTTTATTCTTAGATTTTAACTATATCTTGAATTTATAGCAAATGTAAAGATTGGCAATATCATTTGAAATTCAGAAAATAGGTATGTATGGGTGTCATCCAAAGGAATTGAGTTATAAGCTTTTAGTTTTCAAGATAAATTTGGTGCTATTTTTGATAACTGAATAGGATTGTCTTGTAGAGGTCAGAAAGGAACTTAATGATTTTGTATGTAAGAACTTCCTATAGAGTCAAAAATTGGCTTAAGGGTTGAGATTTATGTACTTCAGGCAGTGCATATATTCTAGGTGATCTGGCTTGATAAGTTGTTTTTGAATTATATGATCCAAGGAGATGATAACATCTGGCAAAATATTGAGCTCCCCCCCCTCCTTTTTTTTTTTTTTTTTTTTTTTCCTTGAACTGACTTGGCCAGATTTCCTGCTAATCACAGCATATATATGTTATGATCTGAGGGCCAAGAACAAATGACACTGCCTTTTGTTTTTTGTAATGATAAGAAAACTGGGAAAACTCCCATCTCTTAAAAACTATTATTTTAATGGCAATTTTGCCTGCTTTCATTTAGGAGTGCCCCTTTTTTAGTGTCATTGGCTTTTTACTCAAGAATCCTTAGGACATTGAAGATCTATTTTAGAGACAAATATATGTAGTATAATAGAAGAAAATTTGCACATACCTTTTCTTGGATGTTGTTGCCTGTCTTCTTTTTGTTAAGATTTTTATTATTAAACTATGACGAGCTTTTATTTTAATTCAGAAATAGAATATTAAGCTTTGATTTACAAAAACTGAAATATCTAATTCAGCAGTATAATCTTAGTAAAATATCTTTACTGTAGTTATGTTTCTTCTATTTCAATGGATTTCCCAGAGTTATCCCTTCATCAATGATTTCAACATAGTGTTGTTATGCTATTGGGCCTATGAATGCTTGGACTGTGTTCCCCCCTGAAATTCGTGTTCTTGTTGACATTTATCTGAGGGTAAAAAACAAAAAAAACTACTTATACAGTATGTAATATTATACTTTTGCACTTCAGTGTTGAAACTATGTACTTACAACATTAAAATAATAATTTCTCTTATCTGTAAATCACCAGTCTATTTAAATGTCTGTCGAAATTTTTTTCACTTGGTTATACTATAAATTAAAGATGCCAAGAAATTATATTGGTTTCATCCTTTATCCAAGTGTAAGCAAATAAAGTTTATATGAAGCAACTTCACGACTGGGCTTCTTGTATATAGAGGCTAACGACTTCACATCAATTGTTGCCTTAGTATCTTATAATGCAAAGCACATATCCTTACAGACATGTATAATGCTAATCATTAATGGAAGGGCCACTGCTCTGACCAGTTTCAACCTTTATTGAGGTCTCATCAGTGGGAGTCAGACCTAAAAGTGATAATAAGATTGAAGTAGTGCAGAAGCTATAGTTCCATATACAAATAGTCAAAAGATGTCACACCTTATTACTAAAATATTCTGAATTAGAGGTAGATGTTGAAAGTTTTATTCACTTGGCTATACTATAAATTAAAGATGCCAAGAAATTATTTTTTCATGTATAAGACAATACTTTATTCTAAAATTTTTATAACAAAAATTGGGGGTTATCTTATAAACGGGAGTAACCGGTTGAGAGACCTGCGGTTGCTGTGGCGAAACTGCCAGTACCTTGTTTCTGCGAATAGGCTTCCACCAATCACTAGCCTTTGTTAACTCTGTCGATTGACATCACTAACAGCTGATTCTGAATACATCAATCAGAACTCTGAAATCATTCATATGTCTGCAACTCGTTGATGGGGCAAGTTAATGCATTAAGAATATTTTGAGCACTCGCCCATAAAAATGTTCGAAAATAAAAAACGATTGTCATATTCTTCAAAATTCAAATTAAAAGTCATCAATTACGCAAAAGAACATGGAAATAAAGCTTCAGAGAGACAGTTTGGACCTTCTCCCACTAAGTGTATGATTAGACAGTGGAGAAAACAGGAAGAACTACTCAAGATGCCAAAAAAGAAGAGGGTCTTAAGAGGAAAACTGGCAAAATGGCCACACTTGGAGCAGAGCTTAATCTCCTGCTTATTTGGCGGAAGCCTATTCACTGACTTGGATTATGGAGCAGTGCCAGAGTGGGATATGTGTGTCAACCAAGCTTATTCAGTATGAGACAAAAAGGTTTGCAAGAGAAATGGGCATTGTTGATTTCACAGGAAAGGCAAAATGGTGCTTCAACTTCATGAGGAGAGAAGGATTGTCCATGAGGACATGAACCAAGTTAGCCCAGAAAATGCCATCAGCTTATGAGGATAAAATCCAACAGTTTTACTCATATGTCATAAAACTTCGGAAAAAATATGCTTTTGAACCAAGCCAGATTGCAAACATGGATGAGGTGCCTCTCAATTTTGATGTGCCTTCCAATAGAACTGTTGATATGAAAGGGGTCAAAACAGTGGCAATCAAAACAAGTGGTCATGAAAAGACACACTATACTGCTGTCCTTTCATTCTGTGCAAATGCCTCCTATGCTCATTATTAAGAGAAAAAGGTATCCTAAAGAGAGCATATCTCCTGGCTTTCTTGTCCAAGTTCATTCATCCAAGCTGGATGAATGAAGAGATCATGGCTATTTGGTTTGCAAAGATTTGGTCCAGAAGACCTGGAGGGCTCTTGAAGAGGCCAGCTCTGCTCATGTTTGATCAGTTCTGACTACATTTAACAGAAAAGACAAAACTGTTGTAACAGATTTGCAAACACAGCTAGCAGGGCCGGCCATCTTGGGGGTACGATGGATGCAATGCACCTGGGCACAGTCGGTACACATTTGCAGAAACGTATTATATTTCGAATGTTTTTTTTTTTTTTTTGTTTTGTTTTGTTTTCCTGTGCCAAAATCATTTACAGGTAAGAGGTTTTACAATACGTTTATTTCGAATCCTTTAATTTTTACCTTTGAAAAATATTTTAGGGCCCCAAAAGGTTTCTTGCACCTTGGCCCCTTTATAGAGAGGGCCGGCCCTGACAGCTAGCAGTTATTCCTGGTGGACTTACAGGTCAGCTACAGCCACTAGATATTTCTATTAACAAGCCCTCCAAAGCTCTGATGAAAGAAGAACGGAATAAATGGATGCAAAAAGCAGGTAATAACTTGACACTTGGTAATAACTTGGGCTCAAGATGCCAAAAAAGAAGAGGGTCTTAAGAGGAAAACCAGCAAAATGGCCAAACTTGGAGCAGAGGCTTAATTGGCAGAAGCCTGTTTGCAGAGAGTGAAAAAACCAACCATTACTGAGGTATGCAAATGGTCCTAAACTCATGGAATGGAGTCAAGCAAGAAGTCCTTGCTTGACTCCAGGAATCAGCAATGCCATGGATGGAACTGAGGATGATCTCTCTCTCACACACACACACACACACACACACACACACATATATATATATATATATATATATATGTGTGTGTGTGTATATATATATATATATATATATATATATATATATATAGACAGTGACTTGGAAGACAGCAGTGATGCAGTAGGGGTTGAAGAAAATGATATGTTTGGTACAAATATTGATGACGAAAATGATATGCCCGAAACTGAGAGTGATGCATAACATCTTGATGTGCATCTTAAAAATATTACCTAATTACTAAAATATACTTTGAATATTTAAAAAATATATATCAGATATGTTCTGTTTTATGTTTAAAATATTGATTTCTTAATTTTGGGTTCAAAAAAGTAGGGTTTGTCTTATACATGCAGAGGGGTGGGGATGGAAGTCTCATATATACTGAACAATATGGTATATTCTTGGTTTCATCCTTTATTCAACTATAAGCAAACAAAGTTTGCGCATGGCGTAACTACACAACTGGGCTACTTGTATATAGAGGCTAATAACTTTAAATCAGTTGTCTTAATATCTCATAATGCAATGCACTTATCCTTACAGACATGTATAATGCTCTTATGGGATACTAATGCAGTTGATGTGAAGTCATCAACCTCTGTATACAAGTAGCCCAGTCCTGTGAAGTTATGCCATGTGCAAACTTTGTTTGCTTACAATTGGATAAAGGATGAAAGCAAGAATATAATTTCTTGGCATCTTTAATTTATAGTATAATATAATATAAAATATTAAAGATAGACGTTGAAAAAAACTTTCACCATCTATCTCTAATCCTTTTAGCTTATCAGGTGTGTTACCTTTTTGATTATTTGTATAATGGAAATATGACTTCTGCATTACTTCAACCTTGATATAACTTTTGGATCTGGCTCCCACTGATGAGACCTCAATAGTGGTCGAAACCAGTCTGAGTAATGGCCCTTCCCGTAATGCAATGCACATGTCCTTAAGAATATGTGTATTGCATTATGGGATACTAAGACAGTTGATGTAGAGTCATTAGCCTCTATATACAAGTAGCCTCATAATGAATTTACTTCATGTGCAAAGTTTGTTTGATTACACCTGGATAAAGGATGAAACCAAGAATATAATTTCTTGCCATCTTTAATTTATATTTTAAATCCCTTGGAGAAATTTGACTTTGGCACTGCTTCTTAAACAGTCCTCAATTTGGCATCATAAGCAAACAAATTAATGTCATACTTCATACCACATAATATTTTTCAATGAAGTTGAACAATGGTATCTGAAGAACAACACCCTGTGTTATGCTACTAGTTACCTTCATCTGATACATTTCATCATATGAAGGATGCTGCTGCTTCATACATCTTACTGGTATGTATCTCTAATTTTGACAGCCTAGGTGACTAACATAGTGAAATGTTAGTGACCTAGGTTAGTGAGAATACAGAATTCTCATTTCTGTATCTTCATCTCCTTCAGTTTTTATGAGCTTGCTATGTTGTTTATGCATTTAAGTGGTATATGAATTTCATCACATTGCGAGACAACCATCCTGCTTATTGATTGAAGTAGTTTGGAAAAAAAAAAAAAATCCACGTATGGTCTCTAGAGTAAGGTTTCCTTGCTATCTAACCTTTGGTTCACCCATGATACTAGTGTTCTACAGATTGACTATTTTCATCTGTGTTAAGTCACATAAAAGTAATTGTTAAAACAAGATCTCCATCATGACAGATTTGTGGAAATGTCTAAACATTGGAAAAGTATACAGATTAGAGAAGTGATCATGTCAAGGAAGAATAGCAAGAACAAGTTTTGGTAATTTCATTGGATCAGCTTTAACCAAGTAGAAACTCAAGGTATTCAAGTACTTGAATGCACAGTTGATGAATTTCTGATTCATGGGTTCACTGGAGATGCAGTTAAGGTAAATTAAAATGTTAAGTTACTGCATTAAGTGTGCACCTAAGGAGTGATTGGCATTAAATTAGTTGTCTTTTATTTGTATAGGTGTTAAAAGCATTAATATTAGCGATTTTTAAACTTAAGTAAATTGCCAGCATCCTGGATTTAGGATTGCCCACTTAGTAAGAGTTAGAAATAGGAAGTGTTTTGAAGAACACTGTGGAAGATTACTGTTCATTATAATTGGAAGGAGTAAGTGTAAACAATAGGGTATGTGCTTCTTATATCACCTGCAAACTGTGGGAACGGTGATCTCAGTTTTCCTGTATTTCATAAACTGTTCATGCTAATAGCTACCTGTATACATGTCATGTTTTTTCAGAACATCTTATGAAATATGCATATGCACTAGAACAAAAGCCTTGCTTTGTACCAAACCTATTCTCCATCTTTAAATGGATATGGTTTAAATAGGAGGACACTTTGTTTAATTTACTTAATTCATCTGATTGCTGCCTGGATTTAATAGTTACTCTGTTTTCATCATCGTCATTTCTATAATACATGTTATTGATTGGCCACATGACAAAAGGTCTGATTCAGCATACAAAAATTCATGGCTTCCATTTTTTTTTATTTTATCTATTTCTTTTAAATGTCAGAATGAGTGAATTTGATTATATTTGAATGAAGAATTGCTTGAAATAATATTAGTATAAATTACTGTACTTCTTTGTTAACAGTAATTAACAAAGAAGAAAGAATTGTTGCCAACCTCTTGCATTATGGCCACTTAAATAGGGATAAGTAAAGGTTAGCAAAACAGGTGTTTGATTCCAAGATGGCTTAAGAGACCAAGAGTTTGGATTGAATCAATCCACATAGACCTTGGTCTAGGTGGACTGATTCAATCAGAAGTGCATGGCAAAGATCACATGCTTTGCTGATCTTTTCTCACCCATTCTGTTTAAGTGACCATATCATATCTAACATGAAATGTTAGATATGACAATATTTGGAGTACTCATAAGTAATGGATTGATTTGGAGGAAAATTGTTTATAGGAGATTAATAATAATGTAAACTTAATCATGTAGTGCTGTCTTAGTAACCTTGAACATCTCTTGAGAGTACATATCAGGAAATTGATTATTATAGACTTTGTAGTTATATAAATGTTTATCTTATATAATTATAAGGCCATCATTTATGAACGAAGCACCACAGATATTGATGGATGTTCCAGAAAATACACGCAAATGAGCACCTACTGTTTACATCCAAGAAGCATTTGCAAAAAGTGCATATGTTGCATTACATTGCATTCTAGTAATGTAGCTTAAGCAGTAGTTACATCACAAATATCTTTGAGTCAAAGACGACAAACTTTTTATGAGAAAAGATATTTCTTAAGTAATGAGAGGTGAGGTGTGCAGTGATTTATGTTGAAGTTTCTTTCTGGAACAAAAACTATATAGAACTGGAATGAAAATAATTTGCTAACCAAATTAATTATTTATATGTTGATATTTCAGCAGCTCATGATAGCATTATCAAAGGCACTTAAAGGAGACATGGAGACAAATAATCTCAAGAATGAGGACATCATTCTTTGTACAGTGATATTCTGTGATTTCTCCTGATTTTGTAAGGTAGAGTATTAAAACATCAGTTCTAGTTCTATAGAACTAGAGCTCTTTCCAGGAACATTATTAAACATGTTACCACAGGATTAGATATTTTTTATTTGATGTCTTTATTTGCCTGGAATGAGAGGCTAAACAAGCCCCCCCCCACTATTTTCATTAAGGAATCAGAACAAACAATGAAAATTCACCTAATGAATTTTCACTGTTTTCCTGATTCCCTGGTGTTAAGCCTGTTATTGATCCCCCTAATTCTGTTGAGTTCAAGAAAAAATCAACTACTGAATTTTCCTCAAAGGCAAGTTAAGGTCATCATCTGAAGTAATATACACAGTCTTTCAAGAAATGTATACACACTTTCACAGATGTCATCTATGGACTTTTTTCGAAGTTGGATCGAATTACGGTAGCAATGTGTAGTATGATGTTCTCTCAAAAGATGTCGTTACTCACATGAATACCAGCATCAACATGTGATCGATAGGACAGTCAAACAAAATGCCTGAGGCACGATCGTTATTCGAGGAATGCAAGACCATTTTGAGTTACTCCCACATTCTCCTGATTTAACACCCTTGGACTTCTACCTGTGGGAGAATCAAAAGGATGTAGTGTAGAAAACCAGCTACACTGGTGGCCCTTCGGAAAGAAATTGAAACGGCATGCACAGCAATCCCACTGGACACTTTGGATAATGTTTCCAAAGCAGTAGTTCGCCATAATAAAAAATGTCTGGACGCTAATGGTAACCACTTTGAGGACCTCATGTAATTGTACAAGTCAAAGGTAACTTGTATTCTTCCCTTGATATCTGTATAAATTTAGTATTATAATTTTTATACAGGTTTTCCTTTTGCTAAGTATGTATAAATTTTTTTGACAGACTTTATATACAGAGACAAGCTATATTACATTTCACATAGTATGCTAAAGAGACAACGATTTGATCAACAGCTATTCTACTGGCCTGACCTCTAAGTATATACCTCTCAAGGGGTGTACAGAATATGATAGTACTACATGAAAAATTTACGTCATTACTAAACTTCCTATGTACAATTTTCCTCCAAATCAATCTGTTACCTGTCAAGACTCTAATATCATCATCATCATCATCATCAAATTCCTGCCATGTACCCTCAAGGGGTGTACAGGATATGACAGTACTACATGAAAAAATTACATCATTACTAACTTCCTATCTACAATTTTCCTCCAAATCAGTCTGTTACTTGTCAAGACTCCAACATTATCAGATCTTATATTTCTATCGTCTAAGGCACTTTGTACCATATCAATCCACCTATATCTTGGTCTTCCTCTGGGTCGTTTTCCTGCCAACCTGGCAGAGAACACTTGTTTTGCTAATCTTTCCTCTCCCATTCTATTTAAGTGACCATACCATCTGAGATTAGCTCTGCTAACGCATTCCTGGATGCTGACAATGTCAAGTTCTTTCCTAATATCCTCATTTTTAATATGATATTGCCATTGATGCCATCTGTTCACGCCTCTAATCTTTCTCAGGACTCTCATATCTGCGGTCTCTAGTCTTTGGTCAAATGACCTCTAATATTATTAGATCTTATATTTCTGTCTTCTAAGGCAGTTTTTACTTTATCAATCCACCAATATTGTGGTCTTCCTCTGGGTCTTTTTCCTGCCAACCTGGCAAACAACACTTGTTTTGCTAATCTTTACTCACCCATTCTGTTTAAGTGACCATATCAAATGAGATTAGCACTGCTAATGCATTCCTGGATGCTGACAATGTCAACTTCTTTCCTAATATCCTCATTTTTAATATGATATTGCTTGATGCCATCTGTTCATGCCCCTAATCTTTCTCAAGACTCTCATATCTATGGTCTCTAGTCTTTGGTCAAGTGTTATTTCTAACCCAGCTCTCAGATCCATAAGTTAAAATTTGTTTAAACACTGTCTTGTATACAACTAATTCTGTGTTTTGACTACTTTCTCTTATTCCATATAAATTTATTCAGTTGACTTCCTACCATACCAGCTTTCTCAAGACTCTCATATCTATGGTCTCTAGTCTTTGGTCAAGTGTTATTTCTAACCCAGTTCTCAGATCCATAAGTTAAAATTTGTTTAAACACTGTCTTGTATACAACTAATTCTGTGTTTTGACTACTTTCTCTTATTCCATATAAATTTATTCAGTTGACTTCCTACCATACCAGCTTTGTTGATTCTGTTTTCTATTTCCATTTTTAATTTACCATCTTCACTAAAAATCGTGCCTTTTTTTTTTTTTTTCCTTTTCACATTTGACGTCTGTAGATGCCGTATGGTCACTGCCGTACCTCACATGGCTTTGGCAATGATGTCTTCTGCTAGAATAAGTGGTAGGGTTGCAGATTCCATTTCCACACAAAGTTTGTAGGGCAATCACAAACATCCATGTCCACGGCTGGATTCGAACCCGCAGCCTTTTTGCTGGAGAGCAGGCATGCTAACCACTTGGCCAACCAGGCCAGCAAAATCGTGCCTAAGTAACTGAAATGTTTTACTTGTTCTATAGGTTCTCCATTCACAATTTGGTTGATATTTTCAGTGTTTCGGCCTATTTTCATTGTCTTGGTCTTTTTAATGCTGACCTTCATATGATATTTCCTACAAGAGCTATTCAATTTAGTGGTATTCTTGTAGCAGATTTATTTAGAAGTATAACATCATTCGCATAAAGCAAAGAGCTGCGATTATCTCTCCAATTTTGATATCAGGTTTAATACCACTTTCCTTCATAATGTGATCCATATAGATAATGAATAACAAAAGGGTAGTGTACATCCTTGTCTGACACCAGATTTAACATTAAACCACCTCTTGTACTTCCTTCAATTCTAACTGCTGACTTACAACTCAAAGACTAAGTATTGCTTGATATAATGCCCCATTGACACCATATAACTGTAGCATTTTGAATAGCTTCTCTCTTGGCACCTTGTCATATGCCTTTTCCAGATCTACAAAACTTAAATGCAGATCTTTGTTATATTCCCATGATTTCTCAACTATCTGTAGTAAAGTGAAGATTTGATCTTGACAGCCTCTATTTGGCCAGAATCCAGCTTGTTCTTCACCAAGCTTTTCTTCCACAATTCTTCTCAACCGTTTCTCAAGTATACTTGCATATATCTTACCAGGAACACTCAGTAATGAAATATCTCTGTAATTATCACGTTCAGTTTTATTTCCCTTTTTATATTGGCACTATGAGCACTCTACTCCAGTCATCTGGAATTCGTCCCTCTGTCCAAGCCTTCTGAACTAAGCAGTGCAGCCACTGTAAGACTTTTATACCTCCATACTTGAGCATTTCTGGTCGAATATCATCTACTCCTGTTGCCTTTCAACATTTCAGGCTTTTGATGGCTTTTTCTACTTCAAGTATACATATGTATTCCTGACTGCATGCCTGGTTAGTGCTTTTTGCCACTGTGCTGTCATCACTGCTTGTTTCATGTAGCTATTTTTTGAAGTAATTACTCCAAGGATATCTTTTTCTCCTATTTTCATGTCATCTTTATCATCTCTAATTGCTTTTATAACACTGTTTTCTTCCATTTCTGAGTTTCTTCAACAACCTGCAGAATATCTTGCCACCTTCTTGATATTTATTTTCACGTTCTTCGCAAAGTCCTCCCATGACTTTTGTTTAGCTAGTTTTACACAGTGTTTAGCTTTCTTGCATTTGTCTCTCTATTCTCTAAGAGCACAAGCTGAGTTTTTTGCCAGGAACTTTTCATATGCTTTCTTCTTTTCTTTCACTGCCTCTTTAACTTCCTGTGTCCCCCATGCAGTTCTGATTTTTCTATCCTTGCAGACAACCTCACCACATGCCTCTCTAGCTGAATCAATCAGTGTTTTCTTCAGGGCTTGCCACTGAATCTCCAAGGTTTGGTTCCTGTTCTCAAACTCTTTCATTTTTCCTACAATAATTTTTGTGTATTTTAGTCTACAGTTCACATCTGAGAGCTGCTCAACTTTTATTCGCTTTAAAACTTTCTTACATGTTCTTCTTTTCCATATGAAATTCAATTTTATCTTGCTCAAGACTAAATGGTGATCACTTCCAATTTCAAATCCTCTGTACACTCTGGTGTCCTGCACCAGGGAGAAAACATCATATCAACAATAACATAGTGAAGGAGACTTTTCTTATTCCTTGCCTCTTCTCTCCATATGAATTTGTGCACATTTTTATGTTGGAACATTGTGTTAGTAATAACTAGTTTATATCCTGAGCCGAAATCGAACAGGTATTTGCCATTATTATTAGCTTTGCTGTTTTCTCTCAATTTTCCTGAAATATTTTTGTATGTTTGACAATCATTTCCTGCTCTGCTATTTAGATCCCCAACAAGGACCACCTTTTTCATTGTTTCAGGTGGTTTCTCTGAAGCCTCAAAAAATTCTTCTATTTCTACCTTAGTAGAACCTTCTGTTGGAACCATAGACACAAATAAGTCTCATTGTTCAGTTCCCCATTCTCATATTTGGCCATATCACTACTTGATACAGCTTGCCATTCAAGAAGATTAGCTTCATATTTAGTGTTGAATCCTATGGCTACTCCTTTTCCTTTTTTGTCATTGCCTGAATATAACATTTTGTATTTATTGTTCAGAAAGATCTCACCAACTAGTTTTTGCCTTTTTTTTGTTTCGATCACCCGTATTATGTCAATCTGGTACTTATCCAATTTCTCAGCTAGCTCCATTTCTTTGCCATTCAGGCTTCTTATGTTGATAGTACTGATCTTGAACTCTGGTGATGTTGAGTTTTAGGATTTGTTCCAGTAGCTGACTTTTCGCTCTTCCCCTGGTTCCCTGATTAAATCAACTGGGTACAGCTTGTTTTACTGTACAACCCCCCAGCGTGCATGAAATTTTGTAATGTTGCACCATCATTTGATATTTTGGTTTAAACCAATAAGAATACAATTTGATCGGCTAAATCCCAAATTGCCAGCCCATCCTCGTTTGTTCAGTATTCCAGGTAGATACCTAACCAGATGCGCCACCAGAAGGTGGGGATTGGACATTAGTTCAGAAACCCTAGTTGGTTCTTCACATTCCTTTAAAGGCTATGTGGAGGTCCCCTCTCAGTTATATAGCTTTGACCCTTAAGCATCCCCATAGATAGACATTATTATTATTATTAACAGACCTCTATGGAGTCAATAGACTCATTTTAAGGGTTCCAACATGTATACTTTCTCATAGACATTGAGAAATGTCTATGATAAAGTTTAAATGAGTATACATGCACATTATTCAAACATTGAACAAGCTATATATGGTGATCCCCATAAGTGTGTACTGACTGCCAATTATTTATATGTAAGGCAGATATATCAGATACTTGCAAAAAAGATCCAGTGCAAGTGACCATTCATTTGCACAAACTAGGAAAGATGTACAAACTTAGCAAATTGGTACTGATCAGTACTTCAGTACTTCAAATTGGTACTGACAACATACTTCAGATCAGTAGTACTTGAAATTTTAATCAGAAAATTGATTCCAGCTAACATTGAATAACAGAGTTGGTCCTGAAAGGTACAAGTCGGTTCTTTTCAGTTTAGTAAGTCATATTTCATTTATTCCTTTGAGAATATATCATTTCATATTGTGCATTGTAATTTCAAGATGTGTGTGATACTTTCAGTCAATGTTATTTTTTCCATATAGTATTCTGTTGTCATTGTCATTACTTTGTGTTATAATCAAAAAGAAATATTGGTATTATATTAATAAAGATTTGAAAAGATTTGCTCATCTTAAAATATACTATAATTTCAAATATTTAACATTTTTAGGCTTGGTCATAAAGGCAAAGTAGATCTTATGTACATTCAAGATTCTTCAGGTGGTTACTACTACAGAGATCATTTACCAGTACTTGGTAATTATTTAATGATATTAATAAATGCAGTTCCCTTATAATTTTAAACTTATCTAATATTGGAGTATTGTAGCAAGTACAAAAACAATATTGAAACAGTGGGAATTTGTGACTTTAAAAACGTTTTCAAAACTGTTTGTAATATGAGAATAAGCATAAGAAGCAAAATAATAGTAGCAGTAGAGTGACTATTTTTTTTATCCTAGTATGATTTTTAGTTTATTCATATTTTTATTGGTCTACAGCTTACAACTACTTTTGTAGCTGAAGAATTTCTGAAAGATGAAACCGTCTAGGGTTCACTTAGAACACAGTAAAATAAAAAAAAAAAAAAGTAAGAAAAATGTGTTTGTGTGTGTGTACATGCACATATACACTCTTCTAAGTGGCAACCATCTGGTGTTAATAAATCAAAATATTTATCTATTCCTTGTACTAACAGAAATTTCATGTTTAAGTAACCCTGGAAATGATTTTTCTAAACACAGCTTTTGTCCAAGATTAAGATGGGATTCCCCCCCTACCCCCAGTATCTAGGGCTAGACAAAAAAAATTAGCTTGTGTTGAAGTAATAATGAATTTCTTTACTTCCTGATAAATATCTTTTAAATATAATTTTTGTTTTTCCCCATGGTACCTTGGCACATTTATTTAAGAGCACATTTCAGGGATGGTGTGTTTGTGTGTTTGGTTTATTTGGATAAAATGAAGGATAAAGGTCTTCATTCCATCATCATCAGATTTCATGATATGTACCCCCAAGGGGTGTTTTTGTTACTACGATAGCATTACGTGATTAAGTTTACATTATTGCTAATCTCCTATCAACAATTTTTTTTCCAAATCTATCTTTTACTTGTGAGTACTCCAATATCATGTCTGACATTTTGTGCTTCTAAGGCACTTCTGACTGAATGAATTCACCTAGACCGTAGTCTTCTTCTGGGTCTCTTTCTTGCCATCAAACACCAGTTTTGATAATCTTTCTTCACCCATTCTATTTAAGTAGCCATACCATCTCAGATTAGATCTGCTGACACATTCTTGAATGCTAATAATGTCAAGTTCCTTTCTAATATCTTCGTTTTTATTTTTAATATGATTCTGCCATTAATGCCATCAGTTCATTCCCCTAATTATTCTCAGAGCTCTCATATCTGTGGTCTTTAGTATTTGATCAATTGCTTTATTTCTAACCCAACTCCCAGATCCATAACTGGTTTAAACACTGTTTCTTATATTATGGTTTAAACACTGTTTCTTATATTGCTAGTTTGGTGTTTTGGCTAATTTCTCTCTTATTCCTTATAAATTTATTCATCTGGTTACCTACTATACCAGCTTTGATTATTCTGTTGTCTATTTCCTAATTTAACTTGCCATCTTCACTAAAAACTGTGCCTAAACAGCCAAAATATTTTACTTGTTCTATAGGATCCCGGTTCAGAAGAAAACTGAAGTTTTCTGTGCTCTTGCCTGTTTTCATAGTTTTGGTCTCTTTATTGCTGATTTTCATGTGAAACTTGTTGCAGATGTTATTCAATTTAGTTAGTGAATCCTGGACACTTGCACTAGATTGGTTTAGGAGTACAACATCATCTGCATAAAGCAAAGAGCTAAGTTTGACATCTCCAATTCTAATATCAGCCTTGATGCCACTTCCTTTCATAATATGTTTCATATAGATGATGAGTAAGAGTGGAGATAATGTGCATCCTTATCTTACACTTGATTTTGCATCATACCATCTTTCTGTATTTCTTTCAATTCTAACTGCTGACTCATAACTTAAATATAGACTATGTATTGCTCTGTATAATGTTCCATTCACACCATATAATTGTAGTGTTTTGAAAAGCTTTTCTCTGTGCACCTTGGTATGTCTTTTCCAGGTCTTGACAGATCCTTGTCATAATCCCACGATTTCTTAACTATTTTTCAAGTGAAAATCTATTATAGATTATCACTTATCATAGTTTCTCTCTCTTTTTTCGGTTATTGTCAGTCCCAGTGTTGGCTGATTGCGATGGAGATTTGCTCCTGAGTTAGCTTGTTTGTTGATTTATTTTATTTTTCCACTTGACACACTTATTGGAGAGCAAATTTGGGAGGTAGCAGTTTAGAATTTTGGATGAAATGAGGGATGAAAGTCTTCATTCCATTGAGGATTATTTATGCTATTTGATCTGAGCAGAAATAGAAGTCATGAAGGTCATCCCATTTGACACACAAGACTGAGAACCGTTGGTTGAAATTAGTTCCATGGCAAAGAAAACTTGGACAAGGTGTTAATCTTTAAAGGTACCTGTGGCATGACTATAAACAATAAATTACTCGATAAATACAGTAATTTACTTTAATTAAATGAAAGGACCCATATTTTGTACTTTCATTTCAGTTTAGTGGTTTAGAATTTTGTGTGAAGGATAAAATGCCTGAGGTAAGGCATGACAAATATATCCAGAAATGGAAGTGTGTTCGATGTGATTTGTATTCATTTGAATGGGGAGAATTTTACAGTATTTATTGCCTTAATCCAAAAATTATCAAATGTTAGCATAAATAATGTAGTAGAAAATATCAGGGGAAGTAATTGACCATGATGAAAAAAAAATATTGTTTGGAATGTGACATTCCAAATATGAACATAGTATTGGAAAACACAGGTAATGCACCAAGAGGAATAAAAAAATAAATAAATAAAATAAAATAAAAATCCTATTGTTTTTACACTTGAAAGAAATTGAAGTTCCAGGGGAGGAAAAATAACTTTCAAAGAAATAATTATTTGAATGGGGAACTGGAAAATGAGGCTTACTTGTGTCCATGGTCCCACAGAAGGTTCTACTAAGGTAGAAGTGGAGGAATTTTTTTATGCTTTTCGAGAAAGCAACTGACACAATGAAAAAGGAAAAGCTAGTCCTTGTTGGGGATCTAAATAGCAGAGTAGGAAATGATTGTCAGACATACAAAAATATTTTGGGAAAATTTGGAGAAAAGAGCAAAGCTAATAATAATAGCAAGTACCTGTTGGATTTCTGCTCAGGACATGGACTGGTTATTACTAACACCATGTTCCAACATAAAAATGTGCACAAATTCACATGGAGAGAAGAGGCTAGGAATAAGAAAAGTCTCATTGACTATGTTATTGTTGATAGTGATGTTTTCTCCCTGGTGCAGGACACCAGAGTGTACAGAGGATTTTAAATTGGAAGTGATCACTATTTAGTCTTGAGCAGGATAAAATTGAATTTCATATTGAAAAGAATAACATGTAAGAAAGTTTTAAAGTGAATAAAAGTTGAGCAGCTCTCAGATGTGAACTGTAGACTAAAATACAGAAAGATTATTGAAGAAAAAATAAAACAGTTTGAGAACAGGAACCTTTGAGATTCAGTGGCAAGCCTTAAAGAAAACCCTGATTGATTCAGCCAGAGAGGCATGCGGTGTGGTTGTGTACAAGGATAGAAAAATCAGAACTCCATGGTGGACGGAAGTTAAAGAGGCAGTGAAGGAAAAGAAGAATGCATTTCAAAAGTTCCTGGCAAATAAGTCAGCTTGTGCTCTTAGAGAATATAGAGACAAAACTAGCTAAACAAAATTCATGGGAGGACTTTGGGAAGAACATAGAAAATAAATATCAAGAAGGTGGTAAGATATTCTGGAGGTTGTTGAAGAAGCTTAGAAATTGAGGAAAGAGTGTTGTAAAAGGAGTTAGAGACGATAAAGGTGACATGAAAATGGTAGAAAAAGATATCCTTGAGGTATGGAGTAATTACTTCGAAAAATTGTTAAATGGAACAAGCCCTGATAGCACAGTGGTAAAAAACACTCAACAGGCATGCAGTCAGGAATACATATCCATACTTGAAGTAGAAAAAGCTATCAAAGGCTTGAAATGTGGAAAGGCAGCAGGAGTAGATGATATTTGTCCAGAAATGCTGAAGTATGGTGATGGTGGTATAAAAGTCTTACAGTGGGTGCCCAGCATAGTTCAGAAAGCCAGGACAGAGGGAGGAATTCCCGATGATTGGAGTAGAGCTCTCATAGTACCCATATATAAAAAGAGAAATAAAACTGAATGTGAAAATTACAGAGGTATTTCATTACTGAGCATTCCTGGTAAGATTTATGCAAGTATACTTGAGAAAATGTTGAGAAGAATTGTTGAAGAAAAGCTTGGTGAAGAACAAGCTGGATTCAGGCCAAATAGAGGCTGTCAGAATCAGATCTTCACTTTACGACAAATAGTTGAGAAAGTATGGGAATATAACAAAGATCTATACTTAAGTTTTGTCGATCTGGAAAAGGCATATGACAAGGTGCCAAGCGAAAAGCTATTCAATACGCTACAGTTATATGGTGTCAATGGGGCATTATATCAAGCAATACTTAGTCTTTATTTGAGTTGTACATCAGCAGTTAGAATTTAAGTAGAGGAAGATGGTTTAATGTTAAATCTGGTGTGAGACAAGGATGTACATTATCCCCTCTGTTATTCATTATCTATATGGATCACATTATGAAGGAAAGTGGTATTAAAATGATATCAAAATTGGAGATGTTTATGTCAGCACTTTGCTTTATGCAGATGTTATACTTCTAAATAAATCTGCTAGCAGTCTGCAAAGATTCCCTGACTACTTTGAATAACTGTTGTAATAGATATGGTATGAAGGTCAGCAATAAAAAGACGAAAACAATGAAAATAGGTAGAATTGTTGAAAGCGTCGACTGCATTTTGAACGGAGAACCTGTGGAACAAGTAAAACATTTCAGCTACTTAGACACGATTTTTAGTGAAGATGGTAAATTAAATATGGAAATAACAACAGAGTTAACAAAGTAGGAAGTCAATTGAATAAATTCATATGGAATAAAAGAGAAATTAGTTAGAACACTAAATTAGCTGTATACAAGACAGTGTCCAAACCAGTCTTAACTTATGGATCTGAGAGCTGGGTCAGAAGTAAAACACTTGACAAAAGACTAGAGACTGCAGATATGAGAATCCTGAGAAAGATTAGAGGCATTAACAGATGGCATCAATGGCAATATAATATTAAAAATGAGGATATTAGGAAAGAACTTGACATTGTCAGCATCCAGGAATGCATTAGCAGAGCTAATCTCATGTGGTATGGTCACTTAAATAGAATGGGAGAGGAAAGATTAGCAAAACAAGTGTTCTCTGCCAGGTTGGCAGGAAAACGACCCAGAGGAAGACCAAGATATAGGTGAATTGATACTGTACAAAGTGCCATAGACGATAGAAATATAACTTTGATAATGTTGGAGTCTTTGCAAGTAACAGACTGATTTGGAGGAAAATTGTAGATAGGAAGTTAGTAATGATGTAAATTTTTCATGTAATACTATTATATCCTGTACACCCCTTGAGGGTACATGGCAGGAATTTGATGATGATGAGAAATAATTATCAGTTAAGAAATAAATATAATGCAGCTTGAATTTGTTTAAGCTTTTATACAGCTTAAACAAATAAATCACGAGAAATTTACATGTAACATGCAAAAATTTGCACTAAAATGTTTTCCCATAAACTAGTGCATCCATTAACAAAAATGTACTTTATATATATAAAACTTTTCATTTTTGCTTTTGTTCATATTAACAAAATAATGTACTTTGAAAAGTCAGAATAAACATCAAAATTTCATAGTCAGCTAGCAGAAAATGACTCTGTACTATAAAACAGTAAATTAAGAAAAAGGAAGAATAGATATTAGATAGCTGTATAACAGCAATAATAGTTACTGCTATATAGCTATGATGTATGATCATAGCTAGAAAAATTTTGATGGGTGATCACATATGTGTATATATTCATGTTTTTTGACTGAGAAACAGACAAGTTAATTGAATGAAGCACACATGTTTCGTCAAAAATGACTTCTTCAGGTGTGGGACCATTTAAATCAAATCAAAAAACCATAAAAACACTGTGCCGTTATAATAACAGATGTAAACTGAAGTTAAGTTTGAATTGTCGTTATAGTCTGTGCTATTGTTCATATGCATATGAACAACATTAGAACTACAACGTGGACCATAACGACAATTCAAACTTAACATCAGCTTACAAGTCTGCATATGAACAACAATAGAACTACAGCACGGGCTATAACGACAATTCAAACTTAACTTCCGTTTACGTCTGTTATTATAATGGCACAGTGTTTTTATGGTTTTTTCATTTGATTTAAATGGGCCCACACCTGAAGAAGTCATTTTTGACGAAACATGTTGTGTGCTTCATTAAATTAACTCGTCTGTTTCTCGGTTTGTCAGTCAAAAAACATGCGCATATCTACTCACCAAGTCAATATAACTGATGATCATATATATATATATATATATATATATACACACAGGGTGTTCGGGATAAATTTGACAGTTTCGTAAGGAAAAAGAAAATCTTCTTTGTATCTATTAAATTTAATGAATTGACAAAAAAACATTACAGGCAGAGTTAATTACAATACTATCAACAAGATTTACTCAAAATAACCACCATTAGCATCGATCACAGCTTCAATTCTGCTTCGGAACCTCGAACAAGCTGATGCTACAGTCTCCCTGGGAAGGGCCGCAAAAACTGTTTTAATTTTATCCATTAACTGGGCTTTTGTATTACTGGAAGTGCGATTGGTGTCTTTTTCAACTGCGCCCCATACAAAATAATCCATGGGGTTAAGGTCTGGGGAGTTTGGAGGCCAAACATTTGGACTGGTGAAGTCGTAGAAATTTTCAGACAACCATTTTTGACTTCTCCCAGAGGTGTGGCAAGGGGCTGAATCCTGCTGCCATACATACGGCCTACCATTGGCTACCCTTGTTATCCAGGGCTTGACTACAGTTAGCAACTCCACGAACAAAGCCCGAATTCCAATGCCAGGGTTCTTCAACACCTGTTCCTGCAGATTTGCGAGGAATTCTGCTGTACGAACGCAATCAGATCGTCTGCTAGGGATCTTTCTTCTTGTTACATCCTCGTAGTCACCATTGCAAGTCTCTAGTTCATGCCTGATTGTTTTTACTGTATTCAGGGAGCATTGGGCAGCAGTCGTAATATCCTTATTTTGATGGCGGGCACGAATCATCATGATACAAGTTATTCTCTTCCATGATTCAGGTGGGTTCCAGCTATCCATCCTTTCTGACATCTTGTATATGAATGAAGAAGGGTCCAAACTTTTAAATGAAGAGAAGTGTGTGTTAATACATGTAACTTACGGAAAAATATAATTAATTATAAATATGTCAAATTTATCCCGAACACCCTGTATATATATATATATATATATATATATATATATATAACCATTTTTGGTTATAAGCCTACCCATTTGTTTCTTTCTCTGTTGAAGGTCTTCCAATGCTAGTTTTTCAGCCATCTCAAATAGCTCCTCCTTTTTTTGGCTAATGAAATATCACTATTTATCTTTACGTTTTGTTTTCAGTTTCTTCCATTATTATTTTCCCTTTAGCTATTCTGTGATTCACTCTGTTTTATCATGAAATGAAAATATAGTTTGTTTTGCTGTTTTTACTTATCCATGTCCATTACATTTCTTCTTTTGCTTCATTTTCTTATTCCATTTTTTCATGTATCTTTTTCTTATTCATTTGTTTTCCCAAGGCATGCCTTAAAATCTAACAATATTGTATAGGTTGTGGGATCTTGTATTGTAGTGGACACTGTTACAGAATTATTTAATTCTGAAATACTTTTAGGTGCATATTCCTGTCTATCTGGCCAAGTGTTAATGTACTTTCTCCAACTTGTTGGTTTGAATCCCCATGGGAATGAATGTTTTTGATGGGAGATGAATGTCATTGCCCTGTGTGAAACCTGCCCTGCATATTGGAGGGCCTGAGTGTCTTGAAAAAATTTTTTTCTAGAGCAGGGTTTCTAGAATATGTAAAAAAGAAATACAAGAAATTTCTTAGTGAGCCCATGGTACTAACTATAGGTTTACCTTTTTTAGGGTGAGTAGGAGTCACCCAGGGAAAAAACAATATATATAGATATATATTTATATATTTGTATGATTGTTTTCCTTTCTGATGTTCGTACTATTATATATGTTATCCATTCTGATATTTCTACATGTTTAGTAGCCTTGTATGCTATCCTTTGTGTTTATTAGGAGGCCTACTCCTCTGTTTCACATAATCCTGTCCTTTCTAGTAAAGTGCATTTCTCACTTTTATAGTTATACATACTTCTGACTGTTTTTTCACCTCACTCCTGTTATATCCCATTTCATTTTACTTATTTCGCATTCCAGTTCTACTATTTATCATCAGTAGTTTTTGCATTGTGTGAAGCAGTCATGATGCATTTTGTATTTATTTTTTCACTCTATTTTGAAGTAGTATATCTGTTTGACAGCTTCATTTCTCTACTGAAATAGGGTCTTGGAAATTTTAAGGTCTCACAGTGCCTAATACTGTGGATTATCTTCTCTCATGAAGGCAGCTTTGGAAAGGATTGGTAGTATCCCATCTAATGTTAACACTACTGCAGAATGCTATTGTTATTATCATGCTTGCCAATCAAAAAGATAGGTAATCTACATGTGTCCTTATCCCACATTACTCTGCTTCATATTTCTTAGCAACCACTTAAGCCCTGTATTCATCTGGCTCCTTTAAGAGAGCCAAATGACTGCAGAGGTAAGTAGATGCTATTGGGAGGTTGCTACTATGGAGCACCATCATGCTCTGTTGGAACTATTCTTAGTCCCATTCATCAATAACAACCTGCCCAGTTGGGAAGGGGGTGCTCTGCTGGTATGCACTGTTACCAGCAGAACCGAATCCATACGTGAAACATACAAGACCCTTTGCTACATCAAAGTATGGATTTCTGTAATGTAGTTACAGAAATTAATTGAACGTTTATTTCATCATTGACTGCTATATATAAGTTGTACATGGACGTAATTCCAAAAAAAAAAAAACATAGAAGAGTAATCATATTGGTAATCATTCATTACTAACATGATTTTTAATATTTATTATTTATTCACATTACAGTTTAGCATGCTTATGTATTATGAGGGCACATCCATGAAGTACGAAGACTCATCACTGGAGACACAACCTCTCATACCTCTCCTTGAACCCATTAAAAGAGCACTCACAACTGATTCTAGCAATCCATTCCACTCATTCACAACTCTCCAAGCAAAAAATCTAGTCCTCACAACAGCTTGGGAACAAGAGAAGCCCTTTTCTGTTCTCAGATCTTATTTCAAAAATGTATTGACCAAAACAAGGTAATATTCATTTGCTTCATCGACTTCAAGAAAGCATTTGACAAAGTCCAACATGCTAAAATGATTGGACTATTAAAAAAGAATTGGATTAGATGGTAAAGACATCAGGATCATTGAAAACTTATATTGGAACCAAAAGGCATCTGTTCAAGTTGATGACATTATTACAGACTCGATTAACATCAAACGAGGTGTAAGGCAAGGATGTGTGCTGTCACCTCTTCTTTTTAACATCTACTCAGAAGCCATATTTCAAAAAGTCTTGGAAGGAAGAAAGGAAGGGATTAGTGTAAATGGTGAAATCATCAGTAACATCCGATATGCCGATGATACAGCTATTCTGGCTGACAATATTCAGGCTCTTCAAAATCTTTTGGAACTAATAAATGAAGAGAGTGAAAAAATGGGATTAAAAATAAATATCACCAAAACTAAATTCATGGTCATAAGTAAGAAACCAATTCTTAATTTAGCACTTTCTTTAAATAGGAAACAAATAGAAAGAGTGGCAAAGTTTAAATATCTCGGATGCTGGTTAAATGAAGATTGCAATCCAGAAATGGAAATAAAAGTTAGAATTGAAATGGCAAGAAAAAATTTTCTCTTGATGAAATCAACACTGTGTAACCGCAGTTTAAACTTAGAGCTTAGAGTACGCATGATTAAATGCTATGTATGATATGTACTGCTATACGGTGCAGAAACTTGGACCTTAAAAACATCAATAAAAAGACTTGAAGCCTTTGAGATGTGGTTATACAGACGGATGTTAAAAATCCCATGGACAGCAAAAACTTCCAATCAGGAAGTACTGGAACAAATGGGGAAATCATGTGAACTTTTAATACCATAAAAAGAAGGAAAACTGCATATCTTGGTCACCTACTTCATAATGAAAAATATAAGATACTTCAACTGATTATTAAAGGGAAGATAAATGGAAGAAGAGGACAAGGAAGACGAAGAAAATCTTGGCTGGCAGACATTAGACAGTGGACTGGTATGAACTCTGAGAGACTGCTCAGAGTAGCTGAGAATCGCTCAAAATTTGCCAAGGTGGTCACTGACCTCCGATAGGAGATGGCATTCAAAGAAGAAGAAATGTTTCTATCATATCCCCTCTTTTTCTCCTGTCAACTAGTTTCTGCACTCCACAGACAGCCAATCTATCCTCATAGGGAACATTCCACAGGCCATCTTGGTCACTCACCTCTGAATTGTCTCCACCACTTCCTCATCCCCAAGATATGCAGGGGACTACAATTAAGCACAGTAGTTCAGATGTGGGTGTATCAAGGTCTTATAAAGAGGAATAACAACTTCCTTATCTCTACTTGTTAATGTGTTTTTCGATAGCCAAGTAATTTTATTATATATCCTTGCAGTATGGAGTAATTACTTTGAAAAACTGCTAAATGAAACAAGAAGTGATGATAGCACAGTGCTAAAAAACACTGACCAGGCATGCAGTCAGGAATACATATCCATACTTGAAGTAGAAAAAGCCATCAAAGGCTTGAAATGTGGAAAGGCAGCAGGAGTGGATGATATTCGACCAGAAATGCTGAAATATAATGGTATAAAAGTCTTACAGTGGTTGCGCTGCACAGTTCAGAAGGTCTGGACAGAGGGACGAATTCCTGATGATTGGAGTAGAGCTCTAATAGTACCCATACATAAAAAGGGAAATAAAACTGAATGTGAGAATTACTGAGGTATTTCCCTACTGAGTGTTCCTGGTAAGATTTATGCCAGTATACTTGAGAAACGGTTGAAAAGAATAGTGGAAGAAAAGCTTGGTGAAGAACAAGCTGGATTCTGGCCAAATAGAGGCTGTCAGGATCAGATCTTCACTTTACAACAATTAGTCAAGAAAGCATGGGAATATAACAAAGATCTGTATTTAAGTTTTGTCGATTTGGAAAAGGCATATGACAAGGTGCCAAGAGAGAGGCTGTTCAATATGCTACAGTTATATGGTATCAATGGGGAATTATATCAAGCAATACTTAGTCTTTATCTGAGTTGTAAGGCAGCAGTTAGAATTGAAGGAAGTACAGGAAGATGGTTTATCCCCTCTGTTATTCATTATCTATATGGATCACATTATGAAGGAAAGTGGTATTAAACCTGATATCAAAATTGGAGATGTTAATGTCAGCTCTTTGCTTTATGTGGATGATGTTATACTTCTAAATAAATCTGCTACAAGTCTGCAAGATTCTCTGACTAAATTGAATAGCTGTTGTAATAGATATGGTATGAAGGTCAGCAATAACAAAACAAAGACAATGAAAATAGGCAGAATCATTGAAAATGTCAACTGTGTTGTGAATGGAGAACCTGTGGAACAAGTAAAACATTTCAGCTATTTAGGCACGATTTTTACTGAAGATGGTAAATTAAATATAGAAATAGACAACAGAATCAGCAAAGCTGGTATGGTGGGAAGTCAATTGAATAAATTCATATGGAATAAGAGAGAAATTAGTCGGAACACTAAATTAGCTGCATACAAGACGGTGTTCAAACCAGTTTTAACTTATGGATCTGAGAGCTAGGTCAGAAGTAAAACACTTGACCAAAGACTAGAGACCACAGATATGAGAGTCCTGAGAAAGATTATAGGCGTGAACAGATGGCATCAACAGCAATATCATGTTAAAAGCGAGGTTAGTAGGAACGAACTTGACATTGTCAGTATCCAGGAATGCGTTAGCAGAGCTAATCTCAGGTGGTATGGTCACTTAAACAGAATGGGCGAGGAAAGATTAGCAATACAAGTGTTCTCTGCCAGGTTGGCAGCAAAATGACCCAGAGGAAGACCAAGATATAGATGGATTGATATGGTACAAAGTGCCTTAGACGATAGAAATATAAGATCTGATAATGTTGGAGTCTTGACAAGTAACAGACTGATTTGGAAGAAAATTGTAGATAGGAAGTTAGTAATGATGTAATTTTTTCATGTAGTACTATCATATCCTGTACACCCTTTGAGGGTACATGACAGGAAATTGATGATGATGAAGTAATTTTATAGGCTACCTTAGCAATATGTCCTCTAAACTTTAACTGTGTCTTCCACCAACCCCTAAATCTCTAGCTTAATCTATTTCCTGGAGTATAGTGCCATCAATGTGATATACAGCTTTTAATCTATTTATCCCAGAATACATAACTTTATAGATTTCTTAACATTAAACTGACAGCCTATTTAAATTGTTCTTCAAGCTCTCCACGTTGCCTTGATTAACTATGACGCTACCTAATTTCGCATCATCAGCAAACAACTGAATATTTCCTTTCAGGTTATTTCCTATATCATCTTCTTCTTGGCTTCTCATATTAGACAATTGTTTGCCTGTAACGTTTTCAAGGGTTTAAAAAGTCTTCTGCCCATCTCCTCCTGTGTGTCCCCTTGGATTTTATTTCCAAGCGATATTTGGCCATTCGTCCTCATTCATTCTTTTTTAATGGTTTTTCCAGTTCTTTCTATAGTTTGTGATGTCTTCTGTTATATTAATTATGGATAACTGTTTTCTTATTTCTTCATTTCTTATCTTGTCTGTTCTTTTATAGTCTGTGAGCGGTCTTAGGAACGTCATTTCTGCATCTTCCACTTGTCTTTTTATCTCATTCTCCCCAAGTCCATGTTTCACTGCCATATTTCAGAATTGGTTTGGCTATTATTTTATATAGTTTTATTTTTTGTTGTTCTAGACATCTGTTTATTGAGGTTTTAAAAGAGGTAAACCGTGAGTAGACATAACTATACATAATAAATAACGGAAAAACTCACGTAGAAATATTATTTAATAGTATAATTTTCGCTTGTGTGTCACAGGCATCTTCAGTACAATTAAGCACAAAATTAAACACTAACTGACAATTCCAAAAAGCGCCACCTAAGTAGCTGGTGTAAGATAACTAAAAAAGTCAATAACTTTCCTATTAAAAAAAAAAAAAAAAAAAAAAAAAAAAAAAAACTGTTGAAACTTTTACTACTGTAATGCGCATATCTTCGAGTTCTTACTTAAAGGTTTTCAATGATTCTCATGACAAGCTAAAACGCAAATTTGAATCACTAGTCAGCTTACCTAGATCCAGTAATAATACTATTGATATAGATAAAGTAGTCATAAATGTTTCTGGACGTCCACTAACAGACTGTGAACGTTTTGTTTTATCAAAAGGATATGATTTCGCTGTTACGCCGAATAAGGTGCCTATTATGGATTTTTTTTCATAACATAGACAGGGGTATTCGATCCTTATCCCAAAAAAAACAGCCAACAGATTACGTTTTGAATGTGCACATTCTTTTGAATGTGCACAAATTCTTTTTCATGCCAAGCCTCCTCCTAATCTTTCTTACTCTGAATTTAAAGCATTGACATCACTGAAGAATAACAATAATTTAATAATTACGAAAGCTGATAAGGGGAAGGCTGTAGTGATTCAAGATAGGAAGGAATATGAGAGAAAAATGTCTCTTTTACTTCGTGACTATTCAACTTATAGGCCTCTTATATCGGATCCTACCCGGAGTCAATTGAAGAGACTTAATTCTCTTATAGATAATGTATCTACATGGAATGAAGATCAAAAGAAAAAACTTAAAACCTTCTTCGGTCGTCCACCTAGATTGTATGGGCTTCCAAAAGTTCATAAACCAGGCATTCCGTTAAGACCAGTCGTAGATTGTATAGGTTGCCCCACTTACAAAATCTCAAAATTTTTATCTAATTTACTCTCCTCTTCAACTAGAAGAACTGATACTTATATAAAAAATACTTTGGATTTCAAAAATAAAATTTCAGATCTTCATTTGGACGTTTCTGATATCATGATCAGTTTAGATGTTGTTTCTTTATTTACAAATGTGCCTCTTTCGGAAAGTACTGAATTACTACAACAGGAATTTCCTTCAGACATTGTAAACTTATTTGATTTTGTAATAAATTCTGGTTATTTTTCTTTTAAAAATAAGTTGTATCAACAAATTGAAGGAACTGCAATGGGTAATCCTCTCTCTCCTGTTATCTCCAATTTCTTTATGGAACATTTTGAACAACGTATCTTTGACAATATTTCTCCCAGACCTACTCATTGGTTCAGATATGTCGATGACATTTTTGCTGTATGGAATGGCTCTTCTGATAAACTTCAACAATTTCTCAATAAGTTAAACGCATTTCATCCTAGGATCAAGTTTACCCTAGAAGTAGAATCAAATAAGCAGTTAGCCTTTTTAGATCTTCTAATTCTTCGCCAACCAGATGGTAACCTACATTTCTCAGTTTATAGAAAGAAGACTCATACAGGTCATTATATCCATGCAGAATCTCATCACCA
Organism: Typopeltis vanoorti; assembly: GCF_054136105.1. Classification (NCBI taxonomy): domain Eukaryota; kingdom Metazoa; phylum Arthropoda; class Arachnida; order Uropygi; family Thelyphonidae; genus Typopeltis; species Typopeltis vanoorti. Next base: position 150,648,637 of record NC_143552.1, on the reverse strand, counting down.
TCCCAGTCAAAAGGCAGGAACTATTAAAACACTGGTTCATCGGGCCCACTCCTTTTGTTCTACAGACGATCTTTTACAGAAAGAAATACGATATATAACTTCTTCCTTTCTATCTAATGGCTATAAGAATTGCTTCATTAAAAGAACTTTGAGTAGATTTAATATGTCTCCCTCTTCAAACACAGAGGAAATAACGTGCATTATCATCCCTTATATACAAGGCATCAGTGAACGTATAGCAAAAATTTTAAAACCACTGAATATTTTTGTTGCCTTTCGACCGTTTAGAAAAATCTCCACCTTTCTCGCTTCTCCAAAGGACAAGCTTCCACATCTTAATCATCCAGGTGTCTACCAGATTCCGTGCTCTTGTGGATTATGTTATTTCGGACAAACGGGAAGATCTGCCTCCATTCGGCTAGAAGAACACCAATCTTATATTGAATACTTTAAACCTGAAAAGTCTGGACTTGCAGAACATGCCATCTTCACTAGACACAGAGTTCATTGGAGAAAGAAGAGTTCTTCACAAAAGTCAGTTTCTCATGGAACGCCTTTATAAAGAAGCATGTGAAACTCTACTTCATTCTCCTAACTTAAACAGATATGACGGCTTACGTCTATCCCCTTTATGGGAGATAGTACTTTACAAATCAGCTAATCTTTCCTAACTTTTTATTGTATTAAATTTTTTTTTTTTTTAGGAAAGTTATTGACCTTTTTAGTTATCTTACACTAGCTACTTAGGTGGCGCTTTTTGGAATTGTCAGTTAGTGTTTAATTTTGTGCTTAATTGTACTGAAGATGCCTGTGACACACAGGCGAAAATTATACTATTAAATAATATTTCTACGTGAGTTTTTCCGTTATTTATTATGTATGTTTTATTGAGGTGTCTATTCTAAGTTCCAATGACTGCTTATATATCATTTATGTACAAATTAAACATCAATAGTCCCAGCACTGAACCTTGTGGCACACCACTAGTTCTCTGTTTTCGCTTCGATTCCACCCCTCCATATACCACTTTTTGATATCTGTCCAGCAACCACCCTATTATCCAATTAACTAGTGTCATATCCATCCCCATTTGTTCTAATTTACGTAACAGAGTTCCATGTGGTATTCTGTCAAATGCCTTTGCAAAATCATGTAAACATTTCCTTTATCCAACTCAGCTGTTACTTTATTATCTAAAGTTAGCAAATTACTAAGGCATGACTGACCCTTCACAAAGCCATGTTGACCCTCATGCAATATAATATTTTTATCTACCTATTCTTGAATTCTTTTTTTAACCAATTTTCTAGTACTTTTTAGCACCACTCCTGAGATACTGATTGGTCTATAATTTTCTACTGCAGTCTTGGAACCTCCCTTATGCAAAGTTATTTTGTCCTCTTTCCACTCCCTTGGAACTCTGAGAGCTGAGACTTAACGAGCATAATCAAAGGCATTGCCAGTTCCCTTGCACATTCTCGCAAAACCATAGCTGATAACTCATCTAATCCCACAGCTGTATTTACGTTGAGATTCTGCAATATCCTAAGAACATCCAGTTCATCCTCCTCTGTTCCCACATTAGTGTCTATCACATAGATTAAAGCAGCAACCTCACTAGGATGATATCCTTGCAAAGTGGTCACTCAGTAACTCAACTATTTTATTTGCTTCTCTCTCTCTCCTGGTAACCATCAACACTCATTACAATGACTATGGTTAATCTTCCATAGTCATTCTGCTTCTTACTTGCAACATAATGAAATAACTCTTTGGTATTTCCTTTGACCTGCTCGGCTAGATTTTTCTCGATTCTCGTAGACAGGCTTATACGTTGGTTATGCATTTCTAAATAACTTAGGGAATTGAAACAACGTAGATCCGAATATAAATTAAATAATATTTTAATAGATATTTCCGATATTTCGGCAATGTCACATTGCCATTTTCTAAAGGAACTTACAAAAAGGCAGGTGCACACCAGGCAATAACAATACAGTAACTAATAATGAAGATTTGAAGCTATCGTTCTCCTAGAAGTCCTGATGGTGCCCTCTGGAGGGCTAAGTAGGCGTTCATGGCCGTTGGGCTGAAGGTCTGCTGATGTATGCCTCCCAAATTTGGGGCAGTCGCATACAACCAAATTGGTTGAGGTTTGGAGAGTTTCTTAGGGCAGAGGCTGATTCCATAAATAATCTTTCGAATTTATATTTGCTCCGGTGTATTATTGTTGCTTTCTTCCACCGTATTCTGTGGCGAGTATCCAGAGCATGGTCTGCAAGACCAGAATGGCTATACTTGTAAAACCGGATGTAGTCCTTGTGTTCAGAAATTCTGATATTCGCTGTCCTGCCTGTTTGGCCAAAGTACGACAGTTTACAACTGCAATGGACCTGGTATACACCAGGTAGGTCTAGGGGAAGTGGTTGATCTTTGGTAGAGCAGATAAGGGATGCCAATTTTCTGTAAGGCCTGTAACAGGAGGTGAGGTCATGTTTTTTTAGAATTTTGGTAATTTTTTCTGAGGTGCCTCGGATGTAGGGAATGGTGATGGATTTAGAGTAATCTTTTTTGTGGAGGGGGGAGGAGGGGGGCTGTGGTTTGTAGGTTTTAATATTTTTTGGATTTTTTTTGGGGGGGGGGTAGCCATTGGCTGAGAAAGTGTTGAGGATGTGATTTAGTGTTAAGGGCTATGTCGTTAGAACAGATTAGTTTAGCCCTGTTGTGTAGTGTTTTTACCACTCCATATTGTTGTGAGGGGGGGTGGTGGGATTGTTGGTGGATGTATCTGCCTGTATGGGTGGGTTTTCTGTAAACTGAGAAAACCAAGGTTCCATCAGGCTGGCGGGTGACTAGTGTGTCTAGGAAAGGGAGGCAGTTGTTTTCCTCTTTTTCCAGGGTGAACTTGATTCTGGCGTGTTGGTTGTTTAAGTGTGTAAGGAAGGAGAGGAGTGTTTCAGAGCCATGTGGCCAAATAGCGAACACATCATCAACGTAGCGAAGCCATATGGTTGGTTTTTGTGGGGCAGAGGCTATGGCTTTTTTCTCAAAGGTCTCCATAAAGAAATTGGCCAAGGGTGGTGAGAGTGGTGAGCCCATGGCTGTCCCCTCTATTTGTTTGTAGAATTTTCCCTGCCAAACGAAATAGCCTGAGTTCATTGTGAACTGAAATAGGGCTGAGATATCGGGGGAAAATTTGGCTTGGATAAGCTCTAAAGTTTCCTTGAGTGGGACATTTGTGAATAGGGAAGAGACGTCGAAGCTGACCATTATGTCAGTATGTTGGAGTGTAAGGTTTTCTATGCTGGCTTTGAAGTGGGCTGAGTTTTTTATGTGTGATGGTGTGTTGCCAGTATAGTGTGTGAGCTCTTTGGCCAAATGTTTAGCTAATTTGTATGTGGGGGAATCAATGCCATCCACTATGGGACGTAATGGCACATTTTCTTTATGTATTTTTGGGAGTCCGTAAATTCGGGGGGGGGGGTATAGAGTTAAACGGTTTTAATCTGTTGGTAACTTCTACAGACTAAGAAGTGACTTCCTTAAGGAGCCTGTGAAATTTTCTAATTTGTGAGTTGGTGGGATTGTAATTGATAGGGAGGTAAGTAGCCCGATCTAGTAGAAGAGCATTCAGCTTACCTTTGTAGTCCTTTTGGTTAAGTACTACAGTTGCATTTCCTTTATCTGCTTTGGTGATAACTAATTCTTTATTATTTCTCAATTCCTGTAGGGCTTTAAATTCCTTGTTGGATATATTGGTTTTGGGTGGTTTTGCTATGGAAAGGACACAAGCTACATCCAGTCTTACACTGTTGGCGATTTGATGTGGAAGGTGGCGGATTCCTCTTTCAATCTGGATCATAATCTCTTCACTCGGTATTTTTTTGGGAGCAATGGTGAAGTTGTGGCCACGTGAAAGCACGTTGAGAGCTTCAGGCTTCAGGGTGACTGAAGAAAGGTTGATTACGGTGTTGGTAGCAAGTTTTGGATTGACGGTAGAATTCTTTAGATTTTTCTCATAGCCTGATTTTGCTTTTCTTACCATGCTGGTCACCCTTCTTGCCTTGTACTGTTAATGAGTTTGCTGATCACCTTTCTCTTTATATACTTGCTGCAGCATCTTCTTCTGCAGCTCTGCTTAATGAATTACTTATCCACATAACTCCTACCTGATTAACCCTCCTTACCCTAGGTATACAATTTAATATTGCTTCCTCTAGATCAGCGCTTCCTAAACTTCTGGATGTCCGGGCCCCCTTTGCAAAAATTAAAATATTTCACGCCCCCCCCCCAAAAAAAAAATCGTAATAGAGACACATATTGTTATAATATTTATTGTATTTATATTCAGTACAAAACATACACAGCAAATATTGCAAAAATCAAATGCACATATTACATTTTTTGCCTCTTACCATTTGGTTCTGAAGACGATGTGGGCTGTTCTGGTAAAATATGAAATACTGTCTTTTTTTTTTTTTTTTTTTTTTTTTTTTTTTTTTTGAGTCTGTTTCTGCTTCTTCTGATTGTTTGCGGGATTTTTTTTTTTTTTATTGGCCACTTATCCACCTCAGGGTTAAATTTTTTAACGTAGGTTACATCAAATAATAGCACCACTTACCGATACTGGCACACCACAGACTAACAACATGAAATTAGTGAATATTACCTGAATAAGGGAATCTCTGGACCAGGAACATTTTTCTCTTTTGTGACTTTTCTCCCTTTACGGTAATTAAGTCTAATGCGAAACATACAGCAATGACAGGTTATTAAGAAGTGCATATGATTGCTGCAGTATTAACAAAAGATCGCACAACCGAAAGATAAAAACATAGCTGACAATCGAGTTGAAATGCTAACTCTCTTCAACCGAATTCCATATATGAAACTGCCATAACATTCATTATATATATATATATATATATATATATATATATATATATATATATATATATTACTTAGTTTTAAAACTTTTACGAAATTTAACACATTTACAATTTTAACACGTTCGGTTGAATTTTATTGCTGCCTTGGTAAATTGAACTCACACACGTCTAATTAATAACAATAGTTTTTAGTTAGATACTGTGTTTGACCATGCAACATATAGTTTTGTTTCAGTCTATATAGCATAGTTTCTGTATGAGGGGACATGTGATTCATTAGTGTGTTTTTATCCCTGTTGCCTCTAATTGCACTATTTCTTGAGAAATATATTACACAGACTGCTCATACCTTATTCACTGGCATAATAAAAGTACTTGTTTTTATTGCCTCTGCAGTATAGTGGCTGTTAAGGAGGACGTGTTGTTTACTACTGCAAGCGAGTTACTATCTCCCCACATGAACTTGTTTAAGCTTTTTTTCATGTGAAGTATATGAGAAACTTTTATTGGTAACAGAAAACTAGCCCGGATGACAGTGATAATTATAAAACGAGTTTTGATATGTATATAAAGTCAATATCAACAGCCCTGATTACAAATGCGTGATGAAAGGGACAGGAAGATTTGGAGCTTCCCCGGAGAGCATTCGAAGTAAATACAATTAACCTCTGCTTTGAAATGAAACTTATGAATAAGCAATATTTACTAATGTTCATTAAGTGCCGAAATATGCAGGAAGCAAAGTTTGTGAACCAACACCAATGTGTGAATTTTCCCATTAAAATATAAAAAATAACAAAAAAGAAATAATAAATAAAAGTTAAATACGTTTCTTTTAAAATAAAAAAAAATCTACTTAGTCTTAAAACATTTTAAATTTGTTTTCATTATTTCACAGCCCCCTCAACAAAACCTATGGCCCCCAAGGGGGCTGCGGCCCACAGTTTGGGAAGCACTGCTCTAGATCACTCATAACTATATCCCATGCACTATTAACATCCTTACCCTGCAATGTTTTATGCTATGGTGCAGATTTAATTTTCTTCCTAAGCATGTCACAATCATCTGCCTTGTAGTTTCACAAACACCCCTTCTTGATAGAATATTCCTCATGTTTTACAATCTCCCAATTCAAGACTGCATGGTCACTTTCATCAATTGGAGGCAATGTTGTCACCTTGGTTATGGATAGCTCTTCGACCAGGTCCGGTACTCTCGCACCCCTAGTCCCCTCCATCACATGCTGCCTTAAGTAATTATCTCTTAGCAGGTATATAAATTCTATTTCCTTTCTGCCATGTGATCTTTCTTCCTTCCAGTCTATATCTCCATAGTTGAAGTCCCCCCCCCCCCATAATAATCACTTGACCTGTAATCGTTGTACTAATTTGCGATGCATGTCTTCCAGATCATCTGTGAAACTCTCTGGCCTAGAGCAATGATCAACTGTACATTTTGTCTTACTGGCCTTAATCTCACACCAGATTACTTCAAATGAACAGCCACCCTCCCACCTGTCTCCTTTTCTTTGGCTGCAATTCATCTGCTATCATTAGCAGTACTCCTCCTCCAGCCTCTCTTCTCTTCATTGAAAATACTAAGCCCTTCACATCCAGTTCCTATAACTACATCATCTGCTGTTAATCAAGATTTACTAATGCCTATAACTTTTGCTGAGGTTGCATTAACCAATGTCAAAAATTCCTCCTCTTGTTCCTGATACTTCTGTCATTAGTATGTAGAAACCCTACAGAATCCCTCCTAGTCCTCTACCCCACTCACTTTTACTTTCTTTCTTTTAAGGTTACACAGTGATTCATAGTGAAGAATTTATGGAGACACAATACACGTGTTAAAATAATTACTTTACTTAATTACTTAAAATTACTTAAAAATTTAACATTAGGAAAGTAAATTCAATGTTTCGACCTCTGTATTGAGGTCATCATCATTAAAAAATACACATGTATAAGATATGAGCTACATGCCACTGCTTTACCAACTGGTGAGAGCCAAAGTTAAAATAAACCCCAAATTGGAAAGAATAAAATGGCTAAACAACAAAAAATCTAGAAGTTTTAACTTAAAACCTATTGAAAACAGGAAGGATTATGAAGAAAAACTCAATCAAAAGCTAACTTAATAAATATATTTGAAGAAGACATAAATAGGCAAAAATCTAACAAGTAATAATCCCAGCTGCCAATGAATTCAAATGCAACAAACAACAAAAAGACCATAAACTTTCAGAGGAAACCTTACAACTACTAAAAAAAAAGAGACGAAATATGAAACAAGACAAAAATTTAACTTCTAAATTAGGATATGCAGAACATGCAAAACAATAAGGAAAAAGATGAGAAATGAAATAAAATCTCATAACACTACAAAAATAAAAGAAACAATTGGAAACAATAAAAATATGAAAATACTAAGAAATCATTTATCAGTTGGTAAAAGTTAAATAACTGCAATAAAAGATAAGAATGGAACTACAAGGAACCAAGAACAAATCCTAAGCAGACGAGAAGAATTTTATAAAGAACTCTATAGTGATCCTTCAATAGATAAATCAAATATAAATAACTCTTCCTCATCACATATGGAATTCATCCCTCCAGATGAAATAAAACAAGCATTAAAACAAATGAAAAATGGAAAGTGTCTAGGTGAAGATCTAATTCACGTAGAAATAATTAAATGGGGGGGAACAACATAATCCACCATTTCACAAACTTACTAAATCTATGCCTAGAAGGGAAGATACAGAAAACTGGAAAAATGCTACTCTGATACTGTTATTTAAAAAAAAAGGAGACGAAGAACTTAAGAATTATATAGACCAATTAGTATTCTCTCTAATCTTTACAAATTTCTCACAAAAGTAATAACAAACAGTAACCCCCCCCCCTTCTAGACTCAAATCAACCAGTAAAACAAGCACAATTCCATAAAGACTTCATTTGATCTTATTTATTCAGTAAAACAAATAATAGAAAATGCAGAAGAAAACCAATTACTTCTCCGTTTAGCCTTTATTGATTATGAAAACATTTGATTCCATCAAAACTAATGCAATAATCAAAGCACTCCAGAATCAGGGAGTTCCTGGAGAATATATAGACCTCCTCCAGGAAATATACCAACAATCCAACTTCACATGAGTAGCAATAAAATATCAATTGAAAAAGGTGACAAGGAGACTGTCTATCACCCAAAATCTTTACAGCCATCCTTCAAGAAATATTTAATAATATAAACTGTACAAACCTTGGTATAAAAATTAATAACAGAAACTTAACACACTAAAATATGCAGATGATATAAGTTTTGCAAACACTCCAGAAGACCTTAATATAATGATAGAAGACATATCATGAAAGCAGAAGAAACAGAGAAAAAATTAAAGTCATGTTTAATCATTTTGTAACACCAAAAAAAATAATAGAAAAGAATTTCTTGCAAGAGTTTCTTCATATACATATTTAGGTCATCTCATTGATCACTGTTGAGTCCAAAAGGAAATAAATAGAAGAGTTCAACTTGTGTGGAGTGCATTCAAAAAATTAAAGCATTTTTCAAAATGATGTCCCACTCTGTTTAAAAAGGAAGACATTTAACCAGTGTATATTTCCAGTTATATGGTTGTGAAAGTTGATCTCTATTACAAACACTGGCAAATAAACTAGCAACAACTCAAAGAAAAGATAAGAAGTGAAACACCCAGATAAGAAGCCAAACTTATATCACTGGCATCATTCACCACAAGTCTCTAAAATGGAAATAGGCCGGACAGCTATCCAGAAGAGAAGATGAGTGATGGACCACCATACTAACGAAGTGGATTCCAAAAGAAGGGAAACGAGGCCAAACAGTCCTAAAAGAAGGTGGAGTGATGAATTGTCAAATTTTGTTGGGAAAACTTGTTCAACCATTGCCAAGAACAGAGAAAGATAGTGAAGTAGGCCTTCGTCCAGCAGTGGACAGAAAATGGATCTGTACTCAAATTTTTTTCAATCTGGAAAAGGCATATTACAGAGAAAAGTTTTTTAAAACACCAAAATTCTATTGAGTAAATGAAACATTATGCAGAATGATACATCGTCTATATTTAAGTTGTTAGTCAACAATTAGAATTGAAGAAATACAGAAAGATGGTTTGATGTAAAATTAGGTGTGGGGCGAGGGTGCTCGCTGTTGCCATTCTTATTCATCATCCATATGGATCACATAAAAGAAAACATCATTAAACCTGATATTAGAATCAGAGATACTGAATTATATCTTTGCTTTATACAGATGATGATGATGTACTCTAAACACATCCAGTACAAGTGTCTGTCTCTAGTATTGGAATCTGTAATTGAATTGAATAACATGATGTAACAAATTTGACATGAAAATAATCACTTAAAAAACAAACTATGAAAACAGGCAGGAACCCAGAAAACTTCAGCTGCATTTTAATGGATAATAATTGATAATTGCTATTTAAGCACAGTTTTAGTAAAGATGGCAAATTTCATTTGGAAATAAAATGGAATAAGCAAAGCTGGTATGGTGGGGAGCCAGTGGAATAAGAGAAATTATTTAAAACACTAAACTAGCAGTGTATAACACAGGGTTCAGATCAGTTTTAAGTTATGAGTCTGATAGTTGGATTAGAAATAAAACACTTGATCAATGATTAGAGACCATAGATATGGGAGTTCTGCAAAAAATAGGGACCTGAAGAGATTATATTAATTGCAAAATCATATTAAAAATGGAGTCATTATGAAGTAACTTGGCTTGTGTGAGCTGGGCTAATCTAAGATAGTATGGTCACTTTAACAGAATGAGAGGTTAGCAAACAATTTTTGGCAGGGACAATTTTTGTTCCTGCCAAAAATGGCAGGAACAAAACCCAGAGGAAGATCAAGATCAAGGTGAATCGATTCAGTTAGAAGTGCTGTAGAAGAACAAAATGTCAGATATGACAATATTGGAGTGCTTACAAGCAATAGACTAATTTGGAGGAAAATTGTTGATAGGAGATTAATAATGTAAAGTTATCGTGTAGTACTGTCCCAGTAGCTTGAACACCCTATGAGGATATATATCTGGGAAATCATGATGGTGATTAAAATTGGTATAAAACTTGAACGTCCTTAATCTCCATTTTAAGATTTTTTTTTTTTTCTTTGTAAAGAAGAACTGAAATTTTTTCTTTTCTTTAGAAGCAGTTATATTTGAAGGACAGTGGCATCTAATAAGGTTTTTAACTTTTAAATGATTATAACTGTTGTTTACCATAGTGCTCTTAATGTAGATGAGGTTGTTTTCAAGGAATGTATGAGTTGCAAATGGACTTTCCTCTGTGTAGCAGCACACCTAATTTTTTTTTGAAGAATTTGGAAGAAAATCCTCCTCATGAATGTATTGTCCTATAGAATTGGGCTTATGTTACATTAAAAAAAAACCAAGCCTAACTAAATATGCTAAAAAAAAAGATGTAATTGTCAATTTTTTTTTCATCAGTGAATTTAATTTTTGGATAGAGGTTCTTCATCTTAACTCAGAATTAATTTCGGTTGCCTTTCAAGAAAAGCTGTTGACTGTTCTTGGGATAAGGTCAGCCTAGCTTCATTCCTGCTAATCCTGTCATATGTTTTAAGCACCAAATTTTACAAATTCCTACCATGTACCCTCAAGGGGTGTACAGGATATGATAGTACTTCATGAAAAATTTACCTCATTACTAACTTCCTATCTAAAATTTTCCTCCAAATCAGTCTGTTACTTGTCAAGACTCCAGTATCATTATCAGATCTTATATTTCTATCGTCTAAGGCACTTCGTGCCTTATCAATCCACCCTATATCTTGGTCTTCCTCTGGGTCATTTTCCTGCCAACCTGGCAGAGAACACTTGTTTTACTAATCTTTTCCATTCTATTTAGGTGACCATACCACCTGAGAGTAGCACTGCTAAAGCATTCCTGGATGCTAACAATGTCAAGTTCTTTCCTACTTACCTCGCTTTTAATATGATATTGCCATTGATGCCACCTGTTCACACCTCTAATCTTTCTCAGGACTCTCATATCTGTGGTCTCTAGTCTTTGGTCAAGTGTTTTACTTCTAACCCAGCTCTCAGATCCATAAGTTAAAACTGGTTTGAAGACTGTCTTGTATACAGCTAATTTAGTGTTCTGGCTAATTTCTCTCTTATTCCATATGAATTTATTCAATTGACTTCCTAACATACCAGCTTTGCTGATTCTGTTGTCTATTTCCATATTTAATTTATGATCTTCATTAAAAATCGTGGCTAAGTAGCTGAAATGTTTTACTTGTTCCACAGGTTCCTCATTCAAAACACAGTTGACATTTTCAATGATTCGGCCTATTTTCATTGTCTTTATCTTTTTATTGCTGACCTTCATACCATATCTATTACAACAGCTATTCAATTTAGTCAGAGAATCTTGCAGACTTGTACTTGAATGACACTGCCTACCATTCAAGATGAGCCTCATATTTTGTATTGAATACTATGGCTACTCCTTCTTTTCCTTGATTATCATTGCCTGAATATAACATTTTGTATTTATTGCTCAGAAAGATCTCACCAGTTTTTGTCTTTTTTGTTTCAGTCAATCCTATTATATCGATCTGGTACTTATCTAATTCCTCAGCTAGCTCCATTTCTTTGACAATCATGCTTCTTATGTTAATAGTACTGATCTTCTCTGGTGATGTTGAGTTGGGGTGTGCTTTCAGATTTGTTCCAGTAGCTGACTTTTCGTTGTTCGCCCTTGTTCCGTGGCAAAAACAATGGGGGGGGGCCTTGTTTAACTGGGTGTCGCCCCAGCCGGCATGAAATTTTGTCATGTTGTACCATCATTTTGTATATTAGTTTAAGCCAATAAGAATACAATTTGGTTGGCTAAATCCCAAATTACCAGCCCATCCTCGTTCGTTCAGTATCCAGATAGATACCCAACAGGATGCACCACGAGAAGGTGATGATTGAACATTAGGCCAGAAGCCCTGGTCAGTACTCTTCATTCCTTTAAAGGCTATGTGGAGGTCTCCTCTCAGTTATGCAGCTTTGACCCTTAAGCACCCCCTGCATCTGAGCCAAATATCATCATCATCATCAAATTCCTGCCATGTACTCTCACGGGTGTACAGGATATGACAGTACTACATGAAAAAATTACATCATTACTAACTTCCTATCTAGAATTTGCCTCCAAATCACTCTGTTATTTGTCAAGACTCCAACATTATCAGATCTTATATTTCTATCATCTAAGGCACTTTGTACCGTATCAATCCACCTATATCTTGGTCTTCCTCTGGGTAGTTTTTCTGCCAACCTGGCAGAGAACACTTGTTTTGCTAATCTTTCCTCTCCCATTCTATTTAAGTGACCATACCACCTGAGATTAGCTCTGCTAACGCATTCCTGGATGCTGACAATGTCAAGTTCTTTCCTAATATCCTCATTTTTAATATGATATTGCCATTGATGCCATCTGTTCACGCCTCTAATCTTTCTCAGGACTCTCATATCTGCAGTCTCTAGTCTTTGGTCAAGTGTTTTACTTCTGACCCAGCTCTCAGATCCATAAGTTAAAACTGGTTTGAACACTGAGCTAATTTAGTGTTCCGACTAATTTCTTTCTTATTCCATATGAATTTATTCAACTGACTTCCCACCATACCAGCTTTGCTGATTCTGTTGTCTATTTCTATATTTAATTTACTATCTTCAGTAAAAATCGTGCCTAAGTAGCTGAAATGTTTTACTTGTTCCACAGGTTCTCCATTCACAACACAGTTGACATTTTCAATGATTCTGTCTATTTTCATTGTCTTTGTCTTTTTATTGCTGACCTTCATACCATATCTATTACAACAGCCATTCAATTTAGTCAGAGAATCTTGCAGACTTGTAGCGGATTTATTTAGAAGTATAACATCATCCGCATAAAGCAAAGAGCTGACATTAACATCTCCAATTTTGATATCATGTTTAATACCACATTCCTTCATAATGTGATCCATATAGATAATGAATAACAGAGGGGATAATGTACATCCTTGTCTCACACCAGACTTAACATTAAACCATCTTCCTGTACTTCCTTCAATTCTAACTGCTGACTTACAACTCAAATAAAGACTAAGTATTGCTTGATATAATACCCCATCGACACCATATAACTGCAGCGTATTGAATAGCTTCTCTCTTGGCACCTTGTCATATGCCTTTTCCAAATCGACAAAACTTAAATACAGATCTTTGTTATATTCCCATGCTTTCTCGACTATTTGTCGTAAAGTGAAGATCTGATCCTGACAGCCTCTATTTGGCCTGAATCCAGCTTGTTCTTCACCAAGCTTTTCTTCCACAATTCTTCTCTACTGTTTCTCAAGTATACTTGCATAGATCTTGCCAGGAACACTCAGTTGGGAAATACCTCTGTATTTCTCACATTCAGTTTTATTTCCCTTTTTATATATGGGTACTATGAGAGCTCTACTCCAATCATCGGGAATTCGTCCCTCTGTCCAGGCTTTCTGAACTATGCAGTGCAGCCACTGTAAGACTCTTATACCACCATACTTCAGCATTTCTGGTCGAATATCATCTACTCCTGCTGCCTTTCCACATTTCAAGCCTTTGATGGCTTTTTCTACTTCAAGTATGGATATGTATTCCTGACTGCATGCCTGGTCAGTGTTTTTTATCACTATGCTGTCATCACTGCTTGTTTCATTTAGCAGTTTTTCAAAGTAATTACTCCATACTTCAAGGTTATCTTTTTCTCCTGTTTTCATTTCACCTTTATCATCTCTAATTCCTTTTACAGCACTCTTTCCTCCATTCCTAAGCTTCTTCAACAACCTCCAGAATATTTTGCCACCTTCTTGATATTTATTTTCTATGTTCTTGCCAAAGTCCTCCCATGACTTTTGTTTAGCTAGTTTTACACACTGTTTAGCTTTCTTACATTTGTCTCTGTATTCTGTAAGAGTAAAAGCTGACTTATTTGCCAGGAACTTTTGATATGCTTTCTTCTTTTCCTTCACTGTCTCTTTAACTTCCTGTGTCCACCAGGGAGTTCTGATTTTTTTATCCTTGCACACAACCTCACCACATGCCTCTCTGGCAGAATCAATCAATGTTTTCTTCAGAGTTTGCCACTGAATCTCCAAGGTTTCATTCCTGTCCTCAAACTCTTTCATTTTCTTTTCAATAATCTTTCTGTATTTTACTCTACAATTCACATCTGAGAGCTGCTCAACTTTTATTCGCTTTAAAAGTTTCTTACATGTTATTCTTTTCAATATGAAATTCAATTTTATCCTGCTCAAGACTAAATAGTGATCACTTCCAATTTCAAATCCTCTGTACACTCTGGTGTCCTGCACCAGGGAGAAAACATCACTATCAACAATAACATAGTCAATGAGACTTTTCTTATTCCTAGCCTCTTCTCTCCATTTGAATTTGTGCACATTTTTATGTTGGAACATGGTGTTAGTAATAACCAGTCCATGTCCTGAGCAGAAATCCAACAGATATTTGCCATGATTATTAGCTTTGCTCTTTTCTCCAAATTTTTCCAAAATATTTTTGTATGTCTCACAATCATTTCCTACTCTGCTATTTAGATCCCCAACAAGGACCAACTTTTCCTTTTTCATTGTGTCAGTTGCTTTTTCTAAAGCCTCAAAAAATTCCTCCACTTTTACCTTAGTAGAACCTTCTGCGGGACCATAGGAACAAATAAGTCTCATTGTCCAGTTCCCCATTCTCATATTTGCCCACATTACTCTACTTGAGACTGACTGCCATTCAAGAAGATTAGCCTCGTATTTTGTGTTGAATACTATGGCTACTCCTTCTTTTCCTTGATTGTCATTGCCTGAATATAACATTTTGTATTTATTGCTCAGAATGATCTCACCAGTTTTGGTCTTTTTTGTTTCAGTCACCCCTATTATGTCAATCTGGTACTTATCTAATTCCTCAGCTAGCTCCATTTCTTTGCCATTCAGACTTCTTACGTTGATAGTACCGATCTTTAACTCTGGTGATGTTGAGTTGGGGTTTGTTTTCAGATTATTATTACTATTGTTGCAGGGACAGACAACACATTCAGCGCTGTCTGTAACCCCAGTTACAGACAGCGCTGTTACCATCACCACCAACAACCGCAGTATTTTTTGTGTGTTAATTGTGTATGTTCTCATGGTTGATTTGCCTGTTTGCAGGAATAAAAAAACTTGAGTTTCTAGAAGAAAAAACTCTGCTACTTCCGTATAAGATCGGCTAAGTCACCCTCAATTGAAAAGCCCATGTAAAGATTCCTCTCATGGTGAGAATCGTACCTAGGGCTTTTCTGTTTGAAGGGCGTAATCTGTATTATATATTCATAAAGTACTAAATTAAAAGATTTTGTCCTTATTTACTGGTTACATAGTAAATGAGCAAAAACCAGGGAAATGAAAAAAAAAAGAATATTCCTTCACATTCACAGGCAGTTTTATAGTTAGTCCTTTCTACTATAGCAAACACTTTTTAAATTTTAAATTGAATTCACTTGCTATAACAAATATCAGCTTTCTTCATCATGTACTGTTTTAAAGGAAACAAATTGACGTTCCACTATAACAAATTACTCCTGTAGTCCTTACAAATTTGCTACAGTGTGTGTGTGTGTGTGTGTGTGTGTGTCCATTTAAAAAAAAAACTGCAATGCTTGTATAATTCTGATGAGTGTGTTGATTTTTTGAACCAAAAAACTAATGTAATAAAAAAGAACTAACACTGGGTTTATAGGTCGCAATAATTGTTTAATAAAACCTATTAGTTTCACTACTTAAGGTAGTGGCTTCATCTTGGTTTGGGGATGAACACACAAATATATAACAGGTGTTAAATATGAATCATTATGTAACTAAAAACACTGAATGTGGAGGTACCATTACACAAGTACAACAGAAACATGTGGAGTGTGGAATCTGGCACACGGTCAGTACAACAACCAAAAAACTAATGTAATGTTTAAAGATCTGATAAATGACTTCCAAATGCCACACAAAATCATTCCTTGGTTTCTGTTGAGAGTGCCTTTTGAGTAGATTACCGTTGTAGCCTCTTTGTAGTTGCGAGCACTGCATTTGTCTTTTCTGTACAGCATGGAGCTCTTGTCCCCTTCAATGTTGTGGTGAGTGTGGAAGAAATGGAATGCTAGACCTGAGCTGTCTTCTCTGTTGTTATTGATGTCTCCAGTATGCTCCTTTTGTCTTATTTCTAAACTTCTTGATTTTTGCCCTATGTAATTAAGGCCACAAGAATATGGAATAGTGTAAACTCCAGGATGCTTGTTGAAAAGGTTGTGGTCCTTGGGCGAGCGTAACAGATTTCGTACCATCATAATGGGTTTGAAGAGCACTTTAATATCATGAGAATTCAGGAGATTTGAGATTTTTAGCGAAAGTTCATCAATAAAAGGGATGGAAACTAAGGCTCTGTAATGAATGTCATTGATATGTTCTGAAGGGGGATTAGAGAATAGTAGTCTTTGTGCCATTTTTTTAGGATATTAATTTCTGATCAATAGTTGAAGAATAGAATGTAATTCTTCTGTTAATGTTTCTTCATCTGTTATAATAGCGATCATCCTCTTTTTCAGCATATGTATAATACCTAATTTTTGTGAAATATGGTGCAACGAGGAGAAATGTAGATAACTACATGTATGAGTCGGCTTAGTACCCACCAAGAGAACTGCTTCCGTCTGCTCCTTTTTTTTTTTTTTTTTTTTTTTGTAAATAGAACATCTAGAAAAGATAATTTTCCTTCATTTTCAAGTTTTAAAGTGAATTTTGATTTTATGGTGGAAAGAATTAATACATAACAGAAAATCGTGTAACTCAGCCACACTGTGTTTCCATATCATGAATATGTCTACATATTTTCACCAAAGTGACTGTTTAGGATTTGTAGATAACAAGACTTTTTTTTTTTTTTTTAAGTTTTCCATGAGTAAGTTCACACAAGGAGGAGATAGAGCGCTTCCTACTGCAAGGCACAACAGTTGTTTGGAGATTTTTCCATTCCATCAGAAGAAATTTGAGTTGAGACACTGTTAAATAGTTGAAAGATGTCTTGAGGGAACATATTATAAGTACCATAACTTCATCCACAGGAACATTTGTGAAATAATGATACATTATCCAGACTAGCTAGAATGTCTGTTGGTGAGATAGCAATTTCTCCTAGTTTTTCTACAAAGTGTTGCTTATTTTTGAAGTTGGCATCCATGATGCGTAAAGGCATGTGTAATGTGCTCCCTTAGATGATTAGCAAGATGTTTGGATAACAAATAGCTAGGCACCACTAGCTTAAGTGGCGAAACTAGTGGGTTTTATAAATGATTGTTAGAACCTATAAACCCACTGTTAGTTATTTTTTATTGCTTATGTAATTCTTTTTATTTGATATAATTATCTAGAGAATATAAAACAAATTTCCAAATAAAGTTTGAAAATTTTCTTTAAATGCTTCCTTTAAAAAGTTTTTGCTTTACTGTATGCATTATGTTCTTATTAAATGTCATATATCATTTTAGGACAAATAGTGGAAACTCATGCTGCTAAAAGTACAGTACTCCAGCACCCACAATTTAGTGTTGGTGATAAAGTAAAAGTGTTATTAGATGTAGAAACTTTAAAGGTAATGCAAGAAGGACATGGTGGATGGAATCCTAGAATGTCAGAGGTACTGTTTTAAATTAAAATATGCTAAGCACAATTTAATGAGCACTTGCATGCATCTTTATGGTATTTGTTAATTATGATTACATTACTTTAGGAATAAAATTAATTGGGATTGGGAATTTCAGTTAATTCATTTGCACAAATTTATAAGAGACAATGTCTTTTATTGACATCTTTTTATATTTCATCTCTGGATCTTCTTGAGGTGAGCAGAAAATGGTTACTTAGAAAGCAGACCAAGAGTCAAAAAATATATATTCAATTTAGTCACTAATGTTAAAGCAGAGATGTTACATTCTTATTATTATTATAATGGTGTCTCCATGGAGTCAAAAGACTCCTCGCGGGAGACCCCACATTGACACACTAACCATTATTTAAACAATACCTATCATACTTCTTAAATTCAATCACAGACTAAGCATTCACAACCACCTCTGGCAATGCATTCCACCCCTTCACAACCCTCCAAGTTCAGTCCATTATCTCTGTTCAGACAATCTTAAGTGAAGTCTGGCATTGTTGCAATAAACATTTCTTTCATCACAACAAAAATATGTATTAGATGAATTCTTGAAATTTCATGAGGCTTTTGGCTAATTTTGTAGGCAGTGCATAATTATGAAAGGATGAATCATGCTTTTCCTCTAGGTCGTTTTCCTGCCAACCTGGCAGACAACAGTTGTTTTGCTAATCTTTCCTCTCCCATTCTGCTTAAGTGACCATACCATCTGAGATTAGCTCTGCTAATGCATTCCTGGATGCTGACAATATCATGTTCTTTCCTAATATCCTTGTTTTTAATATGATTTGCCATTGATGCCATCTGTTCATGCCCCTAATCTTTCTCACGACTCTTATATCTGCGGTCTCTAGTCTTTGGTCAAGTGTTTTACTTTTAACCCAGCTCTCAGATCCATAAGTTAAAATTAGTTTGAACACCGTCTTGTATACAGCTAATTTAGTGTTTTGGATAATTGCTCTCTTATTCCATATAAATTTATTAAGTTGATTCCATATAAATTTATTCAGTTGACTTCTTACCATACCAGCTTTGTTGATTCTGTTGTCTATTTCCATATTTAATTTACCATCTGCCGACCTGGTTGGCCGAGTGGTTAGCATATCCGCTCTCAAGGCAAAAAGGCTGCAGGTTCGAATCCCGCTGGGCATGGATGTTTGTGATTGTCTGTGAAAATACTAGTAGTGGTGGTGGACAGTAGATAGCATTGGTGTAGATCAGTGTTTATCAAACTTCAGATATTCGCGTACCCCTTCTTAAATTTTCATTATAATCAAGTACCCCTTATCAAATAATAAATAAAGTATATTTCTTTATATATGCAAATACACAAATATTAGCAAATACTAGTTGCCTATAGCTACTCGTATTTGCTATATTGCTCTCTTTTGTGGGTTTTATAAATCCAATCTTTAACCAATGATCCATACTTAAGAATTTGAAAGCTAAATATATTACTATATTTACTTGAATATAACTCGCACTTTTTTTCCCAAAATTAAAGCTAAAAAATCCTGGCGCAAAATATATGCAGGGAGTTCCGGAAACTAAAGTTTTCAGAAAAAAAATTGCAAATGATGTGACTTACCAAGAAGCTCCTACTCGCTATCGCTACTTTAGACATCGAGAACAGTTTCCTTGTGTGCATCGTCAAAGTCATCTACCCAAATAGCTTCATCTTCTTTCCCTTTATTTCAAGCAAAAATTACCAGTAATTTACAAGACTTGAGATACGTAGAGCAGTTATGAAGAGGTGCATATGATTGGTGCAGTATTAACAAAAGATAGCATGAACCAAAGACAAATTAGCATTTCAACTGTTGAGTTGAAATGCTAGTTCTCTTCAACTGAATTATATAATATCTGAAACACATTCACTATATATTTCTTAGTTTTAACACATTCACGACGGGGTGGTGTCAAGCAAAACCACATATGGTTTGCGTGAGTCTGTATAGCAGTTTCTGTTGGAGGGAGATGTGATTCATTAGTTAGTGCCGTTTTTATCCCAGTTGTCTGTAATTGCATTATTTGTTGAGAAATATAATGATTCCATGATAGCCAAAAATTTCCACGTATCCCCTGAAGACCTTTTGCGTATACTCCTGGGGGTACGCATACCACACTTTGAGAAACACTGGTGTAGATGATACGGTTGGTCGATGAGGTTGAGTGGTGGAGACGAAGAGTTGTAGATTAGGTGCCCTCCCTCAATGAGCCTTTGTACTCCCTGTAGGTGTCAAATAATGATAATAATAATAATCTTCGCTAAAAATCGTGCCTAAGTAGCTGAAATGTTTTGCTTGTTCAGAACATTTTAGCTACTTAGGTTCTCCATTCACAATGAAGTTGATATTTTCAATGTTTCTGCCTATTTTCATCGTCTTTGTCTTTTTAATGCTGACCTAAATACCATATCTATTACAACAGTTATTCAGTTTAGTCAGGAAATCTTGCAGACTTGTAGTGGATTTATTTAGAAGTATCGTCACCATAAAGCAAAGAGCCGAGATTAACACCTCTAATTTTGATATCAGGTTTAATACCACTTTCTTTCATAATGTGATCCATATAGATATTGAATAACAGAGGGGATAATGTACATCCTTGTCTCACACCAGATTTAACATTAAACCATCTTCCTATACTTGCTTCAATTCTAACTGCTGACTTACAAATCAAATAAAGACTAAGTATTGCTTGATATAATGTCCCATTGACACCATATAACCGTAGTGTTTTGAATAGCTTCTTTCTTGGCACCTTGTCATATGCCTTTTCCAGATCTATGAAAGTTAAACAGATCTTTGTTATTTTCCCATGATTTCTCAACTATCTGTTGTAAAGTGAAAATCTGATCCTGACAGCCTCTATTTGGCCTGAATCCAGCTTGTTCTTCACCAAGCTTCTCTTCCACAGTCCTTCTCAACCGTTTCTCAAGTATACTTGCATATATCTTACCAGGAATGCTCAGTAATGAAATACCTCTGTAATTTTCACATTCAGTTTTATTTCCCTTTTTATATATGGGTACTATGAGAGCTCTGCTCCAATCATCTGGAATTCGTCCCTCTGTCCAAGCCCTCTGAACTATGCAGTGCAGCAACTGTAAGACTTTTATACCTCCATACTTGAGCATTTCTGGTCAGATGTCATCTACTCCTGCTGCCTTTCCCTCATTTCAGACTTTTGATGGCTTTTTCTATTTCAAGTATACATATGTATTCCTGACTGATAAAGGCTTTATCTATTTTATCTGTGCCATTTGTTATAACCCCTATTTTAATCTCTTTATTTATCTTTTGATTTCTTTATACTTGTTCACACTCTTTATTTAACTTGTTTATTGAGTGCCAGTTAAATTTCTTATGAGTGTGAGTTTGTGAGAGTTTTAAATGGAGATAACGTAAATGTTATTTCCCTTAACCTCTGACCATCACTTTTGTGTCAGTCGTGGTTTAAACTTATTAACTAACATAATTTAAATTCCTTTCCTTTCGTTAGTCAGATACCTCCAGGTTCATAGTTCGTAGACATCCTGCTGAGGAACCTTCCTAACTAGGAGAGGGTCCTCATTCTGCTTTGTTGAACTCATAGTGATAGAACAAAGTGCTGCTAACCCCAAAATTTTTTGGATTAGTGCATTGACACTCGACCTCACTGTATTGTTTCGCAAAATTTAATGAAGCTCATAAAACCTTTTACAATGTTCAATCTAACTATAAGCATAGCTACAAAAAAAAAAAAAAAAGTCCTAGACAATTCCATGTAGTTTTCCTAAAATCCTAACAATTCTTTCTCATAACCCATCTATAGTCTAGTTCAATTTACAAGTCATAAACACTTAGACATAACAAGTGTGAACTCATTTAACATTAATTTTAGTTCACTATACATGACACTGACTTTAGTATTAGGCACTTATTTTATCCTAAGAATTTCTTTTCTAGGCAATATGGATGATCTCTGCCAATGAATATCCTTCCTATTGTCGAATGCTTCTCCTTACCAATGACCTCTCAGTGATGCCATGTGCTGATCTCCTTGTGTGAGATGCTTCGATGACTGATAGTAGATCCTTACATGGTGATGATCCCAGGGAAGACAAAAAAACTCCTCTTTCCTGAAGCGAAAGCTTTTATATCTCAAGTTTTGCACCTAGTGCGCATGGTTGTCTTCTCTGCTTTCCATCTCGGAGTCACGTTAACCATGAGATATGCTGATGTCATGACTCATGCGACACCAATTTTAATAACACAAAATTTATGATAAAGTTATGTCATATACAAACGTATTTTTCACAAACAATGATAATTCCTTTTCCTTCAAAAAAAAACTTGTAAAAATTAGCATGAAGGAAAAATATTCATGTGAAATTTTATATTAGAAAAACTTCTCCTAGTCATTTACTAGAATTGAACCAATAATGATCTTTCTTCTGCCAATCTAGCATAATTGAAGTTACCATGTAACTATAGTGGTATCAGCTATGTACAATTAAAGCTTAATTTAGTTTTAATTTCCATGGATACTATAGATATTTAAAAGATATTTTAAGTGGTTTTACTAGCTGTACTTAGAACCAAACTTAATAGACAGATGAATTCTGTCTACAAACTTAGGTTTGAATCCCATCTAGGATGCGAAGAACCTTTATAAGAGCTTGTCAACTGAATATGAATTAATCTGTCGCATATGTAGGCGGCAGATTCCCCTCCAAGAAACTCTAGCTTTTTTATCCAACAAAAGAAATGAATCACTCAGAATAATGAAGTAGAGAGAGAGAGAATTTCTGTAATCTGGATAGACAAATCTAGGCACTTACCATTATGATGAGAGAATTCCATGACCACTATGGTTTACAGTGGCATGAAAAAATGCTAGTGGCACATCGAAAGAAGTTGACTGTTTGATTGAGAAGTTTCTGCAAGCCTTCTCTAGTAGAATCTATGAGTGTAAGGTCATCAGCGATGTCATAGCATTAACAGTGGTTTGTCAAGAGAGTAGTCAATATGACTTGGAAGTACGAAGAAACTCATCAATGACACAATTGAAGAAAATAGAAGAGAGGGTCTCCTTGGTGTACATCCCTAAATGCTAGGATGGATGTTGATTTGGGGTCCAGGGTGATAGTAAGGGAATTTGCATAGTAAATCTCTGATATATATATATATAAGTGAGGAAAGTTTCAAAATATCCTGCAATAGACAGCTTGAGGTATAGCTTGAAAGGACAATGTCAGAGACCTTTTGGAGTTCCAGGGATACCATAAAGAAGTCGAGGTTGGCTTGGGGATTAGAAAAGAAAGGAAAGAATGAAGATATTCTCAGCACAGCCATCAGCAGGGATGAAGGCTATGCCTAAAATCATGTTGGATGTATTGACTGCAGATGTTTAGTCGAGGTTGGCTTGGGGATTAGAAAAGAAAGGAAAGAATGAAGATATTCTCAGCACAGCCATCAGCAGGGATGAAGGCTATGCCTAAAATCATGTTGGATGTATTGACTGCAGATGTTTAGCTAACACTTTATGAAAGTGATGTAAGAGAACAGGAGCATCTGTAATTGGTTGGTAGTCAGAGAGAGTACAGATTCATCTTCCTTCTTTGGAATGAACACTGTTCTCGACTTTCATAGATATGATGTAGACATTTGGTAAACAGAAGTAGATTGATTAAATCTTGGAAGATAGGCAGAGGACCTTACCAATGCACTGCAATAGTAAACCATCTGATCCTGCAGCTGATGAAGTAGCTGAATGTGGAGACTATTTCATCAAAAGAAGATGGATGGAAAAGTTCCAATGGACCTAGAAATAGAAAAAAGTTCTATTTCTAGGTCCATTCCAATGGACATAGAAATAGAAGGAAGAACTAAATCAGATTGGTATGGTGGTGGCATGGAAAAGACATTCCTCCAAAAGCGAACGAATGCCTTGTGTATCTCACTTGGAGGAGTAGATGCTCTGTTATTCTAGCACAATGGCTTTAGTTCTTATATCTGCATTTCACATAAAGATGCTTTTTCTTTTTCCCTTTGGATCAAACAGATGATGCAGGATGATACTCTACTAACCAGAAGGAGTATGTTGCCTGTAAAATCCAGTCTTCAAAAAATTTAAATAGTTACTTCACAGAGTGACAATCTAATGAACCTCTTTAAAACCCTTTGATACTGAGGGAGAGGAAGCTGATCCTGAGATTTTGTAAGGCATATTTGAAGAACAGATGGATTTGTACTGGCCTCACTACCCTCAAAATGATAGCGATGGAAAACAGGAATTACATGGGTATTTCCTGCTCTTGTGGGATCTTCTAACATAGTCTGCAGTCACATCATCACTTCTCTGTAGAATGGTAATTTAAAATGAAATCTTATTGTAGCTATTGTCTGCCTAGGCAAAATCTCTGACAGAACCTCATTGATATGAGCTGTATCTTCTGTAGCTAATGAGACTTCATGGAAGACAAGATGATGTTCCTCTTCAACAGTCTATTATGCTTTTGCATGTTCAGTACAAATTTCATGCATTAACAGCAACCTGAGATGTTTTGCACAGCGAACACCAAGACTGACAGAGGTGGTCAAGGCTTGCTGACATCCTGGGCAGATAAAGTGTCTTTGAGATAATGTTCCTGGTTGGATTAAGATATTTTGGTAATTAGATCTTGTAGGAACATTGGAAGTTGCAGAATGTTCCTCTTCAGTAGTTCATCGTACTTTTGCCCACTTACTATAAACTTCAACCTTAATAGCATTAAGATGTTTTTCATGGCAGTGAACTTAAAGACTAATAGCAGTGGTAAAGGCACTCTGGCAGTCTGAACAGATAGTGTCTCTGAAGTGATGGTTCTGGCTGAACCAAGATATTTTGATAAGTGGATGTTATAAGAAGATTTAAAGTTGCAGAATGGTTCACTGGGATGACGGAATGTTTTGCTCACTGATGCATACCCAGGCTGCTGGATAGTAAAGGCCTTACTGCAAGTGGAACAAATATATTGTCTGTATTGATGGTTGCAACAGAGCCCTATTCATTCTAGAATTCAGTGTTGATTTAATGGCTAGTCTTCTCATGGAGGTTGTAGAAGTTGCCTTATAGGCATTGCAGGGACATCTGACACAGACATTGCCATCCATGTCAAGAGGAAGATCAATCACAGGAGTGGAGTTTCATGGTCCCTTCCTAAGCAGGAGAGGGTCCTCATTCTGCTTTGTTGAACTCATAGTGATGGAACAAAGTGCTGCTAAACTAAAATGGAGAAAATAGCATAGTAGGCAACTCATCCATACGAAGGTATCCAGTTCCTGCCACTAGAAAGCAGCATACTTTTGCACTTGAAGTAGCTTGATAAAGTTCCATGTTTGACTTTAGAGCAGAGTTCCTTAGCCCATCCATGGTACTGAGGTACTATAGGTTTGCACTCTTTTGTGGGTGGAGAAACAATTTATTATTTTTTTCCCCTAAAGTTTAATTCAGTATGCTTCAGCAGAATTGCAAATTGATATTGAATATTTGATATTCATTTATTCAGCCAAATATTTATGCTTCAGTTACATCCCTAGTAAAAATCTGAGTATGTCAAATAGTTGTGTTAGTTTAAGACCCACTGACTCATTTTTGTTTTATTTACTGATTTATTTGCCTAATAATAAATGGCATGATAGAAACCAAACTGAAATAATATGACCAGTTTTAATAGCAATTCTGTATACCAGATTTTAACTAAAATTCCATCTAGCTAATGCAGAGTGAATTATTTTCTCAATATAAAAAATAAATAAATAATAAATTAAAAAAAAAAACTATCCAGAAGAGGACAATCTGGCTAATTAATGAATCCTCTCTCACAAATCCCCTTCAGTCCCTTTCTCACAGACATTCAGTTTCTGCCTTGTGCCTCTGATTACTTTAATGAACAGTGCTCTGCTAAATTGGCCACTATTATTCCTTCAAAATCATTAAAACAAGAGCCACTGCTAAACCAGCACCCTTTTACAGTCCATCTTAAAACTCACCGAACCAACTTCATTGCCTCCTCTTTTCTTTTATATACTTCTGTCCTTTGGAACGTTCTCCTCCACTCTGCCTTCCCCAAAGATTACAACCCTCAGCTGTTCAAGCAAAATATGAACAGACTCCTCCTTTCTTCTATTCCTCTTGCTCACAAACAGCACTAGTGTGCTATAGGTCTTGTGGCCTTTTGTGTGTAGATCAGATATTAAAAAAATATGCAGTATATAACAATTGAAACTAAATCACAGCCATCTTGTATGCATCCTTAATCCCAAATTTTGTTGCACGACTGCATCTGGCCAGAGAAAAAGTTATTGCATTATATAATGTTGATGTATTTTGTCCTCTCTTGCCTCATCTTGCCTTGAAAATGGCTCAGATGAAACAGAAATTGGAATTGCATGATGCATTTTCATAAATACCAAATTTGAATAAAATCTTCTTATCCAGAATATCAGAATATATTCATTGACAGGCAGACACTCTTTTGGGTACATACACATTTTTTGAAATACACCTGAGAATGAGCATGTCTACAGACCAATCCTGAAAGAATATATCATAACAATATAAAATAAAACTGTTTGTAATTTACTTAAGCATACTTAATTGAAATATATTTCAAAGTTGTTTTATTCATTGAACTCTAAAAAAAAATGTATGTATTAAATTTCTACTTGTTTTTCCCCATTTAGTTTATTGGAAAAGTTGGAACAGTACATCGTGTTACAGAGAGAGGAGATATTAGAGTTCAATATGAAGGTTGCAATAATCGCTGGACATTGCATCCTGGTGCACTGACAAAGGTTAGCAAAAAAATTTGAATCGTCTTCTTTCACCATCACATTTAAATAGTCATGAGTTATTCTTGAACTATTTTGATTTGTTTATATACATTTGAGAGAATAACTGCTTGCAAACATATGAACTTCTGAACGTAGACATTATTCTTGGGGAAAATAGTTTGAATTCAGGATATTTATCTCCCAAATATTGATTAAATGCTTTTGTGTACTTTTGAAAACTTATCCTTAAGAGCTAAATCACACTCCATATCCATCACTTCAAGTTAGAGTTAGGCATAATGTCTATGTCAACAGAAAATGGATCCAGGAAAATGAAGAGTTTGATTCATTTCATATACATCTAAGAACCTTTTTTAAAAGTCTCTTCTTAGATTAGAAATTACATAGCTGTACTTTTCAAAGGATATTTTTTTGTAATTGGGAGAATATTCGAATGATTTCAAGGTAGCAAAGTGAAATAACCTTTTTAACATTTTATTGGCTCAAGCTTGATCTCAAGGGCTTCAATGCATGAAAAAAGTTCAGTCACTAGCTTGTGCTTCCTTGCATTTTTGGCTTCAAATTGTTCAAATGACCAGTAATGTCAACCATAAAAGCTAAATCTTGAATCCATTCAGTAACTTCAAATTCAGGCACTTTTTTTTTTTCTTTCATTATCACAACCTTTTATTTCACCAAACAATTCATAAAAGCGATTTGAATACAGTACCCTTACTTAGCCAACGAACATAACTATGATAGGTAGGGCAGTCTGAATATCGATCTCACTTAAATTATCAGATTGTTGGTGATTTAAGCCTTGTGCTCATATAAAATTAACTGTTTTTACCACAATATCAATGACATGGTCCATTTTGAGAGCTTTGCAGCATAGCACTTCATGATGTATAATGCAATGCATACTATAGAGATGATCTGTATTTATAGCCTGCAATTTTGATTTTAATCTGGACACTACATCTGAATCACTATTTGCAAAGCTCCATCTGTTATCAAACTCACCATCTGTTTCCAATCTGTTTTATTCAAAGAGAAGATAATCAAAGATTGAAATATATCTTCCCTTGTTGGTCTTTCAGAGATACAAACTCCAGGAATTTTTATCTGATGTACATATCCTCATCAACACCTTGATTAAAAATACAAAGCTGTGCTACATGTCAGTGCTTTCATCAATGGCAGTGGAAAATGCAAGAAAAAAATGAGCTTTATTCTTAAATTGCAAGTTTAAGTTTTCAGAAATATCCATAATACATTCTGTGATAGTATTCTTTGACAATGATATATATGAAAATAATTATCATTTTTCAGGACAAACTATCAAGCCTGTCAAACTATCATGCATTTTTTAACAAATTCACTTTTTATATATATATATATGATGTAGTGTTGACTCGGAATTGGGATATGTTCATGCTTTTTATATACTGACTGAGATTCGAGAATTAGAATAAATAATGCAATTTATTAAAATACGCAACATGTTTCAGTGGGGGTGGCCGACTACTTCAGGCATGATAGAACTTAGAAAGCCAATAAAAAAACACTGTAAAGAAACATTGAGTCACTATGAAACCATAAATTATAAAATTATAAAATCGACTATAAACTACAGTTATTTTGAACTGGAGCTACAGTCCATGTTAAAGTTCTATTGCTAGAAACCTGTGTGCATGTGATTTCACGAGTGTGCCAATATCTGACAGCAGAGCTAAAAGAGTCAGGCAAATTACAGCTGGGGTTACTGTTTGTATGAAGAGGGTCCATGACAACCTCTTTAGACTCGATTATGCAACGTTCTACCTCGTCGTGGCATATATGCAGGTTTGAAGTTGTTGTCCAGTTTATCTCATGTTGGCGGCCTCCATTATTTGTGTTAACTGAAAACAGGACATGGCTTGAGAGGGCACTAGCTCTAGTTCTTTTGTAAGCGATGTCTCTTTGTTGTTCCTCGAGACATAGGAGGATAGACTTTTCCGTTTGGCCATAGTATGGTTTCCTGCAGTCACATGTGATTTCATACACACCTGGGAATTGTAGATGGTTATGAGCTTGTTTGTGATTGCTTAAACTTGATCTTAGTTTGGGAAGAGTAGAGAAGCATGTTTTTATGTTAAACTTTCTTAAAATTCTATTCAGTTTCTCGGAGAGCATGCTGATGTATGGCAAGGAGATGTAGCCTGTGGGGTTGTCCTGTATTTCTACGTTGTTTTGTTGACGGTCATCCTGCGTTACTATGTTGTTTTGTTGACGGTGGTATAGTTGTTTATTGATACTTTTTGAAGAGTAGCCATTGTTTTTGAAGGTCCTTTTATGTTGTATTATGTTTTATTTATGTTTTATGTTTATGATGTTGTAGCTCATTTTTTAGTTCCTCTTCATCTGACAGTACAGATCTAGCACGATGCGCTAGAGTTGAGATGATACCCATCTTCTGTGCCAGATAGCAATGTGAGGATGCATACAGGTATCTGTCTCTGTGTCTGTGTATGTATGTTTTCTAAAGATGGAGATTTTTATGGCCTCAGGTGTTTAGTAAGTTTAAAGTCCAGGAAACTTAGAGATCCATTTTCTTCCATCTCCATGGTTAATTTGATGTCTTGATGGAAGTTGTTTAAGTGATTGAGAAAAGTGTGAAGATTCTCAATACCATGTTCCTAGATGAGGAATATATCATCCACATATCTAAGCCAAATTTTTGGCTTAAAAGTAGAAAAGGAGATTGCATTTTGTTCAAAGTCTTCAAAAAAGATATTTGCTGGTATTGGAGCCCTGTGGCACCCAATCCCCCCGGTTCCTGGCTGGTAAGCTGGTTATTTTTGGATCAGATGCTCAGAGCTTGCCCCACCTTTGCCGTGAGTCGCCTTGTTGTTGCACTACTTGCTAAGACTTGAAAACAGCCATTTTTGTTCAATATTAGCATTGTCTTATGCAATTAAAAATATCTACAAAAATAGTGCATTTAATATTTTTCTATTTAAAAAAAAAAATATTTTCCTTAAATTTTTTATATAAAAATAATTACATTACTCACACCAATATATGTTATATTATATGCCGGACAAAAAACATGACATGAAAACGTTTCAAATTTTGGCTTATCTTTTTATATATATATAGAGTGGATATATAAATCTGTCTTTTTTTTTTTTTTTTTTTTCCACTATATATTCAGTATCAACTTTTGTTTGCTTTGGCATAATGGCATTAGGTTGATATAAAATTTTTACATAAAACAATTTGTAAAACTAAAATTATCTTTAGTGAAAGTAGTACACCATCCTGACGTGTGTGTATGTGTGTGTATGAATGTTATGGCAGTTTCACATATGGAATTTGGTTGAAGAGAGTTAGCATTTCAACTCAATTGTCAGCTATGCTTTTATCTTTCAGTTGCATGATCTTTTGTTAATACCGCACCAATCATATGCACTTTTTAATAACCTGCCTTTGCTGTCTGTTTCGCGTTAGGCTTAATTACCTTAAAGGGAGAAAAGTCACAAAAGAGAAAAATGCTTCTGGCCTGGGGATTCCCTTATTCAGGTAATATTCACTAATTTCATGTTATCAGTCTGTGGTGTGCCAGTATCGGTAAGTGGTGATATTATTTGATCTATTCTACGTTATAAAATGTAACCCTGAGATGGATAAGTGGCTGATAAAAAATAAAAAAAATTCCCGCAAACAATCAGAAGAAGCAGAAACAGACTCAAAAAAAAGGATAGTATTTCATATTTTACCAGAACAACCCGCATCGTCTTGAGAACCAAACGGTAAGAGGCAAAAAATGTAATATATGCATTTGATTTTTGCAATATTCGCTGTGTATGTTTTGTATTGAATATAAATACAATAAATATTATAATAATATATCTCTCCATTACGATTTTTTTTCGAGGGGGGCCGTGAAATATTTTAATTTTTGCAAAGGGGGCCCTGACATCTAGAAGTTTGGGAAGCACTGATCTAGGTGGATGCAGTAATGAGAGAGGCAAAGACTTATATGCGAACTGAGGTAAAAGAAAAGGAGGTGCATAGCATATTACAGAACCTTGATGTGAATACAGCTATGGGATTAGATGGTATAATAGCTTGAGTTTTACATTAAGGTGCTAGGGAATTGTTTGTGCCTTTGATCACATTGTTTAATTTAAGTTTCTGCTCCATTTTAGTTCCAAGAGGTGGAAAGAGAGGAAAATATTTCCATTGCATAAAGGAGGTTCCAAGGTACTGGAGAAATTGGTCACAAGCAAAATGCAGACATGGATAGATGAAAATGGGTTACTCAATGGGGGGGGGGTAACATGGTTTTGTGAAGGGAAGGTCATGCCTCAGTAACTTGCTACAGTGATTGCTGAGCTGGATAAAGGTAATGGGTTTACAGTGATACTGCTGGACATTGCAAAAGCCTTTGATAGTATACCACATGGAATTCTAATCAATAATCTGCAGCACATAGGGGATGGATAAAAGTGTTGGTGAGGTGGATAAGTGGGTGGTTGAGAGATATCAGAGAGTAGTTTATTCATCAGTAGTCCAGAAGAAGGCCTGTGACTAGTGGTGTGCCACAGGGCTCTGTTCTTGGGCAACTACTATTTAATTTGTACAGTAATGATATAGTGAAGGATCTGTTCAGTTGTTTGCCGATGATGCAAAATTGGGTAGAATAATAGTTAATACAGATGATAAAATTTTACAGGGTATTTTGATAGACTGGCAGTTTGAGCAATGGAGATTGGATATCACTTTAATGTGGCAAAGTGTAAGGTTATGCATTTTGGGGTGAAAAGATTATCAGCTGTATGCCACATTGATAGAACTGTACTGAGACCAGGAAATTAATGTTTCCAGATATTTCAGAGTACTGGTGGATAGGAAGTTAAATTTAGAGGTCACATAGCAAAAGTGGCTAAAGCAGTTCATCAGATTATTTGGTTACTGAAGAATACTTTGGCAAGCAGAGACCAGCAGTTTATTATTACACTTTATCGAGGCTTGATAAGACCCCATCTTGATTGTATGCAAATCAAGTCACCTGGTTTCTTGGCGATGAGGAAGAGGTGGAGAGGATCCACAGGAGAGTAACCAAGATGTTACCATAGCTACCACAGCAGGTCTATGGGATGAACCTTATGAGAACAGGCTGAAGATTTCTGGGTTACAGAAATTGTTTGCCAAATGGTAAAGGGATGATATGATTGACACATACAAATTACTGAAGGGTTTTTACAAGATTAATACAGAAGAAATTTTTCAGAACAGGTCTGATGGTTGGAGAACTAGGGCCCATCCTTGGAAACTGAACAAGAGTGTTAGAACTAGATTTTTTGCTTGGAGAGTAGTGAATGAGTGGAATGGGTTGCCAGTTTGTTGTTGGTGCCATGACTGTGATTGAATCATACATCCACATGGGAGTATGATAAAATACTGCATAAATGTTGGATACTGCTTGGCATGATTTAGGGCCTCCCTTGATGAGTCAAAGGACTCCATATGAGTAGCCTGTAATAATTTCAATATTTGACTTAATGCCACTTTTCCTCATAATGTGATTAGATGATGATAAACAGTGGATATAGTGTACATCCTTGGCTTATGCCTGATATACATCAGATCATCTTCCTGTACCAGGCTTTTTAAACACCACATTTATATGGAGTAAATGGAACATTATAGATCTCTATATAATTGTAGCATTTTGAAAAGCTTGTCTGTTCGTACTTTGTCATATGCTTTTTCTATGGAAAAAGTCTGTTGGGGATGGATATCACACTGAAAATAATAATACCGAAATAATACTACCAATAATCATGAAATGAACATTGTTATATTATATAAGCAAAGTGGATATTAGATCCAGCATTATTTCAAACCAAATGTAGAAACTATGAAAGTTTCATAAAGTAAGTTGACCAGAGCTTATGGGAATATACTCCCTGGCATTCACAAGTTGCCATAGTGCAGGCTACTTAGAAAACATAGGCAGCGCCCAAGTGTCTATATAGTTGCCTTTTATTAGTCCATTTTGATAAGGTTTCACTGGCATCAATGTGGGCAACCCATTCCACTTATTCACAACTTTCCAAGCAAAAAATTAGTCCTCACACCCTTGTTAACCATATCTTTATTCAACTTCCAGGGATGACCCCTTGTTCTGGCACCTCCAGCCAAGTGCTGAAACATTTCCTCTGCATCATTCCTGTAAAACCCTTTAAGCAACACTTAAATGTTTCTATCATATTCCTCCCTTTTTCCCCTATCGACCAACTTCAGCAGTCCACAGACCTTCAATCTGTCCTCAAATTATCTTCATAGGGAACACTCCACAGACCACTCACCTCTGAATCGTCTTCACCACTTCCTCATCCCCAAGAAACCCAGAAGACCAGACTTGAGCACAATAATCCAGATGTGGATGTATCAAGACCTCATAAAAGAGGAATAACACCCTCCTTATATCTACTTGTTCATGTGTTCTTCAATTGCCAAGTAATCTAATGGGCTACGTTAGCAACCTTAGCACTTTGTTCCGCTAAACTTTAACTCTCTGTCTACTACCACACCTAAATCTCTAGCTTCATCTATTTCCTGGAGTACAGTGACATCAATGTGAAACACAGCTTGTAATTTATTTATCTCAAACTTTACATTTCTTGACATTAAACTGATACCCATTAGCTTTTGTCCATACTGACAGCCTATTTAAATCATCCTGCATGCTCTCCACATTGCCTTGGTTAACTATTAATTTACCTAAGTTCCCATCATCAATAAACAACTGAATATTTCCTTACAGGTTATTTTTTTTATCATTTATGTACAAATTAAACAGCAATGGTCCCAACACAACCTGGCAGCACACCACTAGTCACCTGTTTTTGCATTGATTCTACCTGTCCATATACCAATTTTTGATATCTGTCCATTAGCAGGCACCCTCTTATCCACTTAACCAGTGGATAAGAGGATGCCCGATACTATTCATCCCATTTGTTCTAATTTGCATAACAGAGTTCCAAATGCCTTTGCAAATCCTGCAGAATCATTGTGTAGGCATTTCCTTTATCCAACTCTGCTTTTACACTCTATAAAAAGACAGTAAATTACTAAAGCATGACTGAATCTTTAGAAAGCTATGTTGGCCCTCATACAGTATATTTTTATCCACCCATTCTTGAATTTTCTTTTTGATCAAATTTTTTCCAATACTTTTACCACCATGCTTGAGATACTGATTGGTCTATAAATTGCTACTTGAGTCTTAGAACCTCCCTTAATGCAAGGGAATTATTTTGCCTTCTTTCCACTAACTTGGAGCTCTACCCAAGCTGAGACATAAAGAGCCTAGTCAGAGGTATTGCCAGTTCTATTCATATTCTCAAAAAACACGAGCTGATATCCCATCTAATCCCACAGCTTTATTTACATTGATATTCTGCAATATCCTAAGAACTTCCAATTCATCCACCTCTGTTCCTGCATTAGTGTGTCGCATATATTAAAGCAGTAAGTCAACTCTTTTATCTGATTCTGTCACCTGGTTACCATCATCATTCATTGAGGTTAATCTTCCATCGTCATTCTTCCTCTTACTTGTGCCATAACAAAAGAACTCTTTGGTATTTTCTTTGGCCTACTTTGACTCAATTCTTCTTATAATCTGATTTTTGTCTTCCTTGCCATACTGGTCACCTTTCTTGCCTGAGCCTTGTACTGTTCATGAGTTGCTGGTGACCTTTTTCTTTATATACCTTCCACAGCATTTCTTTTTCTGTAGCTCAAGCTTGATGATATTATTCATCCATCTGACTCTCTTCCTGATTAACCCTACTCACCTTAGGTAAACAATTTAATATTGTTTCTCTAGATGACCCTTAACTATCTCCCATGGACTATGCCACAGCACAGATTTAAGCTTCTTTTTAAGTTTATCATAATCATCTGCCTTGTAGTTCCACATATACGTCTTCTTGAGAGAATATTCCTCATCTTGTGCAATCTCCCAAGGCAGGACTGCATGGTCACTTTCACCAATCAGTTACTTTCATTGTACCCTTTTCTCTATAAGCCTTTTCAAGGAAGGTGCAAAGAGAAAAGCTGTTCAAAACACTCCATTTATATGCCATGACTGGGACATTATATCAAGCAATACATGGACTCCTCTATTTGAGTTGTAAATCAGCAGTTAGAATTGAAGAAGGTACAGGAAGATGGCTTGATAAGTCACGTGTGCAACAAGGGTATACATTATCTCCACTGTTATTCATCACCTATATGGATAACATATAATGTGATTCGTATAGATGTAAAGAGCTGAGATGTTAATCTGAACTCTTTACTTTATACAGATGATGATGTGATACTCCTAAATAAATTCAGGACAAGTCTTCAGGATTTCCTGACCAAATTGAATAATTGACGAAATAAATTTGGTATGAAAATCAGCAGTAAAAAGACAAAGACAGGGAAAATAGGCAGAAATATTGAAAACATCAACTGCATCCTGAATGGAGAACCTATAGAAGAAGTAAAACATTTCAACTATTTACAGAACAGAGAAAGGTGGAAAGAACTGGAGGAGACCTTTGTCCAGCAATGGACAGAAAATGGCTGAAAAAAAGAAGAAGAACTTAAGTATCACCTCTGGGTCTGGCTCCCACTGAAGAGACCTCAATAAAGGTTGAAACCGGTCTGGGTAGTGACCTTCCCATAATGCATAGCATTATACATGTCTACAAGGAGATTTGCTTTGCATTATGGAATACTAAGGCAAGTGATGTGAAGTGTTAGCTTCATTATATGAGTTGCCCCAGTCCTTCGTTATACGAATTGCCGCAAACTTTGTTTGCTTACACTTGGATAAAGGATTAAACCAAGGATATAATTTCTTGGTATCTTTAATTTAAAGAAGAATGTAATTTTTAGTGATGGCAAATTAAATTTGGAAATAGGCAGCAGAATTAGCAAAGCTGGTATGGTAGGAAGTCAGCTGAATAAATTTATATGGAATAAAAAAGAAATTACTCAAAACACTAAACTAGCTGTATACAGATGGTGTTCAAACCATCTTTAACTTATAGATCTGAGAGCTTTGTTAGAAATAAAACTGGAGACTACCGATATGATAGTCCTGATAAACATCATGGGACTAAACAGGTGGAATCAGTGACAGTACACGCAATTCTCCATTTACACGGTAGATTGGTTCCAGAAAAATCCATGTAAATGAAAACAATGTAAAAAGAATGCGGTGCATATGGAAAAATAGAAGAATGGTTCCAGATGTGAAATCCGATACGAACAATAAGTTATTTTCAAAGAAAACATATGAAAATCATTGAATAAAATACTATTTAATTTTAATGGAATATTTTTTATTTTAAATACTTATTTAATGTATATACATATGTATCTTTCTTAAAGAAAATAGTGTGTCACTAATAAAACAGAAATTCGAAATGGCCGAAATACACTTGTGTATATGGTTATTAAATTTTATTCACTGACACTTTCTGATAGTAGCAGCATTCTTTTGTGTGAGACTGGAATTAAGTCACTTCCATCACTTGAAACAATTCGGCCGTCCTGTTCATACTACAACAGCAAAATATTTTCTTCAGTAAAAGGAACTAAATTAGCACTAAAAATGTTAAAAAAAAATTTCCAATAAGATTGCTAGACTCCTTAGACCACATAAAATAAGAGTGGCCTTTAAACCCACAGAAACGATTAGACAATTCTTAAGATCTCCAAAAGATAGCCATCCTTTCTCCAAATATGTTGGAGTTCATAACATACCATGCTCGTGCGGCTTGAATTACATCGGCCAAACTTCAAGGAGACTTGAAATTAGGCAAAAAGAACACATAGGTGACGTCAATAATAACAGAGCAGAAAAATCGGGGTTAGCTTTTCATTTCTTAAGAACAAACCATACCATAGAGTGAGATAGAAGCACAATTCCTTACATGGAGGAGGACTTCTGCTCCTGAATTTTTAAGGAGGCCACAACAGTTGCCTGCTGTATACAAAACCTTAAAAGGAACCAAGGACTAATCTTGCCCGTGATCTGGAAGACCCTTATCAGATCCTTCAACTCGCCAGAACTGAATTATAGTGCCAACTATAGAATGTTCCTAAATAACAACAAGTGATATCATCCATGCTCTATGAATGTATAGTATGGGCTCTGTTCTTTGTTTAATATAATTGGAATCAGTTGATTATAGTTTGTAACAGTTTTTTACTTTTTAGTTGCCATACATGAGTTATGTACCCTGAAGATACCAACAGACTTAGTTGGTGAAACTAGTTGGTATAACTTAGTTGTTATATGCACTTGATCAATATAATCCCAATAAAAGTATTTCTAAATTAGCACTAATTTTTCAATAATTCTGAAGGTCAATTTTTTTTACCACGAACTCTGTAATTAATCGTCGATATCCTGTTTTGACTAGATCTTTGTATAATTCTTCATATTGCCATATATGACTTCAATTCTCGTTTAAACGGTTCAGCTCGTTCAATATTTGGATCATGTGTAAGAAAATGACTTTGCAATTTACTAGCCATTTGAAACCCTTCTTTAATTAATCTTGCAATGAGTGGAATCTCTTCATAATCATCACTTTTTTTTTTTTTTTCACACATTTTGGCCAAGTAGCTTTCCAGCATGCTTTAAAGTTGATTGTTTCAAATCTGATAATGGCAACTTAGCAAGTTTGATGCAATCTAAAATAAAAAAAATTTTCCACACATCAATAACTGTTGGTAAATCATCATCAAATTCCTGCCATGTACCCTCAAGGGGTATACAGGATATGACAGTACTACATGAAAAATTTACATCATTACTAACTTCCTATCTACAATTTTCCTCCAAATCAGTCTGTTACTTGTCAAGACTCCAACATTATCAGATCTTATATTTCTATCGTCTAAGGCACTTTGTACTGTATCAATCCACCTATATCTTGGTCTTCCTCTGGGTCGTTTTCCTGCCAACCTGGCAGGAAGACCAAGATATTAGCTCTACTAACGCATTCCTGGATGCTGGCAATGTTAAGTTCTTTCCTAATATCCTCATTTTTAATACAATATTGTCATACTGTCAGTAAATTATTCTGAAAATTTTGTATTGGAATGTCTTCTTATTTAGTAAGTTTTGAAGGTAGCGATCACACCCTGCTCTAGTGGTTGTATTAAGGATGTTGTATTAGGTGGCAGAAAACAAAATTTCACATTTCGGTATTCTAAAACAAGATGGCCAGGTGCACATTGTCTATAATCAATAAAACTTTAAAGTCCAGATTTTTTTCCCCATCAAATAGCATTTAACTTCTGGAACAAAACATTGAACCATTCATTAAAAATTTCTTTTGTAATCCAACCTTTTTTGTTTGCCTTCCAGTGCACTGGTCATTGTCGTCTGGTAGCATCCTCTAACAAGAGGGTTGCAGCAGATGAGCAGCTCTTCTCCCATTAGTGCACTAGTAATATGTTAAAATCCACCCCTTTCATTGCCTTGCCCATGGTCTTAGACACGAACTCTATTACACAAAACAAAACACAAGATGTGTAACCATTTAGAATTGTAAACAAGAAATGGCTGTTAAGCAAACAGTTTAACTCCTTCCAAGCAGCTTTATTTGGGCAGGCCTCTCTTAACGGACCAACTTAACTTCGAGGAATCAGCATAGTACCTTCCTACTTCCAGAAACCAATGGCAAGTGAATATAAAGGATCATCTGTCGGCTTAGCTTTGGGGAATCGTCATCAAATTCCTGACATGTACCCTCAGTGGGTGTACAGGATATAATGATGTAAAAATTTACATCATTCTTAACTTTCTATCTACAATTTTCCTCCAAATCAGTCTGTTACTTGTCAAGACTCCAACATTATCTGATCTTATATTTCTATCGTCTAAGGCACTTTGTTCCATATCAATCCACCTATATCTTGGTCTTCCTCTGGGTTGTTTTCCTGCCAACCTGGCAGAGAACACTTGTTTTGCTAATCTTTCCTTGCCTATTCTGTTTAAGTGATCATACCACCTGAGATTAGCTCTACTAGTGCATTCCTGGATGCTGACAATGTCAAGTTTTTTCTTAATATCCTCCTTTTTAATATGATATTGCCATTGATGCCATCTGTTCATGCCTCTAATCTTTTTCAGGACTCTCATATCTGTGGTCTCTAGTCTTTAGTCAAGTGTTTTACTTCTGACCCAGCTCTCAGATCCATAAGTTAAAACTGGTTTGAACACTGTCTTGTTTCCAGCTAATTTAGTGTTCCGACTAATTTCTCTCTTATTCCATATGAATTTATTCAACTGACTTCCTACCATGCCAGCTTTGTTGATTCTGTTGTCTATTTCCATATTTAATTTACCATCTCACTAAAAATCGTGCCTAAGTAGCTGAAATGTTCTACTTGTTCCACAGGTTCCTCATTCAAAACACAGTTGACATTTTCAATGATTCTAACTATTTTCATTGTCTTTGTCTTTTTATTGCTGACGTTCATACCATATCTATTACAACAGTTATTCAGTTTAGTCAGGGAATCTTGCAAACTTATAGCAGATTTATTTAGAAGCATAACAATGTCCGCATAAAGCAAAGAGCTGACATTAACATCTCCAATTCTGATATCATGTTTAATACTACTTTCCTTCATAATGTGATCCATATAGATAATAAATAACAGAGGGGATAATGTTCATCCTTGTCTCACACCAGATTTAACATTAAACCATCTTCCTGTACTTCCTTCAATTCTAACTGCTGACTTGCAACTGAAATAAAGACTAAGTATTGCTTGATATAATGCCTCATTGACACATTAGTGTCAATGAGGCATTATATGTCAATTATATGTCAATGGTGGCATATATAACAGTAGTGTATTGAATAGCTTCTCTCTTGGCATCTTGTCATATGCCTTTTTCAGATCGACAAAATTTAAATACAGATCTTTGTTATATTCCCATGCTTTCTCAACTATTTGTCGTAAAGTGAAGATCTGATTCTGACAGCCTCGATTTGGTCTGAATCCTGCTTTTTCTTCCACAATTCTTCTCAACATTTTCTCAAGTATACTTGCATAAATTTTGCCAGGAACACTCGGTAGGGAAGTTCCTCTGTATAATTCTCACATTCAGTTTTATTTCCCTTATTATATATGGGTACTATGAGAGCTCTACTCCAGTCATCAGGAATTTGTCCCTCTATCCAGGCTTTCTGAACTATGCAGTGCAGCCACTGTAAGACTCTTATACCACCATACTTCAGCATTTCTGGTCGAATATCATCTACTCCTGCTGCCTTTCCACATTTTAAGTCTTTGATGGCTTCTTCTACTTCAAGTATGGATATGTATTGTTGTGTCCTATTCTTTTTTATTTATATATTTCCTTTATACTTTACTTTCCTTTATATATCTTATCCCTTTCTTTGCGTATCGTCACCTCCATACTAGAAATCTAAGCTCTTGCTCCTTTTATTATCCTAAAACATTTATTTTTTAAAGGTGCGCAATTTAGGATATTTAGTTTATAAAGAAATTTAAAACAAGAAGCAAATTCCTAAATGATTTAGTGGTGAAATAATCATGCAGTCGTAACCTTGATCTCATAACTTAACTTTTTCTCTCTGCCAACTCCGCGCCTAGGTTCGTACATTATAACAAGCATGCATTGAATGGCAATTTCAGACAACTGAATATTTGACAAGCTAAAGTTTTTTGCAGGCGTAGACTCTGAGCTTGGACTGTATGAAAGAAAACAAGAACACGTGACATCGTCCAGTATTGTTCAACATCAATAACGTTATATATCTGCATTCTGTCATTTGAGTTTTATGAATAGCCAGACGGTTATGATTTGTATTTATTAATTCTCTTGTTTAAACTTTAAGTTATACTATTTACCCCCTGAAGTTGTAAATCCTACGATTTACGAAATTTGTCGGGAACTATTATTTCAGTGTTTTATATAACTGAATAATAAAAAAATGTGGTGTAATTACCGAAATATATCTTTTAAGCTAAAGTTTATTGAACCCATAAATACAATACAATACATTAAATTCTAAAAACTTCAATTCAATACTAAAATGATACAATGTTAGTAAGACTAGCAAAATACAAACATTGAAAATTTCACACTAGCACGTGGGATAAACTGTCATACAAGATAAGGGTCTTTCCCATCAATGATTAAGTTGGCTTAAATATTTCAACCACTTAAGCACAATAATATGATACAATATTTCAATTAGACAGAAATGGATTACACACACTAATTCACAAGAGTTATGAGGGCTTAGCAATTCACTTGCTACAATGAACTCTGCATTCAATTTTTTTGACCTTTGGTTAATTAAGGGTAAATTACATATACTAGTATCTATACACGCTATTGCTCGTTCTGTAATACTGATAAACTAGTTCCCTCTTTCTCTATACTATTTAGTGAGCTAAAGTTCTAGTTCAACGCTCATTCAAGTCCTTCAATTGCTTAGTAATGCGGATTACAATTACAGCCATGCTAAATTAACAGAATTAACATAAAATCTTTCACAATACTGTTTAATGAAGCTCTTCTACTAGACACTACTTGTCTGCGATTTCTGAAGAAATATTCCTTCTGTAGTGGGTCATATCTGGGGTACTTCGGATTATGAGGGCCTTCTCGGTTGCAGTATATCAGGCTTCTTCTAAGACAATACAATCTATCTGCTGTTCTTCAGTCATCAGATTCGCCATGAGGATATCCACAATTTCTATTGATAATCTCCTTCCTTTATTTAGACCTCCTGCATACTAAGCCAACCAGGGTTGGCTTAGTATGCGGTAAATACCTTACTTCCCGACCATGTGGTGTCTTTTGTTCTCGATTAGGAAAACGGGACCTAAATCCCACGTATTAATATTCCATGTCATGGCAGACGGACGGGACTTCTGACCGTCACTCATGAAACTGCATAAGTTAACCTCCAAACGAAAACTGGCAAAAGACCTCATGTGGGGGGGGGGGGGGGGGGGGAGATTCCAAACCCTTTTATATTATGACCCTACCGGCACCTCCTGCAATTAATTTTTTTTCCCCCGAAATTAGGATACGTTTATCGTAACCTGTTAGGGTGGCGTCTCCCTGCTGAACTTTCCATCTTTGGTGGGCCATGTGCATGCGACTGACCCACGGCATTGTCTAAATCGGGAACCGTGACCTTGGACTTTACTTCGGTTCTAGATAACCTTACGAGTCAGCTTTATCAAACTATCAGCTGACCTGTTTTTTCTAAGAATTAGCATAACTTACAATCTCTTGTTCCAAGTATAACAAGCAACCCTTTTACATACAAAATTCTTATAACTAAATATTGTAAATTATCATATTTTTCTAATATTATACAATCAGTGTTCTTATACGAGTTAACATTTATTCTTTTCAATATATTTATTTCATTTTATACTTAGATGCAAGCACAATTTTCTTATTAAGGTTTCTACTTGTTAAATTGTGATCATGTAAATTCTTTTATGAAGTTTACAAAGATCATAAATTTAACAGTATTCCTGACTGTATGCCTGTTGAGTGTTTTATACCACTGTGCTATCACTGCTTGTTTCATTTAGCAATTTTTTGAAGTAATTACTCCATACTTCAAGGATATCATATTCTCCCTTTCTCATGTCACCTTTATCATCTCTAATTCCTTTTACAGCACTCTTTCCTCCATTTCCAAGCTTCTTCAACAACCTCCAGAATATCTTACCACCTTCTTGATATTTATTTTCTATGTTCTTGCCAAAGATATCCCTTGACTTTTGTTTAGCATTCTTGCATTTGTCTCTGTATTCTCTAAGAGCACAAACTGACTTATTTGCCAGGAACTTTTGATATGGTTTCTTCTTTTCCTTCACTGCCTCTTTAACTTCCTGTGTCCACCAGGGAGTTCTGATTTTTTTTATCCTTGCACACAACCTCACCACATGCCTCTCTGGCAGAATCCATCAATGTTTTCTTCAAGGCTAGCCACTGATTCTCCAAGATTTGGTTCCTGTTCTCAAAATCTTTCATTTTTTCTTCAATAATCTTTGTGTATTTTAGTCTACAGTTCACATCTGAGAACTGCTAGACTTTTATTCACTTTAAAACTTTCTTGCATGTTATTCTTTTCAGTATGAAATTCAATTTTATCCTGCTCAAGACTAAATAGTGATCACTTCCAATTTCAAATCCTCTGTACACTCTGGTGTCCTGCACCACTTTTCTTATTCCTTGCCTCGTCTCTCCATGTGAATTTGTGCACATTTTTATGTTGGAACATGGTGTTAGTAATAACCAGTGCATGTCCTGAGCA
Source organism: Typopeltis vanoorti (assembly GCF_054136105.1). Classification (NCBI taxonomy): domain Eukaryota; kingdom Metazoa; phylum Arthropoda; class Arachnida; order Uropygi; family Thelyphonidae; genus Typopeltis; species Typopeltis vanoorti. The sequence continues at coordinate 150,605,746 of NC_143552.1, read as the reverse complement.
GAAATCCAACAGGTATTTGCCATTATTATTAGCTTTGCTCTTTTCTCCAAATTTTCCCAAAATATTTTTGTATGTCTGACAATCATTTCCTATTCTGCTATTTAGATCCCCAACAAGGAGTAACTTTTCCTTTTTCATTGTGTCAGTTGCTTTCTCTAAAGCATTAAAAAAAATTCCTCCACTTCTATCTTAGTAGACCCTTCTGTGGGACCATAGGCACAAATAAGTCTCATTGTCCAGTTCCCCATTCTGATATTTGCCCACATCACTCTACTTGAGACTGCCTGCCATTCAAGAAGATGAGCCTTATATTTTGTGCTGAATACTATGGCTACTCCTTCTTTTCCTTGATTGTCATTGCCTGAATATAACATTTTGTATTTATTGCTTAGAAAGATCTAACCAATTTTTGTCTTTTTTGTTTCAGCCACTCCAAATCACCCCATTATGTCAATCTGGTCCTTATCTAATTCCTCAGCTAGCTCCATTTCTTTGCAATCAGGCTTCTTATGTTGATAGTACCGATCTTTAACTCTGGTGATGTTGAGTTGGGATGTGCTTCCAGTAGCTGACTTTTCGCTGTTTGCCCTGGTTCCCTGGCGAAAACAATGGGTACCTTGTTTAACCAGTTGGCGCCCCAACCGGCATGAAATTTTGTTATGTTGTTCCATCGTTTTGTATATTGGTTTAAGCCAATAAGAATACAATTTGGTTGGCTAAATCCCAAATTGGCAGCCCATCCTCGTTCGTTCAGTATTCAGGTAGATACCCAACAAGGTGCACCACAAGAAGGTGAGGATTGAACATTAGGTCAGAAGCCCTGGTCGGTTCTCCGCATTCCTTTGAACTACAAAAATTGATTTTTTTGAAGTTGCCACAATTGTCTACATTCTGTAGCTTAGAGTAATCCCCGATATTTAAAACATCGAGGGAATTCTCCAAAATTCAAGTTTAAGTACATATGTACCATTCTAGGAATTGATAATTATAATGGAAATACCTATTTAACAGAACTGAATCCAAACAGAAATTTTAAAAATAAGCACCATTTGAACTGTGTTAAATCAAAATAGTCTGTGTAAAAATAGAATTGCTTTTGTTTTCTAAACCGTTATTATGAAATAGTGTGAAAAAAAGTCATGTAAAAAGAGAATTAGCTGTATTATATTAAAAACAAGGATATTAGGAAAGAACATTGTTAGCATTCAGGAATGTGTTAGCATAGCTTATCTCAGGTAGTATGGTCACTTAAACAGAATGAGAGAGGAAAGATTTGCTAAACAAGTGTTTTTTGTCAGGATGGCAGGGAAAAGATCCAGGGTATGACCAAGATGTAGGTGGACTAATACTATAATAAGTTCTTTAGAATCATATAAGATTTGTTAACAGGATGATCTGGAGGAAAATTGTTGATAGGAAGCTAGTAATGAAGTTACTGTTTGTGTAGTACTTTCATAAGATCATGTACCCCCTTCCACAAGCGTATATGTCAGGAATTTGATCATGATATTCTGACCAAACTCTTCCTGGTGCTTTTGTTTAGCTTATATCTCTCTTTTTGACTTCTACCTAGATAAGGCTGTAAACCTATAGTATAGTAGTACTGTGGTGGGGATAATGATTTTTTTTTTTGCTATTTTTTATTAGGATTTGTATTTTCTATTAATTTTTTTTTATCTGATCCAGAAACTTTTCTATGGAAGCCAAACATGGAACTTTTTCAAGCCATTTCAGCCTTCTAAATAAGCAGAGTGGCAGTCTTTCCATGTGATGATGCAATTCATCTTTGGGCATGGATTTTAATTTTCTTTCAAATAGTATATGCTGGCTTATTTGTTTGGAACTCTCAATATCTGTTTTTAAACTGCCTCCAACTTGAGTCCACCATGAAGTTTGAATTTTTCTGTCTTTTCAAAGAATTTTACCAAATCTCTCTGGCTGAATATACATATTATCTTCCAGGTCTTCTACTGATTTTTCAAAATTTGGAGTGTCTTATTTTTCTCTCAGCAATATTAATATATTGAAGTCTACAGTTCATCTCTAAAATTTGCTGAACTTTGATTCATTATAGGACCTTTTCATATTTTTCTTTTCAATATGAAATTCATCTTTCAGCTCCTATGTATTACTCATGTCCTGAACAAGCATGAAGAAATCATTATCAACAATAACATAGCCAATGAGATTTTTCTTATTTCCTCTGTCTTCTCTCCATGTGAATTTGTACACATCTTTGTTAGTAATGACTAATCCAATTTCTGAAATCAACAGGTACATACCATTATTATTAGCTTTGTTCTTTTTTCCAAATTTTTGCAAATAATTTTTGTGTTGTTTAAATCTCCAACAAGGACCAAATGTTTGTCAGTTGCTTGAACAGTATTCATTTTGGTAAACTATGGAGACTACAACTGTGTTGGGAAAAATTACTTTGATTTCATGATGTTTTGACCTTTATATTAAGGTCATTATAGTACGCCCACAGATGCAAGACCCCTCGACACTTCTGCACATGTCAAAAAAAGGAGAATCCATTTTGATTATAGGATAATCAATCCGTATTGTGGGATGAGCTGTTTATTATTACACGACAGAAAATTAACTTCTCTTTTATGATCATTGTAGTTTTTAAAGTGATAACTATTTTGCTTGTATAACAGTTTGAAAATTTTACATATAAAGCATGTGATTTCGTGTGTTGGTGACCAATTCGTACATCGCCTTATTTCTTTCTCCCCGTCAACATCAATTGACTCTTCTTGGCAGCCTGCCAGCGACAGCTCTCGCTTCTGTGGTTGGACTATACGTTGTGTATACACATTATTATTAAGAGAGACCTCCAGGGAGTCAGGGACTCATCGAGGGAGGCCACATGTTATACGCACCAGCTATCATATTATTGAATTCATTCACACTTCTTGCACTCGCACCATCCAGTGGCAATCCATTCCAATCACACACCACCCTATGACAGAAAAGTCTAGCCCTCACCCCCTTTCTTAGCGACATTCATTCTCAACTTCCAAGGATGCCCTCTTGTCCTTTCTCCACCTTCCATAAATTGAAAAATTCTGTCAACTGGAAAAAAAAAACTGTACAACCCTTTCAGAAGATTGTAAGTCTCAATCATACCCCCCCTCTTTCTCCTGTTTACTAGTGTCTGCAGTCTGTAAATTTTTAATCTGTCTTCATAATCAGTATTCTACAATGCCGATATAATTTTTAATACTCTCCTTTGCACTCTCCCACTATATCAGAATCACAGCAGAAACCAGGAGACCAGATCTGCTCATAATAGTCCAAGTGAGGTCTTATCAAGGCTTTGTAAAGAGATAAAATGACATCCTTAACTTTACATGTGAATGTTCGTGTCAGCATTGCAATTATCTTTTGAGTTGTATTTGCAATCTTTTCTATATGGTCCCTGGACTTCAACTTCCTGACTGCTAACTCCAAGATCTCTCTAGCCTCATCAGTTTATTTTAGCATAATCCCACCAATATAATATGACATTAGATATTTAATCATGCCAAAGTGAATAACTTTGCATTTACTGACATTGAACTGACATCCATTTTCCCATGCCCACAATTTCAGCCTATTCAAATCATTCTGCAAGTATTGTATATCAGCAGCATTTCTGATTATCTTACCTATCTTTGCATCACCAGCAAATAGCTGTATGTTGCTTGTCAAATCTTTCCCAATATCATTAATTTACAAATTGAATAACAGTGGACCAAGCACTGATCCTTGTGATACACTACTGGTTACCACAAATTTTGCAGATTCACATCCCCCATATACCACTTTTTGATATCTCTCAGTCAGAATCCTCTTATCCATGCTAATATTCTATAATTCAAACTCATGTTCTCCAATTTAGGCAACAGTTTACCATTTTACCATGCTGTATTCTGTCAAAAACCTTAGCAAAATCCAAAAGTATCATGGTGTATCCATTCCCCTTGTCTAGTTCAGTAGTAACATTGTTATAGAATGTGAGCAAGTTGCTAAAACATGACCTTCCCTTAGTAAACTCATGTTACTCATTGCAAGTAGAGATTCATTGTCAGCCCATTTCTGTATGCAAGCCCTAATCAATTTTTCTAAAATCTTCACCACCACCACCGAGATACTAATTTGTTGATCTTTGGATACATCAGTCTTTGCACCACCATTGTGCAATGGAATTATCATGCATTCTTTCCATTCCTGCAGAATCTTCCCTGTTCTGAGACTCATATTAAACAACCTGATCAAAGGAATAGCCAGTTCAGCTGAACACTCTTTTAGAACACCGGCTGATATCCCATCAGTCCATATTGCTGAATTCTTATTCAGTTTGTGCAACGGCTCTAATACCTCACCCTTATACACCTGAGTTTCTTCATCCAGTGAAGAAGTAGCAGTGAGCTCAATGTTGTGTACACCAATTTGATAGCTTTTAACAAAATGGGCACTTATTGGTTGAACAACCTCTTCTGCATCTGTTACCCTCATGCCATCTGCATTTAGAAGAGTTATTCTTTCATATTCATTCTTTCTTTTACTTGCAGCACATCGATAGAATTCTTGTGGAGTAAAATAGAATAAGAAACTTTTTTATTTGATATTATTTTTGTTTTTGTGGAAAAATATTTGAAAATATTCCTAGTACATAATTTATTATTTATCAGACCTCTGGTTTTATATAGGCCTTATATGAATTTTGTGATTTAAGTCTTTTGATTTTAATCACACCCTCTTTCCTGAATGAAATTGAGGATATATTGTATGTATAAAATTTGCTAAAGTAAGTCGAAATCCATCAGTTTGATTGGGATTTGGAAATGGTAAGAGAATCCCTAAGTGTCCTGTGTAATAGGTTTTTATGTTAATAATAATAATTAACAGTTAATGAAATTGGGAATAATTCTTAATTTGTGTCAAATATCCATAAGTTTTTTTAGCTATGCATATATGCCACATGCAGCCATTGCTGTTTTGATTGTGGAGGATTGAAATTATCAATTATTTGTGAAAAAGTTGGTAATAAATGCATTCTTGGCAGTTACTTTTGTATTTTATTTATATTTTGCTTATTGATGTACTCTACTGTACTTTATCAGTACACTGTTTGACAAAATATTGTATTTCTCAGTACCTGCCGGACTGAAAAAGAGCACTTGATAACAACAAAGTCTGAATATCTAAAGAGTATCATATATTATATTGATTAAATATGTTTAATATTTTTCTAGGTGATGTCATTTTCTGTTGGAGATGTTGTACGAGTTATTGAAGATACGACTCAAGTAAAGGAACTTCAGAGAGGTCATGGAGAATGGATTGATGCCATGAAAGGAGTATGTTTTTTTTTCCTACTATTATGTTTAAAGGTAACATCTGACCTTAATTAAATATTAATTTATTAAATCTGTAGTAAAGAGCTATATATATATATATATATATATATATATATATATCAGGGGTGAATATTCCAGGTGTGCGGTGCTCATCCACGAAATATCAGTATCACCAATATTATATTTTTGCATTTATTCCCGTTAAAGACTCCTGCAATTGTTTGCAGACTTCGCTCGATTCATAAAATTCAACACAATATACTAATGCTTCACTGTCCTCTTCATGAGGGTAATAAAGCATTGGTGCTTCATGAAGAGGGCACTTTCAACGAGTAAACATTGCTTCACATTCGCATTAATAGCCCGGATGTGCTTTCAAAATGCATACACCTTTGAGCCCTTCAAAAAGATGTAAAGAGGGCGCAGCAGGTCAAATTCTTAGCGTTTCAGTATTTTTAAACTGCTGAGAAGGTGAGGCTGGGTGAGCTAACATTTTGAGCTCACCAGCACCTTGCAGCTGTGATTGATTGTCGTGTCAACCAATCAATTGAATGTTGTCGCTTGTCATGAGTTGAGTGCTTTCTATATCTGATGGCTGTATTACAAATAGCTGTTTCAAAATTTTCAGTTCCAGAAAACTTGTAAGTGGATGTTAGGAGAAAAATGCTAATTGTTTTTTCTTTTGCTTATGCAGTATAGCATCTGTTGAGGTTGCAAAGTTTTTTAACCGTATAGAGACATTTTTATTCTAGTCTTTGGAAACAACAGAGTAAAAAAATCTATTCCTGAATAAAAATGAATATTCTGTGTATTATAAGATGTTGTTGATCTACAAAAAATACCAGCACATGTGAGATTGATAAGACAGAAGAAGAACCGCTAATACTAAAAAAAAAAAAAAACTAATGAATGTAGGATTCCCGAAAGTGTGGATAATTCCAATAATGATCAGATGTTATGTATACTGAGTCTCAGTAAACAAAATAAAATTCTTGGAAAACGAAGCGAAATATACACAAACCAGAGAAATACACATAACGTATACAGGAATAAATATGGTTTTATGAGATGATTTACTACTCTATCAAACCATATTTATTTCTGCAATAATCTCTCTCTCTTCATAAGTTTTTTTTTTTTTTTAATTATGCCATCATAAATTCACTTATTCATCTTTAGACTTTATGGGATCATGCTATTCGCTCTACCCAGCAACTTATAGGACACACATATCACAAATGATAATTATTTAATTCATTTACATTAGGTAAATGGTAAATGAATTAAATGAATTAAATAATTCATTTAATGGGGCAAACGGGACACTTCCCCCGGGATCGAGTAAAAAATTCCACAAATTATAATCGTAAAAGTGATTGAGATATGTAATTTTACACTCTTGACCCTGGGATGCTTTCTGTCTTAAAATTTTATTATATGTTGGCCTGTTTTGATCCAAGGCATGGTAGCCATAGAACACGTTTTATTGCAGCAATAAAACGTGTTCCTGTGTTTGGTTCATCTTTTTCTGATTTGTGAAAAAAATATTCACAATGAATATTCAAAAATATTCACTGTTGTGAGCAGAGACCAGTTAATTTGCCCTCTGTGTCTAGTGAATGAAGTGTGAATTGTAAATTTATAGTGAAACAAATTTAAACAGAAAAATACATTTTTAAAAGGTAAGTGTATGTAATTTAATATTATTTTACTTGTTAGTTTTATGATTTTTTTGCTTTTAAACTGAAATAATTTAATTTAGGATTTTGGGATTAATTAATTAGTTGATTTTTAATAAAATATACGGGTCAATTTTTTTAATATATAAAATTGTGCTAAAACTGTATTAATTCTGAATACTTTTTTTTTCTCAAGAATTAAAGATTATTAAAATCGATGTAAAATGAAAATAATATATTTATAGTTTAAATCGACAAATAATTACATAAAAAATGATAAAAGATGTTTATTGATATAATTATTTAATTAAATAAATAATGATAAAAATTTATTGATGTAATTATTTGTCTCCAAGCTTTTCCCCCACTGGAAAATTTTCTGCCAAGACACACCCATGCATACAGTCAAATTGATGTGAAATTTGTAGTGCAGGTTGTATAATCCACACAGCAGCACACCCAACTGAAATGAGCACCTGAAGCCACTGATATATATCAGTTCTCAACCCCTCATCATCATGTGGCAAAAACAGTGAGATTCCTATGAAATTATATTTTCCTAGTCTGAGGAAATGTCAACTGGACCTATTAGCACTTACTGACCCAAAGTGACTGAGGCTATGTTCCATCTATGTGGGTTTCTGGCTTTAATCCTTTAAGGACATCCCAAAATACTCTCTAAACTAAGAACTTTCTCCATTCAAGGGTACAGCAGCAGTGCAGTTCTGCAGGCTAGCCAGCCAAGTGAGGTATGAGACTAAACCTCGTTCTAATGCATTAGGAGGCTCTCTGATCACCAGTGCACACATATCTCTATCTGATTAGTTTTGCTTTTCACTGAAAATCAAAACAGTTACTTTTAATATAACTGAAGTTAAAAAATAATTTTCCACGAAAAAATCCAACTAAAAAAAAATTCTGCATCTGCTTCATGATAATTTGCTGCATAATTACAAACATAAATGATGTATATCTATCATACTTTTAGGCATCCTTCCCAAAGACAGCAATGTCATACTTACTGTCATCTTCCTGAACCTCCTATTTTTACTTTAACATAAATAGCTATAACAGCCACTGTATACCTTGATTCTCCAAGCTGATTCCTTCATGAGAGGAGTTGGCCATTCATGTTCATTTGCACAAATACTTGTGCATTTATGCAGTACAATATTTCATGCCAGAGAATGCCAAATGTAGGATTTTCCCACCTTTGATACAAGATATTCTTGCTCCATGTGTAATAGTCAGTTGTTATCCCTGCTGCTCTTTAAATTCTGAAAATACCTTTAACTTCTGTGACTTTACATCCAAAGCTTGACTTCTTGCAATGCAATTATGCAGCCTTTTTTGCAAGAAAGATCCCACTTCATCTTCCTTTATTTTACATGATATCCACATCTCCAGAAAAATATCAGATCTCTTGTTGGACTGAGTTATCTTTCTAGTCTTTTTTTGACACAAGCATATCACATCCAGAATCTCTTCATCTTCAAAACAGGTGAACCTCTTCTTTTCAAGACACTAATTCTCACCCATATAGTTTCTAACTGCATGCAAATTCTGAATCTGCTCACTCCTTAGAATACTGTTCACATACACATTTGTTATGGGGCACCTAAAACCTTCCTACAATTCACGATGATATGCAGAAAAAAGCAGTGCAATTAATTAATGATTCCTTTCATCAGCTCATTCCAGTTATTTTTTTCATAAATGTTCTATTTTATCATTTTACTTTAGACATTTTCATAGGTGCTATTTTGCTAACTGGCCTCCATTACTTCTCTACTTTATTTAACCATGTAAAAACGTGAGTAGGTGCTGATTGACATCCATAAGCAGTCCAACTTCACTTTTAGTATATTAGTTAGCAAGAATGAATGATTTAAAATGTGAAAAGCATAGAATGAGAGGAGATATCTCAACATTTTCATAAGAAAAAGATGTTGAAGGAATACCGTGTGCATAAAGATGTCAGTTATGAAAATCATAAGGAGCAGACCAGAAGAATTACAACTGTCCTATGAAAAGCTAAGTCTGAGTGTGAAAAGAAACTGGCTTTGCATGCTAACTTACTTATCCTCTTCATGTTCCATGACACACAAGACTGATATCTATTTCTTCCAGATACCTCAGTCCTGAGCCACCAGCTTGACTTCTCTCTAGCAATTCCACTCAGCCATTCTTCTTTCCTTTTCTGTCATTCTCTGCCAAGTTAATTTAAGTTTTTCCATTTTCTTTCTGGGATTCATGTCAAAGCCACTCTAAGAATCTCTCTCTGCTGTCCATTCTCAGCATTCCCAGTCCCTTTCCATATGCTTTTTTTTTTTTTTTTTCATCAGTGATCTTTTTTATACAGTCAGCTTATATAAGTCATGGTTATATGTTGGGGCCAAAATATTTTTAATATTTTGTTTGAAAACTATTTAATTTAGCTTCTGTTTTTTGGTCAGCTTAAATTTCTCTGATCCATATAATGTTTTTTTGATATTGTTTTTTGATATTTTGAAGACTTCCATGTATTATTGAATTTTCTGAAAGCATTTGGTTAGCTGAAGACGACCCAAAATGAATCATTATGCTGCAAGTAAAAGAAAGAATTTGAAAGAATAACTCTACTGAGGGGATGCTTAACAGTCAAAGCTGTACTGAGACACCTTCCCACCTCCACATAGCCTTTTAAGGAATGCTTAAAACCAACTGAGGCTTCTCACCTAATGTCTAATCTTTACTTTCTTGTGGTGCACTCTGTGAGGTATCTATCTAGATACTGAATAAATGAGGATGGGCTGGCAATTTGTGATTTAGCTGGCCAAATTGTATTTTTATTGAATTAAATCATGATGCAAATTGATGGTACAACATTACAGAATTTTATGCTGGCTGAAGTGTTACCCTGTAAAACATTTTTTTTTTTTTTTTTTCAGGAAATCAGGGTTGTTAGATCCTGAATGAAGGAATCTTGCAAAGAAATCATTCATTCAGGGTCTAACATACTAAACTACACAAACAATGAGAAATACCTGCACGTCAGCTGAAATTAAAGTGAAACTTCTTCACATATGTATAAAATTTCTTTTTATTTTATGTACCATATACGGTAGTATCTCGCTAATCCGAACTGCGGTTTGAAAGAAAAACAAAGTTTTATTTATAACGTATTATTATTTTGTGTGCTATTATTTTTATTTAATAATTATTATTTTAACTATTATTATTTATTTTATTATTATTACAGTACAGTATATTTTTTTTTTCATACTGTTGATTGTATGGTTACACTGTAGGCCTATTTTGATTTATTGTGTGTTCACGTTTGCTTTTTTATACTGTACAGTACGTACTATATTGTCCACATGAATCACCGCTGTCGAGCGTCATGGAAAAAACTGTGGCCTTCTAGAATTTACAAAGATAACTAGAGCGATACACAAAAAGCAGATATTCAAAACGGGCATAATTTGGTTAAAAATATAAATCCAGATGTTGAAATTTCACAAACAGATTGTATGGAATGGGTTACAGGCAGAACCGAAAGTGAATTCGAAATTAAATCAGATGCTTAAATTATAAATATGATGCTACAGAATGAATTAGCAGAAGATGATGACGATAAAGAACTCTAAGAAAAAATAGTAAAACACGAAGAAGCAGTTGACAGTTTTAATATGTGTATAGAACGGGCTAAGCAGAATGATACGCCATTCCACAAAATTTTATTGCTAATGCAGCTCCAAGAAGAAGCATTCAAAAAAAGTTTAGCTTCCAAGAAGCAAAAGAAATAAATAAAAAAAAAAAAACTTTTTTGTGTTATTTTATGAAACTTTTTTGTGTGTTGTGTACAAGAAAGTGATATTTTTTACACAAATTAAGTTATGTACTGAACTATGCAATTTTATTAAATCGGAATCCTCAACAACACAGGTAAATACAAACTAAATATTTTACTAAAATAAACTTGCGTACTGTATTATTTTTTTAAGTTTTATATTACAGTACAGTAGCATTTTTTCTATCAGTTAATTCATTTATTTACAGAATTAAATTGATGTTCCATTAGAATCTGATTATTTTAGTCTTAAACGCTAGTTATTGTTGCCTCTTGGGGAGAAAATTCGCTAATCCAAACTTTTCGCTAATCTGAATGAGCGTAGTTTTTATTAGTTTGATTAATGAGATACCACTGTATTTTAATCTGTTGTGTCATACCAAGATCGAATTAGAGAATGCCTTAAAAGAGGAATTTGTTAATATTATTTAAGCCTCACTTTGGCTGTATAGAATGATTGTGAGTCACCAGATAGATGTTAAGTAACAATTCATAGAAGGTACACAACTACACATGTCCAGCATAATGCCAGAGGCAGTAGCTTATGCGGAAAGTACGTTGCTGCGAATTCTGTGAATACAAGAGTATAACAACAAAGGGGAGAGCAAAGGATGAACCCAAGGGGAGAAAAGATATAGGTCATGTGCAAAGGGGACTCCAAAAAAGGGGGCACTTGAACAAAGAATATAGGGGAATGAGCGCCGTATCGACTCTCTCTTGTCTTATCATTTTTCTGGTTCCTGCTTCGGAAGTTAGCCAGTGGTTCGAGTAAGGGGGATGAAGCGTCAGTGCTACGATGTTGGACGGCGAGCTTTCCTGAGACTGTTGTATGATTCCACGCAGAGCTGAAGGTGAAATTTTCCAGCCCTAGCAGAATCTAGCCTTCACTGAAGAGTCCCATTGAGAGGAATAGAGATGTTTCTTGAGATGAAAAGAATCGAGTCTGTGATCGGCAGTAATTATGAAGATAGAGTAGCCCCTACGCTGGTATAAGGACAGCCAATAGACAAGATGTAACCAGATGTACACATGATGCTGAAGGTCATGGGAAAAAGTTTGGCTAAAGCAGAATTACTCTGTTTTGTGTTTAGAATTCCTTAGTAGAGAGAAGATTACTTTTGAATGTAAATTATGAGCATCATTCTAAAGAACTTTGTGGACAGACTCTAATTTGAATATTAGCCTCCTTTTGAGAATAAGAAGAATTGTTTGGAAGAGGTCTTTTGTGTTGTATGTGATTGATTTGACATTAGGAGATTAGGACTGTAGACTTATAGTAACTGAAGAACATTAGAATGTTAGTTATATTATCTTTATGAATGGCTTGCAGAAGGGAATTTTAGCTTAACACCATATCATTTGCTATCTATCCCAATTATCAGTCACTGTGTCTTACATGCTTTATAACCTTTGATTTAAATTTAAAGTTTGTTGATCTTTTAACTCGAGCTTCCTTATTTAGTATTGAGATAAATTGAATGCTTGAATTTCTTTAGTGTATTTTGCTTTGATATTCCAATAAACATAATTTATTTACCTATACCTTAGTCATGCCTGTTTACGATTCCGAATTACCACTTAAAAAAATAGAACCTCTTTTGGCGGGAAGGAATTAGGAAGTATATATATATAATCATACATTTAGGTCATGACTGCAGTCTTAATCTATACAGCCGTATTAAAGTAAAATATGGTGTAAGAACATCTCAGAAGCTAGTATTGTCTCCCTGAGTAAGGATCTTTTCTGCTATAGGATACTGGCTGGCACAGCATAATATAAATTTGCCAGTATCCGAAAAGGAAACAATCCTAGATATAAGTATATTAGGACCGATATCTGAAGAAGTAAAATAGCGATTGAAAGATAGAAAGGGAAGATATAAAAATAAGAAAAACAACGACGTAACAGGGTTAACAGTGCAAAGTCCGTTACTGGTACAAATCCTGGAACACATCCTAACTCAACATCAGAAGAGTTCAAAATTGGTACCATCAAAAAACATCAATGGAAAAGAAATGGAATAAGCAGAATTAGATAAGTGCCACATTGACATGTAATAAGTGTAACTGACACAAAGAAGGCAAAAGCAGGTGAAATCTTTCTAAGCAACAAATATAGAAGATTATATTCAGACAATAACATTCAAGGAAAAGAAGGAGCAGCTATAGTATTCAATACTAAATATGAGCATAATCCTCCTGAATAGCTGGAAGTATCAAGTAGTGTGGGAAAACATCAGAATGGGAAACTGAATGATGAGATTTATTTGTGCCTATGATCTCACAGAAGGTTCTACTAAGGAAGAGGTGGAAGAATTTTTCAAGGCATTAGGGAAGACTGCTGACACAACGAAAAACGAAAAGTAGGTCCTTGTTTGAGATCTAAATAGCACAGTAGGACATTATTACCAGACTTATAGAAATTGTTTGGGAAAATTTGAAAAGAGCAAAGCTAGTGATAATGGCAAACACTTGTTGGATTTCTGCTCAGGAGAAGGACTAGTTATTACTAACACCATGTTCCAACATAAAAATGTGCACAACTTTACATGAAAAGAAGATGCAAAGAATAAGAAAAGTCTCATTGACTCTGTTATTGTTGACAATGTTTTCCTACTGGTTCAGACATGAGTATACAGAGAGTGTTGAAAAGGATAAAATTGAATTTTATTTAATCATTTAGTGTTGAAAAGGATAAAATTGAATTTCATATTGAAAAGAAGAGTGTGTAAGAAACTTTTAAAATGAATCAAAGTTGAGTAGCTATTAGAAGTGAACTGTAGACTCAAATGCAACCATTAATCAAGAAAAAAAAAGTAAACAGATTGAAAACAAAAACCAAAAAAAAAACAAAAAAAAAGAAAACAATAATTGATTTAGCCAGAGAGGCATGTAGCATGGTAATCTGCAAGAATAAAGAAGTCAGATCTCTATGGTAGACTAGGAAGTTAGAGAGGCAGTCAAGGAAAAAAAAAAAAAGAAAGCTTATCAAAAGTTCTTGCAAGTACATCAGCTTGTACTCTTAGAGAATACAGAGATAAATGTAAGAAAGCAAAACACTGTAAACAAAAGTTTTGTGACAGCTTTGGTAAGAACACAGAAAATAAATATCAGGAAGATGGAAAAATATGCTAGTAGTTATTAAAGAAGCTTAGAAATGGAGGGAAGAGTACTGTAAAGGGATCAGAGAGGATAAAGGTGAAGTAAAACTGAGCACAAAGATATTCCAGTTGTCTTTGAGTAATTACTTTGAAAGATGGCTAAATCAAAGGAGTGTCAGCACAGTGGTAGAAGACACTCATTGTTAATGAATGTTTTCTCATATGGATAAATAAGGATACGAATTCCATTATTGCATCATAAAATTCATATCCTTATTTGAAGTAGAAAGAGCCAGCAAAAACCTGAAATTATCATGTTGGAGGCTTAATGGATTTTTTTACAACACTCAAAAAGAATTAAAATAGAATTTAATACTTCCTATATTTCGTCCTAGTCACTAGGACATCTACGGGAATTACAAAAACAATTAATGTAACATATACACAAATAACAAACAATACTAAGCCCAACCACGTGGGTGACACTTAAGTCCTATCTAGGTAGAGCATCCTCTAAGGGCAGTAGTAGGTGGCCTGGAATGTAAGGTGGGAACTCTGGTGAAGAGTGTTTCCCAAATCTTCGGAAGCTTAATGCAACCATATTTATTGAGATTTGGTTGGTTTTTGAGAGCTGCTGCTGCTTCTAAGAAAAGTCTCTCTTTCTTGAATTTGCTGTGGTGGAGCATGGTGGTTTTCTTCCATGATACCCTGTGGGTGGTGTCCAAAACATGGTCAGCCAAGCCTGAATGGCCGTAGTTGTGTTTGAAGATGTAAGACTTGTGTTCCTCTAGACGGATGGATGCTGATCTGCCTGTCTGTCCAAAGTATGCCAGCTTACAGGAACAGGGTACTTTGTAAACTCCAGGCTGAGAGAGAGGAGGGAGCTGATCTTCCAGCAACCCAGCAAATTCAAGAAAGAGAGACTTTTCTTAGAAGCAGTAGCAGCTCTCAAAAACCAACCAAATCTCAATAAATACGGTTGCATTAAGCTTCCGAAGACTTGGGAAACGCTCATCACCAGAGTTCCCACCTTACATTCAAGGCCACCTACTACTGCCCTTAGAGGGTGCTGTACCTAGATAGGACTTTAGTGTCACCCACGTGGTTGCGCTTAGTATTGTTTGTTATTTGTGTATATGTTACATTAATTGTTTTTGTAATCCCCGTAGATGTCCTAGTGACTAGGACGAAATATAGGAAGTATTAAATTCTATTTTAATTCTTTTTGAGTGTTGCAAAAAAAATCCATTAAGCCTCCAACATGATGTCCTCACAGCACTTAAGCCTCTACACACGTATATTGAAATGTGTTAAGGCAGCTGGAGTAGATGATATTCAACCAGAAATGCTCAAATATGGAGGTATGAAAGTTTTACAGGTGATACACTACATAATTTAGAACACCTGGTTAAATTTCAGATGATTGGAGTAGAGCTCTCATAGTTCCATATATAAAAAGAGATAAAACTGAATTTGAGGATAACCGAGATATGTCCCAATTGAGAGTACTTGGTAAGATTTATGCAAAGTATACTTAAGAAGTGGCTAAGAAAATTTGTGTAAGGGAAGCTTGGTGAAGAACAAGCTGGATTCAGGTCAAATAGAGGTTGCCATGATCATATTTTCACTTTAAGACAAATAATTGAGAAATTGTGGATGTAACAACGATCTGAATTTAAGTTTTGTAGATGAGAAAAGGCATGTGTGAAGGTGCCAAGAAAAAAGCTCTTTCAAAACACTACAGTTATATGGTGTAAATTGAACATTATATTGAGCAATATATATAGCTTTTATTTGATCTGTTAAGTCAGCAGTTAGAATAAGGAGGTACAGGAAGATGGTGTGTGTTAAATCAGGTTTGCAACAAGGGTGCACATTATCTCCATTGTTATTCATTTTCCATCTTGATCACATTGTGAAGGAAAGTGGTATGAAACCTGATATCAAAATTGGTGATGTTAATCTTAGCTCTTTACATTATGCAGATCATGTTATACTTCTGAATAAATCCAATATAAGTCTGCAAGATTCCTTGACTAAACTGAATGACTGTTATAATAAATTTGGCATGAAAATAATAATAAAAAGACAAAGACAGTGAAAGTAGGCAAAAACATTGAAAGCATCAACTATATCCTGAAATCAGAACCTCTGAAATAAGTAAAACATTTCAACTATTTAGGCATAATTTTTAGTGAAGAAGGCAAATTAAATATGGAAATAGAGAATAGAATTAGCAAAGCTGGTATGTATATATGAAGTTGCTGAATAAATTTATATGGAATAAGAGAGAAATTAGTCAAAACATTAAACTGCCTATATACAAGAAAGTGTTCAAACCAATTTTAACTTATGGATCTGAGAGCTAGGATAAAAATAAGACTTGATGAAAGACTGAAGGCCACCAGATAGAGTTCTGAGAAAGATCAGGAGAATAAACAGATGGCATCAATTGCAGTATCAGAATTGATGATATTAGTAAAGATTTACTATTGTTAGCATTCAGGAATGTGTTATGAAAGCTAATCTCAGGTGGTATGGTCACTTAAACAGAATGAGAAAAGAAGGATCAGAAAAACAAGTGTTCTTTGCCAGGTTAGCAGGAAAACGCCTCGGCGATGACCAAGATGTAGGTGGATTTATACAGTAAAAATTGTAGAAGACATAAATATAAGATCTGATAATGTTGGAGTATTGGCAGATAATAGATTACTTTGGAAAATTGTCAGTCTATTGTTAGTGAGGATATAACTTTTTTCATCTAGTACTATCCTTATCCTTTACAACTGCTTTTGGTACATATCAGGAATTTGATGATGATGAATGCAGATAGTATGCAGGTCACAGATGCAGAAAAGTTTGTTCAACTAATGAGTACCTATTTTGCTAAAAGTTATCAACCTGGTGTATGCAACACTTAGCTTACCTCTTCCTCTTCATTGGATGAAGAAACTCAGAGAGGAAACTAGAGCTGTTGCACAAACTGAACAATAATTCAGTAATATGGGCTGATAGTATATCATCACACATGCTAAAAAGAATGTTCATCTCAACGGGCTCTTCATTTTACCAGGCTATATACTTTGAATTTTAGAATAGGGAAGATTCCACAGGAGTAGAAAGAATGTATGGGAATCCTATTGCACAAAGGTAGTGCAAAGACTGATTTATCTAACCATGAATCTGTCTAATATTTAAGCTTATGTGCTGGCTTAAACTTATAAGGTTTAATGGAAAGAATACAGTACAGTGGAACAATAAAATATAAGCTTATTAGATCCTATATTTCATCTGTCACAGAGATATCATCAGGGATACATTCTCAAAATTTTATAAGCGCACACAAAAAGAACTCAAAACTACAAGTGGAAGTAATTAGACTACAAGCCTGACGTCTTATTGAAAGGCACCCTCTTTGGGTGCTGTTGAAGTCACTTCACAATTCGGTTACTTGTGTGATATATAGAGGCTAATGACTGTGAAGTCATTAGCCTCTATATATCACACATCATCCCAAAAGTAATGTCTTTTTTTTTATACTGTACTTGTTCAAAACATGTCTCAGCTTGTCTAAATATGAATTTTTAAAAATCCACATCCTCCATATTCTCCTGATCTTGCACCTTCAGATTTCCACTTATTTCGAAGTTTGCAACATTTCATTAATGAAAACTTTAAAATCGAGACTTTGGTTCTTGTTTTCAAACTATTGCATTCTTTCTTCAATAATGTTTGTATAGTTGAGTATACAATTTACCTGTAAAAGCTGCTCAACTTTAATTCTTTGTAAAACTTTGTTACATACTATTCTTTTCAGTGTGATAATCAGTTTTATCCTATATAAAACTAAGTGATGGTTACTTCCTATTTCAAACTCTGCCATCCATTCGTATTGAAAATTTTTTTTAGTATCTTCTGTGACACCCTATTAGTAATACTTGTATGTTTCTATCATATCCTCTGTTTTCTTTCTATCAGCCAGACTATAATCTACAAACCTTGTCTGTCTGTCCTCTGAAGCTGCTCCAGAGACAGTCACCATTTTGGTTAGTCATCTCTGAATTCTTTGCTGACATCACAAAATCCATGTAACCAAATCTGTGCACAGTAGTCCGGATGTACTTATACCAAAGCTTCAAAAAATCGCCAGATTGTCAGTACATTGTTAATTGTTAATATTTCATTAATTTTTTTCAGTTGTGCTGCTCACTTGCATTTTCTCCTCTATAGCTTCATTAATAGTCTTGAAACATTTTATGCACTCTCATCAGTCAGGCAAATACCTTGATAGTCAGTTATCAACTTGAGTGAAATACCACACTCACCTAATGGTTGTGCAGATCTGGTCAGTTAATTATTATCCTGTAACAGTGTATTGAAATAGATGTTAACTTTGAGGTGAGAAATGATTTCATTGCCTTGTCTGACACCACTGTCCCACTTATTAGTGGCCCCTGATGTTTCATGTTATTCAGAGAGGGTTTTCAGCTTATGTAATAAAATTAAATTTTTTAAAAAGAATTTGAATTAATATAAAGAAATTAAATATTTAAAGTAAATAAAAAAATAATTTTCCAACTTTCCAAGCCTTCCATTTTTCTGCATATATATTGCATCATATAAAATAGGCTAATCACTATCTTTTGCTCATCTTTTTAAGTTAATGTCACTATTAGTTGGTTACTTTGCAATATGCTTGAGCTCTCTAAAGATAAAATGATGTATGCATATCACATTATGACAAAACAAGTGTTGTTAGGAGCAATAAGGTAAAATAAAAGTACAAAAACACTTTATGACATGTAAGATGTCACAGAATTAGCATTATTTAAACTAAAATTGAGATTAAACTCTTCTGATTTTTTTTTTTTACCCATCAATGAATAATTCTCACTTGTCACAGACCAGCAGGCAAACATTTTTTTACCCATGCACTGCTCATCAGTTTCCAGCAGCACAGTGTAATCCCAATAGTATAATACACAACTTGCAATCTCTTCAGCTCAATTTGCCACATTAACCTGGAAATTATTATATTTTGTCAGCCCTCTCATTGTATTCAAATCATCCTCCAGGACTTCTAGGTCATCTTTATTAAATTTTGCCCTCTCTCTCTCTCTAGTTTAGCATCAACAAACAACTGAGTGTTCCCTCTCATATCATTTCTGCCTACTAACATACAAGTTGAACAGCACCAGCTCAAGTATTGTCAGGGTATTGACAGGGTACTGTTAAATGCCTTTGCAGAGTCTAGCAGCATCACTGTGTAGTCAATTGTCTTATCTAACTCATCTGTTACTTTTTTGCAGAAGTTGAGTAACTTACCAAGACTATCTCTTTTCAGTCATACTGTCTTTCATAGACTATTGGATTCATATCTACTCATTACTGAGTAGATATGAGTAACCAACTTTTTCAGTATATAATCCTATACTGAAATCAATGGGTAAGGCAGCAGATGAGAATGGCAGAATATCAGTGACTAATGCACAAGTTCCACAACAAAAATTTGGGTAATGACATATGGTAATGATAAGGAGTCATGTAGGTTTTACAAAATATCTTAAAATAACATATGTTTCATTATTAAAGGATGTGAAGAATGTGATCAGTAAGCTCATGAGCAATACAAATCACATTCGGTAAGGAAGGTGAGAATGCTAACATCAGTTTATGAGAGTAAGTTAGCTGAGCAGACCAAAGGAAATCCCAAACAGTTCTTTTGCAACATTGTGAGCAAAACTGAGACCAACTGAAGGATAACTTTAATCAGTGCTAATAGTA
This sequence comes from Typopeltis vanoorti, assembly GCF_054136105.1. Classification (NCBI taxonomy): domain Eukaryota; kingdom Metazoa; phylum Arthropoda; class Arachnida; order Uropygi; family Thelyphonidae; genus Typopeltis; species Typopeltis vanoorti. The sequence goes on along the minus strand of NC_143552.1, from coordinate 150,585,999 downwards.
GAGATAACAGAAGCAGAAGAAATAGTTGAATTACTGAGTGATCACTTTGCAAGGGTGTATCATTCAGAGGGAGACGATGCAGTGCTAATCAGCAGAGGTAGGTGAACTAGAGATTAAGATATTAAGTAATACCAGTGTAAATACAGCTATGGAATAGGAAAGGAGTCGGCAACACAGCGCCTGCAGTGAATTTTTAGTGCACCCTCAGAGAAATTATTGTAAACTGCTTTCTTTTATGCCTATTAAGATGAGAGACCACTGATCATAAGTAGTTTGAGTTGATGACGTCATTTAGTTATCAATGCGACTGCTCTCGCTACCCTTCACACCACTTCTAAACGTTGTTAGAACCCTTTGTTTTTTAGTATGTGTGTTTGTTTAATTTTATGTTTACTAAAGAAAACATAAAATTAAACACTGAATTGAAATTAGAAGAATTTCTAAATTTCTACGCAGAATTGTGGACAGATAAATATTTTAAAAAAGACAACTGGCAAACATTTAATAAAAATAAAAAGGAAATAACTAAATAAGAATTAGAAATCAGCCTGAAAGAAACAAGAAACGGAAAATCACCTGGAGAAGATCAGCTAGGTTCAGAATTATATAAATATGCAGGAACAAGATTCAAAGAAAGACTCCTATTATTTTTAAATAAAATTTATAAAACTGGTACCCCCCCCCCCCAATAGAATGGAAAAAAGCAATTGTGATTCCTATTTTTAAAAAAGGTAATAGAGATGACCCTAAAAACTATAGACGTATAAGCATACTAAATTCCTGTTACTAAATATATAGCAGAATTTTAAAGAGCAAACTAATGAAATATATTCCAAAACTTTATTTTAGAAGTACAGAATGGATTTGGAAGAGGGTGATCTGTATAGACCCAGCCTTTTGCCTAAAATTCATAATACAGAAAAAAAGAGAATACAATTTAGAAACACATTGCATTTATTGAATTTGAAAAAGCATTTGACAAAGTTAAAAGAAGCATTTTATTTAACAGATTAAATGAAAGACAAATGCCAAATAATATCCTGAAAGCTATCATAAGTATATATGAAAATAATCAAATACATCATCAAATTCCTGACAGGTACACTCAAGGGGTGTATAGGATATGATAGTACTACATGAAAATTTATATTGTTACTAACTTCCTATCTACAATTTTCCTCCAGATCAGCCTGTTACTTGTCAAGACTCCAACATTATCAGATCTTATATTTCTATTGTCTAAGGCACATTGTACCGTATCAATCCACCTATATCTTGGTCTTCCTCTGAGTCGTTTTCTTGCCAACCTGGTAGAGAACAGTTGTTTTGCTAATTTTTCCTCGCCCATTCTGTTTAAGTGACCATAGCTCTGCTAATGCATTCCTGGATGCTGACAATCTCAAGTTCTTGACCAATATCTTCATGTTTAATATGATATTGATACCATTTGTCCATGCCTCTAATCTTTCTCAGAACTCTCATATCTGTGGTTTCTAGTCTTTTGTCAAGTGTTTTACTTCTCACCCAGCTTTCAGATCCATAAGTTAAAATTGGTTTAAACACTGTCTTGTATATAGTTAATTTAGTGTTTTGACTAATTTCTCTCTTATTCCATATAAATTTATTCAATTGACACCCTACCATACCAACTTTGTTGATTCTGTTGTCTGTTTCCATATTTAACTTACCATCTTCACTAAAAATCGTTCCTAAGTAGATGAAATGTTTTACTTCACAATGCAGTTGATATTTTCAATGTTTCTGCCTATTTTCATTGTCTTTGTCTTTTTAATGCTGTCCTTCATACCATATCTATTACAACAGTTATTCAATTTAGTTAGGGAATCTTGCAGACTTGTAGCGGATTTATTTAGAAGTATAACATCATCTGCATAAAGCAAAGAGCTGAGATTAACACTTCCAATTTTGATATCAGGTTTAATACCACTTTCCTTCATATTGTGATCCATAGAGATAATGAATAACAGAGGGGATAATGTACACTCTTGTCTGACACCAGATTTAACATTTAACCATCTTCCTGTACTTCCTTCAATTCTAATTGCTGAAATACAACTCAAATAAAGACTAAGTGTTGCTTGATATAATGCCCCATTGACACCATATAACTGTAGCATATTCAATAGCTTCTCTCTTGGCACCTTGTTATATGCCTTTCCCAGATGGATAAAACTTAAATACAGCTCTTTGTCATATTCCCATGATTTTTCAACTATTTGTCGTAAAGTGAAGATCTGATACTGACAGCTTCTATTTGACCTGAATCCAGCTTGTTCTTCACCAAGCTTTTCATCCACAATTCTTCTCAACAGGTTCTCAAGTATACTGGCATAAATCTTGCCGGGAACACTCAGTAGGGAAATACCTCTGTAATTCTCACATTCAGTTTTATTTCCCTTTTTATATATGGGTACTATGAGAGCTCTACTCTAATCATTGGGAATTCGTCCCTCTGTCCAGGCTTTCTGAACTATGCAGTGCAGCCACTGTAAGACTTCTATACCACCATATTTCAGCATTTCTGGTCAAATATCATCTACTCCTGCTGCCTCTCCACATTTCCAGCCTTTGATGGCTTTTTCTACTTCAAGTGTGGATATGTGTTCCTGCCTATTGAGTGTTTTTTACCACTGTGCTATCACTGCTTGTTTCATTTAGCAATTTTTCGAAGTAGTTACTCCATACTTCAAGGATATCTTTTTCTCCTATTTTCATGTCACATTTATCATCTCTAACTCCTTTTACGGCACTCTTTGCTCCATTTCTAAGCTTCTTCAACAACCTCCAGAATATTTTGCCACCTTCTTGATATTTATTTTCTATGTTCTTGCCAAAGTCCTCTCATGAGTTTTGTTTAGCTAGTTTGACAATGTTTAGCTTTCTTACATTTGTCTCTGTATTCTCTAAGAGCACAAGCTGACTTATTTGCCAGGAACTTTTGATACGCTTTATTCTTTTCCTTCACTGCCTCTTTAACTTCCTGTGTCCACCATAGAGCAGTTATTTTCTTCCTTGCAGACAACCTCACTGCATGAGTCTCTGGCTGAATCAATCATTGTTTTCTTCAAGGCTTGCCACTGAATCTCCAAGGTTTGGTTCTTGTTCTGAAACTCTTTCATTTTTGATTCAATAAGCTTTGTGTATTTTTTGTCTACAGTTCACATCTGAGAGCTGCTCAACTTTTATTCACTTTAAAACTTTTTTACATGTTATTCTTTTCAGTATGAAATTCAGTTTTATTCTGCTCAAGACTAAATAGTGATCACTTCCAATTTCAAATCCTCTGTACACTCTGGTGTCCTGCACCAGAGAAAACATCACTATTAACAATAACATTAGTCAACGAGACTTTTCTTATTCCTTGCTTCTCTCCATGTGAATTTGTGCACATTTTCATGTTCGAACATGGTGTTAGTAATAACCAGTTCATATCCTGAGCAGGAATCCAACAGGTACTTGCCATTATTATTAGCTTTACTCTTTTCTCCAAATTTTCCAAAAATATTTTTCTATGTCTACCAATCATTTCCTACTCTGCTATTTAGATCCCCAACAAGGACCAACTTTTCCTTTTTCATTGTGTCAGTTGCTTTTTCTAAAGCATCAAAAAATTCCTCCACTTCTACCTTAGTAGAACCTTCTATGGGACCATAGGCAAAAATTAGTCTCATTGTCCAATTTCCCATTGAAAGATATCTGAAAGTGAGAGAACGGTCAAGTGTGACACCCAAGTATTAAGGGAATTTATTATATGGAAGTATAGTGTTGTTCAATTCAATTTTTAGTTTCACATTTACCAAGTTATTATTTAGATGAAAACAAGATATTACTGTTTTGCTCCTATTTAAACAGAGTCTCCATCTTTTAAAATATTCATCCAGAATAAGTTAAGTCAGCTTTTAGAATTTCTTCTGTACGACTTATGCATTTATGCTGTGTAGTTATTGCTATATTGCTGGCATAACAAAATTTCCTTGATGTAGTGACAGGAAGATCAGATATATACAGATTAAATAATAACAGAGATAAAACAGATCCCTGTGGCAGTCCATTATTTAACTTCCTTTCGATGCTAGTTTTATTACTTATAGCCACTATAAATCTTCTATCTCTTAGCATATTGTTAATAATATGGACTATTGTTTTACATGGGATAATTTTATATAATTTATATAGAAGGCCTTGTCTCCAAATGGTGTCGAAGGCTGTCGACAAATCAATAAATGCTGCTGATGTTTTTAAACCTTTTTGAAAACCAGCTTCTATGTGAGTTACTAAATTGAGAACCTGGTCAAAACACCCACGATTTGGTCTTAAGCCAGCTTGTTCTATTGGGACATTTTTAAAAATTGTGGAGCTTATTCTATTATAAATAAGTCTTTCAAAGAGTTTATAACAACTGAGGAGAGTAATAGGTCGGTAACGTTCCAGTTTATGATTAGGCTTACCAGGCTTTAAAATTGAAAGTAATTTTGCTTTTTTAAAAAATAGTGGGAAGTTTACTATTTGTAAGAATGTCAGTATAGAACTTAGTTAACCATAATCTTGCATTTCTTCCCAGATTAATCAAAAATTCTGGATGAATGTTATCAAGACCAGGAGCTGTACCAGGCTTTAATTCCTTTAAGACTACTTCAGCTTCTTGCTGCATAAAAGGGCATGCAAAATTTTGAAGTTATAGGTGAAGACTTACTAAATTCTTTTAATTTTCTCTTAATATATCTTGTATGCTTTTTGATTGGGATACATGATATATTAACAATATGTATAGCTAGTTGATCTGGGGGAGTGATTCTTGGTTGTTTTCTTTAATCAAAGGAGCACTACCACCTAGTTTTCTAAGAAGGCTCCAAGCTTTACGGCTGGAATGAGTAAAGTCTATACCTTCAACTGTATTCACGCATTTTTTCCTTTGGGATATATCCAAGTTTTCGAGGAGTTCATCTGCTGTTTTTGGGTCATTGTTTATCTGATATTCATTATAAAGTAATTCGCATTCTTCACTCCAACCATGTATATAGTTATGTCTAATACCTCTAGGAATACTTTCCTTGGCAGCAAGCAGGACTTCAACTATAAAATATTTGAAAATTACTACTTATTGGAGATATCCAGCAAATACATTGGTCAAGTTCATTTGCATATTTATTCCATCAGCCTTTTTAAAATTCCAGCGTGGGATAGGCTTTGATCTTACAAGTGGAATAGAAATGCCAATGTCAAATAAGACCGGTCTATGTTGACTATGAGGAAAGTCAGTTAAGACCCTTCTCAGATTTTGCATAGGGTGACCTAAATTATTTTTGCTCACAAGACAAATCAGGCTTATAGTCTCTTTTCCAGGCCATAGATCTAAAAGTGTCTTTGGCATCAAAGACTAAGTGAAGATTATTTAGTTTGATCCAATCAACAAGTTTTTCACCACATTCGTTGTTTCGAGCATAATTCCACTGTTCATGGTGAACTATTAAAGTCCCCAATATAAATTGCAGATGTTCAGCAATAGGAATAAATTTTTTCAGCCAAGGTGATCCAGGTGGCTTATAAATATTCGTAATTGTAATATCTTGAACTTTTATCACTACTGTATATATGTTTTCTACAATATTTTGAGATAGAAGAAAAACTTCTTTAAGACGATTTTGCACATACTTTGTTATTCCATATATTTCATGATAAGTTGCACCAATAGCAGTGTAACCTGGAATGCGACCTCTTTTAAGGAGCTGTTCAGGATCAGCAGCACGTGTTTCCTGGACAGCAATCACATCAACATTGTTGGTTAACAATAATTTCAATAAATAATCGCATTTGGCTTTGCTAATAGAATCAATATTTAATTGACAAATATGTAGTGTAGGGCCAATGTTTTAAAAAATATAATCATAAATGGATGGAACACGTTCAAAGAATGAAAATAGAAAGATCACCAAAACAAGCCTTAAAGTATAAGCCATTAGGAAAAAGAAAACCAGGATGTCCTCTTAAACGATTCAACGATAACTTCTAAGGCTGGAACAGGCCAGCCTAGGCCTAAATCCTTGATATGCATGATGATAGTAATGGATAAACATGAAAGGAAAAGAACGTACTATTTTAATGATGACTGGGAAGAAGAGTATTGCTTTATCAATCTTAATGGCAAATGTATTTGTTTATTATGCAATACTAGTGTGGTATTTCTAAAAAAAGTAATATAGTAAGACCGATTTTAATTTTGACTATCCAGTGAAATCCAAAATAAGAAAAAAAAAAAAGATTTTATCTTTGAAATCATCCATTGCTAAACAGCCAATTTTTTTTACTAAACCATTGCAACAGTCAAAAGAGCAACAGTTGCATCTTTTAAAATTTTGCATTTGTTAGCTAAGAAGAAAAAAAAAAACGTTTACAGATGGAGATTTATTAAAGAAACTATGTTAGATGCTGCAGATTCACTTTTTGAAGATTTCAAAAATAAAACCAAAAGAAGTTCAGCTATAAATACATTGCAGTTATCAGCAAGAACTGTAACTAGAAGAATTGAATCAATTGCAGTTTATTTAGAAACAGAATCAGCAGATGATATGGAAAAATGTGTTTTCTTTTCGCTACAGCTGGATGAATCTATAGACATAACAGATATATCACAATTAGCAATTTCAGTGAAAATGGTATTTGATTTTTCTACAAAAGAATTTCTTAAAATTCTTCCATTGAAGGGGCACACTAGAGGAGAGGATATATTTTCCGTTTTAAAGATTTTGTACTATACAAAATATTACAAATTCACAAATTAACTTCAATTATTACTGACGGTGCATGAGCAATGACTGGTAAGGAAAATGGATTTATTGGCTTGTGCAGACAGGACCCTTTATTTCCTAAATTTATTGCATTCATTGTCTTATTCATCAGGAAATTTTATATGCTAAAACTGTAAATTTTAAACATGTAATTTCAATTGTAACAAAAATTATTAATTTGATAAAATCAAAAGGAACTCAACACAGGTTATTTAAATTACTTGTGCAGACAGGACCCTTTATTTCCTAAATTTATTGCATTCATTGTCTTATTCATCAGGAAATTTTATATGCTAAAACTGTAAATTTTAAACATGTCAATTGTAACAAAAATTATTAATTTGATAAAATCAAAAGGAACTCAACACAGGTTATTTAAATTACTTTTGAAAGATGAAAACACTGAAAATGATGACCTACTATTACATACTGAAGTGAGGTGGTTGAGCGGAGGTAAAATATTTCAGCGATTTATTATTCTTTTGCCACAAATAAAATAATTTATTACATCAAGAGGCGATTTTTATGAAGAATTAGAAAATAAAAATTGGTTAATAGATCTTGAATTTCTAACAGATATAATGGCAAAGTTTAATGATTTAAATCTACAATTCCAAGGTTCCTATATTGCTGATATGATTAGTGCAGTTGATGCTTTCAAGTGTAAGGTTGAACTATTGAAATCCCATCTGATGAAGAATTCATTATCACATTTTCCAAATATAAACCATATCAATGAAAGTTTAAATAATGAAACATTTAGCACTACATCATATATAAAAATCATAGACACATTGTTAGAAGAGTTTTCTTCCTGCTTTCAAGATTTTAGAACTTGTTGTTAGATTTTTCCTAAATCTGTTTAGCATTACTGAAGATGATATACCTGCTAAAATTTCCAATTACTTCAAGCTAAGTAATACAGAAGACTTGGAAATGGAAATAATTAATTTACAAAACAACATAATTTTAAAAGCTCATGATGACAAAATGGTCTGGATGTTAGTAGATAGAATTATTTTTCTTATTCTGAGAAAATGCTCACTAAAAATATATTCGTATTGTGCAACTACATACGACTGCATGACCCTGTTTTCAAATATGGCATATTTGAAATCAAAATATTGATCTCAACTTGCAGACTCACATTTGGATAATTGTTTAAGAGCAGGTGCTTCAAACTATATGCTTGATTATAAAAAATTAGCACTTGATGTACAAAGCCAGGTTTCTCATTAAATCCTATTGAATTTATATTTTTTGTATTTATTATTTTATTTTTTATGGTATTTTATATTCATTCATATATGACAAAAGTATGTTGTAAAAGCGAGTTAAATAAAATAATGTTAAAATTTGAAATCTCGTTTTTTCTTAAAAACAAATCTCTAAGCCTGAAATGAGAGAAAAAATGCCTATCATGAGCCCTCCGTAATTTTCAAAATTTATATTGCACTCTTCATGGAATAGGATATTGACTTGTGTATTGCAGGAAAGTATAATAGAAGTGGTATTCTCACTAAACAGCATGTTTAATTTTTCTCAGCATTGGCAAAATCATCCTAATGGAAATAGGGCAAGATGGTTCTGTTACATAAAGGAGACACATTATAGACCATTTAGTATCCAATAAGTGATGGTTTAGAAGATTTTTTCTGTTTTCAATATTTGCTTCATTATTTTATACCATTATGCTTATTGGATCATTGAGTTAATAAATAAATTTAAGAAAATAAAGACACTTGTTTTGTATTTTCCTGGTTTGTGAAAAATTCTTAAACAATCAAAAATCATGAATATTATTTTTCAGTGCAACAAACTTAGACATAAGCTCTTAGTTAAATGCAAATCCTATTTGACTGCTCTAGCCTGTGCTCGTCATTGGTCTTTCTAGAATTAAGATTTCTTCATCTCCTAGATTTATTAATTTTAATTTTTGATGGTTTATTATTAAATTCACTAATTTGTTATTAAATGAGATATTCAAGTAATTTTTAACAAAAAAAAAGTGAACTTTAAATTTTTTGAATCCTATAATATGTTTACTCTTGTGTTTTATTACCATTAGGCTTTAGGAAAAATTGGAAAAATTACCAAGATTTATTCTGATGGTGATCTTCGTGTTGGTGTAGATGGACAAACATGGACGTTTAATCCACTTTGTGTAATCTTGATGCCTGGATCAGCCACTGAAATGAATAACACTATGACAGCTAATCAAAGAGAAGAACATACAAGTAAATATGAAATATTAATTTACACACACACACACACACACACACACACACACACACACACACACACACATATATATATCAGAGGCGAATATTCAGGGTGTGCTAGGTGTGCGGTGCACAGCCACAGAATAGCAATATCACTGATATTATGTTTTTGTATTTATTCCCATTAAAGATTCCAGGCTGCATGATTCCTAAAAGCAAACACAATATACTAACACTTCATGAAGGTGACACATTTCGACGCGTGCACATTGCATCACATTCGTTTTAAGAGCCATGTGTGCGGTCACTTTTCAGCCCTTTGAATAGACATACAGATGGTGCAGTGGGTTAAATTCTTAGCATCTCAGTAGTTTTAAACCACCCAGAAGGTGACACAGGGTGCATTGGGAAGACAGCACCAAAAAATCAGTGACTGTGATTGGTTGTATTAACCAGTCCAATTGAAAGTTGTCATTTGTCATAAGTTGACATGGTTATGACACCGATATAGACACTTTAATTTATATTTATCATTTTCTATAAATAATTTATAACTTTTTTGTCCATATTTACAATGGGAAACAGTGGTGACGATGTACTGAATGTGTCCCGCTTTCATGGACTGTATGATTATAGTGGAAGGAGGATGGAACTTGTGTATAAATAAGTAAAATGAGTTATTTCAGCCTTTCTTTCTTTCAATACGGAAAAATAATAATCTCCCAAGTGATTAGTTTTTACAATTTCCGCACGTATTATATGGGTGTATTTAATAATTGTATCAAAATTCAAATTACCCATATCTCACTCTAGTATTTGCCAATGATAATCAAATCTCACTACGAAGCGTAAATCCTTTGCAATTCTCACATAAATGCCGCAGGTGAAGCACAGCTATGCTTATTTAATTTTTATGCTTTCATTATTTACAATTATATTAATTGATGAAGTAGTCAAAATTATCCTACAATTAATTGCACTGTCTGAAGTAAGATGACCACTTGTGCGCTATACACACTCTTAAAACTTTCATACATCGATAAAAATACTATCATAGTCAAACTGACTTGAATTTTGTAGTGCAGTTTGCATTAAGCCACATTTAACTTAAATGGACATGTGAAGCCACTGATATATATATATGTAAACACAATTTCTCCCCTTTCCCAGTAGACTATTTTTGCTTGTCTTGATTTCGCTTTTGTGATTAATTACACTTTTCTTTCTTTTCATTTATGTTTATTCATTGGTAATATTTGTTGTGGGTGCTAAACTTTCGTAAAATTTTAATACTTATAATCGAATAAATTTTATTATACATATGACAATCCCACCTATGAAAGTATATTTTTAGATAATTATATGGCTTGTAGAATGTTGAAAAAACATTCAAAAAGTCTGGCATTGCTTCTCATGTAATTCTTGATATTCTTGGATTTTAATAAAAGCAGAGTGGGCAGTCTGTTAAAAGTAGCAAAGATTGACATGGGCAGGATTTTTTTGATAGACAACTGGTAAGGAGAGACAGGGAGAAGTAATAATTAATTAATAATTATTAATAAGTAATAATTACTGAATAATTAAAAATCGTAAGAAAGAAAGACAGTTTCCGAGCTGGTTTAAAGGAAGTATATAGACAGTATATATACATATTAAATCTGCAAAGAGTTCGTTTTATTTGTTTAAATTTTCTTTTACAATAGGGTACTAAAATGCTTTTCACATTAGATTGTAGTCTGTTGATGAATGATACCTATTAATAATTTTCTGAATGGTAGTTTTATTGTAACCATTTAGACATCATAGTGTTTTTAATTTAATTCATCTAACAAAAAGGGAATCAGAACTGCTCTTCACATGATCTCTCTGTGCAAGGCTTTTGATAATATCTATCTTCTGTGATGAATGAGGATGAGTGAATGTATCTATAAGTAAAGGTTGGTTTCAGTAAATCAAAAATTCGACATGACATGTAGGATTTCAAATTATTAAGGTATCCAAAAGTGGTAGATGATTGTTGGATTCATGTTCACTGGTATACTTGATATGGGAGCACAAAGAGTTTATTCTTTCTTGGAATTGAAGTAAATCTGTCTCCAAGTAGGACCAGACTGCAAAGATATTATCAACAAAATGAAGCCATATGATGTTAAGTGAAAATGGTACTGAAAAATTGATTCCTACAAATGCTCCGTAAAAGAATGAGCTCAAGTAGATGAAATAGGACTACCCATCACTGTTCCTTTTTTTGAGTAACTTATTCCATAATGTAAAATAGTCTGCATTGATGGTGAATTTAAATGTTTGCAATGTCTTCAGGAAAATTGGATTTAAAAATGGAAATCTTGTAGTGGGATGTTAGTGAATAGGAAACTATATCAAATGAAACAGCGAAACATACTTTGATTATCAAACAGAGACACAGATCTTTAATTTTCTCTTTAAAATCAAGGCTGTTTTTAATATAAAAACTAGTGTGGCCAGTGGAGTTCATAAAGTCCATAAAGATGGCTATTCACTGCATCCAATAACAGACTATTGAGTGCAGTGGATAGCTATTTTTATGGACTTTAAGAAGACAATTGAGATGTGGCAGATGGGTATGATGAATTTGTAACTTCTGAACAGTAGCAGCATCCTATACATTGTCCAGTAGTTTATTTAATTTATTGATTTGAATTTTTGTTAGGTTCCCATTAATCACACTGTAGGTTGACTTATCCCTCAGTAAGATGTTAATTTCATGTTACAATACTGGTATTGTCTTTGTCTGCCTTCGTGATGACAGTATTGGTGTTTTTACACAAGGAGCAAAGAGCATGTACTTCAGAGAAGAGTATATTCGTAGGAAGTGGTTTAATTTTGTATAAAGTTTGGGCAATTTTGAAACATAATTCAAACCACAAGTTCAGTTGTTGAACCCAAATGATGTGTCCATTGTCCTGATACACAAATTATTAATGAGCATGATTACATGTAATCAACAGTTTAATATACCTAGTCTGTGCTAATGAAAACATGAGCCCATGCAGTTTATCCAATATCGACAGCACCTTTTGGCTGGAAAGGCCTAGTTTCAATCACAGATTCAAAGAACCTTTATAAGAACTTTTTCAACTAAAGGTAAGTTAACCAGTCTCATACAAAGGTGGCAGAGTATTTCCACCTGGATAACTGCAAAACAAGCAAACTATAATAGCTAGAAGAATACAGCAGTTAAAGACATAACACACAGCCCTTGTAGCTTTAGTTGCTTTGGCCATAATTTAAACCACACGAAGAATAGCTAATCAAAACCTACTTAGCTTCATAGTATACAGCTTTGAGTTAAAGATTAAAGATAATAATTTGATACACAAATTATTAATGAGCATGATTACATGTAATCAACAGTTTAATATACCTAGTCTGTGCTAATGAAAACATGAGCCCATGCAGTTTATTCAATATCGACAGCACCTTTTGGCTGGAAAGGCCTAGTTTCAATCACAGATTCAAAGAACCTTTATAAGAACTTTTTCAACTAAAGGTAAGTTAACCAGTCTCATACAAAGGTGGCAGAGTATTTCCACCTGGATAACTGCAAAACAAGCAAACTATAATAGCTAGAAGAATACAGCAGTTAAAGACATAACACACAGCCCTTGTAGCTTTAGTTGCTTTGGCCATAATTTAAACCACACGAAGAATAGCTAATCAAAACCTACTTAGCTTCATAGTATACAGCTTTGAGTTAAAGATTAAAGTTTTCCTAAGTAACTTGAATTCTGAATTCTGTGCCTTTAAAATTTCATTTGTTACAAGGAAACCTTACGAGAAAGAGAGATTAAAAAACAATATAAGCCATAGTTGCATGTGCAGGAATTACAGTTCATAAAAGAAACATTACTTGAATATATATATATTCTTAAACCTTGAGAAATTATTAATTGGTATTAGACCTAACACAGAGTTAGGGAAACTAGATTATGATGGCAGATTGTTGAGAATCTGGGTGTAAGACTCTGTTAATGATAAGAATAGGCAATATAATGGAAATGATGATTAGGAGAGAACGATTTTCTGTTGTTCAGTTTGGACTTATCAAGCATGTTCAAGGATGTCTGCATAAGTAAGTTTCAATCCCTAGAAGAGAATGAAAAGATATGAAAAGAGATTGCAAGTTATCCAAGTGTGTAATGCAGGTTACAGAGAAGAGTATACAAAACTTCATTAGGTAACCTATTATGTCTCATACACGAATGCTAGGAGTATCAGAAAAATCGGGTAGTGTTTGTTGCCTTGCTGAATACTTTGGGACCTCAGATTGTCAGTATTAGTGAGACCTGGCTATCAGAAGCAGACATACTAACTGGTATCGAGTGAAGGGTACAATATTTTTAGGAAGGATAGATAGAATAGGAGAAGAGAAAGTGTGTGTGTGCTGCTAATGATATTGGATGACTTAAATTCAGTTAGAGTTGAGACTCTAACTGAATTTACACTACACTACTAGTAACGGTTTTCCATGTGGCAGTGAGTTTGAAGCCATGTGGTGTGAGGTGGAGTCTAACAAGATCAAAGACATAGTGTATTGTTGCTAGTGAAGAAGAAATGCATTAACAAATAAAGATGGTGTGTGTGTAAAACAAGTAATTAGAAGAATAGAGGACTTGAATTGCCAGTCTGGTTGGCCAAGTGGTTAGCGTATCCACTCTCCAGCCAAAAGGCTGTGGGTTTAAATCCTGCCATGGGCATGTTTGTAATTGTCTGTGAAAATCCTAGTGGTGGTGGGCGGTAGATGGTGGTGGTGTAGTTGCGATTCATTGTAGTTGGTGAATTGAGTGGTGGAGAGAGCTGTAGAATAGGTGTCCTCCCTTGATGAGTCTTTGGACTCCCTGGAGGTGCCATTTAATAATAATAATTATATGAACATTAATTGGGTAACAGTGAAATCTCGTGAGAAGAATGAAAGTGAATTTATTGAGCTGCTATGAACAACTTCCTCAAGTAGCATGTGACAGAAGGAGCTTAGAGTCAATGTTAGCTTTGATTATAGTATCAAACTGGGGGGGGGGGGGTCAGTTAAAGATGTGACTATTCCGTCCCCAGTTTGTGACAGTGATCATATGGTAATGACTTGAGAAGTGGCTAAGTTTATGAATGTTCCATTCAAAAAAAGTCACATGCTAAACTACAAAGCAGGAAATTAAAACTATCTGAGGAGTATGTTGGGTTCTCTGCCATGGTATCAGTTATTGAACGGGAAGGATATTGATAATGTATGAGAACCATTTAAAAATACTTGAATAATGTAATATCAGAATGTGTTATTCAAATAAGAAGAATAAATAGAGTAGGAATGAAATGAATGTGTAATCTTATTAAACGAGATCTGCAAGAAAAAATAATGATGTTGAAGGAATACCATGTGTATAAGGATGACCTCAGTTATGAAAATTATAACGAGTGGGCCAGAAGAATTTGAGCTCTTGTATATAAAGCTAAGTTTGAGTATGAAATACAGTGGCCCTGCAAGGTAACAACAACAACTGAAAAGAACTCAAAAGTTATGCTGCAAGTAAAAAGAATGAATATGAAAGAATAACTCTAAATGCAGGTGACAGATGCAGAAGAAATTGTTCAACGAATAAGTGCCCATTTTGCTAAAAACTATCAACCTAATGTATGCAACATTGAGATCATTGCTACCTCTTTCACTGGATGAAGAAACTCAGGTGTATGAAGAAGAGGTACTAGAGCTGTTGCACAAACTGAATAGGAATTCAGAAGTAGAGACCAATGGGATATCAGCATGACTTCTAAAAGAGTGTTCAGCTGAACTTGGCTATTCCTTTGACCTGGCTATATAATTTGAGTCTCAGAACAGGGAAGACTCCACAGGAGTGGAAAAAATGTATGGTAATCCCATTGCACAAAGGTGGTGCAAAGACTGATGTATCCAACTATTGACCTATCAGTATCTGTGGAGAGTGGTGGTGAAGATTTCAGAAAAGTCAGTTAGGACTTGCATACAGAAATAGGTTGACAGAGAATTTATACTTTGCAATGAACAGCATGGGTTTACTAAGGGAAGGTCGTGTTTGAGTAACTTAATAGGATCAAGGTTGAGTTACACCAGGGAAATGGATATGCCATGATACTTTTGGATTTTGCTAAAGCCTTTGACAGAATAAAGCATAGAAAACTGTTGCATAAATTGTAGAATATAGGATTGGATTATAAAATAATCCAATTTTAAAATTTCAGGTAACAACTGGTGTACCACAAGGATTGGTCCTTGCTCCATTGTTATTCAATTTATATATTAATGACATTGAGAAGGATTTGACAAGTAACATTCAATTATTTCCCAATGATGCAAAGATACGGTAATCAGGAGTGCAGCTGATATGCACTACTTCAGAATGATTTGAATAGGCAGGAATTGGGCATGTGAAAATGGCTGTCAGTTTGCTGCTACTAAATGTAAAGTGATGCTTTTTATATTATTATGAAGTGTTGTTATTATGACTATAATCCCACTAATATAATAGTCATACTCTTTATTATATTGGTGGAATTATGATAGATTAATTTAATTAGAATGTGGTAATTAAGCTCCGACTGTAAGGAGCTAATGGCGGTGTTCGGCATGGAGAGGGTGGCACAAGTAGCAGCGATTTGTTTGGTACTTAACACAGTTTGGTATTACCCTTGTATCCTGACATCTTTTTAAAAAGGCCAGCCTATTTAGTTGCCTAGATAGTCGTAGTTTTGACTTAACGTATTGTCTTGATTTGCAAGCTATATCTTCTCCATGAATGATTAGAATCCGTGAAGCTTAAGTGATGTGAGGACATGTTGGAGGCTTAATGGATTGTATACAGCACTCTGACCCTCCTCACTGGACTTTCCACATCCTATATAAGAAACTGATACCCATTTCAAAACCCTCATAAAAAATTTAACCTTAAATAACACAGACATATTGGTAAGTTGTGACATCTCCTCATTGTTTACCAATATTCCCTTAATTGATACCTTAACACTCTTAAAAAAACGTTCTTCCTTCTGACATCTTAGATCTCTTTTCCTTTGCCATCAATTCTGGTTATTTTTCTTGGAAGAACAAAATCTACAAGCAGATAGAGGGAACTGCCATGGGCCCTCCTCTCACCTCCTCTTGCCAATTTTTATATGGAAGATTTTTGAAAAACAAGCCATACTCAGCCCCTTCCAAACCTTCTATCTGGCTAAGATATGTAGATGATGTGTTCTCTATTTCGCCTCATGGCCCAAACACACTAGACTCTTTCCTCAGTCATCTCAACAGCCTACATCCAAGAATCCAGTTTACGATGGAAAAGGAAAAGAACAATTGTTTACCCTTCCTAGACACCTTAGTTGCACGCCTTCCCAATGGTACACTTTGCTTCACTGTATATAGAAAACCCACACACACTGGCAGATACATTCACAAACTCTCCCACCACCACCCTGCTTAACAAGATGGCATTATTAAAACTCTTACCAAGAGAGCCCACAATCTTTTATCCAGTACTGCCCTTACAACTGAGCTTGACCACATACACAACACTTTCCTCTCCAATGGTTACAGCAATCACAGTATTAAAAAAATAATCAGGTCCTCCCCAATTCCCTGTATATATGTTACATTAGTTTTTTTGTAATCCCTGAAGATGTGTCATTGACTGAGATGAAATATAGGAAAAATTAAATTCTATTTTAATCCTGAGTGCTGTATACAATCTATTAAGCCTCCAACATGATGTCCTCACAGCACTTAATCCTCTACACACATGTACACCGACTTATACAGTAATTATATTAAAGAAAATTATAATAAAATTACATAAATTCTATCATCATTATCTAAATCAGCATAAGCTAAATTGTCATCTGTAGGTGCAATACTAGTTTTTACCTTTTCCTCCAATACTAGTATTTTATAACACTAAAAAAAAAAAAAAAAAAAAAAATACATATATATCAGGGGGAGTTTGAAACTCAGGGGCTACCACTCAGGTAGCCCCTGAGTTTCAAAACATTTCAAATAACTTGACAAAAAACGTGACACAAAACGTTACAAAAAAAAGACTTATCATTTTATATTATAGGGTAGATATAGATAGATGCATGCTCCCAAAGTGAAATAAGTAATTAACTACTTCGAAACTTTCAAAAATAAACTGTAATCAGAAATATCATGTTTTTAACAACAGACTAGATAGCGTACTCTCTCCAGCCAATGAGCTATGGATTTGAAACTTGCAATGGGCACGATGTTTGTAATTGTTTTTAGGTAAGAGATGAATTTTGTTGTCCGATGTGAGGCCACAGCACTGATTATTGGAGGCTTGATGTGGGTGGAGTGGTTTCCATGTTTGGTCATGGAATTTGAGCAGGATTTCCAAAATAGGTTAAAATGGATAAAAATTACAACTAAACTGAAATTAGAAAACTCATCGATCAATAAATATATTACTTTCCTTGTATAAGAATAAAAATATTATGAAAATCTAATTAAAATCTAAACAAATAATGCATAAATAGATAAAAAAAAAAAAAAAAACTATATTTTGTGAAATTTATCTTGCATTTCATTTACTTTTTATATGTTGGTATCAATGCAATATCGTTTCAATTATTCTAGTGAATAACATTTTCAGCAAATTTTTTCCATGATGAATTTTGATCGCGATGAATTGTCCATGAACTCTTCTGGGTCTTCCTCCCACTGATAAGACCTCAACGAAGGCAGAAACCAGTCTGGGTAGTTACCCTTCCTTCACATAATGCACAGGCATTATACATGTTTGTAAGGATATGTGCTTTGCATTATGGAATACCAAAGCAAGCGATGTGAAGTCTATATATGAATTGCCCAGTCCTAAAGTTACTTCAGATTACACTTGGATAAAGAATTAAACCAAGTATTTGATTTCTTGGTATCTTTAATTTATAGTATAACCAAGTGGAAAAACTTCCAACTTTTATTTAAACTATTTTAACTATTTTATTTTAGTGTTGTTAATAATGTCAGATCAAATTCAAAGTAAGAGCGCTGTTGCTTCCATTCAAAAGAAGATGCATAAACCTTTTACATTACATACTAAAAATACTAAAATTCAAATGATTAAATTTACTGATGATAGTGTATCAAGCACTAAGATAGGTTGCAGGCTAAACTTACCTCTCATTACTTACCGTTCTTAAAAATTAAGTGAAAGGTGCTACATTAGTTAATATTTCGGTTGTCTGTAAACATTTGTCTTATTGCTGAAATGAGGGGGGGGGGGGGTAACATTTAATGGTGTAGATTGATGACCAAACTAGTTGTCGTGTTCCTTTAAGCCAAGCTATTCAGAATAACTTTTGCACTTGGGAAAATTATTCTCAAATTTTGCTTGCGTAACTAATATAAATTAATGCTTATTTACATAATTTAGACATTTATATTAATGCTTAAGAATGTTATTAAACCATTACACGTATCTACAAGTGTCGGGGTGGGAGTGACAATTCACTACATGATTATTCACTATATGGCAGTCTAGAACCTAACATGCGATATGACTGATACACACCTGGAGAAGCCCAGTTAGTAAAATCAGAAACCAGGTGGAATTATTATTAATATTATTAATATGATGCCTCCCGGGAGTCACGAGGGAGGACACCTACTCTACAACTCCACCTAATTCTACAGCTCATTCCACCAACTACAACTAACTGCAACTACACCATCCCATCTACTGCCTACCACATCTACCACCACTAGTATTTCCACAGACAATCACAAACATCCATGCCCACAGCAGGATTCAAACCCACAGCCTTTTGGCTGGAGAGTGGATATGCTACCCACTGGGCCAACTAGGCCGGCAATTATAATGATTAGAAGAAGATTGCAAAATAGTACTGTGCCAACAGAATGAAGTAGAAGCAGTATAAATTCCAACCACATTCTAGTTACCTCAAAATTAAAAGTAAAATTAAAAACATTAAGGGTAGGATTAAAGAATCTCATCTGGATTTCAAGAATGATTTACTTAAAAATAAGTATGCAACAAAAATTAAAGATTGTTTCGAACATATTAGAAAGTTTCATTCAGAATGTGAAATGAAAACATACCAAACTGAAGATAAAGTATGGAAAAGTATCAAGGAGACTTAAAGATTGCTGCCTACGGCTGTATCCTCAAGAAGACTAAAACTGGAAGCAACTGAGAAAGTAAGCAGTTTACATACAAATTTGAAGATGGCAAACTCACCAAATTTGTCTAGAATTGTCAGTACATTGCAGTTTGCCGATTTCTTGGTCAAGAGTGCAATTAAAGTTCAGGGGCGAATGCTGGTCTTGAAATTCACGCTTGCTCTTGTTATCATTCAGGGATTGAGAGGTATGATTGAGGTCTGATTAGCGGAATAATGAATTACTGACCATTTAAAACTATGTACAGGTAACCCTTGTATAATGTGGATGTTAGGTTGCGCAGAAATACTGCGTTATATAAATCACGTTATGCGAGTCTCAGATAACATAGAAAAAGTAGGGTTATGTTCCGAAATCGTTTTTTTTTTTTTTTTAATTTATATAAACAACAATAACATATCCAACAAAAAATATATTTCTATTTAATTCAGGTAATTCATGTAAGTTAAGAAAACATATAAACTATGAAACAAATATATAGTATAAAAGTATAAAAATTACAAATTGGATTTGAAATTGGAAGTGATCACCATTTAGTTTTGAGCAGGATAAAATTGAATTTCATATTGAACAGAATGACATGTAAGAAATTTTAATCATACAAATACAACATTTATTTTACAAATGATATTCTATCTTTTTCAATTTAGCTACTTGAATACAAATTCTACCCTACAGTTCTTCTTTATGAACTGGTCAATAACATTGTCATAGAAAGTTGGTTGTAACGTAATTTTCCCAAGCAACATGCATACTTGTAATGGCTGAAGCTCACTGGCTAGAGTTACTTTGACTGTGTATGGCTCGTGTTTAAGCAACAGAGTGAGATGACGTGGAGGGAACGGAAATGGCTATGCGTGCGCATGACATTACAGTGCTGAAGCGAGGACCTGGATGCTCCCACAACCGAGCAAGCCAAGGTAGCTCGACTAGCATCGTCCTTTGCTCAGTTGTTGCCGTGCAAGCTTAAAACGTCTTCTGTCTACAAAAATAAAAGCCTAAATGGAATGCTTATAAATGCATGCATTTATTAACAAATAAATATTACTTCTTTCTTAATTAATGAGCTTGTGCAGCAAGCATGGAGAATTTGCCACTGTTAAAGTTCTATGACAATGTTCTTGGTCAGTGTCAGAAATAGGGTTTTTTATGAAGTCTAAGGTTTCTGTTGCCAGAGCATCCTGCTGTGGTTTGAAGTTTTAATGTAAGCATTCAATTTAAGCCCGTAATAGATGCAAAAATAACAACCAACGCTTCCCAGAGTTCGAAAGAGCAGAAAGCAGGAAACTAGCAGCCTGACCAAATGGCAGCCGAGCCTTTTGGTCAGGCTATTAGTTATGCCAAAGCAACTGGCCGTAACTTCTGTCCGACACTATTCCCACCCTATCATACCCAGATGACTCTACTGCATCATCACCCACAGAAAAAGCCAATCTTCTGGGTTCATACTTTGCTTCAAATGCATGCATAACCGATGATAGTAAATGTCCCCCAACCATTACAGATACCAAACATACAATGCCCCCTATATCCTTTTGCCAGGATGAGATCAGAAAAATACTGTCCAAATTGGACACAAAAAAAAAGTCTCCTGGCCCTGATGGCATTCCCCCAATTGTTCTGAAAGTGTGTGCCCCAGAACTGACCCCTATCCTATGTCACTTATATATACTCTCTTACTCCACTGGAATCTGTCCCACAAATTGGAAATTGGCCTATTCAGCCCATTCCCAAGAAGGGTGACAAGTCACTGCCATCCAATTACCACCCTATCTTGCTTACCTCAGTCCTGTCAAAAGTAATGGAAATAATCATCAATTCCCAACTCCTACAGAATCTTGAAGACACTCACCAAATAAATGACAGCTAGTATGGCTTCTGCCACTGACGATCAACAGGAGATCTACTCACATATGTCACCCATCTCTGGACAAATGCTATGGAGAGGTTTGGTGAATCTCAAGTGGTTGCACTAGATATCTCCAACGCCTTTGACTGGGTCTGGCACAAAGGCTTACTAGGCAAACTACCATCATTCGGTCTGACCCAGGACTTCTGTAGTTGGATTGCCAGCTTTCTGTTTGGACGCACACACTGTGTGTGTGATGGTGGACGGCTCCCTATCCTCTCACCACTCAATGCTGGGGTCCCACAAGATTCTGTCCTCTGCCTGCTATATATCAATGACCTACTGCAATTGACCTCCAACCCAATGCACAGTTTTGCCAATGACAGCACACTACACTCCTCACTTGCATTTGATAAGCCTTATCCTACACAACTCACCTCAACCTACAGAACATCAACCACCACCACCTTCAACTCCGATCTCCAAGCCATCCTACAATGGGGTTTGAATAACCTCATAAATTTCAATGCCAATAAAACTCAGTTCTGTACTATTTCCCAGTATCCTTTTTGACGATACCCAAATTTCCAGACAGTTTGAGATCTAGCTTCTTGGAATCACCCTCACATCAAACCTCTCCTGGCATAAACATATCACACCAATTGCATCCTCAGCCTCAAAAAAACTTTTCTTTCTCTTTCGCTCAAGACGTTACTTCACCCCCGAACAGCTATTTACATTATACAAATCATAAATCTGCCCAGCTATTGAATACTGCTCCCACTTATGGGGTGGGGCACCTAAAAGCTCTTTCAAAATGCTCAACTCAGTATACAGAGGAGAGATTACTTATCGATGATCCATCCCTTACCAACTCTCTCCCCCACTTTCAAACAGACGTGTGGTCTCTGCAGTATGTATATTCTACAAATATTTCCATGGGAAATGCTCATCTGAAATAACATCAATAATTCCTCCGCTCAGTACTAAGCTCATTGGAACATGTGCAGCTGCTGCACAACATCTCTTCACAATACACCTAGAAACAAACAGAACAAGTTTCTTTTCTTCTTCCTTCATCCCTGCAACTGCTGCACTGTGGAACAGTCTCCCACCCGCTGTGTTTCCCAAGGAATACAATTTAAAGTCATTCAAATGAAATGTAAACAAATTCTTCCTTTGCCAACCCACTACCCATATATGGTACTAATGTACTATAGGTTGACCAACCAACCTGTGCATGGACTCAACATAAAAAAAAAAAAATATATACAAGACATGTATGTCTTGGTACAACTACAGTGTTTTAATTCTATATTTTAATTTTTTAATGTATTTTAATTTAATTTAACCCCTGCTCCATGTTATTGAATTGCAGAGCAGCGACAGTCATGAGACCTCTCCACTTGTTTTATTGACAGTTTTGATTATGAGTTATTTGCTTTTTGCAAAAAAAATTAGATCTACATATTTCTCTATCTGTTCAAGGACTATCCTATTACACAAGGTAGAAGCCAATTCTCTTACAGTGAGAGACAAAATACTTTATTTTAGAAAAGACTAAGTATTCATCTAGTATTGCTCCTGGTATTGTGTTTGCAATTAGTTATTTCTATACATGCTTATGCCTGTTAATCTCTGCTCTGTTATTGCATTCCAGTTGGAAGGGTAAGTTATAAGTTTTAGGCTGTGTATAATTTTAGGGCCTTAGTTAATTTATGAGAACTTTATACATTCTGTGCGAAGGACAAAAGTCCTTCACACAGAAAGTGAAATATATATATAGAGAGAGAGAGTTCATAAGGCAGTAAAACAGAATATATATATATATATATATATTTAATTATTGGTTCCTCTTTGAAACTTTAACAATATGTACCTGCTTGTGCAGCTGTGACTAAGAATGCATGACACCAGTCCCCAATTTGAATTACATGTAGCGCTATAATTTTTTAACATCTTTCTGAATATGTTCTTGTAACAAGCAGCCTAATTATTATCTAATTATTAGCATTAAATAGTCTTTTGCCAACTGACATGTATATACATCAAAGTTACCATGCATGCAAAGTAAAAGGTTAATTGAAAGCAATGTTAGTAAATGCAGATTACACATATTCTAGCCTTCATAATGCCAACACACAAAAGCTTGTGAATTCTACTGTCCCAGATCTGATTCAGGAGAGAAAGAGAGAGAAGAATAATGGTAATAGATTCATGCCTATTTTATCTGTAGTGATAATATAAGGTTCAAGTTAATCAGATGATGCAGCAGACCATATGGAGTCCTTTCAAGTTATTTTTATGGATGAATTCATGTTACCAAATTGGATCTTGGAGTCTGGTTTGTATTTAAGGATCTGAGCCTTAAATCTTAGTTTGTAGCCCTACAGAGATGAAAACGGAATTTTATCTCAGACCACATTTGGGTAAACATATCTTTCAGATAGACTACACAGTAAAAAACTTACTGCATAATATTTAAAATTTATTGTTCAACTTGAAACATCAATCAAATATTTTGAAACAAATGACTCATTCCTTTCTCAGTGATACAAAAATTAAATATTGCGTTTGTGCTTCAAACTAAATATATAGTTTGAAATAAGGTAAAAATGTACATTGCCAAACTATTCAAGGCATCTGTTGCACACAGAACTTACATTGAATAACTTGCCTAGTGTTGTACATTCTTGCCATGTCTCAAACTTAATTTTTTTTTATCACAGACTGGAATGAGTTATTCTTTCCAACAACTTTGATATTTTAAGTTTAGAAATAACCAAGAATGTTTTTTGTGCTTGTGTGCATGTACTCTTATTATATGTCTGAACTGTGTATATTTTTAAAAAATACAGATGTGAAGTTTAGCTAAGTTTTAGGAAAATCAAAGGATTTAGTACACAGAGATGAGGAATCTAGACCTAGTTGTGACCTTTATTAAGCAGTGTTTCCTTACCAAAATGGCTAATGGTTATTTAGGTCATTGTGTTTTCACTGTTTTTATAGGCCAAAAGTACAAGGTGTCCTAAAGTGAACTCTGGGGTTTTCGAAATTTATTTTGACATTTTGAAGCAGAAATGTATGTAGCATATATTATCAAAGTACAATGTTAAAAGTTTGATTACCTGTTAGTGGAGCTTGATGTGTGCACCATTTAAAGCCCTACGGACATGAAAACGGAATTCCACCTCAGACCACACTTGAGTAAACATGTCATAGGAAATGCTTCTGTGGTTGCTGTTATTCTATGGCACAGTGGGCAAGGGTCTGGATTATTTTCTTTGATACAATGCCTTTTATTTAGCTCCAAAAGAAGAAATCCACTGCAGCCAAATCTGGACTATGCGGTGGCCAAGCAATGAAGACTCTGCCTATCCATTTTCCTAGGAATCGGTTATTGAGCACAGTCTGCATAATGTGGCAGGGCTCCATCCTGTTGAAAAATGAGGCTCTTCACATTCTCAATCTGAGAAAACACATAGTTCTCTAGCATATCCAGGTATACCACACTTAAAATAACAGCAACCGTAGAAGCAATTCCTATGGATATGCTTACCCGAGTGTGGTCTGAGGTGGAATTTTGTTTTGATCTCTGTTAGGGCTGTAAATGGTGCATACATTGAATTACCTGGATTACAAACAGGTAATCAGACTTGAGACATTGTACTTTTTTTTTTCTTTTTTTTTCTTTTTTTTTTATTGGGCCCATATACGAGAGGTTGGCTGGTCAACCTATAGTACGTTAGTGTCGTGTATGGATAGTGGGTTGGGAAAAGAGAAACTTGTTTACATTTGATTTAAAAGCCTGTATGTTGTATTCCTTGGGAAATACGTCAGGGGGAAAGACTATTCCGCAGTAGCAGGAATGAAGGAGGAGGAAAAGAAACTTGTTTTGTAGGTTTCAAGGTGTACTGTGAAAGGGAAGGGTGTTGTGTGGCTGCTGTGCCTGTTTCAATGGGCCTAGTACAGAGTGGGGTAATAATTGATGCTGTTTCAGATGAACATTTCCCATGGAAATATTTGTAGAATATACAAGTCGCAGAGACCAAGTGTCTATGTGAAAGTTAGGGGAGCAAGTTGGTGAGAGATGGGTCATTTATCAGTCTAATTGGTCTCCTCTGTATTGAGCCAAGCATTTTGAGGGAGCTTTTAGAAGCCCAACTCCAAATTTGTGAGCAGTATTCGATAGCTGGATGGATTTGTGACTTGTATAATGTTAACAGCTGTTTAGAGGTGAAGTAGCATCTTGACCGAAAGAGAACACGTAGTTGTTAAAAATACCAGGCAATTTTATACCTGGTTTTACTCCATTTCCCAAGTAAGCAAACAGACAAACAAGTCAAGTTTGCACCTGCAAGTGATGCACGTCTAGCTGATCCTACAGGTAGTGCAAGACCAAGGCAACTCGTGGTAAAGGTGGCATAAGCTCTGATCACTAATCTTAATATTTACCCTTAATGCCAAAACACATCTCCAAGAAGGGGATGCATGATGTTTTGTATTAAAGGCAAAGGGGCCACTACCCAGACCAGTTTCGACCTTTATTGAGATCTCGTCAGTGGGAGCTAGGCTAGAAATATCAAGATTTAGTAATACAGAGCTTATAAGTATTTTACCACAACAAGTTGCCATAAGGTGTTTTAACCTTATTAAATAAAAATCTCTGGAGGAGATATAAATGTAGAAGGTATTTTACCTTGGGTATAATAAATGTTAAAAATACCAAGCAATTTTAAACCTGGTTTTACTCCATTTCCCAAGTAAGCAAACCGACAAACAAGTCAAGTTTGCGCCTGCAAGTGATGCACGTCTAGCTGATCCTACAGGTAGTGCAAGACTGTTTGTCTGTTTGCTTACTTGGGAAATGGAGTAAAACCAGGTTTAAAATTGCTTGGTATTTTTAACATTTATTATACCCAAGGTAAAATACCTTCTACATTTAGAACACTTAGTTTTTTGGAAGCTGAGGATGCAATGGTTGTGATGTGTTTATGCCAGGTGAGTTGTGAAGAGTCATGATGGCAGGGTAATTCCAAGAAGAGAAATTTCATTTTGTCTGGGAATTTGAGTGTTATCAAAAACAATGTTGGGGGAAAATGGTTCTTTTTTGTGAGAGATAAGACTGAACTGGGTTTTACTAGCATTGAAGTTGACGAGGTTATCTGAGCCCCATTGGCGGATGGCTTGGAGATCAGAATTAATGGCAGTGGTGGTTGATGTTCTGTGGGTCGAAGTGAATTGTGTAGAGTAGGGTTTGTCAAATGAGAGGGAGGAGTGTAATGTGCTGTCGTCTGCAAAACTGTGTATTGGGTTGGAGGTCAAGTGAAGTAGGTCATTGAAATATAGAAGGAAGAGGGTCAGTGAAAGAACTGAACCTTTTGGGACCCCAGCATTAGTTGGATGGTTGAGAGGATAGGGAGCCATCTACCATCACATATAGTGTTCGTCCAGACAGGAAGCTGGCAATCCATTTGCAGAAGTCCTGAGACAGTCCAAACGATGGGAGTTTGCTTAGTAAGCCTTTGTGCCAGACCCAGTCAAAGGCTTTAGAGATATCAAGTGCAATTATTTGGACTTGATATCTTGACAATTATACAACTGCAAGAATTTCTCCATGGCATTTTTCCAGTGATGTATGAGAGTAGATCTCCTGTTGATCAGTTTAGACAGAATCCGTACTGGTGATCGCTTAATAGTTGGGTACCTTCAAGGTAGAGTAGGAGTTGAGAGTTTATGGTTTTCTCCATCACTTTAGATAGGACCCTTTTTATCACCCTTTTTAGGAATCGGTTGAATGTGGGCCAGTTTCCAGTCTTTGGGATATATACCAGGTGGATATCGAGGACTCTAGATGAGTGATTGGAGATAGGAAGAGCGAGGGTTTCAGTTTGATATCCTGAACAAGATATCAAACTTGATATCTTGTTCAGGATAACAGCTTTGTCCTTTATCTTGTTGTTTATCACATTTATAAATTTGGATGTGTTTGTTGGTGTGTCGCAGGTCACTTTCATGAGATGTGGAAAGTTTGTTCCGTCCTTTCTTTTGTTTATGGGTCCAAAATGATGGCATTTAATGATATTTTTGTGATCAAAATTGCATTCTCCTGCAAGTTTGCCACCGTCTTCTTTTAAGGATTCATCGTTTTCCATCAGAAAGTTCAGGATAACGGCTTTGAGTGTCCTATTTTCGACCTCGATTCACTCATTTACCGTGGATGCGATTAGTTCACAAAGTTCATTAGCTGATACAGGTGCACTTGCGATCGGACGCTGGTCATCAAGTATCTCGAGCTTAGTTTCCAACTTTCTGATTTTGGAGGAGAAAGTATCTATCACAGTATTAAGCTGTTGTTTGAGGTTTTCAACTTTCTTGCCTAGGTTTAGTAGCTGTTTTACGGAAGGGAGGCACATTGTAAAGAAGTAGGGCTGGAGATCAGTAAAATGCTTTATCGCCGATTTATCTATTTTCGCACAGGAAGTATGCAGCCATTTGCAGCAGAAATTGCACATTATACTTTTTTTCTTTCTTTAACTTCGGTTTCACAGCTGCGGCACTTCTTGATGGTATTTGGTTTGTTGGTGATTGGTGATGTTACAATGGAGGTAATCTTCCATTGTTGGCCTTTTTTGCCGCCATCTTTACTTTGCACGGTAGGCATAGCGCTTTCACATGGCTGTTTTTTAATTGTAAAAATAGCTGATTTAATGGACTAAGGGTACTTACGAGTTGTGCTGAAATAATCAGCTCCTTAGTACCTCTGTTAGTTTTTCGTTTACTGCTTATTTTGCACAAAAAAAAAAAACACTTGTAATTACAGTGAAATGCAGGAGCATAAGTTTAACGTAACTTATTCGCAGGCGCTACCTATCGAATTGATAATAAATTTCGGACACCCTGTATGATGTGTTCATGTCATCATAATTAGTACATAGTTACCACAACAATAATTAAAATACTGTATTGGATCTAGAAAAAAAACCCATAATTGTATGTTGCATATTGCTGGCACAAAATATAATTATATGCTTCTTTTTGAGCTATTATACTTTACAATCATGTAATCTTTGTAATCATGATTACAAAGCCAGATAGTAGGTTAATTAAGCCTTTCTACCAAAATTATCCTATTTTTGGTAGAAAGGCTTATGTTGACTATTCATAACTATTATTTTTCAGGAAATTACAACATATACCGAATATTAAATATGATAACGTTAATTAATACTTCAGATATTTCAGCAAAGTCAAATTGCAATTGCTGGTTAAATTGGATGAGAAAGGTAACCAAAGTTTTGCCTAGCGACCTAAATAGTATCCCTAATGGGCTAAAATGGAGGTGATCTTGGCTGTTGGGCTGAAGATTTGAGGATGAGTTTTCCCAGATTTACTGTAGTTTGGAAAGTTTCTCAGGGAGGAGGCAGATTTCAGGAATAGCCTCTCATATTTGTACTTGCTGTGGTGGAATAGAGTGGCCTTCTTTTTTCAGTGTTTCCAAGTAGTGGGTGGGCAAAGCATGGTCAGCAAGTCCAGAGTGGCTGTAATGGTGAAGTAGTCCATGTGTTCAGAAATTCTGATACAGGCTTTCATGCCTGTTTGGTCATAGTAGGACAGTTTGCAACTGCAAGGAACCTGGTAAATACCTAGCAGGTCTAGGGAACGTGACTGGTCTTTGGTAGCGCAGATACCAGTTTTTTTATTTGGTCTGTAAGTGGTAGTAAGGTAGTATGTATTTCTTTAGAATTTTTGTCAATTTTTCAGATGTGGCTTGATTATTATTATTATATGGGCATTCCATGGAGTCCAAAGAACTATCTCAGGAGACCCAATCTATCCACTCAATCTGTCATACCTCTCCTTGAACCCATTAACAGACAAAACACTCACAACTCACTTTGGCAACCCATTCCACTCATTCACCAATCTCCAAGCAAAAATTCTAGTCCTCACACCCCTACTAACTACACCTTTATTCAACTTCCCAGGATTACCTCTTGTTCTGGTCCCTCTAGCCAAGTGTTGAAACATTTCCTCTGCATTTGAATGGATTTGGTGTGCAAAGACTGGAAAAAGTGTTGCTGAGTGAAGTGAGAGTGGATGTGCAAAATCGGGAAAACTAGAACTATTAAGGAGGGGAGGAAGTGGATATGCAGACATCGGTGAGGCAGTTGAGTGTAAGAATATTTATAATGTGCCCGAGCCAGTACGAGGGACAAGAAATCATAATGGGATATTTAGTATAATGCATCAAGATAGGAGTGGGATAAATGGACCTCTGTATTTCATGTATGCTAATACCAGGAGTATTAGGAACAAGAAGGAAGAATTTTTGGCCTTGTTGACTCTTCCTGGCCACAGGTTATTGGCATTAGTGAAATATGGCTGAAAGAAGATGATATAGTTAGTGGGATAGAATGTGTAGGGTATAGTGTGTTCAGGAGGAACAGAGAGAATAAAATGGGGGAGGGGGAGTGTTATTGATGATAGCTGATGAATGCAACCAAGGAAAATAGAAGTTGTATTGCAGTATAGTGAAAGGAGCTCATTTGAGGCTATTTGGTGTGAGATTGAGACTAACGGAACAAAATATACAGTTGGGTGCTGATATAGACCAGATGATGGAATAGATGGAGATACTATATGCATAGGCAAATTGATGAAATGAGTGGAAGAAGGATAATTATTATGGGGGATTTCAACTATAGTAACATATAGAAGGAGGAGAGGACACACGTGAGGAAGGAACTGGATTTTATTCAGTTACTGAGGGAAAATTATCTGAGACAGCATGTAATGGAAAATACTAGCAGTTTGAGGGTGTTTGACCTAGTGATAGCATTTGAGAATTTGACTGTAATGAATATGACCATATTGCCACCTATTGGTGAGAGTGATCATCGGGTCTTGACCTGGGAGATGGCTAAATGTGTGAAATTTTCAATTAAGACAGGGTACATGTGGAATTACTGTACTTGCAAGTATGTCAAGCTTAGGAGATTGCTTGGTTCAGTGCCATGGCATGTAAAACTGCAAGAGCTGAATGTTGATACGGCATGGGAAGTGGTCAAGGAGCATTTTCAGGAGGTTATGGCGGACTTTAAACCTAGAGTCCAAATAGTAAATCAAGTAGGGGTTAAATGGATGAATAACACCATTAAACTTGAGTTGCAAAAATAGAAACAACTGTGGAAGGAATTTAAGGAGAAAGGTGACCTGCAGGCACATGAATGGTATAAAGGGCAGGCCAGAAGGGTAACGAGTGTGGTGAGAAAGGCAAAAACGGATTATGAAAGGAAATTAGCTATACAAGCTAAAGAGAATCCCAAACACTTCTTTCAATATGCTGCTAGTAAAAGAAAAACTGATTTTAAGGAACGCCAATGGTAGGGGAGGTCACTGAATCAGTCGATATAGTGGAATTACTAAGTGAGCACTTTGCAAGAGTATATCATCCAGGTGGTGACGATGTTGAAGGAACCATTAGTTTATATAGGAATTGTGGTGAATGAAGTGGAGGTGAATAGTCTATTACAGAACCTTAATGTGAATACATCTGTGGGATTGGATGGTATATCAGCACAGGTTTTACTTGAAGTGGCTAAAGAATTGTCAGTGCCCTTGACCTGTTTAATCTGGGTTTTGGTTTAGTCCCAAAGAGGTGGAAAGAGTGGAAAATAGTTCCACTGCATAAAGGAGGATCCAAGACTACTGTTGCAAATTACCGACCGATCAGCATATCAGGAGTCGTTGTCAAGGTCTTGGAGAAAGTAGTCAAGGGTAAAATACAGGAATGGATTGATGAAAATGAGATACTGTATGGGGGACAGCATGGTTTTGTGAAGGGTAGATCATGCCTCAGTAACTTGCTCAAGTTTTGTAACACAGTGATGGCAGAACTGGATAAGGGTAATGGGTTTACAGTGATACTGCTGGACCTGGCTAATAAGGCCTTTGACAGGATACCACATGGAATTCTAATCCGTAAACTCGACATATGGGAATGGATATAGGGTTGGTGAGATGGATAGGAGGGTTGTTGATGGAGAGATACCAGAGAGTAGTTTACTCAGAAGTAGAGGCCAAAAGATGGCCTGTGACTAGTGGTGTGCCACAGGGTTCTGTTCTTGGACCACTGCGTTTAATTTGTTCATTAACTATATAGGGAAGGATCTGAGAGGAACGGTTCATTTGTTCACTGATGCTAAGTTGGGTAGGACAATAGTGAATGCAGAAGATGTCAACATTTTGCAGGATGATTTGAATACATTGGAGGTACGGGCTAAGGAGAATGGATGTCAATTTAACGTGGCAAAATATAAGGTTATGCATTTCGGGGTAAAAGATTAGCAGCAGTATATCACATTGGTGGAACTGTACTCCAGGAGATTGATGAGGTCAGGGATTTGGGAGCGTTGGTGGATAGGGAGTTGAAGTTTAGGGGTCACATCGCAAAAGTGGCTAAATCAGCTCATCAAATCACTTGGATGCTGAAGAATACTTTGACAAGCAGAGATAAGCAAGTTATTGTTCCTCTGTATCGAGCCTTGATAAGACCCCATCTTGATTATTTTCCCAGATATGGTCACCTAGGTTTCTTCTCGATGGGAAGGAGGTTGAGAGGATCCAGAGGCGAGTGAACAAGATGATAGCAGGTCTATGGAATAAACCTTATGAAAACAGGTTGAAGATTTGTGGATTGATAGGTGGAAAAAGGGGAGATATGAGTGAGACATTCAAATTGCTAAAGGGTTTCTATAGGATTAATTCAGAGGATACTTTTGAGAACAGGACTGGTGTGTGTGTGGGGGGGGGGGGGACTAGGGGACATCCATGGAAGCTCGGCAAGAGTGTGGTTAGCAGGGGGGTGTTAGAGCTGGGTTTTTTCCTTTTAGAGTGGTAAATGAGTGGAATGAGCTGCCAGAGTCTGTTGTGGGTGCTGTGACAGCGAATGAGTTGAAGGCAAAGTATGATAGATACTGTGTGAATGTTGAATAGTTGTTATGGACATGATGTTTAGGTCCTCCCTCGATGAGTCTAAGAACTCCTTGGAGTCGCCTGTAATAATAATAATAATCTGTCCTATGAAATCCTTTAAGCAACTTAAATGTTTCTGTCATATCACCTCTTTTTCTGATATCAACCAACTTCTGCAATCCAGACACCTTCAGTATATCCTCATAGGGAATATTCCACAGGCCACTAACCATCTTGGTCACTCGCCTCTGAATCCTCTACACTGCTTCCTCATCTCCAAAAAATCCCAGGGGACCAGACAATAATCTAGATGAAAAGGAATAACAACTTCCTTATCTCTACTTGTTAATGTGTTCTTCAATAGCCAAGTAATCTTCTGGGTTAACTTAACAATATGTCCTCTAAACCAGTGCTTCTCAAACTGTGGGCCGCAGCCCCCTTGGGGACTGTACGTTTTGTTGATGGGGGTGTGAAATAATGAAAACAAATTTACAATGTTTTAAAACTAAGTGGATTTTTTTTTAATCTTAAAAGAAATGTATTTAATTTTTATTATTTATTATTTCTTTTTTGTTCTTTTTTATATTTTAATGAAAAAAATCACACATTGGTGTTGGATCACAAATTTTGCTTCTTGCGTATTTCTGCGATTAATGAATATTAGTAAATATATGCTTATTCATATAAGTTTCATTTAAAGGCATTGATAAGAAGTACAAAAAAAGCTTACAAATGGAAAATTTTGAATATAAATTGTATTGAATATAAATACAATAAATATGTCTATATTAAGATTTTTTTTTCAATGGGACCGTGAAATATTTTAATTTTTCCAAAGTGGGCCTTGGCATCCATAAGTTTGGGAACCACTGCTCTAAATTTTAACTCTCTGTCTACCACCACCCCTAAATCTCACTTCATCTGTTTTCTGTAGTACAGTGCCATTAATGTGATAATCTCGTAATCTATTTATTCCAAAACTTTACATTTCTCAACATTGCACTTGATACCCATTAACTTTTGCCCATACTGACAACCTATTAATATTTGCCCTGTAAGCTCTCCGCGTTGCCTTGATTAACTATTACTCTACCTAATTTCGCATCATCAGCAAACAACTGAATATTTCCTTTCAGGTTATTTCCTATATGATTTATGTACAAATTAAACAGCAATGGTCCCAGCACTGAACCTTGCAGCACACCTCTAGTCACCTGTTTTTTGCCTTGATTCTGCCCCCCTCCATATACTACTTTTTTGATATCTGTCCAGCAACCATCCTCTTATCCACTTAACAAGTGTCATATCCATTCCCATTTGTTCTAATGTGTGTAACAGAGTTCCATGTGGTATTCTGTCAAATACCTTTGCAAAATCATCGTGTAGCCAATTCCTTTATCCAACTCATCTGTTACTCTATTATAAAAAGTCAGTAAATTATTAAGGCATGACCGACCCTTCACAAAGCCATGTTGACCCTCATACAGTATCATATATATATATATATATATATATATATATATATATATATATATATATATATATATATTTATTTTAATATATATCAACCCATCCTTGAATTCTCTTTTTTATCAGTTTTTCTAGTACTTTTACCACCATGTCTGTGATACTGATTGGTCTATAATTTGCTGCTGTAGTCTTAGAAACCTCCCTTATGCAAAGGAATTATTTTGCCATCTTTCCACTCCCTTGGTACTCTACCAGAGCTGAGACTTAAATTAGAGAGCCTAGTCAGAGGTACTGCCAGTTCTGCACATTCTCACAAAACCCTAGCTGATAGCCCATCTAATCCCACAGCTGTATTTACACTGAGATTTTGCAATATTCCTAAGAACCTCCATCCACTTCTGTTCCCACATTAGTGTCTCTCACACAGGTTAAAGCAGTAACCTAACTAGGGAGATATATCCTTGCAAAGTGATCACTTAGTAACTGAACTATTTTATCTGCTTCTGTTTCCTGGTGATCATCATTACTTATTAAGGTTAATCTTCCATAGTCATTCTTCCTCTTACTTGCCACTTAAGGAAATAACAGATTCTTCTCATAATCTGATTTTACCTTTCTTGCCTAAGCCTTGTACTCTTCATGAGTTTGGTGGTCACCTTTCTCTTTATATACCTTCCAGAGCATTTTCTTCTTCTTCAGCTCATTAACTCATTAGCTCATTAACTATATCCCATGTACTACTGACATCCTTATCCTGCAGTGTTTTATGCTGTGGTACAGATTTAAGCTTTTTCTTAAGCATGTCACGATCATCTGCCTTGTAGTTCCACAAATACCCATTCTTGATAGAATATTCCTCATGTTTTACAATTTCCCAAGTCTAGACTGTATGGTCACTTTCACCAATTGGAGGCAGTGTTGGTGCCTTGATTATGGATAGCTCTTCTGATCCTACGACCTGGTCCAATATTCTCCCCCCTACTCCTCTCCTTCACATGCTGCCTTAAGTAATTATCTCTCAGCAGATGTATAAATTCTATTTCCTTTCTGCCATGTGATCTTTTTTCCTTCCAGTCTATATCTCCATAGTTGAAGTTCCCCATAATAATCACTCAACCTGTACTCGTAGTAATTTTGTGATGCATGTCTTCCAGAGCATCTGCGGGACTTGCTGTCCTATAGCAACAGCCAACTGTATATTTTGTCTTACTTGTCTTAATCTCACACCAGGTTGCTTCAAATGAACAGCCACCCTCCTTCCTATCTCCTATTCTTTTTGGTTGCAAGTCATCTGCTATCATTGGCAGTACTCCTCCTCTCATCCTATCTTCTCTATTTCCCTGAAAATACTAAACTCTTCACATTCAATCCCTATAACTACATCATCTGCTGTTAGCTAAGTCTCACTAATGCCTATAACTTTTGGCAAGGTTGCACTAACCAATGCCAAAAACTCCTCCCTCTTGTTCCTGATACTTCTGGCATCAGTATATAGAAACTGCAGCATCCCTTTATCCTCCACCCACCTTTACTTTCAGAATTGACTACCCAATTATATTTTTGCTTGAGAATAGATTTCTCACTTGGTCATTCTCATACTCACTCACTTAATGGAGGTACCTTCACACAAACTCACTTGCTTCTACCCTAATTTCTTAAGTTTTCCTGAATTTGCACATACTCGATGAACACCCAATACCAAAACCATATGCATGAAATGTATATGAAATGGGAATAGATTTTGTGTAATCTCTGTTCTGAAGAGTGGCACGCTTGCATTAAGGAGTTTTAACATTTTTTGAATTATGCACTTCTTATGAATTTTGAATTTCTTAGCCATTGGCTAAGAAAGTGTTGAGAATATGTTCATCATCATCATCATCAAATTCCTGACATTTACCCTCAAGGGGTGTACAGGATATGATAGTACTACATGAAAAATTTACATCATTACTAACTTCCTACCTACAATTTTCTGCAAAATCAATCTGTTACCTGTCAAAGCTACAACATTTTCAGATCAGATCATTTCTGATCATTTTCAGATGAGAATATGGTCAAGTTCAGTAATTGGAACACTTATCAGAAATGATTAATTTGGCCTAGTTATATAGGGTTTTTATAATTCCATTTTGTTGGCAAGGGAGGGGGGAACCATTAGTGAATAACACTACCAGTGTGTGTGTGTGGGTTTTATGTAAATAGAATGCCAGGAATTCAACAGGCTATCATGTTATCAGAGCATTGGGTTGGGTGGATTGTTTTCCTTTTTTGACGTGAACTGGATCCTGGGATGTTGATTGTTTAGATGTGTTAAGAAATTGTTAGAATATCCAGGCCATGTGGCCAAATGGAGAACACATCTTTATAGTAGCCAAACAGATATTAAAGGGGTTTTATAAAATTGATGCAACTGAAATTTTTCAATATATGACAAATAATCAGAGAACTAGGGGCCATCCATGGAAGTTGTCTAAGGGTGTGATTAGCAAACAGCATGTGGTTTTAAATTATAATTTAAAAGAAATTACATTCTTGTTTTAATGAATATATTGCAAAAATACAATATTCATTTTCATAAAACATGGCAGCAGTCATAAGTAATTATTATTCAATTTTTCTTTTGTTAGATCCATTGTTGGGACACCTTTTGATTGAACCTCATCACCATGAAGTTGCAAGCAATGATAGATTGGTGCGTGAAGCTGCTCAAGGACATACAGATGTTGTTGATGATCTACTTCATAAATATCCAGAGAAGGTATTTCTGTTAGAATTTCTACTATGAAGAAGGCATTTGATTATTTTTGGGTGTTATGTTTTCCCTTTTCATTTTTTCTCATTTATTATGATTAGAAAGATAGCTTCTCATGTCATTACAAATGCCTCAAGCCGCCTTCTCAGTTTATTATCATCACCTGCGTTATAGTTCCAAATGTGCTTTTACATTATTCCAAGAAAATGTGACCCCTTTCTAAAGAAATTTTACACCAGGAAGAGGGGAACATAAAATGAATCTTTTTCTACCCCAGGAAAATATTTCTATTGTATATTAAAGTATCTCATGAAAAATTTGGTTAAAGAGTTGAAAAACTGGAACAGCATTCCATACCTAACCGGAAACTTTTCAAAAATTTCAGAAGCTAAATTTAAGGAAGGCGTATCCCTTAGACTACAAATTGGCTAGGTATTAAAATATGAAAAATTTGAAATGAAATGAGTCTCACTAAAATAGAACAAGAAGCCTAGAAATTAGGTATTGTTGAGAGGATTTGAACAACAGTAAAACTGGAAATATTTATTATAGAGGGAGATCAAATAGAAATCATTGAAAGTTATGATTTACTGGGGTCCAGAATCAGAAATTATGGTAAATGTGAAAGTGAAATTAGAAGGATAGTCATGGGGAAAAAAAGCTATGTTAAACCTGACGAAAATTATGAAAGATAGAGGTGTGAATAAGACCACAAAAGTTATAATCTTCAAAGCAGTGGTATTTCCAGTAGTGATATATATGGATGTGAAAGTTGGATTAATAAGAAGAAAGTGAATTGATTAATTTGAATTCTGGGTATGGAGGAGATTATTAAGAATCACATGGATTGCAAGAATAACCAATAAGAAAGTTTTAGAAAGTATAAGACAGAATGCACCTTGGAGGGCAATGATCACTAAACAGAAGTTGATGTACTTTGGACATATTATGTGAGCAGATGAATCATTGGAAAAAGGCACTTAAGCAGGGAAGATTTGATGACATGAGAAATGGAGGAAGACTAAAAAGAGTTGGATGGACAACATAAAAGAACTTTCAATTTCTGAAAGAAAGGACAAGAGGCCAGGGATGGTGAGCCTTTGTTCATAAGATCACCAGGAGTCAAAAACAATTGGATGGCATATAACAAAACAACAAAGCCGGAAATTATAAAGAACTAGTTGATCAACAGAATACTAGAACATAGAAGCAGAGATGTCAGAGAAGATTCATTTTCTTAATTTTCAATCTGTACTTTCCTAAAAAACTTTAGTACAATGATTCCACAAGAATATCATGGTAATAAAACAGTGATTCCAGGAAAAATGAACATATGGGTAACTGCTCTTAGTTTCTTCAAAGACACATGCAAAGGTTCAATTCCACAAATTGAAGGCCAGGATATCATTGAGAATTCATTTCCTTTAATCTCAAGTTAATCCATCAAGATTATCAAGAAAGCAAAATTAAAGTGACAAGTATTGGGAATGGTTCCACCAGAATATTATGGTAATAGTGCAACAATAATAGGGCAAATGTCATGATAATATAAAATTCAGAGACTACTTTTGGTTTCTTCGAAGCAACATGATGCTAACAAGTTGAAATGAATTATAAGTTTTTATAAAGCTATAAAATATCATGTATTTTTAATAATTATTTTTTAAAATTTCTTAATTGTGAAAATATTTGCCACACACATGACATTTATTTTCTATAAGCTTTATGGCATTTCATGTCTGGAAGTGATATGTGGAATTTTGAATTTTAATTTATTATCCATTTTTAAACAAACAGGTATTTGCCAATAATAATGGCAAATACCTGTTGGATTTCTGCTCAAGACATGGACTGATTATTACTAACACCATGTTCCAACATAAATATGTGCACAAATTCACATGAGAGAAGAGGCAAGGAATAAGAAAAGTCTCATTGACTATGTTATTGTTGATAGTGATGTTTTCTTCCTGGTGCAGGGCACAAAAGTGTACAGAGGATTTGAAATTGAAAGTGATCACTATTTAGTCTTGAGCAAGATAAAACTTTGAATTTCATTTTGAAAAGAATAACATATAAGAAAGTTTTAAAATGAATAAAAGTTGAGCAACTCTCAGATATGAACTGTAGACTAAAATACAAAAAGCTTATTGAAGAAATTGAGAACATGAACCAAACCTTGGAGATTCAGTGGCAAGCGTTGAAGAAAACACTAAGTGATTCAGCCAGAGAAGCATGTGGTGAGGTTGTGTGCAAAGATAAAAAAAAATCAACTCCCTGGTGGACACAAGAAGTTAAAGAGGCAGTGAAGGAAAAGAAGAAAGCATATCAAAAGTTCCTGCCAAATAAGTCAGCTTGTGCTCTTAGAGAATACAGAGACAAATGTAAGAAAGCAAAACACTGTGTAAAACTAGCTAAACAAAAGTCATGGGAGGACTTTGGCAAGAACACAGAAATTAATATCAAAAAGGTGGCGAAATATTCTGGAGGTTGTTGAAGAAGCTTAGGAATGGAGGAAAGAGTGCTGTAAAAAGAATTAGAGATGATAAAGGTTGAAAAAGATATCCTTGAAGTATGAAGTAATTACTTCAAAAATTACTCAATGAAACAAGCGGTGATAACACAGTGTTAAAAAACACTCAACCGGCATACATGCAGGAATACATATCCATACTTGAAGTAGAAAAGTCATCAAAGGTTTAAAATGTGGAAAGGCAGCAGGAGTAGATGATATTCGACCAGAAATGCTGAAGTATGGTGGTATAAAAGTCTTACAGTGGCTGCACTGCATAGTTCAGAAAGCCTGGACAGAGGGACAAATTCCTGATGATTGGAGTAAAGCTCTAATAGTACCCATATATAAAAAAAGGAAATAAAACTGAATATGAGAATTACAGATCATATGTAATGTAAAGGCAAGATCTATGCAAGTATACTTGACAAACAGTTGAGAAGAATTGTGGAAGAAAAGCTTGGTGAAGAACAAGCTGGATTCAGGTCAAATAGAAGCTGTCAGTATCAGATCTTCACTTTACGACAAATAGTTGAAAAATCATGGGAATATGACAAAGAGCTGTATTTAAGTTTTATCTATCTGAAAGGCATATAACAAGGTGCCAAGAGAGAAGCTATTGAATACGCTACAGTTATATGGTGTCAATGGGGCATTATATCAAGCAATACTTAGTCTTTATTTGAGTTGTACGTCAACAGTTAGAATTGAAGGAAGTACAGGTAGATGGTTTAATGTTAAATTTGGTGTGAGACAAGGAAGTACATTATCCCCTCTGTTATTCATTATCTATATGGATCACATTATGAAGGAAAGTGGTATTAAACATGATATCAAAATTGAAGATGTTAATGTCAGCTCTTTGCTTTATGCAGACGATGTTATACTTCTAAATAAATCCGCTTCAAGTTTGCAAGATTCCCTGACTAAATTGAATAATAGTTATAATAGGTATGGTATGAACGTCAGCAAT
Organism: Typopeltis vanoorti; assembly: GCF_054136105.1. NCBI lineage: Eukaryota > Metazoa > Arthropoda > Arachnida > Uropygi > Thelyphonidae > Typopeltis > Typopeltis vanoorti. The sequence continues at coordinate 150,546,216 of NC_143552.1, read as the reverse complement.
AAAAAGACAAAGACAATGAAAATAGGTAGAATTATTGAAAATGTCAACTGTGTTGTGAACGGAGAACCTGTTGAACAAGTGAAACATTTCAGCTACTTAGGCACGAATTTCTACTGAAGATGGTAAATTAAATATGGAAATAGAAAACAGAATCAACAAAGCTGGTATAGTAGGAAGTCAATTGAATAAATTCATATGGAATAAGAGAGAAATTAGTCAGAACACTAAATTAGCTATATACAAGTGAGTATTCAAGCCAATTTTAACTTATGGATCTGAGAGCTGGGTCAGAAGTAAAACACTTGACCAATGACCAGAGACTGCAGATATGAGAGAAAGGGTGTGAACAGATGGCATCAATGGCAATATCATAATAAAAAGGAGGATATTAGGAAAGAACTTGACATTGTCAGCATCCAGGAATGCATTAGCAGAGCTAATCTCAGGTGGTATGGCCACTTAAACAGAATGGGAGAGGAAAGATTAGCATAAGAAGCATTCTCTGCCAGGTTGGTAGGAAAAAGACCAGAGGAAGACCAAGATATAGGTGGATTGATATGGTACAATGTGTCTTAGACAATAGAAATATAAGAGCTGATATTGTTGGAGTCTTGACAAGTGGCAGACTGATTTGGAGGAAAATTGTAGATAGGAAATTGGTAATGATGTAAATTTTTCATGTAGTACTATCATATCCTGTACGCCCCTTGAGAGTACATGGCAGGAATTTGATGATGATAGTTGTAGATGAAGTTATCCTCCTGCAGTTGTTAGCACATACAGGGTGTTTCAAATTAAAGTTTCTCTATTCAGAGCAATCGTTATAAAAAAAACCAGTAGATGAAAATACCCTCAAACTTGTTGTGTATTGCATAACCATGTCTGTGAAAGAGATTTTGACAAAAAAAAAAAAGTTCAAAAATGACTAATAGGGGAAATATGCCACTGAGTGGATGAAAATTACATTAATGTGGACTAAATGGTATGTGATTGAGAAATGATTCAGAGTGACAAAGTTATGTGATGATGTTTATTTCACTTTCATAAAATAATGTGATACAAAAGCCATATCACATGGAGGTGATATGCTGACAAGGAGTTCCAGATGATCAATGGAGGCGAGTCAGTGTATTGGTCTTTGTTCAGGTACAACTAATATTGCCATACACCATTATGTACAACAAAACTGATCTGTCAAAAGGTTTTGCACATGACATGCGATTTTGTCTTTCAAATCATCAGGACAAAGTTTTCCAGGTGAAAACTTTGTCCTGATACACCATGCTTTTGCGGTAATCCTAACGCCAAAGTCACAGGAGTTAAGATCTGGCGAACACAGTGGTCATTTCATAGAAAATGAGCAATTGATTACTCTATCCTCTGGAAATGTTGATGCAGTAATTGTTCAGCTTCACATTCTATGTGGAGAGGTGCTCCATCTTGCATTAATTCTGTTGTGTTCAGGCACATTCTTTGCTGCATTTGTGGGGCATTGAAACTGCTCAACATGTCCCAATAATATGCAGCTGTGACCATGTAGGTCACAGATCCAGTTCAATGGATTTCTTCAAAGAAAAATTGGCTAAGTAATGAACTTGGCTGAAAATCCTGTCCATGCTGAACTTTAGCAAATTTAAGGGAAACCTGTGAAATACACGGGATTCTCTGTAACCCAGATGTAGCAGTTTTGAGTTTTTACTGTTTCACAAACATGAAAATGTGCTTCATCACTGCATAGCATGTTCCAAGGCCAATCCTTGTTTACCTACACGCGTGCCAGAAATGTTTCTCAGATGCCCACATCTTCCATTTGCAACTTTTGGCTGTGGCTGAGTTTATTAATATTACTAGACCTCCAGGAAGTAAAGGACTTATTGAGAGATACCCACAGCAGCTGACATACCTTTTCTTAAACACATTTACACTAAATACACTTACTACTTCAGCAGGCAAACTGTTCCACTTACTCACAGCTCTATGAGAGAAAAATCTAGCGCTTACCAATTTCTTAACTGCACACAAACTTGACTTCCACAAATGCCCCCTTGTCCTCTCCCCACCATCTATATAGTGAGAAATTTTATCAACCAATATCTTATAACATCCTCTTAAAAGTTTATGTTTCTCCATCATATCATATTCCTCTTCTGTTTATCAGTGCCTACAGTTCACATACTCTCAAACTATTCTTGTTATCTACATTCCATAATCCCAATATTATCTTCGTAACTCTCCTTTGCAGTCTTCTTTACACTTGCAGTCTTTCCACAACTTCTTTATCCCATTGGAACCAAGGAGACCAAATCTGCTCATAATACTCCAGTTGCAGTCTGGAGAGGCAGAACAACTTCCATATACTTACATGTTAATGTATGTCTCAACATCAATTATTCCTTGAGTTGTATTTGCAATTTTTGTTATGTGACCTTTCAACTTCTGCCATGACTACAAGATCTCTAGCCTCTTCAATTACTCAAAGCATAATTGCACCAATTTAATATACTGTTGGATATTGCATTACACCAAAGTGCATAACTTCACACTTCCAACCTTTTCAAATTTGGTGATTTTGGCAGATTCACATCCCCCATATATCACTTCTGATACCTGTCAGCGACTCGCTTATCCAAGCCAATAGTTTCTATTCCAATCCCATTTTCTCTAATTTAGGCAACAGCCTTTCATGTAGTATCCTATCAAATGCCATAGCAAAGTCCAACAGTATCATCGTATATTCATTCCCTTTATTCAACTCAGCTGTAGCATTATTATAAAATATAAACAAATTATTCAGACATGACCTCCCTTTAGTAAACTCATGCAAGTTCCTATTAACTTCTCTAAAATCTTCATAATCACTCCAGAGATACCGATAGGTTGATAGATACATCAGTCTTTGCAACATCTTAGTACAATGGGATTATCATGCATCCTTTCCATTCCTGTGGGATTTTTCCTGAGCTAAGACTCAAATTACACAAACATGTCAAGTGCCTAGCCAGTTCTGAACATTCTTTTAGCACACCTGCTGACCCATCTGTCCCAATTGCTAAATTCTTATCCAGGTTATGTAACAGCTCTGAAACCTTCTTCTCATGCATCTCTATCTCTTCATACAATGTAGTCGTAGCACTGTGTTACATACATCAGGTTAATAGATCTTGATGAAATGAGCTACCTCATCTACTTTAGATATTTAGCACCATCTGCATTCAGTAATGTTATTCTTCCACAATCATTCTTTCTGTTACTTGCTGCATATCAATAAAATTCTTTTGGGTTGCCTTTAGTCTGTGTAGCCAATTTTTTTTTCATACTTTAATATATATTTATGAGCTTTATATATTTCAATTCCTCTCATTCTTATTCTCATGATATTCCTTCTACATCATCTTATTTATCTCTTGTTTAATTAGATTGCACATTCATTTCACTCATATTTTATATATATATATTTCCCTGCCAAACTCTTGGGACATTCATATACTGCATCATTTAAGCATCTTTACAGAGTTTCTCATGCACTGTTAATATCATTCCCATTCATCAACGGATGCCAAGGAATCAAAGATAGCATTCTTCTGGGTTGGTCATAATTTTCATATTTGTAGTTCAACATATAACCTGTCCTGATTGGCACTTTCATATGGTTGGCCACTTCACAGAAGTCACCCATAACAATTACTCATTTAGTAATCATCAGGGTAATTTGCCAATGCATATCTTCATCCCCAGCAAGAACTGCCTAGACTATAGCAACACTCCACCATATGTTTCATCCTATTAGCCTCCACTTCACACCAGATAGCCTTAAACTCAGTGCTATATGGTAAATTATTATCATTATTGCTCTGATGTGTTTCTGTCCTAACTGGACTCAATTCATTTAATATCATTAGTAATACTATCTCCTTTGTCCCCAATTCTGGTTACAACATCTGACTTTGAGAGCCAGGTTTCACTAATGCCAACACATTTTAGGGGCAACAAACTCAACCACTTTGTTTCCAATACTCCTGGCATTTGTGTATACACATAGCAAGTTATCTCCTTGCTTTTTTCTTATTCTTAAATTTACTGACTGTTTGAGCAACTTTCTCTTTTCCCTCTCCATCCAGCAGATTCATAACCATGCTCACTGACATTTCTATCACTATTTTGTCTACACATCCTAGCTGAATACGCATACATATGTATCTTCAGCATTCCTCTCATGATGATATAGCTTCAAATATTAGACATTTTCTTTGGATTTTATTGGACCATGATTCTTTATAAATATATGTATATAATTGTCTACCAGTTTCTCCAGCTTGAGTCTGTCTGGCTTCTTCAGGACGAGAATGGTTACACTAACATTAAATGCTAAAACAGAAGAATGCAGTAATGACATTAAAATGAAACAAAAAATTGAAAAAGCGTGTGACATTAAGAGCATACAGCGTGGAGACTTAGTCATTGTTATCCATGCTCTATATTCTTACTGTCACATGTCTTTTCAATTTTTTATTTGATTTTAATGTCGTTTCTGCATTCTTCTGTTTTAGCATTTAATGTTAGTGTAACCATTCTCGTCCTGAAGAAGCCAGACAGACTCAAGCTGGAGAAACTGGTAGACAATTATATACATATATTTATAAAGAATCATGGTCCAATAAAATCCAAAGAAAATGTCTCATATTTAGTATAAAAGGACCAAATATTAAGATTCAAAATGATCTAGTTTCCTTGACTCTCTGCCTTAGGTCTCATTCCAGTAAATCATTTCTCTAGGCAACTGATGCCAAATCCATTCAAGAGTAGGCCATCCACTTATACAAATCTTTCCTACCATCAACTTACTCTATACATCGAAAAACTCGTCTTTTTTTTCCCTCCCTACATAGAATCATTTGCTGTGATTACTCTCCTTCTTAACTCATCACTGTCGTATCTTGGTAATAAACTAACCATTTTTACCTTCTCACCTTTCTTTCTTGCTTCTTTCATATCCTCTCTCGTACTTTATTTGTTACCACTTAAATCATTAGTTCTGACTAGCATCACTATCTGTTTTATCTTTCTTTTTTTGTTTTACTATTACCTTTGGATGCTTGATGTAGTGATTCCTTCATCAAGAACAATTTTAATTATCAAATCACCATACTATATAACTTAGATTTTACCATACCTCTAGATTTTAATTGACTCACCTTGTTATCATCATTAACATTATTGTTATTCATTGATAACAATAATGTTACAACCTACCATGCTTTCCTTCCTTTTATTTTTCTCTTTAGTTCTCATTTCCTGTCTTAGTTCTTGTAAACATTTTTCTGCTTTCTCCAACTTCGTGCTCAATTTTCTAATTATTTCTTTTAATCTTGAAATTTCAGATGTTAATTTTCTTCATTTATGTCATCAGTATAAAGGTTTTCTTTACTGGTTATATGCCATTATTACCCTTAGCCTTCAACTCCACTTTCTTGTTCTTACAGGGTTTTGGTTGCCATTTTTTTAAAAACTATCTTAATTTAACAACATATCTTAAATATATTAGCAGATGTTCTGAATACAATAAAAGCCAAAATAATATAGTAAAAAATACTCCATAAATATATAAAAAGCACCTATTTTATATGGGTTATTGCAATGCTTTACTCAGATTTCTCCATACCATTGTGTATGCCAAATCTAATCGTCTTGCTGCGGCAAGACAATTAGATTTGTTGTGATCTCTTTTCACATGTACTTCATGAACTTGCAGCATTCCCATTTGACTGTTCAGCAACTGCAGTTGCAATATCTTCAGTCATTTGCAAAATTTCATATGTACATCCTCTTCCTGTTTGGACTGTCAAACTGCTTGTCTCATCAAATTGACAAACTTTTTTTTGTGTCCTTGAGCTTTTTGCAGGTCTTTAGGCATCTGTACTTGCAAAGTGCTGCTCCTCATTCCTGTTGAACACATTTTATAAGCAATGTACGTTCAGGCAAAGTGAGGGCCATTTTGCAAGTCGAATGACTGTAGAGTCAGTCTCATTGCTTTGTTTATACTGCCTTATAGCTCATGTGGTATACAAAAGTCACCATCTATTCTTACTTACAGCACCATATTTTCTCTATCAGTCTTTTTTTTTTTTTTTTTGTCAAAATCTCTTATCCATGATCGTATCCACAAAGTCTAAAGGATATTTCATCTGCTGGCTCTCTCTACAGACTGTGCTAAATAGTGGTACTTTAATTTGAAACATCCTGTATATTTTCACATGCTTGCGATTTAAGTGTTGTTCTTTTTATGTTTATCTCTTTTCACCTGTATCAGTATCAGTAATGGTATCAGTATCCACCTAGATAGGACTTTAGTGTCACCCACGTGGTTGGGCTTAGTATTATTTGTTTTTATGTTACATTATTTTTTTTTGTAATCCCTGAAGATGTCTCATTGACTGAGACGAAATATAGGAAGAATTAAATTCTGTTTTTAATCCTTTCTGAGTGCTGTATACAATCTATTAAGCATCCAACATGATGTCCTCACACCACTTAAGCCTCTACACACGTATCAGTAGTGGCTATGAAACTTAGCTGAAAATCTGGCAAATATTACATAATTTAAGTTGCCTGTATATAATTTTATTCTTACATAATCTATTTACATCTCAATTTTGAATCTCTTAAATCTAAATCTTATCTTGTTCTATAGGTATTCGCCTGTCATGATGCAGACGATATTTTTCATGTTTCTGTTTGTTTAAATTTACTTTTATTTCATATTTTCATACCAGATCTGTTATAGCATTTATTCAGTTTAAGAAATCCAGAAGACTTGTACTGGATTTATTTAAGTATATAACCATACAGTAATGAGCAAAGATTAATATCTATGACTTATCAGGGTTAATGCCACCTTCCTCCATAATGTGATTCATATAGATGATGAATGTAGAATTAACTTCTTTATTTGTAATTGCTGATATACAAGTCAAATATAGACTGTATTGCTCTGTATGATGTCCTGATTATCCCATATAATCATAGTGTTTTGAAAAGTATTTCTGCTTGTTTTATGGCTTTTTCAGATCTGTATTTACAAAACTTAAATAATTGATCCTTGTTATATTCCATTGATTTCCTAATTATTTGTCTTAAAGAGAAAATTTTGACAGCCACTATTTGGTCTCTGAACTGAGCCCCCCCTCCCCCTCAATTTTCTCTCCCACAATTTTTCATAGCATCTTCTCAAGTATACTTGCATAAATCACCTTGGAATACTCAGTAGAGAAATTCCTCTAATTTTTATGTTCACTTTTCTTTCCTTTCACAGATGAGTAATGTGAGAACTGAACTCCAGTCATCCAGAATTCACCCATATGATCAAGCTTTCTGAATTATGCGCTGTGCCACTGTAAAAGCTCCTAGTTTTAAATGGCTTTTTCTGCTTATTGGTATGTACTTCTCATCATTCACATTCCTCTGCGTATTTTCTACCACTGTTTTGTGACTGCTTCTGTTACTTTCATTCTTTCAAAAATCTTTCAAAACAATTTGTACACCTGCACCTTCAAAATTTATACATCTACTGTGAGATAATTACTTGAAGCAGCATGTGATGGAAAGGGTATGGGTATCTTTCTGGTCATATGATCAGAAGATCTGTCCATAACCAAAGTGCCCAATTTGCCAACTGAGTTGGATAAAGAGAATGGCAACATGATGATACTGCTGGATTTTGTAAAGACCCTTGGCAGGATATGACATGAAACGCTGTTACATATACCGAAACAAATGATATAATGTGATAGAGAGAAGAGGCTGACTAATGGACAGATACCAAAAGTAGTATGTGGAGGAGCAGAATCCAGTAGAAAGTAGGTGACTAGCAGCATTCTGCAAGGCACTATGCTTGGACCACTACTGTTTATTTTGCGCATAAATGATATAGGAAATGATCTGAATGGAAGGCTCACATTATTCAAAAAAAGATAATGGGGCCAGTTTAATGTAGAGAAGTGTAATGTTATGCAATTTGGGATAAAAAAAGATTACAAGCTGTGTACACATTGAGAGAACTGCACTATAGGAAATTGATAATAAAATTAATAGGGATTTAGAGATGGTGGTAGTAGATATAATTGAAGTTCAAGAGCATATTGCTAAGGTAGGATTACTTGGTTATTGAAGAACACACAAGCAGAGATAAAGAAGTTATTATTCCTTTATAAGGCCTTGATACATCCACATCTAGATTACTGTGCTCAGGTCTGTTCACCTGGATTTATTATGAATGAAGATGTGATAGAGAGGATCTAGAGGCAAGTGATATCAAGATGGTGAGTGGTCTGTGGTCTATCCTTATATGGAGAGCATTATGGGTTGCAAAAGTTGACTGATAGGCAAAAAAAGAGAGGGATATGATAGAAACATTTAAGCTGCTAAAGGGTTTTATAGAATTGATACAGAAGAAATAACACTTATTTAGAGTGGGCAGAAAAAAGGAGTCATCCCTGAAAATTGATCAAGAGTGTGTTGTGAGGATTTGAGGAATAGATTTTTTTGCTTGTAGAGTGTGAATGAGTGAAAAGGATCACCAAAGTCAGCTTTCTATCAGTGCCTTTCTCAATGTTCAAGTAAGATTTATGCTGACACACTTAATGATAGACCTAAGAAACATTGTTAAGAAAAAACTTGGAAAAGAGCAAGCTGGGTTCGCACCATAAATGCAGATTGTTAGGATCACATTTTAATCTTATATAAAATAGTTGAGAAATCAGACAGTATCAGGGCACTGGAATGCTGGCTGTGGAGAGAGGGTTAAGAAATGTGGATTGCAGAGTTTGGTGGATAAGAGGAAAAGAAGTGATATGATGATAGAGACATTTAAGTTAGTAAAGGGATTTTATTGGATTAATCCAGAGGGGATTATAAAAAGAGTAGAAGGCAAAAGGGGAAGAACCAGAAGCCATCCTGGAAGTTGCAATAGGTGAGGAGTAGCTTTTTTTTTACATGGAGAATTGTCAATGAATGGAATTAATTATGGGAATATGTTGTTAATGCAGAGTGTGTTAAGGATTATAAGATCAGTATATGTTGCCAGTTGAATGAACCTCTCATGATGAGTCTGCCAACTGTATGGTGGGTGTAATAATGACAACATAACAGGGATCTGTTATTTAAGTTTGTGTAATTTCAGAAATGCATATTATAGGAGATAAAAGGTATTTGAAAAAAAACGTGGTGGATAAATGGAAAGTTAAGAGTTGTGTGTGTGTGTGTAATATACTGTATATCCTAGTTGTAAGTCAGAAGTTAGAATTGAAAGATGTGCAGGAAGGAGTTTTTATTCAATTAAGATATAAACATCTATTCAACAAGGAAAATAAAGTTTGATGCAAATATGAAATTTAATTTGACAGAAATTAATTGTCCATCACCCCGTAATATAGTAGGCAGCATTCAGAAGGTAGAATATACAAGATGATGCAATAACACATTAGATATTTCTTTAAATAAATGATTAGTTAACACAACATTTAGTTCAAATTTATTAATTATTAAAGTCTGGGCATTTTTAATTGAGAATTAAAATTACTTTCATTAAGAAAAGGCATTCTTTATAATTCAGGTGACGCAATAAACACAGAACTTTCTTTAAATAAGTATTCACATTTAAAACAGCATCTGTGAAAAAGCACACTTAAGATCAAAGGACCATCATGTTCTGTGTTAACACTGTAAAAGTTTTAATGATGCCATTTTTTGGGATGAATAATAGGAAACTGGAAACAATTATCTGTTTCCAGTGAAACAGATAATTGTCAGAATTTTCTTTTTCCATTTTAATGATGCCCATTTTTTGGGATGAATAGTGTGAAATATCTCTGGCAGTGAAACAGATAACTGTCAGTTTTCTTTTCCATAGTAAACATGATCTGAGGATTAAGATCCTTAATCTGTTCTAGGACATGAGGTCACTGCACTTGTCTGATGTGGCTAAATTACAAGATATTATCTATGCAGTGGGCAGCTGGAGAGGAATGGAAAAGAACAAGAATTCTTATGATATGAATAGTAGTTAGCCAGAGTGGATGAATGAGGACTCCTCATGGCTTTCTTCATTCAGACTGTAAATTTTATTCTTCCATCTGATGTAGACATTGCATTACAAAGTGTCAAAAATCTTTATTATATCAAGAGGAAAATCTTCAGCTAATAACATAAATAATGAGTGTCAAAACCTGACCATAATCAGTAGATCATTGATTTTAGTGGTTTCAGACTAGATATTGCAATTAGAGATATTAACCTGCTTTCTTTTCTTTATTCAGTTCATATTATATGCCTGGATAAATCCACTGCAAGTTTATAGAATTATTTTAATTGAACTGAATTCATTGACTGCTGTAATAAATTTGCTATCAAAATTACCAATAAGAAGACTATAACTATGAAATCTAAAAAAAAAAAAAAAAAAAAATCATCTTTTCATTGTAAACTTGTAGAAAAGTAAAATATTTTAACTATTTAATAGTCACAATTTTTATTGCAGCTGGCAATTAAAAATGTGGAAATAGTAGTAGTAGTTAGGGTGGTATTACAAGGAGCTAATTGAATACATTTTATAGCATAAGAAAACTATTATCCACTGAATGCTAAAATTAGCAATATTCCAAGCCATGTTCAAATGGACTTTAACTTAAAGATATGAGTTGTTGCATTAAAGACCACCAGTATTGAGGATAAGGAGTGAACAAGGCATTAATGGCAGAATGATATCAAAAATAAAGGTATTAGAAATGAATTTGGCATTATTTCCATCGATGAGTCCCTTACTCCGTGGACATCTGTTTTAATAATTATTATTATTCAAGAATGTGTAAGCAGACCTAATCTAAGGTGATATGGTTGACTAAATGTATTATGAAAGGTTTGCAAAATACATCTTCACTTTCAGAAAGAAGACATAGGAAGGCTGAGATTTAGGTGGATTGATACGGTTAGTACCTTGGAGAACAAGAATATAAGATTTGATAATGTTGGATCCTTACTAAGAACAGATTAATTTAGAAGAAAATTAATGTTAAGAAGCTAGTAGTCATGATGACTTGTGGTGGACTATCATAGTACACCTCCGAATCAAAAATTAGAATAAAGAAAATGTGTTGAATGATTTGCAATTCCAATTTATTGCATAGAAAATAATTATTACCAAATTTGAATAAGCATAATCTAAATCTACATATTATTTAGATTATATCACCATGTAAACTCATAAAAATGTAATATAAATTATAAGAAAACTGTTATTTGAAACATCCACAAAATTAGAATAATTTTTAACATGGTTCAAAATATTAGAATAATGTGAAAATAAATGCACAAAAATTACAGTCAAAGAGAAACAGCATGATGATTAGAACTTTGTTGCATTCCCCTTAGCTTTTATGACCGTTTGTAAAGGGTTTTGCATATTATTTACTAGCAGTTCACAAGTTTTTTTTATCAAAAAAAAAGAAGGCCCCATGGTCTGCAGACTAGAAACGAGTTAATTTTTTGTCTCTTGAGGCAACTTCTTGAAGACATTTCTTCATAATTTCACACAAATGCTCAATAGGGTTTAAATCTGGTGAGTTTGCAAGTCAAGGAATTACATTGATTTGCCTTTCTTTGAGCCATCTGGCTGTCTTGGAAGTATGGCAAGAAGCTGAATTTTGCTGAAAAGGAAATTACTGGTAACATAAAGTGCTCAATAATTTCTTGGTATGCTTTGGAATCGACTCTCTCATACAATACACAACCTACCTGGACCATCTGCGGTCATACAAGCCCATACCATGACAGAAGTTGCAAATTTCACTGAACGTTTCATGCATTTTTTATCAAATGCTTTTTGCTTAAGATGCCAAACATGTATTCCTTGATGACCATGGGACACACAAAACATACTTTCAAAGTCTTTGCACTATTGCACTCTAACTGCCTTTCGCTTGGAAGTCATAAGCAGCTTTGTCTTAGGCACACATGATTTAAAACCCAATTTGTGAAGACATCTCAATGTCATAGATTTAGACACATTCACACCTAGTTCTTTCCATCTTCTGTAAAAAAATAGTTTACACTTCGGAAGGAGTATTTCTTCACAATATTCTTCAATCTCTTCTCATCTCTTGATGTTATTACCTTTCAGCCACTGTTGCAGTGATTATTTTGAAAACTCTGGTTTTTTTTGAATACTGTCTCAGTACTCTTCTCACACTTGCTTGAGAACATTTCAATTCCTTAGCTATAAACTGTTGAGTTTGGCCTTCTTTGTGTAGAGACACCATACGAAACTTCTTAGATTCCGATATGTCATCACATGCAGTCAGTTTCACAGCTACTAAATGTATGCTATTTCTATGCTCTCCTCAAAACCAATCGGAAAAATTTGGAATATTCTAATATTTTAAACCACGTTAAAAATTATTCTAATTTTGTGAATGTTTTCAAAGAACAGCTTTCTTATAATTTATATTAGATTTTTATGAATTTGCATGGTTATATAATCTACAAAATACATAGATTTAGATGATGCTAATTCATATTTGGTAATAATTATTTTCTATGCAATAAATTAGAATTACAAATCACTCAACACATTTTGTTTGATTATTCTAATTTTTTGATTCGGAGTGTAGTATCCTTACCTCATACTCTGATTGCAAAGTTTCTGAAACTTAATGTTTTTCCTCATGAACAATTTCAGTTTTTGATGAGGTGTATATTGTGAGAAGTGACTACAGGAGAAAAAGAAAGTGTTATTGCTTATAAGCAAGGATCAATTAATTTGATCAATGTCAACAGCTATTGACTTGATAAATAAATATATTAGGGAAGAATTTGAGACACTATGACAATTGATAGCCATGGAAGTCAAATTCAGTAGGAGCATGCTGTTGCATTGGAAAAATAGAAATTATTGGCTGTTTATTTTAGATATTACCAAAAATGCTTACTTTGTAAGCTTATTCAAAATTCCATTAACACAATCTCACTCACTCACTACAGCAGTAAACCACAGAGGGTCTTCCCCATGCAGAGCACCTGTTCATGGTAGTGGGAGCTTCTCACTGATAGTGCTGACCCTTTTCGTTTTTCCTCTTTTTCGAAACCTCTTATGTTCCGTGCTCTACTTCTCCTGAGTCTTTTTTTTTTTTTACTATCCTATCTTCCAGACCATTATGACTAGGATCCAACACCCTGTTGTCATGTTTGCCATGCAGTGCAAGCTATGGAAATCTGGAAAGGGAAATCTGGCATTACTTTGACCCTGCTTCATCAAGATATGTTGTCCTGGATTGCCCAGCCAGGATTATTTGACTATATAAATCTCCTACCCCATGTTTTGGAGATAGAATCCAAGACTTTCTGCAGTCCTGGTGTAGTGTCTGAGGTAACTGTGGCATTCTGCTTCTGAGCAGATATATTGCTTGCCTGATAATGGATGTCTGTCTGCAGCTTCATAATGGATGGGAATCTTTGGCACTGAAGAAAAAAAAATAAAAATAAATAAATCCCTTGTCATGAATTCTTTATCCTCAAATTTTCCATAGCTTTCAAAAGACTCCAACTAAGTACAGATACTATGGATACATCATTTTTGTCATCATCCATGCAACAAATGAAAAACTAATATGGAAAATGTCACAATTTTTTTATTCACAAGGGTTTAGAAGCACTGGCTGATTCTTCCAGAGGAGTTAAAAAAAACTACATTATGTTGATATCCTTGTTGAAACATGTCAGTAACACTGCAAGCAGCATCAATGGCATGGAGGTTACCATTTATGATACCACATCATAAAACACTTAACTATTCTAAAAGTGTGATATCCTCGATGTTCTAGGATGGATGGTTGCTTTGCTCTGACCATCTGAATATCCTTAATTTTGATACACCCAAACCTTAAACATTGGTAAAAGTAAAAGCTTAACTCTCCTGTTAGGCTCTGCATCCCTCATTTGCTAAGACAATTTAATTGCTAGAATTATGGTAATGCCCAAACTTCCTGTCATGAATCTACTGCCTGTGCTTGATGCTTTCGTAAAGAGTATTATAATAAATCTCGCAAAGAAACTAAAATGAAATACATCTTGTTAGGGAGATCATCCACCTTTGCATGCCAACAAGACCAAGTCTAAAAATAATAGGAAAATTGTTATATTGAACCTGTCATGGATTCTGATCTTATATGGTAACTGCCTTATCCCATAGTTCTTATTGGTAAAGTGGCCAACTGTTCCAGATTCTAATACATAGTTCTGTATTAGTAATTGTCCAAGAAAATGTCCCAGATTTTGAAAATAGGCCCATTTTATGATGCTAAATATATCTTTATTATTTTTTATTTAATTTCGCATGAAAATTTCAATACTTTGCTTTCACCACATGCCTGGAAATCGGTGTTTAGGATATGGTGTTTTTCGTATAAATGTACTTCACCCTTTCAGTGGCAATATTATTTCAAAAGGTGAATTGTATTAACTAGTGTCTTAATGTTTTTCATTCATGTTGTTTAGACATTTAATCAACAATTTGATTTTTAAATACATGGAAAAAATTTCTTGTGAATTTGTTCCACCAACCTCAAATTTCTTACTAAATAAAACTACAAACAATAGCAATAAAAATGAATTGTTTCTTGAACAATTTGTGAACTTCTGCACTAATTACAAATCATATTATATGGTCATACTATACATTAAAGATGACGAGAAATTATCTTCTTGGTTTAATCCTTTATCCAAGTGTAAGATGATTTTTTGTTTGCTTACACTTGGATTCTGCATTATTTTCTGAACTTCTACATTATTTCAACCTTTATCTCTTCTGATTCTGGCTCCTACTGATGAGACCTTAATAAAGGTCAAAAATGGTCTGGGTAGTGGCCCTTCCCATAATGCATAGCATTATACACATCTGAGAGGGTGTGCACTTTGCATTATAGGATACGAAGACAACTGATATGAAGCCTTTAGCCTCTATATACAAGTAGCCCAGTCATGAAGATACTTCATGTACATTGTTTGCTTACACTTGGATAAAAGATTAAACCAAGAGTATAATTTCTTGGCATCTTTAATTTACAGTTTCCAAGAGGGTGGATGGGGGTGGAGACCAACTTGCTTGTGGCAAGGATTAACTGATTTAGTTGACAACTAGAATACCAGCTTTTCTTCTGGCAGTTTGCCATTATGACACAAGGATTGCCACAAGGCTACACACACACACTTCTATTTAAAAAATAATAAAAATAATCAGCTAACACCTTTTATCCCCATATAGGGGCAAGGCCCTTTTAGCTCTATCTAACTTTTGGAGACTGAATGGGCAGTTCAATCATCTCCCCTGGTAACCAATCAGAGATAGCTGGCCTAAGGCTATCACTAATTTTAGCAGCCTGCAGTGGAGAGACGGCTCAACAAGTGCTGCCATCTTGTAATCCCTAACCCTAACACAATTTTTTTAATGTCTGGAGTAGCGTGGGTTCTATAGTCGATTTTATTGAGTTTACGGGAGGAAAAACCCAAGTTTCCAGGAGAAAAAACCTGCTTTCCCATGGCAGAGATCATCTAACTTGGGAACCAGTTGAAAAAAGGCTTAGAAAAAGTTCCTCTAGTCAATTCAGAATTAATCATTCTGAAATGTGCTTCATTTAGTAATAAACTACTTTTTATTTTTATATATATATATATATATATATATATATATATATATATATTTTTTTTTTTTTTTTTCCGCTGTGATTCTTCATATTATAGTTCAACTCATTGAGTTTCTTTAAATGTTTCCCAAACCATGCTCATTTTGCTTTGCATAATTTTTTTTCATTATAATTTTTTGTAATTTGCATATTTTTTATTATAGTTGTATTAATTGGAATATTTATTTGTATATCTATTAGGTTAATCAGAAAAGTTCTGGAAAAACAGCATTACAAGTTGCAAGTCACCAGGGCCATTTAGAAATTGTGAGAAAGTTACTGTCTGCTGGATCTACAATGGAAGTTCAGGATGATGATGGAGATACTGCTCTTCATTATTCTGCATTTGGGTATCTAATTTTATTAGTAGTTTTGCTGTAAAAAATGTTATATAGATATTTAGAAATTAACAGGTGCTAATTTTTCACGATCATCCTATTATATCTTAAAGGGGGCATACAGGGTATAATGATAACTTTGCATTACAGTCAGGCCTCAACTTATGCTCTTACGATATACTTATGATGGGCATCCCATTAAAATGTTCACAACACCATCTCCTGCAATGTCCTGCAAACCCATGGACCAGGATGTTATTGTTACCTTTCAGGCATATTATTTAATAAATACTTCTGCTTGGACTGTTGCTACTAATGAAGATGAGAAAATTTGCAGGAACGTTGGGAAAGAATGTATGTGCAACATTAAATGATGTTTGGAAGAAGCTGCTGAAAATATATGCTTACATTCACAGGATTCAACAAAGCTTTATGAGACATTAGTTACCCGCTGGCACTACTAGCTAGAGTAGGAGATGGAGATTGACAATGAAGATGTTGAATAGTTAGTGGAAGCTCTAAGAAAAGCAGCTCTCAAATGAAGACCCTATAGGTCCAGAGCACAAAATTACAGAAGAGAAAGAAGCTGAGCCATCGAACAAGCTTATAGTGCAAAAATTTGCAGCATTTAACTCAGTTTATAAGGATTTTTTTTCTCCTTAAAAAATGGATCCAACATAGAGAAACTTAGTAAATTATGCAGAAAAGAAAGACCAAATTCTGCTGGCTACATTGGACATCATGTACAAATTTTTATGCCCACTCTGGTCTTCTCTCCTCCGGCAGATGTGCCTAGACCTTCCACTAGTTATGCATCTGGTGAACCATTCTCATAACACATTATTGCAATTCCTGAAGGAAGAATTTGCTGTTGATGGACTAACCAAAATGCTTCCTCTAATGAACTGCCTAATTAATAAAACATGTAGTAGTAGTTTTGAAGACTTACTCCATGTTCAAAATGCCCTCATACTACAAACTGCATACTGTCTGACCTGTTGAATTTCTTGCTACAAACTTATATATTTCCTCACTTCATTCTTTAGACTGAATCTTTTTCCTCTGCTCACAGCTAAGAGTTTTAAACAAATTTTACTTTTTGCTTCCCAGGTTCTGTACCAGCATGCTGCTCCCTAGTGAGCACATTATTCACCTGTTACAGAGTACTGAGAAGTTGAAAGTGATTATAAAAGTGATTCAAATAATACTAAATAATTAACGGATTATTTTGCTACATTATCACTATAAGAAGAAAGTCCGTATTAGAAATGCAGTTTCCATTATGAAGCACTTGGTTTTAAATATTTCAAAAAAGTAATGATTAAAAAAAAAAAAAAGTGCCTTATATCCCCATATCTTAGACCTTTCGCATATCCCCAAGAGCACACATACCACACCTTGAGAAGCACTATATCAATGGAAAACTATGTATTATTTCTCTCTTGTGTTGATTGGCCCACACAACTCTAGCACAGTCCACCATACAGAATTGACAATTTTTGGCATGCTACTTCTTTCCCCTACCCCATCCCAGTTATAAAATTTGTTTGAAAAGAATCTGATACGTGTTTAGCATAATACAAAATTGGAAAGATGTGTAACTCATTTGGTATCAATGATGCCCTTTGGTCAGAAACACTTTGGTTTGAATTCTGTCTAAGAATGGTCCTTTACAAGACTTTTCAACTAAAAGTAAATTATCTGGTCTTAGATGGAGATGGCATAGTTTTTCCTCCTTTTTCCTGAAAATACAAGATTTTTAACCTGAAAGACAAAACCATCCTGAAAATATATATGATAAACAGTGCAGACTATGTAGATAGGATTAAGCACCTTGTCATAGATTTAAATTGATATTTTCTCATACATTCAGCCTAATGCTCGAGTGTTAGCAGGGAAAGATGATGTAAAATTAAAACATTTAATATTACTCATTTTTTTCATGCTATGTTACTTTTATTTCCCTCTTCCTCTAGGAATCAGCCAGAAGTAATGGAACTGTTGTTAAAAAAAGGTGCTACAATTGATGCTGTGAACAATGCAAGATGTAGTGCACTACATGTAGCAGTTAATAAACAACACACCAGCTGTGTTAAAGTTCTTCTTAAATTTCACTGTAATATAAATATTCAGGTAAGCTGTTTCAGATAGCTTTGTGACTGAAGAAACATGGGGAAATTATGAACTACTTTACAAATTCAACTTTCAGATACTGAATTTCATATTTTTATATGATATTATAACTTATTACTTGAGATTTCATTTAAACTAGTGACTAGATAGCAGATATTTCTAGTATGTTTAACATACTTGTGTATGTTAGTCATGGTTACCCAGTAATATCAGTCCTTGGTTTCTTACAAATGACCACAGATAAATTGATGATTTCTATAAATATAGCAGAATATTTTGTTATGTTGCCAATTCACTCATTTTATCCTTTAATTGTGTGAGTACTGAAGAGACTCTTTAGTACTTGCCAAAATGAAAATTCATAATTTTTTATTTTATTGACCCCCCCTTCCTTCCCAGTATTGAGAAGAAACAAATATACTGGCCTGGGTGGTTCATTGGATGATATCTCTGGTTTGCTTCTGATAATATCTTTACATGTTTAACACACATAAAGGAATTAGAATTTATTTACAGCTCTTATATATTTTGCTTACTGTAACATGAGCATCATTCAGAGAGAGAGAGAGAGAGAGCAAAAGTATTGGTTATAGCATTTAAAACATGAGTATAGCATGAATCATACTTTCATGTTTCTCATTTGCAATTGAGCGAGCAGGAGAC
The DNA here is from genome assembly GCF_054136105.1 of Typopeltis vanoorti. Classification (NCBI taxonomy): domain Eukaryota; kingdom Metazoa; phylum Arthropoda; class Arachnida; order Uropygi; family Thelyphonidae; genus Typopeltis; species Typopeltis vanoorti. The sequence continues at coordinate 150,527,357 of NC_143552.1, read as the reverse complement.
AACACTATTAAAGTTCCATGGAACCAGGTCAGGTATAGTTTTGTAATTTAGTGGGAGAGGAAACATTCCTCTCCCACTCTGTTGATATAACCATACTGCCTAATATTAACTCTGCTCACACATTCTTGAATGCTAACAATTTCAATTTCCTTTCTAACATCTTCATTGTTATCATGTTAGGAAGCGTTTTGCACATTTATCGTATCCACAGGCCTTCTCATTACCATTTGTGTGCCTCTTCTTTGTCGGGAAGGTGGGTAGGCTCACTGACGCAAAGTTTATGTGGCATGTCAGTTGCAACTCTGTGGTCAAACATATGACTCACAAAATCCTACATATCCACTTTGCCAACATCTGTGGCCTAAACTCCAACCTTAATAGTGTCCACTACCACCTTCAGTCTACTAAACTCCACCTCTCTTTCTGGCAGAAACCCAAATCTCACATCCCCCAGCACTATTCTTCTCAACCTTCCAAACTACTACACACTCTTTAACTCCTTTCGACCCAACGGTGGCATCCGTGCATACATCCACTCCGACATACCTTGCCAGAGAGAGCACCCAACCTAGAATCGCCTAACTTTGATCTTCTTTGGATGAAAATATCCCTTCCCAACTCAGTCAAATTCATATGCTGTCTCTATTGCTCCCCTAATGCAACCAACCAAACTCATCATCATCATCAATTTCCTGCCATGTACCCTCAAGGGGTGTACAGGATATGATAGTACTACATGAAAAAATGACATTATTACTAACTTCCTATCTACAATTTTCCTCCAAATCAGTCTGTTACTTGTCAAGACTCCAACATTATCAGATCTTATATTTCTATCGTCTAAGGCACTTTGTACCGTATCAATCCACCTATATCTTGGTCTTCCTCTGGGTCGTTTTTCTGCCAACCTGGCAGAGAACACTTGTTTTGCTAATCTTTTCTCTCCCATTCTATTTAAGTGACCATACCACCTGAGATTCGCTCTGCTTTCCTGCATGCTGACAATATCAAGTTCTTTCCTAATATCCTCGTTTTTAATATGATATTGCCATTGATGCCATCTGTTCATGCCTCTAATCTTTCTCAGGACTCTCGGTCTCTAGTCTTTGGTCAAGTGTTTTACTTCTGACCCAGCTCTCAGATCCATAAGTTAAAACTGGTTTGAACACAGTCTTGTATACAGCTAATTTAGTGTTCCGACTAATTTCTCTCTTATTCCATATGAATTTATTCAATTGACTTCCCACCATACCAGCTTTGTTGATTCTGTTGTTTATTTCTATATTCAATTTACCATCTTCACTAAAAATTGTGCCTATGTAGCTGAAATGTTTTACTTGTTCCACAGGTTCTCCATTCACAACACAGTTGACATTTTTCAATGATTCTGCCTATTTTCATTGTCTTTTTATTGCTGACCTTCATACCATATCTATTACAACAGTTATTCAGTTTAGTCAGAGAATCTTGCAGACTTGTAGCGGATCTGAGCTCTTTAATTTCCTCTCCTTAAAAATTGACTTTCTCCAGTCCCAACAGCGAAATCATCCTCCTAGGAGATTTTAATGTCCACAACATCAACTGGATTTCTTCCTCCAGCTGGAAAGATCTTGCAGGCAGAGATGTTGAAACATTTGCCATTACTAAACACCTACAGAAAAGGCCAATCTCCTGGCATCACACTTTGCTTCTAGTGCATGCATAACTGACAATGAAATGTCCCCCAACCATTCCAGATGCCCAAATACAATGTGCACTATATCCTTTTGCCAGAAAGAGATCAGTAAAATACTGTCCAAATTAGACACAAAAAAAGTCTCCTGGCCCAGATGGCATTCCTCCAATTGTCCTGAAGGTTTGTGCGCCAGAACTGACTCCTATCCTATGTTGCCTATATATGCTGTCTTACTCCACTGGTATCTATCCCACAGCCTGGAAATTGGCCTATATTCAACCCATTCCCAAGAAGGACGAAAAGTCACTTCCATCCAACTACCATCCCATCTCGCTTACCTCAGTCCTGTCAAAAGTAATGAAAATAATCATCAATTCCCAACTCCTACATTACCTTGAAGCTACCTGTCTAATAAATGACTGCCAGTATGGATTCCATCACTGCCGATCAACAGGGATCTGCTCAACACCCATCTCTGGACAAATGCCAAGGAGAAGTTTGGCGAATCTCAAGAGGTTGCACTTGATATTTCGAAGGCATTTGACCGGGTCTGGCACAAGGGCTTACTAAGCAAGCTTCCATCGTTTGGTCTATCTCAAGACCTGTTTGGTTGGATTGCCAGCTTTCTGTCTGGATGCACACTGTGGTGGTGTGGATGGTCCTTATCCTCTCACCATTCAACTAATGCTGGGGTTCCACAAGATTCTGTCCTCTCGCCAACCCGCTTCCTACTATATATCAATGACCTACTTCAGCTGACCCCCAACCCAATACACAGTTTTGCAGATGACAGCACATTGCACTCCTCCCTTTCTTTTGATAAACCATACTCCACACAATTCACCTCAACCTCAGAACATCGACCACCACTGCCCTCAATTCTGACCTCCAACCAAGCCATCCTCCAATGGGGTTCAGATAACCTAGTCAATTTCAATGCTAATAAAACCCAGTATTGTCTTATGTCTCATAAAAAAGAACCATTTTCTCCCAGTATTATTTTTTGACAATACCCAAATTTCCAGACAATCTGAGATTTCTCTTCTTGGAATTACCCTGACATCACGCCTCTCCTGGCATAAACACATAGCAACAATTGCATCCTCAGCTTTTAAAAAAACTAGGATTTCTCTTTCGCTCAAGATGTTACTTCACCCCTGAACAGTTATTAACCTTATACAAATCACGAATCCACCATCAAATACTGCTCTCACATATGGATTGGGCCCCCAAAAACTCCTTCATAATGCTTCCCTCAATACAGAGGAGAACAGATGCATTAATGACCCATCTCTTACCAACTTACTCCTGCCACTGCACAGATGACCGGACTCCACACTATGTGTATTCTACAAATATTTCCATGGAAAATGTTCATCTGAAATAGCATCAATAATTCCTCCACTTAGTACTAAGCTCGTTGGAAAACATGCAGCTGCTGCTCAACATCCTTTAACAATCGCACCTTGAAACCCACAGAATAAGTTCCTTCTTCTCCTCCTTCATCCTTCAACTGCTGTACTATGGAATAGTGTTCCCCAAGGAATACAATATACAGTCATTCAAATCAAATGTGAATAAGTACCTTCTTTCCTAACCTACCACCCACACACTGTACTAATGTACTATAGGTTGATCAACCAACCTCTCGTGTATGGACTTAAAAAAACCTCTTTCAGTAGAATTTTATTTGAAGTTAGCATTTGTGATCTGTCTTAATGACATCGAAAATTCCAAATGCAATCAAACAAAACTTATTTCATGTAATTGAAAATGTGGAGAAATGGTTTTAGTTAGATACCCTGTTTGGCAGTACAACAAAATGTTTTGCTCGAGTCCATGCAGCTTAGTTTCTGTGGAAGGGGGACGTGTTTCATTAGGTAGTGCCATTTTTATCCCAGTTGTCTCTAATTGCAGTATTTGTTGACAAATATATTACTCAGACTGCAAATGTGTCTGTACCTTATTCAGTGATACAATAAAACTACTTGTTTTTCTTGCATATGGTGACTGTTGGGAAGTGTGTGTTGTACACTATAAGGGACAGCTGCTTCCAGTTTTTGGACAGTATACACATAAGGAGATAAAAATTTATCTTTCCTAACTGAAAATGAAACCTTTTATATTCTATAAGAAGAATGCATCTGAGAGCCAACAAACTTGAAACACGTGTGGGAAATCCACATGTTCTAGTGATGAGTTTCCTGAGCCACTGTCAAAAAGAAAAAATACAAAAAAAAACATATCTGATGAAGTTAGAATTTTCAAAGATGGAGTGAATAATTCATGATGATGATTTTCATTGTGTATTATATTTACAGAGCAGTTCCTCATCTGATGAAGTAAGGTTTCTGAATTTTCAGTTTCAAATGAATGGAATCCAGTAAATGATGTGGCAGTACTGGTTCAGGGGTACATGGAGAAGATGAGCTGCTTTTACCACTTGATGTGGAAAAGCCATCTGCAGTGTACTCTGTGTTTCTAACTGATGACCTAATGGAACTTATGTTAAGAGAAACTAACAGATATGCAGATCAGTGTTTATATACAGCTTAGGGTAGTGAAATTCTGGGTAGACAAGTGAATTCCAAGAATTAAATTTAAGAACAAAATTACTTATGTATATATTATGTTACCATGTAAAAAAACACTGATCATTAGTAAATAAAAGAATTTTTTTTTTCTTGGCCTATATATTTTCCAGTGTTGGAAAAAGACCTCTCCCATTGTGCTAAGGTTGGGTTCACTTCTTCCGTAGTAATCCATTCCATCTTAGGAGAGTGTTTATGAATATATGAAGCTGAAAGATGATCACAAACATCCATGCCCACAGCAGGATTCGAACCTACAGTCTTTTGGCTGGAGAGCGGATACTCTAACCACTCAGCCAACCAGGCTGACAATAAAAGAATTATTAGAAAATAAAGTGAAATATATATATATATATATATTAAAAAAAAAGAGAAAGAAATACTCATAACAAGCACAAATTGTATAATGACTTGCTCCTCTGTCAACCTGCATGTATTCCTGCTGACACATGCACACAAATCAGCTGATCAGCATTATTAGATCATAGAATAAGCCCCCCCCCCATAGTTATTCACTGAGCTAGCAATGTATACAGTCACTGTTGCTTATTGGTTAGTGATGTATATTTCACAAACAATGATGAAACAAATCTCTTTCCATTTTTTTTTATTATTATTTTTATTTTAAACGTCCATCATAAACAAATATGAAAGTCTAGAGTTTACAGGCTCACTTATATATCAGATGTAAATTATTCATAATCCATTTTATAGTACTGAAAGTATTTTTATTCATGCTTATTCTTTCTCTTCCATATATTTCTTTACATCTTTTAGTAAATCAAGTATAGTAACTAATAATCAAATATATCATTCTCTTTAATTATTGTTTTTTAGTAATCAAAGCCATACATCACTCACATCAGCTGTCATACCGTCTCTTAAATTCATGAACACTAGATGCACTTACCAATGGTTCTGTGGATGTATCTTACAAACTTAATTTCCATGGATGTCCCCTTGTTCTCTCCTCACCTTTCATGTAATGAAAAATTTTATCAACCAATATCCAATAATGCCTACTCAAAAGTTTATAGACCTCTAGCATATCACTGCTCTTTCTTCTCTCTACCAGTATCTGTATCCCACATACTCTCAATGTGTCTTCGTAATCTACATTCCATAATCCCAATATCATCTTTGTAACCGCTTTACAACTCTGCCAGATCTTTATCCATTTGGAACCAATATGTACAATGTTCATATTAGGAAAGAGACCTAATATGAACATTGTTTTCAAGGTGTGGTACTATGAAGACCTTGTAAAGAGGCAAAATAACTCATAACCTTACATGTCAACTTTCCTTTCAACAGCACAATTATCCTTTGAGTTGTATTTTCAGTTTTTTGCTATATTACCCTTGAACTCTAACTTTCTATCTGCCATAACTCCATGATCTCTAGCCTTATCATGGTAGCCATGATAAGGCTAGAGATGTTAAACAATATTATCACTTATTAAGATATAGTATAATCCCAGTATAGTTACTCCAAGCATAATCCCACCAGCATACTATACTGGGATTATACTATTTCTTAATAAGTGATAATATCGTTTAACATTGAACTGGTAGCCAATATCATTTGTCCACACTTCCAGCTATTCAGATCATCACCGTGTAAATGCTGTATATCAGTAGCATCTCTGATTGCCCTTGTATTTTTGCATCATGTGCAGACAATTAAAGATCTCCTCTCAGGCCCTTCCCAGTATCATTAATATATTCATAAACAACAGTGCTCCAAGGACCACTACATGTGTGAACAGGCGAGAAATGGCTGAGAATTATTGTGTAAGGGAAGCTTGGTGAAGAGCAAGCTGGATTCAGGCCAATAGAGGCTGTCAGGATGAGATTTTCACTTTACGACAAATAGTCAAGAAATCATGATAATATAACAAAGATCTGTATTTAAGTTTTGTAGATCTGAAAAAGGCATATAAGAAGATGCCAAGAGAAAAGCTATTCAAAACGCTACATTTATATGATATTAATGAGGCATTATATCAAGCAATACTTAGTCTTTATTAGCAGCTAGAATTGAAGGAAGGAAGTACAGGAAGATGTTTAATGTTAAATCTGGTGTCAGACAAGGATGTACATTTTCCCCTCTGTTATTCATTCTCTATATGGTTTACATTATGAAGGAAAGCGGTATTAGACCTGATATCAAAATTGGAAATGGTAATCTCATCTCTTCACTTTGTGCAAGTATGAAGGTCAGCAATAACAAGACAAAGACAATGAAAATAAGCAGAAGCATTGAAAATATCAGCTGCATTATAAAACAAGGAAAACATTTCAGCTACTTAGGCATGGCTTTAATGAAGATGGTAAATTAAATATGGAAATAGACAACAGAATCAATAAAGCTGGTATGGTAGGAAGTTAACTGAATAAATTTATATGGAATAAGTGAGTAATTAGTCAAAACACTAAATTATAGTTCGCCCACAGATTAGAGACCCTTCGACATTTCTGCGCATGTCCCAAAAAGGAGAATCCATTCCAATAATAGGGTAATCAATCTGTCTTCAGTGATGAGTTTGTGTTTATGATTACAGGTCGGAAAATTTAGCTTTTCTTTTACGAACATTGTAGTTTTTAAAGTGTAACTATTTTGCTTGTATAACAGTTGGAAAAATGTATGTAGAGTATTAACAAAATTCAAAAAAGGTACAGCATAAAACAAAAATTTAGCGAAATTTATTTTTAAGAAACTTTTCTATAATATAAAAATAATCATCATCATCAAATTCCTGCCATATACCCTCAAGGGATATACATAATATGATGGTCCTACATGAAAAATTTACATCATTACTAACTTCCTATCAGCAATTTTCCTCCAAATCAGTCTGTTACTTGTTTAGACTCCAACATTATCAGATCTTATATTTCTGTCTTATAAAGGCACTTTGTACCATATCAATCCACCTACATTTTGGTCCATCTGGGTCTTTTTCCTGCAAACCTGGCAGAGAACACTTGTTTTGCTAATCTTTTCTCTCCCATTCTGTTTAAGTGGTCATACCACCTGAGATTAGTTCTGCTAACGCCTTCCTGGATGCTAACAATGTCAAGTTCTTTCCTAATATCCTCATTTTTAATATCATATTGCCATTGATGCCATCTGTTCACGCCTCTAATCTTTCTCAGGACTCTCATAACTGCGATCTCTAGTCTTTTGTCGAGTGTTTTACTTCTGATGAAGCTCTCAGATCCATAAGTTAAAACTGGTTTGAACACTGTCTTGTATACAGCTAATTTAGTGTTCTGACTAATTTCTCTCTTATTCCATATGAATTTATTCAGTTGACTTTCTACCATACCAGCTTTGTTGATGTCTATTGTCTATTTCCATATTTAATTTACCATCTTCACTAAAAATCATGCCTAAGTAGCTGAAATGTTTTACTTGTTCCACAGGAAATCCATTCACAACGCAGTTGACGTTTTCAACGATTCTGCCTATTTTCATTGTCATTTTCTTTTTATTGCTGACCTTCATACCATATCTATTACGACAGTCGTTCAATTTAGTCACAGAATCTTGCTGACCTGTAGCAGATTTGTTTAGAAGTATAACATCGTCTGCATGAAGCAAAGAGCTGATATTAACATCTCCAATTTTGATATCATGTTTATTACTACTTTACTTCATAATGTGATCCATACAGATAATGAATAACAGAGGGGATAATGTACATCCTTGTCTCACACCAGATTTAATATTAAACCATCTTCCTGTACTTCCTTCAATTCTAACTGCTGACTTACAACTCAAATAAAGACTAAGTATTGCTTGATATAACGCCCCATTGACACCATATAACTGTAGCGTATTGAATAGCTTCTCTCTCAGCACCTTATCATATGCCTTTTCCAGATCAACAACACTAAAATACAGATCTTTGTTATATTCCCATGCTTTCTCGACTATTTGTCATAAAGTGAATATCTGAACCTGACAGCCTGTATTTGTTCTGAATCCAGCTTGTTCTTCACCAAGCTTTTTTTCCACTATTCTTCTCAAGTGTTTCTCAAGTATACTTGCATAGATCTTGCCAGGAACACTCAGTAGGGTAATACCTCTGTAATTCTCACATGCAGTTTTATTTCCCTTTTTATATATGGGTACTGTGAGAGCTTTACTCCAATCATCAGGAATTCATCCTTCTGTCCATGCCTTCTGAACTATGCAGTGCAGCCACTGTAAGAATTTTATACCACCATACTTCAGCATTTCTGGTCGAATATCATCTACTCCTGCTGCCTTTCAACATTTTGTGCCTTTGATGGCTTTTTCTACTTCAAGTATGGATATGTATTCCTGACTGTATGCCTGTTGAGTATTTTTTTACCACTGTGCTATCACTGCTTGTTTCATTTAACAATTTTTCTAAGTAATTACTCCATACTTCAATGATATCTTTTTTTTCCTGTTTTCATGTCACCTGTATCATCTCTAATTCCTTTTACAGCACTCTTTCCTCCATTTCTGAGCTTCTTCAACAACCTCCAGAATATTTTGCCGCCTTCTTGATATTTATTTTCTATGTTCTTGCCAAAGTCCTCCCATGACTTTTGTTTAGCTAGTTTTACACAGTGTTTAGCTTTCTTACATTTGTCTCTGTATTCTCTAAGAGCACAAGCTGACTTATTTGTCAGTAACTTTTGATATGCTTTCTTCTTTTCCTTTACTGCCTCTTTTACTTCCTGTGTCCACCATGGAGTTCTGATTTTTCTATCCTTGCAAACATCCTCACCACATGCCTCTCTGGCTGAATCAATCAGGTTTTCTTCAAGGTTTGCCACCAAATCTCTAAGATTTTGTTCCTGTTCTGAAACTCTTTCATTTTTTTTCAATAATCTTTGTGTATTTTAGTCTACAGTTCACATCTGACAGCTGCTCAACTTTTATTCGCTTTAAAATTTTCTTACATGCTTTTCTTTTTCAAAATGAAATTAAATTTTATCCTGCTGAAGACTAAATAGTGATCACTTCCAATTTCAAATCCTCTGTACACTCTGGTGTCCTGCACCACTTTTCTTATTCCTTGCCTCTTCTCTCCATGTGAATTTGTGCACATTTTTATGTTGGAACATGGTGTTAGTAATAACCAGTCCATGTCCTGAGCAGAAATCCAACAGGTATTTGCCATTATTATTAGCTTTGTTCTTTTCTCCAATTTTCCCAAAATATTTTTGTATGTCTGACAATCACTTCCTATTCTGCTATTAAGATCCCCAACTAGGACCAACTTTTCGTTTTTCATTGTGTCAGTAGCTTTCTCTAGAGCCTCAAAAAATTCTTCCACTTCTACTTTTGTAATGCCTTCCGTGGGACCAAAGGCATAAATAAGTGTCATTATCCAGTTCCCCATTCTGATATTTACCCACATCACTCTACTTGAGATTGCCTGCCATTCAAGAAGATTAGGCACCTATTTAGTGTTGAATATTATGGCTACTCCTTCTTTTCCTTGATTGTCATTGCCTGAATATAACATTTTGTATTTATTGTTCAGAAAGATCTTGCCAGTTTTTGTCTTTTTTGTTTCAGTCACTCCTATTATGTCGATCTGGTACTTATCTAATTCTTCAGCTAGCTCCATTTCTTTGCCATTCAGGCTTCTTACGTTGATAGTACCGATCTTTAACTCTGGTGATATTGAGTTGGGCTGTGTTTTAGGATTTGTTCCAGTAACTGACTTTTCGCTGTTCGCCCTGGTTTCCTGGCAAAAACAGTGGGGGCCTTGTTTAACCAGGTGACGCCCCAGCTGGCATGAAATTCTGTCATGTTGTACCATAATTTTTTATTTTGGTTTAACCAATAAGAATACAATTTGTCGGCTAAATTCGAAATTCCAGCCATACTCGTTTGTTCAGTATCCAGGTAGATATCCAACCGGGTGCACCACGAGAAGGGTGAGGATTGGACATTAGGTCAGAAGCCCTGGTTGGTTCTCCGCATTCCTTTGAAGGCTATGTCAATGCCTCCTCTCAGTTATACAGCTTTGATCCTTATGCATCCCCTTAAAAATAATTATACATAAAAACAGAAATTTTTTTCAAATGAACTTAGATATTCTAAACTTACAGTGAGAGAACTGAGACACTTTATTATCCTATACCAATTAATTATTTATGACTTGTGACTCTTTTAACAAACCCATGCAAAAAAAAGGTTGGAAAAAATACCATTTTAAAATCTTTTTCATCTTCATAGTCATCTGAATCGCCATCACTTTCACTTAAACTGATCCCCAAAGGTTTGCATAATTCTTCGATAATTCCGTCTCTGTCCCAATACATATTTTCTAATGAGGTGACATGAGAGCAATATTTTCCACAGTTTTGAACTGTAATACCTTCAATCGCCTGTTCTGAAAACTTAAAAAGTTTCGACATGTCAATATCCCCAATGGCGAATGAAACTTTTCACTTCTGCCCAAACGTACTCAATAGCATTAATATCACAATGATATGGTGGTAGCCTCAAAGCTAGAAATCTATACTGGGCATTGTGTCGAATTTAAATAGTTTAGTTGTGGGCGAGTTTCTTTTGACCAAATTAAGCAATTCAATTTTTTGCATATCTGGGGAATGAGAAATGTTATTTGCAGAGAGCTCATCCATAAGAACTTGCTTCTTATTAGACCAATTTGGAACTTTGTTTAATCGATTAGAGTGATATGAAGCATTATCAATTATAACAACAACACCATTTTTTAGGAAGGTTTGGAATAATTTTTTCATCTGCCCACTTTTCGAAGATTGTAGAATTCATTTGCCCATGGTAATCTCCAGTAGTTGAATTGGCTTTGTATAGTAAGTTTGAATTCGGTAAAAAAACCCATTTCTCCACCCCACAAAATTATTATGCGCCCCGAGGCATTTCCCTTTTTGTAGCACTCCACATTCTTCTTTAGACTGCCAACATTTTCCATAAGTTAAATTACTATCAATCCAAGTTTCATCTAGATACACAATCAGTCTCCTCCCTAAAACGTCATATTGCTCTCGAATACTGCGTTCTAGATAAAACAATGTCACTTTGCTCCATGATAAGTTTCCTTTTATTCTGGGACTTTTTAAAACAAAATCCGATTTCATGAAGTACTTTCCTTAAAGTTTCTCTTTTCCAAGGAAATTTCGTTTTTTTCTTCAAGCACAGGAATCAATTTCGGAAAGTTGGCACTCTTTTCTCGACCACGTAAAATTCGTGAATAGTTCTTCTTATAACGTCTACATCAAAATCATTCGAAGCTACGGTTTCAATGGTTTTCTTTCTCTGACACTTTTTTTAGGAGATTTAAATTTTGGCTTACCTTCACCTTTTGATTCCCTATGAATTCTTTTAACAGTCGACCCCGATACGCCCGCAATTGCACTTGCACGTTTTATGACTTGAGAAAGGGGAACAAGGAAACTGCCTTTTAACGATTATTTTTCACAGAATGTCAGCACATTATTCAATATTCTTTTGCAAGAGCTACTGAAATGTTTAACAGCAGAACTTGTCGACTGTATTGGATCCATCATACAAATTAATAATAAAAAAAAATGCAAAAAAGCAACAACAAAAATCAAGCTACTACTAGTACAGTGATAAACAAGAAAGCACGTGATTTCGCATGTTGGCAACCAATTCGTACATCCTTCATTTCTTTCTCCCCTTCAGCCTGAATCGACTATTCTTGGCAAAATGCCAAGCAGAGAATCTACAAACGGTTGGCTTACTATAGCTGTATACAAGACACTGTTCAACCCAGTGCTTTTTTTCTGGCAAAAAGGTGCCAGTACTCACCATGAAGATGTTATTACAGCAACTTCCACACTTTTAACGTATCCTCTGATATACCCTCGTCATCTCTAGATGGCTTCTTGCTTTTGGTATCAACTGCAGAATGACGACCTCGGAACAGCCATGAGTTCACATATTTGCTTGGGTTGAACTGAATGAGAGGAGGTCCTACTATCCTGATGAACATCAGTGCAGAAGTTGTCTGTACAAGCAGCGATGACCTAGATGAAGTTACTATAACATTCATCTGAGAGAAACACCTTTCACATTCACTGGAAGATATTGCAATTGTGCTCAAAGTATGCTTTAGAGGAAGTAGTATGTCCGGGACAGACTTTTTTTCTTGAAGATATTCACAGAAAACCACCAACTGCTTCTCTTTCATTTAAGCTAAATTTGTGTGCTAACTTTTAAATTTAGCTTCACCAAATGTCAGGTGCTTCCCAGGATTTTCTGGCCAATACTTGGAATCTAAAATCTTAGCACATTCAGGCAAATCAGCATCATTTCCTTCAAGCAGACGCTTTCCAACAGCTTCTTTCAGACTTTTATAGGAAGCAGATCGACTTATTGCAGGACTGTCTTTCATTTTTGTGGTGCTCAATCCCTTTGAACTGCATCTTCTTCTGACTTTGAAGAGAAATACTGTAGTATGGACCAGGATTTTCAATTCTTTCTTCAAAAAGTTGACTGTATTCTTTATCTTCCTGTCTGCTTTGGCAAGTCAATATTTCTCTCTTGTAAATCTAGACTTAGTTCACTAAGTTCTTCGAGAGCTTCACACATAAGGCCCAAATCAAGAACCAACGCGCATGACGTTATTTTTCTTAAAAGGCCCTCATAAAGAAATTGATCTGTTTTGAACTCAATCCCTTTGAACTTCATGTTCTTCTGACTTTGAAGAAAAATACTGTAGTGCGGACCAGGATTTTCAATTCTTTCTTCAAAAAGTTGACTGTATTCTTTATCATCCTGTCTGCTTTGACAAGTCAATATTTCTCTTTTGTAAATCTAGACTTAGATACCCACCATAAAATTCGTTGGAAGAAAACAAAAATAATTCATCGCAGCAAGTTTAAATATGAAAGATTATTCAAAGAATCTTCAGCAGCTCTAAAAAACGTTCCTAACCTCAACAAATTTGGGTGCATGAAACTGCCCCAAATTTGGGAGACTCATTATGAGAACTTCAGCCCAACTGCCAAGACTACCAAATTAGCCTGCAAGAGGGCACCATTAGGACTTTAGGAACAATATTAGTTTCTTGCTTTCTTCCTCATTTGCTTTGTGTTAGTTCCTGAGTGCACATACCATATCTTTATGTTCCTGAAGATGGCAATGTGACATTGCCGAAATATAGAAGTGATTCATTAAAGTTACCTTTAATTAATATACTTCATTTGTGTTGTTAATTCCGTAAACTAATTACCAGTTAAATCTAGACTTAGTTCACTAAGTTCTTTGAGAGCTTCACACATAAGGCCCAAATCAAGAACCAACTCGCATGACGTTATTTTTCTTAAAAGGCCCTCATAAAGAAAGCATCTGTTTTGCTTCTTCTGCTGTCTTCTTTTGAATCCAGAAAGTGATGGATGAGCACTTCAAAGTCTTGCCACACTACAGAAATGGTGTGGCAAGACTTTGAAGTCTTGCCACACCATTTCTGTAGTGTGGCATTTCTGTAGTGTAGTGTGGCATTTCTGTAGTGAAGTCTTGCCACACCATTACGCACACCAAACAACACGGCTGCACCATCACAAGTTACAGGCAATAAATACTCCTTTAAGTAATCTTCAGATAATCCTAAACACTCAAGATGACTAATTAAAGAGTTTAGAATTCCTCTAGCAGTTACATCTGATAATTCGATCAAATCTAGGAAAAGACTTAAAGGAGCTGAAAGTTCAGGAAGAACTACATCAACAATAACAATCAATGTTGTCGTGTTACTCACAGTTGTTGATTCATCAATAAGTAACAATATTTTGTTCTTGGAGTACACTATATTGTCTGTTAATGTTTTTCTCATTTCATTTGCTATATGGCTCACAATGTTAATACAAGCATTTGCAGAATGAAGAATATATCTCATGTTTAGGCCACTAAGTTCCTGTAAATTTATTTTGTCTTCAAAGTTATTAAATGATTGATTTCTCCTCACAACTTTGTAAGCAGTTCGAAACACTCTTCCTGTTACGTCTTTATTTATGAGACAAAGTATTTAGAAAAACTTTCTCTAATGTTTCAATTTTTGCTTCAGATTTTATTTTTTGGCACGCTTTGTGCGCTGCACTCTCCTTATGTTCGTAAATCTTTTTTCTTAATGATATTAATTGTTGTTTGTGGGATTCTCCAAAATGATTGATTTTACCCTTTGCCCACTCTGCTGAAATTTTCATTCCCATGTGTTTATCGACAGCAAGACTTCCGACATCACAACACACTTTACAGCCCAACATTTTATTCTTGACATACAGCCACTCTTTTCTCTTGCAGAAGTCATTTTTCTGCAAAAGTGTTCAATATTCAGTCCAATCATTATCAGAATCTGTTTCCTTTTGACCACTTGGGTCTTCGTTTCCTGACCCTCTTCACCAAGTGTATTTTCAGTGGTAATTTACTGTTTTACAGGATCACAAGTAGATTCAACAATTTCTGCTTATTCAGCCTTCCTTTTTTTACTCATTGGCATAAAGTACTCATTTTGAACAATGATTGCACTGATATAACTTAGATTAATTCATAACTCATGTGAACACCTGCCTGTTGCAGAATGAATATAGAACTGATAAACTGATATTGGAAGCAATCGGAAGTGAACACAACTTCCTGTTTCTGGTTGCGTACCAACCTATGAAACAGGGAAGCAGCGTACCAACTTATGAATAATTAAAACTGAAAATTCAATTTGTGAACACAGTACCATCTACTGGAATATTTATAATACATTTTGCTGTCAATAAATTGCAAATTTTTAATAACTTAAGAAAAAAGGTGCCGGTACTGCATACCATTGCATTGTTGTGTCCTGAATGATCAAAATTTGGATAAAAGATTAATTCATTCAGAATCTAACAATTCTTAATTGTAGGCAGAGAAACTTGTACTTTGGTAAGGAAATCAAAATGTATATTATAACTTTAAAGCAGAACTGAAGAAATGTTTAATTTAGAAATATGAAACTTATCCTATTTTGCACAGTCAAAAAGGGGAATTTATATAAAATTATAGTTAAATTAGAATATCCCATTCTATGTAGTATATGAGAATAAGTTGAATGTAGACTGGGGTCCAAAGGTCACATTGTAGCCATCCAATATAACTTATGGCCTAAGGAAAGGAGAATTTATATAAAAAGCAAAGCTCAGAAAAATGCTACGCGCGATAGATGAGTGCCATGCGGTAAAAGTGTAGCAAGAGAGAGCGTAAAGGAGGAGGTATAAAAGGGTTTTGCCCCCCCCCCCCCTCTTGCAACGTCTTTTGGTTCCGGTTTCTTGCACTCCTGGACGTTGGCTCTCCCTCCGCCATCGGGGTGATTCTGGATCAGCTGTAGAAGTCATGAGTCGTCTATTGTAGCTTGCAGGTCAAGGCTAGCTAACTCTTCATAGAGTAGCTAAGCAATATCGAGTAACCGATAATACAGATGAATGCCAGCGGTACCAGAGAGAGACCAGAGCGGCACATCGACTTATCGACTCGGGGAGACCAGGCCATGCAGTCATTGTAAGTGACCTTGTGAGAAATAGTCTACAAAAGTGCCTTGATGTCTAGACAAGGCTACTGATAGAACAGAAAGTCATTCCATGGGATAGTAATGTAGAATGTTTAAGTCTTATTTCCAGTTAGAGATATGAATGGACTCTATATGTTAATTTACGTGTGGACATTTGATAGAGAACTTCAGAGATTACCACATTTGGCAGTGACCTGTCCCTGTATGTGAATTAACTGATATATTGTGAGATATGATTAGTGACTTGAGAGTGATTTAAAAAAAAAAAAAAAAAAAAAAAAAAAAAAAAAAAAAAAAAACCCTAATAAAGCTAGTAATTTGTACATTTTGTGGATAACTCTGTAGAGCAAGTTATTACTCATGTCCTATTATGTTAGTAATGATATCTAAATTTTACTAGGATAGTGATTAAGTTAACCATGTGTTTGATATAATTCTCATGTATAATTCTTAGACCTCAATAAATATGCCTTATTTCATTTGCCTGAAAGCAACCTGTCATGAATTTGAATTGCCACTCATAAAAATATTACAGAACCTAGCAGGAGGGACACGGGATTATAGTTAAAATTTACGGACCATGACTGCATGCAAAAGCAAAGTGAAGTAGATGAATTGAATTAGAGTTAGAACATCCATTACTGTGTATTATTCTCAGAGAGCCACCTTGGATAAGAGTCTCATCTATCCTCTGTATTGGATGGCACATCATAATATAAATTCGTCAATATTAAAAGGAAGACTGTCTCAGAAGGTAAAATCAAGGGCCTTGTCCCAAATTTAAACAAAGCCTCTAATGAATGAAAAAAATACACGTGACTAAACTTAGGAACGGCCCGAATCATAGCTTGTTTAAGGAAAAGAGAATGATAGCTGAATTGCTGATTTTGATTGACAAATTATTACAGAAGCCAGAAGGGAAATAACTGTATGAGTGAGTAGTAAAACATAAAAGTAACGGTGTAACAGCATACTGCCAGGAAAAAAAAGCACTGGTTCAAACCAATTTTAACTTATGGAACTGAGAGTTGGGTTAGAAATAATACACTTGACCGAAGACTAGGAGACCACAGATATGAGAGTCCTGAGAAAGATTAGTAGCATGAACAGATGTCAGGCATCAATAACAGTATCATATTAAAAATTATGGGGATGCTTAAGGGTCAAATTTGTATAACTGAGAGGAGACCTCCACATAGCCTTTAAAGGAATGTGGAGAACCGACCAGGGCTTCTGACCTAATGTCCACTCCTCACCTTCTCGTGGTGCACCCTGTTGGGTATCTACTTTGATACTGAACGAACGAGGATGGGCTGGCAATTTGGGATTTAGCCGACCAAATTGTATTCTTATTGGTTAAACCAAAATAAAAAATGATGGTACAACATGACAAAATTTCATGCTGGCTGGGGCGTCGCCCGGTTAAACAAGGCCCCCGTTGTTTTCGGAACCAGGGAACCAGGGCGAACAGCGAAAAGTCAGCTACTGGAACAAATCTGAAAACAAACCCCAACTCAACATCACCAGAGTTAAAGATCGGTATTATCAACGTAAGAAGCCTGAATGGCAAAGAAATGGAGCTAGCTGAGGAATTAGATAAGTACCAGATCGACATAATAGGGGTGACTGAAACAAAAAAGACCAAAACTGGTGAGATCTTTCTGAGCAATAAATACAAAATGTTATATTCACGCAATGACAATCAAGGAAAAGAAGGGGTAGCCATAGTATTCAACACAAAATACGAGGCTAATCTTCTTGAATGGCAGTCAGTCTCAAGTAGAGTAATGTGGGCAAATATGAGAATGGGGAACTGGACAATGAGACTTATTTGTGCCTATGGTCCCACAGAAGGTTCTACTAAGGTAGAAGTGGAGGAATTTTTTGAGGCTTTAGAAAAAGCAACTGACACAATGAAAAAGGAAAAGTTGGTCCTTGTTGGGGATCTAAATAGCAGAGTAGGAAATGATTGTGAGACATAGAAAAATATTTTGGGAAAATTTGGAGAAAAGAGCAAAGCTAATAATAATGGCATATATCTGTTGGATTTCTGCTCAGGACATGGACTGGTTATTACTAACACCATGTTCCAACATAAAAATGTGCACAAATTCACATGGAGAGAAGAGGCTAGGAATAAGAAAAGTCTCATTGACTATGTTATTGTTGATAGTGATGTTTTCTCCCTGGTGCAGGACACCAGAGTGTACAGAGGATTTGCAATTGGAAGTGATCACTATTTAGTCTTGAGCAGGATAAAATTGAATTTCATATTGAAAAGAATAACATGTAAGAAAGTTTTAAAGCGAATAAAAGTTGATCAGCTCTCAGATGTGAACTGTAGACTAAAATACAGAAAGATTATTGAAAAGAAAATGAAAGAGTTTGAGAACAGGAATCAAACCTTGGAGATTCAGTGGCAAACTATGAAGAAAACATTGATTGATTCTGCCAGAGAGGCATGTGGTGAGGTTGTGTGCAAGGATAAAAAAATCAGAACTCCCTGGTGGACACAGGAAGTTAAAGAGGCAGTGAAGGAAAAGAAGAAAGCATATCAAAAGTTCCTTGCAAATAAGTCAGCTTTTACTCTTACAGAATACAGAGACAAATGTAAGAAAGCTAAACAGTGTGTAAAACTAGGTAAACAAAAGTCATGGGAGGACTTTGGCTAGAATATAGAAAATAAATATCAAGAAGGTGGCAAAATATTCTGGAGGTTGTTGAAGAAGCTTAGGAATGGAGGAAAGAGTGCTGTAAAAGGAGTTAGAGATGATAAAGGTGACATGAAAACAGGAGAAAAAGATATCCTTGAAGTATGGCGTAATTACTTTGAAAAACTGCCAAATGAAACAAGCAGTGATGACAGCACAGTGATAAAAAACACCGAACAGGCATGCAGTCAGGAATACATATCCATACTTGAAATAGAAAAAGCCATCAAAGGCTTGAAATGTGGAAAGGCAGCAGGAGTAGATGATATTCGACCAGAAATGCTGAAGTATGGTGGTATAAAAGTCTTACAGTAGCTGCACTGCATAGTTAGGAAAGCCTGGACAGAGGGACGAATTCCCGATGATTGGAGTAGAGCTCTCATAGTACCCATATATAAAAAGGGAAATAAAACTGAATGTGAGAATTACAGAGGTATTTCCCTACTGAGTGTTCCTCGCAAGATCTATGCAAGTGTACTTGAGAAACGGTTGAGAAGAATTGTGGAAGAAAAGCTTGGTGAAGAACAAGCTGGATTCAGGCCAAATAGAGGCTGTCAGGATCAGATCTTCACTTTACGACAAATAGTCGAGAAAGCATGGGAATACAACAAAGATCTGTATTTAAGTTTTGTCGATTTGGAAAAGGCATATGACAAAGTGCCAAGAGAGAAGCTATTCAATACGCTGCAGTTATATGGTGTCAATGGGGCATTATATCAAGCAATACTTAGTCTTTATTTGAGTTGTAAGATAGCAGTTAGAATTGAAGTAAGTACAGGAAGATGGTTTAATGTTAAATCTGATGTGAGACAAGGTTGTACATTATCCCCTCTGTTATTCATTATCTATATGGATCACATTATGAAGGAATGTGGTATTAAACCTGATATAAAAATTGGAGATGTTAATGTCAGCTCTTTGCTTTATGCGGATAATGTTATACTTCTAAATAAATCCGCTACAAGTCTGCAAGATTCTCTGACTAAATTGAATAGCTGTTGTAATAGATATGGTATGAAGGTCAGCAATAAAGAGACAATGAAAATAGGCAGAATCATTGAAAATGTCTGTGTTGTGAATGGAGAACCCCTGGAACAAGTAAAATATTTCAGCTACTTAGGCACGATTTTTACTGAAGATG
This sequence comes from Typopeltis vanoorti, assembly GCF_054136105.1. Classification (NCBI taxonomy): domain Eukaryota; kingdom Metazoa; phylum Arthropoda; class Arachnida; order Uropygi; family Thelyphonidae; genus Typopeltis; species Typopeltis vanoorti. The sequence goes on along the minus strand of NC_143552.1, from coordinate 150,507,697 downwards.
GTAAATTAAATATAGAAATAGACAACAGAATCAGCAAAGCTGGTATGGTGGGAAGTCAATTGAATAAATTCATATGGAATAAGAAAGAAATTAGTCGGAACACTAAATTAGCTGTATACAAGACAGTGTTCAAACCAGTTTTAACTTATGGATCTGAGAGCTTGGTCAGAAGTAAAACACTTGACCAAAGACTAGCGACCGCAGATATGAGAGTCCTGAGAAAGATTAGATGTGTGAACAGATGGCATCAATGGCAATATCATATTGAAAATGAGGATATTAGGAAAGAACTTGACATTGTCAGCATCCAGGAATGCGTTAGCATAGCTAACCTCAGGTGGTATGGTTACTTAAATAGAATGGGAGAGGAAAGATTAGCAATACAAGTGTTCTCTGCCAGATTGGCAGGAAAACGACCCAGAGGAAGACCAAGATATAGGTGGATTGATACGGTACAAAGTGACTTAGACGATAGAAATATAAGATCTGATAATGTTGGAGTCTTGACAAGTAACAGACTGATTTGGAGGAAAATTGTAGATAGGAAGTTAGTAATGATGTAAGTTTTTCATGTAGCACTGTCATATCCTGTACACCCATTGAGGGTACATTTCAGGAATTTGATGATGATGATATTAAAAATTAGGATATTAGGAAATCGACATTGTTAGCATTTTATAAGCATCCAGGAATGTATTAGCATAGCTAATCTCAGGTGGTATGGTCACTTAAACAGAATGGGAGAGGAAAGATTAGCAAAACAAGTGTTCTCTGCCAGGTTTGCCGGAAAAAGACCCAGATGCAGACCAAGATATAGTGGATTGATAAGAAAAGTGCCTTAGAAGACAGAATTATAAGATCTGATGATGTTGGATCTTGACAGGCAACAGATTGATTTTGAGGAAAATTGTAGATAGGAAGTTAGTAATGATGTAAGTTTTTCATGTAGTACTATCATATCCTATACACCCCTTGAGATACATGTCAGGAATTTGATAATGATGGTAATGGTTCAAGAACTGATCCCTGGGGCACACTTCTAGTCACTTTAAATCTTGCAGTCCCCCCCCCCCCCTCAATATACCACTTTCTGGTACCGTCTCTTAATCACCCTCTTATCCAAGCCTATATTTCAATCTTATAGTCTCCAATTTATGCAACAGCTATCATGTGGCATTTCTATCAAATGCTTCAGCAAAATTTAGCAGTATCATAGGATATCCACTCTCTTTATCCAACTCACCAGTAACATTATAAAATATGAGCATATTACTCAGGTGTGATCTCCCTTTAGTAAACCCATGCTTTTCCTTGCAAAAACATTCAAGTTCTTATCAAATTCTCTAAAATCTTCACAATCACCACAGGGTTACTTATAGGTTAATAGTTACACAACTCTCTTTGCTCCACCCTTGTAAATTCTTTCCATTTTTGTAGGATCTTTCCAATGGAAAGATTCAAATTATATGAACATGTCAATGGAACATACTCTTAGCATACTTGCTTATATTCCATCTGTTCTGTTCCTTTTGCTGAATGTTCTACAACATTCTGGAACTTTTTCTTCATGCACCTGTTTTCGTTCAGTGTAGTAGTAGTAGTAGCACTGGTACTATGTTACCAGTTTGATAGATCTTTGCAAAGTGAGTTGTTCATTATTGAAACTGTTGTATCTGCTTCTGATACAAGGTATCTCAGTCATTAAAGTTATTCTTTCCACATTCATTCTTATCTTTTACTTGCATCATAATGATAAAATTCTTTTTTGCTTGCTTCCTGTGCAGCTGATTTATTTTTTCATACTCCAACTTAGCTTTCTGTCCAATACTCTTAACTTATGACCTGCACTTTATTTCCTAACTCCTGTCACTCTTATTCTCATGATAATCCTTCCATATCATCTTTTTCTTATGGATCTTTTGCTTAATAAGATGGCACATACATTTCACTACCGTCCTATTGGTTCTTCAAACTCTTCACGTCAATTTAACATATTTTCAAAACTTTTCACGCATTGCTGAAATATTACTGATGCACTTCTTCTCATTCAGTAACTAATACTATGGAACCAAAGAAAGTATTTTTCCTAAGTTTTTCATAATTTCCAGATTTGTAGTTCAGTACGTAATCTGTCATGATTGGGGCATCCATATTGTTGGCCTCTTCCTAGGTCAGTATCACTGTCACAAACTGGTGGCAAAACAGTCAAATCCTTAAATGAGACACCTTCTGACATTGGTCAGATCTGACATACTGTCCTCAAGTTGTTTCTTTCACATGCTGTTTGAGAAAGTTGTCTCACAACAGCTGAATAAATTCTCCATTCCTTCATGGGTTTTCTCTGTTACTCAATCAATATTCAGAAATTTAAGTCACTTGTAATAATTACTTGTTTAGTAACCATCAGGGTATTTGGCAATGCAATTCTTCATTCCCAGCAAATGACTGCCAGTTTTATTGCAACACTCACCCATATTTTATTTTGTTATTCTATTAGCTTCCACTTCACACCAGATAGCCTACTCACTGCTGCACAGGACATTATTACCATTATTGGCTTTTGTGTGTTTCTATCCTAGCTGAACTCAAATATGATGTCATTAGTATTACTCTTCCTCCTCTCCTATCTCTTCTATCATTCCTAAATAACCCATAGATTTACTTATAACCTAGATTCTACAAAGGACAGATATAGCTGTACGATTTGCATTTAAGCATAGTGCAACTGAGTACGTAAAAAAGAATGGCAATAGGGCAGCAGAGCGGCACTTTGGGCCTCTGCCTACAGAAAAAATGGTATGAACATGGAGGAAACAACAGCAGCAATTTCCACAGAAAACTGGCAAAATGGCCAAAAATTGAAAATGAATTCAAAACTTGGATAATGGGTCAAAGAAGATCGGGTTGCTGCATATCTACAAAAATGATTATTAAATGAGCAAAATTATTGGCAACAGAAAGAAATATCAATTTTACAGGGTTGCCATCATGGTGCTTTATAGATTTATGAAGAGAAATGATTTATGCATGCATGTGTGCAAAAATGAAAATATCAAAAACGATTCCAGATGAATTCGAAAATAAATTATTAAGTTTCACAGATTTGTCATAAATACTAGAAAGCAAAACAGTTTTGAACTTTCACAGATGGCTAATATGAATGACGTGCATCTCACTTTTGATGTGCCCTCAAACAAGACTGTTGACTCATATATTGTTGTTAAAACTTGGTGCATCTTATACTGCAAAGAATTTTTTTCCCCAAAAATTCAACATGAAAAATGCAATGTGTCCAATATGTGAAAAATATGATAATTTGGAGGAAAATTGTTGATAGGAAGTTAGTAATGATGTAAATTTAATCATGCAGTGCATGCCCCTTGATGATATTTATTAGAATTTGTTGATGCCAAAAGAATTCAATGCACTTTTTAAAATATTGTTTTTCATTCCATTCTTGATTTGTCATATAAGGTTTTCTTTAAAAGCTTCTCTTAAAATTAAAACAGATAATAGTGAAGAGATATAATTGTGATTTTCATTATATAGGGATGTTCTATTCTGTTGAACTAAGTTATTTTCAGATTGTTTCTGAGTTAGCATTGCAAGAATTTCTTGATACCAATACTTACATGTACTGTGCATATTTATTTTATTAGGATTCATATGGTGATACAGCCTTACATGATGCTATTGGCAAAGATAATGAAGAAATTATAGATCTGCTGATCAATGTACCTGAAATAGATTTTTCACTGAAAAACAAGAGAGGGTTTAATGTGCTACATCATGCTGCTTTAAAGGGCAATGTTTTGTAAGCATTCCTTTATATAATTATAAATATTAAAATAATAATATATATGCATTGTTTGTTTTTTGAACTGTCTTTGATAATCGGGAATCTCAACAGAATCAGTTACCATCTCTAATAGCTGTTTTAAAACATTCAGAATTAGCATTACCAAAATGATCAGATACATGAAGATTATGAAATGCAGGTTAGAAAGGCAAAAAATATAAAGAAAGAAAAAAAAGTATTGAGAGGAGATTGGCCAGTCAGGTCAAGTTGGCAAGCAAGAGGAAGAATAATTACAGTAGGGGTGACATTGGTAAATAGTTAAGTGGTAAAGTCACCATGGCAAAGAATGTAGTGGAATTATATAAAGAACACTTTATTGATGGATATCATACTGGTATAAATGATGCTATGTAATGTCATCATTCACCTTATATAGATGGGAGGCAAATAATAAATAAATAGAAGTTAAAGAACCAGAAGTGCATGAGGTGTTGATTACTTGACATTCAGGTGTTAATAAAGTTATGAGAATGGATAACATGTCACCATGTATTTTTAAGAACTGTGCAAGAGTTACTGTGCCCTTGACCTTGTTATTTAATGAAAATCTTAGTGTTAATTGTTTCTAAAGAATACAAAGAAAGCAAAATAGTACCACTCCAGAAGCATGGTTCTAGGACAGAAGTTTCCTGCTGCAGACTAGGCTGTATATCTACACTTCTGGTCAAGATATTGAAGAAATTGGTCAAGAACAGAGTAAAAAAAAAGTTAATGAACATAGAATTCTGTATGATAGCAAGCATATGTTTGTGAAGAGTTGGTCTTGTTTTAGCAATTACTTGTATTTTATGATAAGGTAGTGGGGTAGGTTCTATACAGTGATATTCTTGCACTTTGTAAAGTCATTTGATAGATTACAATATGACAAGATGGAAAAAGATGGAAATGGGTAACACATTGGTTAGATGTATTAAAGATTAGCTATCTGAATGATATCAATAAGAATGTGTATGACGGGATAGTGCCTTAGAAATGAAAGGTGACCAGCAATTTGCTTCAAGATTTTGTTCTTGGACCCTACTGTTCAACTTATTATTAATATTTCATGTGATTGGGGACTGTTTGTTGATGATGCAAATTTGGGGAAGAATTAAGAGTGTTGTTGATGTTGATTTCCTTCAGGAAGATTTGAATAGGGCTTTTAGCTTGGATAAATAAGTGAGGTTATAGTTTAATATTAATAAATCAAGTTATTGCACTTTGGAGTGGAGAAATATGATGGTATACTGTATTTGTGGAATTGTGCTTTAGGAAGTGGATTGGATGAGATTCAGCTGGGATGACAATTGACAGTGGACTGAAGTTCAAAGGATACATTATTGCAAAGGCTATTGCAATATCACAGGATATTGCGATAACTGCAATATCACATCGCTCTATGATAATGAATACATTGGCAAGTAGGAATAAAGGTGGCTGTGACACCGTATAAAGCATTGGTCAGACTGTATGTCGATTATTGTGATGAAATTAAATTCATTACCTGGTTTTCATTGTGATATGGAAACACTAGAAAAGGTATAGGGATGGATGTTAAGGTCATATCATGGCTTTGGAATTCTGGTTATGTGGAGAGTTTCGAGTAATGTAGTTTGCAGCATTTGGTGGATAGGAAGAAAAGGAGATGATATGATAGAGATGTTTCAGGTAGTGAGAGGATATAATGGATTAATACAGAGGGGATTATAAAAAAGAGTGAAGAGTAAGATGAGAAGGAACATGAGGGGCCATTCCTAGAAATCGTGTAAAAGCATGATGGAGGGTGGGAGAAGTTTTCTGCACAGTGAATGGTGTGTGAGTGGAATGCATGCATATGGGGAGTGTAAATCTCAATCTTCAATACAGTCATCATGTTGCTAGTTCAGTGATCCTCCTATGAGTCTTACCAACCCCATGGAAATGATTCTGTGTTTGTCTGGTTGGACCTATCAAGCATATGTAACAATTCCTGCATAAGTAAGGAACTAGATAAGAACAGATATCTGCAAGTTGTCAAACTGTATCATGCAGACTACAGACAAGTGTATGCAACAGAGCATGCAGGTAATTTATTGTCTGTACATGAATGCTAGGAGCATCAGAAATAAAGGAGTAGAATTTGTTGCCTTGGTTAATATATTGGAACCTCATGTTATAGACATTATTAAGACTTGGCTATCAGAAGCAGACGTACTAACTGGTATCAAGTGCAAAGAGTACAGTATTTTTAGAAAGGATGGATAGGAGCGAGCGGAGGGGGACCAGTTAGTTGAGACCTATGACTGCAATACTAGTAACAATTTTGCATGTGGCAGTGAGTCTGAAGCTATCTGGTGTGAGCTGTAGTCTAACAAGATTAAATACACAGTGGGGTGTTATTACACACTAGTAGATCAGTTGCTAGTGATGAAGAAATGTGTCAACAAGTAAATATGATGGGTGTAAAAAGAGTAATCATAATAAGGGGCTTTAATTATCCAAACATCAATTTGGGTAGCTATGAAATTGCATGAGAAGAATGAAACTGAATTTATTGAGCTGTTGCTGGACAACTTCCTCAAGCAGCATGTGACAAATGGAACACGAGGTCAAAGAGTGTTAGATCTGATTATAGTGTCAGAGGGGGTTTCAGTTAAAAACGTAACTATTCTGCTTCTGGTTTGTAACAGTGATCATGCAGTACTCACTTGAGAAGTGGCTAAGTTTATGAATGTTCCATTCTGAAAAGGTTACATGCTGAGCTACAATGCAGAAAATTATGACCCCTGAGAGGGTATGCTGGGTTCTGTGCCATGGTATCAGTTATTGGATAGGAAGGATATTGACAGTGTGTGTGGAAGTGTTTTAAAAATACTTAAATGATACAATATCAGAAGTCCCTAGAGTTCAAAGAATAAATAGTATAGGAGTGAAATGGATATGTAATCTAATTAAGCAAGAGATTTGTAAGAAAAAGATTGTGGAAGGAAAATCATGTGCATAAGGATGTCAGTTATGATAATTATATGCAGCAGACCAGAAGAGTCAAGTTTTGTACCATGAGCTAAGTCTGGGTATGAAAAGAAACTGGCTTTGCAAGTTAAAGACAAACCAAAAGAAAGAATGAATTTGAAAGAATAACTACTGAATGCAGGTGGTATGTGGATGACTGATGCAGAAGTGATTGTTCAACTAATGAGCTGCCATTTTCTAAAAGCTATCAACCTGGTATATGCAACATTGAACTTACTGCTACCTCTTCACCAGGATATTCATGTGGATAAGGAGGAAGTACTAGAGCTGTTGCACAAACTGAATAAGAATTCTGCAGTAAGAACTAATGGGATATCAGCATGGATTCTAAAAGAGTGTTCAACTGAACTGGCTATTCCCTTGACCAGTCTATATAATTTGAGTCTCAGAACAAGGAAGATTCCCCAGGATTGGAAAAAATGGATTGTAATCCATTGCACAAGGGTGATGAAAAGACCAATGTATTCAACTACAACCAATCAGGATCTCAGGATTAGTGGTGAAGATTTTGGAAAGGTTGGTTAGGACTCACATTCAGAAATAGATTCACAGAGAATCTGTACTTTGCAATGAACAGCATGAGTTTATTAAGAGAAGTTCATGTTTTACCAACTTCCTCACATTCTATAATAATGTTACCACTGAATTAGACAAGGGCGGGGGGAGATACACAATGATACTTTTGGATTTTGCTAAGGCTTTCGACAGAATACAGCATGGAATACTGTTGCATAAATTGGAGAATATGGGATGGGATTGTAAAGTATTAACATGTCTAAGAGGGTGGCTGACTGGTATATGGGGTGTGTGAAACTGCAAGATTCAAAATAACCAGTGGTGTGCATCAATGATCAGTCTTTGATCCATTGTTATTCAATCTATTACATTAATGACATTGGGAAAAATCTGACATGTGATATACAGCTATTTGCTAATGATGCAAAGATAGGTAGGGTAATCAGGAGTGTGGCTGATATGCAGTACTTGTAGAATGAATTGAATAGGTTGTAATTGTTTCCATGTGAAAATGGATGTCATTTCAATGTCAATAAATGTAAGGTCACTCACTTTGGCGCAATTAGATATCCAATGTTGTTTTATAATTGGTGGGATTATGCTTGAAGAAACTGATGAGGCTAGGGATCTTGGAGTTTTAGTAGGCAGGAAATTGAAGTTCATGGATCATATAGAAAAAATTGTAAATACAATTCAGAAAATAATGTCAATGCTGAAATGAACTTTGACATGTAAAGATAAGAAAGTAATTTTGCCTCTTTACGAATTGATAAGACCTCACTTGGACTACCGTGTGCAGGTCTGGTCTCATGATTTCCATGATGATTCTGATACAGCAGAGAGAGAGAGAGAGAGTGTGTGCAAAGGAGAGTTTCAAAAATGATATCAGGATTGTGGAATATAGATTAGGAAGACAGATTGAGCATTTGTAGGCTGCAGACATTAGCAAACAGGAGAAAGAGAGATGATGTGATTGAGACTTACAAACTTCTGAAAGGATTATACAGAATTACAGTAGATGGAATTTTTCTCTCATAGAGTAGAGTGTGATTGGAATGGATTGCCATTGGATATTGTGTGCAAGTAGCATGAATGAATTCAAGACAGATGTGATGACTGGTGCAAATAGTATGGCCTTCCTCGATGAGTTCCAGACTCCCTGGAGGTCTCTCGCTTATTAATAATAATGGGAATGTAACGATAGGGTTCATTGCTGGTGGCTATTCATAATAGTGCTCTACAATATAAATAGTACTGGAAAAACAAAATAATTTATTGAATTACTAATAAATTTTGCTGGGTATTGAACCTGTCTCTTCAGAGCTCAAATTACAACTTTGATAAGACACATCACACCCAATAGCCATAAACAGCAACACTCATAAGCACAGCTTTCCAAAATCAACACAACCATCGCTGCATTATAAAAGAACTGTTTGGAATGCTAAATCAGAACTGTTGTTGATTCTCTATCACTTCTCCAAGACTGCAGCAAATAAAGATTTTGAAAAAGACAAATGGTTGCATTAAAAAAAAAAAAATTGTCCTCCCTGCAACAAGATTGTGTAGTAGTGAATTTATTACCGCAGCTACTTACAGAAAATGCTGTCAGTATCCTCAGTTCAGGTAGTCATAATTTTGCCATCATTCCTAGACAAGTTCCTACTCTAGAAATCATGGTGAGCATTGAAAATGAGGTTGGTTATTTATCTTCCATAGTGGCTATCGAGATTTCTTTGGATGTAGCCAATATTCTGATAAAATCCAAACCTTCCAAGAGTGACACTCTACCCAAAGAAATAGCAACTTTAAAAGCTTACACTACAGAATATTGCTATTGAAAGTTTATTTTTCACTTGGTTAGACTATAATAAATTTAATTTAATCCTTTATCCAAGTGTGAGCAAACAAAACAATGTGTTTTGCGTTATGGGAGATACTGAAATAGGAATGATGTTAGCTTGGTTCACCTTTGCTACAAGTTGCCCTGTGTTGTACTACCTTACCCCAGAAAATATCCTGAAGATATTTTCAGGCGCAAACTTTGTTTGCTCACACTTGGATAAAGGATTAAACTAAACTTATTAGAATATTGTTATACCCAAAACAGGTAAAGGTAATGCAACTGTGATAATGGATCAAACAGGATAATAGAAGAAAATGAACAGTCTTCTGAATAGGTCTTCTACTTGCCAGGTTATAGATTATAATCCCACGAAATCCCAAAGGAAGAGGTGTATAAATTAATATAAAAAAAACTAAAGAAAAAATAAAGAAAGTTATATGTTGGCCTAAAGAAATTTCCAACAAACTAAAACCTTACCATATTAAATTACCTTAATGTACAGAGGGTTGCAAAAATTCAAATGCTTGTAGGTGGGAATAGAGCCATTCATACCTATAGTCTTGTCGAAAAAGCACTCCCCCCCCCACACACACAAAGAGAGAGAGACATGGGCAATTCCTCCTTTAAAACTTCTGTTCACTTTAAAAAAATTTTAAATTCATGCATCATAATCACCTTTGATATCACTTCATGATTTGCCAGTTTACCACTAACAGAAATGAATCATTGACATTACAGTAGTGTCCCTTATTCATGGTTTCAGTTACTCACAGTCAGTCTCGGTCTGAAAATATTAAATGGAAAAATTCCAGAAATAAAAAATTCATAAGTTTTAAATTGTGCTATGTTCTGAGTAGTGTGATAATCTTGCGATGTCCTGTCCGTGACGTGAATATCACCCCTTTGTCCAGCGTATCCATTCTGTACCGTATACGCTACCCACCTGTTGGTCACTTAGTAGCTGTCTCAGTTATTAGATTGACTATCACGATATCACAGAGTTTGTTCAATTAATCTTTATTTTATTTAATAATGGCCCCAAATCACAAGAGTAGTGATACTGGCAATATGGATATGCCAAAGAGAAGCCGTAAAGTGCTTCCTTTAAGTGAAAAGGTGAAAATTCTCAAATTCATAAGGAAAGAAAAAAATAAATCATATGCTTAGGTTGCTAGGATTCCATTTTCACATAACTTTTATTGCAGCATATTTACTAAAATAACAGCCAAAAGGCTTCAGTTCGGCGATGCAAAAATTATAAAAATGAAGTGAATATTAGATCTAGCATTATTTCAAATCCGAATGTAGAAACTGAGTCGGGGAACCCTGCTGTCCATGCCCAAGACAGGCTAACTTGGCTATGGCTGAGGAAGTTGATGAGCTGAAATTTAGATAAGGAAAATTAAGATTTTAATAACTAAAATCTGTGCAGTTAGCTGAGCGGCTATGCGCTTCGCAACCATATACCTGGGAAGGGAGTGTCCTGGATTCGATTCCTGTCGCTGATGTGAGGAGCTTAGGATCTTTCTCAGACATAGCCAAGTTAGCTGGTCTTGGGCATGGACTTCAGGGTTTTTCTTCCCAGTTTATCTGGGGTTTTTCATCCCGCAAACTGTCCTTGAGAACTCAACACTTCTATAGACATAGGATACACTGGGAGGCATAGGGCTAATTACCTTATCTTTGTGTACTGTTGCAGTTAAATGAATAGAAAACCGTTGACACCACAGGGTAAGAGGAAAAAGAAAGAAGAAGAATAACCAAAATCACACTTCCTGAAATAACAAAATATGGTATATGCTTATAACATAGATTGAAAGCCAAATGGCTTTTTCTGGCAACCTTAATAATAATGAAGGGGAGATAAATCTTTTGATGTTTAACTGCCAGTAAGCGAAACTGTAAGAACTCGGACTAAGATCTATGAGTTTCATACCGAAAAACTATCGGCAAATCCAAGTGTAAGTAACCACTTGGTAGTGCAACACCAAGGCAACTCGAATTAAAGGTGGAGCAAGCTCCCTCACTATCCTTGATATTTTCTCATAATGTAAAAACACAGCCCCTAGGGGATGTAATACTGCAATTACATTATGAGGAGAGGTCACTACCCAGACCAGTTTCAACCTTTTTTGAGGTCTCATCAGTGAGTAGGTGGACCTGGAAGATAACAAGGTTTAAGTGAAAAGAACTTGCATACCTTCACTATACGAATGCCATAAAGGTGTGCTTATATATTATAACATAGATTGAAAGCCAAACGGCTATTTTTCTGGCAACCTTAATAATAATGAAGGAGATATAAATCTTTTGATGTTTAACCCAGTAAGCGAAATTCTAAGAACTCGGACTAAGATCTATGAGTTTCATACCGAAAAACTATCGGCAAATCCAAGTGTAAGTAACCACTTACACTTGGTAGTGCAACACCAAGGCAACTCGAATCAAAGGTGGAGCAAGCTCCCTCACTATCCTTGATATTTTCTCATAATGTAAAAACACTGCCCCTAGGGAATGTAATATTGTAATTACATTATTACAATATTACATAGACCACTACCTAGACCGGTAAGTTCTTTTCACTTAAACCTTGTTTTCTTCCAGGTCTACCTACTCACTGATGAGACCTCAAAAAAGGTTGAAACCGGTCTGGGTAATGACCTCTCCTCATAATGTAATTACAATATTCAGCATGTGAAACTGTGAGAAGTAATGAAAATAATGGGTTTTGCTCAACACTATCAGGCTGATAGCTAACTTGTACAGGGATCAAGAAGCCACAATAAGAATAGGTGTTTGATTAACTAATTGACTTCAGGTTGGATATCAAGTTAGGCAAGGATGTTTACTTTCTCCTCACTTGTTTAGTATCTATGCTGAGGACATCATGCGTGCGCATTAGATGAGCTCTAAACAGGAATTGGGATAGGTGGTAGATTGATTAGTACTTTGAGGTATGCTGATGATATAGTACTCCTCTGTAATGACAAGGAAGAACTAAGACAAATTCTTGACAAAGTTAATGAGATCAGTAAGAACAGGGGACTTGAGTTCAATCTTAGAAAGAGAAAAATTATGGTTCTCAAAGGAAATACAGACAGGGAAGCTCCTGAGAAACAAGTATACCTTAATGGAGAAAGAATTGAGGAAGTCATCAAGTTCATATACCTAGGATTCATTATTAACGTGAAGAATTGCTATTCACATGATGTCGGAAGATGATTAGGGATGGATATATTTCCACAAGAACAAAATTGATGATTTGGATGCAGTTTTTCCATCTGTGACTTATGGATGTAAGACTTTTAACCTAAAGAAGTCTGATAATAAAAGGATAGCTGCTTTTGAGATGTGGTGTTACAGAAGGCTGTTGAGGATATCATATACTGAAAGGCGTACAAATGAATGGGTGTTAGAAAAGATCAGTAGAACTTTAAAGCTCCTTAAGAATATCGACAGAAGAAAGTTGAAATGCTTTGGACACATTGAAAAAATGGAAGGAGGATGGCTCAGAACAGTAATAAAAGGTAAAGTTCCTGGAAAAAGAGAAATTGGTAGACCATCAATGAGATGGATGGGTGGAGTGACTGATCTTCACAGTTGAAGTCTCCAGAAAAGCATACAACAGGACTACATGACAAGGACTGGTGTGGCACATCACTGAGCATCTGAATGACCATATGGCACATGTTGTATGCACTGAATAGATGGATGGATCTTTTGCCAGAAAGACATTAGAAAAATGCTGAATTGTCTTAATACTTATTACCCACCATCTGAGATGGTGGTATCAAGGGGGTGGGGTATCCCTCCAATTGTACTAAGGACATATGCTCCAGAACTAACACACATCCTATACAACTTTACAAGCTGTCATTCCCATCTGATATGTGTCCAACATCATGGAAGCAAGCCTTTATCTGTTACTAAAAAAGAATCATCATCCCCATTCTCCTCATCATAGTAATCTCAAATGTTTTGGAGAAATAATCACTAATATGGATTCTGCCACCCTCATTCTACTGTAAACCTCCTTGCTTACCTTACTCACCTTTGTACACTGGCCATGGAAAGATTTGGAGAAACTGATGATTGCTTTTTGATATTTCCATGGCATCTGATTAGGAGTCTGGTAATGCAGACTACTTACCAAGCTGCCATATAATGGTCTCCGTCATGCTCTGAATGGATTGCCAGCTTCCTCTCTCTGGTCATCCATTATCATATTGGATGATACCCTCTCAGCTGCTTTTTTTAGCATCAGTGTCAGACTATCCCGCAGCTCTGTGCTTTCAATTCTTTCTCCTATATATTATTGGTGATCTCCCAATGTCTAGTCCTATTCATGGCTTTGCTAATGACAGTAAACTCCATTTCTTTTGTTCATTTACAAAACCTTGTAGTGCTCAGATGACTCAAGTTTCAATGATTCGGGCTTTGTCTACAGCCAATGCCTGAAACACTGATCTTCCAGCTATTCTCACATAGGGTGAAGTAATTTAATGAATTCTAATGTTACTGAAACACAACTCTGTCTTGTTTCCCTAAAGAAAAAAAGATGATGTCAGCTTGTACTCTTAGAGAATACTTTATTACATTTGTCAGAGACAAATGTAATAAAGCTAAACACTGTGTAAAACTAGCTAAACAAACGTCATGGGAGGACTTTGGCAAGAATAGAAAATAAATATCAAGAAGTGGTAAGATATTCTGTAGGTTGTTGAAGAAGCTTAGAAATAGAGGAAAGAGTGCTGTAAAAGGAGTTAGAGATGATAAAGGTGACATGAAAAACGGGAGAAAAAGATATACTTGAAGTATGGAGTAATTACTTCGAAAAATTGCTAAATGAAACAAGCTGTGATAGCACAGTGGTAAAAAACATTCAACAGGCATACAGTCAGGAATACATATCCATACTTGAAGTAGAAAAAGCCATCAAAGGCTTGAAATGTGGAAAGGTAGCAGGAGTAGATGATATTCGACCAGAAATGCTGAAATATGGTGGTATAAAAGTCTTACAGTGGCTGCAATGCGTAGTTCAGAAAGCCTGGACGAGGTACAAATTTCCATTGATTGGAGTAGAGCTCTCACAGTACCAATATATATAAAAAGGGAAATAAAGCTGAATAGAGTTATTTCCCTACTGAGTGTCCCTGGTAAGATTTATGCAAGTATACTTGAGAAACAGTTGAGAAGAATTGTGGAAGAAAAGCTTGGTGAAGAACAAATTGGATTCAGGCCAATAGAGGCTGTCAGGATCAGATCTTCACTTTACAGCAAATAGTAGAGAAAGCATGGGAATATAACAAAGATCTATATTTAAGTTTTGTCGATCTGGAAAAGGTATATGATAAGGTGCCGAGAGAGAAGCTATTCAATACGCAGCAGTTATATGGTGTCAATGGGGCATTATATCAAGCAATACTTAGTCTTTATTTGAGTTGTAAGTCAGCAGTTAGAATTGAAGGAAGTACAGGTAGATGGTTTAATGTTAAATCTGGCGTGAAACAAGGATGTACATTGTCCTCTCTGTTATTCATTATCTGTATGGATCACATTATGAAAGAAAGTAGTATTAAACATGATATCAAAATTGGAGATGTTAATGCCAGCTCTTTGCTTTATGTGGACGATGTTATCATTCTAAATAAATCTGCTACAAGTCTGCAAGATTCCCTGACTAAATTAAATAACTGTTGTAATAGATATGGTATGAAGATCAGCAATAAAAAGACAAAGACAATGAAAATAGGCAGAATCGTTGAAAATGTCAACTGCGTTGTGAACGGAGAACCTGTGGAACAAGTAAAACATTTCAACTACTTAGGCACGATTTTTAGTGAAGATGATAAATTAAAATATGGAAATAGACAACAGAATCAGCAAAGCTGGTATAGTAGGAAGTCAATTGAATAAATTCATATGGAATTGGAAAGAAATTAGTCGGAACACTAAATTAGCTATATACAAGAATGTTCAAACCAGTTTTAACGTATGGATCTTAGAGCTGGGTCAGAAGTAAAACACTTGACCAAAGACTAGAGACCGCAGATATGAGAAAGATTAGAGGCGTGAACAGATGGCATCAATGGCAATATCATATTAAAAACGAGGATATTAGAAAAGAACTTGACATTGTCAGCATCGAGGAATGCGTTAGCAGAGCTAATCTCAGGTGGTATGGTCACTTAAATCGAATGGGCGAGGAAAGATTAGCAAAACAAGTGTTCTCTGCCAGGTTGGCAGGGAAACGACCGAGAGGAAGACGAAGATATAGGTGGATTGATACTGTACAATGTGCCTTAGACGATAGAAATATAAGAGCTGGTAATGTTGGAGTCTTGACAAGTAATAGACTGATTTGGAGGGAAATTGCAGATAGGAAGTTAGTAATGATGTAAATTTTTCATGTAGTACTATAGTATCCTGTACACCCCCTTAAGGGTACTTGGCAGGAATTTGATGATGATATATAATTTCTTCTCCATTATAATTTACTTTGTAACCAACAAAAAAAAATTCTACAAGTATCTCTAATCCAGAATGTTTTAATAATATGATGATACACCATTTTATTATTTGTGTCATTTGATTGGATATTATATGACTTCAGCATTGAGTTAACCTCATATCTTTCTGAGTATAGCTCCCACTTATGAGACCCCAATGAAAGTTGAAATTTGTCTTAAGTACTGTTATTTCCCATAATACATAACTATACGTTTCTCCAAAAGGAAGTCTACTTTTCCATTATTGGATACTGAGGCAGTTTATGTGAAGTCAGCAGCTTCTGTATACAAGTAAATAGTCATGAAGATACTACACACACACTTTGGTTATGTTTTGGTAAAGAATTAAAGCAGAAACATAATTTGTCTGTTATAATTTCTATTATAATAATTTACAATTTACAAGTGTTCTCTGCCAGGTTGGCAGGAAAACGACCCAGAGGAAGACCAAGATATAGGTGGATTGAT
Organism: Typopeltis vanoorti; assembly: GCF_054136105.1. Taxonomy (NCBI): domain Eukaryota; kingdom Metazoa; phylum Arthropoda; class Arachnida; order Uropygi; family Thelyphonidae; genus Typopeltis; species Typopeltis vanoorti. The sequence continues at coordinate 150,491,508 of NC_143552.1, read as the reverse complement.
ACGGTACAAAGTGGCTTAGACGATAGAAATATAAGATCTGATAATGTTGGAGTCTTGACAAGTAACAGACTGATTTGGAGGAAAATTGTAGATAGGAAGTTAGTAATGATGTAATTTGTTCACGTACTGTCATATCCTGTACACCCCTTGAGGGTACATAGCAGGAATTCGATGATGATGATAATTTACAAGCTTAAACAGAATGGGCGAAGAAAGATTAGCAAAACAAGTGTTCTCTGCCAGGTTGGCAGCAAAACGACCCAGAGGAAGACCAAGATATAGGTGGATTGATACGGTACAAAGTGCTTTAGACGATAGAAATATAAGATCTGATAATGTTGGAGTCTTGACAAGTAACAGACTGATTTGGAAGAAAATTGTAGATAGGAAATTAATAATAATGTAATTTTTTTCATGTAGTACTATCATATCCTGTACACCCCTTGAGGGTACATGGCAGGAATTTGATGATGATGATGATGATAATTTATCAGCATTTGAATATTGTTCTTACTTGTGAAGGTGGTACACTAGAAACCTCTTTCAGAATGTTTGATTGCATTCAGAAGAGAACTATTTACTTAACTGATGAACCCCCCCCGGTTTCTGTGTTGTCTTTTCTGTATCAGCAACCACAAGTTTCACTTTCTTCTAATCATATATGAACACACACCCAGCTGCTATTTCAGCTGTCAAACACCGAACCAACTTCTCATTTATTTCTTCATTTTGTTTATCTTTGTCATTTGGCAAGTCCTCCATAGCACTTTTTTTTCCCAATGAATACAATTCCCAACTCTTCAAGAACACATTAACATATTTCTGTCTTCTCTTTCTCTAATCATTTGCTCCACACAGCACTGTCTCTTGTTATAAGTCTTGAGACCTCATGTGTGGATTGATATATAATTAAAAGGAAATAACTAAAATAAAATTACCATTTATTGTTAACTCTGTTGTTACCTTCAGATTTTCCTAGCCCATTTCATTTAATTCTTGAATTTATCCCTTTCAGTTGTTATGGTCTCCAGCAAAATTCGGTTTTTAATTGTTTTGTTGTTTTCTTTCATTTTATCAGTTAACTAGTTAAATGTATTTAAAATCATTAAGTAATAATATTAAGACTATACTGTTATTTTAAAAATATATATAAATAGAAGGAAGTAAGATACAATATTTATTACCTTTTCGAGGTAATTTGATCCAAATATCAAGAAACATCCCTGTCTTCACTTTTTATGTCATCTCTGTTAGATTTGCTTCACAATGCTATTTCCTCTGTTTATTCTGAGTAATTTCCAGAACCTCTTGCCACTATTGTAATATTTATTTATTTTTATATGATTTCAAAAGTCTTCCATTAACATTTACTCATTTGGATAATTGGGATAACTTTGTATTGTATATATTACATTATTTGGAATATTTTCCCTTCTATTTTAAGTGCAACGGAAAGGTTACTTACAAAATCAAGGCAAATAGTAGATGTGAAGAAAGATGATGGATTCGCAGCTCTACATCTTGCTGCATTAAATGGACATTATCATGTAGCTGAAACATTATTAACGCAGGTAATTTTTTGTAAGTTAATATCTTTTATTGTAATTTTTGTAGTAATTAAAAGCTAATGTTTATAAATAATACTATTATGTACCTCCAAGGAGTGTTCAGGCTACAATTACAGCATTACATTAACATTATTAATAATCTCCTATCAACAATTTTCCTCCAAGTTAGTCTATTACTTGTTGGCACTCCAATATTGTTGTATCTAACATTTCGATCCTCTAAGACATTTCTGACTGAATCAGTCCACCTAGACCTTGGTCTTTCTCCTTTTTTTTTTTTTCCCCCCCCCTGTATCTTGGCATCAAACACTTGCTAACCTTTGATTAGCCTTGGTCACACATTCTTGAATGCAAATAACGTCAAGTTAATTCCTAATATTTTCATTTTTAATATGATTGTGCCATAGATGACATCTATACACTTCCTAAATCTTTCTCAGAACTGTCATATCTGTGGTCTATAGTCTTTGATCAAGTACTTTATTTCTAACTCACCTCTCAAATCTATAATTTAAAACTGGTTTGAACATTGTCTGTCTTGCATACTGCTTGTTTAGTGTTTTGGCTAATTTCTTAGTTCAGATTATTTTGTTAATTGGCTCCCTACCATGCTAACTTTACTTATTCTTTTGTCTATTTCCATATTTAATTTGCCATCGTCACTAAAAACTGTGCCTAAATAGCCGAAATATTTTCCTAGGTTCACCATTGATAATGGAGCTGAAGTTTTCTGTGTTCCTGCCTATTTTCATAGTTTTGGTTTTTTTTATTACTGATTTTCAATGCCAAACTTGTTTACAGCTGTTATGCAATTTAGTTAGAGAATCGATATCTCTCATTCTATTATCAATTTGAATAACAGTGGAGATAATGTGCATCCTTTGCTTACATCTGATTTTACATTAAACCATCTTCCTGTATTCCCTTCAACTCTAACTTCTAACTTACAACTTAAATGTAGACTATGTATTGCTCTGTATAATATTCCAGATCTACAAAATAGATCCTTCTTATCGTCTCATGATTTTGACAATCTCTATTTGGCCTGAACCCAGCATGTTCTTTTCCAAGTTTCTCTTCCATAATCTTTCTCAGCCTCTTTTCAAGTATGCTTGCATAAATATGTCCTGGAACACTTTGTTCCAGTTCTATCACCCACTCTCTTCCTCTTGTATATAAACGACCTGCTCTCACAGACTTCCAATCCTATCCATAGCTTTGCTGACAACAGTCCATTCCTCTTTTTCATTCGACAAACCTGTTAGTGCTGAAGTATTAGTATCCTCAAGATCTACCACAACCAGGGCCTGGAACTCAGATCTCCTAGATATATCCCATTGGGGCAAGGACAACCTTGTAAACTTAAATGCCACCAAAACTCAGTTCTTGAAAGTTTATTTTCCACTTGGTTAGAGTATAATAAATTTAGTTTAATCCTTTATCCAAGTGTGAGCAAACAAAGTTTGCACCTGAAAGTATCTTCAGGACTGGGTTAAGGTGGTACACACCACCTTAACCCAGTTGGTTAAGGTGGTGTGTACCACCTTAACCCAGTCCTGAAGATACTTTCAGGTGCAAACTTTGTTTGCTCACACTTGGATAAAGGATTAAACTAAATTTATTAAAAACTCAGTTCTGTCTGATCTCTCTCAAGAAAAAGCTCTCATCCCCTCCTCCTCCCTTACCTTCAGTAATACTGAGACACCCAAACACTATCAGATTTCTCTTCTTGGACTGACTTGCACTTCCGATCTTTCCTGGCACAACCATATTTCAACTGTAGCTTCTGCAGCTTCCAAAAAACTTGGTGTACTTTTTCACACAAGACACTACTTCACAGCTGCTAACTATATAAAGCCCAAATCCATCCAACCATGGAATATTGCTCTCGTATTTGGGGGTGGTGCACCAAAATCCTCTCTATGATTGCTCAGTTCTATCCAGAAGAAGGTGATTCAGCTAATTAATGATCCTCTCACAGATGTTCAGTTTCTGCCTTCTGACTCTTCTACAGATACTTTCATTGACGGTGTTCTGCTGAATTGGTCACTATTATTCCTCGACTCTCCTCCAAAATGATTAAAACAAGAGCCACTGCTAACCAGCACCCTTTTACAGTCCATCTTGAAACTTACAGAACCAACTCCATTGCCTCCTCTTTCATTCCATCACTTCTATCCTTTGCAACAGTCTCACTCTGCTTTCCTGCAAAGATTACAACCCTCAGCTGTTCAAGTTGAACAGATTCCTCCTTTCTTCTCTTCCTCTTGCCCACACACGGCACTAGTGTGCTATAGATCTTGTGGCATATATAAAATAAAATTAAAAGCAGTAGAGAAAATCCTCTGTAATTCTCACATTTGGCTTTATTCCCTTTTTTTATAGATGGAAATCATTTGGAATTTGACCTTCTGACCGGGCCCTCTGAATTATGCAAAATAACCACAGCAAAACTTTTTATACCTCCATACTTAAGCTTTTTTGGTCAGATATCATGTACTCAATATATACTCAAACTGCCTTTCTACATGTTGAGTTTTTTATGCCATTTTCTGCTTCAATGATTGTTATGTACTCCTCTTTACATTCCTCTTGAAAATTTTTTACTATGCTTCTGTCACTGCTTATTTCATTTAAGTCTTTGAAAGTAATTACTCCAGACATCTAGAATATCCCTATCTTCAATTTTCATGTCACCTTTATCATCTTTGATTCCTTTTACAGTATTCTTTCCTTTCTCTAAGCTGCTTCAACAGCCTCCAGAATATTTTGTCACCTTCCTGATATTTAGCTACTTTTACACACAGCTTAGCTCTCTTTACATATTTCTCTGTATTCTTTTAGGGCATCTGCTGACTTATTTGTTAGGAACTTTTGTATGCTTTCTTTTTCCAGGATGGCTGCTTCTTCCTGTGTTCACCATGGGATTGTTATTTTTCTATTCTTGCAGACAACTTTACCACATATCTCCCTAGCTGAATTAGTGAATCTCTTCTTCAGATGTTGAAACTTTATTTTTCATTTGGTTAGACTATAATCAATTTAGTTTAATCCTTTATCCAAGTGTGAGCAAACAAAGTTTGTGCCTGAAAATATTTTCAGGAGTAGGGTAAGGTAGTAAGGGAAGGGCCACTCCCCAGACAGTAATTTAATAAAAAAAAAGGTGGCACACTGTTTGGCAACTCCTATAGGTAAAGGTGACCTCGCCATTGCTTCTGCCTAGTATCTCCACTTCTGGGCCTGGCTCTCACTGAAGAGACCTCAATAAAGGTTGAAACTAGTCTGGGTAGTGGCCCTTCCCTTAATGCATAACATTATACATCTATACATCTCTTCTTGTGTTCTCTCCATGTGAACATCTTTATGTTAGAACATGTTGTTAGTAATGACTAGTTCATGTCCTGAGCAGAAGCCCAGAAAATACTTACCATTATTGTTAGCTTTGTCCTTTTCTCCAAATTTTCCTTAAACATCTGTGTATGCCTGGTGGAATTAATTTGCTGTTCAGATCCTCAAGGAAGATCACTTTTTCTTTTTCTTTTTTTCTTTTTTTTTATCAGTGACTCAATAACCATAGGCACAATTAAGTTTCGTTGTCAATGTCCCCATTTTTAAGTTTGCCCACATAACTCTCCTGAAACTGCCTTCCTAATCAAGAAGCTTATCTTTATGTTTGGTGTTGAATGCTACTCCTTCTTTTCCTTGATCATTATTGCTTGAATATAGCATCCTGTACTGTATTAGTTAGTAAGGTCTTGACTGTTTTGTCCACATATTACTTTTCCAGTTCTTCTGCAAGTTTGATTTCCTTTCCATTAATACTCCTTATATTTATAATTCCTGTCTTCATTTCTTCTGATGTTGAGTTTACTCTTCTTCTAGATGTTGAGTTGGAGCTTGTTATAGTAGCTGAATATATTCGCCCTGGTTCCTTAATGAAAACAGAGAGGAGAGAACCTTGTGTAACTGGGCAGCTCTCAGATAGGCATAAAATCTCATGTCGTACTACCATGTGCATTTGTGGTTTAAGCCAATAGTTAGATACAATTTTGTAGGCTAAGTCCCAAATTGTTAGCCCATCCTCCATTTGTTCAGTATCCAGTAGATACCTACTAACAAAGTGCACAATGTGATGGTGAGGATTGGACATTAGGTCAGAAGCCCCGGTCAGTTCTCTGCATTCCTGAAAGGTGATGTGGAGGTCTCTTCCCAGTTATTTGGCTCTAAACCTTTAACAACTCCAAAATGTAAATCTTAATTTCTAGGTATTTATAATTTCATGCTGTTGCTTGTTTGCTATTATTCTTTTTCATTTTATTTTTGTGTGCTTTATGTATGGTCTGACAATCTTTTGTGCTCTCTCCTCCATGTATGATTCCATGCTATTTCTTTGTACTGGTTCCCAAGACTTTTATTTCTCATGATTAAACTTTTATGTTATATGATTTTCTTTAGTTACATTTCCAGTGATTTTCCTTTATTATATTCCCTTGGTTTTCTTTTCTTACATTTCCCATCATTTCCTTTGTCTCCTATGGCTACAATTTTTTGCTAGGAAATTCAGTTTGCTGTAGACAAGGTTTTCCACTTTTACAATTTGTAATAGTGAGTTAAAATGTGCTCTATGCCAGAACTTTTCCTTAGTTCATTAGAGTGCATCATCTCATTATAGTGGCATTCACCATAGTGTATTTCAACTTCACTTGAGTTAGTTAGTAAACAGTGAAACCAGTAGATGTTTTATTTTTACAATAAATATATAAATAAATTTATTGGTAAGACTGAAATGGATGTGCAATTTTATTAAACAAGAGATTCTTAATAGAAAAAAGGATGTGGAAGGAATACTATTTGCATAAGGATTGCATCAGGTATGAAAATTGAGACATGGGCCACATCTGTTATATGGAAAGCTTAGTGTAAGTATGAAAAGAAACTGGCTCTGTAAGCTAAAGATAATCAAAATAATTCTCTTATGTTACAAGTAAAAGAAAGAATGTGAATATGAAAGAATAACTACTGAATCAGGATGATTTGCAGGTTGCAGATGAAGATGTTGTTTCAACTAATGAGTGTTCAGTGTGCTACCTTTGTGCTGAATGAAGAAACTCATATGTATAAGGAGGAGGTACTAGAGCTGTTGCATAAACTGAATAAGAATTCAGCAACAGGATCTGATGGAATACCAGTACAGATGCTAAAAGAGTGCACAGCTTAACTGCAGTGCTTGTCAGTATCCCTGGAGTGGTAACTCATGTACATCTTTTATATGATTATAGACTTCACTAGCACTCTAATCCTTTCTCCCCACCCTCCATGTGGAGGCACCTATTCGTGGTAGAGAGGACCTCCCAATAATGTACTGGTCCTTTTTATTCTTATTCTATTTCTATGCTTTTCTTCCATATTCTTCGCCTCTACTTCTTCTGAGTCTTTTTTACTATCTTGTCTTCCAGACTACATCACTAAGATCTGGTTCTTTGCCACTGTGTTTGCTGTGCAGTGCAACCCACAGATATCCAAAAAGGGGAATCCTGGTAGCTTTGCTATTATAGCCTCTAATTTGGCAAAACTGGTGGTTTTTAGTAGCCTGACCCAGATCAGTCTGCCAGCAGGCTTGTCTACAAAGGTGTTGCAGTAAGTCTCCTTCCTCATTGTCTGGGGACAGGGCCAAAGGCTTGCTATGGTGCTCTCATAGTGTCCACGGTAACCCTAGCATTCCACTCCCAAGAAACGTTATTCTTGTTGGAGAGTGGGCATCCACTTGTGTCCCTGGTGTGGGTGGGGAGGCTCTACACTGAACTAAACTCCTCCTGAGAATGATTACGACTTCATCCTCTTGTTTATCAGGGGTCTACAAGCCCCAACAATGTAACCCTTCTTCATCTGGAAGGGTTGGCAGGATCTCCATATTCCGAGGGGGAGGGGGGAACTCCATTCAGGTGATATACTTATTCAATCACCAGCCAAGACACATTCAGAAAATTTACTTCATGTAACACCTCTTGGAAGAATATCAATTACAGTTACTCCCACAAACCTTTCTTTTCCAGAGGGATAATATTGGAGTGGAATATCCTCAATGTACCAGACAAAGTGATCTGCTCCAAAATGAAGGATCAGGAAATGAGAGCCATGAGGGGAGTACTCATACATAAGGATGATCACCTGGTCCCACCAAGAACATCATCCTTACATTCAATACACCCAAACTACCACCGTCTGTCAAAGTGGGCTATTTCAGCTGCCCAGTAAGGCACTACATCCAAACCTTTTGTGCTGCTTTAAATGTCAGAAGTATGGTCATTCTCAAACTACCTTTCATGGTACCTCTGGTACTTGATCAGTATTGTGATGAAAATCATAATAGGATTATTGTTCATATTTAAAAAAAAATAGCAGTGCAGCTTGTTAAAAAAAAAATTCCAGTTTTCTCTCTCTTTTTCTCCAGTTAAGAAACTTGCCTGCTTTTTTTTTTTTTTTTACTTCCACCAAAGATGAAGAATACCCTTGGTCACTGCCAAGTGTTGAGATTTCCATGCTCATGTGGCCATAATATTATGGTCAGACTGACCATTCTGCTGAGGTTAGGTTTAAAGAATATATGGACTACATCCAACTTCATGAACTTGATAAATCTGGACTAAGAGATCATGGCATTAGCACAGATCACCAAATTAGATGGCATGATGTGATCTTTTTTATATCATAGACCTTATAAATTTGCAAGATTTAAGGATTTGTGACTACTTTCTACATCAGCTAAATTTTGGTAATATTGATTCTGAGTTTCTCTCTTTTGAGAAATAGTTATCAAAAGACTGATATACAGGTATCCCTCGATTAACACGGTTAATTAATCTCTCAATGTTTACCACGTATATCAGAATCGCATTAACCAAATCTAATAATCAATGGTAAAAATTACAATTCGTCCATGATTGATTACTATATTAATAATTCGTTTTATACGGTATTCTTTTAGGAAAGATAAAAAATGAATGCAAAGTAAATGTTTAATAAATACTTCTACCTACATTATTTACTGCAATTTTTTTTATCAAAAGAAGTTATCAAGAGTCATTTAAACAGTTTTAGTTTTTTTTTTTGCATAAATTCTACGATAACAAGCAAAATGACTCTCCAGACCTCAGCAAACAAGCAATAAAACATAAAGAAAAAACACTGCAAATATAATATATGATGGTACAAATTAAGTGGATATTGAATCCAACATTATTTCATAGCCGAATATAGAACCTACAAGAGTTTTGTGCTGAATATATAGAACTAAAAGTTTCGGCAGATGCAAGCATAAGCACCCTTATGGGCAACTCATAGTAAAGGTGGAGTAAGCTCCAGATTGCTTTCTTTAGTATTTTCCATAATGCAAAGCACATCTCCTAGAGGATAAATAAGCCTTTGGCTCTCTATTTCAGTAATACATGATGGTTTATTTATTTTCAGTTATAATCTAGAAATTATAGAACAAAGAATAAAAAAAAAAAAAAACCATACTATACTGACATCGGAGGTCACAGTATTTCTCAGATGCAAATTTACTGTCAAATATCACAAACCTTTACATAACGTGTTAAACCAAACTGACAGCAAAAACCAGTGCGGAATATCACTCGTAACATAAGAATGCACACTACTCATGCCTCCAAGCCATGTACTGAATCGTGTAAGAATATTTATATTAAACATTTTGCATGTATCTGTGAGATCCCTGGGGTTAAAGGCGCGTTAATCAAAACTCTTGCCGCATATATCAAGGGATTGCCACAATTAATTTCACTGTGTTAATCAAATCCTGCATTGAGCAAGGGATACCTGTATAATTCAATTAATTTGTTGTCACTAATTATTAACATCAAAAATTGTTTATCATGTCTAACATGACTAATGATAGTGGTATAACACTAGAGAAATATCAGTTGTATGTTTATAAATAAACTCTTATTAATTTTGCAAATTGTCAGTCCATTAAATTCAGTATACACCTTAATTTTCTCAGTTATACTGTCAGTTTTTGTCTTAAAGGTGGCATAGAATCTAATCATTTTGTGATCATCTTTGGTTAAAAGTCCTTCTGCTTCATTTCATTCAGTTTATTTGCTGTCTCTTATGCTTATCTAATGCTACCAAACCATTATGAACATTTATTTCCTTCCTTTAAATGTTGATTTTCTCCCATCTGACCTAATAGTGAAATTGCCATCCGCAGATATTTTAACTTAAACTATCTTTCTTTTCTACTACACTGGAAATGATTCCAAGGCATTTTGCTATTACTTTGCTATTACTAATTGTTGTTTTCAGTCTTCTGATCCAAACATTTGCAATGAATGTATCATCAAAATTCTTATTGGTATGGAAATCTTTATTCCTCATTAAAGTTGAAGTTCTCATCACTTATCTAAGCCTTAATTCTTGAAGTATTAAAGCTTTAAGTGATACAACTGTACAAAAGAAGATTGAGCATATTACACATGTATTTAACTCTCATTGAAATTTCAATGAAAAGAAGTAGCCATAGTATTCAACACTAAATACGAGGCTAATCTTCTTGAATGGCAGGCAGTCTCAAGTAGAGTGATGTGGCAAATATGAGAATGGGGAACTGGACAGTGAGACTTATTTGTGCCTATGGTCCCACAGAAGGTTCTACTAAGGTAGAAGTGGACGAATTTTTTGATGCTTTAGAGAAAGCAACTGACAATGAAAAAGGAAAAGTTGGTCCTTGTTGGGGATCTAAATAGCAGAGTAGGAAATGATTGTCAGACATACAAAAATATTTTCGGAATATTTGGAGAAAAAAGCAAAGCTAATAATAATGGCAAATACCTGTTGGATTTCTGCTCAGGACATGGACTGGTTATTACTGACACCATGTTCCAACATAAAAATGTGCACAAATTCACATGGAGAGAAGAGGCAAGGAATAAGAAAAGTCTTATTGACTATTTCTCCCTGGTGCAGGACACCAGAGTGTACAGAGGATTTTGTTGTGTTGTGCCCCATTCTTATAAATTCTTATATCTTTTGATTTCCTTGAAGTCTTGCCAAAGTGTGGCACGTGGTATCTCTGGGTCACAAAGGAAATAGCCCGAGGGTCGAGCCAAAACCTATGTGGCAGACACTTCGTTCCCAACCTCTCATTAAGTTCTAAGAAAATTTATTTAAGCTGCGCCGGACTCTTAGATTAATTAGAATGTTGATCAAGAAATTGGTAAGAAGTGAACAAAGATAACACAAGATATGCAATTGTGACCGTGAATTGTGTCCTAAAAATCTCCCGCCCCGATTCATAACTAACTTTACAAGTGGTGTATCGAATTCCATAAAGAGACAAAATTGGTTAAAGAAAAACAAGGTTTATTTAACATAATGTACTTACTGCTAATAATACAAAATAAGAAGGGTCCATTCAAAATATAGCTAAGAAATAATTAATATCTGACAACTCTTATACCTTCTATATAAAACCCCATCAAAATTCAATCTACCTAAGTTTCTCTACACATAACATATTTCTTACACTTTAATCTATATCTTTACAATCTCAGTCAACTCTTACTCTATAGATCAAATCCTGTTTAAACATTCTTAAATACACATAATATTCAGATTCATACAGTGTTTGCCTTTTCATGATCTTCTACAACAAACAAGTTCTTTTTCATGCAGTCTCTTAATTGCTATCTCTGAGTCTCTTTTCATTAAAGTTGTACACAATATTAATTTCTGGATTCTCATACATATCAAATAATAAATTGTCTACTTATCCATACTCTTTTGTTTTCTTTCCGATTGCCGAACAAAATCTCTTTATCATCCCTAAGTTATCAATTTGCTTTGCAGTCTTGGCCCTTTTCTCACTATATATATCAATGCTTCTCGCATAGGTTCGATTTTTATTTAAGATCAATGCATTGCAATTAAAAATAAGATCAGGCAAAAACCTCGTTTAAAATGCAACATAGGATTTAATAGTCAAACAGAGCATATTTTTATCCTCTGTAATTCTCAAAAAAAACTCTAAAAACAAACTTGCATATATCTCTACTTCAATTAATACAGGGCACACATCTATCTAGCTTAAAGAATTATCATTAATAAACTGCTCAATACCTGCACATACCTCTCTTCAATTAATACAAGGCACACATCATGTTATCTATCTAGCTTAAAGAAATATCATTAACAAACTTCTTGATACTTGAATAATCTGCGTTAAGGACATGTTACGATTAATATAACATATTGTAAATTTAGTTAAGAAAAATCAGACAAGATTATATACAGGCGTTAGATAAAAATCATAACCCAAAAATATTTCCTAGGAATTAGCTATACTCATTCTCAGATGCAATCATCAAAGCTATACTCATTCTTAGATGCAATCATCAAAATCCAGACAGAACAAATCTCTAAAAGCTATTCTGGCTATTAATGTCCCTCTTACATGCATTTTTCCAGTTCTACAACTTATTCTTATAGCGTCACACAGGCTAAATAAAACAATATTTTAACTCACATGGGCTGTCTTCTGTTGGGTTGCACTCTCCAATTCCGTTGGCTGCGACTTCCTATGTTTCCTTTTCCTTGTCTCGGGTTTTGGATTTCTCCTCCTCCAAGTCCTTGGAATACCGGCCATTCATCAGGTTGGCTCGCGGGATGTGGGTGAATTCATCAGCGTGTTAATACACTGGCGAAGGGTCGCAAATTGTTAGGGCCTTCACGGACTTAGATAAGCGGAACGGCTCATAGACATGTTCGACTGCTCCTCAGCTGATTCGTCCCCTGGTCATCTATGCTTCTGGGCTAACTGATGGCTCGTGCCATGGCTTCCTCCTTGACACGTCAGGACTTCACTCTAAGGCTTTCTATCACATCGTCTCCTCATATGCTTGTTTCTTCTCTGTGCAAAAAAAAACTCCCTTGTGTCTCTGGAAGTCCCATCTTATATTCCATCAGTTCTGAGACCCTGGGTTCAGTTTTCTAAATCCCATGCACTTATGCGAACCCCTTACGTTGTTATATGATTCCCGGTTTCTAGAACCTTCGACAAGCCCTTTCTTCTTCGTCTTCATGTTCTAATCTCATTAAGTCAGCCAGCGGAACATCCGTTTGAATTTTTGCCGCCCCCTTTTTGCATTGACCTTGAGGTGACTTAGGGTTGAAGTTATAAACAAAATTTCAAACGCGTTCCAACTGTAGAGCGTTTCCCTTAGCCTTTAAAGTTTTTTCCATCTTTTGTTCAAAGAGACAGCTAATTCCTGTTGGGCTGTACATATGTTACATACAATACAAAATGTTAAGAGAAAAGACTATTTACAGGTGTTCTGGGTTCTGCCTAACTGTAAAAACTCGATGCGTTTGTTAAACAAAATTTATTCTTGTTGCATCGAAATTTTACGCTAGTGTTTGAAATAAGGATTTCAGATGCAGAAGATTTATTTACAACTTTCTGGAAATAAAACCACTTTAATAAATTTATTGGAAGCTACCCATGATCAATAACTTAACAGTGAATGAGATTATGTTTTTTTTTTTTTTTTAAAGTGTAAGTTATGCAAAAAAGAATATTTTTTGAATGCGTTTAAAGTGAGTCTGAAAAATTCACTCACCACTTCTCTCTGATCACTTGCCTGTGATGAGTGGGCTTCTGAATCCCTGACTGTATAATCTCATAACCTGAGATTATACAGTCAGGGATTATTCAGTTACAGTCTGTATATTCAATGGTGAATATACACTAATTCACCAATGGTGAATTGGTGCATATTCACCATTGAATATTGGTGAATATGCACCAATATTCAACTCATTCCTAAGCAAGGTGACAAATTCTTACAACTTAGTTACTTACTGTGCGTTTTTAAATGCTGGGTGGAATTCGTGTTGTCGACTTAATGAAGTAAAACAACACACTGGGAAAGGGTTAAACAAATGGTTAATTCTTTCAGTATTTTATCTCTCTTAGAGATATCTTCAGGGAGTACAATATAAACTTGTAACACACAAAGGGAACACAAAATCGAGTGAAATTCAATTATACTTTTTTTAATCCTTTATCCAAGTGTAAGCAAACAAAGTTTCCACATGAAGTATCTTTACAACTAGGCTACTTGTATATAGAGAATAGTGACTATACATTAATTACCTTAGTATCCCATAATGCAAAGTATACTTCCTTTCAGAACTGCATAATGCTATGCATTAAGGGAGGGTCTTCACCCAGACCAGTTTCAAAATTTATTGAAGTCTCATTGGTGGGAGCCAGACCTACAAAGATATCAAGGTTGAATTAATGTAGAAGTCATCTATTTCTCATATCACATACCATCCACTGAATTACAAACCTTTATGCAGATGATGTATGTAAACATCACTTACACAGTGTATATGCAAAATACTTGGTCACATGTTCTAGCAACTATTTAAGAATGCTGCTGTCAGTAATCGTCAGTAGTGTTGATCACAATGGGAAAAACAAAAGATCTTTCATTGGTACTCACAATAAAGCCTTTATCGAACAAAAATTCAATAAAGACTTTATTGTTGGTACCATCTGGTTGGAAATTTTGAAAACAGCAGGGCTGACTGGTTTCTCAAAAGGTGAGATATCCTGGGTGTTTTTAATCAGTGGAAAAATAACCTACATTGTTTGTCTAAGAGGCATAACTGTGGTCCTAAGACAGTCTGTTAGGAACAAGATTAGATTTCCATCATTTGAAAAGGCTTGTATGGACAAACAAAACTTCCTGTGTGCACAATTGACTGAAGCATTTAATGGAGTCTGTTTCGCAACCCATATCTTACTGGACTATGTGCAGGGAATTAAAAAGGATCAGTACTGTCAGTGACATACCTATATGGAAACCACTGTATTAAATAAAAGTTTCTAATTCAGTGGTCAGTATGTGTAGAAGAAACAAAAAGGTGTATTACCTTATTATTAAAATATCTTGATTAGAGATTTTTAACCTCTCTACCGGCCATGGTGAATGAAATAGTAAGACTAAACTCCACTCCTTATCCATGTTATTTAATAGGTGTTACATAATCGTATCCAGATTCTGAATGTCTATAGATGTCATGGTCGGTTGGGGTGTTAATGGCACTTGTAATGTAGTAACGAATATTACACATGTATTCACAAGAATAAAGAATAATAATTTTTATTATTGCAAATATTTTGGCCAGAATTTAATGATCCATCATCAGTGCATCAGTATAATCACAAGTTGTGGTTAGAAACAAAGAATGTTAATCCTATTTAAAGAGCTTAGCCACTTGCCAGAGTGCCACTACATGGGTAGTTGCAAAATAAAATGAGATTACAATTAAGGTTATTCTAAAATTAAAATAATTTGAAATACAAAAAAATAACAAATGGCAAGAGAAGCATGCTGCTTTCCATTTATGAAGATGACTCTTTCAAATCTTAGTCCTAGATACACAGTCATTCCAATTTAAGTTTGGATGGTATAGAAGTACTTCAACACTATTTAAATAACTACTCAAACCTAAACTTTACTGATGTAAAAGGAAAGTATTGGACCAGAGGATATTGTAATCAGTGCCCACTCCATGCTAAACAAAACCAGATTTTTAAAGTTTATTGTTGTTGATATAAGACTGGTGATCAGGTAGTTGATTTTTAACCAGATGTCCTCTTTTTCCAAAATACAAGCAGAAGTTCTCATACTGGATCTAGTAAACACCAGGAGCTTTGTTTCATGGATAGTCTTTGCAATTGCCTGAGACATGCCTGCAATGTATGGAGTAGAGACTTTCTGTACTCCATATCATGTCCAGAGTTCTTAGGGTTGTAAGTGTCCAAAATGCATTTAAACTTCCCTGAGGTGAAGCCGTTCTGTAGTATGATGCATTGGATGGTGCTTGGTTCTCATTGGAGATCTTCAGAATTACCCTATTGAGCAAAGATTTGAAGATAGTTAATTTTGGAGTTGAATGATGGGCTGAATCTTGTTGTATGTAGCTTCTTGTGAAAGTGGGTTTACAGTTAACAGCTGCTGTAACTATTCACGATGGGATGCAGAAAAGGAGGATGTCCATTGTCATCTGGTTGCATCCTCTAAAAAGAGGGTTGCGGCAGATGAGCAGCTCTTCTCCATTTCTCTCGGTCTGTTGCCTCCATCATTCTAAAAAGTCCATTCCACAATGTCATTAAACCACTCTTTGGTTGACCTTCCACGTCTTCTCTTCCCTTCAACTTTCCCTTGTAATATAGTTCTTGTCAGATGTCCTGAGGAACCTCTCAGAAGATGTCCTGCAAATCTGGTCTTTCTTTGCATAATATTTTTAAGCAGTGTTCTTTCCATCCGAACTCTTCTTAAAACTTCTTGATTTGATATTCTCTCTGTATAGCTAATCTTTTCCATCCTTCTACCCCACATTTCCAATGCATTAATTCTTTCCATATCTCTCTTTCTGAGTGTCCATGACTCACTTCCATAACTTGCAGCACTCCAGACTGTAACTTTAAATCTTATTTATTAAAATTCCCTTCATTTCCATAAATACCGATTTAGCTTTACCTTTCTCTGAGATCCAACTACCTAAATATTGAAATCTTTCCACTTTTTCTAAAATCTTTCCTCTACATCTTATCTTTCCATTATCTCCTATTTTTCTGCCCATTATCATTATCTTGGTCTTCTTTGTGTTAATCCTTAGTCCGTACTCTTTACAGGAGTTTTCAATTCTTTTAACAATTTGTTGTAATCCATTTTCGCTTTCTGCCATCACTACTACATCATCTGCATACCTTAAGTTATTGATGATCTTTCATTTATTTTTATTCTTTCTTCTACATCCTCAAGTGCCTCTCTAGATGTCTAGGAAGGCTAAATTTCAGTCTGTTTCTTTTTCCATGGTGAAGTTGATACGTGAATGTAGGTTAATGGTTTTGTTAATACCAGATGAGTGAACACAACTGCATAGCATACCCAAAAGGGAAGATTGAGGTTGTATTGAAGAGAAGAGGGAGTCTTCAAGATGCTCTTAAGTATGAACTGGCAAGCACAGTTGAAGGGCTTCCCATAGTGGTCCCTTCAATGTGTTTGTAGGATTGGTTTCTGCTGATGAAATAGCCTGTGTGCATTACGGAGTTCTGTGTCCAGAGGGAACTCTTCCAATAACAACAGGAGAGTCTGTCCAGAGGTACACTATATGCATTCAGGCTATTTTATCATTCAACATCTATGCCTTTTGTAGCCTTCCAGTTAGTAAATGATTGCTAGTGTAGATTCCATCAATGTCAGTCAACAAGGGATCTTCTTGCTTGTCACCCATCTTTAGACAAATTCCATGGATAAGTTTGAGGAACCTCAAGCAGTCACTCTTGATATCCCTAAGGCTTTTGTATGAGCTGTCTTCTCCAACTAGATTGCCAGTGTTTTGTCTGGATGCACATTATGTATGATGGTGGATGAGCCTTTATCATGAAACTTTGCAATTAATTCTGGCATTCAAAGGCTGTGTTCTTTCACAACCTACTCTCTTCTGTGTATCAATAATATTCATTTGACTGCAGATCCAATATATGGTTAACTAATGACAGTATACTGTGCTTCTCTTTCTCATCTGACAAACCTAGCACTACATTAATCACTAAAACTTCCACAATATCAACTTCTACAACTTTAAATTGTGATCTTCAAACACTCATCATTGGGTAACAGTAACCTTGCTAATTTCAGTATGGTAAAACTACTGCCTTATTTCTTTTATACAGGGTGGCCCATAAGCTACGAAGGGGTTTAAACATTTAAGATCTTTATTATTTATTAATTGTATTTATTTATTTTTTTGTTATAATGAAATACAGAACATGGAAATTTTTTTTTATTAGTTATGAAAAACCACATCACATAAAATACCTCCATGATAGCTGTTAATGTTTCTGACTGCAGCACCCTAATTTCTGCATGAATGCTCTCCTTCAGCTGTTGGATTGCCTGGGGCTTGTTTACATACACCTTTTCCTTCAGGTAACCTCATAAGAAGAAGTTGGGAGCCATCAGATCTGGAGAACACAATTGCCAATTAATTGCAGATATTCACAGAATTATTTGCTTGCCAAAAATCTGACTTAGGAATTCCATTGTAGCATGATTTTGGTTTGTTGTTGGGTTGTGAACTTTTCCATGATTAATTTCCCAAATGTTCCTTAGAATACCTGAAAAAAAAAAAAAAAAAAGAAAAAAATTAATAATCTAAAAAGTTATTTTCATTGTGTGTGTGTGTGTGTGTGTGTGTTAAAAAAAAAAAAAATTCTAGGCTTACTTTTCACAATATCCATGTCTCTAGTAAAAATGAGATTTCTCTTCTAGAAATCACTCTAACCTCAAATCTCTTGACATAAATATATTACACATATCACCTCCTAACATCCAAAAACTAGGTTTTCTTTTTCACTTAAGAAGTTACTTTATTACTAAACAGCTATTATTAATAAAAATTGCAAATATTTCCAACTGTTGAATACTATTCTCACATTCATTTGTTATGGTATCGAAGTACAGAAGAGAGAAGTTAGTTTGATTAATTACCTATCACTCACCACTTCACTCATTAAATTATATGCTTCACATCAAGTAATGGGAGAACATTATTAACATTCAATTTCTTCACTACCTCAAAAGCCTTCGACTACTATCAATCACCAATATAAATTCTGCCAGTATTGATGAACATGGAATCTTCTTGCTCATGTCACCCATGACATGAACAAATATCATGAAAAGTTTGGTGAATCCTAAGTGGTTAGGTTACCCTTGATATTTATAAGACATTTTATCAGTTTTGGCACAAATTTCTGTTAAGTAAGCTTCCATCATTGTCTTCTCACTTTTGCAATTGGGTTGCTAGCTTTCTCTCTGAATGTGCATTATATGTGATGAGGGATGGTTGGATCTTTATACCCAAATATAACAACAATGCTAGAATTTTCCCAAGAATGTTCTTTCCTATTTTCCCTTTCCTGCTATTTATCAGTGATCTTCTCCATTTGACTGCAGTTCTGATTCGGTTTTGCAACGCTACTTTCTCATTTGATAAATTTGCAACTACACAAAATTTCCAGAATATCAACTTCTCCAACCCCAAATTCAGATTTCCATACCTTTCTTCAGTGGGATTCTGATAACCTTATTAATTTCACTGCCAATTAAACTCAATCATGTCTTAGATTTCTTCAAAAAATAATCCTTTCTTGCATTCTTTTTTTTTTTTTGACAACAGCAAAATCTCAGGACAAGATGAAATTTCTCTTTATAGGATAACTTTAACCTCCACTCTCTGGCATAAATATATTACAGATCCCAGAATTCAATAAATAGGGTTTTCTCTGTTGCTCAAGGCGTTATTTTACCTTTGAACATCTATTAATCCAGCACAAATCTGTAACTGTTAAATGTTGTCCTCACATTTGGGTGGTGCAGTTAGAATACCTGACTTCCTACATAAACAATTCTTAAATAATTAGTTAGATTAATGACCCTTCTCTTTCACACAGGTGGCAGCAAATATTCAACATTTTTGCTGAATATTTGCTGCCACCTGTGTGAAAGCAAATATTCAATATTTCTTCATAGCTCAAACTAACAAAACAAATTTTTTGCCCTCTTTATTTATACTATCCGCTGCTGGCTTCTCTTCCCTCTTATATATTTCTAAAGATTACAACATGCAGTTCTTCAAATCTAATGTTATGTTCTTTCTCTTCAATTTTCTGTTCATCCACAGTGCTAATGTACTTTAAGTTAAATAGCCTCATGTACATGGGATTACCATATGTGTATATACATAAATAGAGGTGCTTTTTTTTAAGTCACTTATAGCATTCAATAAGCAAGGTGCCATCTAAATGCATTCACAAACATATCCTGTTCATTGAAATGGAGACATTATTCACTTAAAAACAAAATTAACTAGGTTGGTAAATATGCACTACCAATCCAGAATTTATATCAATCATCATCAAATTCCTGATATGTACCCTCAAGGTACATATCAGGATATGATAGTATTACATAAAAAATTTACACCATTACTAACTTCCTACCTACAATTGTCTTCCAAATCAATCTGTTACCTGTCAAGACTCCAACATTATCAGATCTTATATTTCTATCTTCTAAGGCACTTTTTACTCTATCAATCCACCAATATCTTGGTCTTCCTCTGGGTCTTTTTTTTTTTCTGCCAACCAGACAGAGAACACTTGTTTTGCTAATCTTTCCTTTCCATTGTGTTTAAGTGACGATACCATCTAGGAGTAGTCAGCTAACGCGTTCCTGGATGCTAAAAATGTAAAGTTCTTGACTAATATCCTTGTTTTTAATGATATTGCCACTGATACCATCTGTTAATTCCTCTTATCTTTCTCAGGACACATATCTGTGGTCTCTAGTCTTTTGTCAAGTATTTTATTTCTAACCCAGCTCTCAGATCCATAAGCTAAAATTGGTTTGAAATTGGTTTATCTTGTACACATCTAATTTAGTGTTTTGACTAATTTTTCTCTTATTCCATATAAATTTATTCAGTTGACTTCCTACCGTACCAGCTTTGTTGATTCTGTTGTCTATTTCCATCTTTAATTTACCATTTTCACTAAAAATCATGCCTAAGTAGTTGAAGTGTTTTACTTGTTCTATAAGTTCTCCACAATGAAGTTGATATTTTCAATGCTTCTGCCTATTTTCATTGTTTTTGTCTTGTTATTGCTGACCTTTACCTATGACCAAATCTATTACAACAGTTATTCAATTTAGTGAGAATCTTGCAGACTTGTACTGGATTCATTTAGAAGTATAACATTGTCTGCATAAAGTAAAGAACTGAGAATAACATCTCCAATTTTGATATCAGGTTTAATACCACTGGAGAATACAGAAACAAATTACATTTGTTTATGTATTCTCTAAGAGCACAAGCTGACTTATTTGCCAGGAACTTTTGATATGTTTTCTTCATTTCGTTCACTACCTTTTTAACTTCCTGTTTCCATCGTGGAGTTCTGATTTTTCT
This sequence comes from Typopeltis vanoorti, assembly GCF_054136105.1. Classification (NCBI taxonomy): domain Eukaryota; kingdom Metazoa; phylum Arthropoda; class Arachnida; order Uropygi; family Thelyphonidae; genus Typopeltis; species Typopeltis vanoorti. The sequence continues at coordinate 150,470,869 of NC_143552.1, read as the reverse complement.
ATCCTTGCAGACAACCTCACCACGTTCTTCTCTGGCTGAATCAATCAGTGTTTTCTTCAGGATTTGCCACTGAATCTCGAAGGTTTGATTCCTGTTCTCAAACTCTTTCATTTTTTCTTGAATAATGTTTGTGTATTTTAGTCTACAGTTCACATCTGAGAGCTTTTCAACTTTTACTTGCTTTAAAACTTACGTGTTCTTCTTTTCAATATGAAATACTGTGTTTTATCCTACTCAAGATCTGGTAAAGGGTATATGACAAGGTGCCAAGAGAAAAGCTATTCAAAATGCTACAGTTGTATGGTGTAGTCAATGGAGCATTATATAAAGCAATACTTAATCATTGAGTTGTAAGTCAGGAGTTAGAATTGAAGGAAGTACAGAAAGATGGTTTGATGTTAAATCTGGTGTCAGACAAGGATGTACATTATCCTACTCACTTTCAATTTAAACTCCTCTGCACACTAAAGTGTCCTGCACCAGTGAGAAAACATCAGTATCAACAATAACATAGTCAATGAGACTTTCTTATTCCTTGACTCTTCTACCCATGTGAATTTGTGCACATTTTTATGTTGGGACATTGTGTTAGTAATAACTAATCCATGTCCTGAGCAGGACATTGAATGGTTTATATGGCAGAATTGTAAACATGAAAATTAATAATAATATAGGAATACATGGAGAATACAATCTAAACAGAAATGGTAAAAAATTGATTGACTTTGTAGTTTATAATAACCTAAAAATAATGAATTCCTTCTATAAACATAAAGATATACATAAATATACTTGGGCAGCAAGAGGATGAAAATCAATATTAGATTACTTCATATTAAATGAAAAGACATCAAAATTTTCACTAGATGTTAGAGTTCACAGAGGATATGAAATAAGCAGTGACCACTTCCTTGTTAAAATAAAATTAAGATTACCACCTAAATGGCTACAAGTAACAAGAACAGAAAGAAAAATTGAAACATTTGTTTATAAAACTAGACTATTGAATGACACAAATGTACAATGGCTATATGAACAAAGAATTAACCAATATCTAGATAAAATAAAACAAAATGAAGAAATAGAAATAGAATGGCTTAATATAAAAACGATACTAAATGCAGCAGCAAATGAAAGCTTAGGAAAAACCAAAAAATTCAATAAAAGAAAAAAACTGAAGATCTGGGATGATACAATCAAAGAAATAATCAAAAAGAAAAAGGAAGCCTATCACAAATGGTTAAGCAGTAAAAGATTAGAAGATGAAATAGAATATAAAAGAATAAGATTTTTCTGACTTCTCTTTTAGCCATAGCTAAAAGAGAAGTCAGAAAAAGACATAGAGAATCATGGAATAAATTTGTTTCTAATTTAGAGCATGATTTATATAAAATAAGACCCAATGTATATAAGATTTTGAAACACCTAAATGCATATACCAAAGAAAACATAAAATTAAACACTGAATTGAAATTAGAAGAATTTCTAAATTACTACACAGAACTGTGGACAGACAAATATTTTAAAAAAGACAACTGGCAAACAATTAACGAAAATGAAAAGGAAATAACTGAAGAAGAATTAGAAATCAGCCTGAAAGAAACAAGAAACGGAAAATCACCTGGAGAAGATAAGCTAGTTTCAGAACTATATAAATACGCAGGAACAAGATTCAAAGGAAGACTCTTATTATTTTTAAATAAAATTTACTCAACTGGTATCCCCCCAATAGAATGGAAAAAAGCAATTGTGATTCCTATCTTTAAGAAAGGTAATAGAGATGACCCTAAAAACTATAGAGGTATCAGTATACTAAATTCATTTTACAAAATATACAGCAGAATCTTAAATAACAAACTAATGAAATATTCCGAAAACTTTATTCTAGAGGTACAAAATGGATTTAGAAAAGGACGATCATGTATAGACCCAGCCTTCTGCCTAAAATTAATAATAGAGAAAAGAAGAGAATATAATTTAGAAACACATATTGCATTTATTGACTTTGAAAAAGCATTTGACAAAGTTAAAAGAAACGTATTATTTAACATATTAAAAGAAAGATAAATACCAAATAATATCCTAAAAGCTGTCACAAGTATATATGAAAATAATCAAATACAAATAAGATTAAATCATGAGCTATCATATACAAGAGAGATAAGCCAAGGGGTCCGATAGGGATGTCCCCTCTCAGCAACTCTTTTTAATATCTACTTAAATAAAATAATAATAAAATGGAGTAAAAATTTACATCAAGGAATTAAACTTTCACCTACAGTTAACTTAAACACCCTCCTCTTTGCAGACGACCAAATAATAATTACAAATTCTGAAGATAACTTACAGAAAGCTATTTTAAATCTAAATGAGATATCCAAAGATTAGTATGATAATATCAACGGAAAAATCAAAACTATGGCCTTTAAAAGGACAAGATCCACCAAGAACTAAAATAGTATTAGATAACAAGATCTTAGAACAGGTGAATTCATTTAACTACCTAGGATGTATGATCACTTATGAAAATGAAAAAGATATAAACATAAAAATTGCAAAATATTTAAAAATAACAGGAGTAATTAACTCTATATTTAAACCAAACCTAGTTCAAAAACAAACCAGGCTAAAAGTATACAATACATTAGCCCTACCGGTCTTAATGTATGGAAGCGAAATCTGGAAAATAAGACAAACAAAGATTAATAACAGCAGAAATGAAGTTTATGAGAAAAACTGCAAAGTATACCCTATTTGATCACAAAAGAAACGAAGATATTATGAAAGAATTAAACCAAGAACCAGTAATTGAAAAAATTAAAAAAAATACAAACATAGATGGATGGAACACGTTCAAAGAATGAAAACAGAAATATTTCCAAAACAAGCCATTAGGAAAAAGAAAACCAGGACGTCCTCTTAAACGATTCAACGATGACTTCTAAGGCCAGAACAGGCCATACTAGGCCTAAATCCTTGATACATATGATGATGATATGACAGAATTATTAAGTGTAATTTTAATAGTTGCTAAATAGATGTACTTTTAAAATGAATGAAATGAAATGAATTAATAACTTAAATGCTAATACAGTATAGTTAAGTGCCAAAACTTCATAGTATTTTGTGATATTATTTAGAAAGTTATCACAAAGCACTGGGATGAGGAGACCTGAAAGTAACATTGAATTGGTATTTAAAAAACAAGTGCATTTAAATAATTGCATGAATTTTATTTTTTAGAGTTGTTTAATATATATATATATATATTTTTTTTTCCCCCCTTCACCTGTAGGGGCAGTGTGAAGTGGATATTAGAAATAATCGAAAACAAACTCCATTATTGCTAGCAGTTAGTCAGGGTCATTGCTCCTTAGTTGAACTCTTAGTAACGAAAGGTGCTGATGTAAATGCTGAAGATGAAGATGGTGACACTGGTCTTCATTTGGCACTTATGAGACAATCCACAAAATCAGAGGGAGATGTTAATGAAGCCCCCTCTGTCACTGCTGTAAGTATAGTCTAAGAATTGATGGTAAAAATTTAAAAGGCTGTTAAAAAATTGATGCAGCACCTGCTTTATCTCAGAAGTAAGGGAATTTTATTCTAACTATGAATATTTTTATAGAATTGCTAATAATTATTTAATTTGCTTGTGCATATGTACATATTTTCTTTTAATTCATATGACCTATCTTTTATTTATACAATAATGAGAGGGGGAGAGCTCCATTAGTATTTCTGAAAAGTAACAGTACAGTACAGCAAAATTTCAGTTATTTGTAGATATTCTGAGATCAGAGAGAAAGTAGGTTTGCAATGATTATATTTGCAGTTTGCATCCAAGAGAAGCAACCTATGCTGCTTATATAGTGTCTAGTTGAATCAAGAAAAAACTAATACCCTTAAATTATTAGATATTAAATTATTAATTTTAATGATTACATTAAAGCTAATTTTACAGTATGTGAGATCAAGCCTGGAGCTATGAAGGAACATTGCTGCAATGTTTATTATTTGACAGAGAAGAACTAATTTACAATATGCCACTAATTAGGTAGGTTGCAATCTCTCACATCATACAAGCAAACATTCCTAGGCCATCTCTTCTAATTAGAATTGAAGGGAGTACAGAAAGTTGGTTTGATGCAAAATCAGGAACTGAACTGGTGCGTGGCATCTCCACTGTCATTTATCTTCAACATGGATCATGTTATTAAAAAAAAAAAAGAGAGAAGAAAAGAAAAAAAAAACGGCATGAAACCTATAAAAACTGTAAATATTCTCCTTGGCTCTTCATTTTATGTAGATGATGTAATTCTTCTAAATAATTCCAGTAAAAGTTACCAGTACTCTTAAACTAAATTAAGACCTGCTTTTAACTTATGCATCTCAGGGTTGAGTTAGAAATAAAATCATTGATCAAAGAATAGAGAGCATAGATAAGAGTTCTGAGAAAATTGGTGGTGAACAGAAGGACTATTGTAGAACCATATTACAAAGAAATTTGGCATTATTAGCATTCAGCTTTGCTAAAAAAAAAAAAAAAAAAGAGGAAAATCAAGATAAGTACAGATCTAGATTAATTGATACACTTAATACAACTGACTGTCACTAGTACAAACACCATTATAACAAAGCTCATTACTACTAACTACCAGAATATCCTGATCAAATCCCCAAAGGCAAAGAGTTATTCTAAAAGAAATCCAACATATCAAACTATTCCTGTGGTCCCTTTTAGTTTTTTATAATGTGAGTGTTGACTGCAGTATCTTGAAACACTAGAATGGAAGATCTAACAGAATTGAGGACCTGACAACAGATTTTTTTGCAGTTAAAGTGTTAATAGATAATAGGAAGCTATTAATCATGTAAAATTAATTATGTTGTACTGTCATAGTTTCTGCACAGGCATTAAAAGATGGCAGTATTTTTTACATTACACTGTTCAAGTATAGTTTTGTCACTTTATTGGCAGTGGAATATAATTCTTATTTTGGTTTTTATTTCAGATTATTTCTCATCTTTCTAGCATTAATTTAGAAAAGAGCATTGGATTTGCAATAGCTTGCTTTCTTGTTCAGGAAGAAGGTGCTCTTTCACATAGAAATCATAAAGGAAAAACACCGTTGGACTTAGTTACTGATGCTGCATTAAAAGAGGAACTCCAGCATTTTGCCACACTTAAGAGGTGACTGTTGAATTTTTTTTAAGTGTTTTTGCATTATTTTCTACTGCTGTTAGCTGTTCTTTTGATTTCTGAGAAAGTACTTACAGCTTGTGTGTGCTCGTGTGCATGCTATACCACATGAATAAAAAATTATTTAAGCAATTTTCAAACATTGTTAAAAAATAAATACATGTTGTTTAGAAAAGTTTACATCATTGTATGGAGTACTGAAAAGATTTGATGCACCAGTGTAGTTTGAATTTATTGCTTATTTCATTTACTTTTTCTTTGACAACAGTTAACTCTGTCTTTGGTTTTGGGTAGATCAGAGGAAGTAAAAGTTATTTCTTGGGATGATTTTCTTTCTCTGCCTGCTATTCTTGTTCCTACTCATTGCTAAAACAAATTTTGGATACTCATCTGCCTGAAGGTGATCCACCATGACACATTAATGTTCATAATTAATTTCATTACAATTTAATTATCTGTGATAGTTAAAATTAGAGAGATTGATGGCAGAAGATTCACTGACAATCTTACACTGTTGACAGTGATAAGTATAGTTTTTAAATCAATATGGTGATTTCTGAGGTTTACACAGCTATCTTAGTTGACCTGAATTTTCTTGTTTTTCACATCTTAAGATTGTATATACCAATCTTGAATTCATACTTTTCGATGAAATCTGTCTGTCCATGTTTGTTTTAGTGATAAGAGCAAACAAACAAACAAAAAAAAAAAAAACATCAGGTATGCCCATAGAATGAACATCAGTTATCTCAGAAAATTGAAATGAAATAAACAATAAATTCACTGAATCTTACTACAGCCCCATTTCAGTGGCATACATTTCATATCTGAATGTTTGTTTTTGAACATAAATTTTTGAAACTATTCAAGTAATTTTTGCGCTCTCTCTCTCTCACAATATATTCATCATCTTAATTCTCTCTTTTTCATTTTTAGAAAATTCGATCCCCAAAAATTATTTAATCTGTTCAGCAACTCTTGCAAATCATGTAGTCTTTATAGACTTTAGAGTGCTAGAAAACTCCATTTCTTAAATAGTTTTGAAAAAAAGAAAAAAAAAAACCATAATATGACCAGGCTCTGGAAGATCTGCTAAGCTATTTGGTATTTTCAGTGACCTTCCTCAGATGCTCATCTACCAACCAGATTACTCAACAGTACTCTCCACTTACCAATACTCTGGATGTTTTCTTAACTAGATCTCCTTCTATATACGCTGTTCATCTCCACAGCGTATATTTACACATATATACGCTGTGGAGATGAACCTCTCCTCTTAGCAATTTAGGTCATCTCATACTTCCAGACACATGCCATCCTCTCTCAGCCATTCACAAAATTGTATCTATTGGCGACAATATGGCAAGTGAAAGCTCTTGAAGACTTTCTTCTCCTTTCCATTGTCAGACTACTGTTTCTGTTCTCCAGATCCCAGTACTTGTGACTAGTGTTTCCAAATTCCCGACATTTTGGAACCTTCGGGAAATCGAGAACGGGAAATCATATTTCCCGAGAATTCCCGAAATAATCTTTTTTATTTAATTTTCATTGATCATCTGTAATAATGGCTATAACAGTAAATGTTAATAAATAGAAAAGCCATAGGGAAGGTTGGGCAACCGGGGTTTGTGGCTCTGGCGCAGTCTTTCAGAGGTTTCGAGACACTCCTATGCAAATGCAAACTTTATTTAACCAAACCTTATAGTATACAGTGAGTTTTTACATATATCACACAATGTGTTAACATTCCTAATGTCATTTAAAGATTTTATTTATTAAATTAAACATTAATAGAAAACAAATGCAAATATTATTCATTTGAAAATTAAAAAACTTCAAATAGTTTTTATTTGTCATTTTTAAAATGAAACTTTAAGAAACATTGGGCATTAATTGCCCGATAAGACAATCTTGTTCTTCGCTTTGTAACAAATATGCTTGATGTGAAAAATTTTCTTTCATTTTCTGTAGACGTTGGTCGAATTGTTAAGAGTGCGTCTTAAAGCATCTTCAAGTTGGGAGTGAGAGAATACGTTGCTTCATATAAGCTCATTTCCTTCCTTAGAGGAGCAAATATTTTGTCTGTATGCATAGGGCTAGGCTTTGATGTTGAAATTGATATTGCTTTAGTCAATTCACTCTTCAGATCAGATTCTGATTTAATGTCAGAAATCTCTGTAAGACATCCTTTATTTCTTTTATTGGAACTTCTTCTGCTGTAAATGTTCCTTTAAAAAGTCTTTACATTAATAACTTTGCCAATCGTGCAATTTCATTCTTACTTGACAAGGCAAAAAATTCATCCTCTTCCATCTCACATAAACAACTAACATTGCTCAAGTACTTTGTGAGAGACACAAGATCTCTATTTCTACGTTTGGCCAATTCAAATTTTATTTCCTTTAAAAGCATTTGGCTCATTGAAGAATTCTGTTTTTCTAAATTACTGAACAGGAACTTAAAAATTCCTTCACTTGTGAGAATATTTGCTTCTCTATTGAAGCTATTCTTAAGGCTTCAACTGCTAATCTTACAGGTTGTAAGCAATTCAACATACCTTTCGATATTTCATAATACTCTTCTTTCCATAAATGATAGAGTTTCAGCTCTCGTAAAACAGTCTTAATCAGATTTACGATCTTTAAAAATCTCTCTATCATTCTCTCCAGTGTGTTCCACTGTGTTTTATCATCCAAAATGACTTCTAGTTCCCTCTTTTCACTCTTGGTTATTTCTTGCTGCAAAAGAGAATTTTTTACTGGAGAATATTTATATATTTTCATAATTCTTCGTATATGCTGCTAATTGCTGAAGATAGATCATCTCGCAAATCATACTGATCAGCTCGGGCCACACCATCTAACTCAGAATCACGGTTATCATCTGTATTGAATTCACTATCACTGCTACAAGTCACTGATGCTTCACCTTTCAACTTTTTAACATAAAATACTTTTGTTACAGCTAGATGTAGCGCATGGTTATAGCAGTACTGTCGAATAATAGGTGATAATTTTCCGAATTTTTCCATAACAGCTGCACTGTCACTTGTAATTGCAACCGCGTCACTTTCAAGTTTTAACTGAAAGTTTTCTAATCTTTCCTGAAGCAAGGATAACACTTTTTCCACAGGACAGTTCCCATGTATTCTTATTAAACCAAGGTTCATAGAGGTCTCATTGCAGTATACGTGAACATTCATGTATCTGCGATTCTTGCAACTGGTCCACTCACCTATTGAAATACTCAGATTTTTTATTATCACATTAGAATACTTCCAATTTCTGGATGTACAGTTGTTTCACTTTACTATAATAATTATGTATTAGTGTCATAACTGAAGATAGACTTCTTGGCAACTGCATTCCTTTGCTTGTGAAACTTTCCGTAATAAACTCACTTTTTGTGATGGTGTTGACTGATATCTCATCCAAGGCTACTAATTTGCTTACGGTTTCTTCTAAATCCGGTCCATTGACATAATGTAAAATTGTTGTTTGTCTCTTAGAAGATGAAGGCATTGGCTCATCATTATTCAATTCAGACTATTTTTCCTTTTCATTCCATGAATATATACTAGGTGCCTATGTAGATCGCTGGCTGATGATGCTTTGCATTGCAAAGTTTTGGAGCATATCTGTCAATGAGCTGATTCTTTATCTTTTCTAAAATATTTCCAACATTCTTTATACTCTTTACTCATTGTGACAGCAATCTATAAAAAAAAATATGATTTATGATTTAATAAAAAATAATTTATTAAAAATTTTCTCGGGATTCGGGAACAGGAAAACGAAAAAAATTCCCGAGAACAGGCGGGAAGGAATTCTGGCCCGGAAACCCTACTTGTGACCATATTAAAGAAATGTTCCTTGTTAGAATGTGTGTTTGAATATTCCCATGCTATTTAAAATTCCTGTCCAATATCCAATCTATCGGGCAATTTTGCCTTCTTGTCCCTTACAAAACTGTTTGGTGCAGTAGACAGTGCTTTTTCATTTGGTTATACTATAAATTAAAGATGACAGGAAATTATATTCTCAGTTTCATCCTTTATCCAAGTGTAAGCAAACAAAGTTTGCATGCGAAGTAACTTCACGATTGCATTGCTTGTATGTAGAAGCTAATGTGAATCTAATGACTTCACATCAATTGTCTTAGTATCCCATAATTCAATGCACATATCCTTTCAGGTGTGTATAATGCTATGCATTATGGGAAGGGTCACCACCCAGACCAGGTTGACCTTTATTGAGGTCTCATCAGTGCAAGCCAGACCCAGAAGTGATACTAAGGTTGAAGTAATGCAGAAGTCATATTTCCATATACAAGTAACCAAAAGGTGTCACACCTTATTAGCATATTTCCATGTACAAGTTGCCAAAAAGTGTCACACCTAGTTTTGAGGGAAACTTGTGCCATAGTCTCATAAATTATCTACACTTAAACACAAGAAACATTATTTATTAAATATACTGCCAAATATTTGAGTTTGAAAATAACAAACTATCATCAGTGGCCTGAACAACATTTTTTACGAGGTAAAAAATGTTGACCTTGTAAAAATTGAAATTTAAAAATATTTCATACATAGGGATGTGTGCTTTGCATTGTGTGATGCAAGAGCAATTAATGTTTGACAAGCATAAGTGTAATTAATTGCTTGCATCATGCAATGCAAAGCACACATCCCATTGGGTGTTCTCCATGCATTATGGGAAAGGTCACCTACCAGTTTTGACCTTTACTAAGGTCTCATCAGTGGGAGCCAGACTCAGAAGATACCAATGTTGAAGGAATGTAAAAGCCATATATTTCCCATATATAAACAGTGAAAAGGTATAACATCTCATTACTAAAATACTCTACATTAGCGCTAGTTGTTGAAGGATAATGTTCCTCTCCATAATGCATAGCATTATACACACCCAGAAGGATGTGTGATCTCTTCTTAACAGGTTTCCCTTTCAGGTATACTGAAATGTATATCATTTCTCCTCTTGGTGACTTAAATCACAATCTTATACAAGTCTCTTTTGCTACAGAACAACCTTCACCCACGATTTCTGAGTTTCATGTCCTTTGGCACTACAAGGGTGCCAAATGGGATCTGTCATTTCTATTCCTCCTTCACATGGTGTGAATCATTTCTTCTGATCCACCTGCTGAGGCTGAATAGCAGAAATCATCCTCACAGGAATCAAGGCCTTTATCTATCATTCCATTCAAAATCCACAGCTGCTGTCCATGCCTTGGTTCTCAAAAAAAGTGTGCCAGCTCAGTAAAAGAAAAAGACCGTCATCATCACCAATTCCTGCCATATACCCTGAAGGGGTGTACAGGATATGACAGTACTACATGAAAAAATTACATCATTACTAACTTCCTATCTACAATTTTCCTCCAAATCAGTCTGCTACTTGTCAAGACACCAACATTATCACATCTTATATTTCTATCGTCTAAGGCACTTTGTACCGTATCAATCCACCTATATCTTGGTCTTCCTCTGGGTCGTTTTCCTGCCAACTTGGCAGAGAACACTTGTTTTGCTAATCTTTCCTCTCCCATTCTATTTAAGTGACCATACCACCTTAGATTAGCTCTGCTAATGCATTCCTGGATGCTGACAATGTCAAGTTCTTTCCTAATATCCTCATTTTTAATATGATATTGCCATTGATGCCATCTGTTCACGCCTCTAATATTTCTCAGGACTCTCATATCTGCTGTCTCTAGTCTTTGGTCAAGTGTTTTACTTCTGACCCAGCTCTCAGATCCATAAGTTAAAACTGGTTTGAACACTGTCTTGTATACAGCTAATTTAGTGTTCTGACTAATTTCTCTCTTATTCTATATGAATTTATTCAATTGACTTCCCACCATACCAGCTTTGCTGATTCTGTTGTCTATTTCTATATTTAATTTACCATCTTCAGTAAAAATTGTGCCTAAGTAGCTGAAATGTTTTACTTGTTCCACGGGCTCTCCATTCACAACACAGTTGACATTTTCAATGATTCTGCCTATTTTCACTGTCTTTGTCTTTTTATTGCTGACCTTCATACCATTCTATTACAACAGCTATTCAATTTAGTCAGAGAATCTTGCAGACTTGTAGCAGATTTATTTAGAAGTATAACATCATCCGCATAAAGCAAAGAGCTGACATTAACATCCCCAATTTTAATATCAGGTTTAATACCACTTTCCTTCATAATGTGATCCATATAGATAATGAATAACAGAGGGGATAATGTACATCCTTGTCTCACACCAGATTTAACATTAAACCATCTTCCTGTACTTCCTTCAATTCTAACTGCTGACTTACAACTCAGATAAAGACTAAGTATTGCTTGATATAATGCCCCATTGACACCATATAACTGCAGCGTATTGAATAGCTTCTCTCTTGGCACCTTGTCATATGCCTTTTCCAAATCGACAAAACTTAAATACAGATCTTTGTTATATTCCCATGCCTTCTCGACTATTTGTCGTAAAGTGAAGATCTGATCCTGACAGCCTCTATTTGGCCTGAACCCAGATTGTTCTTCACCAAGCTTTTCTTCCACAATTCTTCTCAACCGTTTCTCAAGTATAGTTGCATAGATCTTGCCAGGAACACTCAGTAGGGAAATACCTCTGTAATTCTCACATTCAGTTTTATTTCCCTTTTTATGTATGGGTACTATGAGAGCTCTACTCCAATCATCGGGAATTCGTCCCTCTGTCCGGGCTTTCTGAACTATGCAGTGCAGCCACTGTAAGACTTTTATACCACCATACTTCAGCATTTCTGGTCGAATATCATCTACTCCTGCTGCCTTTCCACATTTCAGCCTTTGATGGCTTTTTCTACTTCAAGTATGGATATGTATTCCTGACTGCATGCCTGGTCAGTGTTTTTTTATCACTGTGCTGTCATCACTGCTTGTTTCATTTAGCAGTTTTTCAAAGTAATTACTCCATACTTCAAGGATATCTTTTTCTCCTGTTTTCATGTCACCTTTATCATCTCTAACTCCTTTTACAGCACTCTTTCCTCCATTCCTAAGCTTCTTCAACAACCTCCAGAATATTTTGCCACCTTCTTGATATTTATTTTCTATATTCTTGCCAAAGTCCTCCCATGACTTTTGTTTAGCTAGTTTTACACACTGTTTAGCTTTCTTACATTTGTCTCTGTATTCTGTAAGTGTAAAAGCTGACTTATTTGCCAGGAACTTTTGATATGCTTTCTTCTTCTTTTCCTTCACTGCTTCTTTAACTTCCTGTGTCCACCAGGGAGTTCTGATTTTTTTATCCTTGCACACAACCTCACCACATGCCTCTCTGGCAGAATCCATCAAAGTTTTCTTCAGAGTTTGCCACTGAATCTCCAAGGTTTGATTCCTGTTCTCAAACTCTTTCATTTTCTTTTCAATAATCTTTCTGTATTTTAGTCTACAGTTCACATCTGAGACCTGCTCAACTTTTATTCGCTTTAAAACTTTCTTACATGTTATTCTTTTCAATATGAAATTTAATTTTATCCTGCTCAAGACTAAATAGTGATCACTTCCAATTGCAAATCCTCTGTACACTCTGGTGTCCTGCACCAGGGAGAAAACATCACTATCAACAATAACATAGTCAATGAGACTTTTCTTATTCCTAGCCTCTTCTCTCCATGTGAATTTGTGCACATTTTTATGTTGGAACATGGTGTTAGTAATAACCAGTCCATGTCCTGAGCAGAAATCCAACAGATATTTGCCATTATTATTAGCTTTGCTCTTTTCTCCAAATTTTCCCAAAATATTTTTGTATGTCTCACAATCGTTTCCTACTCTTCTATTTAGATCTCCAACAAGGACCAACTTTTCCTTTTTCATTGTGTCAGTTGCTTTTTCTAAAGCCTCAAAAAATTCCTCCACTTCTACCTTAGTAGAACCTTCTGTGGGACCATAGGCACAAATAAGTCTCATTGTCCAGTTCCCTATTCTCATATTTGCCCACATTACTCTACTTGAGTTTGACTGCCATTCAAGAAGATTAGCCTCGTATTTTGTGTTGAATACTATGGCTACTCCTTCTTTTCCTTGATTGTCATTGCCTGAATATAACATTTTGTATTTATTGCTCAGAAAGATCTCGCCAGTTTTGGTGTTTTTTGTTTCTGTCACCCCTATTATGTCGATCTGGTACTTATCTAATTCCTCAGCTAGCTCCATTTTTTTGCCATTCAGGCTTCTTATGTTGATAGTACCGATCTTTAACTCTGGTGATGTTGAGTTGGGGTTTGTTTTCAGATTTGTTCCAGTAGCTGACTTTTCGCTGTTCACCCTGGTTCCCTGGCGAAAACAACGGGGGCCTTGTTTAACCGGGCTACGCCCCAGCCGGCATGAAATTTTGTCATGTTGTACCATCATTTTTTATTTTGGTTTAACCAATAAGAATACAATTTGGTCGGCTAAATCCCAAATTGCCAGCCCATCCTCGTTCGTTCAGTATCAAAGTAGATACCCAACAGGGTGCACCACGAGAAGGTGAGGATTGGACATTAGGTCAGAAGCCCTAGTCGGTTCTCCGCATTCCTTTAAAGGCTATGTGGAGGTCTCCTCTCAGTTATACAGCTTTGACCTTTAAGCACCCCTATACCACAAATGGCTGAAGACCAAAACTCCAGCTGCTCGCTCTGCCTATACCGCAGCTTGCAACAGTTCTGAAAACACACCCCACACATCTAAAAACTTTCATCCATATCTTCTACCCAGCCTGCACATGAAATCATTTGCCATTATCACCCTCCTTCTTAACTCAGTACTGTTATAGTTGGGTAGTATTCCTACAATTTTTACTGTCTCACATTTCTTTCTTGCTTCTTCCAACAGATCTTTCATATCTTCTCTCATACTATATTTGTCTCTACTTAAATTATTAGTACCTACCAGAACTACCATCTCTTTTCTTTTCTGTTTCAATTACATTTGTCATATTTTTAATTTTCACTCCCAGGAAACTAGAAGTGGTGACTTCCTTGGCAAGTGCAAATTTTAAAATCGAGTCATCATACCATATCACCTCTTTTTTCTTAGATTTTAAATGACTTATCTTGTTGTTATTAATATTTTGACTACCAAGTTCAGTACTTTCCTGCCTGTTCTTGTTCTGATCATTTTTCTTATCCAAAGTTTAGTCAAACGTTTTTCCACCTTTTCCAATTCCCTGGGCAATTTTCTAATAATTCCTTTTAATCAAGATATTTCTAATGTCAACTTATACTCAGACAAATTATTATCATCACTGCAGCAGTAGTTTTGTTCATCAGGCCAAACACTCTTCTCGATAGCAACAAGCTTTTGACACCTATCTGTTATGACAAGTTTTCGGTGCCATTTTTAAGAGTAGTAATAATATTTCTGCAATTATGTTGTAATTGCATTTCTTCCATTCAGTTAGATAATGATGCATTCATACTTCTTTCCAATTCCACTATTTTCTCTATAGTTTACTATATCTTCATTTTCTATTATGGATTTTTTCATTACCAATTTTAGTCTTTTTCTCTTGATACTTATTTTAATCCGTGCTCTCATAATCTGTAATCGTTATTGTATTAAACTGGTTGACAATGGATACATCCAATATTTCCATGTTGTTTACCATGATATAATCAATTTCATTCAAAGCTTTTCCATGTAGTGATGTTCAGATCATTGTTTTTGAATGACTGAAGATAAATGCATACGAGGGTGGTCTGAAAAGTTCTTAGCCTAACAATGAAAAAAAGAATTTATAGTTTCTAAATTATTTTTATTTTTCAACATAATCTTCCTTAAGACTAATACATTTATTCCAGCCATGCTCCAGTGCCATTATCCCATCCCTGTAGTGGTTCTCAGTAAGATCTGCAAAATACCCCTCTACAGCTGCAATCACCTCTTGATTCAAAGAAAGAAAAGCTGACCAGCAAGGAAGAGTTTTATTTTTGGGAAGGGATAGAAGTCAGAGGGAACCAAATCTCAGGAATAGGGTGGATGTTCCAACAATTCATAGTACAGATCCCTTAATTTTCCCACTGCAAAACACTTTTGTGGGTAGGTGTATTGTCCTGATGAAAGATGATTTTTTTCTTCTGCAAACCGGGTCTTTTCTCATGAATTTTTTCATCTAGTCTGCTTAAAAGATCACTAATATTCTCTGGTTATTGTTTTACCCTTTTCAAGATAATTAATAAAAATGCTTTTAGCATCCCAAAACGTCGACGGCATGACCTTTCCTGCTGATGGAACTGACTTTGCCTTTTTTTGGCGCTGAACAACTGGCTTCTGTCCACTGTTTTGACTGCTGTTTGGATTCTAGTGTATAATGGTGAATCCAAGTCTCATCTATAGTAATAAATCAACACACACACAAAATTAGTTTTATTCTTGTTAAAATACTCCAAGCACTGTTCAGAGATTTTCATGCAAGTGTCTTTTTGATCTACTGTGAGCAAGCATGGCACCCATCTTGTGCAAAGCTTTTTCTTTTGCAATTCTTCATGCAAAATATATCCTACTTGTTCTTTTGAAATGCCTATAGTCTCAGCAATTTCATGCACTTTGACTCGCCACTCATCCAATACCATATTGTGCACTTGATCAGTGATTTCTGGTGTTGTTAAAATATTTGGATGTCCTTCGTGTGGATCATCTTCAAGGCTGGTACAGCCATGTTTAAACTTGGCAGTCCATTTCTTAATTATTGAAAATGAAGGAGAAGAGTGCTCAGAAACTTTTATGAACTTTGAATGAATTACTTTTGGCATTAAACCTTCTTTTACAAAGAATTTTATAACTGCACGATACTCAATTTTGTCTATTTCAAGGGATATAGACAACACTTTTGTTTCAGACAGCTGTATAAAACAAACTACCTGATAGAATGACTTGCAATTTCACATGGAAGCCTATGACAGAGGTACCAGCTTAGAAAAAAAAAAAAAATCTTGCCGATAGTATTGCCATCTATGGTCGAGGCTGAGAACTTTTCAGACCACCCTCAAAAGAACATTTCCAGACACACAAAGGTAGTATACTTTGCTCTTTCAATTTAAACTGCTCTGATTGTTATCTGATTCTTATATGTTGATTGTTGTTGTTTAGCTTAATACACACAAATAAAAAATTCACATTGAAATCATCATCAGATTCCTGATATGCACCCTGTACATGTGGGTGCATTTGTACATATGCACCCACATGATCCTATGGTAGCACTATGAAAAGCTTGCATTTTCAGTAACTACCTATTGTCAGATCTTATATTTCAGTCTTCCTCTGAGTCTTTTCCCTGTAATCCTGGCATCAAATACTTGTTTTCCAGCATTCTACCGATGCAGCATCCCAGCTGGCATGAAATTTCATCATATGGTACCACGGTACCATAATTTTGTTTTGATTTAGCCAATACAAAGTACAGTTTGGTCAGCTTAATCCAAAAGTGCCATCCATCCTCATTCATTCGCTATCCAGGCAAATACCTACTTTACTAAGTGTACCATGTGAAGATAAAGATGGGATATTATGTGCAGATAACTTCCCAGTTATGTAGCTTTGACTTTTAACAACCTCTTGAAAAAAAACTAATTAAGTTAATTTTACAGTATTTTATCTATATCACATAATCATCTTCAAAGAACAGAGAAATGTCTGTTAGCACACAAAGAAATGATAAATTGTTGGAGGTGAGCTCATACTGAAGAGCTTGAAATTCTGGGATACACTCAAAATGCACTGCTTTGATGGCATCAATCAGAGTACTGCTGTTTTTCCCCCTCATCCTGAAAAATTTAATGCATTTTATCATCATCATCATCAAATTCCTGACATGTACCCTCAAGGGGTGTACAGGATATGATAGTACTACATGAAAAATTTACATCATTACTAACTTCCTATCTACAATTTTCCTCCAAATCAGTCTGTCACTTGTCAAGACTCCAATATTATCATTATCAGATCTTATATTTCTATCGTCTAAGGCACATTCTACTGTATCAATCCACCTATATCTTGGTCTTCCTCTGGGTCGTTTTCCTGCCAACCTGGCAGAGAACACTTGTTTTGCTAATCTTTTCTCACCCATTCTGTTTAAGTGACCATACCACCTGAGATTAGCTCTGCTAACGCATTCCTGGATGCCGACAACGTCAAGTTCTTTCCTAATATCCTCATTTTTAATATGATATTGTCATTGATGCCATCTGTTCACGCCTCTAATCTTTCTCAAGACTCTCATATCTGCGGTCTCTAGTCTTTGGTCAAGTGTTTTATTTCTGACCCAGCTCTCAGATCCATAAGTTAGAACTGGTTTGAACACTGTTCAAACCAGTTCTAACATTCTTGTATACAGCTAATTTAGTGTTTCGACTAATTTCTCTCTTATTCCATATGAATTTATTCCATTGACTTCCTACCATACCAGCTTTGTTGATTCTATTGTCTATTTCCATATTTAATTTACCATCTTCACTAAAAATCGTGCCGAAGTAGCTGAAATGTTTTACTTGTTCCACAGGTTCCCCGTTTCACAACAGAGTTGACATTTTCAACAATTCTACCTATTTTCATTGTCTTTGTCTTTTTAATACTGACCTTCATACCATATCTATTACAACAGTTATTCAATTTAGTCAGGAACTCTTGCAAACTTGTAGCAGATTTATTTAGAAGTATAACATCGTCCGCATAAAGCAAAGAGCTGACATTAACGTCTCCGATTCTGATATCATGTTTAATATCACTTTCCTTCATAATGTGATCCATATAGATGATGAATAACAGAGGGGATAATGTACATCCTTGTCTCACACCAGATTTAACATTAAACCATCTTCCTGTAATTCCTTCAATTCTAACTGCAGACTTGCAACTCAAATACAGACTAAGTATTGCTTGATATAATGTCCCATTGACACCATACAACTGTAGCATATTGAATAGCTTCTCTCTTGGCACCTTGTCATATGCCTTTTTCCAGATCGACAAAACTTAAATACAGCTCTTTGTTATATTCCCATGCTTTCTCGACTATTTGTTGTAAAGTGAAGATCTGATCCTGACAGCCTCTATTTGGCCTGAATTCAGCTTGTTTTTCAGCAAGCTTTTCTTCCACAATTCTTCTCAACCGTTTCTCAAGTATGCTTGCATCGATCTTGCCAGGAACACTCAGTATGGAAATACCTCTGTAATTCTCACATTCAGTTTTATTTCCCTTTTTATATATGGGTACTATTAGAGCTCTACTCCGATCATCGGGAATTCGTCCCACTGTCGGGGCTTTCTGAACTATGCAGCGCAGCCACTGTAAGACTTTTATACCACCATATTTCAGCATTTCTGGTCGAATATTATCTACTCCTGTTGCCTTTCCACACATCAAGCCTTTGATGGCTTTTTCTACTTCAAGTATGGATATGTATTCCTGACTGTATGCCTGTTGTGTGTTTCTTACCACTGTGCTATCAATGCTTGTTTCATTTACCAATTTTTCAAAGTAATTACTCCATACTTCAAGGATATCTTTTTCTCCTGTTTTCATGTAACCTTTATCATCTCTAACTCCTTTTACAGCACTCTTTCCTCCATTTCTAAGCTTCTTCAACAACCTACAGAATATCTTACCACTTCTTGATATTTATTTTCTATGTTCTTGCTAAAGTCCTCCCATGACTTTTGTTTAGTTAGTTTTACACAATGTTTAGCTTTCTTACATTTGTCTCTGTATTCTCTAACAGCACAAGCTGACTTATTTGCCAGGAACTTTTGATATGCTTTCTTCTTTTCCTTCACTGCCTCTTTAACTTCCTGTGTCCACCATGGAATTCTGATTTTTCTATCCTTGCAGACAACCTCACTACATGCCTCTCTGGCTGAATCAATCAGGGTTTTCTTCAAGGCTTGCCACTGAATATCCAAGGTTTGGTTTCTGTTCTCAAACTCTTTCATTTTTTCTTCAATAATCTTTGTGTGTTTTAGTCTACAGTTCACATCTTAGAGCTGCTCAACTTTTATTTGCTTTAAAACTTTCTTACATGTTATTCTTTTCAATACAAAATTCAATTTTATCTTGCTCAAGACTAAATAGTGATCGCTTCCAATTTCAAATCCTCTGTACACTCACTTGTCCTGCACCAGGGAGAAAACATCACTATCAACAATAGCATAGTCAATGAGACTATTCTTATTCCTTGCTTCTTCTCTCCATGTGAATTTGTGCACATTTTTATGTTGGAACATGGTGTTAGTAATAACCAGTCCATGACCTGAGCAGAAATCCAACAGGTATTTGCCATTATTGTTGGCTTTGCCTCTTTTCTCCATATTTTCCCAAAATATTTTTGTATGTCTGACAGTCATTTCCCACTCTGCTATTTAGATCCCCAACAAGGACCATCTTTTCCTTTTTCATTGTGTCAGTTGCTTTTTCTAAAGCATCAAAAAATTCCTGCACTTCTACCTTAGTAGAACCTTCTGTGGGACCATAGGCATAAATAAGTCTCATTGTCCAATTTACTATTCTGATATTTGCCCACATCACTCTACTTGAGACTGCCTGTCATTCAAGAAGATTAGCCTTGCATTTTGTGTTAAATACTATGGCTACTCCTTTTCCTTGATTGTCATTTCCTGAATATAACATTTATTTATTGTTCAGAAAGATCTCACCAGTTTTTGTCTTTTTTGTTTCAGTCACCCCTATTATGTCGATCTGGTACTTATCTAATTCCTCAGCTAGCTCCATTTCTTTGCCATTCAGGCTTCTTATGTTGATAGTACTGATCTTTAACTCTGGTGATGTTGAGTTGGGGGGGTGCTTTCAGATTTGTTCCAGTAGCTGACTTTTCGCTGTTTGCCCTGGTTCTCTGGCAAAAACAATGGGGACCTTGTTTAACTGGTGACGCCCCAGCCGGCATGAAATTTTGTGATGTTGTACCATCATTTTCTATATTGGTTTAAGTCAATAAGAATACAATTTGGTCGGCTAAATCCCAAATTGCCAGCCCATCCTCTTTTGTTCAGTATCCAGGTAGATACCCAACAGGATTGGACATTAGATCAGGAGCCCTGGTCAGTTCTCCGCATTCCTTTAAAGGCTATGTAGAGGTCTCCTCTCAGTTTAACTTGTTTCAATTAAGGATACTGATTAGTGCTGTTGTCCCTTGCACGAAAACATGGTCTGAAAACTTTGCATGAAAACATTTGTACTTGCTTTTGTGATAATGCTTTTCCATTTGAGCTTCAGAGATTTCTAGGGTTGTGTTGAAATTCTTGGGAGTTTGGTATAAAAGACCACATAATTTTGAGATGAAACTTGATAGTTCTACATTTCTCTGCTAATTTCATATATATTTTGCTACATTTCTTTGGGAAAGTTTGCTAGTTATCATATAAACAAGAAGTGACCTTTACTATATTAAAGCTGGAATGGAATCAGTAGTTGAAAATTTCTTTAACAATGGACATGATAGCATTTGTACTTAGGCTGGAATTGTCACATTTCAAAACAATGTGTATCATATCCAAGGTCTATATGCATGGATTCTTGATGAATGTTAACTAGATGTGATGTAAGATGATGCTGCGTTGGTTTTTATTGCATTGAATAGGTGTGTGTAGCATTTCTGAAGCTGACTCAAATTTTTGACAAAGCAGTTATGATTTGTGTGTGGCATTTTCATTTATCAGGTAAACCCATTGGTTCTTTAGGAATTTATACACTCTGAAATTGGAAACATCAGGACTGCCATTTCTGGATATGCTCCTAGAGATTTCTGAATGGAAACTGTTATTCAGTGTACAGAAATCACTGGAACTTCGCTGGAAGATACCTACATACTTCATCTCACCACCACCACTCCTTACAAAAAAAAAAAAAAAAAAAAAAAAAAAAAAAAAAAAAAAAAACCAGGCATAATTAAAAAGCTAAATGCAACATAGAAAAGAGGAAACAAGAACTTAAATGCTTCGGGTACATCAATTCTCAAAATGGATATAGGTACAAGATGATCAACAAGCTCTTGAAACCACTACCACTCCCAGACAATGACAAATAAGCAAGAATGGAAAGGTGCAGTAACCCTTCTGTATTTCTAACATGCAAGAACATAATTTTTGAAATACTTCAGCATAACATAAAAGTAGTTTTCATCCTCATCAAGATCTCAAGATTTTTACATCGTCCTATATCCCCTCCTCCACTCTCTTTAAAACTAGTCCACTGTTCATGCAGCATATGCTATGTAGAACAAACAGAAGTTTGAAGGGATTTACATGTCAGAACATTATGAGAAGGAAGGGAAAATATAAATATAAGATTAGCCTATTATACAACCAATGAAGATCATCTTGTGCTTTTTAAGAAAATTCAAGAAAGCTTCAAAAATGCTATGCATACACCCCTACTCAGTGCAATAAAAACCAAGGCACTATCTTACTTCATATCTGGTCATCACTCATCAATAATCTCAAGCACACGGACTCTGTTTTGAAATGCAATACTTCCGCCTAAGTACTTGTATCTTCACATGTCCATTGCTAAGTTTTGATTTTTGATTGTTGATTCCATTCCAGCTTTGAAACAGTAGAGGTCTCTAGTTATTTAACTGATAAGTAACAAACACTCTTTAGAACTTATTTCCACTACAAGACATGCATTAACTTACTAGGTCATGGGCACAACTAACTCTTTCACATGTTCTTTAAAAATACATGGTGGGTCATCCATTTCCTCTGCCTTGTTAAAATCTAGGTCAATTAACACTTCACACACCTCTGCTTCTTTCACTTCTAATCCCTTCTATCATTTGCGTCGGTTCTAGATGCCACATAGCATCAGTGGAATATACACCGATGAAAGTGCTTGTTAAATAATTCCAGTCATTTGCAATAGTGACTATAGCAAATGACACTACCATAACTATCTACTGATATTACCCTTCCATAATTATTCTTCATCTTGCTTGTCACATAGCAGTACATCTTGATTATCTTTGAACTGGCTGGCCAGTCTCTGTCACAACTCTAACCTACATTTTGTATTGATGTACTGCTGCATTTGATTACTGCCAGCTGTTTTACATCTTCCTCAATAACTTTTTCCACACTGCTTGCCAGATTTCACCATTCGTGCATTTCATTCCTAGTCTATGTATTCACTTAACTCCTAGTATGCAGTTGTGCTTGTTGGATATTTTGTAATCTTTTCCACACTCTGCCAAACCTCTTTTTTCCCATTCTAATTCCACATATATCCTTCTTTCTTCAGTGCAACTTTTACTCTTTGATCACTTTCTTTGTGATTGCCCTTACCAATGGGTGGCAGCATTGATACCTGTTTCACTACCACATCCTGTGATAACATCACCGAATCCAACTCTCTAAAATCATCACAAGCTTAAGATAGTTATCCTTTGGAGGCTCAACAAATTCACTCTCCTTATTTTCCAGTGCAGCTGCTCATGACTTGCAGACCATGCTCTGGATAACCACCACAGGATATTCTTGAAGGTCACTCATGATTTTCCTCCTAACATTGGGAAATTGTTGATTTTGCTGTGGATGCAGTTATTTTTCTTGCCAAAATAAGCTTCACAAACAAATTGAAGGAGCTACAACAACGATCTCCTGTTTCTTCAACTTTGCACAACAATTACATGAAACATTTTAAACATATTAACATCTCTTCTTCCATCTCTTTCAGTATGTACATAAAGTACATATTGAACTGTACATAAAATATAATGTACAAAGAAGCATAAAAAAAAGGAATAGTTTAAAATAAAAGAAGAAATAAAAGAGAAAACTAGAATCATATGAAGTTAAAAAAAATGAAATTCTAGTATGTCATTTCTTTCAAAATTTTGCAGTAGTTTCAATTAATATCACATATCTGCAATTGCAATGAATGAAATATGTACAATCTTTACTGTGAAAATGAAAAATAATTTAATCTTTACAAAAAGAAATTAGACATGAAACTGTTCCAATTTCCAACTTGTAAAAAAAAATTAAGAAGGTGAACCAATAGAAATTCCTGGCCTATATGGCTGCTACTGACTTGAGCAGTAAGTCAGCTTTGTAATTGGTCAAATAGGGTTCCTTTCTCATCTGTTGCCATGGAATTATGACTATTAGATGTTTATTTTGTGCCTGGTAGATTAAGTTAAAAATATTATCAGTGTTCTGCAAATGAAAATTTCAATTCATGAATTGTAACATCATCTGCTAAGAAATTCAGTTCACTGTAAAGAATGTTTTGAATTTTTGCAGTAACGAGCAGCATTGTACTGCTCGTTACTGCAAAATACTGCTCATTTTCTGCTCGTTTTCTATGTGACTTAAGTCAGAATTTTCCCACAGATCTCTATAGGATGTTGTTTTGTTATAGCAGTGTTTACTATAGGGCATGTCTGTATGATTTTGAATGAAATTATAGATTTTAATGACCTCAGCTATGCAAAATTCCAGTAGGTCAAATTTTAAAGCTCCTATAATGGCATGTGCTTACTTAACCAAAACATTGCCATGTGTCATCATCCAGTGTAAGATTACTATCCTACTTACTAGAGACCTGAAGTGGTTTTAAAAATTTCCATGATTGGTCTCTAAAGTTTCTTACCCTGCTCTAGTGACAAAAAAAAAAAATCTACTCTTTAGTTAATAATAACTGTTTAAGATTATACATATTATAGACTTCTTTGGCCTGTTTTGTTATACCCTTCCATTCTATCAACTTTAAATTTTGTATGCAAACTACTAAATCAGTAACTAAAAAAAGAAAATATTCTTTCTTATACTGTTTGTTCTGTTTTCTAGTGCTCATGCAAAATCTCTTATATCAAGGGATGCTGGAGAAGCACCAGCTTCAGAAGTAAAACCCTCATCTGATAGTGAATGCCTTTTGTGTTGTGAAATGTCTGGTACAGTGACTTTTGATCCTTGTGGCCATAGAGTAACTTGTGAAGATTGCTGCATCCGTATGAAGAAATGTGTAGTTTGCCAAGAAGTCATATTGAAAAAGATTGGACCAGGTAAGACATCTGTGCAATGAAATTTTAAACAATAGAGGATTTTTTCAACATCCCCAAAACATTTTCTTATGCTATCATTGTAATCTGTAATTATAGAAGACAGTGATATTTGTCTAATCAGCTATGTTAAAGAGTATATTAAAAACAATGTTCTAGGTTCTGAATATCCTTGGAAATATTGTTTAATGTGATAACAATTGAACAAATTGGTTATACAAGAAGATTTGCACTCAGTCAAAGTATTTTTTCTTCTTTCAAGATCTAGTCTATAAGCCTGTTTGGGCACATAAAGGACTATACCTCCTTATCTTCTTAGCTCTTCCTATATCTCCTTTTTTCCTCTTCCATTCATTGTATATGTTCTCATCATTTCATATTCTGTCCATTAAGAAATTTCCTTTTGCTGCTTGTATTCCACTTTCTTCCCCTCTCTCTCTGTTTGAGATATATATATATATATATATATATATATATATATATATATATATATACACACAGTGGTAGTAAAGGTTGGGAGCTGAACTAGAGGCTGGTAACCTCTTGAAAAATATAAACTCAGAAGCATCTAAAGGAAAAACAGGTTTGATTAAAAACAACAGCAATAATAAGGATAAATGATACAAAATAATGGATATACCATCTAAATGTGTTACCTCTTTGAATGTTAAGGATTTAGCTAAGAAAGAAACAGAGTTCAACAAACAAAAGAGACAAAGATAGTTATTGCAGTAATAACTGAAACCAAGAAAAAAAAAATTAAAGATAACTATGGAAATAGAAAATTACATAATAATGTACAATGGTAGAACAGAATAAAAGAGCAAACTGTGTTGAGAAATCAGAAATGGAAGACGAGAATAAAGCGCTACACTTTTTATTAATGAAAGGATGGAAACTGTAACATGAAATTTGAAAGAGACTAACAGTAATGAGAATATGTGACATACGCTTTGGAAGAAGGAAAATACAAGGGTGTGTTGAAATGCTGTGAAAATCACCATGAAGGAATTGAGGTAGAACCATTACACATTATTCTACATATTCCCCACAAAGCGTCATGCATTTGTTACAATGCTGCTGCATCATTTGCAATCCTCTGAGAAAAAAGTCTTTCCCTTGTTGCACAAACCATACCTCAGCTGCAGATATGACTTCATCATCTGTGGTAAATTTTGTTTCTTTGAATTGGGGAATAGGAAATAGTCAAATAGGGCCAGGTCTGGAAAATAAGGTGGGTGAGGCAGAACCTGAAAGTCTAAGTTGTGTATTGTCTGTTGGGTATCATGAGTGAGCAGGTGTATTTTCCTGCAAATTCAACACACACCTTTGCTCAGTTTCCAATGGCATTTTTCCTTCAGTACTTCCTTTAATGAAAGAGTTTGAGAACAAGAACCAAACCTTGGAGATTCAGTGGCAAATTCTGAAGAACACATCGATAGATTCATCCAGAGAGGCAGTGGTGAGGTTGTCTGCAAGGATAGAAAAATCAGAACTCCATGGTGGCCACAGGAAGTTAAAGAGGCAATGAAGGAAAAGAAGAAATCCAAAGTTCCTAGCAAATAAGTCAGCTTGTGCTCTTAGAGAATATAGAGACAACTGTAAGAAAGCCAAACACTGTGTAAAATAGCTAAACAAAAGTCATGGGAACCTGGTAAGACTTTCGTAAGAACGCAGAAAATAAATATCAAGAAAGTGGCAAAATATTCTGAAGACTGTCGAAAAAGCTCAGAAATGGAGGAAAGAGTGCTGTAAAAAGAATTAGAGATGATAAAGGTGACATGAAAATGGGAGGAAAAGATATCCTTGGTGTATGGAGTAATTACTTTGAAAAATTGCTAAATGAAACAGTTTCATTCGGTCAGGATTACATATCCATACTTGAAGTAGAAAAAGCCATCAAAAGCCTGAAATGTGGGAAGGCAGTGCAAAATGCTGAAGTATGGAGGTATAAAAGTCTTACAGTGGCTGTACTATAGTTCAGAAGGCCTGGACAGAAGAACGAATTCCAGATGATTAGAGTACAGCTCTCATACCCCATATATAAAAAGCAAAATAAAACTGTGAGAATTACAGAGGTATTTCCTGCATGTTTCTGGTAAGATTTATGCAACTATGCTTGAGAAATGGTTGAGAAGGACTGTGGAAGGGAAGCTTGGTGAAGAACAAGCTGGATTCAGACCAAATAGAGGTTGTCAAAATCAGATTTTCACTTTACAACAAATAATTGAGAAATCATGGGAATATAACAAAGATTTGTATTTACGTTTTGTAGATCTGGAAAAGGCATATCACAAGGTGTAAAGAGAAAAGCTATTCAAAACGCTATAGTTGTATGGTGTCAGTGGAACATGTTATAAAGCAGTACTTCTCTTTATTTGAGTTGTAAGTCAGCAATTAGAATTGAAGTACATGAAGATGGTTTAATGTTAAATCTGGTGTCAGACAACAATGTACGCTATCCCCTTTGTTATTCATTATCGATTGGATCACATTATGGTATTAAACCTGATATCAAAATTGGAGATGTTAATCTCAGCTCTTTACTTTATGTCTGCAAGATTCCCTGACTAAATTGAATAACTGTTGTAATAGATTTGGTGTGAAGGTCAGCAGTAACAAGACAAAGACAACGAAAATAGGCAGAAGCATTGAAAATCTCAACTGCATTGTGGAGAACCTATAGAACAAGTAAAACATTTCAGCTACTTAGGCATGATTTTTAGTGAAAATCGTAAATTAAAGATGGAAATAGATAACAGAATCAACAAAGCTGGTATGGTAGGAAGTCATCTGAATAAATTTATATGGAATAAGAGAGAAATTAGTCAAAACACTAAATTAGCTGTATACAAGACAATATTCATACCAATTTTAACTTATAGTGCATGGTTAGAAATATGACATTTGACCAAAGACTAGAGACCACAGATATGAGAGTCCTGAGAAAGATTAGAGGCATGAACAGATGGCATCAACAGCAATATCATATTAAAAACGAGGATATTAGGAAAGAACTAGACACTGTTATCATCCAGGAATGTGTTAACAGAGCTAATCTCAGGTGGTATGGTCACTTAAACAGAATGGGAAAGGAAATATTAGCAAAACAAGGGTTCTCTCCCAGGTTGGCAGGAAAAAGACCCAGAGGAAGACAAGATATAGGTGGATTGATATAATAAAAAGTTCCTTAGAGGACAGAAATATAAGGTCTGATTATGTTGGAGTCTTGACAGGTAACAGATTGATTTGGAGGAAAATTGCATATAGGAAGTTAGTGGTGATGTAAGTTTTTCATGTAGTACTATCACATCCTGTATATCCCTTGAGGATACATGTTAGGAATTTGATGATGACCTCCTTCTCTTCCTTCAGAGCTGTTTTGAATAAACTGCTGCTGTAACATTTTCACCTTTTTTGAGGTACTTAGTAGGGATTACACCATCCATATTCCAAAAGACAATGGCAAGAATTGTCTCTGCTGACTTTTTTTTTTTTTTTCAAACTTTGTGTTCAGAGTGGAGACACAAAGGTTCGTGAAGAACCTTTGTGTCTCCACTCTTTTGACTGTTGTTTGGTGCATCGTAGTGATGAAGCCATAATTCATCAACAGTCACAATACAAGCCAAAGAATTTCACCTGATTTCTCAAAATGACCCAAAATCTCTTGAGATGACAGCACTTGTTTTCTCTTTTTGTCGGCATTCAAGCATTTGGGGACCCACTTTGAGAGCTTCTGCATGTCCAGATTTTGGTGAATAATGACCTCAACTTGTTCCCTGGATATCTCCAGAGTCTTTGCAAAGTTTTTGGCTGTTATTCATCTATCATCAAGGATCATGGCATGCACTGCATTGATGTTTTCAGATGTGATTACTGTGGAAGGTTTACCTGACCTGGTGGACATCTGTTTTCTCAGGGTGCCCAGTTTTAAACTTGGACACCCATCTGGCAACTGTTGGATTATGCTAGGACACAGTCCCCTAAAGTCGCACAACATTTGGTGGATCTCAGTTGCAGACATTTCTTGCAGCAGGAAAAGCTGAACGATGTTCCACACCACTGTGTCTTCGAATTTCTTCCAATTCTCTGATATGTCTTCTTATATATCCTAAAAGAAAAAAATTTTACAATTTGATGAAACATGGGGTTAACTGTGTTACGATATGTTCTTTCTTGTGGTTATATCAATTACTTTAATGTCATTTTTGTTCTAGGTGTTTATCAGAACTTTTCATCTCCCCCAACTCCCCATAGATTAAATTGAAAATATTTTGCAGTGATTTAGAAAAGCTGATGAGATGTAATAAAATGATTTGATAATTGCAAGAGACATCAAAGCTAGAATGAGAAACCAAAGTTTACTGCAGATGAAGCAACATTTACATCAAATATAGCAGTAAACAGAGATGATTTATCATCTTATAAATTAAAAATCACGCAGATTTAAAAAAAAAAAAAACCATAAATATACATTGAGCCATAGGACTGTGATCAATAATAGAATGTATAATCATTGACAAAAAAGCGATCTTCATAAGAAACGGATCCATCAATTTGTAGAGGTAATACTGTATATTCAGACCATTTCCTGCTAATTTCAAAAGTTTCAAGATGTTAATTACAAAAATTAGGAATCCAGTCAAAAGAAAAATGTAAAAGCAAACTACAAAATTTGTATACTCTGAGAAGATATACTATTAGAAATCTGTATCAAAGCCAATTGACTCGATACTCATCTGAAATTCCTGTCTCTTATGACATAGGTGAAGAATGGACAAACATAAGCAAATTAATAAAATAGAACAGAGGATCTTGAGACAAAAAGGAATGATTTCTTATTAGATCTATTTTCTTCATTATTTAAATCCATCAGAAAACTGAAATGTGGAAAAGTTGCTGAATAGATAATAATGAACTAAAGCAGAGGTCGGTAACCGGCGGCCCATAAAACGTTGACCATACTTACATGGCATGTGGCCTGTTTGTTGAATTATTTAAATAATACATTTTATAATATGAATAATAAATTAAAAATAATTTTATACCTATACTTCGTGACATCACCTGTGCAACTTGGAAATACAAACAAAAGGAAACTTTTGTTGGGATTATTAAAGATTTACAAACATTAGTTTCAACAAGATTTGTTGATTTTCATAAAAATAGCATCGAAATGCGATTATTTTTCAGCACTTTTAATGTTGACATTGATGACATACCAAACCAACTACAGATGGAAGTTTTGGAATTACAACACAATGAAACACTCAAGAACGCATTTTCGTTAGAAAATATCCAAAAATTTTATCGCTGCTTACCAAAAAAACGTGAAGGATTAATCAGTTTTGAAAAGAAGATGATAGTCGCATTTGGAAGCACATACATTTGTGAATAAGCATTTTCTGCCATGAGTTTTAGAAAAAATAAATTTTCTTCTCGACCTGACTGATAAACTTTGCATGCTTCGATTCGAATTTGCATCTCAGGTTCTAAAATGGATCTAGATAATTTGGCTAAGGGAAAGCAATCACAAAAGTCACATTAAACAGTGAGACATGCATATCGTGATGCATAAACTATATTACCTTGTTTTTATGTGATAATAATTTTTCATTGAGTTTCATTTTCATGCTTGTTTCATATCTGGTACCTTAAATATTTTTTTTTTTAATTGATATAATAAAAATTGATAACTTAAGTATTTTTTATCTCACTATTTTCTCTTAATTAAACGCTTGCGGCCTGATTATCAAAAATAAAAGTTGAATGTGGCCCGTAAGTCTGAAAAGGTTGCCGATCCCTGATCTAAAGGTCTTGAATACTATGTCAAAATGTTGCATTGGCTATGATATTTAATTCAAAAAGTTTCCACATCTTAATCATCCAGGTGTCTACCAGATTCCGTGCTCTTGTGGATTATCTTATTTCAGACAAACAGGAAGATCTGCCTCTATTCGGCTAGAAGAATACCAATCTTATATTGAATACTTTAAACCTGAAAAGTCTGGACTTGCAGAACATGCCATCTTCACTAGACACAGAGTTCACTGGAGAAAGACAAGAGTTCTTCACAAAAGTCAGTTTCTCATGGAACACCTTTATAAAGAAACATGTGAAACTACTTCATTCTCCTAACTTAAACAGATATGACGGCTTATGTCTATCCCCTTTATGGGAGATAGTACTTTACAAATCAGCTAATCTTTCCTAACTTTTTGTTGTATCGATTTTTTATTTATTTATTTATTTTTATTTTTTTAATTTTTATTTTTAGGAAAGTTACTGACCTTTTTAGTTATATTACGCCAGCTACTTAGGTGGCGCTTTTTGGAATTGTCAGTTATTGTTTAATTTGAGCTTAATGTACTGAAGATGCCTGTGACACACAGGCGAAAATTATACTATTAAATAATCTTTGTACGCGAGTTTTTTCCGTTATTAATTTTGTATCGATAATTCAGAAAGTGATAGAAGGAGAAAGAAAAATCAGAACATGAACTCATCATCAATTTCCTGATATTGGCCATCAAGAGGATGTTCAGGCTACTATAGCAGCACTACACGAATAAGTTTATATTATTAATAATCTCTTATCAACAATTTTCCTTCAAATTAGTCTGTTACTTGTCAGCACTCCAATATTGTCTTATCTAATTTTATTTTTCCAAGGCACTTCTGACTGAATCATTCCACCTAGACCTTGGTCTTCCTCTGGGTCTTTATCCTGCTAACTTAGCATAAACAAGTGCTTTGCTAACTTAGTGTTTATGAGACACTTGTGCCAGGAGAGGTTTCTTTTAGTTAATTTTAATTCTTAAATATTATTTACTTAAGGCCATATACAGGTAAACTTCAATATATGCAGTTAATTTATGTACCATATATATTGAAATCACGTATATTGAAGTTAAAAACCAATGGAAAAAATTGTAATTCATCCATGATGTTTTGGAACATTTGTCAGAAGACTTAATTTAGGCCTTTAAAATATTTTAACTGTGTACAATAAAAATAAAGAATAATGAAAATCAAATAAGCTAAAAAAATGTTTATGTATTAAAGAAATGAACTACAAAACCAGTGAAAAATGGATATGCTACTTTCTAGAAACATAGTTGTCAATTGTCATTTGAACAAGTTGTAGCTTTCTTTTTCTCTTCATAAAATGTATGATAACAGCTAATTTTGTTTTCTAGGATTCGGCAAACTTACATGCTTCTTTCCACATTTGGATCTAAATCCATAATTTGTGGTTTAACAGTTTCCAAATTTTGAAACATCTGCTCAAGTTCCTTTAACAAAATTTCCTTTGAGACACACTCCTCTCCTTCAGTCACAATTTCTTCTTTCTCATTCTGGGCACAATGTTGCTCCAATTCTATAAGATCTGTATCAGCAAGTGGCTGTGAATGTGAATCCAGCCATTCTCTTGGGAGAATCAACATCTTCAAAGCCAAGTTAAGTCCTGCTAATCTCTTGCTAATTTCTTGAATAAGATCATCAACTCGATTTTCAAAATGACAAAAGTCATTTGCGCAGTAAGGCAGAAGTTATTTCCACACAGCCCTCATTGGACTAGCCATAACTTCTTGCCATGACTTATAAATATTATCAATAGCTTGCCTAATTAAGATTAATCCAAAATTTAGTCAACGAAATTGCACCT
Source organism: Typopeltis vanoorti (assembly GCF_054136105.1). NCBI lineage: Eukaryota > Metazoa > Arthropoda > Arachnida > Uropygi > Thelyphonidae > Typopeltis > Typopeltis vanoorti. The sequence goes on along the minus strand of NC_143552.1, from coordinate 150,438,937 downwards.
TCCCCAGTTGTAGCTTGTACTACTTGCACAAAAGCTCTTCATGGATAATAGGCTTTGAAAGTTCAAATTATGTCCTGGTCCATTGGCTGTAGCAAAGATGTAGTGTTTAGAAGTAAAAATACGACTTTTACATTTTCGCACAGGTCATTCAGCACAGCAGGATAGCCAGGGGCATTATCAAGAACTAAGAGGGCTTTAAATGTAAGATTATTTTGCTTGCAATAGTTTTTGATCTGGACAAAAATAACTCTTGAACCAGTCTTCAAACAAAGCTTGTTTGACCCATGACTTTTTATTTGTCCACCAAATTACAGGCACTGATGCTTTGTTGCAACCTCTTAAGCAGAGTGGTTTGAAAAAGTTTAAAGCTTGTACTGGAATGCATAATGTCAAGTTAAAAGGGCTGTTAAGTCTCTTGGATTTAGTGAATGGTAAATAAGCATAGAAATTTCCTTTACTCCCAACAGAAGAGTTAAACAGTCTTTGGAGATTTTGTAACCAGGTTGCAATTTTTTATTTTAGCTAAGAACGTTATAGCATTTCTTCTAATATAGGCTCGTTTCATCAATGTTAAAAATTTGGCAGTCATAATTATTTTTCTCTCTCTCTTTCTCTCTTTTTTTTTTTTAACATATAGAAATTTGGTGTCTGCATCTTTATCAGCACTCACCATTTCCCCTTTCAATTTGACATTATGCATTATAGTTCAAGCTTTAAACTTTTCAAACCACTCTGCTGGCAGAAAAAAAATTGGTATCCTCCCCCTTTGAATTTGTTTTCTTTGTGCAATAAAAACAGGCTAAGTGCTTTTGCCATGTGGTTGGTGCCAATTGGAACCCATTTTTGATTGCATTCTTCCACCCACTTTATTAAAAGTCTTTTAACTAAAATAGGCCTTCTGTTCCTAGAGCACTGCATACTGAATGATGTCGCTGCAACTTTGCCTTGTTCTTTCTTATGTATTTCTTAGATTTGGACAGAATCAGCACCATAGACTTGTCCTTTTCCTAATGTGCAAAACGTAATACAGATCCTTGCTATATTATCATGACTGCTCAACTATTTGTCTTAAAGTGAAAATCTGATCTCGATGACTGTTGTTTGGCCTGAATCCAGCTGGTTCTTCCTGTGTTCTTACCAAAGTCTTCCCATAACTTTTGTTTATGCTTTGCTTTCTTACATTTTTCTCTGTATTTCCTAAGAGCACAAGCTGACTTATTTGTTAGGAACTTTCGATTTCTTCTTTTCCTTGACTGCCTCTTTAACTTCCTGAGTCCACCATGAAGTTCTGATTTTTCTATCCTTGCAGATACTTCACCTCATACCTCTCTGGCTCAATCAAAGTTTTCTTTAGTGTTTGCCACCAAATCTCCAAGGTTTGGTTCTTGTTTTCAAACTATTTCAGTTTCTCTCTCTCAATACCTGTGTAGCTCAGTGGATGTAGCATTTGCACACCATAGCGTTGGACTGCACAAAGGAAGACTTGGTTTCGAATCTAGTCGGCGACTAGAGAAAATTTTTCTAAGCCTTTTTTTTGATCGGTTCCCAAGTTGGTCGATCTTTGGCACAGCGGATTTTTTCTCCCAGAAACTCGGGTTTTTCATCCTGTAAACTCAAGAAAATCGACTGTAGAACCCACACTATTTCAGACATTAAACGTGTTGTGTTAGAGACCATGAGATGGTGGCACTTGTGGAGTGACTTCTTCACTGTGTGTGGCTTAATTAGTGATAACATTGACCCAGCTATCTCTGATTGGGTACCAGTGGACATTAAACTGCCCACTCAGTCTCCAAAAAAAAAAAAAAAAAAAAAGTTAGGGTTAAAAAAAGCCTCGCCTACTCCCTATACAGGAATTAAAGCGTTATCTGATTTTTTTTCTGGAATGATGTTTGGGTATTTGAGCCTATAGTTCACATCTGATAGCTGTTCAACTTTGTTGAACAGCTTCATTGCCACTTTCCTTATTTATGCTACTCACAGAATCAAAATCCTGATCATAGAAACTGGAATTTGTTCAAAGGAACTTCAGTTGGCTGTGTTCCAACCACCACTCAAAAATGTTGAAATGATTTTAAAAAAAGGGGTGGGGGAACTTATAAGAAATCCTTATGTTTAGTAGTTTAAGAAATACTACTTCTTTATAATAAGTACATTATCACAAACAAAATACCATATTGTTGTATCGTATCTGTGTAGCTCATTGTGAACTATCACAAATACTTGTGAAAAATATTTCAATAACATTGATAAAAATTAATAAATAATATTATTGGTTTTGTAATATTTTCTTAAGTAGATTGAAAAATCCCATTTTGTCTTTTCTTTTTTTTTTTTTTAATGATTTCTTGCTAGTATATAAATTAAATATCTATCAGATTCTAGAACACCTTTGAGATCATCCTAAAATCTGTCTAAATAAGTAAAAATTAAGGGGGGGTGGGATCTGTTTATAGATTCCTAGTCCCTTATCTTTATTATGCATAATTATGCCTAACAAAATTGTGAAAATAATCAACGAAATATATAAAGGAAGCAAAAGTTGTGTTATTACACAGCAAACATCTGAATGGTTTAAGACGGGTCAGCAACCTGCGGCTCCGAAGCTGCATACGGCTCTTTGAATGAATAATTGCGGCTCTTTTCATTATTAAATTAGAAACTAAAAACCCTAAATATAGCATTTGCAATGAATTAAGGACATTTTACATTTAATCAAAGACATTTTACATTAAGTCAAGGATATTTTACAATTGAAAATAGTACATGCGATACTGAAAAATTTAATACTTTCATGTTTGAACTCTTTGAAATCATATGCGATAATCCTTCTTTACATTCGTCTTGGATTATCATGGATAATGCAAGAATTCATAAACCCACTGATTTGTCAAATATTTGTTTTAATTATTCATGCTAATTAAAATTACTTAAGTTATGTTTTATGTTGTTTTAATTTATTAAACCAAATTTGTCACGCTAGGCTAGCACATGCAGTGCTTGCCTGTCTGAACGCACCCATTGTCTTCGCATATAGTGCAAGTGTGGTCTGAAAATCTGCTCACTTTGTTAAAATAAGTAAAGGTTTTGTAGTGGACGTTGCAGTGCTTTCATTTACTGGTGATTGTGTTAGGTAATATGAATATTGTAACATTAAATTAAATATTAACAAAATAAAAAATATTTTTATAGTATTTAAAACGTCAGCAAAGAAGAGAAAGATAGAACAAGAAAATCGGGAGTTTAAAAGTGAATGGACCGAGACCTATGCATTTGTAGCAAATACAGCAGGATTTCCAATGTGTTTAATATGCCATGAAAAACTTTCAAACAATAAAAAATCAAATATACTAAGACATTTTTTAAATAAACATGATACATTTGATAAAGCGTATTCACGGGGAGATGAAAGGAAAAGGCAGTAGAAGAGCTGCAATGCAAAGTAAACCTAACTAAATGTTTATTTTCCAAATGGATAAAAGCATCAAGAAATACAACTATTGCTAGTTTTGTGGTCACTCAAGAAGTTGTTAAATGAGGAAAACTTCTTATGGACGGCAAATATGTGAAAGAATGTTTTATTAATATGTCCGAATTTCTCTTCTGCGATTTTATAAACAAAGCAGAAATAATTACAAAAATAAAAGACATGCCATTATCTGTTAAGATTGTAAGGGACAGAACTATACGAATGGCAGAAGATATAAAAAATCAGCAGGTTACAGATCTAAATTTAACACCAGGATTCTCCATTGCCTGTGACGAATCATGCGATGTGGATGACATTGCACAGATTGTACTTATTTGTAGATACGTAAACTCTCAAGGACCTCAGGAAGAATTACTTGATATACTGCCACTTACAAGAGAAACTCGTGGAGAAGACATTGAATCTGCTGTTACCACTTGCTTGAAAAGTAAGGGTATTAATATTAACAAAATAATATCTATTGCAACTGATGGGGTGCCGAGCATGAAAGGTACAAAAAAAAAAAGGTTTTGTTTCTTTATTTAAAAAACAAATTTTGCATGACATGTTTTCCTTTCACTGCATAATCCATCAAGAGATACTTTGTGTGCAAACTTTTCCAAAAGAGATAACAGTAGTGATGGATTTGGTTACAGAAATTGTTAACAAAATAATGGCAAGATCGCTACATCATCGGCAATTTTGTGAACTTCATAAAGAAATCAATTGCGAATATTCCGTTCTTCTTTTGCATAACAGAATAAGATGGCTTCCAGAGGTGAGGTGTTGATGCGATTTGCCACCTGCCTTGGAGAGGTTAAGTTGTTTCTAAGATAAAAAGAACTTGAATATGCACAGTTAGAAGATACTCATTGGTTACAAAAATTCTACTTTATGGCGGATATGACTTTCCATTTAAACACACTAAATAAGAAACTACAAGGATAGGGAAATACTGCAGTTTTGCTTTTAGAAGTGATTTTGTTTGAACAAAAATTATATTTGTTTGCGACAGACTTAAGAGAAAGGCACATTATTACATTTTCCTACGTTGAAGAAATATCAACAAGCTGATAATAATTCCATAAATATAACCTTTTTCAAAGAAATTGTGGTAAATGTGCGATCTGAATTTAATGGGAGACTTGAGGAGTTTAGAACAAGGCAACTATGTCATTTTATTGCGACCACTTGAAATTAATCCTGCCAAATTAAATTTTTCACCTTTTTCTGGAAATGATGAGGCTGAATTTCAACTTGAGTTAGAGGACCTGAAAACCAAGCATTTGTGGAATTCAAAATTTAGAAATCTTGTAAGGAAATGGAAATCTTTGTTTTATTATTTAATATTTAAAAATATATAATTTCGTGTGACATGCCACCCCTGTGTTTTACAAGTATGATAACGTGTTACTGTAAAAAAAAACTGAATAAATAATTTAATTATAATATTTTTCAATGTAGTTTCTAAATTTAAAGAAGTGATGAGCAATTAAATAGTAAATCTAATACTCGGTTCAATCTTCTTAAAGAATATTTTCTTTTTCTTTGATAAGAAAGTATTAATTTATTTTCCATTATTTAGGTATATTTTAATTTTTAAAACCTGCACAAATAAATCCATGTAAAAATCAACATTCATAAAATAGATTTTTAATTAAAATATACTAATTATGCTGTACAAAAGGAACACCGTGGACTGCACAAAAAACCTGAGATGGCCGCATGCAGTCCGAGGACCAATGTCACATCGGAAGATCTAGATTATGCAGATGATATAGTCTTGATATCATCAAAATATAATAATATACAAGCAAAATTGGAAGACGTAGACAGCTGAAATAGTTGGTCTTAAAATGAATGACTAAAACAAAAGTTCTTAAATTGAACATTAAATACTACAAAGAAATTAGAATTAATCAACATATATTAGAAGTTAAGAATTTTACATACTTGGGAGCAAATGTAGATACTGAAATTAGAACTGACAAGGATATAATGCAAAGAAATATTGCTTTCAAAAATTAAATAATATACGGAATCATCCAAATATCATAATAAAACCAAAATAAAGATCTTCAATAGCAATGTATATGAATCAGAAATATGGAAACTGACCAAAAAACAGGAAGCTAAATTAGTTTTCAAGCAAAAATGTATAAATTATTAAAAATACTTTGGCTCTAATGTATAACAAACAATGATACACAAATTGACTGAGCCAAAAAAATAAAAGTATCACCAATGAAATTAAAGCAGATGGAAATGGATTGGACCCATATTAATATGAATGGACAACAGAGAGATTCCTTGAAAGCATTTGACATGGATTTCAGAAAGGAAAAGAGGAAAGCCTAAATTAACTTGCCAGAGAATGACAGAAAAGGAAAGAAGCATGGCTGGCTAGGATTGCTGGAAAGAAGCTGAATTGGTGGCACAAGAAAGATATCTTTAAGAAATGGATCTTGGCTTTAAGTGCCATGATGCAAGAAGAGGATAAGTAAGTAATAGATTTCTATGAATAATTAAAAGGAAAATTATACAGTAAAATAAATTTGTTTGAAATGTTTAAAAACTTTTACTGAGAATATTGTTCATTTCTTTAGCTGGTCGTACAATATCATCTAAAGCCCGTCAAGCAAGTGTTGAAAGGTTACGTTATTTGGAGAACAAGATCCAGGAAATTGAAGAAGCTCACTGTTGTTCTATATGTATGGAGCGCCGTCGTAATGTGGTTTTTCTTTGTGGTCATGGAGCCTGTGTTGCTTGTGCCCAGACATTAAAAATATGTCACATGTGCCGAAAACCAATCACAAAGAAGATAAATCTTTATTGATGGTCTGACATGTTTAAAAAGAAGTTAGCAGAAAACATTCTCTGTGTGTGAAACATGCATTTTTGAAAAGCCTTTGAGAATGTATGTTTACAAAAGTGCAAATGAACTCTTTTTTTAAGAACTTAATGACTGTCTTGCTTGAATTCCAAAGAACTCAAATGAAAATCATATCCTATACACATACACACACACATATATGAAATATATATTTATATTTATAAGCATGACTTTGGCTTATATGCAGGGAACTTGTATTTTGTGATCTGAAATATTTATAATTCGTTTGTTATTTATTTCTTTGGTTATGAAAAGGACGTATGCTTGAATTTAGTGTTTTTGTAAATGTATAAAAAGTCATGAAAACAAATTTATTTAATATGAGCATAATGGCCTTCATATTTTTGAGTTATAAGATTTTTTAATGTTAGAAAGAAAATTTTTATGACTCTTAAAAAATTTAATATGAAAAATTACTTTTAATTATTTTCTTATGATAGATTTATTATAATTTTTAATTTCTTGCACCATATATCGGAGCTAAGGTGTCCTTGTTAAAAATAAGTTGTCATTGTAAAGTTTTATAGTGATTTTTTTTAAAGCTGTTCCATTTGTAAATCCATTTTCAGAAAACAGCAAAAAATTCAATTTGAAGATAGAATCTCTTTCAAAATCATGTATTTGCCATACAACAGGGACTGTTTCCCAAAATAAGCCTGAAATGTGCAATCACAGAATATATTTCTTTAATTATTTCTACAACTCAGTCTCTTTTGTATTCTCATTTTTTGTGTGTTTCTTGCATAATATTATGAAATATTATTTCACACACACACATGTGATATATTACTATGAAACAATTCGAAGTTTCATTTAAATAGTGTATTCACCTCTGTGAATTCCCAGTACTGTTTATTATGATTATGTTGGTCACAGTACTGTATAAACTACATATAAGAAAAAAACATTAGAAAATTAATGTTAGTTATGAAATGTCTTGTATTATTAGTGGATATAATTTTATATATATACATATTTAGCCTTGCAAACAAGCACATATACATTGGAACAATACAATGAGTTATTTGATTGTTCTAATAAACCAGTTTTTTATAACTTGTTTGAGGCATACAAAATAATACTTTCATATTTTAGAATATGGCAAATTACAACATTTAAATTTCATAGTAGTTTCTTTGTTAGGTAAAGTTTCTTTCATATATCCTTTGGTTTCACATTTGACACATCTTATGAAGACATTTTTGCTTCTTTTTCTCTCTCACACATCCTCCCTCCATCCCGTCTCATTCCATCTTTAAAAAAAAAAAAAAAAATGAAAGATTGAAAGACTTTTTATGTATGTATTAGATCACTATAACCAGTGATCTAATCTGTATAAGAAGAAACCCTACCTCATTACATGACTCTCATTTCCAGAATTCATCATTAGGACAACACATGAAAAAAAAAAAAAAAAAAAAAAAAAAAAAAAAAAAAAAAAAAACAACATTAGAATGGACATATAACTTATTTCTGTTATTCCACAGTCCAAGTCTTGTGAGCCTCGGTCCCTGTCAGATGATGTCTATTCATTGTTGTTAACAAACACCTATAGACTCCAGCTTTCTTCCATGAAAATTCATGACATGTAGCTCGCTGTGTTGTGGAAACATAGGAAACAGCCATAGTTAGATTCAAATCTAGTTTAATAAATGACAAGCTCTTTACAAAACTTAGAGCTATACAAGCTCATTCAGAGTAGGCTTTTACAAATATTCATGCCCACGATGGGACGCAAACCCACAGACATGTTGATTGAAGAGCAAGTGTGCTATCCACTCGGTCAACCAGGCTGGCTTATTTGAAAAGTAGAATGCAATACACTCAGTCACTGGAATTGTCTCTTCAATACATTATAAGAATATGAAATTTATATTCAAATGTGAAAGAAATGGAACATAGCATATTATAAAAATCCATGTTAGCTTTTTACAATATTAATGCATAACACTGTACAAGAATAAAATAAATATAATTTATTAAGGTATGAATATTTCACTAGATTTTTGAACTAGCATTATCAGAGCACAAAAACACTAATTACAGAATACAAAGTGTTACTAGAGTGAAGTAATTGCAGAAACAGTTATAATTGTAACTGTAAAAAGATAAATAATGTATGTTCTGTCATGATACACTTATAGCCATTGGATTTAAGGTAGTCTTAAAATGACATTCTCCAAAATTTTTACCTAAATGAATGCATGCATCCATACTTGTTGCAGTTTGGAGATTGCTCATTGATGATGATGATGCTGACTCTTGTTGTTAGATTATACATGTTATACATGTGATATCCCCTTCAGACATAGAAGGGCTTAGGTGTGTGTGCACTTATTCATTTTATTTATTTAATGGTATTAACTCAGAACATAAATATGATAGTGATATTTTGCTGATTCAAACATCATCATCTGAAACAAGTGACATTAACAATCTAAGAAAATAATTGTGAAACAAGTTAAAAGCATAATGTTCAATGCAGTGGCAGCCAGTGAAATTTTAAGTGGGGGTGCTGCCTATACAAAATAAAAAAATAAAAAAAATTTTGTGATCAATTTATTAATAAATAAATCTGTAAATTTATTTATCAATAAATTAATTACTAATTAGGAAAAAAATAATTTTTTTATTTTTTTTATTTTGTATAGGCAGCACCCCCATTTAAAATTTCACCGGCCGCCACTGGTTCAGTGTCCTGCCACCCTGATATTAAGATGGATTTTAAAGTAGCCATGTTTCATATTTTTAGTACGTTAATGCAGCAGTTCTTACTCAGTTTTGGCAAGTGCTTCATTCATAGTAATGACATCAAAAATAGTCTCTCAGGATTCTAATGGCTTTTATGTAATACTTTTATTTATTCCTATGTGGAGGCTAAGCCAATCCAGTAGTCTGGCAGTCTTGACATAATAATGGCAGTGTACATATTTCTTATATTCAAGGAGTATGGTAATAAATCTTGCTATCTAGTAGGATGTTGTTATATATATATCTTTCTGATTTTTGGTGAGTTTATGATCATACTCTTCATTTTGCTGTCTCTTTCAGCAGTCCTGATTTCATACTGGTAGGTTCCTTTATAGTTCATTTGGCTCATTCATTGTCTTCCTCTCCTTCTCATGTCTTTAGTCTTCCCATAACATAATTGCTTTTTCTAATGATTCATCTGCATGCATAAGATGTCCAAAGTACTAACTTCAGTTTAGCAGTCAATGCCTCCAAAGAGTATGGTAATAAATAATAGTGTAAATAATAGTGTCTTTGTTCTCTGAAACTTTGTTAGTCATTCTTGCTGTCCACAGATTTTTAATAATCTCCCCCACATCCATAATTCAAATGAATCAATTTTTTTTCTTAATTACCCAACTTTTGCATCCATATATCACTGAAAAAGACCATTGCTTTAACAATTCTAACTTTTGTGGCATTACTAACATCTTCCTCTCTCTCTCCCATAATTTTTGTGAAGTTTAACATAGCTTATTTTCCCCATAGCTATCCTTTTCATTTTGTCTTCATGATGACTATAATTAATTTTTTATTCTGAACTCCAGTAAATTAAATCTTTGTCCTTGACCATAAATTCATCCAAATTGCCAGAAGCCATCACTTTTATTTTCATGATATTTAAATTAAGTGCTGCTTTATTATTTCTCTCTCAAACTAAGAGAATCGACCATGATGGTTGTACCATCAGCTATTCTCATAGCATGTCCACTATAAATAGTAAAATAATAGGGTAATAAGATGTACTCTTTCATACTTTTCTCCCTTCAAATTCTGTTTCATTAAAGATTTAACTAAAGTTTCTCGGTTGTCATACAATTATCTGATTAAGAATTTCATACTTATGATCAAAGGATTTGAAATAAGAAGTGATCACCATTTAGTTTTCAGCAGGATAAAATTTAAAACAAATCAAAGTTTGAGCATCTTTCAAAGGTAAACTGTAGACTCAAATACTTATTAAAATTATTTGGATTAGATGTAGAAAGTTTTTTCCCCTCATCAGATTCGTATATAATACAATTATTCCTGAACCAATCAGCAAACAGTATTATAGCACTGTAATTACGCTAAACCAAAGTTCTGCAGTGAAACAGTGTCCATGCTATCAATACGATTTGGAGTGCTGCATAAAACGTTATGTGCTGTAATCATCGATATTATTGACCAAGAAAATCAACAAAAATTCTATTTATTCATTAAAAATTAATTATTACTGTCATTTTTTTAAATTATTCAAAATGATAGTAGCAAGGCTTATATGTTGGTCATACATAACTGGTAATTAGTTTACGGAATTAACAACACATATAAAGTATATTAATTAAAGGTAACTTTAATAAATAACTTCTATATTTCGGCAACGTCACATTGCCATCTTCAGGAACATAAAGATATGGTATGTTCACGCAGGCACTAACAAAAGCAAATGATCTCATGTTGGAGGCTTAATGGATTTTTTTACAACACTCAAAAAGAATTAAAATAGAATTTAATACTTCCTATATTTCGTCCTAGTCACTAGGACATCTACGGGGATTACAAAAACAATTAATGTAACATATACACAAATAACAAACAATACTAAGCCCAACCACGTGGGTGACACTAAAGTCCTATCTAGGTAGAGTGCCCTCTAAGGGCAGTAGTAGGTGGCCTGGAATGTAAGGTGGGAACTCTGGTGAAGAGTGTTTCCCAAATCTTCGGAAGCTTAATGCAACCATATTTATTGAGATTTGGTTGGTTTTTGAGAGCTGCTGCTGCTTCTAAGAAAAGTCTCTCTTTCTTGAATTTGCTGTGGTGGAGCATGGTGGTTTTCTTCCATGATACCCTGTGGGTGGTGTCCAAAACATGGTCAGCCAAGCCTGAATGGCCATAGTTGTGTTTGAAGATATAAGACTTGTGTTCCTCTAGATGGATGGATGCTGATCTTCCTGTCTGTCCAAAGTATGCCAGCTTACAGGAACAGGGTACTTTGTAAACTCCAGGCAGAGAGAGAGAGAGAGAGAGGAGGGAGCTGATCTTTCGTAGAACGGATAAGGGTAGCCAGTTTGTGGTGGGGCTTATATGCTGTGTGTAGATTGTACTGTTTTAGTATCTTGGCTATTTTTTCAGATGTGCCATGGATGTAGGGTATGGTGATGGCATTTTTAAAATCTTGTTGACGAGAAGGATGGGGAATGGGGGTGGAGTTGATTATTTTTTTGATACTGTGATCACTGTAGCCATTGGAGAGGAAAGTGCTGTGTATGTGGTTAAGCTCAGTAGTGAGGGCAGTTCCACTGGAACAAAGATTGTGGGCTCTCTTGGTAAGAGTTTTAATAATGCCATATTGTTGAGAGGGGTGGTGGTGGGAGAGTTTGTGAATGTATCTGCCTGTGTGTGTGGGTTTTCTGTATACAGTGAAGGTAAGTGTATCATTAGGATTCTTGGATGTAGACTATTGAGATGACTGAGGAAGGAGTCTAACGTGTCTGGGCCATGAGGCCAAATAGAGAACACATCATCTACATATCTTAGCCAGATAGAAGGTTTGAGTGGGACTGAGTCTATGGCTCGTTTTTCGAAATCTTCCATATAGAAATTGGCAAGGGGGGGTGAGAGGGGGGAACCCATGGCAGTTCCCTCTATCTGCTTGTAGATTTTGTTGTTCCAAGAGAAATACCCAGAGTTAATGGCAAAGGAAAAGAGATCTAAGATGTCAGAGGGAAAAACGTTTTCTAAGAGAGATAAGGTGTCAATTAAGGGAATATTGGTAAACAAAGAGGAGATATCAAAGCTTACCAATATGTCTATCTTCTTCAAGGTTAAATTTTCTGTGAGGGCTTTAAAGTGGGTCGAGTTTTTTATATAGGAAGGGGACCTTCCGGTGAGGGGGATCAGAGAGTTGGCCAGCTGTTTAGATAGTCTATAGCAAGGTGCATTGGTAGCATCTACTATAAGCTTGAGTGGGGAATTGGGTTTGTGGATTTTTGGTAAACCGTATATTTGGGGGGGGGGGGAGCGGAAAGGTTTAAGTTTTTTCGTGACTTCAGGGGGCCAGGAAGATACTTTTTTGAGTAAAATTTTTAGTTTCTTAACTTGTGTTTTTGTGGGGTCGTGTTCTAGCGGGATGTAGGTAGCGCGATCGCAGAGGATAATGTTCATTTTACGATTATATTCACTGGTATTAAGAACGACTGTGGCATTACCCTTATCCGCTCTGGTGATGACGATACTTTTTTCTTTACGTAGTTTCAGGAGAGCCGCGCATTGGGCATGTGATAAATTACTTTTTGGCGGCGAAGAATGCGCGAGGATGTTGGCTACGTCGAGTCTGATGTTGTTAGCTATCTCCGACTGTAAGCGACCGATTCCACGTTCGATGTTCACCATTACGTCAAGCACCGGCACTTCCTTCGCAGCAACGGCAAAATTACGGCCGAGGCAAAGGGCGCTGACAGCATCGTCGTTGAGCCTTTTGGAAGAGAGGTTTATTACTGTCTGGAGCGGTTGAATTTGTGGTTGTGGTTTGTTTTTCACAAGGTTGCAATATTTCTTGATGTGTTTATTTTTTATTTTTTGGAATTCTCTCTGTGCGGAAGTTTCCGAAATGCCAGAGAGAACTAAAAAATCCATTAAGCCTCCAACATGATGTCCTCACAGCACTTAAGCCTCTACACACGTATACAAAAGCAAATGAGGAAGAAAGCAAGAAACTAATATTGTTCCTAAAATCCTAATTGTGCCCTCTGGTGGGCTAATTTGGTTGACTTGGCAGTTGGGCTGAAGTTCTCAAAATGTAAGTCTCCCAAATTTGGGGTAGTTTTTCATGCACCCAAATTTGTTGAGGTTTGGAACGTTTTTTAGAGCTGCTGAAAATTCTTTGAATAATCTTTCGTATTTAAACTTGCTGCTGTGTATTATTTTTGTTTTCTCGCAACGAATTCTATGATGGATATCTAAGGCATGGTCTGCCAGCCCAGAGCGGCTGTACTGTAATATCAGGATTTCAGAACACAAAGGCTACATCTGGTTTCACCGGATGTAGTCTTTGTGTTCTGAAATCCTGATATTTGTTGTTCTGCCTGTTTGGCCAAAGTAGAACAATTTGCAGCTGTAAGGGACCTGGTATACACCAGGTAGGTCTAGGGGAAGTGGTTGGTCTTTGGTAGAGCAGATAAGGGATGCCAACTTTTTATATGGTCTGTAACAAGAAGTAAGGTCATATTTTCTGAGGATATTGGTTATTTTCTCAGAGGTGCCCTGGATGTAGGGGATGGTGATAGATTTGGTGTAATCTTTATTGTGGAGGGGGGGGGGGGTTGTGGTTTACTGGTTTGAGTATTTTTTGGATTTTTTTGAGGTTATAGCCATTGGCTAAGAAAGTGTTGTGGGTGTGGTTTAGTTCAGTAGTTAGGGCCTTGTCATCTGAGCAGATTAATTTTGCCCTGTTATATAGTGCTTTTATAACCCCATATTGTTGTGAGGGGGGGGGGGGAATTGCTGGTGAATGTATCTGCCACTGGCATGCTGGCAGATAAATTCACCAGCAATCTGCCTGTTTGGCCTACTTTGGCCAAACAGGCAGAACAACAAATATCAGGATTTCAGAACACAAAGACTACATCCGGTGGGCTGGCAGACCATGCCTTAGATACCCACCATAGAATTCGTTGGAAGGAAACAAAAATAATACACCGCAGCAAGTTTAAATACGAAAGATTATTCAAAGAATCTTCGGCAGCTCTAAAAAACGTTCATAACCTCAACAAATTTGGGTGCATGAAACTACCCCAAATTTGGGAGACTTACATTTTGAGAACTTCAGCCCAACTGCCAAATCAACCAAATTAGCCCACCAGAGGGCACCATTAGGACTTTAGGAACAGTATTAGTTTCTTGCTTTCTTCCTCATTTGCTTTTGTTAGTGCCTGCGTGCACATACCATATCTTTATGTTCCTGAAGATGGCAACGTGACATTGCCGAAATATAGAAGTATTTATTAAAGTTACCTTTAATTAATATACTTTATATGTGTTAATTCCGTAAACTAATTACCAGTTATTCAAAATGAGTGAGTGTAAAGATGATAAAACAAAATTGATACGAAAAAGCATTTCGCTCAACATTAAAATGCGGGTGCTGAGGTGATTAGAAAAAGGTGAGCGTCAAGTTGACATTGGAGCCTCTTTAAATTTGTCTATTTCTACTATGCGAACGATTTTAAAAAACAAGGACAAAATTAAGTGTTCAGCAACCATAGCCACATTTTCTGCAACAAAGGTAACTTGATCCAGAAGCGATGTTTAGAGAAAATGGAGAAACATCTATCCATTTGGATTGATGATGAAACCGAACTCAACATACCATTAAGTCAGGCAATAATCGTGGAAAAGACCATAAGTATTTTTAATCGTATTCAAAAACAGGGAGGGTACAAGTGAAAACTCTGCAGCTAGCAAAGATTGGTTCAATAGATTTAAAAAAAAGAACAATCTACAACATTTGAATCACCAGAGAAGCAGCGAGTGCAGATACTGAAGCTGCTTCAGCCTTTCCATCAATTTTAAGAGCCATAATTGAAAGAAGAAATTATTCTCCTGAACTAGTTTTTAATATTGATGAAATGGGACTTTTCTGGAAAAGAATGCCAAAGCGCACATTTATATCGTGTGAACAAAAGTGCACCACGATTCAAAGCTGCAAAAGGCCATTTAACCCGTCTTCTTGGTAGTAACGCTATGGGTGATTTCAAATTAAAACCATTGCTTCTGTATCATTTCAAAATACCAAAAACCATGAAAGGAATTTTAAAATTGAGTTTACCTGTGATTTGGGAATTTAATTGGAAATCTTGGATCACTATGGACATTTTTCAAAATTGTTTACGACACATTTTTGTCCATCTGTAAAATGCTATTGTGAACTTTAAAAAAATTTAACCAAAAGCACTATTACTGATTGATAATGCTCCAAGCCATCCTACCCACTTGTCTGACTTAAAATCTTGCATTCTGGTTGAAGTAGTCTTCCTGCCACCCAACACTATGTCGTTTTTTTGGAAGCGATCTCTTGCTACCAACAGTTGCTTAATGAGAGAGAAAAGAAAACGACAAATGACACTAGAAGACTTCATCACTAAAAAATCAAGAATTTCAGTAGAGCTAGAACCTTCAACAGCACAAAAATAAAGTTTGTATTTCTGTGTACGTGTATGTGCATGTATATTTTGCAAGTTAATATAATATAACTTAAAATTAAAGTAAAAACTTGTTTATTCTTGGTTCTGTGTTCCCCTATCCCTATTTACTATGTGTTACAATGACCTCATTTAATTAATGCTGTTTCGTTTAGTGCTTGGTCTTCTAAGAACACATGCTGAGTGTTAATCGGATTATTACTGTACTTATAATTCTTGATCAGCAGACAGTCTTTCACATTAACCTTTCACATGTAAGTCTTCTTGTTTTTCTTTCCGCTTGCTGACTTTTCCTGTTAAATTTTTTCCAAGTTGTCGACTGTGCCTTTCCTTATTGGATCCATAACATGGTAGTGACATACAGCTCTTTCCTTTTGAGACGATCGACACAAAAATTCCTAAGACAACTAACACTCCTCTTTTAACTTCCGACAGCAAACATGGCGTGATAGGGCTCAGGTAAGAGAAGGCAAAAAAAATCCTAAGACAAACAACGCTTTTCTTTCAACTTCCAACAGCAAACTTGATGTGATGGCTACTCAGGTAAGAGAAGGCCTAAAACAATCCTAAGACAAAATTTCTTTCCAGTGAGTTGCCTTATATAGGCCCTGACCTCCATTATGCACATGTGCGCATCTCTTGAAAACGGTCATGTATTTACCTTCAGACATGCCAACGTCATTCTTTGTGTATTTTTGGAACTTTTTATCCATGGCAACTATGGTCTCATATTGACCTTTTGATATGATGAAGTCATTTCTTTGCAGGTTTTTGGAATTTTTTTTATGGCAATTCTCAGAAATCTGCACTCATTGTAGCATTAGACTTACTGATTTAACGTTACTTAATAGCCTTACTTGATAATGTGCCATATTATTTTAACAAAGGCTTAATACATTAATATTACAGTAAAGATTATTTCAGTCAAATTAACATTATTCTGAGTACATTCTAAACTAAGAAACATGTAAAACCGAACATGATAAGTTAAGAAGTCACATCGTGAGAGATTTTACATTGGCAAGGATATATCATCCTAGTGAGGTTACTGCTTTAATTTATGGGAACAGAGGTGGAGAGGTTCTTAGGATTTTGCAGAATACAGCTGTGGAATTAGATGGGATTTGCGAGAATGTGCAAGGGAACTGACAATGCTGTTTAATTTAAGTCTTAGCTCTGGTAGAGTTCTAAGGGAGTGGAAAGAGGGCAAAATAATTCCTTTATTTTATGTATGAGGGTCGGCATGGCTTTGTGAAGGGTCAGTCATGCCTTAGTAATTTACTAACTTTTCATAAATAGAATAACAGTTGAGTTGGATAAAGGAAATGGCTACATGATAATTTTGCTGGATTTTGTAAAGGCATTTAACATAACACCACATGAACTCTTATACAAATTAGAATAAATGGGGATGGATATGACACTAGTTAAGTGGATAGGAGGGTGGCTGCTAGACAGATATCAAAAAAGTGGTATATGGAGGGGAAGAATCAAGGCAGAAACAGGTGACTAGCGTTGTGCCACAAGGTTAATTGTTGGGTTGCTGTTTAATTTGTACATAAATGATATAGGGAATAATCAGTCATTTGCTGAAGATGCGAAATTAGGTACAGTAATAGTTAATCAAGCAATGTGGAGAGCTTGCAGAACGATTTAAACAGGCTGTCAGTATGGGCAAAAGATAATGGTTATCAGTTTAATTTTGAGAAATGTAAAGTTATGAATTTTGGAATAAATTGATTACAAGCAATGTATCACATTGATGGCACTGTACTCTAGGAAATAAATGAAACTAGAAATTTATGGGTGGTGGTAGACAGAGTTAAAGTTTAGAGGACATATTGCTAACATAGTCCATAAGATTACTTGTGTATTGAAGAACACGTTAGCAAGTAGAGATAAGGAAGTTGTTATTCCACTTTATAAAGCATTGATATGCCCACATCTAGATTACTGTTCTCAGTCTGGTCTCCTGGATTTGTTGGGAATGAGAAAGCGGTGGAGAATATTGAGAGACAAATGACCAAGATGGTGAGTGGTCTGTGGAATGTTCCCTGTGAGGATAGTTTGAGGGTGTGTGAATTGCAGAAGTTGGTTGATAGGTGAAAAAAGAGGGGGATATGATAGAAATATTTAAGTTGCTTAGATGGTTTTATAGGATAGAATCAAGAGAAATGTTTCAGCACTTGGCTAGAGGGACCAAAGCAAGGGGTTATTCCTGGAAGATGAATAAAGGTGTGGTTAGTATTGGTGCGATGTTGTTTAAATTTGACGGTGTATATATATATATATATATATATCAGAATACAGAATTATAAATAAATAATTATTTATTGACTTATTTCGCTGATATTTCACTGGTGTTATAACCAGCATCTTCAGAGTACAAAAACAGTTTGCCACAGTACCCGAGACTACAACAACATGGTGTAACAAAGGGACTAGTTTAAAAAAATTGTAGCAAAGACTAAAATCCTAATTAGGTGCCCTCTACCTTAAAAAAAAAAAAAAAAAAAAAAAAAAAAAAAAAGAGAGAGAAAGCAGGTACTAGTTATGTCTTAAGATGACTGCCTCCCAAATATTAGGCAAATTTATACAGCCATATTTGTTGAGATGCAGAGTATGTTTCAAGGCTTCTGTTGCCTCTAAGAACAATCTCTCTGACTTGCAAAAGCTTCTGTGCAGTACTTTTGTTTTCTTCCAGTTGATCCTGTGTGCAGGGATATCTAAAGCATGGTGTGCTAGGCCCAACTTGCCATAGCAATAGTGCCGGATGTATCTTTTATGTTCACTGATGTGGGTGTCCACAGTTTTTCATGTTTGACCGTAGCAAGCTTGATCACATGAGCAGGATACTTTGTAGACTCCTGGATGTGATAAACGAGGGATGCTGTCCTTGGGTGAACGGATTATTGAGAATTCTAGATATCTTTTCCGATGTGCCTTTAATGTATGGGATGGTGACTGTTTTGTTGTGGTTCTCCACGGTGGATAGTGAGAGGGGTTTCTTAGGAGCATTTAGTATTTTGTTTATCTTATGGGGATTATAGCCATTGGCTGAGAAGGTGAGCCAGTTCAGCAGCAACAGCAGTGTCACTGGAACAGATTGCTCTCGCTCTCTATCTGGAAGACATGTGATTAGTGTAACCAGGAAGTGCAGACAGTTATTAGCTTAGTTATTATAAACGAGCGAGTGTAGCGCTATTACAAGAACAGATTAATGCCACTTGCCTTGAGTTATCAAAATTAAATTCAACCATCAAAGCGATAAGTGAACTGCTATTTAATATTTTAAACATGGAACTGTGGATGATCCTAAGCAACATCACGGATGCAAAGGCTAGAAAAGAATTCATCAAAGTCAAAAACCGGCACTAGAAAAAGTTTGAAAATCTCCAACAATGCAGTGCTACACAATGACCGCAATTACAACAAGATCTTGTCATTGTGAATTTATAATCGCTCACCTTAACCAAAGAAGCCATTAGTGCTTTAAGTTGGGGGCACAATTTTGCTGTTACTCCCAAACAAGTTCCAAAAGCCAAAATAATGGCATCCGTCAAACAGAGAATATACAACCTGCCTCCAACAATAGCCAATAACATATGTTTAGATGTGGCCAACATCCTAATCCAGTCTAAGCCTCCCAGAAATAATATCCCTCATAATGAAATTCGTTGCTCTAAAAGAGTTACATAATAATAACCAGATTATCATAACAAAAGCAGACAAAGGGAACTCAACTGTGGTGATGGACACAACAGAATATGAAAACAAAATGCACACACTTTTACAAGACCAGTCAACATACAGAATTACAGATCGGAATCCTACCAATGCACAAAAGAATAAGTTGTGTAAATTACAGAAAAAAGTCACTTCTTGGGCTATAAAAACAGTAAGCAAACTCAAGCCCTTCATGTTAAAACACCCAGGATTTATGGAGCACCCAAAATTCACTAACAAGGTATATACCCGTACGCCCTGTTGTAGATGGTATAAATATTCCCACATACAAACTGGCTATACATTTAGCTAAGCTACTAGCCACTCACACAAACAATTCTCCCTCCTTTGTCAAAAATTCTTCCCACCTAAAAAGTATTTTAGAACCCCATACCTTAAGAAGTTCAGACTTAATGGTGAGCTTTGATATGACCTCATTATTCATAAATGTATCACTAATTGAAACTCTTAATCTGCCGAAGTCACATTTTCCCCCCCTGATATATTTGAACTATTTAAATTCGCAAAACATGCAGGATATTTCACATGGAAAGGGAAAATATACAACAGTTAGATGGTACAGCTAGGGGCTCTCCCCCGTTAGCCAACTTCTATGTGGAACACCTGAAAAAACTAGCTATGAATACAGCCACGCTCAAACCAACACTTTGGCTACACTGTGTTGACGATGTGCTTGCTATTTGGCCACGTGGCCGAAGCACACATTGGATACATTCTTAGCACATTTAAATAGCCAACATCCAAAAATCCACTTTACAATGGAACTGGAAGCTAATAACTGTCTGCCCTTCCTGGATACACTAATTGCATGTCTTCTGGATAGTTCCTTATCATTCTCAGTTTTTAGAAATCAACCCACACATACAGGGAGATATTTACACAAACAATCACACCATCACCTTTCTCAACAGTATGATATCTTAAAAACGCTAACACACAGCAAGAGCAATCTGTTCCAATGACAATGCTGTTCTGCTGAACTGGCTCACCTCAGCCAGTGGCTATAATCCCCATAAGATAAACAAAATACTAAATGCTCCTAAGAAACCGCTCCCACTATCCACCATGGAGAACTACAACAAAACAGTCATCATCCCATACATTAAAGGCACATCTAGAATTCTCAATAAACATCAACTATGCACTGTATTCAGATCGTGTGTCAAATTACTCTGTTCACCCAAGGACAGCATCCTTCGTTTATCACATCCAGGAGTCTACGAAGTACCCTGTCCACAGTTCTTCATGTTTGACCGTAGCAAGCTTGATCACATGAGGAACTGTGGACATCCGCATCAGTAAACATAAAAGATACACCCAGCACTATTGCTATGGCAGTCGGGCCTAGCAGGCCATGCTTTGGATACCCCTGCACACAGGATCAACTGGAAGAAAACAAAAGTACTGCACAGAAGCTTTTACAAGTCAGAGAGATTGTTCTTAGAAGCAACAGAAGCCTTGAAACATATTCCGAATTTCAACAAATATGGCTGTATAAATTTGCCTAAGATTTGGGAGACAGTCATCTTAAGACAACTAGTACCTGCTTTTTCTCTCTCTTTTTTTTTTAGATAGAGGGTACCTAATTAGGACTTTAGTCTTTGTGTTGTTGCTACAATTTTTTTTAAACTAGTTACATGGTGTAACTAGTCCCTTTGTTACACCATGTTGTTGTGGTCTCATGTGCTGTGACAAACTGTGTTTTTGTGCTCTGAAGATGCTGGTTATAACACCAGCGAAATATCAGCAATAAGTCAGTAAATAATTATTTACTTATAATTCTGTGTTCTGATATTATTATTACATAACACCTCCAGGGAGTCCTACAATTCTCCGTCTCCAAGAAACGCAACTACCTTCATCATCTACACCAACGCCATCTACTGCCGACCATCACCACTAGTATTTTCACAGACAATCACAAGCATCCATGCCTGTGGTAGGATTCGAATCCGCAGCCTTTTGGCTGGAGAGAGTGGATATGCTAGCCACTCGGCCGGCAATATACCGCCAAAGTTAAACAACAGGTATGACGAATACATAAGTCTTGCTATACGTTTGAGTATTGGCGTGAGGACTAGATTTTTTGCTTGAAGAATTGTGAATTTGGTGGAATGGGTGGCCAGGGTTGAGTGCTTTGTTAATAGGTTCAAGGAGAGGTATGATAGATTGTATGGATGGATTGGGTCGCCCACGATGAGTCTTCAGACTCCATGGAGGTGTCTGTTTTATAATAAAATTATAAAAATATGGAAAACCAATAAAATAAGGTAATCCATTGACTAGAGGAACTGTTTACAGTACATTATTTAGATGATTAGATATTACAAGATAATGAAGATGACCTACAAAAAATCATGGAATTTGAAGGGAGATCATATTACATCACAGATAGTCATAGAAGATAAACTCTCACCTATCCTATTATTTTATTTTTTTTAGATTGCATAATAACATATCTAAAAGACAAAAGTATATAAAAATAAATAAATTTCATGAGGATGAAAACACAAGACACATTACTTTAATTTTGACATAAATGCCACTCCCACTCTATTATATAATGAAGAAATGTGTACTATTAACCACCTCACCAGCCATTATGGATCAAATAAGGATACGCATATGCTTCGTATCCGTATTTGATCCATAACATATTTCAATGTAATATCAATGGTATTAAAATTTTAATATGCACTTCGCATCCATGATAAACTTGACGTCTATAGACGTCTTGGCCGGTAGCATGGTTAAAAAGAAAGGTCAGAGTAACAAGATATTAGAAATTTGATTTTTAAGACAAAGGATGAACAAAATTAGATTATTATATTATATATAGGGGGTGATTATAATTAAAATTCACATTTCATAAGGTTGTAACTGGGTATCTACTCATCAGAATGGTTTAACATGATGTTTGCTTGGCAATAGAATTTTATTGTGCACAAAACCTGATCTCAGTTCTAGCATTTGCCACTAGGGCAATGCATGGCACTGCAATACATTTATGCAAATGACAAATGTTCCCAGTGTATACTTTGAAAGAAGCTTCTATAAAAGTAAGTTAGTTATGGAATGCATCAGTTCATTGCCTGTGAGCAGACAATGCGCTAAAGCACAATGTTACCATTACTGAAATATCGTGCACTTCTTGTGAAGTTTTACCAAAATAACATTGTGCATAGACAGTATTGCAGAAGTTCAGAATGTTAAGGAAATTAAAAATGGATCCGATCCTATGACTGCAAATGATTTATGCAAAATTATCTGGAAATTTGAAGAGACAGGTTCCTTAGATGTCAAACATGGCAGAGTACGGAAGCCCATCAAACAGCAGACACTGGAGGATGTAGCCACAGCATTAAGGAAAGAAAGGATGGCAAATGTCATAGGAAACAGTATTGCATGGTCTTTAAAATACCTGTAAGCATAGCTTACAAAGTTGTAAGGCAAATCCTGTACTGTTATCTTTGTAAGATTTCACACGTTCAGTAATTAATCCTGACTGGAGCGCATGAAAACATTTACTCTGCAGTTTCTTGCTTGGACTGAGTTGGATAATGACTGACAAAGCTCACTTCCATCTGGATGGTGCTGTGAATATGTGCAACTGTGGAATTTGGGCAACTGCAAACCCACATGTCATGCGACAGATTCTCTTCATTCTTTGAAGATCACTGTTTGGTGTGGTTTTACAGTGGAATTCGTTATCAGACCTTTCTTTTCCAAGGAGCTTGGTCCTGCTGGTCTCATTATCTACACTGTTAATGGCCAGCGATATGCATCTCTCTTAGCCAATCGGGTGATTTCAACAGCGTCAGTGCTTGAATTCAACAATTTTTATACAGGATTGTGCCCCTCTTCATATTATCCCTGTCAAGAGGTTGCTTCAGACACATTTTACAAAGGACAGAATCATCAACCACCATTTTCATGCAACATGGCCATGTTGCATTTTCATACAACATGGCCAGCGTTGGTCTCCAAAAAATCATCCAACGAGTTGATGTTTCTTCTGTGAACCCACTAAGAATTACTCTAACATCCCGTTTACTAGAATGTGCCTGACTTGGAAGTTTTTGGAGTCTTAGTCTTACTTTGGTCCTTACTAGCTGATGGTCTGTATTACAGTCTGCACCAGGATAAGTATGCACATCAGAGATGCTTGTCGTCTTCTGTCTGGAGAGCCAGAATGTAATCAATCTGGTGCCCTTGACCTATCAATGTCAGATGTCCATCGTGGGTGTTTCTGAAAGCTGGTATTGGTTATAACTAATCTGTTAGCACAGGCAAATTCCAATAGTCTTTCACCATGGGTGTTACGTTCACCCAGACCAAACATGCCACACTCAGGTCTAACTCTCATACTCTTTCCCACGTTTACATTAAATTCCCTTAAGATGTAAAGTACGTTTCTCCTTTGTGGGCAATCCAAAACAGTCTAAGTTTTCATAGAATTCCTCACTCTTTTCATCAGACCTATCTATGTGGGGTGCATAAACTACCATGATTGATTCATTGTTAGGATGAGCCTTTAGTCTAATACAAAGTATCCTGTCATTAATAGGATTATAACCAAGAAGGATTCTTGCCTGAACTGTCTTCAGTATCACAGCTATTGCATGATGCTTTGAGTCACTTCCTGAGTAAATAATTAGCTTACCATGTCTCTATAATTCCCAGGATGTCAATTTTATACCTCTCCATTTCTTTACAGACAATCTCAAGAGTACCCATCTGTAGAATCCGAACATTCCATGTGCCTATGTAAAATTCCCTTCTAAGATTAATCCTGTACCTTCTGTGTTCCTCATTCACACTATCACTGACTTTTGTTGGAGGTTGTAATATACTTCTGAACAGGTACTTACTCCATCTTACAGGTCCTATTCATGGACTTGTAAGATGGAGGTACTGATCCCACGATTCACTCTTAATTGCATTGTCATTACCTCCATGTCTTTTGTCATGGAGGTAATCCAAGTTAACCGATTAAATATTACCCATACAATGATGTCTTATATTTTTCTGTTGACCCCCAATTGTATGTTTGTATGCAAAAAAGGGGAGGCACCAGTCTACAGATAACATAAGAGATGTACAGTCATACCCCGAAGTTGCATGGTAGGTGGGACCAACAAAAAGCGCATAACTCTGGTATAATTTTGCATACAAACATACAAAATATTAGTTAATTGGGACCAAAGGTTTACAAAAACACCTATATTTTTAAAAAAATATAATCATAATTGTAGTTTTTCGTACATAAAAAAAAGAAAGTTATTTCGATGTCAATGGTTTCATAAAATCTAATAGATTCGTCTGATGGCATAATGTCTTCTTCTTGTCATGCAAAATTTCTTCATAGCAAGCTAATGATTTTTTTATTCCTTACCTTGTGGCTACAATTCGTTCCTCATTAGAATCTATGTCCTCCAAAATCTGTAAACCTTTCTCTTATGATTGTTCTTACTGTGGATTCCTGTAGATCAAACTTATATGGTAAGTTTGATCTACAGCTAGCAAATCAGACAGGATTTGAAAGCTGTAGATGCAAATTTGTGAGCTAGCAAATCAGAGAGGATTTGCTAGCTCACAAATTTTCATTCTGCCTTCAAAATCTTTAATAATGTTGAGTTTTGCTTCCAAAGTCAATGTTTTTGTTTTCTTGCTAGCTGTAGAAGAATCGGACTTGCTTCCTTTGGATGACATTATTTTTTATGTGATAAAATTTTTATCAAAAACATAACGTTAAACAATCGCAAGGCTTGTAAACTATAAAAATCGTGTATGAATGAAGACTGCATGAAACATGCCAGTGCTTGTTCACAGCATGGGCGAATGCGGCTGGCGCCGGAAAGATACGACTAGTGGTGAAGCAGGAAGGGAATACGTACATATATGAAACCGCATAAGTCGGGGTATGACTGTATATATTACATGAAGTAAGGCATGGTCCAGCATCAGGTACCGCAGGTTTGCCACACCCATACTCACTAAAGCAAGCCGTTGAGGAAGATACCAAATGAAGTGGGTAAATATAAGCCAAAGGGAAAAAGAAAGAGGAAAACCACTTACAAGATGGAATGACCAATGAAGCCAGAACAAGATTATCATGTTTTGGCTAATAAAATTATAATAGCACAATGAATATATTTGAACTCAGAAGGACAAAAGCTTTTTGAGAGACTGTTGTATTCTGAGCAAGTAAGTGTGTTAGGACAGCGAAACTAGAATTTCAACAGTTGGGAGTGACCTCATGTAGGGATAGCAGCTTGAGAAATGACAGGGTGTATACTATATTGCAGAGCCTATGGAGGTAATAGCTATGAAAACTGATAATGCAAGGATGGTGGGAATGTTACTCTTAGTAAGAGATAAATTGTATCCTCTCAAGCTAGAAATCAGAGAGGAAATGCTGGTAGAAAAGCTTTTGGACAATCCTTGTCGACATCTTAAATGCTTCAGCAGAAAAAGAATTTCAAAAAATACAATATCGGCAC
The DNA here is from genome assembly GCF_054136105.1 of Typopeltis vanoorti. NCBI lineage: Eukaryota > Metazoa > Arthropoda > Arachnida > Uropygi > Thelyphonidae > Typopeltis > Typopeltis vanoorti. The sequence continues at coordinate 150,413,134 of NC_143552.1, read as the reverse complement.
ATCAAGAAATATGAAAATGTACAAAAAAAAAACTGAGCTACCTCCTAACACAATAATTTACTTATCATCCTTTACCCTGAAGGAATTAGCGCACTTGCATGTGGCCATAACTGCACACTAGCACCTAAAACAAATTCTAGCAGAAGAAATAATGATACAAGTGGAACAAGGTATCCTCAGCCATCCCAACATTATGGCCAACAACAGACTGGATGTAGCCAGTGTACTCACTCATGCTGAACCACCAAAAAGCAACATCTCAAGGAAAAAATTTGAATCTCTGCAAGAGCTTCAAATTCTTTCCTTGAGAAGTTGCTATTCTTCTTATTGTGCTATCTTCTATCGAAGGTCAGCGACCATCTTGGCGAACAAACTGCGCTCTTGTGCTAATCTGAGCAGTTGTGCACTGCTCTTTCCTGTCCACATCTTGATGTTGTCAAACCATGATATTCTTTTTCTTCCTCTAGTTCCTTTGCCATCAATTCTTCCTACCAAAATAGTTTGTAGAAGTTGGTATTTGCTGTTTCTCATGATGTGTCCAAGATATGTTTTTCGTTTCTTGATTATTTGTACAAGAAGTTTAGCTTTGCCAATGGATTTTAAGACATCTTCATTGGTAATTTTTTCTGGCCATGATATCTTTAGCATTCTTCTGTATAGCCACATCTCAAAGGCTTCAATTTTCTTCATGGTTGTCGCCTTCAATGTCCATGTTTCAACTCCATAGAGCAGAATAGACCACACGTAGCATTCGGCATCTGACTTCCATGTTTAGGTCTTTATTGCAGAATAGTGTTCTCATTTTCATGAAGGACTGCTGTGCAACTTCAATCCTTGTCTTTATATCTATTTCTGGATCCCACCGTTCATTAAGCCAGCAACCAAGATATTTATTTATATCTTGACACTTGATCAATATTTTTCCCATTGAGTGTCAGTTTCATTGATGAGGCTGGATGTTTGCTGATGATCATGTATTTTGTCTTGTTGATGTTCATATTTATTCCCATTCTTTGGCTTTCTATGTATACTCTGTCAACGAGTTTTTGGAGATCCATAATGTTATCTGCAATTAGCACGGTGTCATCTGCATATCGTAGGTTGTTAACAATCTTTCCATTTATTGTGATTCCCTCTGGACATTCTTCCAATGCTTTTTTAAAGATTACCTCTGCATATATGTTGAACAGGAGTGGTGAGAGCACACATCCTTGTCTCACTCCTCTTTTGATGTTAATATCACTGGTGGTAATGTTGTCTAATTGAACGGTAGCTGACTGATTCCAATACAGATTTGTTATTAGTTTTATGTCTTGTTCGTCTAGCCTTATTTGTTGAAGGATTTCTATTAAGTTGGTGTGTCTGACTTTGTCAAATGCTTTTTCAAAATCTATGAAACACATAAAGACAGATTTCTGTTTTTCTATGCATTTTTGTATCAATATTTGGGTACAAAAAGGGCCTCTGTAGTACCAAAACCATTCCGAAAGCCGAATTGTGTTTCACTTAGAGTTTCTTCACTTTTTCTATAAATGCGATTCTGAATTACTTTCAAAAATATTTTTAATGTTTGGCTCATTAGACTAATAAGTCTGAAGTCACCACAGGAATTCGCTTTGGGTTTCTTTGGGATAGTGATAAATGTAGATTTGAGCCAATCTGATGGAAATTCATCACTTTCATATATTTTATTAAATAGTTTTTCAAGAAGTTTGATGTTATCTGGTTCTATTAATTTAAAAAATTCTGTTTGCACACCATCTGGTCCACTGGCTTTTCCTGTTTTACTTGTTTGTATAGCATTCTCTATTTCGCATTTCATGATTGCTGGTCCTTGAATGTTATCTTTTATATTTATAGGCTTCTGTCTAGTATCATTGAAAAGTTCTGTTACATATTTTATCCAAATCTGTGCTTTATTCTCTTCTTCTAGAACTATTTTTCCATTTTCGTCTCTTAGAGACACTATTTGCTTTTTCCTCAGTTTTCCAGAAATTTTGTTGATTTTCTTATACAGATTGAAATTATCATGTTGTTTCTGAAGCAGTTCAATTTCAGTACATAAATTTTTCATCCAATTTTCCTTGGCTTCTTTTATTTTTTTCTTGATGATGTTATGTGCTTCTGTATACCTGGCTAGGTCTTTGTTTTTATACATTCTTCTTGTATCAATAAGAGAAAGAATCTCATCTGTCATCCATTCCTGTTGTTTTATATTATTCACATAACCTACTTCTTCAATAATTGTTGTTACAATGGCATTCTTTAAGCTATTCGAAAGAGATTCCACACTTTTATTTTCTTCTATGTTAATCTGTTGTAATCGCAGGTTAAGCTGTGTCTTGGCACTTTTATTTATGTTCGGGTCTTTCAGTTTTTCTACATCAATTTTCTTTTTCTTCTTTTGTGATTTTTTAGCTGATTTTAATCTAAGACGTACTTCTGCAACTATGGGATTGTGGTCTGATGAGATATCTGCTCAAGGATAAGTCTTTGCACTCTTTATACTACTGTGGAATCTTTTATTTATCAGTATATAATCAATTTGATTTCTGACAATATTATGTTGGTTATCTTGAGGCGATTTCCAAGTGTCAGTCTTCTGGGTGGAAGTTTAAACCAGGTATTTGCTATTGTTAGATCTTCTTCCTGACAGAATTGGACTAGGCAATCTCCTCTGTCATTTCTGGTGCCTAAGCCATGTTTGCCAACAATTTCTCCATCACCCCCTCTTCCCACTTTTGCATTGAAGTCACCCATCACTATGTTTATATCATGTTTCTTTGTTAGGTTTTTAATCTCTTTTAGGTGTTCATAAAACTCTTCAACATCTTCTTCACTTTTGTCAGCTGTGGGTGCATAAGCTTGGATGATATTTATGTTAACGGGGTTCCCTTAAGTTGTAACAGCATTATCCTTTCAGAAAATGGAATCCAATTTATTACTAATTTATTGATTTCTTCATCTACTATTACAGCTACACCATGTCGATGTTTGTTCTCGTCATTCCCAGAGTAATACATTGTCATATTATCTTGTTGACACTTTCCAGATCCTGGCCATCTTGTCTCGCAAATTCCCAAAATCCGGATGCCCAGCCTCTTCATTTCTCTTGTGGCATTTCTTAATTTGCCAGCTTCATACAGAGTTCTGACATTCCAAGTTGCAATTTTAAAAGTGGACACCATTTTGAGCTCGGAGATTCTTCGCACCCCTGTCCCATTTAAGGGACGCTGGGAACTTGGGGCTAATTGTAAGGGTTTGCTCGCCATGGTGGTTGTTCTGGAGATAAGGTAGAGCAGTAGTTTCTCCATTTGCTTTCTGCTCTGCAGTATTACAGACGTACACAATATAATCATATTGCCATCTGCAAATCTCTGATCACAAGCTTTTCCGTCATCATTTGGCTTCAACCTTGTGTCAGTACTGACAATGCTGCTTCCCAATGTCAGGGGCGGTGACCCCAGCAGGTACTTATTTAATGGTGGCACCACTCGTCATGTCACCGAGTTGTCATTGGGCTTTGTGAGGTTTTAAGTGAAACAGAGTTGCCACTTCTGCTCCCCCACGCCCTGATAGCTCAGTCGCTGTTGGTCCATGGCTGCTTATTCGCCAGATTGCTCTGCTTATATCGCAGCTAACTTCTATATCTGAAGGCTGTTCCCCGATCCGCCACCTGGGGACGCACCTGGTAGTAGTCAGCTCTGCCCCGGGGAAGTTGCTATAACAGGGCAATATTAATCAGTTCTGAGAGCAGTGCCTTAACTATTCAACTTGACCATATTCTCAACACTTTCTTAGTCAATGGCTACAATCCCCCCAAAATATTAAATTACAATCTCCTCCTCTGCTCCTTCCGAGCAGAGGTTACTCAAGATCTGTCACCATTCCATATATCCAGGGCACATTCAAAAAATTGACAAAAATCCAAAGGAAATACAATCTGACAACCACTTACAGACCACACAGAAAATTGGCATCCTTTAAACACTCCACCAAAGACCAGCCACATTCCCTAGACCTGCCAGGTGTCTACCAGGTCTCTTGCAGTTGCAAACTGTCCTACTATGGCTAAACAGACAGGACAGCCAATATCAGAATTTCTGAACTCAAGAACTACATGTGGTTCCAAAAATAGACACACTAAGGACTAGCTGATGATGCTTTGGAATATACTGGAAGAAGGAATATGCCATAGAATATGCTAGAAGAAGGGCACTCTATTATACTGCAGCAAACACAAATATGAAAGGCTGTTCCTCAAATCTGCTTCAGTCCTGAAAAACTTTCCAAACCTTAACAAATTTTCATGCATGAGACTGCCCCAAATTTGAGAAGCATTAATCCTCAGATTCTTCTTCCCAATTAGCCCACTGAGGACCCAGGACTCTAGGCCTGACTTTAGTTACCTTTCTTCAGCCTCCTTTGCACCAGTGTTAGTGCCTGCATGCACATATCATTGCTTTTTGTGATAGATGATGGCAAAGTAACATTGCCGAAATATAAGAAAGCATTAATTAAAGTTTTTATAATTAATATTTTAGTATACATTATTTCCTGAAAAATAATAGCTCAGAGGGGAAATTACATTAATGGCTTATTTTTTTTCCCACCCATGGAAGGTTATTAGTAAACCTATAGTGCATTTGTATTGTGAGTGAGCTAGAATTTTTTTTTCCCATTTTTATCAAGTTTATATATGTATATTTATAATTTTTTATTTATTTTGACATAGTCCAGAAACTCTGCTCTAGAGACCAATCATGGAACTTTTTCAAGCCACTTCAGACCTCCAATAAGCGGGGTGGTGGTCTCACACTGGGTGATGAAATTCATCTTCCACTTAAAGACAGTCACAAACATCCATGCTCACGGTGAGATTTGAATTGACGACATGATGTGAGGTAGAAGTGGGTAGAAGAAAATATTTAGTGGAATGCTGCTATAGACCAAGAAATATAGATAGTGATGAGCAGGAAATGTTTATTCAATTAGTTTTGCAAGTAATCATTATGGGGGACTTCACCAATAATAATATAAACTGGGTGGTGGAAGCAGCATGCAGTACTAGGAGAGCCAACTTTTTGCAATTCTTGAGGGACAACTCTTATGTAGCCCGTGGTGGAGGGAACATGAGGATCATGCTTGCTCTAGTTGGTGAGAGTGACCATATCATCCTGATTTAGAGGATGAATAGGCATGAAGAAGTATCACGACATAAGGAATTTACATGGACTGATAAGGCAAATAACTATAATAGACTAGGAAGAAAGGTGAGTAGTGAATGGAAGATATTTAAGAAGAAATTGTTGACAGCAATAGCAGATTGTATACCTTGAGTGAAGAAGATAAAGCAATGTGGGGTAAAAATGGATGACTAGAGAAATTAAACAGCAATTGCAGATGAAAAAGAAGTTATGGAAGGCTTATAAAGAGAGGTGGAAAAGAGTTACATGAGGACTATAAGGCTCAGGCCACAATACACTCAGGCTAGATGACCTTTAAATTTTAAATTTAGTCAAAAATTACTCTATTAAGGAAAAAAAAAACATTCTATTTATATATCAGTATAATTTTTCATTTTTGAGACAAACAGTACATAATTTGGAAGAGGTGGATGTGGATTATTGTCTTTAATAATTTTTAACTTTATCTTGTGTTTTCATTTTGAAAACAGTGTGAACCAAATATCTTCAACACTGTTACCTGTTTTTGAGATGGATAAAAATAAATGGCAGTTTTTTTTAATAGTTATCTAACAACAACCCTTAAGGAATAGCTAACTGCACTTCGCTTCTCAGCTGCAGACAGTGCCAGATTTACATATTAAAAAGCTACAGCTTAGGTCCTCGCAATCTGCCTGGGCCTCAAATAAAAAAACAAAAAGACCAGCTGATTTAATTTAAAACAGTAGGGGACCTCTGGGTTTTGTATAGCTTAGGGTCTCAGCAAGTCTAAATCCAGCCCTGTCTGCAGATTATCTTACTGAGTAAAACTAAGCTACTTGTGCCACTGAGGGCCTGCAAGCCTTTAATTCCCATGCAAATTTCAGTCAGTGGGAATGTGCCAACATGTGTACTATAAATATCTGCTCATCTTTAGAGGTTAAAAATAACTGCAGATGCCTTGTGGTAGACTCCATGCAAGGAATCGCATTGTTATTAGTATGGGCTACTCCATTCAGTCCTTAGACTAATCTAGGGAGGCCCTAAAAATCATGAAAACACTATCCATTATTCACGCAGTATCTATCATACTTTGCTTTGAACTTATTAACAGCCATGGCACCCACAACAGACTCTGGCAGGCTATTCTACTCATTCATCACTCCAAGCAAAAAGGTCTAGTCCTAATATCCCTGCTAATTACACTCTCACTCGGTTTCCAACAATGGACCCTAGTTCTCCCACCACCAGACCTGTTCTTTTAATTTTAATTTCATAAAAATCCTTCAGTAATTTGTATGTCTCAATCATATCATCCATTTTCTGCCTCTCAGCCAATTTCTGTAACTCACAAATCTTCAAGCTATCCTCATAAGGCTCATTCATGCTACCATCTTGTCATTCTCCTGTGGATGCTCTCCTCATCATCTTCAAGAAAGGTTACCAAATCTGCAACCGGTAGCCAAAATGAGGTCTTATCAAGGCTCTATAAATAGGTATAATAACCTGCTTGTCTCTGCTCATCAGGGTATTCTTCAGTATCAAAGTAACTAACATCTCCAAATCCCTGGCTTCATTGATTTCCAGGAGTACAGTTCCATTAATCTTTTCATGCCAAAATGCATAATTTTACACTTTGCCACATTAAACTGACATCCATTCTCCTTTGCCCAGACTGTTAGTCTATCCAAATCATCCTGCAAAATTTTAACATCATCTTTATTAACTATTGCTCTATCCAATTTTGCATCATCAGCAGCAAACAAATCAACAGTTCCTCTCAGATCCTATATCATTAATGTACAAATTAAATAGTAGCCTTAGAATAGAGTTCCGTGGCACACCAGGCCTTCTACTGAAATCTACTCCTGAATAAACTACTCTCTGATGTCTCTCCATCAACCACCCTCTTACCTACTTCACCAACTTTATATCCATCCTCATATCCTGGAATTTATTAATTAGATTTCCATGTGGTATCTTTTCAAAGTTTAGAAGTATCACTGTAAACCTTTTACCTTTATCCAACTCAGCTTTCACTATTATAAAACATGAGCAAGTTACTGAGGCACAACCTACCCTTCACAAACCCAGGTTGGCCCATACCATGTATTAACCCCTTTCTGTCTATTCATTCCTGTATTTTGCTCTTGACGAACTTCTCCGGCACCTTGAGTATAACTCCTGACATACTGATTGGTCCGTAATTTGCTATATCAGTCTTGGAGCCTCATTTACGCAATGGAACTATTTTTCCCTCTTTCCACACCTTTGCTACTAACCCAGAGCAGGGACTTAGATTAAACAGTGTGGTCAAAGGCACTGCCAATTCCCTTGCTCCTTCTCATAAAACTCGAGCTTGTATACTATCTAATCCCATAGCTCTATTCACATCAAGTTTCTGTAATATGCTATGCACCTACATTTCATTTATCTCAGTTTCCATATAAGCCATGTCTCTCTTGTTACTGCAGTATCTCCACCTGGATGATATACTTTTGCAAAGTATTCACTTAGTAAATCTACTATACTATTTTACCTGAGTCATTTGCTTCCCTACCATCGGAATTCCTTAAAAGCATTCTTCCTTTTACTTGTAATGTAATATACTGAAAGAACTCTTTGGGATTATCTTTAGCCTCTACTGCTAACTTCCTTTCATGCTCTGCTTTTGCCTTTTTTACTACACTGGTTACCCTTCTGGCCTTTGCTTTATGCTGCTGATGTGCCTACTGGTCACCTTTCTCCTTGAATTCCCTCCACAAATTTTTCTTTTTTTGTAGCTCCAGCTTAATGATGGTATTCATCCATTTAACTCCCACTTGATTTATTCTCCTACCCTAGGTATGCAGTCTGCTATTGCTTCCTTCAAACACTCCTTTACCACTTCCCATGCACTATCAACATCCCGTGACACTAATCCAAGCAATCTCCTTAAGTTTGTTATACTTACCAGCCCTGTAATTCCACATATAATGCCTCTTAACTGAAAATTGCACACAATAGTCACCTCTCAGATCAAGTCATATGATCGCTCTCACCAGTTGTGGTTATATTGGTTATAGATTCATTGTCTCATACAATTACTAGATCTAATACTCTCAAACACCTAGTACATTCCATCACATGCTGCCTCAGGTAATTATTCTTTAGTAACTTTTTTTATGTTGTGTCCATGCACAAGAGGTTGGTTGATCAACCTATAGTACATTAGTACCATGTATGAGTAGTGGGTTGGGAACTTGTTGACATTTGATTTAAATGACTGTAAATTGTATTCCTTGGGAAACAACAGGTGGGAGACGGTTCCACAGTGCAGCAATTGCAGGGATGAAGGAGGAAGAAAAGAAACTTGTTCTGTTTGTTTCCAGGTGTACTGTGAAAGGATGTTGAACAGCAGCTGCACATGTTTCCATGAGCTTAGTACTGAGTGGAGGAATTAGTGATGTTATTTCAGATGAGCATTTTGGGTTTTCTTAGCATTGGAACTGATGAGGTTATCCGAACCCCATTGTAGGATGGCTTCGAGATCAGAATTGAGGGTGGTAGTTGATGTGTTGTAGATTGAGGTGAGTTGTGTAAGGTAAGGTTATCAAATGCAAGCGTGGAATGTAGTGTGCTGTCGTCTGCAAAACTGTGTATTGGGTTGGAGGTCAACTCAAGTAGGTCGTTGATACATAGCAGGAAGAGGACAAGTGAGAGGACAGATCCTTGTGGAACCCCAGCATTAACTGAATGGTGAGAGGATTGGGAGCCATCCACCATCACACACAGTGTGTGTGTCCAGACAGAAAGTGGCAATTCGAGTACAGAAGTACTGGGTCAGACTGAATGATGGTAGTTTGCTTAGTAAGCCTTTGTGCCAGACCTGATCAAAGGCTTTGGAGATTTGGACTTCATATCAAGTGCAACCACTTGAGATTCACCAAACTTCTCCATGGCATTTGTCCATAGATGGGTTACATATGTGAGCAGATCTCCTGTTGATCGGCAGCGAAGGAATCCATACTGGTGGTCGTTTATTAGGTGGGTGTCGTCAAGGTAGTGTAGGAGTTGGGAATTGATGATTTTTTCCATTACTTTTGACAGGACTGAGGTAAGCGAGATAGGGTGGTAGTTGGATGGCAGTGACTTGTCACCCTTCTTGGGAATGGGCTGAATATAGGCCAATTTCCAGTTTGTGGGATAGATTCCAGTGCAGTAAGAGAGTATATATAGGTGACATAGAATATGAGTCAGTTCTGATGTGCAAACTTCCAGGACATGGGAAATGCCATCAGGACCAGGAGACTTTTTTGTGTCTAATTTGAACAGTATTTTTCTGATCCTGGCAAAAGGGTATAGGGGACATTGTATGTTGGGTGTCTGGAATGGTTGGGGGACATTTACCATCGTCAGTTATGCATGCATTGGAAGCAAAGTGAAGCCAGAAGAACTGCATAAATTCCATTTCTTTCAGGAGACTTTTTTGTGTCTAATTTGAATATTTTTCTGATCTCATCCTGGCAAAAGGATATAGGGGGAATTGTATGTTGGGTGTCTGGAATGGTTGGGGGACATTTACCATTCAGTTATGCATGCATTGGAAGCAAAGTGTGAAGCCAGAAGAACTGCATAAATTCCATTTCCTTCCTCCCACGTGTCCTTTCCTCCTTCCAATCTATGTTCCCATATTTAAAGTCCCTATAATAATTATCCTTCCTCTGCTCATTGAGCTTCTTTCTCAATGCATATTATCCCCATCTTCCTTCACATCTCCTGGTCTATAAAAGCAACAACTATATTACTGGATGGAGATGATAGTTGGGCCAAAATGAATAACATAGTTTAGTTTAACCAAAATACATAGTTTCCCAGGATGTTCCATCATGGGAAAGCAGGATTTATTCGTAGTAGGATAAGGATAAAGGATCAGAAGTGAATGAAGAGGATGTATTTCAAATACTAAGTACATCAGATGTCAGAAAGGTGTGGATGGACTCTAGACATAGTGAATGTCATCTTTCTTTTTAACAGTCAGTGTTACTGAACCGTATAAGAGAGTGGGAGCGGCCATTACTTATAAAATTTTAGTTAACTTTCACATCTTGTTTTTTTATTCAATGTTCTTTTAATTGTGCCACAGATTTTCTGAAATTTCTTTATTTTTTTCATCTATATCTTTACCTTTTAGATATATTATGCAGCCTTAATTAATTACTGAGTATGCTAATAAATGTTAGTTAGACCAGGCACTAGATAGAATTTTACCACATGTTTTAAGGGCATGTTTAAGGGCTGTTGAATTGACCATGCCATTGGCTTGGCTGTTTAATAAATAAGTCTTACAATGGGATAGGTTAGGAGAGAGTGGAAGAAAGGTAAGACAGTGGCAGGGGGGGTGTGCCAGTAGAGTCCGGCGCCTGTGAGCAAAACTTTAGTTGGCACTCCTGTACCCCTCCCCCAATAAAAAACACTTTATAAAAATATTATTTTTAATATTTGATGCCAATAAAGTGAGTATTTCATTTTGAATTTTATCTCCTAAATAGGAGGGCATATTTTTAAAATCAGGATCATTAGCTACACATCGCATGTGTTCTGATATAAAAGGATCAAACTTTTCTAACATCTCAGTGGATTTAAAAAAATTGTTGCAATCGTAAAGTTTATTACTTTTACCATGAAGAGCTAGATTTTGTTTGCCTAAAAACTGTACTACAAAATTTATAACTTCATACTGTTTCCTTTTGTTATCTAAAACTGTTTGTTGCAAATGATCAATAAAAGTTTTATTTTTTAAGGATGTAATTAAGTCTGTTCATTTTTTGTAATTGTTCAAATGATTTAAATTTTTCTCATGATGATTCAGGTACATTGCAAGATGTTGCCTATATTCTGCTGATAACAGCAAAATATAGAATAAAGTTAAAAACTGCAGCAGATTTTCTTATATATATGTTTAGAGCAAATGCGAGTGTGAACAAGATTAAACAAATTCAAACATGCATCATTCTGATGTTGAAAGTTTATTTTCCACTTGGTTAGAGTATAATAAATTTAGTTTAATCCTTTATCCAAGTGTGAGCAAACAAAGTTTGCGCCTGAAAGTATCTTCAGGACTGGGTTAAGGTGGTACACACCAGGGCAACTCGTTGCAAAGGTGGAGCAAGCTACCAACACTCCTATCCTAGTATCTCCTATAATGCAAAACACATCTCCTTGCGGATATGTCTATTGTTATGCATTAAGGGAAGGGCCACTAACCAGACCGGTTTCGACCTTTATTGAGGTCTCTTCAGTGGGAGCCAGGCCCAAGTCGAGATATCAGGCAGAAGCATTTGCAGGTCATCTCCACCTATAGGAATTGCCAATTGGTGTGCCACCCTTTTTAATAAATTACTCTGGATTTAGAGAAAGATGTTGAAAGTTTATTTTCCACTTGGTTAGAGTATAATAAATTTAGTTTAATCCTTTATCCAAGTGTGAGCAAACAAAGTTTGCGCCTGAAAGTATCTTCAGGACTGGGTTAAGGTGGTACACACCAGGGCAACTCGTTGCAAAGGTGGAGCAAGCTACCAACACTCCTTGGCAATTCCTATAGGTGGAGATGACCTGCAAATGCTTCTGCCTGATATCTCGACTTGGGCCTGGCTCCCACTGAAGAGACCTCAATAAAGGTCGAAACCGGTCTGGTTAGTGGCCCTTCCCTTAATGCATAACAATAGACATATCCGCAAGGAGATGTGTTTTGCATTATAGGAGATACTAGGATAGGAGTGTTGGTAGCTTGCTCCACCTTTGCAACGAGTTGCCCTGGTGTGTACCACCTTAACCCAGTCCTGAAGATACTTTCAGGCGCAAACTTTGTTTGCTCACACTTGGATAAAGGATTAAACTAAATTTATTATACTCTAACCAAGTGGAAAATAAACTTTCAACATCTTTCTCTAAATCCAGAGTAATTTATTAAAAAGGGTGGCACACCAATTGGCAATTCCTATAGGTGGAGATGACCTGCAAATGCTTCTGCCTGATATCTCGACTTGGGCCTGGCTCCCACTGAAGAGACCTCAATAAAGGTCGAAACCGGTCTGGTTAGTGGCCCTTCCCTTAATGCATAACAATAGACATATCCGCAAGGAGATGTGTTTTGCATTATAGGAGATACTAGGATAGGAGTGTTGGTAGCTTGCTCCACCTTTGCAACGAGTTGCCCTGGTGTGTACCACCTTAACCCAGTCCTGAAGATACTTTCAGGCGCAAACTTTGTTTGCTCACACTTGGATAAAGGATTAAACTAAATTTATTATATTATTATGCATCATTCTGTAAACAGTAAACTCATGCAAGTTCAAGTTTTTACTTGTTTATGTTAACTACTTGTTAGAACTAGGATCAGAATAAAATAAGATCTTAAGGAATAATAACAAATAAGTGATTATAAATAATTTGTTTAATACAAATCTATAAAATATAATTAAAATTTAAACAAAAATGTAATTTATTTTGATATAATTAATGAATAATATTTTTTTAAGTATTTCCTCCTCACCTGAAATCTTTGGTGCCTGTGGGCATTGCACATATTGCCGGCGTGCCCCTGAACAGTGGTATTGCATAAAGGTGGAGGTATCAAAGCATAGGCCTTTTATTTCTTCTGTAGTTAAGACTTTGGAGAAATTGGTAAGAATTAATATACAGAATTGGTCAGAGGAGGACAGTATTATTTATGCAGGTTAGCATGAATTTGCTAAAAGCATGCTTGTTTAAGTAATTTGGTTACCTTTTACAATAGAGTAACTAGAGCAGTGGATGGGAGTAAGGCATACACTGTTATTTGAATTTTTCAAAAGGCATTTGACAGAGTGAAACCTGGCAAGTTGGTCTTTAGGCTGCATCATGAGTTTAGATGTCAGAGAGTTGTATATGGCAATGCAATATCAGGGGGTAGGAATGTTAAAAGTGGATTTCCAGAGGATTCAGTACTGGGACTATTACTATTCAATCTTTATGTCAACAATATCATTACTGGACTACAGGATTTCCAGAGGATTCAGTACTGGGACTATTACTATTCAATCTTTATGTCAACAATATCATTACTGGACTACAGGATTTCCAGAGGATTCAGTACTGGGACTATTACTATTCAATCTTTATGTCAACAATATCATTACTGGACTACAGGGAATTCAACAAATGTTTAATTCCCATGACGAGTCCTGTGATTCCATGGAAATCAAGGGGATATTAATAAAATTAATAATGGGATACCAAGTTGATCGAATTGTAGACAACAGCCTCTGTACCAGTAGAAGCCAGTGAAAACTAAGTGGGGATGCTGCATATCCAAAAAAAAAAAAAACTTTTTTTTCCTAATCGGTAACGAATTTATTAATAAATAAATTTACATATTAAAAATTGCTTTATTAAAAATATTTCATCCTCACCACGAACAAACAAAAGTTTCGTATCAATGGCAATGACAAGTGCAAACGAATATTAAGCGCCTCCGTAGCGCAATTGGAAGAACGACGGTACATTGCGCCCTTCGATTGGAATAGGCCTAAGTTCGATTCTCGTCGCGACGGGAGGGATCTTTATCTGGTCGATTTCAATCGATGGTGAGTTAGCCGATCTCATACGGAGGTAGCAGGGTTTTTTCTCCCGGAAGCTCGGGTTTTTCATCCCGCATACATACAAATCGGCCCTTCAGAACACACGCAATTTACAGACAAAAATTACTAGTTGTGGTGGTGTTGGAGGTGGGCGGTAGATGGCGTTGATTCGTAGTAGAGGTAAGATGTAGAGACAGTTGAAGATGTCCTCCCGCGATGAGTCTTCGGACTCCTTGGAGGTATCAGGAATAATAATAATAATAATAATATTAGATCGAATTGCATTTGTTTTGTGTATGATAATTGAAAAAATATAATTCTTTTCATATTTTCAACAGTGACACTCATCATAATTCAGCCTTGTATCTATAATAAATAAATATATGTTATTTTAACAAAATAAAATAGGATTTACAAAAAAATAGTTCACCACACACACACCAATAATAAACGTTTCATATCTCACAGAAATAAGGCACATAAGCATACTAAAAATACACTGCCGTTTGAGCAGCTACAGTTGGGAATGACGTAACCATGCAAACTATCGGCGTTAGATCGCAGTGCATTTGTTTCGTAATCTAAAGCATTAATCGAACAATTCCAATTAACTATTCAATCAATGTCAAAACATAAGTTGTAACCTTTAACATGTTGTATTGCATTTATATAATGTAAGCATTGTTATTATTTATAAACAAACAAATTTTAATTTTTTTCATTTTTCCCTTGGGGGTGCACTTGTTTTTGCCAGTCTCATCATTGGTTGCCACTTAGAATTAATGATATCTTTTGGGCCAGCTTTCTCTGATTGGCTACCCCCTCCTCATTCTTCAAAATTAGATATGGCTAAAAAAAGGCTCACCTACTCCCTATAAAAAGTGTTAGCTGTTTTTTATAATTATATATATATATATATATATATTTCAAAAAATAGATTTAATGACTCCAAGACCAACAAATATAATGATGACCAACAAAGCCACTCTGTATGCTGGAATAGATCAGAAAATATTTTTCGCTGTGAAGATGAGTTTGAAAGAAAAATCGTAGAATCAAGGGAAATCCTACTGAACCCGGTCCACTTAAATAATAATTTAAGTTATAACATCCCAGATAGCCATGCTGCAGTTATTCAATATTGGCGTTCACGTGAACTTGCACGCACAATTGCAACAAACAATGGCACGCCAGTTGGAACAACTTGAAAAATACAACGTTTTTATGTATCGATTATGTGAGGCAATTTGTACCTGTAATTTCCAATTTGTTTATTTAAATAATTCAATGTTTATTAGTATTCCTTTCCTTTATAAATACCTGAAGAAGGCTGCTATATGCCGAAACTAGTAGTATTTATCATTAAAATCTTTATATGTTATCTCGGTCTTGGAGTCATTAAATCTATTTTTTGAAATGTATAACAACCGAGTAAAAACTAATCGCCACATCTATAGCCTAAATGACGAGGCGTCTCTAATGAAAATACAAAGGAATTTTAAAAGAACATTGAAGAAAATAGGACTGAAAATAAACAGGTTAGTTTTCCTCAAACGTTGTAAGTTCCATGCAGTTTTTCCCAATTTCATCTCTTTTAAAGAAAAGATAACAACGGAACGCGCTAAAAGAATCTATCGTAATGCTAAAATGGATCTCCTCAGCGAAAGAATTACAGACACAAAACGTAGTTTAGCTTTTTTGTTCAGCACTAAAAGATGTTTAACTCAAAAACTTGAAGAAATTATGGATAATGTTAACTTACATGATTTTATCATTAACAGTGAAGCACAAGCCACACGAATACAAAACAAGAATAAATACACCCTTATCAAGAAATTTGATAATCTAATAAGGATACAAAACAGATCTGGTCATAGTGATGCCCGTATTAATCCTGAAAAGGTTGTAGTGAACAAATCTTCTCATATGTTAACGGATGCAGAAACGAATATTCTTAGCAAAGGTCTCAATTTTATTCCCTCACCAAAATTTATCCCTAAAGAATCTCTTCTTACAAAAATAGAAAAAGCATGTTCACTCATTCCTAATCATTTGGCGAAACTTCTTCGTATTGAATCGATTTTCATTATAAATAATGCCAAACCTCCAACAGATAATATTTCAGTGGCTGAAAGAAAAGCCCTAAAAAATCTAAAACAGAACAGTAACATTATTATTTTACCTGCAGATAAAGGCAACTCTACGGTCATCCTCAACTCTGAAGATTACCACAACAAAATGCTTCAATTACTTGAAGATAGTTCAATATATTCAATTCTTCAGGAAGATCCTACAAGAGAATTACAAAACCGTACAAACAACTTGTTAAAGACTGCGAGTGAACTTCCTCATAATATTCGCCTCTCATTACGCTCTCTACATCCTCTTATCCCACGCATCTATGGAGTTCCAAAAATTCATAAAGAAAACATCCCTCTTCGCCCAATTGTGGAAGGAATTGATTCACCTACATATAAACTTTCAAAATATTTAGCAAAGTACCTCAAGTGTTTCTCCAATAAATCTTCATCTTTCATCAAAAACACCACAGATTTTGTTTCTCATATTAAAGATATTCCCATCGATGATAATGATATTCTAGCTAGTTTGGACATTATATCTTTATTTACTAACGTTCCTACGGACGAGGTACTTACATTACTACAGGATAAATTATCCAAAAAAATGTTCACTTTATTAAAGCATTGCATTCATTCTGGTTACTTCAGATATAAGGACTCCATTTACCAACAAAAACAAGGCCTGGCAATGGGCAACCCTTTGTCCCCTGTGCTAGCTAACATCTTCCTTGAAGACTTTGAAAAGAAAGCCATATCTTCCTTCTCATTTAAACCAAAAGTTTGGAAAAGATATGTTGATGATATATTCATTATTTGGAATCACGGGCACACAGCTCTCACAGATTTTCTTCGTCATCTAAACATCCAACATCCTAATATAAAATTTACTGCTGATATAGAAAATAATAACTCTTTACCTTTTTTGGATGTTATGCTTACACGATACTCTGAAAGATTAAAAATCTCTATGTACAGAAAACCTACGCATACCAATAGATATCTGCATAATCTTTCTCATCATTTTCCACCACAAAAACTTGGAATTATATCTACCTTAGGACACAGAGCACGTTCTCTCTTAAATAAACAAGATGAACTACAAAAAGAAATGAATCACCTCACTCTTATTTTTAAACAAAATGGATACTCTGAAAACACAATTAAGAAACTTCTTCTGAACCCTCCTAAGCAGTGCACAACAGAGACTATTAATTTTAAAGGTAGCATCTCTATTCCATACATTAGCACAGTCTCTAAGAAAATAGCTAAAGTCCTTAAAAAATATAATATCAGGACCTTCTTCACCACACTTCCAAAAATCCGCTCTCTAATCAGCCATCCAAAACCTACTCATCACAACCTTAAGTACCCTGGAGTATATAAATTGTGGTGTGATTGCAATATCCCATACTTTGGTCAAACTAACAAAGCTATTGAACAACGCATAGAAGAGCATAAGAGAGACATCTCATACAAAAGATCTCATGCAACTGCGTTATCCAGTCATGTTCTTTTTTCAAATAATCCTAATGATGACCAACAAAGCCACTCTGTATGCTGGAATAGATCAGAAAATATTTTTCGCTGTGAAGATGAGTTTGAAAGAAAAATCGTAGAATCAAGGGAAATCCTACTGAACCCTGTCCACTTAAATAATAATTTAAGTTATAACATCCCAGATAGCCATGCTGCAGTTATTCAATATTGGCGTTCACGTGAACTTGCACGCACAATTGCAACAAACAATGGCACGCCAGTTGGAACAACTTGAAAAATACAACGTTTTTATGTATCGATTATGTGAGGCAATTTGTACCTGTAATTTCCAGTTTGTTTATTTAAATAATTCAATGTTTATTAGTATTCCTTTCCTTTATAAATACCTGAAGAAGGCTGCTATATGCCGAAACTAGTAGTATTTATCATTAAAATCTTTATATGTTATCTCGGTCTTGGAGTCATTAAATCTATTTTTTGAAATGTATAACAACCGAGTAAAAACTAATCGCCACATAAAAACTAATCAGAGCTGCTCAAAATTATCTATCTTGTCAGTGACATGGGTATAATGATATATATTGCATCGACAGCCTCACATATTGTTCTTGGCCACTAGTGTCTGATGGCAGCATGTTACTACACTTCATCAAGATTACCTGCTGAGATGAATACCAGGGGCAAATATTCAGGTATGCTGGTGTGCGGTGCTCATCCAATGAATAGCAATATAACCGATATATTTTTGCATTTATTCCAGTTAAAGTCTTCCCTAATTGTTCTCAGACTTCGCATGATTCCTAACACAATATAATAAGTAATGCTTCATGAAGAGAGCACTTTTTGATGCGACGCATAAACATTGCATCACATTTGTGTTAATAGCCCAGGTGTGCGTTAAAAATACATACACTTTTGAGTCCTATACAGATGGTGCAGTGGGTCAAATTCTTAGCATTCTAGTAGTTTTAAATGGCTCTGAAGTCTAGACAGGGTGAGCTCTGAGACAATAGCACCTAGAGGCTGTGATTATGTCAACGAATTCAATTGAATGTTATCGTTTGTCATAGTTGTTGTTTTTGTTTTCTGAGTTTCATTGGTTTTGTGTGTATGATGTGTTAACTGACGTGGTAGGCAAGTTTTTTATATATATAATATAATATAGACAGAGGGCACATGAGGACTGAGGGTCTTGGATTTGGTCATCTCATCAGAGGATGTAATTATAAGCAGTAACAAAGGGAAGGAGTCATGACAAGGGGCCATCCCTGGAAGTTACGAAAGGAAACTGAGAAAGAGGGTGAGGAGTGGTTTCTTTGCATGGAGGGTGGTTGAACCATGGAATGCATTGCCTGATGGAGTGTTGAGAGTGAGAACAGTCAATGCATTTAAGGAGTAGTATGATAGACTTTGTGTTTCCTAGGAGGGACCTCCCTCGATGAGTCTTGATAGACTTGTGTTTCCTAGAAAGAACCTCCTATGATGAGTCTTTTGACTCCATGGAGGCCTGAATAATAATAATAAAGTGGCAAATCACCCACCAGTTGGTCAGAGTGACCATGAGGTGATTACCTGGGTGGTTGCCAGCAGCATGAGGACCTCTGTGAGAAAAGGGTATATGTGGAACTACATGGGGGGGAGTGATTGTGAAGAGCTCAGAAGACAGCTTGTGGATGTAGCATGGAAAAGAGATCAATGCACTTGGGGGATTTTCAAAATCTATCTAGTAGATGCAATGTCTAAATGTATTCCAAGGGTGAGAAGGTTAAATAAGGTAGGTGTGAGATGGATGAATAAAGAGATTAAGCATTCAATACAGAGAAAAAGAACAATGGTATGATCTTTGATGGACAGCATGGATTTGCTAAAGTGAAGTCATGTTTTAGTAATCTACTTACTTACTACAATAAGGTGACTGCAAAGGCTTTTGATAGAGTACCTCATGATAGGTCGACAGTCAAACTAGAGCAGATGGGGTTGAATATTAGATTGGTGCATTGGATTGTAGACTCTGGCTATCTGATAGGTATCAACAAGTTGTGTATGGGGGGAGCGATATCCAGGAAAAGGAAAGTTACTAGTGGTGTGCCTCAGGGATCTGTTTTAGGGCCATTGCTGTTTAACTTGTATATTAATGATATTGGTGAAGATTTGGATGGAGCTATTCGGTTGTTTACAGATGACGCTAAGTTGGGATGAACCATGAAGAGTAGAGAAGATGTTGTGGCCTTACAAGAAGACTTGAATAAATTGAGCAATTGGGAACAGGAATGGGGATGCGAGTTCAATGCTGCAAAATGTAAGGTTTTAAAATTTGGAAAACAAAAATGGGATGCAGAATTTATGCTTTGGTGAGGATATATTGTCAGAGGTGTAGGAATTAAGAGATAGTTGATAAGGATCTGAAATTTAGGGGACACATAGCCAAATTGTGAAGACAACACAAAGGCTTCTGGGAATGATGCAGAGGACACTGACTTGTAGAAGTAGGGGGATACTTGTTCCTTTGTATAAGGCTTTGGTTAGGCCACACATGGACTATTGTGCCCAGATTTGGTCACCTGGTTTTCAGAAGGACGAAAAGATATTGGAAATGGCCAGGGGCAACTGACTAAGGTAGTGTCTAACCTCTGGAATGTCGAGTATGAGGAAAGATTGAGATGCAACTTGCAGAGGCTGGTGAACAGGAGAAAAAGGGGGAGATATGATAGAGACCTACAAGTTAGTAAGGGGGCTGTTATAGGATCAATGCTGGAGAGGTTCTACAGAAAATAGTGGGAGAACCAGAGGTCATGCCTGGAAACTGTATGAAGAGGGTGTGAGTAGGGAAGTGAGAAGCAGGTTTTTTTTCATGCAGAGTTGCGAATGATTGGAATGCCTTGCCTGAGAGTGTGGTGTCTGCAAAGAATTTGAGTGTGTTTAAAGCATGGTATGATGAGTTGTGCATATGATAAAAGGACCTCCTAGATGAGTCTTTGACTCTATGGGGTCTTGGGTAATAATAATAATATAATTTTCGATAAATTTAAAACTTTTTGCCCATATTTACAATGGAAAAATATTTGTTTTCTAATATACAGTATCCTAAAACCTACACATTGTCCCCCGCTCTGCACAGATTTGGTTACAGTTAATTGATAAATTAAAGCCTTCCCATATAGGGAGTAGGCAAGGCCATTTTTGTGGTCTTGGGTAATAATAATAATATAATTTTCGATAAATTTAAAACTTTTTGCCCATATCTACAATGGAAAAATATTTGTTTTCTAATGTACAGTATCCTAAACCCAAGTCATTGTCCCCCACTCTGCACAGATTTGGTTACAGTTAATTGATAAATTAAAGCCTTCCCGTATAGGGAGTAGACGAGGCGGCTTTTGTCCTATCTCACTTTTGGAGACTGAGTTGGTAGTCAATCTCAACTAGTAGCCAATGAGAGATAGCTGGCCTATTGCTATCACTAATTAAGTGAGTTGTAGAGTAGGTGCCTTCCCTCGATGAGGCCTTGGACTCCCTGGAGGTGAAAAAAAAAATAATAATGATAATGAAGAGACGGCTCAACAAGTGCCGCCATCTCGTCGTTCCTAACACAATATATTCTTCTTCTTTGGCACTACAGCCCCATGTAGGGCCTTGGCTTCCCATTTTTTGGGTTTCATAACTCACTATGAGGCGGGGTCATTACCCGTACGCTAACACAATATATTTAATGTCTGAAATAGTGTAGGTTCTACGGTCGATTTTCTTGAGTTTACGGGACGAAAAACCCGAGTTTTCGAGGGGAAAATCCGTTTTAATATCTGAAAAAAATATTTCAGACAATAAATGTATTGTGTTAGGGTTAGGGACCACGAGAGATGGCGGCACTTGTTGAACAGTCTCTTCACTGCTTGCCGTTTAATTAGTGATAGCCTTGGAGGCTATCACTAATTAAGTGGCATTTGGAGATTGAACTGTCAACTCAGTCTCCAAAAGTTAAATAGGACTAAAACGGCCTCGTCTGCTCCCTACATGGGAATAAAAGGCATTAGCTGATTTTTTTATTTTTTTAAAAGTATTCAAAGTTATCCTATATTGCATTAGACCAATTAAGATGAGCACTGATGTACTGTAGACTCTTAAAACTTTTATACATCGATAAAAATGGAATTATATGGTCAAACTGGCATGAATTTTGTTGTGCAAGTTGCATAAGCCACCACAGTACACCAAACCGAAATGGGCATGCGACGCTACTGGTGAATATACACACCAGTGATTTCAAATGCACAAGAAATAAAAATTCCGGATTTAAGTGAGGTAACCAAGGACCCTTTAGGTAACCTTTTATCAAGCTAACCTTAGTCCATGGTACATTGTGAAATTTGCTATCTTCGCACCAATAAGCAATAATCCCACCATTTATCTGACCTTCGTCCTCGTGATTGAAGTGTTATACAGGTTTATCAATATTAACTACGTTTCTTTCTCTCCACCAAGTGAACATCATGAAGTACATTATGGACAATGGTATTTATCAAGTTTTGTGGATATTTGCTTACAAAGATTCTGCAAGTCCAATTCGCCAAAGTGTACAGCTCTTTTAATTTGACTCCAAATGCTGATAATGAATCCCCACTGTTGTGTTCACTGATTAACTCCATTCTGATTTTAATTGGATTACATATTAGTGTTATGATAATTGAAAATATCATACCGAGTTAATATTACCTGTCTTGTATAGACAAGGCAATGTTTACTCCAAGATCCTTAGTCTCATGAGTTTCTCTAAGCATAATCCTATCAACATAATATGCCATTGGACAAGTCATAAAGCCAAATGTGCATTACTTTACAATTACTAACACTGAATTGACTATTATCATTAGCTCGAGCTTGTTTTAAAATCATTCTGAACGTGCTGTATATTAGTAGCATCTCTGATTGCCATGTCTATCTTTGCACCATTTGCAAACAATTCAACATCTCCTGACAGGTCCCTCCTAATATATTTCACATATTCTGTTTCCTGCCCTCCCCCTCAAGCTCACAAAAAAGGTGCAATCAAAGCATATTGGTTCACCCCTTCACTTGACTTGATTGCACTAGCTCAAAGACTGAAAAACAGAACGAACATCAAACTAATAAATTTGACATTACACTATCGTGCTAAAACACTACTTTTCCAGAAAATATCGAAAAATGGTGTAGCTCATAACAGTAAAACAAAAGTATTAGAGTTAAACCCTGAATTTAACTAATAATATAATTAGTGTTATGTAATTCTTACCGTTAATGACTAAGAGAAGTAAATTCGCAAAATGAATTACTTGTAACAAATAGTAATATCCTTTAGAAGATAAAAGCATAGGTAGAAATATTATGTATTTATTTTTACTACTATGTGTTTATTTCTTATTGATTTAATAAAATATACTCAGTGGAAGTGGCGTTCGCACTCACTGGTTTGACCGCACGAAGTAAGACTTGCGTTCAAATCTAGTCGCCGACTATAGGACCATTTTCTGGCCTTTCTTCGACTGGTTCCCGAGTTAGTCGATCTCTGGCACAGGCAAGCGGGTTTTTTTTCTCTCCCAGAAACTCGGGATTTTCGTCCCGTAAACTCAAAAAAATCGACCGTCGAACCCGCACTATTTTCAAACATTAAAAATATTGTGTTAGGTAGGGACCACGAGATGACGGCATTTGTTAGCCATCTCTTCATGCGTGCGGATTAAATTACTGATAGCCTGGGGCCAGCTATCTCTTACTAGCTACGAGTGTAGATTGAAATGCCCACTCTCTCTCCAAACGTTAAATAGGACTAAAACGGCCTCGTCTACTCCCGACACGGGAACATAAGGCGATAGCTGATTTTTTTTTTTTAAAGTAACAATTCCATATCAAATGAGACATGAGTATATAACATATATTACAATTAACTATAATAATGCGTATGGAAAAGCAACCCATAAATTCTATCAGAAAGAAATCAATGGACACCATAGCATGAGGAACAAACAGCCATGGCACCCTTAATAAGAGGTAGGACCTCCTTTGAATGACTACAGTAATCCTAGAGGGCATACTTTCCAAAAGCATACAATAGCGATCAATGGGAATTTTGGAAAATTCTTCATTAGCCATGTATTGAGGGCCTGGACGATTGTGAGGCGGACTGCTATTGATCTCACACAATGCACCAGTTCATCCCACACAATGTTCAATAGGATTAAGATAAGGGCTCTGGAGACCAGTCAAGTATGGCGACGTTAATTCTACAAACCACGCAATTTCAATAACAGCTTTATGACACAGTGCATCGTCTTGCTAAACGAAACAATGGTCAATTCCGTAGAAATGCCACAAAGTATAAGGATTGCATTGTCCAGAGTGTTCAGATACCTCTTGGAGTTCACTGCTCATGTCACCACCAACAGAGGTCCGAAGTCAAACCAGGAAAAAGAGGACCATACCATCACATCGCCACCTTCGAATTTTATAGTGGGAGTTACGCACTCTGGTAAGAGACGTTCAATAGGCATCCATCCACCACAGCCACACTATCTATCTGCTTGGTTTAGGATGCAGCATGATTCGTCGCTCTATGCCATAGCTTTCAAAGCTTCCATGTCCCACTGTAACACGCTCTTTGCATCACTGCAGACGCCGTGCCTAATGGCTCGATCAATGTAGGTCTTGCATATTGCGATTCTACCATGGAAACCCATGTTGTGAGCCTCGGTTCTGAATGCTTTTGTGCAGATTCGTGTTCGAGTCGATGCACGGAACTCCGAATTCATTGTGTCGGCCGGCGAATGGCGGATTTTCATATTACCGTTCGTTGCAACCTACAGTCACTTTCGGTGAGTGTGATGGGTCGTCCACTGCCAGTAGCACTTGCAGTTGACTCTCTTCGCTTCAATCTGTATGGAATCACTGATTGTTGAGTTGGTTCAATTTGTCTACAGTTTACTGAACTGATAAGCCTACAATATGATATCCTATCAAAACGCCTCTATCCAACTCTGTCAATTCCCTTCACGCAACATTTTAAGAGGACATAGTTGCACTGACTTTGGAGCATCATATTCCTCCAATTATACCGACTACAAACACGTGTCAGAGTAATTCCTAGGGGATTCACAGAAGAATCATCAACTCGTTTGGGTCATTTTTGGAGAGTCGTGAAGAGAACTCACTTGAAATCCTTTGGTAAGGAGTCAAGGTTATAGTACAAGATATAGCTGAGAAGTATCTCAGCGAAATAAAAAGACCAAGAGACCCATGGTTATCAGATTCAACGTCGGAACTAATTAAAAGAAGGCGCTTGGGAAAACAAAAAGACACAGGGACTGAAAATTATAATAGATTATATAGAGAAATTAGAAGAGCCATCAGGCCGGGCAAGAAAAAGTTTTATATTAATAAATGTGAACAGATAGTGTTTCAGATTAAGAGGCGCAATTATAAAAGTACGTTTCGTTTACTTCGTGTTCTAATGCACAAGTTTAAGCCCAAATTAAATGTCATCAAAGAGACAGGAATCGAGGTGTACTAACAAAACTGGAAATCAAAACCAGATGGAAAGAATACCGTGAGGAACTCTACCACAGAGAAGGTAAAGAAAAGTTGGAAGCGCGCCCTCTCAAGATAAAAATGTACATTTGGAACCCCCTACACTTAGGCATGAGGTTGAAAGAGCAGTTAAACAACTTAATAGCAATAAGACCCTAGGTTAATTTAGGCTATAGGGGGATGGAGGGACAAGGATATTTCATAGATTTATTACAAGAATATGGGAGACAAGATTATGACCTAGAGCAGGGGTCGGCAATGCAGTGCCCGCGGGCGCCATGTCGTCTGTGGTGAATTTTTAGTGCGCCCTTAGAGAAATTATTGTAAACTGCTTTGGTGCTCGCAGCTGAAATTTTGCAGCGTGGATTGCAGTATATGTCAGTTCTTTGCTTTATGCTGATGATGTTATACTTCTAAATAAACCCGCTACAAGTCTGCAAGATTCTCTGACTAAATTGAATAGCTGTTGTAATAGATATGGCATGAAAGTCAGAAATAAAAAGACAAAGACAATGAAAATAGGCAGAATCATTGAAAATGTTAACTGTGTTGTGAATGGAGAACCTGTGGAACAAGTAAAACATTTCAGTTACTTAGGCACGATTTTTAGTGAAGAAGGTAAATTAAATTTAGAAATAGACAACAGAATCAGCAAAGCTGGTATGGTGGGAAGTCAATTGAATAAATTCATATGGAATAAGAGAGAAATTAGTCGGAACACTAAATTAGCTGTATACAAGACAGTGTTCAAACCAGTTTTAACTTATGGATCTGAGAGCTGGGTCAGAAGTAAAACACTTGACCAAAGACTAGAGACAGCAGATATGAGAGTTCTGAGAAAGATTATAGGCGTGAACAGATGGCATCAATGGCAATATCATATTAAAAACGAGGATATTAGGAAAGAACTTGACATTGTCAACATCCAGGAATGCGTTAGTAGAGCTAATCTCAGGTGGTATGGTCACCTAAACAGAATGGGCGAGGAAAGATTAGCAAAACAAATGTTCTCTTTTGTTTTGCTAATCTTAATAATAAGTCAAAACAAAAGACCCAGAGGAATACCAAGATATAGGTGGATTGATACAGTACAAAGTGCTTTAGACGATAGAAATATAAGATGTGATATTGTTGGAGTCTTGACAAGTAAGAGACTGATTTGGAGGAAAATTGTAGATAGGAAGTTACTAATGATATAATTTTTTCATGTAGTACTATCATATCCTGTACACCCCTTGTGTGTACATGGCAGGAATTTGATGATGATGATGATGACGATGATGATGATCGCAGTATATCTGAGAGATACATTCATTACTAGTGTATGCTAAAATGCAAGAAAACATAAAGAAAAAACACTGCAAATGTAATAAATGATGGTACAAATTAAGTGAATATATAGAAACTACAAGAGTTTCGTGCCGAATATATAGAAATTACAAGAGTTTCGTGCCGAATATATAGAAACTAAAAGTTTCGGCGGATGCAAGCTTAAGTAGTGCCTTATGGACAACTCATAGTAAAGGTAGAGCAAGCTCCAGACCTCTTTCCTTAGTATTTTCAATAAATGTAAAGCTCATCTTGCATAGGTCAGCATCCTTTTTAATATGAAGAGCGCAATATAAATGAAAATTATGGAGGGTTCATGACACAGGCATTTTTTTCTCTCATTTTAGTCTTAGAAATTCTATGATTAGTTGTTTTTAAGAAAAATGAGATTTCAAATTTTAACATTATTTTATTTACCTCGCTTTTGCCACACATTTTTATCACATATGAATGAATATAAAATACCATAAAAATTAAAATAAAAAATGGATACAAAAATAATATTCATGTTAACATTAGCATGTATTTTTCAGATCAGATGTTAGTGCCTTGCTTTATCAATCATAATGGCAAATGTATTTGTTTATTATGCAATAATAGCGTGGCTATTGCTAAAAAAAAGTAAAACATTTCAAAATCATTCATGCCAATTGTAATTTTAAGTTTAATTATTTAAATCAGGAGAAGTCGGCAATGCAGCGCCCACGAGCGTCGTGGCACCCACTGTATTGCGCCCTTCATATTAAAAAGGTTGCTGACCACTTACCTAGGGACTGGAAAAATTCAGTTTTATTACTACTACATAAGAAGGGAGATATGAAGGATTTCAAGAACTATGGAACAATCAGTTTAATCTCGCCTGCAAGCAAGACTTTACTAAAGAACATTTTAAATAGGAGATTAGCCTGTATAGCTCAGTGAAAGTGGTGTTTGCACTCCGCAGCAATAGACCGCCCGAAGAAAGAGTGTCGTGAGTTCGATTCTAGTCACCGAACTTTTTCTAAGCTTTTTTCGACCGGTTCCCCAATTAGTCGATCTCTGGCACGAGCAAGCAGGTTTCTTCTGGAAAGTCGGGTTATTCGTTCCGTAAACTCAAGGAAATCGACCGTAGAACCCACACCATTCAGACATTAAAGATATTTTGTTAGGATTAGAGACCACAAGATGGCGGTATTTAAGAGACACTGTGTGCCTCTTAAATTAGTGATAGCCTTAGGCCAACTATCTCTGATTGGCTACCATTGGAGAATGAAGTTCCCACTCAGTCTCCAACAGTTAAATAGAGATATAACTGCCTCATCTACACCCTATAAGGGAATAAAAGTCATTAGCTGATTTTTTTTCTAAATAGAATTGAGGCCAAAGTTGATGCAGATATTTCTGAGGAACTAGAAAGTTTTAGGGAAGGTAAGGACCGGGCATAGATCTTTTGCCTTAGAGATCATAGAAAAGTATAAAAAATTTAGACTCCTTATGTTACATAGACTTCTGTAAACCTTTTGACTGTTCAGCATCTGAAACTATGCGAAGTAATGAAAGGAACGGGATTTTCCTCAAAACACTATCATGCTTATTGCTAACTTGTACAGGGTGCAAGAAGCCATGGTAAGAACAGGTGTTGGATTAGCTGATTGTTGTCAAAATGAAAAGGGCATTGGGAAAGGATGAGTAATTTATCCTCACTTGTTTAATATCTATGCTGAGGACTTTATGCATGTAACATTGGATGAACTCAAAACAGGAATTAGGATGGGTGGTATAATAATCAGTGTTGTATGTATATATGAACAATAAAAATGTGCTTTATTTATTTATTTATTTATTATTATTATTATTATTATTATTATTATTATTATTATTATTATTATTATTATTATTATTATTATTCCTGAGATCTTTTCAACATTTCTCACATGTTTCTGACTCCCGAGTCGATTATGGAATGACCTGTTCTAATCTCTAAATTTCAATAATTCAAATTATCTTCAATCGTGAAATTTTTTTCATAGACAGATAAAAAAGTAGTTCTCCATTAGCTTTTGGACACCCATGTGTTATATGTGTATATATGAACAACAAAAAAGTTGGTCGATTGGTTATTATTATTACTGAAATTTACTCAAATCGACTGAAATGTACTGAATTCGACTCAAGTGTGTCCAACTCCCGATTTGATTATGTCATGATCAGTTCTAATCTCTAAATTTCATAGTTCCAATTATCTTCATTTATATTATTGTTGTTGTTGTTGTTGTTGTTGTTTATGTTGCATGGGTGCCTCTATGGAGTCCGAGGACTCATCGTGGGAGACCCAAACTATCCACACAATCAATTATACCTCTCCTTGAACCAATTAACAAATAAAGCACTCACAAATGACTCTGTCAATCCATTCTACTCATTCGCAACTGTAAAAGCAAATAATCTAGTCCTCACACCCCTACTAACCAGACATTTATTCAACTTCCAGGGATGACCCCTTGTTCTGGCCCCTCCAATCAAGTTCTGAAACATTTCCCCTGCATCAATCCTATAAACCCTTTAAGCAACATAAATTTTTCTATCATATTCCCTCTTTCTTCTGTCAACCAACTTATGCAATTCACACAACCTCAACCTATCTTCATAGGGAACATTTCTCAAACCACTGATCTTGGCCACTCGCCTCTGAATCTTCTCCACTGCTTCCTCTTTCCAAAGAAGCCCAGGAAACTAGACTTCGGCACAGCAATCCCGATGTGCACCTATCAAGGCCTTAGAAAGGGGTATAATATCTTCCTTGTCTCTCGATGTTAATGTGTAATTTTAATTAAATGATCTTAAGGGCTACCTTAGAAGCCTTAGCAATTTGTCCTCAAAAATTAACTCCCTGTCTATCACCTCTAAATCTCTAGCTTCATCTATTTCCACAGTGCCATCAGTGATACATAGGTTATAATCTGTTTGTCCCAAAATGCATAACTTTACATTTCTTGACATAAAACTGACGCCCATTATTTTTGTCCACACGGATGGTCTATTTAAATCGTCCTGCAAACTGAATCGTCCAAAATGCCTTGATTAACTATTGCTCTAATTTCGCATCTTCCACAAACAACTGATTATTTCTTTTCAAGTTATTTCCGACATCATTTATGTACAAAATAAACAGTAATGGTCCCAGCAATGAACCTTGCGGCACAACGCTAGTCAACTGCTTCTGACTAGATTCTTCCCCTCCATATACAACCTTTTGATATCCTTCCTGCAGGCACCCTCCTATCCACTTAACCAGTGTCTTATCCATCTTCATTTGTTCTAATTTGCATAGCAGAGTTCCGTGTGGTATTCTGTTAAATGCCTTTACAAAATCAAACAAAATTATCATGTAGTTATCTCTTTCATCCAACTCAGCTGTTACCTCTATTATAAAAAAAGTTAGTAAATTACTAAGGCATGACCGACCCTTCACAAAGCCATGTTGACCGTCCTGCCATATCATATTTTTATCCACCCATTGTTGAATTGTCTTTTTGCCCAAATTTTCCAGTACTTTTACCACCACACTTGAGATAAAGATTTCTCTATAATTTGCTACTACAGTCTTAGAACATCCCTTATGCAATAGAATTATTTTGCCCTCTTTCTATTCCATTAGAACTTTACCAGAGCTGAGACTTAAATTAAAGATCCTAGTCAAAAACATTTCCAGTGAGCTTTGACATTCTTGCAAAACCCTAGCTGATATCCTATCTAATCCCACGGCTGTATTTACATTGAGAATCTGCAATATCCTAAGAACCTCCATTTCATTCATCTCTGTTCCCAAATTAGTGTCTGTCACATAGGTTAAAGCAATAACCTCACTAGAATGATATACCGTGTCAAAGTGGTCACTCAGTAACTCAACTATTTTATCTGCTTCTGTCTCCTCGTGATTATCACTACTCATTAAGATTAATTTTCCATAGTCATTCCCCTTCTTACTTGCCACATAACGAATGAACTCATTGGAATTTCCTTCAGCCTGTTTGGCCAGATTCTTCTCATAATCTGATTTTGCCTTCCTTGCTATGTTGATCACCTTTCTTGCCTGAGCCTTGTTTTCATACGTTTGCTGGTCACCTTTCTCTTTACGAAGGTTTTCTGCCATTTTGGAGAGCAAGGGTTGGGACATGAAGGATGTGAATATTGGAATACATCATGCTTTGAAAATTTTAAAATCCCTTAACTTAAAGAAGATATCTTTAAATATAATGCAAAATTGTTATCATAAATTTGGGGAAAACCAGTTCCTTGCGCATTTTAATAAGTAATATACATAATAGAGTTGGCAATTATGAGTAATGCAGTGAATAACACATGAAGTAATGTTCTATATCGTTCAGTTATTAATGTGCATTACAATATATTGTAGAAATGTTATACAACACAGCATCCATAGTGCAATCTAAATCTAAATAAGTGATTTATTTTTAATTACACTAAAAAATATGATGCATACTAGCAGAAGATATTGCTGAAAGCCGTGAAACTGAAAATGTTAGAATGGATGGAGTTCCGAGTTTAAACGATGATCAAAGAAATGTGAAAGAGATTATAAATAAGGTGAGTGAAAGTAGCAGTCAGATAGCGCATGCGAAAGTTTAAGTCGATTGATAAGATAAACGAGCTTGGTAGTACGATTGTCCTAGTAGAGATAGCAAAATGCCGCGAGAAAGTAACTCACAATATGAAAGCGGAGTGGGAGAAGATAAGGTAAGAGATGAGGTGATTGCGAACTGAAATGAGGAGATTAATACGTATGTATGGAAAGGAAAAGAAGGCTGAAATAAAAGATGGAAGTGTGAAAGAGGTGTCCGATAATTAGAGAGTGACAGCGTATGGAGATTCAATTATTAGAGGTGTGCTAAATTAGGAGATGCCTAAGGTTTGCTTCCCAGGGGGATAGATTGAGCAGAGTGATTGAAGCACTAGATATGAAGAAGAAGAGCAAACAAGTGAATTGGTAGTGATAGTACGCGCAAATGATCTAGATGGCAACAAGGAGAATGTAAGGATGAATATCAGGAGGTTACTGGGGAGAGTGAAAGATAACAGTGGTAAGAAAGGAAGTCAGCGCCAGACAGTGGCGCACTCAGGATTTAATCTTGGAGGGGGCCGAGCGCTCAGGATTTAACCTTTGGGGGGGCCGAGTTGAGTAGACGTTTTGCGAATACACACTACACATCGCATATGACCTATAACTGAGCATCTGCAGTGATCGCTAATTCATAAGTAGCACACAACATAAATAAAAAATGAATTTTAATTAGGAAAAGATTTTTGGAAATTTTTCTAGTGTTTTTTCCTTTTCTTTGGGGGGTTCCCGGGCCCCCTCTTTGGGTGCGCCACTGGCGCCAGATATGAAATGATACGGAGAGCGAGGATTACGAATGGGATGCCAGCTGAGATGTGTGAAGAGAAGGGAATTCGTTTTGTGAATGTGTGGGATGAATTTGCGGGACGGTTGGTGCTGTATGAAAGAGATGATCTGCATTTGAATAGATTTCGTGTGAGTTAGCTGGAGAACTGTTGCTGCAAGTGAGAGAGAAAGAGAGAGAGAGCAAGAGGTGATGTGACACAGCACTTAAGCAATGTAAGAGAGCTTGTGAATGCAGGGGCGAATCGCATGAGTGAAGAGAATGAGAGAGAGAAGGAACACAAGACAAACGGGTAACAGGGGAGATACTGTGTGAGAAGAGTGGATGACGGATACAAGAGCGGATATATGGGGTGTACATCAAAGAACTGTGATGATCAGGGATGTGAGGGGAAACAAACAGGTCTGAGGAGAGGTGTAAGATCAGTGATGATAGAGAAAAGAGGTCAAGGGGTGATATAGAGGAATCACATCTGAGGAGTACCAGAAATAAGCTAGAATGTATGTTTACATATACCAGAAGTATTCGAAATAAAGGAAATGCATTTGTTTGGGTGAATATACTCTATTGAGTATATTCACCCAAACATTGATGAAATAAGTGAGACATGCTTAGATGAGAATAACGTTCTGACAGGAATAGAGATGGATGGATTATGACGTTTTTCATGAGAGTAAGAAAGATAGAAAGGGAGGAGTGCTATTAATGGTAGCAGAGGAGTTATCTCCAACTAAAATAGAGATGAAAGGAGCGAACAGTGGTGGTTTTGAAGAAGTATGGTGAGTTGAAGGTGAACAGAATAAAATATCTAGTTGGGTGCTGCTATACACCTGGTAATGTGGAGGGCATTGAGAAGGAAATGTATTAGCAAATCAGCCTATCTACTAAGAAAAGGATTATCGTTATGGGTGATTTTAATTATACTGGAATTAACAGCTTCGCCTACTCCCCGTATACGGGAATAAAAAGGCGTTAACTGTTTTTTTTTTTTTTTTGGAATTAACAGACAATATCTGGGAGCAACGAAACTGAATTTCTTGAGTTTTTGATGATGGACAACTACCTTGGGCAGTACGTAACAGAGGGTACACACGGATGAAGGGTCTTAAATTTGATTATCTCATCAGTGGATGTTATTGTAAATGAGGTAATAAATCTCCCTCCAGTTGGTGAGAGCGACCATGAGGTGGTTACTTGAGTGGTGGCAAGTCATATGAGAACTACTTCTCTGAGAAAGGGATATATGTGGAACTATAAGGCTGGTGATTATGATGGGTTGCAGCTATGTCATGGCATGAAGAATTGAAAGGAAATAGATCAGTGCTATTTAGGAACCGTTCAAAAACTTTCTGGAAGAGGCAATTTCTAAATGTATTGAAAGGTAAAGAGGTTGAATATGGTATGTGTGAAATGGATGAATGTGAAGAAAAATCATTCAGTTTGGAACATTAAGGCATTATGGATGCAACGTAAGATGAGTGGTGGTAATAATCGATTTCACGAGGAGCACAAACAGCAAGCAAGAGTGGTAACTAGCGTGGTAAGGGTAATAAAAGTGTAGTATGAGCTACAGTTAAGTAATGAGGCCAAAGGAAATCTTAGAGAGTTTTTCCGATGAGTGGTCAGTAGAAGAAAGAATGATTATGGAAGTATGATACTGGTTGGAGAGAGAGAATAGTATTTCGTTTTGTGATGCTAAATGAGCAGTTCAAATAGGTAAGTCATCCTAGTGAAAGTAAAATCATGGAGATCTTGAGAGCAGTGAGAAGGAAGGAAGAGTCACTAATGGTGAGTGAGCAGGAATATACGACGAAGTGAATGCATTTGATGCAAATAAAGACGTAGCACGTGATGGTATATCGCCAGGTATCTTGAGGGAATGTTTCAGAGAGGTAACAATAGCTCTCATTTACCTCTTTCACTCGAGTCTTAGATTGGCCCAATTTCGAAAGGAGTAGAAAGAGGTCAAAAGTGTTCTGCTTCATAAAGGGGATGATAAGACTAAGGCTTTGAATTACAAACCAATCCGTTTGTTCTAGAGTTATAGCAAAGATGTTAGAGAGGTTAGTGAGAACCAGGATCAGAATTGGGCTGATAGCCACACCCTTTCTTTGATGGACAGCATGAGTTTGCTAAAAGAAGGTCATGTTTTAGTAAGCGCTACTTACTTCCTTATTATAACAAGGTGACAGGCGCATCGGATAAAGGTGAAGCATACAGGATATGTTTAAATATAGGTATATTTAAATGTTCCTAAATCTATATGCCATATGACAAGCTGGTAATTAAACTGGAACAGATGTAGCTGGAGAGTGCATTGGATTGGAGATTGGCTATCTGATTGGTATCAGCACGTTTTTTACGGGGGAGCGATAACCCGCAGGAGGAAGGTCACCAGTCATGTGTCCCAGGGTCTGTTTTGGATCCATTGTTGTTTAGTTTATATGTAAATAATATTGGAACTTGAATGATGATATATAGTTGTTTGCAGAAGATGCAAAGTTGGAAAGCACTGTGAGGAGTACAATGGATGTTATAGACTTGCAAAAGAACTTGAATAGACTTTTTGAATGGGTAATTGAATGGAATACCAGTTCAACATAGCAAATAGTAAAGTTTAAAGTTTAGGAAGTGTAGGTAGGATAAAGAATATAGAATTGGAGGGGATATCTTAGAGGAGGTGGAGGAGATGAGAAATCTGTGTGTTGGTGGTTAAGGACCTAAAATTTCGAGGCGATTTTGCTAAATTGTGAGGACAGTTCAGCGCATTATGTGAATGATGATGTGGAGAATATCGACATGTAGGAGTAAGGATGTTATGATTCCTTTGTAAAAGGTTTTGATAAGACCGTATATGGATTACTGTCTGCAGATTTGGTCACTAGCTTTCCAAAAGGATGAAGAGTGTTGGAACGGGTTCAGAGACGATTGACTAAAGTGGTTTCTAGTTTTTGGAATGTAGAGTATGAAGGCAAATTGCTGAGTCTAGTGGATAGAAGAATGAGGCGTGACATGATCGAGACATAAATTGGTAAGGGATTATTACCGGATTAATGTGAATCAGATTTTTTACAGAATGGGTGGAGACAGGAGGAAAAGAGAGGCCATACCTGGAAGCTGTATAAGGAGGGTGTGAGCATAGGAGTGAGGAGTAGATTTTTTGCATGGAGATTTTGGTATATGGAGGGGAAGTGTGGTAAGTGTGGAGACAGTGAATGCATTCAAGTCATGGTATGATGAGCTGTGTGTGTGTGTGTGTGTGTGTGTGTGTGTGTGTGTGTGTGTGTGTGTGTGTGTGTGTGTGTGTGTGTGTGTGTGTGTGTGTGTGTGTGTGTGTGTGTGTGTGTGTGTGTGTGTGCGTGTGTGCGTGCGTGCGTGCGTGCGTGCTCTGGTGAAAATAACGTAGCCGTGAGGCACGTGTAACAATTTTTAGCGACTATACAGAAAATGTACATGGAAAATAACAACGTCACAATTAGTCAATTAAGAAATAAAATTATATTTGGTAAGTAGATTTCACTCGACAAGTCTTTTTTTTTTTTTTAGAGTGATTGCCAACAGTAGTAGGTTTTTGAACTTACACACATTTTTTTATAACCACTACAAAAACACGAGAGCTGCAATGGTATAGTGTATATAAGAGTAGCTAATATTTTCGCAATGTGTTTGTTTGAGAGAGGAGGAAATCATCCTTATATCTCTTATCTCAATCTACCACTGTTAGAGTTGCATCATTCATTGATAACTTCGAAGTTTTCTTTGTGAGGTAATGGCACCCAACAGGTATACTGCTGCTTGTTTGATTTAAACACTTTTTTTTTTTTTTTTACTTTACATTTAGTACAGAGATCGTCAAAACAGTGACTGATTTTATCCTAGTTTTGATGAAATTGCCTTAAAATCATTCTTTGATTATTGATGAACTGTTCATCGTAATTTGCAGAATTGATAAATTTTGTTTTCGGTGAATTGGAATACGACGATTTTTTTTTTCCCCTCGAGAACTTCCCCTCGAGAACTGCCCTTTCAATTCGATTTATTCTTTTTCTACTGTTTATTCGATTAATTCTTTTTCTCCGTAAATTGCTTTTCGGTGATTTGTTCTTCGAAGGATTGTAAAATTCGATTCAGTGTCATAATTTTTCCAAAATTTTATTGCATCGACTTTTACGGGAGTCACATCCAAAATTCACAAAAAGTAAACTTGTAAATTTTATATCGAAAAAAAATACTAACAGCCCATATAAATTAGCCCAGAAAAATTAGAATGATACTATGTAAATAGAAGATATATGAATATGCAGTTCAAGGGAAAATGCTCTAGAAATCAGAAATATGTTAGAATTTACTTAAATATAAAGAGCCAATAGGCTTCATTTCGGTGATATGAACATTATTTAAATTAAGGGGCTATTAAATCCTACATTGTTTTAAAACCGAATAAAAAACTCAAAGATTGGAATCAGAGAGTTTCATGCCGAATATAGTATAATAAACTATAAAAGTATCGGTGACTACTAGTGTGAGCTAATGCAAGTAGTCTAAGTACGTAGTACAAACTTGGGCAACTCGCAGCAAAGGTGGTTAAGTTCTGATCGCCATTCTTGGTATTTTCCATAATGTAAAACACATTTCCTAGGAAATGTATGCTGTTATTACATTATGGTGGGAGGTCACTACCCAGACCGGTTTCAGTCTTTATTGAGGCTTCATCAGTCAGTAGCTAGACCAAATTAATACCAAAGGGTAAAATGAAGTTTACCACCTTTGCTGCGAGTTGCCCGAGTTTGTACTACGTACTTGGCCTACTTGCATTAGTTCACGCTAGTAGTTGCCGATACTTTTATAGTTTATTATACTATATTCGGCGTGAAACTCTCTGATTCCAATCTTTGAGTTTCTTATTCGGTTTTAAAACAATGTGGGATTTAATATCCCCTTAATTTAAATAATGTTTATATCGCCGAAATGAAGCCTATTGGCTCTTTATATTTAAGTAACTTAATTGGTGCACCTTTTTGACAACTCGTATAGCAGAGTATATAAGTTCTTTTCGATATGCCCTTTGGTATTGGAAACAGAGTGGTAGCTGATGTAAATTGGATCGAGAGTGGCGTAATGGCGGTTGCCAAGTGTTTATATTTATATATGTGATCAGTGATTTAAATAGTCGTTATGATTTTCTGAAGAAAAGCTTATTTTGTAAAATATTTGCTACTGATGCTGGTAGATCGATTTGATCTACGGGATATTTATATATCGAGGTAAGTGTTCATTCTGTTAAACATTTACTACCTTTGCTGGTAGATCGACTTGATCTACGGGATATTTACATTGGGCTCTAGGTCCCACTTCTCAAACTTTATTTTAATAGAGTTGTTGCCTTCTGTTAATCATGACAAAACCTCTCAATGAAGGCATATTTGAGGAAGTTTACAAAGAATTCCTAAGATTAGGAAAACTTTTGAGCGGCAACTGGCCAGGGAAAGTAAAGCTCTTAGATACATTCCCCCCTACAGCAGTCACAGAAGATAGGATGGATGATTCTAATGAAGGAAGTATGTTGACTGAACCAGAATCAAGTCACTTCACGAATACAGAGAATGCTGCATCTCAGGATAATAATCCGCAGATTGTGGAAACCAACACAGAATTTCAAAAAGAAAAGGAAAATCTCCTCTACTGCAGATACACCCAAAACAGTGGAGATAGAACCAGATAATGTAATTAAAGAAAGGGTACCCCCAGTCGTCCTAAGGGCCAAGGAGCACTGGACGTCCGTTGCATCCACACTGAAATCTTCAGATATCACCTTCATTAAAGCCACAAACACAGAAGAAGGGATTCGCATACAACCTAAAACATCATCAGATTACAGAAAAATGACCAAACTTCTAGACAACAACAACTTGCCATATCACACTTTTGCACTCAACAGTGAAAAAAATTTAAAAGTAGTGTTAAGGGGAGTAACTGAAACATTACAAATAGAAGACCTCACTGCAGACCTCCAACTTAAGGGATTTAGCCCAATTAAAGTTAGCCGAATGCGGAGAGCTGATAAAACACCCTATCCCCTAATTCTAGTGGAAATAAGCAAAGACCAAAATCATATATACAATCTCCAAACCATCTGTGATCTAGTCATAAAAGTTGAGGCATTGAAACATAAATCAACTACAACCCAGTGCCATAGATGCCAGAAGATTGGGCATGCCCAACGATGCTGCAAGGCCGAATTTCGTTGCGTTAAATGTGGTGGCAAACATGCATCAAATGAATGCCATAAACCTCGTACACTTCCAGCAAAGTGTGCAAACTGCGGAGGACCACACCCTGCAAACTATAGGGGCTGTATAGCATTTCCTCAAAACCAAAAATTACAACTCAAAACCAGTAAACCTCTTCAAGAACAAGCGTCTTCCCATCAAACCATAGTCTCCACAACGGATGGAAGATCGTATGCTGAAGTTACAAGATCGACCTTCCAAAAAGACCCAAAACCACAGCAAACCAACAAACCTATCCTACTGAACATAACAAGCCACTTAGGTGAAATGCTTGCTGAACTCTAACAAACCAACCCAACTCAAGAAGCGAAAGATATCATCTTAAGGCATACACAATCACTCTTTATGGAAATTCTTAATGGATAAATCTAAAAGAAAACCGAAATCATTAAAAATTGTTTCATGGAATGCAAATGGTTTACTTATCAAATTACAGGAGCTGCAGGAGTTTGCAGCAGAAACTCAAGCAGACATCATCCTCATAAATGAAACACATCTTCGTCCAAGTGACAAAATCAGAATCAATAGTTGTAGCACTTACCGAACAGACAGATGCTTTGCTAGAGGTGGAGGCACTGCCATCTTTGTGAAAAGTAACATAAAACATAATTCAATAGCAGAACCCTAAACAGAACACATGGAAACTACAGGAATAGAAATACATATGGAAAATACAAGCAGCATTACGATATATGCAGCCTACAACCCCCCCAAATAAAAAACTCCTTGAAGCTGACTTAGAGGTGATACTAAATACAGGCAGAGCAGTGATTATAGCCGGAGATCTTAATGCCAAACACTCAGTCTGGAATAGCAGAAACTCAAATATTAATGGAAGAATACTCAACTCTTACACCACTTCAAGAAATATAACAGTAATAGGACCCACTGAACCCACACATCATGGAGCTACCGATCGTCCTGATGTACTAGATATAGCTATATTAAAAAACATAGCGCACAGCTATCAGATACAAGCAATCAACGACTTAAGTTCTGATCATAACCCCATCATATTACAACTAGGCACCATACAAGATATAATAGAAAACACCACCGCATTTATAAATTGGAAACAACTTCCCTCAGCCTTCCAGGAAAACCTTGGTCCAATACCGCATATAACATCTGCTGAAGATGTAGAAAAAGCAGTGAAGACTCTTGAAAAACAACTGCTGACAGCTATAACGCAGGTAACAAATATAACCAAATGTACACCATCAAATAAACTTCCACAGGATATAAAACGTCTTATCCAAGAGAAAAACAGATTAAGAAGACAATATCAGAGAACAATGGACCCAGCGGATAAACAAGCAGTCAATAGGGCAACAAACCAGGTTCGATATGCCCTAAAGGACCACCGTAACCAACTCTGGAATAACAAAATTCTCCAATTAAACACAGAGGATCAATCAATATGGAAAATGATGAAATCACTCCGTTCAAAGCATTTTACATTTCCTCCAATCCAAGGTGAATCTAATGTTGTCTACAACGACGAGGAAAAAGCTGAAGCATTTGCTGACAGTTTAGAAAAACAATGCAGCCCCAATTATATCAATACAGATATAAATTTCATAAGTAAAATTCACACCCAAGTGCGTAAAATAACTCAAAATGCCTCATTCCAATCCAATAACAAATCCGTATCACCAACAGAAGTATACGAGATTTTAAGAAAACTAAATAACAAAAAGGCTCCAGGTCCAGATGGAATAACAAATAAGGTACTCAAGTTACTTCCTCGCAAAGGGGTTATGCATCTAGTAGCCATCATTA
Source organism: Typopeltis vanoorti (assembly GCF_054136105.1). Lineage (NCBI taxonomy): Eukaryota > Metazoa > Arthropoda > Arachnida > Uropygi > Thelyphonidae > Typopeltis > Typopeltis vanoorti. Next base: position 150,373,431 of record NC_143552.1, on the reverse strand, counting down.
ATGCCATCTTCCGGCTAAATTATTTCCCACAACGATGGAAAATTGCCGACGTTTTCCTAATTCCCAAACCTGGGAAAAATACACAGTTTCCTGTAAATTACAGACCAATCAGCCTTCTTTCATGCATAGGTAAGATAGCCGAACGTGCTATTCTCACACGGCTTCAAGAGGCAACAGATATCAACCATATAATTCAAGATGAACAATTCGGCTTTAGGAAATATCACTCCACAACGCTACAAATTTACAGAGTTATCGAACATATAACCCAAGGGTATGAATGGCACCAACACACTGGCGCAGTTTTTCTAGACATCACTCAGGCATTTGATAGAGTATGGCATCATGGACTAATTTTTAAACTACACGAAGTTGGTATTCCATTGCCACTAGTGTTACTTATCAAATCATATCTACACAACAGAAAATTTAAAATAAAACTCAACGGTATCAGATCCACGGAGAGGAGAATCACGGCCGGAGTACCTCAAGGCTCTCTACTATCTCCCCTACTCTTCTCCATATACATGGCAGATCTCCCCAAACTGTCTCCAGCTATCACCGCTCTGTATGCCGATGATACAATCATTATAGCCAGATCCCTCCGTCCACACCTGGCCACAATCAAGCTGCAGAGAGCAGTCAATGAATTGGAGGATTGGTACACCAAGTGGCGTATCGCAATTAATCCAAACAAAAGCTCTGCAGTACTTTTCACCAGACGTAAGGTAGAACCGAATACAAGCATACAAATGTTTGGTAAAATCATCCCTTGGCGCAATTCTACCAAATATCTGGGAATTCATCTTGATAGACGTCTAAACTTTAAGTCACATATGGATAGTGTTACCACTAAGGCAAGTCAGACTATAGCACAGCTATATCCACTTTTGAACAGGAACAGCTTCCTAAGCATAAGCAACAAAATCTTACTTTTCAAATCGGTAATCAGACCGGAACTAACTTATGCCTCTCCAACCTGGGGTCACACGACTAAAAGCAACATCAACAGACTTCAGATAATACAGAATAAATGCCTAAGAATGGCATTTAATGCCCCATGGTTCATCAGAAACATTCAGTTACATCAAGAAGCCAATCTTCCAGATATTAAGACCTACATGACAAACATTGCAGAGAAATTCTTCACAATCACGGATAATCACCCAAATCAGTTAGTTCGACAGGCAGCGGACTACAAGCCCTCAGATCGTTTCAAACATAAAAAACCGAAATCCTCCATCGCAAGAGAAAGCTGATACAGCCTCAATGCTCACAATGAGCGGGTAAATTACCCACAATAATCTCATCACCCACAATCTAAAATCCAGATGAAGGGATAAAGAGTCAAGGACTCAGTCCATCAACCAATTAAGTTCAAGTTCAAGTTCCTTTGGTATTAATTTGGTCTAGCTACTCACTGATGAAGCCTCAATAAAGGCTGAAACCAGTGGGGGGCTCCGTGAGGCTCTGCTTGGGGATTGGTTTTTGCCTGTCTCTGAGTAGGGCCACCGTTGAGATTATGGCTCTGATTGGTGGTGGGATGACCGTGCCACTGGGTAGAGACAATACTGAGAAGTTCTTCTCAGTGACAGGGTGAGCCTGTCATTGACTGGAACAATGCAGAGTTGGGCGATCATTTGTGATCGTCTTATCTTATTTTTAGAACTCGTATCACTTTTACATTCGATAAAGGCTGAAACAGGTCTGGGTAGTGATTTCCCACCATAATGTAAAAACAGCATACATTTCCTAGGAAATATGTTTTACATTATGGAAAATACCAAGAATAGCGATCAGAACTTTACCACCTTTGCTGCGAGTTTCCCGAGTTTGTATTACGTACTTGGACTACTTGCATTAGCTCACGCTAGTAGTCTAGTTTATTATACTATATTCGGCATGAAACTCTCTGATTCCAATCTTTGAGTTTCTTATTCGGTTTTAAAACAATGTGGGATTTAATATCCCCTTAATTTAAATAATGTTAGAATTTATCTATGTAAGTAATACCAAAAGCCCATGTACTGAGACCCAGAGGAATTAAACATGCTAAAATAGAGTAAACAAATGTATTAAAATAGAAGTTCAGGGGCAATATTTTAGAATTCCGAAATGTATTTGATGTGGGTGAAAAAGAAACCTATTGTAGCCAAAGCAGTCTGATACCATCTTCAAGGTCAATAGCAAAAGAGGGCGGTATACATCAGAAGCTGTTATGCTATGCTAAAAGGGATTAAATGTACACTTCAGGGAGATTTAGAAGTCTGCACTTTCTAGAAAGATAAGAGTTTGCACGTAAAAGGTACGGGGGTCTCAGACCTTAATTCAAAGGTTGCACGGGAATATCTGGTGTCCAAAATCTTTGCGCAGGGTCCCACGAGAAGCCAAATAAAAGGATCATATAATCGACTATGATGATCGACTATCGAGCATCGGCAGATTTGACGCCAGGAGGAAAGGAGGGAGTCAATCCATGGACTACGTCAGATCCGGATGATATCGTGGAGGGTAACCGGAGGTGAAACCTTACAGAGCGAATAGCGGCCCAGGACCAGGATGACAAAGCCTTGACCGTCAGACCTTACATCCCAATGCCTACAACGCTGGAAGATCACGCTCCAGCCCCACGAGCCATTCCAGAGGAGAAGATGGTATCCATGAAACCTCTAAAGTGATAGACCAAGCCCCAGCATAGAGGGGAATCCAGAATAAGTCTGTAAAGGAAATATGACTAAATGCACTGACCTATGGAGGAGTCATGTGAGTTGAATTTTGTTGCAAACCCTTTTTTTTATTTATGATGTGAAGGACTGTTTAGAAAGACTGAATTTATAGAACTGCTATATACAGTAGATTGAAAACTTGTTCGCATAAAGAGAAGCTGTTTTAAAGTAATTGTAAAAGACATTAATGAAAATTTTGACTTACATTGTATTCTAAAGAACTGGTTCAGAAGAACTGACAAGATTGAAGAATTAAGAAATGTATTCTAAAGAACTGGTTCAGAAGAACTGACAAGATTGAAGAATTAAGAAATATAATGTTATGAGAAGTAGTTTGCTTAAAGAGTGTTATATTTTATGTGAAGGTTAGAATTGGAGATTATAATTAAGTTTTATTTCAAAACACTGCAATCAGTTTTTCTTTATAACATCAGGCAAGTAGTAGTAGGGGTGGCTCTCTGAACCAGATCAAGATAAGGAATCATGACGTCATGACTATGGAATGTTTGGAATTTCCCTTGGGGACACATCTGTGTGTGACATCACATAGTGTGTTTTGGTTCGCATATGGAATTGCGAGTGATGGTTAAAGATAAGATCGAGTATGGAATCCTTGGAATTTCCCTGGGGGCACATCTGTCAGTAATATCACATTGTGTGTTTTGGTACACATTGGAATTCTGGGCGATGGTTAGCGATAAGGATTCGTGATGTCATGAGTATGGAATGTTTGGAATTTCCCTGGGGAACATCTGTCAGTGACGTCATGTTGTGTTTTGGTCCACCTATGGCATTCTGGGTAATTGTTCGCATATGAAATTGTGGGTGATGGCCAGAGCATGGAATTTTGGTATGTGGCTGTGTTTGTCATTGACGAGCTTTTTTTTGTTAGCGTGTGGCATTATGGATAATGATTAGAGATTGAAATTCTGGGAGGATATTTGGTCAAGTGTTGGGGTCTTTGGCTCAAATGTGAAACTATGGGAAAATATTTGTCAATATACCAGTAGACATTTTCTAAAATAATTAGTTACTGGATATCACTAGTGTCCTCCACCCACCTCAAACACATTTTTTTCTTTCATGTTTAAATTTTCTAAAATAATTAACTATTGGATTTCAGTAGTGTCCCTTCCTACTCCCCCATTAAACACACACACACACACACACACACTTATTTTCATGTTAACATTTTCTAAAATAATTACTGGATATCAGTGGGTTTCCCCTCACCTCCCCCCATCAAACACACACACTTTTGTTTCTTTCATGTTCACATTTTCTAAATAATTACTGGAATTTAGGTTGTAGTTAAGACATTTTCAAAAATAATTAATTACAGGCTATCAGTGTTCTCTCCCCCCCCTCAAACACACATTTTTTTCTTTCATGTTCACATTTCTAAAACTAATTAAAAATTAGCTTTATTACAAGTTCAAAGCAGAATAAATATTTTTAAATATGGAGATCACATCAATGATACCTTAATTGTTCATTAAATTTTACAAATACACATTTGACTGAAATATTATTTACAAGTATATTCACAATGAAAAAATTAAAACATGTAATTACCTAAATTTATATTTGTTAATGTCATACAACAATAGTGATGTGATGGAACAGGAATAAGTTATGAACAACAACAAAAAAAAAAACTAAAAAAAAAAACATTTTATTCTAAAAAATCAAATTTTGTGTAAACAAAAGCCTGTGTAGCTCAGTGCATGTGGCGTTTGCACACCATGGCGCTTGGCCGCATGAAGGAAGACTTGGTTTCGAGTCTAGTCGGCGACTAGATGAAATTTTTCTAAGCCTTTTTTCGACCGTTTACCGAGTTAGTCGATCTCTGGCATGGGCAAGCGGGTTTTTCCTCACAGAAACTCGGGTTTTTCGTCCTGTAAACTCAAGAAAATCGACCGTAGAACCCACATTATTTCAGACATTAAATATATTGTGTTAGGGACCACGAGATGGCGGCACATTTGAGACGTCTCTCTTCACTGCGTACTGCTTAATTAGTGACAGCCCTGGGCCATCTATCTCTGATTGGGTACCAGTGGAGATTGAACTGCCCACTCAGTCTTCAAAATGTTAGATAGGGCTGAATGGCCTCGCCTACTCCCGTATACGGGAATTAAAAAGGCGTTAGCTGATTTTTTATTTTATTTTTTTGTAATTACCTAGAAATAATTCACAAGACCTATTTTCCTGAAGAAAGAAAAATTCCAAAGGGTTTTGGGTTCACTCATTTTATTTTTACTTTACAGGATACACAAAACAGTACAGTACAGTACAACACAACACACACGACGATCTGCGGCCTGAAAGAACAAATTGCAGTAAATAAACTGAAAATCCAGTCGATTACTGTTCCTATAGGTTTCTGTCCAATGTGACATCATTGAGTTGAAGTCGATGTTATTGTCGTGGGTAGGTGACTTCCTGTGTGTAGAATTCTGGGTGATGGTTAGAGTACGGAATCCTGGGTACTGGTTAGAATATGGAATTCTGACAAGCGAGATGAGTTTTTGTTGTTGTTGTTCGCGTGTGGCATTATGGTTTTCTTCCCTGTTCCTGGCATTAATTTCACAGTAGATATTTTTTTGACTCATTTATTATGTTAGGTATTTTTTCCAACACAAATAATTATTTATACTTATTTCAACTGAATATTAGGTCTGGTACTATAATTTTCAACTTAATTCCTGTTACAATTTCCAAAGATTATACTTTAGACTCCCGTATTTTTCTTTTGCTCTAGTAAGTGTTGACTGAAAGGAAATGAGACAAACAAGGATTGGAAGTAAAGTCACCACTATATTCTGTTAATTTTCACACTGTAGTGCGACAGATTGAACTAAGACTTGGTAATTAGCACTCGTAATTTTTTTTTCTTTTGCATTCATAACTAAACAAAAATTAAGACTTTAAACTTAACAAGTGTCTGAAAGTAGGGTTACCATATTTCTTGAAAACAATATGTTCCATCAATGTCGACCATAAAAAAAAATTGTAAAGAAAAATAAAATGTTTATCTTCAAATAAATATTTATGATCACGACAAGCAAGAAATTCATCAACTTTTCAAAGTTTTGACATTACACCCAAAAACCTGAAAATTCACATCACTCGATGCAGGCTTTGGATATGCTTCTATATATATATTTTTTTTTCAATCTGAGTGGTTGTTTTTCTCTATTTTACTTTAAATCTTGCAGTAGTATTTTTATAACTGAAACCTCAGCAAAGACATTGTGTATTTCAACAACTGATTTTTCGGAAGTTGAGATATGGAATTAACAAATTCTGAGGATGCATCACATCTGGCCACTGAAGCTCAAAATTGACTTCATTGTATTTATAAAAACTGCTCTGTAGCTTTGATTTCCCGGCATTAATTTCACAGTAGTGATATTTTTCCTGCTGTTAAGAAATGTGGGAAAGCTTGCTTTCCCACATTTCTTAATAACAGATACATTTCTCATGAAAATATGCTTTTCAAAATCTACTTTTTGTGTCTCATTCATTGACATACAGAAACTGCTTTTTGCACCCTTAATTTTTTTTTTTGGCATTCATAACTAAACAGAAATTAAGACTTTAAACTTAACAAGTGTCTGAAAGTAGGGTTACCATATTTCTTGAAAAATATGCGACATCAATGCCGACCATAAAAAAATTGTAAAGAAAAATAAAATGTTTCCCTTCAAATAAATATTTATGATCACGGCAAACAAGAAATTCATCAGCTTTTCCAAGTTTTGACATTCACACCCATATTGTTTTCATCATTTGGAATACAACCCGAAAATTCCCATCACTCGATGCGGGCTTTTGATGGGCTTCTATATATAATATATATATATTATATTTTTTTTTTTCAATCTGATTGGTTGTTTTTCTGTATTTTACTTTAAAAATTCAAAATATGCTTTTCAAAATCTACTTTTTGATTCCTTCGTTGGCATACAGAAACTGCTTTTGCTTGCAAATCTGTGGGATGAACTTGTTGTCCTGGCTATTAATTTTATCTTCGATTCCTTGTGCTTCAAAGCTACTTGTGCGGCTGAAATTTTTTTTTTTTTCAAAATGTCATTTTTCTTTAGTTAATTAGTTTAAAGGAAATGAGAAGGTTTGGACTGTGCGTTAGCAATTTCTTATTAGAACTTCTTTTGCCAGCACAAATAAATAGTTATTTATTGTTATTTCAAATGAATATTAGCTCTGTAGTATACTTTGTTAATTTATATGTTACAAAGTTCCAAACATTTAAAACTTTAGCCTATAGTGTTATGTTTATGAGTGTAAAGTCAACGATGTCTAATTATGACTCATATCCTCCTTTTGATTATGCGCAGTTCTTCTGTGATGCTAATGACACCAACATTCTAATTGAGATTATCAGTTCTGGTTTTCAAGTATATGGACGAAATGTTTACAGATAACTCAATGTCAATAGGTAGCATTAGACATTTCTAAATAATTAATGACAGGATATCAGTTTTCCCCACTTTTTTTCCTGCTCCTGACATTAATTTCACAGTAGCGATTTTTTTTTTACATTTACGTTTTCTTGTATTATGATTTGTGTTAATGATTCTGCTTAAAGATTTCTTTGTCGCTGATTTTTACACGTATGGTCTTCATATAGATGTAATTTTCTAGATCTTAAAAGTTCATTACTTTTTTCTAAAGAAATGTTAACTTTTTTACAATAATTAAACAGAAATGCATTAAGGTATAAAGTTATGGTTTTATATCTCAACTTCTAAACAGAATAACTGGGTAAAAATTTCGCTGGAAAACATATCAACAACACAAAACTTTGTTAATTTAAATTTACAAATGCATATTTCATTTTTCTGAAATATTATTTACAAGTATATTCACAGAGAAAATTTTGAATATGTAATTACCTAGAAATATTTCACAAGATTTAGTTTACACTCTTAACATTTTCCAATGAGTTCAGTAAAAATGTTCATTACTCACTGTTTCTTGATTACGTTTCATCAAAATAGCTGGTCATACAAAAGTCTTAAGATCGGACACCATAAGAAGCACAGTTGCATACATCTGATAAGGTGTTAGCCTGGATAAGACACCATGCCTCCCCTATGCTTTCCATGTATTCTTTTGTCCCCAGATATACACAAGCAGTCTTTGTATAATGTTCATAAATGTCCCAAAATAAAGAATCTCTATTGAATAGTCTTGAAAGTCTAATTTTACCATTTATGAATTTAGATGGTTAGCGATAATTTTTCCCATGATATGAATACATGGTAATTCAGTTTCCAAAAATAGCAAATGATTATCAATGTCGTACATTTTTGGTGAAAATCTCTGCTTCTTCACAACTAATAGAGAAACCTACTTCCACCTGCTCCCATATCATCGACCATTAGTTCCCCATCTTGGCATCTGAGAATATAACACAAGTCTCCAAGATCCAATTCATAATCTACTCTTCTTTGCAAGTAGGCGAGGATATCTGACCACTTCCTGCATAACTTTTCCCAAGTGGTCCTGGATAGCCACATCACAATGTACATATCTTCTAAAATAATAATCGGTTTCCATCTTTTTAGAACTATGTGAAGAGTTTTGTCTTGTGCTATTTTCCTGAAGAAATCAGACTGCTGTAGCTAGTTATTATTTCACCAATTATTTTACTTTGCCAGACACAAAACACCACAACACAATACGATAGCTGGATGAACAATTGCAGTAACTGCAAAGACACTTGGCCCGATTGTTTTTTCCCTTATAGTACTGTTTAAAGTACCGTTTCTTCAAAAATGTAACATTTGCGCAGATGACTCATGTTTTTGCATGCTGGTGGATGTGATTTTATCTTACTTTGTGACATCATAGGGCAAAGCTTATATCTGTGGCTTGAATGGTTTTCTATATTATTTATCCTTATTATGTTAAGTAATTTATTACAACACAAAGTAATTATTTATTATTGTTTCAACTGAACATTAGGTCTGATACTATTCTTTTCATGTTAAATCTTCACTAAAAATTCTGGCTCTTAATTTAACATCCAATTCCTTGTGCTTCCAAGCTACTTCTGCAGCTGATTTTTTTCTTCCAAAAAGATGAGTTTCTTGAAATATTTGAAGACTGGCATGAACAAATAAGACTAATAATTCACTGAGTGGATTTTCAAAAGTTTCTGATCAGTTTCTGGCAAGAAATTTCACAAGATTTGTCTGCAAACTAGCAACTTTCTTTCGGTGTTTTCTATTCTAATCTGTTGGATACATCTAATATGGTAACAAAATTTTAATAACCATTAAAAAACCCACAATTACATTATTTGCTAGCTCTGTCTTTTTTGTTCTACTTGTAGAATAGTAGGGTCGTAAAGTTTTGAAATAAGTTTCGACTGTCAGTCATATGATTTTAAACATTTATCATGTACAACTGTGAAAAGAAAATATACCTTTTCTTTATTTCTGAAAACACCATTGAAAGTTACTATTACTTGCTCAGCATTTTTGATGTAATAGCAAGTGACCAGTTCTGTCACTCATGTCTGATACTGTTGGGAGGGAAAAATAGCATTAGGTGGGGGAGGGTGATGGCAGTCTTCCTGACAATGATCCCCCCCTCTCCTTCAGATGTGCACTCAGTCAAGGGAGATGAGTGACGTCCCCATGGGGGAGGGTGATGGCAGTCTTCCTGACAATGATCCCCCCCCTCTCCTTGAGATGTGCACTCAGTCAAAGGAGATGTGCGACATCCCCATTTGCGGATATCTGTTAGTGATGTCACTTACTTCAAACTGATAACCTCTGGTTATCAGTTATCAGTTTGAGGTAATTTGAGAGAAACTTGAGATATGCAATTAAGAATTATCTACATGTTAGCAGAAGCAAATTATATTTAATATACTGTATACATGTGTTGAGGCTTAAGTGCTGTGAAGAATTCATGTTAGAGGTTTAATGGAATATTAACAGCACTGAGAAAGGATTAAAACTAATTTTAATACTTCCAATATTTTGCTCCGTCACAGAGACATCTTCGGGGATTATAAAAACTTTTTGTAACAACACACACACACAAATACAATACAAAGTGAAACTAAAGTCCTATCTAGGTGATGCATGCCCTCTATGAGCATTTGCAGGTGGCCGGGGATGTAGAGCGATCTCTGATAATTAAAGTTTCCCAAATTTTGGGAAGTTTAATGCGACTGTATTTGTTTAAATTAGGTTAATTCCTGAGTGCAGATGCAGATTCAAAGAAGTCTTTCTTTTTTGAATTTACTATGGTGGAGCATAGTAGTTTTTTTCCAGGAGATTCTGTGGGATATATCCAAAACATGGTCTGCAAGGCCAGACTGACCATAATCGCGTTTGCAGATGTGAGAACTGTGTTCTTCTAACCGGATGGATGCTGACCTGCCTGTTTGTCTGAAGTAGGCAAGTTTACAGGAACAAGGTACTCTATATACACCAGGCACTGAAAGAGCTGGTCTTTAGTGGAGAAGATAAGGGTAGCAAGTTTACAGTGGTGCTTAAAAGCTGTATGGAGGTTGTACTTTTTTAATGATCTGGCTATTTTTTCTGAAGTACCACAGATGTAAGGAATAGTGATGGCATTTCTGAAGTCCTTCTGAAGAGATGGTCGGGGAATGGAGGACTTGATTATTTTTTTAATTTTGTAGTCATTATAGCCATTGGAAAGGAAGGTGTTGTGTATGTGTTTAAGCTCAGTTGACAGGGCAGTTTTACTGGAATAAAGATAGTGGGCCCTATTGGTCAGTTTTAATGCCATATTGCTGGGAGGGGTAGTGGTGGGAGAGTTTGTAAATGTATCTACCTGTATGAGGTTTTCTATATACAGAGAAAGATAGGTTACCATTAGGAAGGCATGTTACTAAGGTGTCTAGGAAGGGTAAACTATTGTTATTTTCCTTTTCCATCGTAAACTAGATTCTTGGATGTAGACTATTGAGGTGACTGAGGAAGGAATCTAATGTGTCTGGGCCATGAGGCCAAATAGAGAACACATCATCTACATATCTTAGCCAGATAGAAAGTTTTAGAGGGGAGGAGTCAATGGCTTGTTTTTCAAAATTTTCCATGTAATAATTGGCAAGAGGGGGGGAACCCATAGCAGTTCCCTCTATCTGTATGTAGATTTTGTTCTTCCAAGAGAAATAACCAGGGTTGATGGCAAAGGAAAAGAGCTCTAAAATATCAGAAGGAAAAACGTTTTTTAAGTGTTAAGGTGTCAATTAGGGGAATATTTGTAAACAGAGATGATGTCAAAGCTAATATATCTGGATTATTTAAAGTAAGATTTTCAATTAAGGTTTTAAAATTGGTGGAGTTTTTTTACATAAGATGAGGTAAGACTAATGAGGAGTTTCAAAGAGTTGGCTTTTGATAATTTGTAGCAAGGTGCATTGGTGGCATCTACTATAGGTCTTAGGGGAGAATTAGGTTTGTGGATTTTGGGTAAACCGTATATCCGGGGTGGGGGGGACAAGAACAGAATGGTTCGAGTTTTTTTGTCAGGAAACCAGGAAGAAACATTTTTAAGTAGGTTTTTTAATTTTTTTAACTTGCATTTTTGTGGGATTGCATTCCAGTGGTAAGTAGATAGCGTGATCACGGAGAATAATATCCATTTTCCGATTATATTCGGAGGCATTGAGAACAATGGCATTACTCTATCAGCTCTGGTGATGACAATACTTTTTTTCCATAATTTTTTGAGGGCAGAGAGTTGACTAGAAGATAAATTAACTTTAGGTAAACAGGAGAGAATGTTAGCTACGTCAAGTCTGATGTTATTGGCTGTTTCTGGAGCTGAGTGCCAGATTCCACGTTCGATGTTGTACATAATATCCAATACCGGAACTTCAATAGGTGCGACAGCAAAATTGTGTCCAAGGCTTAGGGTACTAATGGCATCTTCGCTGTCTTTTAGAAGATAGGTTGACTATTGTATGGAGCGGTTGAACTTCATGTAGTGGTTTAGATTTGCAAAGGTTATGGAACTTTTTGATGTGCTTATTTTTTATTTTCTGGAATTCTTTTTGAGACGAAGTTTCTGAGATGCTAAGGAGAATAGACCAAAGTTCAGGATTGAGTATAGCAGAGAGCTCTGTCTGTAACGAGACAATGGCTGCGTTTGTCGTAGTGAGGCTTGCGCGAGTAATCTGCTCTCGCAATAGTGCCAGACTAGCTCGTTTGTATATCTGTAGGGCTATATTAGATTTAAATTTGGTTTTAAGCCTAACACAGTTAGGAATAACTTGAGTCCCGACATCTTTTTAAAAAGGCCAGCCGATTTAATAGCCTCGATAAGTGTAGTTTCGACTTATCGTATTGTTTTGCTTTGCGTGCTATTTCATTACCATGAATGACCAGATTACATGTATTGAGGCTTAAGTGCTGTGAAGAATTCATGTTAGAAGTTTAATGGAATATTAACAGCACTGAGAAAGGATTAAAACTAATTTTAATACTTCCAATATTTCGTCTCCATCACAGAGACATCATCGGGGATTACAAAAACTTTTTGTAAACACACACAAATACAATACAAAGTGAAACTAAAGTCCTATCTAGGTGGTGCGTCCTCTATGGGCAGGTGGCCTGGGGTGTAAAGAGGGATCTCTGATAATTAAAGTTTCCCAAATTTTGGGAAGTTTAATGCAACCGTATTTGTTTAAATTAGGTTGATTCCTGAGTGCAGATGCAGACTCAAAGAATAGTCTTTCTTTTTTGAATTTACTATTAAAATTAGTTTTAATCCTTTCTCAGTGCTGTTAATATTCCATTAAACCTCTAACATGGATTTAATATACTTCCAGATATTTCAGTTTGAAAATAACCAACTATCATCAGTGGCTTGACAGAAAATAGTTTCTTACAAGGTAGAATATAAACAACAGATCATTCAAAATTAGAACGAGCCACGTGATGCTACATCACTAATCACCAGTGGCAGCTGGTGACAATAAACAGGTGGGGCCAAGGGCCAAAAACAACTTAATTTTTTTATATTTGCGTTCTATTATTGATTTATAGTTATTTTCTATTACAATAATGTTTAGTCAGAATCCGCTGATGCATTGAGCTTTTAATTTTTTTAAATTGTTAGGATGTAACATATACTGGCTCAACGTATTAATAACACGAAAACTTGAAAAATTTGCAGTTGCGGGCATAGCTCAACGGACTAGAGCAATGAACCAGAAATCCAAAGACGCTGGTTCGACTCCAGCTGGCCTCCCTGCAAAATGTTTTCATTTTTCAAGTGTTAAAACAAAAAAGTTATTATTTCTATTATTTATTCTATAAATCAATGTTGAAACTTCCGAGATATGTTTTTCCAATAAACTATCGATTTTGTTCATAGTTAAAATGTATTGTTTATGGACGTAATAAAAATAAATTATAACAAAAAATGACAACAATAATTGAATACACTAAAAACAATAAAACAGATCAACAATAAGAATAAATAATAAGACATTGAAAGAATCGCCTGCTATTTACGTACAAACGCAGTGACTGGGCCAGACTAAACTGCCGCAAGATAAGCGTTGCACCAGGTAAACAAACACGATCACTACTGCACTTGCCTCATACATGCCATGTGTTCTACACGTATAAAATAGGGCCAGCCGTTGCTGGCCCCAGAGACCGTACTAAGTCACATTATATAATATTGCCAGAAAATACTACAGTAATTTTTTTTTATTAAATAATAAAGTGTTGGAAATAGATCAAAAAATAATAAATACAAGAAACATAAAACATTTTTTTTAAAACTGCAATTATTAGGCTAGTTATACAAATATAGGTAGGGCCTGGCCCATACAGACGAGCCACCCCTATTAATCACAATATCATTTTACCGAAGAAAGGTAAACATAAGAGTGCAGATTGTTGTTGGAAGTTTTTCCAATTGGTTATACTATAAATTAAAGATACCAAGAAATTATATACTTGGTTTAATCATTTATCCAAGTGTAGGCAAACAAGTTTGTGTCTGAACTATTTTCAGTATTGTTGGAACTCGTATATAGCAGCTTCTAACTTCATATCACTTGCCTTAATATCCCACAATGCAAAGCATATATCCTTACGGGTATGTATAATGATATGCATTATGGGAAGGGTCACTACCCAGACTGGTTTCGACCTCTATTGAGGTCTTCGTCAGTGGCAGCCAGACCAAGAGATGCAGAAGTCATATTTTCATATACGAATTGCCAAAAGGTGTCACACCTTATTATTAAAATACTCTGGATTGGAGATAGTTGGAAGTTTTTTCATTTGGTTATACTATAAATTAAAGATACCAAGAAATTATATACTTGGTTTAATCCTTTATCGAAGTGTAAGCAAACAAGTTCATGCCTGAACTATTTTCAGGACTGGGACAACTCATATATACAGGTTTATGACTTCATATCACTTGCATTAATATACTATAATGCAAAGCACATATCCATGTTTGCTTACACTTGGATAAAGGATTAAACCAAGTATACAATATCTTGGTGTCTTTAATTCATAGTACAACCAAGTGGAAAACTTCCAACAACTATCTCTAATCCAGAGTATTTTAATAATGTGTGACACCTTTTAGTAACTCGTATATGAAAATATGACTTCTGCATTATTTCAACCTTGGTATCACCTTACTCCCACTGACGAGACCTCAATAAAGGTCAAACCAATTGATAGTTTGATTCTTGGGAGCAGAGTTTTTGTCTTAGGGAGCTTTTGAGCATCCAGGGATTTGGATCTGTTGGGGCGACTTGTATTAGGGCTTCCTTGGCTGATGCTTTTCCCTGGAATATGAGCAGTTCTGCTTGGTGGTCAGGGAGACTGTCACTGAGCAGAGCTACCGCTGAGCTAAATGATTACTCAGGTCGCTCATTGCTGGCCGGGTGATCTGAGGGATCTCACGAGTTTTTGGAGAGGTAATCCCCACTACCCCAGTCTGGGTAGTGACCCTTCCCATAATGCATAGCATTATACATACCCATAAGGATATGTATTTTGCATTATGGGATACTAAGGCAAGTAATGTGAAGTTATAAGCTTCTATATACGTGTTGCCCCAGTCCTGAAAATAGTTCAGGTGCAAACTTGTTTGCCTACACTTGGATAAAGGATTAAACCAAGTATATAATTTCTTGGTATCTTTAATTTATAGTATAATCAAGTGGAAAAACTTCCAACAACAACCTTCACTCTTATGTTTACCTTTTTTCAGTGAAATAATATCATGATTAGCGATGTAACATCACACGGCTCATTCTAATTTTGAATGATCAATTGTTTGTATTCTACCTTATAAAAAACTGTTTTCTGTCAAACGACTGATAGTTTGTTAATTTCAAACTGAAATATCTGGCTGTATATTAAATACATTTTTATTGTGCTAATGTGTAGATAATTCATAATATTGCTTGGTTGACAATTCCAAGCAATATTATGAATTATCTACACATTATGTCCAAATTAAATAAAAAAATCAGGTAAGAATTATGTGCAACACTAATGTTAGGGACTAGTAAAGAACCTGATATTTTTCAAGAATTAAGAATTTCACAGATTTTGGTGAAGGAAAAATATTACATTTTAAGAAATTTTTGTCTGTAATGACTGACAGTATCCCAGTCATGTGTGCCAAAAATATTGGATTTATAAAACTTTTAGAAAATAAACTTTGTACTATAATTTTATCATTTCATTGAATAATTCATGAAGAAAGTCTGTGTGCTAAAGTATCTGCAAAACAATTAATGAAGTTATGAATATTGCAGTAAAAAGTAATAAATTTAATCAAAGCACATTCAGCTTTCCAATTCTTATTGGAAGATGATATTATTACGGGAAACTCCCAGGAGTCCTTAGCTTCATCGAGGGAGACCCTAAACACATACTTTGCTTTGAACTCATTCACAGTCATGGCATCAAGGCAGCTTACTCCACTCATTCACCACTCTCTAAGTAAAACAACTAGTTCTAACACTCTTGCTCAGTATCCATGGATGGCTCCTAGTTCTCCCACCATCACCACCCCTATTCTGAAAAATTTCCTCTGAAACTTTAATTCCCTAACACTCCCAAGTCTCTATCTTATAAAAACCCTTCAGTGATTTGAATATTTCAATCATATTACCCCTTTCCCACCTATCAATCAATTTCTGTAACCTACAAATCTTCAACCTGTTCTCGTAAGGTTCATTCCATAGACCAGCTACCACCTTGGTCATTCGCCTCTGGATCTTCTCTACCTCCTCCCCATTACCAAGATACCCTGGTACCCAGATCTGCACACAGTAGCCAAGATAGGATCTTATCAAGGCTTGATAAAGAGGAACAATAACCTGCTCGTCTCTGCTCATCAAAGTATTCTCTAGTAACCAAGTGATCTGATGAGCCGATTTAGCCACTTTTGCTATGTGCCCCCCTAAACTTTAACTCCTATCCACTAATACTCCAAGTCTCTGGCTTCGTCAATTTCCTGGAATACAGTTCCACTAATGTGATATACTACTGGTAATCTATTCACCCCTAAATGCATACATCTTACACTTTGCCACATTAAACTGGCATCCATTCTCCTAATCCCAGTCTGCCAATGTATCCAAATCATCCTGCAAAATTTTGACATGTGTATTCACACTATTGCTCTACCCAACTTAGCATCATCGGCAAATAACTGAACAGTTCCTTTCAGATCCTTTCCTATATCATTAATGAACAAATAAAATATGGACTTTGCAGCCAAGAATAGAAATGTTTTGTGAGCAAACTCATTTTATTTAGTAAGGGCATTAAAACATTGCATTTTAAATATTTTCCCACAGTAAAAAAAATCACGGACAATGGTCAAGAGCTAATTGAAAATTCTAATGTAGAATTCTTAAATGATTATACTGAACATATAAAATTGGAATTTGAAAATCGTTTTTATTATTTGACTATACATGGTGCTATATTTAGTTTCATAATTAATCCAGAGAACTTGGATGAAACTAATGTTGCAAATATATTATTTTGAATTTTTAGGAATTAATAATTTAGAAACAACTGATTGAATTTAAAAGTTCAATCATATGAACTAATAAATTTAAAGAAAAATGCGAGAAAGATACCAAAAATTCAAATTATAACAAAATGTTGGACATCAATTCGTTAAACATTTATAGTAATGAAAAAAGGTGTAACTATTCCACCTATACTTGGTTCATCTTATATATGAGGGCAAATATTTTCTCTGAGGAATTACAGTTTAACCACATCGCCATAAATATGGATAAAATACATCACTCCTCTACACTTCGTATCCATCACATATTTCAATGTAATATCAATGGTATTACAATTGTACGTCCTGGCCGGTTGGATGGTTAAATACACTAAGGAGCAAACTAACGTGTGACAATTCTGAGTCATATGTCCATGTAAAATTTCCAATTATAAACCAAATTTAGATGTCCTGTGCAAAGATAAACAAAACTAAGGAAGTCATTGAAATTGCGTTTAAAATATTATTTTTCTATTGTTTGATTTTGTATATATATTTTTATAATTGTTTACGTATATTTATCATTATTTATATATAAATTTGTGATTTAAATATGTCTGTGCCTGCAATATTGAAATAATAATTAATAGATTTTTGTACTTTTTTTTTCATACTCATTTATAAAGAAGAACAAAGGTTGTTTTCTGTAACACTTATAAACCCCCCTTTTTTTTTTAATAGCATCATCCTCCATGTGTAACCCATGCATTAAGTGGTGAAAAAGGTTGCCAATCCCTCACCTAGAGGTTACAATATTATTTCTACCACAGATAAAGTAAAACCACAAGAGAATATCATTCATTGTTAAAACTGCGAGATGAGCAGACCAGCTGTTATAGATTGTGACCATTATATGCAGCATGTTACATTATAAATGCAACATAAGAATTAAAAATGCTGTAACTTCTTAAAGCTGCTGCTTTAAGGAGAGCCTCCAAATTTAAAAATAAAAAAAGCAGATAAACAATCTCTAAATATGTTCAACATACTTTGATATTATGCAATGACCTTGGTAAACAAAATAAAAAAAAAAAAAAAAAAAAAACGATTATACAAATTTGTACAATAATCAAAACATTGATACCATTAAGTTAAAAACAACTGGATAATTTTTTGTTAAAATAATAAATTTTTAATTTTTGTAATATAATTAATTTTTTTCTTGGGCAAGAAACACATTTATTATGCTTCAACAAATGGATACATTTAAAATTTTTATGTAATTCAATCTATATAATTAGAAGTGAATAATATGAAACATGAATATACTAAAAATAGATAATCTGATATTTTCTAACAAAAGTTGATATTATATCAAAAATAATTCTAACAAAGCAATACAACTTCAAAAAATATCTAAAGCCATACACAAAAGTACCCCCCCCTTTTTTAATTACCGTATTTGCCGGCGTATAAGACGCACCCCGTTTTTTGTACACATTTTTTAGGAAAAAAAACTTTATCACTGAATATTACAATGAATTTACAGTATTTCAAATATAAAATAATAAGTAGGTCTACTTTCAACAAATACCTAATCTAACTAGGAAACACCCACCTTTTAATCTTCTTCATCAAAACCCAGAAATTCATCTCCAGAGCTAAATGAAGAGACACTTGAACCCTCTTCTAAATCAGAATCTCAGTCCTCATACAACAAATTGTCCTCTGTACCATCCAGTGCATTACTAATGCCACACTTCTTAAATGATTTAACCACTGTCTCAGTTTTCACAGCATCCCATGAAGCTTTGACCCACTCACAAACTTGCTAAATGCTAGGCCTCTTCCTTCTTCCTGATGGCATAACCTCAAAATCTGAAGACTGCATCTAGCAGTCTTCTGGATGCAGTGTTCCACTTCTTCTTCACAAATCCCTTAAATGGTTTATTAATACAGACATCTAAAGGTTGAAGCCGACTAGTTAGACCTCCTGGAATTACAGCTAACTGATTTTTCAATTCCTTGAGTTTATTTTAAACATCTTCTGTTCTGTGAGAATGAAAGTGATCCCATACTAGCAGGGCAGGCTTCTTCAACAGTCCGGCAGTGTGCCTAGACCAAATGTCATCTATCTATAACTGGAATACTAGAATGTATTCCAGTAACTGGAATACATAACTAACGTAATTGGAATGCTCTCACTCACACACCACAAGGAAACAAGAAAGAAATCACATAACTCGGAACGGAGTTATGTGATTTCTGAGTATTGACGTATAAGTATATATTCCTAAGTATTGGCGTATAAGACGCACCCTGTTTTTCAGACCTATTTTCAAAGAAAAAAGTGCATCTTATACGCCGGCAAATACGGTACATTGTGGTACCCATATCAGTTTGTTCTTTAACTACTGGTATTGACATCATATAAACAGTTCCATTATCTACGAAAAGTGAAGGAAACTGATTGTATAGCATTGACTAATATCTCCTAATATGCAATTTGTCTGTAAACATCCTAATAACTAAAAATAACATGCCACTTGAATATATTGTGTCGTTAATGGGGGATCAAAGACAAAATATATTCAATAATAAGGTTGATGGGAGATAAACCTTTTTTTTTTAAATGGTGATCCTATACTGAGAAGTTGGACAATCTATAGTAGATTAGCACTGTGGATGGAAATTTACTGGATAGTTTCGTATAAATATGCAATCAATGTAATTACTAACATTGTACTTACATAGACAGCTTTGCTGTACAATAAACGAGACAAAGATGTCACTGTCACAAGGGCCATTTAGAAACGGTCCCAATAACACTGTTTGGCTAGATATGTTGCTGCCTCAAAGATGCAGTATATATAACACTCATCACTGGGAAACAGTTAAAAAGGAATGTACAATGCAATTAAAAGAGTGATTACTCTTATGTGGGATCAGGAGAGCAATGTCATTATTACAGTCAAGAATGTCTTAAGGATTAAGAAGCATTTCTATTATCAAATCAGTTACAGTTGACTTAGAAAACTAAGCAAATACTATTATAACAAACTTGTTCATTAAAACTATTTTGAAGTCTCAACCAAAACTCCATAAGCATAATGGTATTCTAAAGAAAATTCTACAGCAGTGTTTCTCAAACTTTCAGTATTTGTGTGTCCCTTTTAAAAATTTACGAATACCTGCATATTCCTTCTTAGGCAAAGGCAATTTGGAAGAAGTAATAGTAATGTTTCATTCAAACACAAATATTTATAAATGTATTTATTTCTTCTTAACATCTGTGTTATAATAAATTAATGGCTCATACTCATTACTTTCATTTGATCCTGATGCACAAATGTGTTCTTTTTTGCAGTTACTACAATCATTTTCATTTCATTCACTATTTTCTATTATGTGTTTCAAACAACCCAGTTTTAGCCAGTGATCAATATTAAAATGTTTAAGAAATATACAAAACAGATATAGATAGTACTTAAATATACTTTAATATTAATTATTAATATTAGACTGCACCTGAAAATTGTTACTAACCAATAACACAACTGCTGAAGTATAATCTATACATTCATCACAACTTACAACAAATATTTAAGCATGTGTAGATTCAAGCAGAAAAACAATCACTGAAGGTTACAATTTCAGATACAAATGATTCTGAAATTTAGTGGGAAGTACCAACCACATGGTTTGAACCACATAGTTGGAATATGATCATGTCATCAACTAGACATGGCTCTAACAGATACATGTCAAGAGCTATATTTTGTTTAAAGCTTAATTCAGATTTTTTTAATTATTGAAAAAATTAATCATAGAACAGACCTGTACTTATCTGTGACAATGACAACAACAACAATAACAAAAAGCCATGTGCCCCTGCCCCCAATACTTTTTTGCATACCGCACTTTGGGAAATACTGCACTACCATGCAAAACATTCTAGGGGTCTCTATGAGTTGGCCATGGTGATTCACATATATTTGTGCATGTGTATGTGATCGGCCTCCAAGAACCAGTTAGTACAATACAAAGGACAAAAAAACTAAACAGTTTAAGTCAAGAAAAGGAGAGAGAGAGAGAGAGAGTTAGTGATAAAACCAACAGTGTTCTTAAATTTTTTTACAATAATACAAATGCATTCCAATAATAACAAAGAATAATGCAGCAGAATGTAATGATTTTAGCACAATTAGTATTATATATATCCCATGCTTTGAAAATACTATTGAAAAATAATACAAAAAAAAAGAAATATATTTTCTAGAAAATGCCATAAGCGAACAGCAAAAAGTACAATTAATGCAATTATGAATTCAAAACTGCTATTGAAAGATCAGTAGAAATAAATAACGCACACACACACATATATGATTCATAGACTTTCAAAAAGCATTTGACAGAGTATGCCATGAAAAGTTAATAGAAATATTAAAAGACATTCATATTGATATAAAAGACCTCAGAATGATAATAAAATTATACTGGAATTCGAAGACACCATTATAAATGAATACAATAGATATATCAAAAGAGGCACAAGACAAGGGTGTATATCACCATCTATACTTTTCAATATACACAGTGAAATGATAATGAAAGAATATGAAGAAACTGAAATGGGAATAAAAAATTAACAATATTAGATTTGCTGATGATTTGGTCTTCATAGCAAAATCAAAAACAGAGTTACAAAGTATGGTTGAAATATAATGAAAATGAGTCAGAATTATGGCTTAGTATTAAATACAGCTAAAACCAAGTACCAGGTGTCTGAAAATGAACTCCGGAGTTTCTAGAATATTCGTGAAGTGACAATCAGATAGCAGCACTGTCAGATGCTGACAGACCAGATAGCTGTACAGGCATGCCATGATGCAGTAATGGCACTGCCACAAAAGAAAGCACAGTGATGTTATGGTTCACAGAAACAAAGTCAGTGACAACTGTCCAGAGGTTGTTCCTGGAATCAACAGAAGCCTTAAAACATACTCCAAACCTTAACAAGTATGGCTGTATAAATCTACCAAAGATTTGGGAGGCAGTCATCCTAAGACCAAATTAATATTTATTACTTTTATTTTATTTTATTTTTTGAAACTTTCTAAGACTATCATTTGGACCACTATTTCAAAACTTTGAATTTTTTTTTTTTTTTTTTTTTTTTTTTTTTTTTACCTAGATGGCGCCATATTAGGACTTTAGTCTTGTGTTGCATGCTGCAATTACTTATACTAGCCCCACTGTTACACCGGATTGTGATTGTCTTGCTTTTGTAACAAAATTTGTGTTTTGTGCTCTGAAGATGCTGGATATAATACCAGCGAAATATTAGCTTCTAAGTTAATAAATAGTTATTTTCTTATCCATCTGTGTTCATATCATACCGTGAAATCTATTACAACATGTCCAATGGAATTTCCGGTAGGAGTAGGAATGCTCTGAGTGACAAAAGCATCCATAAGTGGCATCAACAGTTCTTGGAAACAGGAAATGTTTTAAAAGGTCACTCACCAGGTAGGCATACAACAAGTGTGAAAAACGAACAAATTCAACGTCTTTCCAGCGTAGCCCAAAACATTCAGTTCATAGTGCGAGTTGTCAATTAAACATTCCTAAAAGCACAGTGCATGACGTTGTTCACAAGAGATTGAAACTTCGTACTCATAAACTGCAGCTTGTTCATCACATACAGCCTTCTGATAAGCCACAAAGAGTTCAGTTTGTGACCACCATGTTAGACCTAAGTGATGAATATGACAACTACCTCCAGAGCATCTTATTTTCTGATAAGGCAACGTTTCATGTACATGGAGTTAAGAATCGCCATAATTGTCAAGTCGGGGGGGGGGGGGGGGGGTAGATGAACTGGTAGAGTTCGTTCGTAACAGCCCAAAAGTCAATGTCTGGGGCAGCATCATGCATGATCGCATTGTTGAGCCATTTTTTTCCATGAGGAGACAATTACGAGTGTGGTATACCTGGATATGCTAGAGAACATTTGTGTTTCCCCACATTGAGAATGTGGAGGATCTCATTTTCCAACAGGATAGGGCCCCACCACATTATGCAGCGAATGTGCAGACTGTGCTCAACAACCAATTCCCAGGAAAATGAATAAGCAGAAGAAGTCCCATTGCTCGGCCACTGTGCAGTCCCAGTTTGACTCAATGGATTTCTTCTTTTGGGCTATGCAAAAGACATTGTGTATCAAGAAAAAATCCAGTCCCTTGCCCACCTGCACCACAGAATAACAGCAACCACAGAAGCAATTCCTATGAATATGCTAACCAGAGTGTGGTCTGAGGTGGAATTCTGTTTTGATTTCTGTAGGGCTGTAAATGGTGCACATATTGATTTACACTAACAGGCAATCAAACTTGTGACATTGTACTTTGATAATATATGCTACATAGATTTCTGCTTCAAAATGTCATAAAATAAATTTCATTGAAAAAACCCTGGAGTTCTTTTTCGGACAGCCTGTATATGGTAATAAGCATATACAGGCTGTCAGAACAAAATACAAATTTATGAGTATCAACAAGATTCATTCAAAATATAAAGACAATTATTTAGGAGAAATTATTACAGAAGATAGAACAACAGTTATGGAAATAAAGAATATCTAAGGCAAAAGGAGCATTTTGGAATAATAAATTACTAATGACCTCTGGAATAAACAAACAGACTAAAAAATAAAAATAATAAAATCCTATGTATGGTCCACATTGAATTATGGATATGAGACAGACATATATAAAATCCATAATCAGGAAATTGCAGGCCTTTGAGATGTGCTATAGGAGAGCATTGAAGATTTCCTGGAAGGAGAAAAAACAACAACTAATGAATAGATTTGATGTTAATGGGAACCAAAAAAGCACTCATAGAAGACCTTAGAAAGAGAAAGTGCAAGATTGCAGAATACACATTAAGAGGATCAGCAGAGAAACACATCTCTCAAAATAGTGGAAGGAAAATTAGAGAGAAATCTCCAGGTACACCAAGAACTTCTTGGGTTGATGATGTAAAGAAATGTATAGATAACAAGAGCTTTATGAGATCAAAAGGATGGTACAGGAATGGGAACTCTAGTGTACCATGATTGCTAACCTCCAAATTGGAGAAGCTACTTAAGAATACAAAACATTCATTGAATATAGAAGAACACTAAAATACATCTTAAAATTATGTCTGATATAAACTTATAAGAAAATTCATTCAAAGAAATGAATGTTCTGAAAAGATAACATTGTCTGTATTAAAAAGTTGCAAAAATGTTAAACATATGCAACATGCTTGTTAACCTGTCATAGAGTGACCAGTTGCTAGAGATGATCGGTCCTATATGTTCTTTGTTCTATAGGTTATAAGATCAGATACCCACAGTAAAAATCATTTATTGTATATTTCTTCTTATATATCATAAGACATCACCATAAGTGTAAATGAAGAACATCAGGGATTTGAACAAAAGCAACACAGTGCTTGTATTGCATTAGAATCCCTCTATACATGCAATCACATGTCTGGTTGGATAAAAACACTACTGGACTGAAAAAGAGAGCAAGACTTCATGGACAGCAAGGCAGTCATTAAGATTAAGTTTCAGTTTTGGGGAGAATTTCTTTTTATGGAAAGAAGCCCATTCACCACTCAGCTTCAATAAAAAATTTCACAAAATTTCTCACAAAAATAAGACAAAACTGACATTTTCAGATATGATGATGAGTTATGACATCATTTCCCTCTTTCACAAATATTCCTCATACTGAGAAAATAGAATTTTTAGCCAAGGAATTTCTATCAGACATTGTGGACATTCAAATTTACTATCAAATCAGATTCCTTCACAAGGAGGGATAAACTATACAAACAAATTGAAAGAACTGAGATGGGCTTACTGCTATCACCTAACCCAGCTAACTTTTATCTACAATGCCTGGAAGAAATAATCTTTCTCTCGTGACTCAAACCATCTATATGACTATGCTACATAGATGACATTTTTGCAATCTGGAATCGAAGAGAGCCAGAACTATTGCTACAAAAACTGAATTTACACTCTCAAAATAACATTTACACTGGAAAAGAATCCTTTCTGGAAGTGCATATCATACAAGGAACCTCATGAATTACTCTCCATTCTATCTAAAGACAACTTTTGCAGGTTATTACATTTAAAATTATCTGTTCACCATCAATCTCAAAAGTAAAGTATTGTAAAAATCCCATGACTAAAGCACAACAAAATTGGTTGCTTTACTCCAACAAGAACTGGAAACTATGAATCAAACTTTACTTAATGGCTACAAACCAAGAATAAGACAAAAAATAATTTAATAGCTCCCTTATACAACATCCAAACGAAGTAGAAGTCCACAGGATCCTATACCTTATATTAAGAACACTTCTAAACATGAAGTACAGAAATAGAAACTTACTGCTACCTTCAACCAATTGATCAAATTCGCAACCTCTTACCTTCTCAAAAAGACAAACTTTTGCCAATTATGCTATGTAGTGTTTACCAAGCTCTATGTTTGTGCTACCTGTCTTATTATGGTCAAATAGGAAGATTGTCAAAAAACATTTCTGAACATCAAGACATATCCAGCTTATTAGACCTCATAAATCTGGCCTGGCATAACACAAAATCAAAAACACTAATCACAGAGGATGCAAAAGGATAACACCAAACTTTAACATAGATCTAAGTATAAATATCAACATTTATTCAAGAAAAGTGCTGAAGTTCTATTTTGTCAATTAAACCTTAAATGTAATGACCGACTTTCTATCTGTAAAGTTTGAGAAACTGTTATTCTCAACTGTATTAAACAGTTTTATTCCCCAGCCCAGTAGTGTTTTTATCTGAACAAACACATGACAGCATATATAGAATGATTCTAATTTAACACATGTGCTCTACTGTTTCTTTTGTTCAAATCCATTATTGTTGTTCTTCACTCACACTGATGTTACCTTACAACACATAAGCCAAAATATTTGTACAATAGATAATTTTTACTGTGGTGGATGGGGGGGGGGGGGGTAAAAAAGGTATATTGATATATTATGAGAATTATTTATATATGAAAATAGCCCCAAACTAGTCACGAGTGTGAGAAAGCAATATGACAGGAGAAAATATACAACTCTGAAAAGGTAGTGAAGAAAAACGAGAATCCATATGCAGCTAGATGATTATATGTTCTTCTCTCCAAAATTTATAGTTGTGTGAGATTGCATGTGTAGTATTTAAAAGAATGGGGTGAACCTGTATGTCTGATCAATTATCAGACATACAGGTTCATTATCACCAAAATGATATCATTTCTGTAGAGAAACCTAAGAGCTGTTCAGCTGTTATGAGACCTTTACCAACTGCAGACCTTCAATCATTGTGCTATTTCAGTCATGACACTAAAGTAATATGGGATATATAATAAGACAGCATAAAGAAGCTAGAGGTCTTCTTGTGAAAATGGTCTATCTATTGTATTAAACTCTGAAATGTATACCTTCAGAGAAAGAACTACATGAGTTATTACCCTTGATCAATTACTATGGAACACTATAGGCAAAGAATGTGATTTTTGAACTGAAATAAAAGAAAGGTACGAAATTTTTAGAATGTTGTTCATGTTGTATTGTTGCATAAGCAAAAGCATGCATAACATGTTCTGGATAAGTTTAAATGTAGATTCAAGTATCTAAGCTGCATTTTTATTACTGTCATTTATGGTTCTACATAGACTTCTAAAACAGTTCCTAAAGAAACACATAAAATACTGGCAGTTCAGTAATAAGTTAATTCAAAGGAATAATGACATGCAAAAATGCAAGATCTTACCACATACACTTTAAATGTCTTAATATCTGGAATGTTCAGTTTGCCATTATCGTATACAAATAAGAAAACAATTAGGGAAAATATGCAGTGAGGGAGATTTGCATTCCTGACAAAAGTCAGATCAATTACATGGCACTGATGAGTGGATAGCATATCCACTCTCCAACCAAGAGGTTATGAGTTCAAATTCCATTGTGTGTATAGATGTTTGTAAATGTCTCTAGGTGGAAAATTAATTTTATCACCTCAGACCACCACCCTGATTATTTAAGAGTATGAAGTGGCTTGAAAATGTGCCATCTTTGGTCTGTAGAGCAGAGTTTTACAGAGTATTTTTAATAAATAGAAATATAAAAAATATTTAAGTAAACAAATATCTTAGCCCTCCCATGATACTAATATACCACAAAAGGTTTTATAACCTTTAATGAGTGGTGGTTTATAAAAAAAATTACTGAAAAACAAAAAAAGCTTCATATTTAGATTTAAAGGTGCCTGTGTTTTGGAATTTGGCGTAAGTACCTTCAAGCAAAAGAGAAGTTGCTTGATCCAGCGACCTTCCATTAACAGGAGGTAGGAAGAGCTACTATAAAAGATATAGGTACTTTTGTAAATAGACAGCAATTATTAATTAGTATTAAAGTCAACTGGCAGTACAACGATTACTGTTATAACAAATTCACTTGCTATAGCAAAGTACTAAAAAGTCCTGACCAAATCCCCACAGGCATAATGCTATTCTAAAGAAATTTCACTACAGCAAGCTATCCAACCATAACAAACTATCCCTGAGTTCTCTATACTGAGAATTGATTGTATAATTGAATTGTGCCTGTCTCTCTCAAATGTGTATATAACCTGCATGCAAGATGAGTGATCTCATTTGCATAATTCAATAATATTTATTAACTTTATATTTATTAGTTTAATAAACAATATTTATTATTATTATGTCTAAAAATGAGCAAAAAAAATTTATAATACTGATTTCCTTAGCATTTAAGAAGTGCACTAGTTATTGAACACATTCACACACACACTCTTTTTATATACATATGTATTTCTGTCTATACAGTTTTGGTTTGATTTTTAAATAACTGCAATTTTCCTTCTAAATTCTTTACAATTCAAATAGTTCAATTACATTTTTCTGTTCTTGCAAAGGCATTTAAAAAAATAAACATACAATTAAAGATTGGAAGGTTTTAAACCATCAAAGAATGAATTTATAAAGGGCGCAACAACTTCAGGATTGTTAATATGAACAAAATGATTACCTTTGACTTTTACAAATTCAAATTTTTTACAGCATCTGTTATATATCTCAATGAATTCATTTAACATCTCTGGAGTTTTATTCTGGTGTTCATAGCTTGAAGAATCAGCTTTAATTATGATCATGTTGCATTTGATATTGGAAATATATGATTTCAGTGTATCATGAGAGATTATATACATTTCAGGACACCAGAGACGAATATCTCTTGCAAATACAACACCCTGTCCACATGAAGACATTTTTGTACCTCTTTTAACAAGAATTTCAGCAGAAACTTCTGTTAACTCACCAAACACACCATCAATAAGTCTCTTAATTGCTTCATCTTTAGTATATACTCGAGGTGGTTCACTAAATTTCTTTTCATTCATGAAAAAACTGTCCAATGCAGCCCTAGTCATAGCTGGAATTCTTTCTGATGATCGAGAAGAAGGTTTAATAATATCTAAAATAATTACTGTATCTATTATTTCAGAATATAAGGAAGCTGTTAAAACACCAATCATTCCTCCTAAGCTATGTCCTAAAATAGAAAACTGCTTCCATCCAAGGTAATCAACAACATGTTTTATTTCACTAATTCTGTCAAATAAATGGTAAAAAGTACCTGGAGGCTTGTGAGAAGATAAGCCATGACCTAGAAGATCAATAGCAACAATATGAAGTTTTGGTGATAAAAGGGGTATTAGTCTATCAAAAGTACCAGCATTATCTTGCCACCCATGAATTGCTAAGACAGGATGGCCTTCTCTACCCCACTCTTTAGCTGCGATATGACCAAATGGATGAGGAATCAGCAACTCTTGAGCTGATCTTGAAGACATTGAAGTGCTGTAAGATTTTAATAATGGAATGCAACTCTTCCAGGGAAAGGAACTTTTCACTGACACACCTAGGCTAAAAATAAATAAAAAATAAAAAAAAACATTTAATAATTAGTGCATGAAGAATAAACAAGGAACTGATAAAACAATCATAGGTGCATTTGATAAAGAATTTTTGAAGGAATATTAGCTAGCCTCAAATGAAGGTAGCAAAGCTTTTTACTACCAGAAATTTGGGATTTTCCACAAAACTGGTAAACCAGCCAGAGAAAGAATATATGTAATTAGGAACAAAAATACTGCGTAGGTGGTGTAGTGCAGATAGCGAACTTTGTAGTTTTGTTTAGTTGCAAGAAGTGCTTTTACTTGATCAGGAAGTAGATTATATTTAATAAGAAATTATATCCTTCACTCAAGACTGAGAAAAAAATCTGCACAAACCTTCATGACTAGTCTAGTTGTATATAGATGCAGTTCATTTCACATCAAATTGCTCCAGTATCTCATAATGCACAACGTATCTCCCTTCTGGATGTGCAAATTTCTGTTGTTTAATGTAGTGGCTGCCTGTGATGATAATTATTATACAGGAATCTCCATGGAGTCAGAAGACTCATTATAGGAGATCTGTTACTAACACACTAGCATTCATTCACACAATACCTATCATACATCTCCTTAAGCATCAAGCACTCTTACACATTATTATAATTTTGTGATACCTCCAAGGAGTCCAAAGACTCATCGAGGGAGGACACCTACTTTACAGCTCTGTCTCCATCATCTACACCAACACCATCTACTGCTCACCACCACTAGTATTTTTTTGTCTGTAAATTGCATGTGTCCTAAAGGCCGATTTGTCTGTATGTGGAATGAAAAACCCTGCTACCTCTGTATGAGATGGCTAAATCACCTTCAATCGAAAAATTTCATATGAAAAATTCCTCCAGTCATCATGACAAGAATCGAACTTAGACCTTTTCCAATCGAAAGACACAACATACCGTCATTCTTCCAATTGCACAACAGAGTGATGCTTTAACTGAATGACCCTTTGTTTTCTCCCTTCTTGCCATGTAGTGAAAAAAGTCTTCAGTGTCAAACCTATAAAACTCCTCTAATAACTTAAATGATTCTATTATAAATTAAAGATGCCAAAAAATTATATTCTTGGTTTAATCCTTTATTCAAGTGTAAGCAAACAAAGTTTGCATGTGAAGTTACTTCACAATGGGCAACTCATATATATAGAGGCTAATGACTTCACATCACTTACCTAGTAACCCATAATGGACAGGGTCACTACCCAGACCAGTTTCAACCTTTATTGAAGTCTCATCAGTGGGAGTCAGACCCAGAAGTAATACCATGGTTGAAGTAATGCAGAAATCATATTTCCATATACAAGTAGCCAAAAGTTGCCACACCTTATTACTAAAATACTCTGGATTAGAGATAGATATTGAAAGTTTTTCCACTTGGTTATACTATAAATTAAAGATGCCAAGAATTTAATCCTTTATCAAGTGTAAACAAAGTTTGCACGTGAAGTAATTTCACGAGTGGAAACCCATATTCTCGTGTCATCCCTCTTTTGTCTATCAGCTAATTTTTGAAGCCAACAGACCATCATTCTATTCTCGTATAAGGGACATTCTGCAGTCCTGTCACAATCTTTGTCACTTGCTTCTGGAGCCTCTCAACTTCTTTATCTCCATGGAATCTGGTAGTCTCTGTGCAGTAGTCCCGATGTGTCCTTATTAAAGTTATATTATAGGGGAACAATAATCTCTCTATCCCTGTTTGTTAGTGTTCTTTAACAACCACATAACCTGATGTGCTGTTTTGATTACCTTTGCAATATGCCCTCTAAACTTTAATCCCTCTACCCACAATCACGCTCAAGTTACTGGCCTCATCTGTTTCTTGCAGTTCAGTTCCATCAATTTAGTACATAGTTTCTGATATCTTCCCAAAGTGCATCAACTTATGCCCGCCATGTTAACTTTGCCCATGCTCATCCCAGCTTTGCATCATAAGCAAAACAACTGAATATTTCTTGTCAAATATTTCCTACATTACTGATATACAAATTAAACAATAGAGGTCCAAGTATACTGAACCCTGTAGACCACTGGTCACTTATCTTCCCCTGTACTCAACTCCTCCATAATCCACTCTGATATCTGTCCATCCTCTATTCCAAATCACCATATTCATTCTGATTTGCTTCAGTTTATGCAACAGAGTTCTATTTGGAATCTTATCAAATACTTTTGCAAAGTCTAGTAATATCAATGAGTGGCCATTTCCCATATCCTACTCCACTGTTACTTGATTATAAAAAGTAAGCAAATTACTACAGCTACCTTTCACAAAACCATGTAATCCCGTATCATATTCCTATCCATCCGATCCTGAATTCTGATGGACCTATAATTAGCTACTTCTGTCTCTGGAACTTCCTTTATGCAATGGGACTATTTTGCCCTCTTTCTTCTCCAATGGCACCTTCCTAATAGTGAGGCTAAAATAAATTAAACACTTGGTCATGAATGCTGATAATTCCCTTGCACATTCTCCTAATACACAGGTCAATATGGCATCTAATTCAATGGATGTGTTCTGAAATATTTTAAGCACTTCCCTTTCTTAAACCTCTATTCTCCTATCAGTCAACATCCCACCTGACATTGCAATGTCATCACCTAGATGGTATACTATACCCCTGCAAAATGTTCACTCAGTAATTCGACTATCTGGTTTGGGTTCTATTACTCCACACCACCAGAACTTTGTCGAGTCATCTTTCCATAGTCATTCCTTTTACTTGTCACATAGGAAAAGAACTCTTTAGGTCTCATCAGCTAGCTTTCTCTTATAATTAGCTTTATCCTTCCTTACAATACTGGTCACCCTTCTTGCCTGCACCTTATATTGCTAATGGGCATGCTGATCACCTTTTTCTTTATAATCTATCCATAACCTTTTTTATGAATGCAACTCCTCCTTAATGAAGCTATTCATCTATCTAACTCCTACCTGATTTATCTTTGGATCAAGGTATACATTCAAGATACTGTTTTTTTTTTCAAACATCCCTGACCAACTCCCATGAGCTACCAATATCTCTCCCCTCCAAATTCTTATGGCATGGCTCTCTCGAAAGCAGACTTCTCAGCTTGTCATAATCACCTGCTTTGTAATTCCACATCAATCATTATTATTATTATTGTGGGCTACTCCATGGAATCCTTCCTCGTCGAGAGAGGTCCTAAACATCATGTCAAGCACTATCCAACATTTGCACAGTATCTATCATACTTTGAACTCATTCGCAGTCATAGCACCCACAACAGACTCTGGCAACCTATTCCACTCATTCACCACTTCTCAAGCAAAAGAGCCTAGTTCAAACACCCTTGCTAACTACACTCTTACTCAGTTCCAAAGGATGGCTCCTTAGTTCTCCACCATCAGACCTGTGCTGAAAAATTTCCTCTGAATTAATCTTGTAAAAATCCTTCAGCAATTTGTATGACTCCAGCATATCACCCCTTTACCGCTTGTCAACCAGTTTCTGTAACCCATAAATCTTCAACCTGTTCTCGTAACGTTCATTCCATAGACCTGCTACCATCTTGGTACTTGCCTTTGGATCCTCTCCACCCTTTCCTCATCACAAGAAACCTTGGTAACCAGATCTGTGCAAGTAGTCAAGATGGGGTTTTATCAAGGCACAATAAAGAAGAACAATAACCTGACTGTCTCTGCCCGTCAAAGTCTTCTTCAGGAACCAAGTGATCTGATAAGCTGCTTTAGACACTTTTTCTATGTGCCCCCTAAACTTTAACTCCCTATCCAAGAACTCTCCCAAATCTCTGGCTTAATCAATTTCCTGGAGTACAGTTCAAGCAATGTGGTATACAGCTGGAAATTTTTTCACCACAAAATATCCTACACTCAGCCATATTAAACTGACATCCATTCTCCTTGGCCCAGAATGCCATGATATCAAAATAATTCATCAAAATTTTAACATCACTTATTAACTATTGCACTACCCAACTATTCATTATCAGCAAGCAACTGAACACTTCCTCTCAGATCCTTTCCTATATCATTAATGTACAAATTAAACAGTAGCAAAAGTGGTACGCCACTAATCACAGGCCTTCTTCTGGACTACTCTTGAATAAATTACTCTTTGATATCTCTGCACAAATCACCCTCTTATCCACCTTACCAACCCTATATATCCATCACTAAACTGCAGCACATCCCCATGTGTGTGTGTGTGTGTGTGTGTGTGTGTGTGTGTGTGAGCGTGCTGCAGTTTATTAATTAGAATTCCATGTAGTATCTTGTCAAAGGCTTTTGAAAAGTCCAGCAGTATCACTGTAAACATATGACCTTTATCCAACTCAGCTGTCAACTGTATTATAAAACATGAGCAAGTTACTGAGGCATGACCTACCCTTTATAAACCCCCCCCCCCATATAGTATCCCATTTCTATATCCATTCCTGTATTTTGATCTTGACCAACTTTTCCTTGACAACAACAACTCCTGATATGCTCATTGCTTGGTAATTTGTACATCAGTTTTGGAGTCTCCTTTATGCAATGAAACTGTTTCCCCCCACTTCTCATCCCCTCGGACTATCCCAAAGCTGAGACTTAGATTAAACAATGTGGTCAAGGGCACTGACAATTCTCAAGTACTTTCACATAAAACTTGAGCTGGTATATTATCTAATCCCATAGCTGTACTCACATTAAGGTTCTGTAATATGCCATGCACCTCCATTTCACTTACCTCAATTCACATATAAGCCTTTGCCTCTCTCATTACTGCAATATCTCTACCTGGATGATATATTCTTGCAAAGTGTTCCCTTAGTAATTTTACTATTTCAAGTGATTCAGTTACCTCCCTACCATCGGCATTCATTACAATCATTCTGCCATACATATTTTGCCTTTTACTTGCAGCATATCGAAAGAACTGTTTGGGATTATCTTGGCCTGCACTGCTAATTTCCTTTCATGCTTTTGCTTTTCTTATCACACTGGTTACTCTTCTGGCCTGTGCTTTGTACTGTTCATGTGCCTGCTGGTTATCTTTCTCTGCGAATTCCCTCCACATATTTTTCATTTTTTGTAGCTCCAGCTTAATAATGATATTCATCCATTTAACTCCTACTTGATTTACTCTCCTGACTCTAGTCAGGAGAGTAAATCAAGTAGGAGTTAAATGGATTACTTCCCTCAAACCCTTCTTTCCTGCTTCCCAATGCACTATCAACATCCAGCTCTTGCAGTTTCACACACTATGGCACTGATCCAAACAATCACCTAAGCTACTTATCAGCTGTGTAATTCCACATATACCCACTCTTAGCTGAAGATTCCACACACTTACACCTGCCAGGTCATACTGGTTATAGACAAAATCTCAGATTCAATTACTAGATCGAGGACTCTCAAACCCTTAGTATATTCCATCACATGTTGTCTCAGGTAATTATTCCTTAGTAACTGCATAAATTCCATTTCCTTCCTCCCATGTGTCCTCTTCTCCTTCCAATCTATGTTCCCATAATTGAAATCCCCCATAATAATTACTCACCCTCCACTCATTGAGCCTATTTGCCGATGCATACTATCTCCATTATCTTTTCCATCCCCTGGTTTATAGCAGCATCCAACCGTATATTTTATTTTGCTGGCATCTATCTCACACCAGATAGGCTCATATGTGCTATTTTTGCTGGACTGCAGCTGAACTTTTACTCTCTTTGGTTGCAGTTCACTGACTAACATCAATAACTCCTTCACCCATTGTTTTTTTATCTTCCCTGAACACACTATACCCTTCACATTCTATCCCACTAACTATATCATCTTCTGTTAGCCATGTCTCACTAATGTCAATAACCTTTGGCCAGGATGAACTAACCAATGCCAAAAATTCCTCCTGGGATTAGTGTGCATAAAGTGCAAAAGCCCCTTATGCCCACCGCTATCCTGACATTTCATACTAACTATCCCTGATTTGTTACCAGTGGTACTAACTTAGGCATATTATACACATTCTTACATTTAACCATCCCACTGATGTCTGCATATCCATTCGATAGCTCCCCCAATTTTACACATCCACTTTCACTACATTCAACAACACTTTTTTCCCAACTCTGAACACTAAATCTATTTCAGATGCAAACAATCCTTCTTGTATAAGTCCTTTCTCACATCCACAAACTCCATACCACTCTGACATTTCAATTTCCTTAGTAGTGAACAAGAGTTTTTGCTCTCTTAAGGTTTCTGCCTGGTCTCTGAAGAAAACCAACCAGTTCAACACAGCTGTCAGGTCAGTGAAACCTTAAAAAATGCACTAATAAAAGGCAAATACATTGCCGCTTGGGCAGTGCCCATGTCTTTTAAGTAGTGCAAGCTAAGGCAATTCAGGGGATGCTGAGGAATTGTATCCTCATAAGCTCTCAGGTCAACATATAAAACTTTCATAGTTTCTACAAACATTTGGCTTGGAATAACATTGGATCTAGTATCCATTTTACCTATGAAAGTCTCACTAATGCTTAAAACTTTTGGTGATGCTATAAAAATCAATGCCGAAAAACTCCCCTCTCTTATTCCTGATACTTCTAGCATTAGTATATAAAAACTGTAGCATTCCCTTAAGCTATAGTTACCCAGTACCTTAATAGCTTTAGGTATACGATAGTTATTTATTAAAATTATATCATAACTCTTTAAACTCATTCACTGACTGCACTCTTGCTATCCTCACAGACAACGAATTTCACATTTTCAACTGTAAATCCAAAACAACTCAACCGAACCTACCAAAGTCTGCAGATCATGTGGCCTCAACTATCTTCATACTGACACTACACAGTCCCATTATCATGTTGGCTATCTACCTCTGTATTTTCTTCCATTTGTTCATCCTCTCAAAATCCAAACAAAACTATATTTGTGCACAGAATTCCAGGTATTAGGAGTTTATTATTGTTATTATGTAACACTTCCAGGGAGTCCAAAGACTCATCGCGGGAGGGCACCTACTCTACAACCCTCCGTCTCCACCAATCCACCAACTGCAACTACCTTTATCATCTACACAAATGCCATCTACTGCTGACCACCACCACTAGTATTTTTACAGACAATCACAAACATCCATGCTCGTGGCAGGATTCGAACCCACAGCATTTTGACTAGAGAGCGGATATGCTAACCACCCGGCCAACCAGGTTTATACAGCAGAAGCACATCCTATCTCTCTCTCTCTCTCTTGGTCCATATCCTCACTAATATGGCTTGCCATAACAGTATATTCTCTGAAGTTCAATCTCCCTCCAACATCACACTAAGTTCTTTGTTTCCCAACTTCCTTCAGTATGGCCAAACCAACAGAGGATACAGACCTCCATCTGTGAATACCAAAGTTTCATACCTTACAATTAGTAGTAAACTGATATCCCTGCTCGCTTTCTCACCTTTCCGGCCAACACAAATTCTCCAGAAAAGCTATACATCGATATCATTCCCAATAACTATTAGCTTCACATAATTTGAAATAACTAATTATCTCCCTGCAGTTAAATATATTAGTATATCAGCTTACAGCCATTCCCCCTGTAAGATTCCACGTGCGACTTTCTATCTCATTAATAAGATACCTGTACAATAATAACAATAATCCATGATGAGTTTCTGACTCTATGGGGATGCCTGTATAATAATAATAATACTGCTCCACCTCTCCCAAGTAAAACAAATAATTGTCAGATATCCAATCTTCTAATCTATTAACTAATCTGGAAAGATCTTGGTGTATATATTTCCTTCCTCAACTACTCTTCTTAATTTATTATAAAATCTGACAAGATTACTAAAGATAAGACCGAACTTTAAGAAATTTCACTCTCAGGAAGAAGGCAATTCTGCATACAAGCTTTTATAAACTTCTCCAAAATCTTTTAACCACAGAAGAAATGCAAAATGGCTTCTACGTGGTGAAATGGCAGCATTCATTTTACAACTCTCAAAAAAAAAAAAAATGAAAAAAAAATTATTTACTCTTTGTAAAGAACGTCAATGTAAGAATGCCAGTCACTCGACTGGCATTCTTTCTGTTCAATGTCATTCAATGAATAATTAGATCAATAGCATTTTCAATTTTTTACTTGATTCTTACAGAATAGGTGATGAAATATTGAACAGAATATTACCTATTCGGATATCCTGTGCCATTCTAAATGCTTCCTTTACCTACATCTAGAAATGCATAGCGATAAATACAGAATATATACACAGTTTTAGTACTCTATATTAGGTTTAATTAATAAGCTTATATTAATGTTATACTAATAAGTAATCCTATATTAATAAGTTTATTTCATTAAAACTATTAACTTCAATAATACTCATACTGTACTATCCTGTCGGTGAATCGACAACGATCATCTTAACGTAATATTCCTCTAATTTCGTTATACGAATCGCCCAATTCTTAATCAATTTTTTTTTTTCTATTTATCTGATTAATTCTGACCTATTGGTTTAACTGACCAATTCTGACCAACTGAAATTTCAATTTACACATACCTTACTTACACCTTTTATTACGTACCAATAACACGGAAGTATTCTGGATAAGGAAAATGAAATAGCCATTTCCAAAACAGCAAGCAACCACGCAGCTCTAATCCCCTCGACATAAAAATTGTTATCTAAATTATCAAGTATGTGGGGAAAAAACTTTAAATTACTAAAATATATATAGGTAGTTAACTTAAATGGTTCATTATTTTATTCACATGTTTCTATTTTGGACACATTCTTGTTTGAAAATGTAAAACATTAGATTCAGCTATTGATCCTGTACCTTTAAGCATTACACATGAATTTAAGCAGGACAACTCATGTCTTTGCTTCAAATAAGTCTGAATATTAGTTTCTCTTATTTCTAAACTTTTTCTTTTAAATAATAATAAATAAATTAATTAAATTAAATTTCTAACTAATACCTTTTACTTGCAAAAGGAGAAAGCAGGAGATGAATTTTTTTTTAGGTTGGAGATGAATTTCATTGCCCGGTGTGAGTACACCTAACAGCGTATTGGAGGCATGAAGTGGCTCCAAAATGTTACATGTTATATAAAAGAATACAAAAAATAAACTAAAATGATAAAAACAGAAAAACAGGTCTTTAGAGCAGGGTTTCAGGATTATGTAAAAGAATACAAAAAATAAACTAGAATGATAAAAACAGAAACAAATACTTCGCACATCCACGTTACAAAATGTACTATACGTTTGCAAATAGCCTTTCGTTGATGAGAGCAACATAAAAAAGAGATAGAAGAAGAGAAAGAGGAGAGTTGACATGACAGGAACATTCATAAAGCAGAGTTCCTTAAGCTTTAAGTTTTGGAAACGGTGGACATACGATCTCTAATCCTTAGCTCTCAACGATCGCTGAACTTAGGACTACCGATATGTTTAAAGGAGTTAGGGAGAGCGTAAAGCAGACAACTTCCCCCATCTCGTGATCCTGAAATCTAACTCACAATTGTTGTCTTAAGCAGTGATTCGATTTTTATGAAATAGGGATTAAAAATCTACTTTCAGGAAGCGAAATATTCTACTTCGCTGATCAAAAAAAGATTATGGAAGAGCCGAAAAAAGTTCCTATGGTCAGCGACTAGAATTGAACCTATATATAGCATCCTTTCTTCTGGCTGACCATTATGGAATCAGAAATAGTGCAGAAGCCTACACTCCTCCTCCTCCTACTACTACTGCTGCTGCTACCGACAACAACAACAACAACAATAATAATAACTACTTTCTAACAGGCATGTGTAGCTCCGTGGAATGGCGTTTACTTTTTTGTGCTAAGCCGCCTGAAGAATGACAGGAATGATTCTAGTTGTCGACTAAAAAAACTTTTTCTAAGCCTTAATTCGATGGTTCCTGAGTTAGCTGATCTCTTGCAGTGGCAAGCAGAATTTTTTCTTCCAGAAACTCTGGTTTTTGTCCAATAAACTCAAGAAAATCGACGTTAGAACACACATTATTTCAATTGTTATGGTTTCTAACCCTAACACAATTGTGTTAGGGTTAGAAACCAAGAGATGGTGACATTTGTCAGCTGCCTCTCTTCACTAGATGCCATATATAATTAGTGATAGTCTTGGGCCAGCTATAGCTGATTGGCTACTGGTGGAGACTAAACTGTCCTCTTAGTTTCCAAAAGATAGAGAGGGATAAAGTGGCCTTTCCTACTTCCAATAAGGGAATAAAAGTCGTTAACTGATTTCTTCTTTCTTTTTCTATTTTCTTTCTTTTTTTCTTTCTTTCTTTTTTTTTTTTTTTTTTTTGATAACAACTTTTTGATTACCAGTTGCTTTCTCTGGCTAGCCGAGCAGATAATCTCCCCTCCCCAACCAATAGGTTGTGAGTTCGAATCCCCATCATGAATGTGTTCTCAGATTGGGCAAAAAAAAAAAAAAAATTAAATAAATAGTACAATAATAAAAAAACAAAAAAGACTTAGAAAACCACGGCACTAATGTACCATATGTCTAAATCCTTGCATGGATGGAATTTCATGAAAAGGGAATTGTTGAACTTAATTACTGATTATTATAACTCTCATTATTGTAGACGTTTTCCTGTGTAAATGGTATTTGTATCCATAGCTCAAACCCACCAGCAAAAGCCTTTATAGGTTCGACCGTAATAGCTAACTATTACAGTCGAATCGAATGGAACGGACTTCTGTGAAGAGGTCCGTTATCACCTTTGTAGGAAGATGAAACAGACAAATCAGAGGAAGAGGATTCATGTCCCAACGGTGAAATGCGCAAAAAAATCTTCAGAGGAGCAGACCTCTATAAACAACCTGGACTCAGCTGGCTCTGACAGTCAGCACCTGGTCAGGGCTGACTGCCAGAGAAAATTAAAGGATTCAATCCTGTGACAAAGAGAAGCAGTTTTGACAGTACTGACACAAGGTTGAAATCTCATGATAACAGTAACGCATGTGATAGGAAAATAGCAAATGGCAATACAGTTTATTGCGTATGTCCGTAATACTGCGGACCAGAAAGCAAATACAGCTCTATTCATCCCAGACGAACTACCATTGCGAAGAAATCTAGACAAATGGCCCGAAGTTCCAGGCGTTCCTTAAATGGGACAGAGGAGCAAAGAATTACCAGGCTCAACATGGTGTGTCCACTAAAACTAGGAACCTGGAATGTCAGAAACCTGTATGAAACAGGTAAGCTAAGAAACGCCATCCGAGAAATAAAAAGACTTGCAAATCGGATTTTTGGAATGAGTAAGTTAGGTGGCTAGGATCGGGCAAAACTCAAGTTGATGACGTGACAATGAATCACTTTCGAAGTAGTGAAAACAATCATCAAAACGGAGTTGGAATAATATTAAACAAGATGCCAGTAAGTCACTGTTGACCTTCACACCTACTCAGTTAGGATGATGCTATTTAAACTGAAACGTCAACCATTCGATATCAATCTTATACAGGTCTATGCTACTACTGCTAAAAAGAATGATACCGAGAGAGAAGAATTTTATGGTCAATTAAAATAACTAATGAAAAATACAAAAAACATGATATTAACATCGTCATGGGTGATTTCAATGTTGAAGTTGGGGAAGGAAGAAGTAGAGATATAGTTAGCGAACATGGACCGGGAACAAGAAATGAGAGCAAAGATTGTCTTAATCAATTCTGCCAAAAAAAAGGACCTAATGATCACAAACATATGGTTTAAGCTTCCACCCCAAAGACTATATAATTGGCGATCACCACAGGATAATAATTCAAATATAGTCAGAAAGCAAATTGATAAAATAAAATAAAATAAATCAGCTAACGCCTTTTATTCCCTTAGACGGAGTAGGCGAGGAGACCAGCTTTTGGAGACTGAGTGAGCAGTTCAATCTCTGCCAGTAGCCAATCAGAGATAGCTGGCCCATGTTTCTCACTAATTATAGGCGGCAAATGACGAAGAAACTGGCAAGCAAGTGCTGCCAACTCTTGGTACCTAACCCAAACAGGATATGTTACTGTGTGAAAATAATGTGGGTACTACGGTCGATTTTCTTGAGCTTACGGGACGAAAAACCCGAGTTTCTGAGAGAAAAAACCGCATACCCGTGCCAGAGATCGACTAACTCGGGAATCGGTCGAAGATAGGCTTAGAAAAAATTCCCCCAGTGGGCGACTAGACTTGAACCAAAGTCTAACTTCGAGCGATCCAGCGCAGAGGATGCAAGCCTCACTTCCACTGAGCTACACAGGCCTCTGGCAAATTGATTACTTGCTAATTAATTTTTGAAGTTACCTAAAGAGCACAATACCCTATCCTAATGTGGATATTGCTTCTGATCATAATCTACTGATGACAGGGTTAAAACTTAGACTGAAAGCTATACTTAAGAAACATCAACAAAAAATGATTTGACCTAGGAAAGTTAAAAAACCCAGAGATAAGAAAAAGACTGAGTCAAGATCTGAATCAAGAGATAAAATTTATCAAGAATGATGACGCCATAAGAGTTGATGAATCATGATCGGACAAATTAAAATCTGTCTTCACAGTGAGATGTATCAATACTTTGCGTCCTTATAGAGCAGTAAAAAGGAAAGTGTTTCAGAAAATTATTAAAGATAAGATCAAAGAAGCAAAAGAAATCTGAATGAATGAAAAATGTAAAAAAATATAATTTCTATAGGAAAAGCATGAATTTAAACAAAAATCTGAAAGATCTCAGATATATTAAGAAAAATCAACCATGTATCGTTTGAAACAAAAAGGGAGAAAGAATATCCAGGAAGGGTGATAGAATACAATAATGGACGAAATAAGTAGAACTCTTTACTGATAAGAAACAAAACTAAGGAAATAGTTATGAAGAAATGGAAGGTCCATTCGTTCTAAGATCAGAGGTGGAATATGCGCTGAACATGGCAAAGTCTTAGACCCTGATAGAATACCAGCAGAAATAGTGAAATTATTAGAAGAGACGACATTATTACTATATCAATAAAGCTATTTCATGAGACCTACGATATAGGCATATCCCTCAATATTGGTTACAATCGACTGTCATCACGATATGATACCTAAAAAAGCAATTGTAAAACTTGTAATGACTTTGGAGTGATCACCCTAATGAGTCATGTTCTGAAAAATTTTCTGAAAATAACAATATACATAAAATGTGAAGATACTATCAGTGATAACCAATTCGGCTTTAGAACCTGTTTGGGAACAAGAGAGGCCCTGAAACAAGGAAGTATTCGTTTGTTTCATCGACTTCGAGAAAGCATTTGACGTTTGACATACTAACATCATTAAATTATTAAAAAGAATTCGATTAGATGGTGAAATCGTCAGGATAATCGAAAACTTATATTGGAACCAAAAGGCAGGTGTTCAAGTTGATGACATTATTATAGACTCCATTAACATCAAACGAGGGGTAAGACAAGGATGTGTGCTGTCGCCTCTTCTTTTTTAACATATACTCATCAGCCATATTTCAAAAATTCTTAAAAGGAAGAGAGGAAGAGATTGACGTAAATGGTGAAATCATCAATAACATCCGATATGCTGGTGGCACAGCTTTACTACTGACAATATTCAGGATCTTCAAAATCTTCTAGAATTAGGGAATGAAGAAAGTGAAAAAATGGGATTAAGAATAGATATCACGAAAACTAAATTCATGATCGCAACCAAGAAACCATTTCTTAAATCAGCACTTTCTTTAAATGGGAAACAGATAGAAAGAGTGACAAAATTTAAATAACTTGAATGTTGGTTAAATGAAGAATGTAACCCAGAAATGGAAATAAAAGTTAGAATGAAATGGCAAAACATTTTTTTCTTGATGAAATCAACACTGTGTAATCTCAATTTAAATTTAGAGCTTCCAGTTTGTTGTTTTTATGTGTCATCCAGTTGTTTTCGTCTATTGGTGATCTTGTGCATAAATGCTGTCCATCCCATTTGACCCCTTGTCCTTTGTTTCAGCAATTGTAAGTTCAAGTTGGTAAGTTCTTTTATGTTTTCCATCTAACTCTTTTGTGATCTTCTTCTTGTTCTCATTCCGTCAGTTTTCCCCAATATCTTATCCTATGATTGATCAGCTCGCATCATATGTCCAAAGTACATTAATTTCTGTTTAGCGATAATCGCCTCTTAACCAATAGAATCAGATCCAGATTTTCCTTAGTTTCTGCTATGAGAGTTGTATC
Source organism: Typopeltis vanoorti (assembly GCF_054136105.1). Classification (NCBI taxonomy): domain Eukaryota; kingdom Metazoa; phylum Arthropoda; class Arachnida; order Uropygi; family Thelyphonidae; genus Typopeltis; species Typopeltis vanoorti. The sequence goes on along the minus strand of NC_143552.1, from coordinate 150,330,362 downwards.
ATCCGAATATCTTAGATTGTCTGAATATCTTAAATTATTTATTTTTCTACCACCAGTCCTAATTCCAGCTGGATCTTTGTCTAAGTTAGCCATTCTCATAATATATTCACTATAAATATTAAAAAGATAGGGTGACAGTATACAACACTGCAGCACCCCTTTTCCCATTGGAATACTTCTGTTTCTGCAAAGACTGTTTTTTACTGAAGCTTCTTGATTGTTATACAGCTCTCTTATCAAGAGAGCTGTATAACAATCAAGATCAATTTGTGATTCAGGCAATCAAAAGCTTTCTTATAATCTCAAGGTCAGTATATTTTCTACCAAACCTGTCGACAATTTCAGTCAATATATTCATTTCTTCATCCCCAGGTACTCTTAATAATTCTACTGACACTCCATCAGCTCCAGGAAGTTTTCCTTTTGGCATTCTTCCATTCGTTCTTTGTTTCTCTGAAGTTTCATTTTTTTTACTTTCCTCTACTATTTGAATAGCTTTTTCTGACAACCACTTACAACCTTTCTGTCTTGATGTGTTACTTCTGCTATGTACATTTTGTTTTTTCCCACAGTTATAATTCTCTTCCTGTCTTCTCCAAAATTTTTAATTTCTTTTTGCCTTCTACTTTAAATGCTTCATTATATAATGTAAATCAAATCTGATACTCTCCTTTTGTATCTTCTTAGCCCGTAATTGCAATTTAACTTCAGCTATCTGTCCCACATGATCTGTCCCACAGTCTGCACTAGGTAGTGTTTTTGCTGTTGGAGAGCGTTTCTACACCTGGCAACAGTATAATATATCTGATTGCTATATTCTCCATTTCGTGAAGTTAATGCGTACAATCTTCTTTTATGTTGTTGAAAGTGTTTGCAATAAAGCAACTGTTCTCAACAAAAACTCCAACATACCTTCTCCTGCTTCATTCCTCAGTCGTAACTAAAATTTTTCAGTGATGCCTTGTTCTTCTTTTTCTTCCACTTTTGCATTCCAGTCACCTAATAACAGGAAAAATTCTGTATTTATTTACCAATATTGTGTACTACTCGTTGCATGCTGCTGTAAAATTCTTCGACTTCATCTTCCCTCATACAGGTGTCTGCACTCACATCTGCAGTGAGTGCAGACCTTGTATGATTATAACTCTCAATGGATATTACTTTATTCTGATAAGAATTATTCTATCAGACACTGAGTTGTAACCCAAAATTTATTTTTCTGTATTCTCTTCTAACTATGAATGCTACTCCATTTCTTCGAAGGTTTCAAGTCCAGAGTACTACATAATCAAGTAATCGGTATTGAAGTGGCTCATTTCTGTCCATCTCAGTTCACTGATTCCTAAAATCTGAACTGCAGTTCTTTTCATTTCTTTCTTTAGCAGCTATAGTTTTCCTTGATATATAATTCTTACATTCCATGTTCCTATTTTCTTCTTTTAAGATTAACTCTATCAGAAGTTCAACTTCTAGAAGGCTTTGATCCAGCTTCATCATTCTTGTTAACTTCATTGCAAGTTCCTCTATGCTCTTCTCCAGTAGCCATTTCAGTGCCTCTCGACCTGGGTGTCCCGTCTTCCAGGACTATATAACAATAACTCAAGCCTCTGCTTAAGAGCTTCAAGTACGCATGGTTATATGCTATGTATGGTCTGATGGTGCTGTATGATGCAGAAACTTGGACCTTGAAGACAACATCAATCAAAATAAAAAAATAACTGAATAAATAAAAAAAACTTGAAACCTTTGCGATGTCGTTATACTGCCGAAAGTTAAAAATCCAATGAACAGCAAAACATCCAATCAAGATGTACTGGAAACAAATGGGGAAATCATGTGAACTTTTAGATACCATTAAAAGAAAAAATATATCTTGGTCACCTACTTCGTAATGAAAAATATAGGATATTTCACTTGATTATAAAAGAGAAGACAAACGGAAGAAGAAGACAAGGAAGACCAAGAAGATCTTGGCTGGCAGACATCATACAGTGGACAGACATGAGTTCTAAAGAATGGCTGAAGAACGCTCAAATTTTTCCAAAGTGGTCGACAACCTCCGATAAGTGGTAATACTCAAAGAAGAAGAAGAAATGAAAATTAATCATCATCTGCAAAAAGACAAACTATCCTGACATACTCTAATATAGCGTAGACACCCATAATACTGGAAAATACAACACACTCTAAATAAGTAGACTGAGTGCAAGGTACGATTTATCTCTTTTATATTTTATTATATGAGAAGCTGAATACATGTATGGTAACTAGGAAGCTCAACAAAAATTGAGACTCAACATAAGAGTTGCACGAACTGTTTGATTTAATAAACATGATTAATCAGTCTTTCTGCTCTCTTCTGCACTACGTCCTCAACGCTTAGGGAGTTCCCAGGGGCACCTTCCCAGATGACAGACCAGTACTCGATGGATGGGAAGACGTGTGATCTGTACATGGCCAATAGCTTTTCAGGGATAAAGCAATGCGCCAAATAAAAGAGGAATTCCAATTTTTTGGCTAACGAGGAGGCAGTGGTTGGAATGTGTTTATGCCAAGAGAGTCTTGACATCAAGGTAATTCTAAGTAGAAAGATCTATGTTGCCAAGGTTTTTGGACGTTGTCAAAGACAAGTCCATGAAGTCCATGTATACAATCTGGGATAATATGGCTGTTTTGTGGGAAACAAGGCAAAACTGTGTTTTGCAGGTGTCAAAATTGACAAGGCTATCCGAACCCATTGAAGAATGGTTTGGAGAACAGAATTTAGGCCTGCAGAAGTTATTGCTCTGTTTGCTTTGGTGGTTGCTTTAGTGCAAGGCTTGTCAGGTGAGGAGGCATATAGTGTACTCTTGTCAGCAAAATTATGTATCGGATTAGCGGTCAGTTGGAGTAGGTGATTAATGTATAGAAGAATCAGGGTGAGTGAGAAGACAGAACCTTGTGGGACCCCAGCATTAGTTGAATAGTGAAAAGATAGGGAACCATCAACCTGCATGCACAATGGATGTCCAATGAGAAACTGGCGATCCAGTTGCAGAAATCATGTGACAGACCAAATGACGAAAGCTCACTTAATTGGCCCCTGTATCAGACCCAGTCACAAGCCCTAAAGATATCTAGTGCAGCCACTTTACATTCACCAAACATTTACATGGTTCTTATCCAGAGGTGTGTGACATAAGTGAGAAGATCCCCTGTTGAACTACATTGGCAGAAGCCATACTGGGAGTCGTTTATTAGTTGAGTCCTCACGGGATAGCATAGGAATTAGCTGATGGCTCCTTCCATTATCTTAGAGAGGACTTATGTGAAGGAGATTGGACGATTGTTTGATTGTAAGGATTTGTCATCCTTGGAAATAAGTTATACATGGGCTAACTTCCAAGGTTGATAATAGATGCCAGTGTAATAAGAGAGCATAAACAGGAGACAACAGTAGAATAGTAGTCAACTCTGGAGCACAAATCTTCAGCGCAGCTGAAGGAATGCATTCAAGGTCATAGGATGTTTTGGTATATAATTTGGACAGGATTTTTCTGATCAGTGCCTGGTGAAAGATCAGAGGAGGCATTGAATGTTTGGTGTCTGGGATGGTTGGGAACATTTATGCTGACATTTGAGGTAAAATATTCTACCAGCAGATTCGCTTTCTCTCTGCGCGATGCAAAAGACCCACCTGGATGCAGGAGTGATGGGAGCAGTTTTGGGAGCTACTCATTTAGATCCACTTTTAGATCCACTTTACGAATACACATGGTCTCTGCTTCAACCCAACAGTGTCCACTTCACCTCCAGTCAGCAAAAACCCTACCTGCTTTTTCTGACAGAATTCCAAATTTCAGACTCATCAGAACTTCCTCAAATACACATTCTTCGAGTCCTTTTGGTTCAAGGATAGAGTTTGTGCTTGTGCTCACTCTGTCATCATTATAAATCAATTAAAAGTAATTATAATAATTTACATCGATAATGTTTGGAATATGAATCTACAGATGAAGATACACCAATTGGTTATAATGATTATTATTTACTTAAATGTAAGTAATTGGTTAATAGACAGCCGATAAGAAGCAGAGTTTAAAGAATAGTCTTCAGTAGAAGCAGAGTCTCTCAGGATTCATTATTACTGAGCATTTATTATTTAACTTATTTATCAGTAATTCTTAATAAAAAATTTGTCTCCTTACTCATGTAAAATTAGGGAGAGTAGTGAATTATTTGGGTGGCCTTAAACTGTATCTTTCGAACGAGGATCGAACCCAGGTCTTTTCCAATCGAAGGGAGCAATTTTCTGCTATTCTTCCAATTGCTCTACAGCGGCATTCAACAGGGTGTTGGACATATAGATTAACATTTCATTTTACCTGTGTTTATGCGTGTGTGTGTGAGGAAACAGAGACCAGTATTTCTTTGTCTCCTAATCTGATTATTAGCAAAACTCACTTCAATCAGGGCAACCCCCCCCACACACACACTTTACCTAAATTGTGGGGAGACACGCCTTTACGAAACTTCACATTTTTGAAGTGAGAAGATATCTTACTCAAAGATAACTATCACACAGATGACCATCCACAAAGAAAGCAATAAACAAATGAGTACTATCGAAATTTACTTTATCTGTCAGAACAAAAGAATCAGTTCATAAGAATCGCACATTTTCACACTGCTTAATAACGATGACTATATATAACATTTTCAAACGGGTCAGACAAAGCGAAGCTCAGTATTGGAACAAATAAAAATGGAATAACTCGATATTTTGACACATTTTTGGAAGAAAGAAAGAAACAATAGCAACGAAATGGAGAAATATTTTTAATAACTCATGCAGAATTTCAGGTTTTATGAATCTGCAGAACATGTTATTAATCTCATCCGAAATCAGTGGATACAGTTAAGTGACTTTCCCCGATAATGAAAAACAACTCAAGTTGCTTTATCTTTACCAAGCATGAAATTTAGACATCACTGAGATCAACTGAAACGTTATCTGGTTCTTGATATTCCAGCTCTTCCCAACAGTCACTTGCAAAAAGATATTAAGCACATATTCAGTACGTATAGAAAGTGATTGGATCAAAATTAACTTAGCAATCATTAATGATACTGAAGAGATCTGAAACTCGATATGTAATATTTGATGTACTGCAATTCGTTTGTATCGTAACTAGGGATTGATAGTTGATTCATTAACAGCGATTTTCTTCTTTCTTATACAATTACCATAAAATAATAATAATAATGTACACTCAAGGAAAAATGATAGGAAAATATTCAGCTTTGTTCTAAGTCTTAATAATCACTGGATGTAATAAAATTGTTGAGTTTCTCTGAAACACATATTTTGTTTAATTTTTATTCTTACTAATATAAGAAAAATAAATGTAGAATTTTTTTTTCACTTGGTTATAAATGAAATTAAACTTCTAAAGAAATTATATTCTTGTTTAATCCTTTATCCAAGTGTGATCACACAAAGTTTGCCGGCGAAGTATTTTCACTAGGCTACTTGTATATAGAGGCTGATACCATCAAGTCAATTGCCTTAGTATCCCATAATGCAAAGTACATCTCCTTGCGGACATGTATAATGCTATGCATTAGAGAAATGGTCACTATCCACACCTGTTTCGACTTTATTAAGGTCACATAAGTGGGAGCTAGACCCAGAAGAGATATGTTCTGGCACGATGGATTGATTGCTCATGTGGTCCTTTATTCCTTTGTCGGATTCATTTATTCATTTATTTATTGTTTTATTATTACGTGACATCTCCAAGGAGTTCAAGAGCTCATTGTGGGAGAGCAGTCTACTCCACTCCGCTACACACACACACACATCTAACCGTCTATCCTACTACTTGATTTTCCTACTACACACAACTACCATCACCGCCAATCACCACTACCAACAGTAGTTTTTTTGTCAGTAAATTGGATATTATTATTATTATTATTCAGGTCTCCATGGAGTCAAAAGACTCATCATGGGAGGTCCTATGTTTTGAAAGCCGATGAGATCGACTAACTCACCTTTAAATGAAACAGCCCATATAAAGATTCCTCTCGCAACGACGAGAATCGAACTTAGGCCTTTTCCAATAGAGGGGGCGCAGTATACCGTCGTTTTTTTCAGTTCTGAAATGAGGATGATTACTGAAGATTTGGCTCGCCCATTGTGGACTATTGACTACTAGTAAGTTAAAAAAAAAACTTTATATGTTCGGTATGGATTTTTTATTTTATTTCATTTCTTTTATTTTTATGGCTATTTTGCCTACTTTTGTTTAGAAGTGTCCCCTGTTTTAAAAAACCAATGACATTATGACAAGAATTCTTAGGGCATTGCAGATGTATTTTAGAGTCAAATATATGTAGCATAATAGAAGAATATTCGCACATACCTTTTCTTGGATGTTGTTGCCTGTCTTCTTTCTGCGGTGTGCATACTTCTGCTGTTATGGTGTTGAAAGAGGAGTGGGGAGGGCTTAGGCAATGTGGGGAATAAATGTTGAAAAAACCGATTTTTTTGTATAATATATACATATATTATTTTTAAGCGTGGGCGGAGCGCTTTTTTTGAGGGTGGGAAAAAGATGAAAAAGGGGGATGAAAATAGCAACTGTTTTTAGAGGGAAGGCCCCCTTTTCCCATAAACCCTTCCCCTCCCTCTAAAAACAGTTGCTATTTTCAGCCCCCTTTTTCATCTTTTTCCCACCCTACAAAAAAGCGCTCCGTCCACCCTTAAAAATAATATATGTATATATTATACAAAAAAACTGGGTTTTTTTCCAAATTAATTCTCCCACATTGCTAAAGCACCCCCCCCCCACACACACACACACATTCCCCTTTCAACCATAACAGCAGAAGTATGCACACCACAGAAAGAAGACAGGCAACAACATCCAAGAAAAGGTATGTGCGAATTTTCTTCTATTATGCTACATATATTTGACTCTAAAATACATCTGCAATGCCCTAAGAATTCTTGAGTTAAAAGCCAATGACATTAAAACAGGGGGACTCCTAAACAAAAGCAGGCAAAATAGCCATAAAAATAATAGTTTTTAAGAGGAGAAACATGGGAGTTTTCACAGAAATAATACCTCACTTTCTTTTCTTTTCATATTTAATTATTTTCTTATTTATTATTTTTTTTTTAATGGATATATTTGTCCTGTGATATTTGTTTGATTTAGTCTACCGCTAGGTGGCAGACTGCCAAGAACTTCACCCATTTGGGACTTGTGGCAGTGGATTTAAAAGCTTACCTGTTCAGTATGGTTTTGAGACGTTTGTGTTTTACGTGGTAATGTTCATTGTAGCTACCGCTTGGGGTTAATGGGTTAGGTGGATGGCGACGTTTGAAGCTCTTTTCCATAAGAAATTTTTAACCTGAGATATATCGGTTTCTCGGTGAAGCTATATGTTTCTTACAACCACAGTCCGTTGAATGCTATTCGTAAACATTTGTTTAGGATTACGTGTAGTTTGCAAACATTTTAGTTCTAATGTATGGCTCACGTGGGTGAGCCATACATTAGAACTGGCGTGATCAGTATCTTATATAGGAGCAGTTTAAATTGCGTGCTTAGCCGGCGATGATTCAGTAACGGGAATAGCTGCCCAGAGTTGTCCTATTTGCTGTTGAGCAGATATGATCGATATGAGTTGTGAAGCGAAGCCCTTCATATGGTTTTATCCCTAAGTATTTTGCTACTCTGGTTGCCATGGAATAGGGTGCCAAACATGTCTACTTCATAGTTTATTTATTCCCCCGTTTCTCAGGACTGGTTGAGCCATTCTAGTGAGGGAACAGCATCCAAGGAAAGTATATATATTAAGTATATATTTTTTTAGAACTGTAGATCTGCGTTTGTTCATGGGCCGGTTTTCCTGTTCTGAGGGACGAAAAACTGGAGTTTGAGGGCGAAAAACCCTCTACCTCTCCGTATGAGATCGGCTAACTCACCTTTAGTCGTAAGAGACCAGTAAAGGTTTTTCACGTTATTGACGGGGGTCGAACCCAGGTCTTTCCTACCGAAGGGCTTCGTCTACACTAACTGAGCTACGGAGGCTCACCACTTCACGGCAAACGTATACAATGGCCTGATCACCTAGACCAGGGGTTTCCAAAATACTGCCCGCGGGTCAGATGCGGCCCGCGATATGATTTTATCCGTCCCACCAATTGGACTAATTTTTCAATAAGAATCCGCAAAAAAAAAAAAATCAACACGGGGTGTTGATGGATTTCAAATGTATTAATTAAAATTGTCTATTCAAAATATAAAATTTTTCAAAATATATTTCCGAGTAGCAAAAAGTAACCGTAATCCAAGTTACGGTCTTTCTGACTGTAAAAGGTCAGTTAAAATGGACTAACGAAGAAAAAAAATTTAAAAGAATTCAAAACGAAATAAAAAAGTTACATCCGAATAAACTTTTTTTATCAACCAAAAAAAAATTTTAAAGATAAAAAAAGTTGACAAAAAAAACCACTTAAAAATAGTCGGTAAAAACACGGTTAAAATGAACTAACGAGCAAAAAACGAAATAAAAACAAAATTTTCTGTATCCATTCTGTATTCATTGACAAAAAAAACTAGAAGTTACACGAAATTAAAAAAAGTTACATGTAAACTGTCGGTGTATATTCGGTTGAAAAACTAACGACTACCAAAAATTTGCTGATAGTGTTCGTTGTCATCAATATACAATAATTTATTTCACATACTCTGTAATCAGTTTTTATCTGCTTTCAATAAAACTCATATATCTAGTTCTAGAGTTTTTTTGTTACTACGGCCGGCTGAATAGTGCTGAAGTACCCAATGTGGCCCTCACGGCGAAAAGTTTGGAGACCTAGACACAAATCCATGTGACACTGTGGGGAATACGTTAAAGAAGTCATCGGAAGTGATGTCAGTCAAGCGATTGACTAGAAATCAATGCGCAGCCACGTGGAAGACCAATAACCATTATCTGGGTAATTTTTTCTTTATTGAAGCTGCTTCAGGTTATTTTTTTACATGCTTTCTCTTAGTAATGTTTAATTTGCAATATTATTTTCATTGGGTTTTTGTTTACTGCTGTGGTTTATTTATTTTCGTGGATTTTTTTCTATAGTTTATATGTGCCTGTTATATTGGAAATGCACTTTATTTTTTTATGATGAAGTGGGCTTCTACGTTAGTGTTTTTTTTTTCTTTTTCTTTCTTTTTTTAGGTCGAACAGGTGGATGTGTATTTGGTAGTGTGGGTAAAGGCTTTTCTTAAGGGGAGGGACATGAGGCGGGAATGGGATGGATGGGTGTGTGTTTCGAGGCAAGATAGCTGGGTGTTTATGAAGTGGGATGGATGGGTATTTTTGAGGTACCAGGTAGGTTGGACGAGTGTTTTTGAGGTGGTGGGTGGGATGAGTGGGTATATTTTTTAGGTAGAATGCACGGGTAGATCTTTTTTTTTTTTTTTTTTTTGAGACAGGATGAGTGGGCGAGGGTATATTCGCTTAGCTCTCAAGGGCTGCAGGTGTTTGTTTCTTGGGAATCACATTTCTGTTTTTTTTTTTTTTTTTTTCGTTTCTGGGTGGCGATGGTGATTTGTTCGTTTCACTGACTTTAGGTCAAGTTAGTTCTCGAAGGCAGCAGGCCTTCCGGAGCTTTGCGAAACTAATCATGTGCGAAATTGACCACTAACGTTTGAGAGAGGAAAGATAAATTGGTGAATTCTATAATTCTCCACAACTGTTTTCAGTTATTATTAGAATGTGTGTGTGTGTGTGTGTGTGTGTGTGTGTGTGTGTGTGTGTGTGTGTGTGTGTGTGTGTGTGTGTGTGTGTGTGTGTGTGTGTGTGTGTGCGCGCGCACGCACCCAGCTTGGTAGGAAGTCAACAGACACCATAGTGTGAGGAATAAAGAGTCATGGCACCGACTTTAATAATATATAAGATCTCCTTTCGCTGCGATGACTGAAGAGCACGGGGCACTTTCCATAAGCGTACAATAGCGATCAATAGGAATTTGGATCATTCTTCCTGTAGACATGTAATGAGGTCCTGGACTGTTGTGGAAGTGGACATCCCTTGACCTCACCCGACGCTAGTTCATCGCACAGATGTTCATCCCACTGTGTCATAAACAACCTTATGAAACAGTGCATTGTCTTGCTGAAGGAAACAATGGTCAATTCCATAGAAACGCCACAAAGTATGAAGGATTACAGATTCTCGGATTACAGATTCATCGTGCCATGAACTATGAATCTGCAAACCAGAAAAAACAGGACCATACCATCACACTGCCACTTCCAAATTTCATAGTTGGGTTTACACACTCTGGTAAGAGACGTTCATCGGGCATCCGCACATACCCATGCCCGGATGGTGGTGTGTGCGAAGTGTGCAATATACACAGGCGTCGCAGAAGAAAAGGCGCCTAAAAGATGTCAAAAAATATGAGATAAGAGTTTGAACGAACAACGAATGGTACATATAATTATGAATGTACATGAATGTACGTCGTCTTCCGTTCGGGCCCCTTCAGATCTTCTCGGAAATGAACAAATAAATTCTGAAATTGTATCCTGGACCCGATTATATCGCTGTAATTTTTTTATTAAAATATACCTAAAATAGTTCTTTATTTTTTGATGTATCATAAATCAACTTATGATTAATTGTTTAGTTCCGTGTAAAAAAAGTGTATAAACAGGACTAATCCGTAGGTAACATTATACTGTAAAGCGGTTTTCGTTTGTTTTTCATTTCCTGTTCTTTTTATTCACACTTTGTTCAAAAAAAAAAAAAAAACTTTTTTGGAAAGGCGCCGAACATTAATCTCACACACAAGAAAAAACTAGGCGCCGGCGCTGCCCACACCCATCCATCTGCTCGGTAGATTCTTCGCTCCATAACACAGCTATATATCTAAGCTTCCATTTTCCACTGCACGCTCTTTGAACCACTGAAGACGACGCTGCATGTTGATTCGGATAATGTAGGGACTGCATATTGCGATCCTACCATGGAAATCCATGTCGTGAATGTTTCTGTCCAGATTCGTGTACCAGTCGATGCTTGGAACTACGCATTAAACGTGTCTGCCATTTGTTATTGCTATTCTACAGCAATAATAAATGGCGGTTTTACATGTTATCCTTCGTGCTACCCTACGGTCACGGTAGGTGAGTGTGGCGGGTCGACCACTAGGGTTCCATCTCAGCATAGTATCACAGATTGCCGACCTGGGAAGGGTCGAATTTGTTAACATTTTGCAGAACAAATTGGCCTGCAACAAGGCATTCTATCACAACGCCTTTTTCAAACTCCATCAGTTCTCTTCTCGCAGCCATTTCACCCGGACATATTTGCACTCACTTGGGAGCACCATATTTCTCCCATTTATACTGGCTACAAACACGTGACTCGTTACATGGCACAAAATACCTCGTCCGTGGGATGTTCAATGACTTCTTTACAAACAGTGTGTACACACACACACACACACACACACACACACACACACACACACACACACACACACACACACACACACACACACACACACACACACACACACATTCAAAGCTGTTTTCTATATACAGAACTAATGAACTTTTCTTTATGAAAATTAAAGTCAAATACGCTTAGAAATTTTATTAAACATGGAATCAAACCAGCAATAATGATTAAACTATCGAAAACATAACCGACTGAAAATTAAAGTAATTATATTTCCTTTCGTTTCATCTTTACTTATAAGTGTGGGCAACGTTGGAATAGGTCAACTGCGTGAGAATATTAAGGCAGGGAGAATTTTCCTTAAGTCTATGAGGAAAAGTTTAAAGTTATCTTGTACTATGGTCGAAGGACATGAAAAACCGCAATTTATAAAATAATGAATCTTGAAGTGGTCTCACTTATATTACCATTGGAAAGGTATAAGATAAGGTTTGCTTCTATTACCACTAACGCATTTCAGAATTAAAGAATGTACTTTAGTCTTTTTACTGGTCAAAACAACCCAGATGAATTTTATTCCATAATAAATTGAGTTTAATCCTTTATCCAAGTGTATGCAAACAAAGTTTGTACCTGAAGTATCTTCAGGACTGAGGCAACGCGTTGTAAAGGTGGACCAAGCTCTCATTACTCCTTGTCTCAGTATCTCCCATAATGCAAAGCACATCTCCTTGCGGACATGTATACTGCTATGCATTAAGGGAAGGGCCACTACCCAGACCGGTTTTGACCTTTATTGAGGTCTCGTCAGTGGAAGCCAGACCCAGAAGTGGTGATACTAAGGCAGAAGTAATGGAGAGGTCATATTTACTTATATGACCTCTCCATTGCTTCTGCCTTAGTATTGTACCTGAATTAAAATTATTTATTAAACTGAATAAATTTGAAAAGGTGCACATAAAAAATAAAAAATAAAAATAAAAAATCGTTAACACATTAACGTGTCTTATTGGACGTAGAGGTAATTGTAGAGATGTAGAGAAAGAACAAACGAAATTACCAAAAGATGCCGCAGATTTAATCCGCATATAAACAAAATGTTTATACGCGAAAATATATTTTCGAACAACCAGTGCATTCCTTCATCTAAAATGTATTTTAGATGAAGCGGTGAAAATAATTAACTTTGTGAAAACACGACCATTATAAACAAGATTATTCAAAATTATATCTGAATATATTGGTAGCCAACATACATCTTTGTTGGTACATACTGAAATTAGGCGGCTGTCACGTGACAGAGTTCTTGTCAGATTGTTTATATTACGAGAAGAGCTCGCATAGATTAAATTTCTGTTAGCAGATCGCTTTAGAAACGTTTCGTGGTTGAGTCAAATTGCTTATCTGGCGGATACATTCACAAAATTGAATCATATTTCTCTCTCTCTTCAAGGAAAAAAAAATTAAATATTTGCAACACAAAAGATTAATTATGATCAATATTACGAAAGTTACAATACTGGACCATGGCTGTTGAAAATATGGATCCATTTCCAACTTTAAATGACTTTTGTTTACAGGAATTGAACTGTGAAATTGAAGAAGAAATTCTTCAATTCTTCGTGGTTGAGTCAAATTGCTTATCTGGCGGATACATTCACAAAATTGAATCATATCTCTCTCTCTCTCTCTTCAAGGAAAAAAAAATTAAATATTTGCAACACAAAAGATTAATTATGATCAATATTACGAAAGTTACAATACTGGACCATGGCTGTTGAAAATATGGATCCATTTCCAACTTTAAATGACTTTTGTTTACAGGAATTGAACTGTGAAATTGAAGAAGAAATTCTTCAATTCTTCGTGGTTGAGTCAAATTGCTTATCTGGCGGATACATTCACAAAATTGAATCATATCTCTCTCTCTCTCTTCAAGGAAAAAAAAATTAAATATTTGCAACACAAAAGATTAATTATGATCAATATTACGAAAGTTACAATACTGGACCATGGCTGTTGAAAATATGGATCCATTTCCAACTTTAAATGACTTTTGTTTACAGGAATTGAACTGTGAAATTGAAGAAGAAATTCGCAAAAAAATTTCTTGTCATGAAAAATCAATAAATGTGGCATTACATAAATACTTTTCCTCTGCTAAAAGATGGGTTTTCAATCCTTTCAATATTAAAGAAAAGCCGAAGGAACTATCTAGTTCAGAATATGAAAATCTCATCTATCTGACCTCAAACAGCCAAATAAAAGTAAAATCTAATGAAGTTTTATTAAACGAGTTTTGGTGAGACAAAAGAAGAATATCCAAATTTATTCAAAAACACAATTCGTTTGTTTGTTGCTGTTTAGCACCACACATTTTCATGAGAGCGGATTTTCGCTCTACACGGAGACAAAAACAAGACAAAGTATTAAAGTTAAATTCCACTTCTAATATTAGAATTCAGCTGTCCACATTAAACCAGATTTTGAAAGACTGTTGAAAGATAGGAAGTTGAATCCTTAACATTAATATTATCTGTTTGAATTAATAATATTTGCTTTTCCATTATTAATCTGTATTTTTTTTTTTTTGAATAAATTATTTCTGGTTTTTTTGATTTGTTGTTTTATTTACAATCCGTAAAAATTGCGAAGGTTTTTCGAAAAAAGTTTCGCGATTAAAATAAGTTGAAAACCACTGGTTGAATAGCTTGTTTGTGTCATAAGTTTGGCATTTTGCCAACATAATCCGACATTGATTCGATGATTACTGTAAGGTTATATTTGTGTCGTTTTTGCCAAAGCACCAGCAATTCCAGTTTTGAGATATTTCTACGTGGTTATTTTCCATTCAGAAGTATGGCTGCTGTTTATATGCGGATTAAATCTGTGGCGTCTTTTGGTAATTTCGTTAGTTCTTTCTCCACATCTCTACAATTACCTCTACGTCCAATAAGATGCGTTAATGTGTTAACGATTTTTATTTATTTATTTATTTTTTATGTGCAACTTTTCAAATTTATTCAGTTTAATAAACAGTTTTAACGGAAAACATATGTGCTAGACATATTTTAAAAAAACTTTCAAGGCTTATTTGTAATAAAAATACCCAGTATAGTTCGTACAACGTTACGTGGACATCATCATGGGAGACAGACCGTTAACTGCATTCAAAGCATGAATCATATTAATGAGTCATAAAGCATGCGTATCTTTGTGTCTGCGTTTGTGTTTCAGTCGCAGATGAAATAGATGAATACTCTATTTGAGGTCAAAGGAACAATTATAAATTTTGCGCAGATAGTTAAAAATAATTATTAATTTAAAAAAAAAATGAACAATTAATAGTGACCACCTCCCAAAACTTAGAGATTGGCATGAAGTCTGAGCAGTTCCGGTACGGACGATTTCGTAATATTTCACATCTTTCAAGAAAAATTGACCATTCAAAAATTTATTTATTATTATCATTATTCTAGCAGACTACAGTCCAATGTGAAAAGTATTTCAATACCCTACGTTAATGGCACCTCCGGACAAATAGCACGGATTCTTCGCAAATTCAATCTATATATTTCCTTCAAACTAGCTCGGAAACTTTCTTCTTTCCATCTACAAGGGATACATTACCACCCTGCTCATGTCATCTTTGCTATTTTGGACAGACTGGCCTTTCTGCCTTGATCAGAATCGAAGAACATCAAGACAGTATTACATTTTTGGAATCCGATAAATCTGGCCTTACTTCTCACACTATTGACACTAGGCAGAACTCTTTGGAACCAGGCGAAACTTCTTCATTCTAACAAGTTCAGATTTCATCGTCCTTTCCTTGAAACGTGTGAAACGCTACGAAATCGTTCGAACCTGAATCGATCAGACTTTATGCCAATATCCAATTTTTTGGAAGTGATCACTATTTCATAAGTTTTTTTTAATTAATAATTAGTTTAAATTACTTTTACCTACGCAACTTTCTACAATTATTCATTTGAAGTCGAGTAGTGTGATCATATACTTTAGCTGCGACCTAGACACGAGCTAGTATATGCATGCTTTATGACTCATTATTTTTATGATTCTTATTTTGAATGTAGTTAACGGTCTGTCTCCTTGATGATGTCCACGTAACGTTGGATGAAATATATTGGAGTTATTGAATAAAATTCTATATATATATATTTATTTATTACATGTGTAAGCTGTGAAAGTTTTTTAAATAAATTATTTAAACATGTATTATTTAACAATAAATTATTTTATAATGTTCTTCATGAATGGGGAACATGTTCAAAATTTATTGTTCTTCAAGTTATTGTGGCCTATACTGGGACGGATTTCATTGAAATTCGATATGTACAGGGTTGTCCAAAATTTACGCAAGAAGTAATTTTGATAGAAAATACAGGTTTTTAATTAAAAATTGTAATTTCTTATTGATTCATAAAGTATACAGTATAGGGTTATGCATGGAATAGCATATCGGGTAAATGGTCTAAACGGCTTTGCTGACACATACGCACGCTTTTGTCGAACTTTTCCATGACTGTTTTGCATAAATGTGGCTGAATTTTGTTGATACAGCGCTCAATTTTCTCCTTCAAGGCATGAGTGGTCGTGGGCTTGTTAGCATAAACCTTAGACTTCAAAAAACCCCAAAGAAAAAAGTCCAACGGATTTAAGTCACATGATCTGGGCGGCCAGTTCTGATCACCAAAACGGGAAATTACACGACCAGGAAATGACTCATGCAGTAATTGAATTGTTTCTTGGGCTGTATGGCATGTGGCACCGTCTTGTTGAAACCACATGTCGTCCACATCCATATCTTGCAATTTAGGCACAAAAAACTGGATTATCATGTCGCGATAGCGATCACCATTAACTGTTATTGCCTTACTAGCCGCATTTTCGAAGAAGAATGGACCGATCATGCCTCCAGCCCAAAATCCGCACCAAACAGTGACACGTTGTGGATGCATTTGTTTCTCAACAATCACTCCTGGATTTTCTGAACCCCAAATGCGACAATTTTGTCGATTAACGAAGCCATCAACATGAAAATGAGCCTTATCGTTGAAGATGATTTTGTTCGAAAAATAAGCATCCACTTGTTGTTGTTCCATAATCCATTCAAAGAAATCTCTTCGCTGTGTGTGGTCAGTAGGCTTCAGTTCTTGAGTCAATTGAACTTTGTAAGCATAAAGATGCAAATCTTTAGTGAGAATACGCTGTAGAGAGCTTCTCGAAATGCCCAATTCAAGACCACGGTGCCGAATTGATGTTGCTGGACTCTCAGCAACACTCTCACGAACTGCTTCGATGTTTTCTGTTGAACGACTTGTTGAAGGACAGCGAGAATATATAAGATCACTAATTGATCCAGTTTCCTTGAATTTTTTAATTAATCGTTTCACAGTTGATGAAGTCAAATCACTATTCCGACCATATTTTGTACAAAAATTGCGAACTTTAGCTGCCAAACCTTCATTATTTTTAAAATATTGCTCAACAATGAAAATGCGTTGTTCTTTCGTGTAGCGTTCCATTTTTAATAACCCTGAACTGTCAGCTGTCACGCTGTCTTTTTTTTTTTTTTCTCGTTGTTTTCAACACCACTTCAGTATCAGATACTGACTGATAAGTCGATAAATAGACACACCAGTCTTTGTTCCATCCTTGTGCAACTCTTTTCACTGCCGTGGAAAGAATGTATAAGAAAGCGGGGGGGGGGGGGTAGAGACTCACGAGAGGGACACTTAAAATTCTTCCTCTGCTCAACTTAACAAGGCTTGATCATCTTGCGAAATGATATCCTTCTTACTTTACACAGATTACACTAGCAGTAAGTTGTTAAGATTGAACGAGGATAGATATATCTGCTGATATATCTATCTCTATTGTATCTGCTGATACAACGAATCATATATCTATCCTCTATTGTATCTGCTGATACAATGAATCATTTGCATTTATATTCTTCACAGTCAATAATACGCGAAATTATCGCAACTCTATCTTGGTATTTATTCAAGGTCTTCTTGAAAGAGAAAGAGATTATATCATCTTTGATACCATCTGATCATTTGTGTTATGTGTTCTGCTCAAAGTCATGGAACTGTTTCCTCATTATTAACTATATACATATAAGAATTTTTTCCCCATTTTTCTGGCCCCTTTATTTTTCATATAGGAATACTTTATATTAATTCAGTAAAGTCTATTAAAATTTCTTTATCAATGTCATTTCGCATTTGAAATTCGGGACTCAGTTTTGTGGCCCGATAAATAACATTTTTAGCTATCATTTCTCGGTACACAGTTATACACTGGTGTAGCTGCCAAAACCTTCATTATTTTTAAAATATTGCTCAACAATGAAAATGCGTTGTTCTTTCGTGTAGCGCTCCATTTTTAATAACCCTGAACTATCAACTGTCACGATGTCTTTTTTTTCTCGTTGGCAACACTTTACCGCACAAATGGCGCTAAATTTAAATCTTGCTGGAATTTTGGGACACCCTTTAGAATAGGTGCAAAAATTCCTTGCGAGGCATCTCAACTTGTATTTCCAGCACAACGATTTGTAGGAACATATTGTTTCGAAATCACATTTTTAAATCTGGAGAAGGAATATCTATAGGAATATTCCAATTAGATCATTTACAGGGGAAAATTAACCGAAACAAAACTATGTGTTTGGTACATAAGCCTAAACCTCTTGTAGATTTTATTTCATAAATCGCACTTTAACGTCTGACACAGGTGTCGAATTTTCATAAACACATGCTTTCATAGAGCTTTTTTCATATCGTAAGGTTGTTATAGACATCATAATAGTTCTGGAGAAAGCGAGGAGAATAACCAAAGTCAAAAATTCAACTGCACTTACCCCCCCCCCCCTCCCACACACACACAACAGATTGTTTTGATTGCCAAAGTGTGTCGAAATGATAATAACAGTTTCTCTTTAGCTGAATAGAATTTATGAAATTTGGTATTCGGGTTCTGTATTACATTTTGTCATTCATTCCGATTTTATTAAGGTTTTGGCTTAAGTTTCGTCCAGGTTTAGTTGTTGCATTCATAAACGGAGTTACTATAAGATAATATTACTAGGAAACGCACCTCTGGTTACGATTGTCTCATGATTTCTGTACTTGTTCATTTGAACCAACCTTACATTGCACAAATGAAATAAACCAAACTTCTAAAACATGTACGTCAACAACTACATTACTGATATCCAGACGGGTCTTCACTGAATTTGCTTTTAATATTGTTAATTTTGACCCCAGCAAAGTTAAATTCCGTCAAGTTTCTTAATAAAAAGTCTTCTCCAATGTTAATCCTTTCTATGGCCGAAGATTCAAGATGAAATATCTACATAATTTAACCTCCAACCTTCCCTGACATAAATATATCTATATAATTAATCTCCAACCTTCCCTGACATAAATATATTACACGTTTTCAATATAATGACACCACACTTCTTGAGAATGCTTCCATTATGGTGGCTATTTCGAATTGCTATTTTGATCTCGTAGGGCAGATAAGACTATCCTTTCATTCTTTTGACTTTGCTCTTTGTTCCATATGGTTAAAATAAATTCATATATTTTGTCTTCTAGATTCTTTTCTCTGGCTTTCAGCAGCTCTGCAGGAATCTTATCTCTTCTGGGGAACTATTGTTCTTGAATGAATATACTACATCCCTAAGTTCTTAATGTGGTGGAAGCTGTACAGATTCTCTTCTAGAGTAGTAGCTCGTAGTATTATTTATTTATATAGCATAAAATAAGCATAAGACAAATAAGACAAATTACACAGCGGGGTGATGTTATTACAGACCTGGTGGATCGGTTGCTGGTGATGAAGGAAGGCATCACCAAATAGAAAAGGTGAGCGCGAAAAGAGTAATCATAATGGGAAAAATAATGGGAGTAATCATAATGGGAGACTTCAATTATACAAATATTGATTGGGTAGCAGTAGAATCTCATGAGAAGAATGAAAATGCATTTATTGAGCTGCTGAGGGACAACTTCCTCACGCAGCATGTGACAGAAGGAACTCCAGGTCAAAGAGTGCTAGATTTGATTATAGTGTCAGAGGGCATTTCAGTTAAAGACGTAACTATTCTGCTTCCAGTTGGTGACAGTGATCATGTGGTACTCACTTGGAAAGTGACTAAGTTTATGAATGTTCCATTCAGAAAAGGTTACATGTTGAACTACAAAAGCAGGAAATTATGACCAACTGAGGAGTATACTGAGTTCAGTGGAATGGGATCGCTCGCTGGATGGAAAGGATATCGACAGTGTATGGGAACCATTTAAACAATATTTAAATGATGCGATATCAGAATGTGTCCCGAGAGTTCGAAGAATAAATTGAGGACTCAAATGGATGTGTAATCTTATTAATCTTATTATTATTCGTAAGAAAAGGACGATGTGGAAGGAATACCGTTTGCATAAGGATGACATCCGTTATGAACGTTATAAGCAGCAGGCTAGAATAGTCACAACTGTTGTACGGAAAGCAAAGTCTGATTATCAAAAGAAACTGACTCTGCGTGCGAAAGACACCCCACAAGAATTCTATCGATATGATACAAGTAAAAGAAAGAATGAATATGAAAGAATAACTCTTCCAAATTCATATGGAGTGAGGGTTACTGATGCAGAAGAGATTGTTCAGTTAATGAGTGCCACTGCAGATATCAACATAGTGAACGCAACATTGAGCTCCCTATTACCTCTTCACTAGATGAAGAAACGCAGGTGTGTGAAGCCGAGGTATTAGAGCTGTTGCACAAACTGAATAAGAATTCAGCAATAGGGACTGATGGAATATCAGCATGTGTACTAAAAGAGTGTTTAGCTGAATTGATCATTCCTTTGACCAGGATGTTTAATATGAGTCTCAGAACAGGGAAGATTCTGCAGGAATGGAAGGAATGTATGGTAAAATCCATTGCATCAGGGTGGTGCAAAGACCGAGGTATCAAACTATCGACCAATTAGTATCTCAGGAGTGGTGGTGAAGATTTTAGAATAAATAGATAGGGCCCGCATTCAGAAATGGCTTGACAGTGAATCTCTACTTTGCAATGAACAATATGGGTTTATTAAGGGAAGGTCATGTTTTAGAAGCTTGCTCACATGTATGTTACCATTGAACTAGACAAGGGGAATGGACACACCATGATACTTTTGAATTTTGCTAAGGCTTTTGACAGAATACAACATGAGTGACCCCTTCATAAATTGGAGAAAATGGGTTAGTGTATTCATGCTAATGTTTGGGTTATACAACATTAGCATGAATAAGAGGATGGCTGACTGCAGATATCAAAAAGTGGTATAGGGGGATCTGAGTATGCAAGGTTTAAGTTAACAAGTGGTGTGCCACAAGAATCAGTGCTTGGTCCACTGCTATTCAATCTGTACATTAATGATATTGGGAAGGATTTCACAAGCGACATACAGTTATTTGCTGATGATGCAAAGATAGGCAGGGTAATCATGAATGCTGCTGATATGCAGTCCTTGCAGAATGATTTGAATAAGCTGCAATTGTGGGCATGGAAAAATGGGTGTAAGTTCAATGTCAGTAAATGTAAAGTCATTCACTTCGGCATGATTACCTGTCCAATGTTGTATTATATTGGTGGGATTAGGCTGGAAGAAACTGATGAGGGTAGGGATCTAGGAGTGTTAATAGATAAGAAGTTGAAGTTCAGGGGCCATGTGGAAAAGATTGCAAATACAACTCAAAAGATAATTGCAATGCTCAAACGAACATTTACATGTAAAGATAAGGATGTTATTTTGCCTCTTTACAAGGCCTTGATAAGACCTCAATTGGACTATTGTGCGCAGGTCTGGTCTCCTGGTTTTCGATGTGATTCCTGATATATGGAAGAGAGTACAAAGGTAAGTGTTAAGAATGATATCAGATCGTGGAATACTGATTATGAAGACAGGTTGAGAATTTGTAGATTGAAGACACTAGCAAATAGGAGAAAGACGGGTGATATGATTGGGACTTACAAACTTCTGAAAGGGTCATACAAGATTCAATTGATGGGATATTTCAATTTATGGAGGGTGGTGAAAGGACGAGAGTGCATCCTTGAAAGATGAGAATGAAGGCTGTCAAAAAGGGTGCAAGGGCCAGATTTTTCTCTCAGAGGATGGTGCGTGATTGGAATGGACTGCCATTGGATGCTGTGAGTGCAAGCAGTGTGAATGAATTGAAGAATAAGTATGATAGCTGGTGTTAGTGGTATGTGGCCTCCCCCGATGAGTCTCTGACTCCCTGGAGGCCTCTCTTAATAATAATAATAATAATAATAATAATAATAATAATATTTTAGGTTAAATATTATCCATTTCTAGCCCTTTCTCTAACACCTTAACAAAGACCAAAAGTACCATGATGTATCCATTCCCCTTGTCTAACTCAAGTGTAATTTAATTATAAAATATTAGAAAGTTGCTCAAACATAACTTTCTCTTAGTAAATCGATGATGTTTTTTGTAAAAGTATAGACACACGTCGATCCATTCTACAGATGTATGCGAACTCCTATCAGCTTTCCCAAAATTTTCAACACCACTTCAATATCAGATACTGACTGATAAGTGGATAATTAGACACACCAGTCTTTGTTCCATCCTTGTGCAACCCTTTTCACTGCCGTGGAAAGAATGTATAAGAAAGAGGGGAGGGGGAGCAGAGACTCACGGAGGGACACTTAAAATTCTTCCTCTGCTCAACTTAACAAATGCGTTTGATCATCTTGCGAAATGATATATTTCTTACTTTACACTAGCAGTAAGTTGTTAACATTGAACTAAGATAGATATATCAGCTGATATATCTATCCTCTATTGTATCTGCTCATACAATGAATCATTAGCATCTATATTCTTCACAGTCAATAATACTCGAAACTATCGCATCTCTATCTATTGGTATTTATTCAAGGTCTTCCTGAAAAGAGATTACACCATTTTTGTTATCATCTGATCATTTGTGTTACGTGTTCTGCTCAACGTCCTGGAACTGTTTCCTCATTATTAACTATATACATATAAGAATTTTTTTCCATTTTTCTGGCCCCCTTATTTTTCATATAGCAATACTTTATATTAAGTAAGAAATTCTATTAAAATTTCTTTAACAGTGTCATTTAGCATTTGAAATTCGGGACTCAATTTTGTGGCCCGATAAATAACATTTTTAGCTATCATTTCTCGGTACACAGAATATGCATACTTCTAAAGGGCCATGCAACAAGTGTGATGAAATGATACTTTGAATTAATTTAAATGTACTTTTAAATTAGTACCGATTTAAGTTTTAGAGCATTTCTGAGGGTTGAATATAACTTTCAAAGTGTGTTCTTCACTTTTGATAACATTTACGGACTGCTTTCTTCTTAATGGAATATTCTTTAACTTCTCGCCCTTGTTTAACTTTTTGGTATCAACACTCTTCATATCGTCTCTCTCTCTCTCTCTCTCTCTCCCTCTCTCTCTCAGTGCTAAATTGCATCTTGTGGAATAATCGCATTGTATGGTAGGTATAATCAAACAGTTGAAGTGTCGAAATGTTGGGTTGGTTGGTTGATTGGATTTCATTTTATAGTGTGACCTCTGTAAAACCTCTATACTTTTGTAATGTAAATCACCGTAGCAACTCAGGCTACGAAGTCGGTGTATTATGTCTGTTAATTGCGTGCGTTCTAATATTAGGCCGGTTTGCTTGTTTTGCCAGGTGAATTTCCTGGAGGAAAAAAGCCGAAACAAAAACACCTTTATATTCGTGAAATGTGAAGTGAACTAGTGCGTTCATGGTGCAAAAATTCAGAAGTTTACGAATGCAATATTAGTACCACTAATGTCAAATTAATAATAATAATAAAAATAATAATGCACTTCACTTTACTGAATATTCCTGAATGACCAGCGGCAGTGACTATAAATATTTATTCATTTATTCGTAAAATATTTTGCATAGCTAGTTATTTTATCTT
Source organism: Typopeltis vanoorti (assembly GCF_054136105.1). Classification (NCBI taxonomy): domain Eukaryota; kingdom Metazoa; phylum Arthropoda; class Arachnida; order Uropygi; family Thelyphonidae; genus Typopeltis; species Typopeltis vanoorti. The sequence continues at coordinate 150,306,844 of NC_143552.1, read as the reverse complement.
AACATGATTTCATTTCAGATTTCAGTTTTTACTTTACTGTAGGTTAAGCTAAAAGCCGCATGTGGTAAAAATTACGACAATATGGAAGTTTATACAATTTAGTCAAACTAGCGAAGTTGTTCTGACTGCTATGGCAGCTGTATATTCACAGTTTGAGTGCAACAAATAGACGTGATCCTTGTTGTCAGCATAATCGAAATAAAATTCTGTAAATTATAAATAAAATGCGTTTTTTTTTCTAGAATCGCACCTAATTGAGGTGTAACATAAATACAAGTACATGAATTGCGAAAAACAAACCGATTTAAATCACGAAATCTTATTTATAATTAAATGCATGGAAGTCTATTGCATGTTTATTAAAATGACAAATAAACTTTCTTCTGTTCAGTATCAATGCTACTGTCGAGTAAATATTATGAAGAATTAATTTCGAAGTTACTGGTTTTTCCAGAAAAGTTATTTTTGGGAGAATTTATAAGAATGATTAACAAGAAAAGACGTTTGTAATGAATAGAGAAAAAGAAGAGAAAAATACAAACGCCTTATTTCTAAAAGATCTATTCGAGAACAAACTCTTGCACAAAAATACCTTGACTTTTATTATTTTGATAAATAGAGCTGCAAAACGGTGATTTACATTACAAAAGTATAGAGGTTTTACAGAGGTCACACTATAAAATGAAATGTAGGTCGCCTGAAGTAAACAAATACGTGAGTTGGATATTGACTTAAGAAGATTTTGTCGAAAGGCCAAACTCACATATACACAACATGAAGATTGTTTCCTTGCTCATTCCTTACATTTTTTTAATGTTTTGTTTTATATATATAATATTAACGTGTACTGATTATAGCAGAGGAATTACATTGGTTGATTTCAGATGAAGTTGTTCCATAAACAACTGCAATTTTGTTCATTTAAAATATTTGGTTTTTTAACTTTAGAATATGTTTTCAGATTAAAACCATTTTCTGACTAATTTAACACGGTACATACTTCTAAACTTTGTAAGATTCCTCCTAGGACACCATACAAATAAACTTACTTATTCAAAATATTCGAAAAATATATATGTAATTTGTTATTGCTATAAAAGAGAAAGCTGGAAAGGCGGCAGTAAGATGAAAAGCGGGTGAAAATACTAGGACTTCCAGGGTAATAAATGGCAATTGCTGTAGCCAATGAAGTTTTAACTAAGGCTAGGCTATTGCCATTACCCAGCCATGACTAGAGCTTTTAGCTCAATAACATCCCATCCACACTGATTTTCCTCATTCAGGTAACGGGATAAAGAGTCAAGGACTCAGTCCATCTCCCAGTTCTTTTAAGAACTTAAGATGAAGAGTGTTCAATGTGATCTAAATAATCACGTTTCCGAAAAGGTGGAGACCTTTACCTAAAATGCGAAACTACTCTGCTTCTACAGTTTGTGTGACCTACCCTTAGTCAGGTTAGAGTAATGTTATTACTTCAAGTTTAGACATCATCAACTTATTCATCAATGCACCTTGAATAGAAACCGTAGTCTTAGAATGTCCACAGGACAATATGATGTTATTTAAACGCGGTATCAATAACGTTCTTCCTCTTACAAGACAGTCTACGAAAATAAGATCTAGCAATGGTCTTCACTATCTCTGCTTTTAATCAACCTCTTTACTTATTTATGGAATCGGTTGAAAAACGAGTCCTGCGGGCGTGCAGATTACACTCTAAACTTTGGTTGTGCTATGTGAATAATCTACTCATCATGGCAAAACAATTACAGGACTTAGCCGATCATCTTAACAATATTCATCACCGCATAAACCTCACTGTCGAATAGAAAACTAGATTCTAGCCTTTTTTAAGGCACTCTCCTGATGGGAGCTGAACAAAGTAAACAGCTCTTCATTCTACAGAAAACAAACTTATAGTGGAAGATATCCTCATGCAACGTCCTACCACCATCTGTGGTGGGACGTTGTGTGAAGGGAATATAATTCTTCCAGCAGTAAAACGAAAGGAAGCCGCAAACTCAAACATGTCTTATCCTTCCATAAAATGTTTATAATAAAAAAGTAGAAAAAATCCTGAAAGGCCTCTTCATAAATACATGGACAGGTAAAACAAAGGAATATGAAGAGGCAGTATCGCACCCTTACATATACACATCGGCTACTGAATTAGAAACATTTATGTAGATATACGTAAACGCCACTGACGCAGCGTATATGTGAAATACTTGGTCACGTCCATCACCACGTGTTCTAGACAACTAATTAAGAATGCTGCTCGTCAGTAATCCAGTAGTGTTGATGCAATGGAAAAACAAAGGATCTTTCGGAGTTCGATAAAGGGCGTATTCTGGGTGCCCGTCTGGCTGGCGCCACGATTTTGAAAACAACAGAATTGACTGGTTTTTCAAAAAGGTGAGATATCCCGAGTGTTTAATCAGTGGAAAAATAACCCACTTTGCTTGTTTAAGAGGCATAACCGAAGACAGTCTGTCAGGAACGATATCACCGTCTTTTGAAAAGACTTGTAAGACAAACAGAACTTCCTGCGTGCAGCAGTTGACCGAAGCATTTAATGAAAATGCTTCGGTCAACTTATTTCACCGAACTATGCGCAGGGATTGAAAAGGATCGGTACTGGCAATTCAGTGCCGATATGTGTGCATTGTTATAATTGAAATTACACACAACAATCATTATTTTCTATTTACTACCAGGCTAATTTTCTTATATATTTCCTTCTCACTGCCTCCTAATTTAAAATAATAAATAGTCAGTATAAAAATGTTGATCATTTGAAATTTTGCAATCGCAAATAAAGTTGCGTAGAAATTTTATTGGATATAAAATCTTGTTTCTGTTTTCCCCTTCTTTGTGGAAATTTTATTATTTTAAAGGCAAACACTGAAAGTAGTTGGAAAATAATTTCTGCAAACTTTCCAGTAAAACAAAAGATCTGAAAAAAACACCGCGTTTCATTGATTAAAATATTTCACCAGTTTGAAAAATAAAAGTTTCAAGTTTTTCGAGTAATAAATACATACATTCGAAGGTTTGATCTGTTGTGTTACAAATTCGAAGTTGGTACAATTTAACTTTTTTTTTCTTTTTCACTCGTATTTCAAAAATGAAATTCATGTTTGTATTTCTTGTTACAAATAAAATAAACACTAAAATGGAAAGAAAAAAATAAGTGAGAATACAGGAAAACGTCTGATACAGGAATTTCCAAGTTACTCATTTAAGTCCCATAAATCCTTTGAACACCTAGCAACAAGCAGCTACAATAAACTTCCAAATGAAATAAAATCAATAACCCCAGAATATGCTTTCAGAAAAATATTGAAGACTACCCTCATGGGACTAAATAATGTTTCCCTTTATTTTAAACGTATATCATAAGAGATCACTATAACTTATATATCATGTCTAATTATGATTCTAATATATTACGACAAGTATATACCATTGTAAGTGGAGGTTTCTGTGGTTTAGAAGTTCACATGGTATATTCCGGTAATTGGACCACTTTTTTTTTTTTTTAATAAGCTATATAGAACACAATGAATTAATAAAAGACCCAACAAGTTTCGTAAGTCGTTTGACTTAACAACAACAAAAAAAAAAGATTAGCAGTTTATACTGTACAGTTGTAGCCGTCTGACTATTCATAAAATTAAAAATCCAATGAAAAAGATGAAATATGTCGCCTGCTGTCCAATTTTTCAAGATTCATAAAATTAAAAATTAGGATTTTTAATTTTATGAATAGTCAGACGGCTACAACTGTATAGTATGAACTGTTAATCTCTTTTTTGTTGTTTTAACTTTCAGTTACCTTTTACCCCTGAAGATGTAAGTCAAACGACTTACGAAACTTGTTGGGTCTTATTAAAATATGATAAAATAAAATTAATAAAATAGCTTATTAAAATGTGGTCCAATTACCAGAATATACCATGTGAAGTATATACCATGCTACGTGAGCCCTCATAGATATAGTCACTGGATTTTGCAGTGACGTATCGCGTAAATTTAATTTTCTATTAACCAGTATGGCTACAGTCCTTGGTTACACACATAAAAAAAAATTGTTAAAACTCACTAACTTATTTTTAACATTTGTATAGACTATGAATATCTGATAATGTATTTTATCCTATTTGTATATATAAGTAAAATCTTTTTATTTGTTTATAACAATCAACCCGAAATAAATGTGGGGAAAAAAAAAACAGAAAATGTTAATAGTATACTTGAATTGTATATTTATAAATATGTATATGTGATGAAAATAATAAATATTGTGTTGTCAAAAAATAAAAAAAGTGAAGTGTTTTGATTGTTGCAACTCCTTTACAGTTAATACCCTTGACCATAAAGGGAAATAAGTATGCTAACTACATAATAAAAGAGGAAATATCCTTGAAAAATCGGACAGCAGTAGACATATTTCATTCCTTTCATTGCGCTAAGTATTAAGGGATTATAATATTAGTATCTTCAGGAATGTTGCTTGAAATGAATTTCTATGAGACATCAATTGGAATAAAGTTGTACGCACACACACATATGACATGCAACACATCTGATTTATGATATATCTAAATCAAAGTAGATATGGATTGTTAATAATCTTTAGTTGGTCAGCAGATTTCACACTACACGGCACTTTGTTTTTTCTCTTTTTTTTTTTTTTTTTTTGTCTACAGTGGCCATCATAAGCAAGAGATTTCTTGAACTTATTAGGGACGCACATGTTTTATACTCATATAAAAATCGCCATAAAAACTCTACAGCTGCGGTGATATGCTTTATATAATAGTAGCTGACATTTTCACAGTACGTTTGTTTGAGAGGAGGAAAATTCTCTTTCTCTCTCTCTCTCACTTTCGTATAGCTGCACAATTCTCGTTAATAACTTCGCAGTTCTCTTTGCTTTCGGAGTAATATTATGCAAGTTACGTAGTTAATAGTTTCATATGATATATATATATATATATATATATATATATATATATATATATACACAGTGCTTTTTTTCTAGCGATACGCAACGGTACGCAGTACCAGCACCTTTTTTCTTAAGTTTTTAAAAATTTGAGATTTATTGGCAGCAAAATGTATTATAAATATTCCGGTAGGTGGTACTGTGTTCACGAATTGAATTTTCAGTTTTGATTACTCATAAGTTGGTACCCTGCTTTCCTGTTTCATAGGTTGGTACGCAACCGGAAACAGGAAGTTGCGTTCACTTCCGATTGCTTCCAATATCGGTTTATCAATTCTATATTCACTTTGCAACAGGCAGGTGTTCATGTGAGTTTTGAATTAATCTAAGTTAAATCAATACAATCATTGTTTAAAATGAGTAAAATAAGTAGTTACTTTATGCCAATGAGAAAAAAAGTAAGGCTGAAGAAGCAGAAATTGTTGAATCTACTTGTGATTCTGTAAAACAGAAAACTAGCATCGAAAATACACTTGGTGAAGAGGATCACGAAACCAAGACGAAGATCCACGTGGTCAAAAGGAAGCAGCTTCTAATAATGATTGGGCCGAATGTTGGACATTTTTGCAGAAAAATGACTTCTGCGAAAGAAACGAGTGGCTGTATGTCAAGAATACAATGTTGGGCTGCAAAGCGTGTTGTGATGTCGGAAGTCTTGTCGTCGATAAACACATGGGAACGAAAATTTCAGCGGAGTGGTCAAATGGTAAAATCAGTCATTTTGGAGAATCTCGCAAGCAACAGTTAATGTCATTAAGAAAAAAGATTTACGATCATAAGGAGAGTGCAGCGCACAAAGCATGCCAACAAAGCGAGACGATGAGGATATATCGAAGGATATGTCAAAAGTGTGGAAGTTGCTGTAATAACATCTTTATGGTGAGTACTGGCACCTTTTTTTCCAGAAAAAAAGCACTATATATATATATATATATATATATATATATATATCCGCCCTTCGACTGGAAAAGAACCTAGTTTGATTCTTGTCGATGACTAGAGGAATCTTTATATGGGAGTTTTCAATTGAAGGCGAGTTAGCCAACATCATACGGAGGTAGCAGGATATTTTCTTCCTGAAACTCGGGTTTTTCATCCCACATACAGGCAAATCGGCCAAGAGAACACACACAATTGACAGACAATATATACTAGTGGGGGAGGGGGTGACCGGCTTGGTTGACCGAGTGTTTAGCGTATCGGCTCTCCGCTCAAAAGGCTGCGGTTCAAATTCCCGTCGTGGGCATGGATGTTTTGTGATTATCCTACTAATTTTGTATGGAGAGGGAATTATTCTAGCAGAAGACTTCACTCCTAAAAGCCGGTGACGTACAGGAATGACCGTAAGACGTTTACGGACGTAAAATGTGATTTTGTGTGTGTGTGTGTGTGTGTGTGTGTGTGTGTTGATGGTAGTAGTGTCATGTAGTTGGATGATTAAGTTCGACGGTGACTTGTAGTGGAGTAGTTTCCCTATCGCGATGAGTCCTTGGGTTCCTTGGAAGTATCATGTAATAATAATAAGAAGAAATGCTTTTCCGTTGATCGATAGATTGTTTACTCGATTTCTTTTTGTGGTAAATTGCCTTTTGGTGAATTGTCCTTCGATGAACTGTTTAGATAAAATGTCTCCGATGAATTTTCTGCATGCTGTTATGTACATCATCATCATTAGCACTTCATCAGATTTAAAGTCATTGGAATCATCATTCAAAACTTCATGTGAAATGTTAATATTTAAGAAACATTAATCAGTGTAACAAGAAACAAGATAAGACAAGATCTTTCATCAAAAACCTATCACAAACAAATCTCTGATATTCTACATATCAGATACTCTAGTCATCATAATACAATGTGACTTATGCTGCATGAAGCACTGTTAGTCTCTTAAAAGAAATCCCCTAAAGCCTTTGGTTCTTCAAATCGAGTTGATGAAGTTCTTTTGTACTGTATTTAGCCCTAAATTTTGAAAACTGAGGTCAACATTTAGCTAATAACAATAAAGCTAGCACAAGAATATCTGTAATTTAATTGGCATCCGGAGATATCATTATTGTTAATTTCTTATCAATGGTGTTGCTCCCTACGAATCTCTTCGTACTGTTAGAATATTCACAATCATATTTATATTAACGATTGGGGGAGGGCAAATAAGGCATTTGCAAATGGATTATTGAATTTTGACAATTTACCAATCCACAGTTTAAACCTATTTTTGCTTCATCCAGCATTTCGATGGTTCTTCATATTCTTGATTCTCCCAACCGAGTACACTGCAATTGTTTAGAATATTGAAATTAGCAATATAAGGTGGATGATTTGAAGAAGTTGATAGCAAAAAGATAAAAACAGGGAGGGGGGGATAAAAATATTCCTAAAAAAGGATGACCATAAATGTATTACAAAGTAAAGAACACACTTTGGGAGTTTGAGTCAAGCAGAAGAATAATGCGAGCAATTTTTATCAGTGCTACTTTAACAGCTAAAATAAATTCTGTAATTTCATCACACTTAAATACACTGCCCTTTGGAAATATACAGGGTGTTCGGGATAAATTTGACATATTTATAATTAATTATATTTTTCCGTAAGTTACATGTATTAACACACACTTCTCTTCATTTAAAAGTTTGGACCCTTCTTCATTCACATACAAGATGTCAGAAAGGATGGATAGCTGGAACCCACCTGAATCATGGAAGAGAATAACTTGTATCATGATGATTCGTGCCCGCCATCAAAATAAGGATATTACGACTGCTGCCCAATGCTCCCTGAATACAGTAAAAACAATCAGGCATGAACTAGAGACTTGCAATGGTGACTACGAGGATGTAGCAAGAAGAAAGATCCCTAGCAGACGATCTGATTGCGTTCGTACAGCAGAATTCCTCGCAAATCTGCAGGAACAGGTGTGAAGAACCCTGGCATTGGAATTCGGGCTTTGTTCGTGGAGTTGCTAACTGTAGTCAAGCCCTGGATAACAAGGGTAGCCAATGGTAGGCCGTATGTATGGCAGCAGGATTCGGACCCTTGCCACACCTCTGGGAAAAGTCAAAAATGGTTGTCTGAAAATTTCTACGACTTCACCAGTCCAAATGTTTGGCCTCCAAACTCCCCAGACCTTAACCCCATGGATTATTTTGTATGGGGCGCAGTTGAAAAAGACACCAATCGCACTTCCAGTAATACAAAAGCCCAGTTAATGGATAAAATTAAAACAGTTTTTGCGGCCCTTCCCAGGGAGACTGTAGCATCAGCTTGTTCGAGGTTCCGAAGCAGAATTGAAGCTGTGATCGATGCTAATGGTGGTTATTTTGAGTAAATCTTGTTGATAGTATTGTAATTAACTCTGCCTGTAATGTTTTTTTGTCAATTCATTAAATTTAATAGATACAAAGAAGATTTTCTTTTTCCTTATGAAACTGTCAAATTTATCCCGAACACCCTGTATATATGATGTGTACTAAGAAATAATAACTAAAAATTTGATTTGAGCTCAGGGAAGCTCAAATCAAACCTGGCGAATCTGAAATAAAAGTAAGTGTGACACTGTTAAAAAAAAAAAAAAAACCCATTATGCATCATTGACAAATTAAGTAGTGAAAGAGATAAATAGAAGAAAATTTTATTAGACTTGAGTAAAACTGAATAGTTTTTTTTAAACAAATAATATAGTTTTGCTGTTATTCAAAGCTAAAAGCAAACAAACAAACAAACAAAAAAGTCAACACGTGACAAATTCTCGAATGAAAGAAATGAGGCAATGAGCTTACTGGATATGAGAAAATGATTAGATGACATCAAAAATCATGTAATCTCTTTTTATTTATTTCTCTTAAGAAGACCTAGAACGAATGCCAAGAATAGAATATATAGTAGAACTGTAGTGGAAATGTTTCATGTATCAGAAGAGGTAAAGGAAAGAAATTCTAGTAATTCAAATTCATCAACAGAAAAAGATATATTTGTGTAGTGTTGCTGCTGAACAAAATGCAACGTGTATCTAAACAGCATCATAAAATATTTGGCGGCATGCCAAAGCCATTTTGTTTAATTGATTCGTAGAATTCGAAGTGTATTTTTGATTGATCATATTTTTAAACCTTAAGAGTTTACAGATGTATATAGACATAAATTATATAGCATGTTTATTTTCATATAATGTCATGCAAAATATTAACTCCAGACACACGTCAATCTAAGTAATCGCTTAGATTAACCATTTGATTCCTTTTTTTAAAAAAAAAAAAAAAAAAAAAACTTCCTTAAAATTATGTGTGCAATGTAATAGTCGCGTATTTGCTTGTATAAAACCTCAAATGAACAACTAAATTGAAATTCTTTCTTTACTGGTGATATCCTTTCGATATCACCAATATATTTCGCGACTGAAAATTATTCTTTTCTGCATTTGATTTCTTAATAATATTAGAAAAAGAATCTTTGTAGCACCTCTTAAAAATGGAGTAAATTAGGGATTTATTGCCATTTATAATTAAAAATTAAATACAGTATAATAATATAGAAAAAAAAAGGAGGCAGATTTATATAAAGTAACATAAATATTAATGAAAAATTAGAAATCAGTGAAATTAACAGCCTAGCATTTCTAACATCTGTCACAAGTTTAAAGTAATAGCCTCCGAAAAAGAGATGGAGAGAAAGGAATAAGAGACATTCTACAGTGCCTTCACTTTTCAATCAAAAAAAAATATCCTGATCGATCACGATATTCGAATGAACTTACTAAGTACCTGCTGTGCATCAAACAACCATGGCTAATATAACCAATAATAACAATAATAATTACCAATAAGAATAAAACAGATAATTTAAAGTATGAAAGCATTTAAAGTAAGAACAACATATCAAGAACACCAGACCTGAGAGTACGCAAAGAAGGATGGCAACAGTAAACATATCTGCATCTGTCAAATAAGACCGTAATGGCTGCATTGTATCTAATTTTATTTTATTTTATTTTACGCAACATGGCCGATGTTTTCCATATTTATATCCTATTTAGCAAAAAAAAAGTAATTCATTAACATTTTTAACTAGAAGCCAAGTGATCGTTATTGTGCAACTTTTATTTCTAACAAACAACAGACATCTGCTGAATAGGGCGATATTGAGTGTCAAACTCGCAGTGTTTATTATTATTATTATTATTATAATTATTATAGAGGTATCTCCATGGAGTCTGAAGACTCATCGAGAAAGATTTCTTATTCACACACTAGTAGGCTGACCATATTTCCTTGAGACAAAAATGGGACATTGGGATGGAGAAAATGGGACGTGGTTATGTAATACTGTATTCTGTATTGATAGAAAATATTCTCTCAACAGGTCGCTGTACTTCCTAGAAGACAAAGAATAAACTCTACAATATTACAAAGGTCTTGAAAATCTAGTCGTTTTTCGCTGATTTTTCAGAAAAATTCTGTACCCATCTATCAGATACAGGAATGTTTTCTTTATCCATGAATCCAAATTCCTCACAATTATAGATTTTATGAGGGTCCACTGATCGAATACACGAGTTTCATCTGTTTCTGTGCGTTTGATAATTTCCTCGTTCAGGCTGTCCTGTTTTTCTTTCCATTCAGTGTCTTCCTTAGTAGCACCGACTTGAACTTCTCAGTGTTTTCTAAGCTGCATTTCCACTTGTTGACATATTCTAAGCTGGTTTCATACAAATTCTCAACTACCTCAAAAAACTTATCCTCATTAATTTCTCCTGAATCTACTGACATTTTCAGTTGTTTTTTGACATCGGTAGTTACAAGCACTTCACTTTTTCTGGACTAAAGTATAAAACGTTGGTAATTATTGCTTCTGATCTGGTACGTGCTGAAGAAAATATCAGTTAATAAATTTTATTTATCATTTTTGGCAGACAGTTATTTGTGCGAAAATTTTGGCCGTGACGCATAGTATGATAAGCAACAAGAGCTTCACTTGCTGCAGTTTTATCGCTTTCACTATCACCATCATGTCTCACCATGAACGAGCTGTGTTTTTAACTGAAGCCAGAGTCTTTTCAGCATCCTTATGTTTCTGGCTACGTAGATGTTGATTGATGTCGCTTCTGCCTCCATGAGCAAACGGGAAAATGGACATTACAATGTTGGCATACCACTTTTGTTCCATCACTACACAGCTTGTCCAGTTTAATAAAATTCTTTCTGGAAATCGTCATTAAAACTGCAGTTTCGCCTCTTCGACATTGCAAGGATAGACTTAAAGCTTTAAAAAATAAGACTTAAAACTTTAAAAAAGATGACATTTAAACCACCGGCATTGAATAACAAAGCCCCCGGTTAGCATACAAGCAAAACAAAAACTAACGCTACATAAGAACAGACGCCGCGTCTGAGACGGGCAAGCGTTTCTAACATATTTTTTATTTTCTCTGAATAAATCACTGCTGATATCGATATTTAGTATCGAACAATGCGACTCCATGTTATTACAAATTACTGGTGTCCATGATATTGATATACAATTATAGGTTAATAATAATAATAATTTATGGTTGATTAAAGTATATTTATAGTTTTTATTAAAAACGGGACAAAACTGATATTTTTATTAAAACGACGGGACGGCTGGGAAATATGAAAAAAAAAACGGTACTGTCCCGTTCAAAACGGTATATATGGCCAACCTACACCTAGCCATTATTCAAAAATACTTATTATACCTCTCCTTACATTCATTCACTGACAAAACACTCACATGCACCTCTGGCAACCATTTCTATTTGTATATTACATATTAAACATCAGTTATTGCAACGAAAAAGTATTATCATGAAAGATTTACTTTATCTGCAGCGTATAATTGTGCATAATCTTAAATTAATTGCTCTTAGTATTACAAGGCATTACATAGGCTATTCCACTCACTTACCTCTCTCTTCACATAAAAAATAAAAATGCTCTGTTATTCATAATGCCCTTGAACAACTTCCATCAATGACCCATAGTCTTGTCCTTTCCCTTATTCTACACATACCGGCAACTAAATTAAAAACCTTTATACAGATGTACATAAACATCACTTACGTAGCGTATATGCAAAAGTCGCCACGTGCTCTAGGCAACTATTTAAGAATGCTACTAGTCAATAATCGTCAATAGTGTTGATCACAATGGGAAAACAAAGGATCTTTCAGAGTTTGCTGAAGGGTTTATTGTGGGTGCCGGCTGGAGCCACAATTTTAAAAACAGCAGAGCTGATTGGTTTTCTCAAAAAGTGAGATATTCCCGGTGTTCAATTAGACGGAAAATAAACTACATTGTTTGTCTAAGAGGCGTAACTGTGGTCAATAACGAGATCGCCTTCGTTTGAGAAGGCTTGTACAGACAGAACATCCTATGTGCAGCAATTGACCGAAGCATTTAAAGAAACCTGTTCCTGACCCATATCTCACCGAACTGTGCGCAGGAAATTGAAGAGGATCGGTATTGGCAGTCGCATGCCTGTACAGAAACTACTGATTTCTGCGAAGAGCAACTAGAAAGTTCGGTGTTCCTGCAGTAATGTCAGGAACACCGTGATTGGACAGTGGAAGACTGGGTAAAAAACGTCATGTAGTCCGAAGAATCAGGGCACACTTTGTTCTGTACCGGCAGGCAGTTTGGGGGGAGTCCCATGAAGCAATGAACCCAGATTACCTTGTAAACAAAACTCAAGGTTCTGGAGGTGGTGTCATGGTATGGGACATGTTCCATTGATGCGTAACGGGTCCCTTGATTTTGCTAGAAGGTCGAGTGTCCTCAAAGGAATATCTGAACATTGTTGCCAATCAAGTCCATCCTGTAATGTTGACTTTTTTATCCAGCAGGTGATGGTTGTATCATGGACGAAATACTACTGTATATCACGCAAGAATTGTTCAGCTGTGGTTCAGCGAGCATGATAGCGACTTCGACCATCTTCCCTGGCCACCATAGAGCCTGGATCTGAATTGAGAATGCATGGAACATGTCAGAAAATCAGATCCTAGAGGAAAGTTCTCTTCCGTCAAATCTCAGACAGTTAAAGAACTTTCTGGTGAACGTCTGGTATGTTGTAGACGAAGATGCAAACCAACACTTTGTGGAATGTATATGCAAACCGCATATATGTTGTAATTAGGGCTAAAGGAGGTCCAACACAGAATTAAATAAAAGTTTGCAATTTATTGGCCAGTGTGTATACCTTTTCACTCCGCACTTCTTCGTGACCTCTTCTATGTACCAAACTCTGCAAATTACATACCTTCAATCGTACCTGTAGTAATGTGCAGCAGTCCACATCTGAACATTCCCACAGTCCGTATTAGCCCAATCTGAACATTTTTGTCAACCGCCTTTGCGGTTGACAAAAAAGTTCAGATGTGGGCAATTCAGAGTATTATACAATGGAACCACTAACCTTTTCTTTCTGCTGATCGATGTGTTTCTAAGTATTGTAGCAATCCTGAGCTGGTTGGTGACAGAGTAGTTAGCGTATTAACTGCTCTCTAAACAGCAGGCCGTGCATTCGAATCTCATCGCTAGCATGTTTGTGAGAGCATTTAGGTGGAAAATCATCTTGCTTATTGGAGGTCTGAAGTGGCTTAAAAAGTTCAGTGGATGGTCTTTAGAGCAGGGTTACCTGCCCACGTAAATAAATGAATTTAAAAAAATAAACTGAAATTAATAAAAAAAAAAATAGAAAAAATTCCTTAGCAAATCCACAGTAGAAATGTACTATGTAGGTTTGGGAAACAAAAACTTTCGTAGGTGGAAGCCACATAAAAAATCTTCTGAGTTGTCGCTGCCACCTTTGCAAAATTTCTCTTGAATTGCAAATTTCGATATTTTTTCGGATATAATTCTTAACGAGGGCGCTAATATATGAAACATTTTGCACTGTAAGAATAGAATTGTTCTTACAGGAGGACCAAATATATTCCTGTGGAAAAAGCCAGGAACACATTTCAGCAAATGAAATACATTATTGACTTAAATAAAGAGCCAATAGGCTTCACTTCGGCGATGTAACATTATTTAAATTAAGGGGATATTAAATCCGACATCATTTCAAAGCCGAATAAGAAACTCAAAGATCGGAATCAAAGAGTTTCATACCGAATATAGTAAACTATAAAAGTTTCGGCGGATTGTAGCGTAAAGTAAATCACATAGTTCAACACTAGGGCAACTCGTAGCAAAGGTGGGTAAAGTTCTGATCACTATTCTTAGTATTTCCCATAATGTAAAACACATCTCCTAGGAGATGTATAATGTTACACATTATAGTGGAAGGTCACTACCCAGACCGGTTTCGACCTTTATTGAGGTCTCATCAGTGAGTAGGTAGACCTAGATAATAATACTGAGGTTATAGCGAAAAGAACGTATATACTCAGAACTTTACCCACCTTTGCTACGAGTTGCCCTAGTGTTGAACTATATGCTTAGCTTAGGCTACAATCCACCGAAACTTTTATAGTTTACTATATTCTGCATGAAACTCTTTGATTCTGATCTTGGAGTTTCTTATTCGGCTTTGAAATGATGTGGGATTTAATATCCTCTTAATTTAAACACATTATTGACTATTAAAAGCAACTGCAGGGCATTGTCATACATAGTGTTTAGATATACACAATTTCCAAAAATTATACGGACTTGGATACAGTAGATTTTCCATTCAATGGTGACAAACTGACATAGGCGTTCGCCATTCTACCAATAAAAAAAAAGCAGTTGGGCCTTACAGAGATGACGAATATTTTGAGTTTCCTCCTTACCCGACTTTCTAATTCTTTCTAAAAGAGTTAGATTAGGATTTTGTAGCTGGTATAGCTTTTATATCACCATTGCTCATGTCGTGTGGTACGATGTACTATCATCTTGATCCTCTGTTCGATTGCTTCTATAGAATGGGCATAGATTAGTCAATGAATTGTCAGGAATGCAGCAGAATAAATATTTACACTCCCATTATTGTGAGTACTGCAATGGAAGTCAACAGAAGAACTGTTTGGAACCGAAGTTTGGCTTGTACACAGCAGTCCTCCCACGGAAACAAACTACGAATATTAAGTTCGTTACATAAAGATTTTGCACAATGCTTTATACAGCGACGGTTTGAAAACTTGGTTGAGCGAATCCAGTATGCAAGAACACACAGGCAGCAATTTCAGTATTATCTTGTTCCTTTCCATTAGTTATAGGGGTCTCTTTAACAACAGACACAGTTGATATTCGATGCTTTAGCTTTGCTACAGTCGTACGAACTGATTGCAGATTAATATGGTTGTCTATGATAATACCTCTGAGGAATCCAATTGTTTTGTCAGAGGTGCGCTGTATTGCAGAAAATAGGGATATGCACATAATTATGTATATCCATTCTCGAAATGCACAGGGATTTATTTTCTATAAAGTCCGATTACAATTTGATATAAAATAGTAAAGATACAGTAAATGGATATTAGTGTTAAGGTATTCGGAATTAATCAATTTTCTTGAATTGTAATTAATCTTGTGCTGTAATTCAAGAAAATTACAGTTTTAGAAAACATCAAAATGAGAGAGGCAAGAAATTAAGGTGATTATGAAAGAAATAAGTTATAATGCACGCGTACTTAACACGTTTAAAAAAATTGCAATCATTTAACTATTTTAGAGAAACTATTTTAGAGAAATGAGCTTACCTAAGTATCAGAGACCAACTGAATCTTGAAATGAGTCTGCCACATGGTGGAGAGACGAATCCTCAAATATTTTGGACATATCTTAAGAAGGAGAGAAAGAGAGAGAGAAAGGGCATTGAAAATCTCTTCATGCAGAAAAAAGATGCCAGGAGTTAGAAGTGCCAGGTCCACGGGAGATGGCTAGATTAAATCATTGTTTTGACTGAACTAAGGATGGAGAAGAATGGCAGAAGACAGAGACAGATCTAGGATACTAATATATCGGGTAATAAGTGCTCAGGAGATTGACTAAGAAGAATAATTATGACGGCAAAAAAAAGGTATTTCAACCAAAAATATTAAAAGCCAAATCCAGGAATACATTTGCGACGATATGAAGAAGACACATGGAACAAAATAATTCTAAAATAAAAGAAAATCATGTAATATTGCCTTCCTTTTTTTCTTTCAGTCTTCCATTCCCTAAGACGAGTAGAGTTTCCTGATTGGGGGAGGGTGTTATGGTATTTTAATTCAGTCGGCATGTCACTTCTCTGCTGCATCCCCTATGGGCAAGTATTTTATGCCTAGAAGAAACTCCCGCCTCCCATGAGACTAGCTAATGCACTTTTAACTGAAAAGCTACGATAAAGTTTTTTTTTTTTTTGCATCACAGACGAGATTCGAACCCAGATCTTTCCAAAAGGGTGTCGTCGAAAATCGATTGAGCTACGGAGCTCCATATAATACATAGAATATTCAAAAATAATCAATAATAAATAAAAATAAGGTTTAATACAATACCCAATAACATGGGTGGAAATGTTAATTCAGAAGAATATTGGAATAAATTCACAATGAAAACTGAAGCTTGCTCACAGATAGGGAAAAAAAATCGAAACGTGGACAAAAAGTATCTAACTGCATGAAAAATTAGACCAGACATTAAAAACAAAATGTTATGTTGCAAGAAATTGAATTCTGAATTTAATAGAATCTTGATTCATGCAAAATGAGAGAAAATAAATAACTCATCTTTCTGTCAATTAGTTTCTCACCAGGAAAATAAGATATTTTCCAAAGAGATAAACAATATAATGTTTTATAGCGAATGGCTTCCTCCTTCTCTACGGATTTATTTGCTAATAAGGAAGTTCCTTCTGGCTCTATATTTTCACTCCTACATTTCCTCCTATAATAATAATAATAAACCATGAATCTCTCTCTCTCTCTCTCTCTCTCTCTCTCGCTGTGTAAAGGGGGGGGGGGATTCTCTGATTATGAAAAGGCATTCAATTCATTATCAATAACCATAATGCTGAAATATATTTAAAAGCTGGGTATAATGTGACTCATATAGAGTATTGTTGTGGTTTCACAGTGAACAACAGAAATCCATGTATCAACGACCGGCCTGGTTGTCCGAGTGGATAGCATACCCGCTCTCCAACCAATAAGTTGTTTATAAAAGTCTGCTCTTTGAGTTTATAGAGCTGGTTCTCATTGTAAAATAAAAAAAAATTAAAAAAAAAACGTTCTCCTGGGTTACGCGGATTTGCTCTGTATCTTACTCCCTTCGAAAACTAATGGCATTTAAAAACACTATGTATGCATCTACTGAAGAAATTATACATAAAAATAATGGAAAGAAAATTCCCGTGATTCAAAAGATTCTCTTGAAAGGCAGAGACTTTGGAAGATGTATCCTTATCTCAAGATACAGACAACAAACTGTGTACATCATATGCATCATGCAATGCACAGAGAACAAAAAAAAAAAAAAAAAAAAAAAGCGCTGTCTCGACTAACCCACATAGCATACCTACTTTCTCGCTGTCTTGAAAGTGAATCCCCACATGATACGTTGTGAAAGGTACGGGTTGGGTTACTTTGTTTGAATTAAGGTCAAAGTTACTAAGGCAACGAGGTCAGGGTAACATGCCCATTGATTGCGTGCGCTCTTTTGGCTGGTTTGCCTATGTTATGGGATGAAAATTCCTTCCACTTCCGCATGAGGCCAGCTGACTCACCTTCAGTGATAGATCCTTATAAGCATTCTTCGTGTCCTAGAAGGGATTCCATCCCAATGTATATATATATATATATATATATATATATATATATATATATATATATATATATATATATATATATATATATATATGTTAAAGATACCAAGCTATTTTAAACGTAGTTTTACTCCATTTCCCAAGTAAGGAAACAGACAAGCAAGTCAAGTTTGCGCCTGCAAGTGTTGCAAGTCTAGCTGACCCTGCACGTAGTACAAGACCAAGGCAACTCAGGGTAAAAGTAGAATAAGTTCTGATCACTAATCTTAATATCCTTAATGCAAAGCACATCTCCTAGAGGAGATGTATGATGCTTTGTATTAAAGGCAAGGGGCCACTACCCATACCGGTTTCGACCTTTATTGAGGTGTATTTAAGTAAAGACCTCTTTAAAAATTAGGACGATATCCCTAGACCACTCAATAGTGGACGAAAGACCGTCCAACTCAGCGTTGTTCCGCTCAGTGACAGACTCACTCCGTCACCGAGAAGAACTTCTCAGCGTTGGCTCTACCCAGTGGCAAGCTCACCACACCACTAGCCAGAGCCATAATCTCAGCGGTGGCCCTACTCAGAGACAGGCAAAAACCTATCCCCAAGCAGAGCCTCTCAAAGGTAGCCCCCACCAGTTGCGACCCCTATCGAGGTCTCATCTTGGAGCCAGGCTAGAAATACTAAGATTTTAGTAATACAGAGCTTATAAGTATTTTACCAAAGCAAGTTACCATAAGGTGTTTTAACCTTATTAAATAAAAATCTCAGGAGGAGATTGTTTGCTTGGGTAATGGAGTAAAACCAGGTTTAAAATAGCTTGGTATCTTTAACATTTATTATACCCAATAAAATACTTTCTACATTTATATCTCCTCCTGAGATTTTTAGTTAATAAAGATATATATATATATATAGCTTGAGTGATAGGTATCCGACATTCAAGTTCGTCCCGAAGAATTTCTATTGGGTTGGAATAGAAGATTCTGTGTATCTGTGTATGATAGTCTAGTTTTCACTACGCCATATTCCTAAGAATAATCACGATAGCACCTGCAATATGGCATACTGCATTTTTTCTGTTGAAAGAGATATACGTCCGTTCTGTAAAAGTGCCACATTGTAGAAACTATTGTGGAATGGCACTCCTCGTTCCACACTCTTCAACCTAAAGTTTCAAATCGGCTAATAGAAATATGCTACCTCTTTTGAAGTCCACAGCACAGAGATGTAGAGTCAACTCTAGGGATGTATATGTTTGCCTGATACAATTAGTAGTTTAAGTCATGCCCCGTGTGACGACAAGAATATATACGAGCACGACAGGTTGTGTCCTACTAAAGGTGATGGGGAAGGGAGAGAGAACATTCCTAATGCTTATTTCAACACAGGATACATCGTTTTGCATTTCGTTTCTGGGAATAATTATGACCTACATGAACTGCCCTACATACTCTCTTTTAATCTTTGACGTAAATTATTTTAGTATCGTAACCACATATTACAAATACTCTGATTTTTTTTTTTTTTTTTTGTATACGACCAAAGTTTTTTTATTTTGTAACAAAACTGAATTCAATTAAATGTTTTGTATATTTCAAGAACATTTCAGAGCTAGGTCTTATCGGATGTTGAGTAATGGCTGAGATTTTATTGAACAATTTTTTACCTGTCTATATACCGGGTGATTACAAAATAACGTCAAGTGTTCAGAGCCCTCTAGCGAGTAATGTATTGGACGAAGCACACCAATATTGGGTAGACGTACACAGTGGAGCAAGGGGATTCGATTTAACGGGAAAAAGTACCAAAAGTCGCCAACAGGGGAAATTTTGGTGCTGCCAAATTAATTTTAGTAGGTGTGACTAATGAATGACTAAATAGCAAATGAGAGACAGTACACATCAATTTCATGACGTTTATTGTTAATTACAAATGAGGTTCAATATGATCACCATTCTGATGTTCCCGGAACTGTATACGGTGAACGACATTTTGCACAGCGGCTCGCAACATATCGGAATTGATTTGTCTCACGTGTAACGTTATTCGATCTTTCAAAGTTGGAATATCGGGTACATGTGCTTGATACACAATGCTTTTAAGAAATCCCCACAGCCAAAAGTCACAAGGATTGAGATCAGGCGATCTCAGTGGCCATGGCGTGGGAAATGCACGACCAATGATTCTTCTGTCAGAGAAATGCTGTCGCAAAACACGCGTGACCTGAAGTCCGATGTGGGGTGGTGCACCACAGCCAAAAGTCACAAGGATTGAGATCAGGCGATCTCGGTGGCCATGGCGTGGGAAATGCACGACTAATGATTCTTCTGTCAGAGAAATGTTGTCGCAAAACACGCAGTACCTGAAGTCCGATGTGGGGTGGTGCACCATCTTGCATGAAGATGGTCGAATCGAGACATCCTCTTTGCTGCAGTTGTGGAACTACAAAGTTCTGTAGTTCCACAACTGCAGAGGTCACTGGTCCATTTTGGCGATTTTCCTCGTAAACGTATGGACCGATGATAAAAGATGCCGTAAATCCGCCCCACACTGTGACTTTGGGCGAGTGGATAGGCATCCGCAGACACACGTGCGGATTAGTTGCAGTCCAAACGCGACAGTCGCATGTGTTAATATCGCCGTTCAAATAAAAGTGCGCTTCGTCACTCCATAAAATCTGCCATGGCCATGCGTCATCCACTTCCGTGCGCGCTAAGAATCTCAAAGATAAGTCGATTCATGTGGTCGCATCACACGAGATCACGCACACACACACACAAAAAAAGCGAAAATGCAAATTAATGCATTTTACTCGGTAAACAGCGACAAAATTTCCCCATGTTGGCGACTTTTGGTATTTTTTTTTTTCTTTTCGTTAAATCGAATTCCCATGTTCCACTGTGTACGACTACCGAATATTGATGTGTTTCGTCCAATACATTACTCGCTAGAGGGCTCTGAACACTTGACGTTATTTTATAATCACCCGGGATATATACCAGTATTTTGTCTTGCAATAATTCAAATCAACAAGAAGTGGGGCAGAGAAACGTCTGTGGTGTTTTGAATAAGGTATCTGGGTCGTATTTTTATCATTCTTCACAAAGATAAGTGCGCGAAATTTCTGAGAAACTTATTTTCTCTTTTGAAATGAGTTATCCATCAGTATCATTGTTAAGAACGTTTTCTGGATACTGGTATGTATAGAACAAAGGTATTTATTATTATTTTTTTTTTCATTATTCAGAATGCCTAATGATAATTCGCCAATTATCATTAGGTATTCGGTTAAGCATATTTCTTGGCTTGAAAGCCAGCAATTGAGTTCGTGCAAGAATTTTATCATGTTTAGGTTTGGTGGCCTGTAAATAGCATTTAGTATTATGGGGTGCTGTCTATTGGTGGTATTAGTGATTTCAAGGCAAAGGGTTTCAGCATGCTCAAACAATCGACCGTTTCTTTTGCTATTAATTTTTGTTTGATAAATATTAATATTCCACCCCTTCTTTTTGTTTGGCGGCATGATCTATGTTGTTCGAAGCCTGGAATTTGAAAAGCAGTCGCTTCGTCATTAGCTATGGATACTTTTGTAAGAATCAATATATCAATAATATCAGTATAATTCCTCAGTTAAGCCTGTAACAATAACCAATGTGTTTCGGATGCTTCTGATGCAATATTGAGAGACCTCTCGCTTATACTGTGTGCTGTTTCCATGCATCAAGCGATTCGAAAGTACAATTACTGATGTATTCTGGTGTAATTACATCTATCTGATGGTTCACATTCAGTTTTGTTGTGTTGAGGTCTTCTTACTGAACTAAGTTGGAGTCGTTTTGTTTCACTCTGGCAACCTGTCTATATCTTCCGAGCTTTTTATTTGTATATACTTTGAAGTCTGTGACTTTCTCAAGAATATTTTGTCGTCTCTGATCCATAAAAATTGATACTTTTTTTCTGTTTTTTCTTTTCTTGCTTGGTTCAAAAGATTCTGATTGGAAGGTCTTAAATACTCAGATAGAAAGATTGGCGTATTGTCTTGCGATGCATTTAAATCCTTGACTACTGGTTTTTTCAGTCTGCTGGTTTTTATGATATTGTCTCTTGTAGCCTTGCTTGTCAGACGAATTATGACCGGTGCGGTTCTTGGCGAGCCTTGTTTTTTGTTCTTCCTGGGAAACCGATTTATGGTCTGAATATCATTATGCTCTAGGGGGATGTCAATTGCATGGCCTAACTTTAAAACTATGTCTCTGAGATTTTCTGTGGATTCAGTTTCTGGAAGACCGTTTATGACAAGGTCTTCTTTATGTTGTTGTTGGTTTAAAACTTCGTATTGTAGTTTCAGGGAATTAAATTCTTGACGGAGTTCCGATGTGTTTTTTATCAATTTGTGCCGCCTGTCAGTTAATGCGTTAATGCTGGTTTTAATGTCTTTTACCGTTTGTAAGACTTCTTCGACTTTTGAATTATTAAATTTAACAAACTCTTCATATTCGCTAATTTCTTTTTGTCATTTCTTTATTCTGTTTATCAAATAGTTCTTGGACAAGATCTACCAAACTGGCTTTTATATTTTCTAAACCTTTTTCTAGTAATAAATTTACGGAACTCAAATTATAAGACCCACCGGTATTTTGTTGTCTGTTCGGTTCATCATCCGATTCTGCCTCCGGCGTAATCAGTTGCGCCGTGGGTGGCGGCGTTTCTTTGTTCTCTTTACAGTTTAGGCACTTCCATTCTTCTCGTTTGGCATTGGATTTGCACTGCCATGTTGTTTCTGAAAGTCCGGAACATGTAAAGTGAAGATTCCTATGGCATTTCCTGCAAGTTATATGACATCCGTCGGACGGTAATTCCTTCAGGCACTTGTTGCACTTCATGACTCACCTTTCTTCCTTTGGACAGCTGTAAAGATGGCGACGTCCTTTGTTCTCTACTCATTAGCAACCGCGGTGTACGCTTCAATTTTTAGCACACTCAGATTTTGGATTCCACTTGGCCGATTTCGATGAATTATATGTCACTGTCTTCAGCGTGACAAGTAGAGTTACTTTATGACACTTTTAAATTAAAAACAGGAGTTAGAACCACATTAAAACTATGATAATAATAATAGTCATTATAATAATAATAATAATGAATATTATTATTCTGTACAATACCTAGACACGCTATCCATGTATAATCTAATACCAACAATAACATTATGTACTAGAGAAGAAATATTCGGAAATACTATCACTGCCTCCTGTCTAGATCATATAAACGTCCGAGCACCACCAAATAGTTACACTGCATCAGTCATAAAGTGCAAAGTAGCAGACCATTACTTCACCGCTCTAAACCTGCACACCAAGACAATATCCATGCAATGTCCCACAGAAGAAAACAATAATAGACAAAGAAATAGTCAACCACGAAATAAGAAAAACAGACTGGGAACACCTAGCATCAGATTCAGCAGATATCTTATACAACAACATTAAACTCACACTGGAGGAAATATATAAGAAAGCTACAAAGAAAGTCAGAATTCGTTCAAAAACAACACAAAATCCTTGGATAACATAACTCTTACTCCTAGAAATACACAGAAAGGACGCTTTATGGAAAGAATTAAAGCGATATCCAAATAACACAGCTTTAAAAACTGAATATAAGATAACAAGGAGTCGCCTTACAACACAAATCAGAAATGCAAAAAGAAGCTACTACAGAGACAAACTAACCTCTGCACAAAACAACATGAAACAAACCTGGCATCTGATCAACGAGATGCTAGATTTTGTTCCCAACACCACCGCCTCCAAAACCATAAAACACAGCTTCATGAAAGACGCAAAACCTATCCAACAACTAGCAAATGACTTTAACCAATACTTTGCAGTCTCCATCCAATAACTGCACAGAAATATTCCCCCAATCACAAAACGAGACCCTCCACTTGGACCACAATCAAAACAGACATTATGGTTCCCAACTATAAAAGAAGCAGAACTTCCCTCTGCAATACATCAAAACAAAGGCCCAGGAATTGATGGTATCAGACCTAAAGATATAAAGCAACATACAACTAGTTTAAGTCCTATCCTACTAAAATTAATAAATAAAATATTTGAAACAGGACAGATACCAAGTATGCTAAAGACCGCCATAAATCACCCATATACAAACATGGAAAAAGAAATTTAATCAGCAATTACAGACCCATAGCAACATCACCAATTATCAATCGAATTATGGAGCGGATCATACTGAAGAAACTCACAGCATACACTGAGATCTTTCATATTATCCCCAAAACACAATATGGTTTTCAGAAAAATAAAGGAACATCTCTCTTGGAAGACTTTACAGACGTAATTAATACCGCCTTAGACAAAAACAAAATTGCCATGGTAGTCTTTATTGATCTAACTAAAGCATTCGATACGCTTAAACATTAAACCTTGTTAGAAAAGCTGAGGCATGTTGGAATAGACGGGCCTCTTCACAGGTGGTTTACAAACTACCTTCAAGATAGAAAGCATATCACACGTGTCGGGTCAAACGGAAGCAGAGCGCTACCAGTAACCTGTGGAGTACCACAGGGAGATGCACTCTCCCCAACTCTATTCAACATTTACACGCACGATATTAATCAGCTACCACTCAAAGGTAAGATATTCCAATACGCTGACGATACAGCAATAATATCCATCCATAATAACGCAAGCATAGCCCAAACAAATATGCAAAATGACATAAATCTGATCATAGACTGGCTCACGAAAAACTCCATACACCTAAACCAAGAAAAGACAAACTTAATGATATTCAGAAATTCACTGATTCGACCAGTTGATAACAAATATATGACCATCCAACATCCACTTTCCAACATAAAAAACACACAGAACAGCAAAACCACAACATCACTTAGGTTGAAACAATACGATACCTTGGAATTTACTTCGATGCAGATATGAACTGGAATAGCCACATAAACCATCTACACAACGAACTCCGAAAAATAAGTGGCAAACTCTACAGGTTAAAACACAGTTCCCATACGCCTAAAAACACTAATATTCAAAGCACTATGCCAAAATATACTAAGATACGCTATAACAACGTATGCTTTCTGTGCACCCTACAAATTAAATAGATTAATGTCGCTACATTACAAAATGATAAAACTGATCTTTTGGGAACAAAGAGAAAACAAAGACCTTATATACATTGCAATGTCAGAACACAAAATACTGACAGCAAAACATTTATGTCACTATGCAGCTTTTTCTAAAACAGTCAGAAATACATACCGTATAACAAGACCTCAGACTACAAATTATATCACATATAAATACAATAATCACTACGGAAAGGCCACGCGAAACTTCTACATTAAATACTTTGGTTTACATTACATGCACTTGGTTACATATGATACATCTTGGATGAGAACTAATTTCTCTGCTTTCATCCTCGAAGCTTGATAAACAAATTACCTTTTAAGTATAGTTTCTGGGAAATTCCCATGCTATTCCTCTTAAACACTATTAATATAATTAACGGCTATTTTAGCCTGTTTTTGTTTAGGAGTGTCCCTTATATTTAATACATTGGCTAACATAACTCAAAAGGGGTATATATATATATATTTTTTTTTTTTTTAGGGCATTACGGGCGAGTATAGAAAGCAGTTATGGCAGAATAAAAAATGTGGAAAAATTTGTACATTCCTTGTTTTCGGTTTAAAGATGCCTTCTAAATCCAAGCTCTTGCTGAAAGGTTGTATGTAAACGGGGAGGGGAAGAGGGAAAGAACATGGGGATGTGCTTGAGACACGGGGAAATAAGTTTGGAAACCCGGGTTACTATTAATAATATATATATAAATATACAGTATATATATATATATATATTATTTTGTTGTGGGGAGAGGGAGGGAGAGGGGAAAAAACGAAGGAGAAGGGTATCCTTATGTGGAAACTGGTGCAAGGGTTTACGGAGTGTGGACCGTTTCGGTCATCGTCTGACCATCGTCGGAACTTTGTGGGAATGAGTGTAGGGCTATGTCAAGGCTGCAAGTTGCATCTGCCAAATTTGGGCATTTGTTGTCGCTAAATGGCCGGAGGCGTGGCTTAATTTGTAAGTTTTGGAACGTCCAACATTCGGAAATTAGGTAGGGGCGGTGGATGGTGATAGAATTTCCATCGCATTTTATGGCAATAGTTTCGGATATTCTAAGCATTGTTTCGTTTTCTTGTTTGTCAATGATTATGGCTTTGTCAATTTGGGGGATGTGTTTTAGTTCAAGGGCGTGAGCTGCAATTTCTGTCTTCCCTGTATTCTGTGTTTTAGTTCAAGGGCGTTGATGTTGCGATGTTTATTTGTGTTCAGATATTCTGGAATGGGAATATTGCAATCCCTGAAGTGCTCTTGTAGTCTAGTCCATAACGACCTAATTGTAGAGCCCGTGTAGGTGACGTCACAGTCTATTTGACAAGGAAATTTGTAGACTACGTTGTGGTGTTCGAATATTTCTTTGTGAGTGAGAGATTTAGTAGGTTTCAGGAGAGTTGCAAATTTTTGGTTTGTGGTGAATACTAGCTTATAGTCCGTGTTTTTGAAAATGTAGTTGTAAGCCTTGTATGTGTTTTGGATGTATGGCAATTTGATGACCATACGTGCCGGGAAGTCCGCTTTTGGTATATTATTGTTAAGACGGGATTTTGCCCTACGGTTCGCGTAATTTATTAGATGTGTGGGGTAGTTGTGATTTTTGAAAACCTGTGTTAAATACTTGAGTTCTGTGTTAAGAAAATTGCTGTTGGTTGAGAATTTGTAAGCATTGATAAATTGTGATAGGATGACTGATTTTTTAACGGAATATGGGTGGTATGAATTGAAATGGAGGTAGTTTCCGACATGTGTGGGTTTGTGGAATATCTTCGTGGCTATTCTGTTATGGCTTCTGATTAATGTAAGATTTAAGAAATTGATGGATTTGTTCTGTTCTGTTTCCATGGTGAATTGTAGTCTGTTGCTAAAATCGTTGAGGGATGTTTGTAAGGCGGAGATGTGTGAGGGTTTGCCAATGCATAGAATATCGTCTACGTATCTGCCATAGAAGGTGATGCCGGGGGGGGGGGTGGAGTAGAAGTGATTCAATGTGTGCCAGGAATAATTCCGCTAGTTGTCCACTGATGTTTTGGCCCATTGGGAGACCGAAAATTTGAACATAAAAGGAGTTGTTGAATTTAAAGAAGTTGGCGGATATTGTGAGTTTAATCAAACTAATGATGTCATTTGGCATCAAACTAATGATGTCATCATGTGGGTGTGTGTGTAGGGTGTGGTCCTCAGAGAGTAGTGTGTGTGTACGATGTCTAAAGTTTTGGGAACATCCACGTTGGTGTATAATGAAGTTGCATCTAGTGAGGAGAGGATGTCATCCTGGGATGGAGTAGTGTTGCTTAATTTCCAGAATAGGTCATCTGTATTTTTGATCATACAGATAGACGTTGTTAGTAGTGGTTTGATGAGTTTGGCAACAAATTTTGATAAAGGAACTGTGGTGGTGTTCTTGTAGGAGACTATGGGTCGTATCGGATAACCGTCTTTGTGGGTTTTGATGTTCCCGAACATATAGGGGGCACGTGTAGTGCGGGGGGTTGTGTGTCTCATTGTGGTTTTATCTATTTTGTTTTGACTTTTTAAGGTGTGTAAGGTGCTGTTTATCTGTTTTATGAGGTCGGGGGTAGGATCATTGTGGATTATTTGGTAGGTGTGTTGGTCGTTTAAGACGGCCATTATTTTGTTGTGGTAATCAGTTTTATTGATGATGACAACGGTGTCTCTTTTGTCAGCTTTTGTGATCATGATATCAGGGTTCTTTTTTAAAGATAAAATGGCACTTTGTAAGTTGGGAGTGATGTTCGGTTTTACTATTATTTTGCTATTTATAATGTTGTTTATTTTTTGGAATATTGTGTCTCTGTTTGCTTTTCAAGTTTTGCTTGGATTTCGATGATGATGTCTTTTTTCGGTACGAATTTAGGGGATATCGCGAAGTTGAAAATGACCCAAACAGAGACACAATATTCCAAAAAATAAACAACATTATAAATAGCAAAAAATAGTAAATTATATATACCCCTTTTGAGTTATGTTAGCCAATGTATTAAATATAAGGGACACTCCTAAACAAAAACAGGCTAAAATAGCCGTTAATTATATTAAAAATGACCTTTTGAATACAGAAACCTTACCAACTACAATAGCCTGAAAAGAGCTCTAAGAACATACTATGAACAAGAAACACCCACCCCAAAATACCATACAAACTTAATGAAACACAATATATTCGTTCAGGCTTCCAGTTCAGCGACGCATCAATACATTCCAAGTTATTGTGTGTGTGTGTGTGTGTGTGTGTGTGTGTGTGTGTGTGTGTGTGTGTGTGTGTGTGTGTGTGTGTGTGTGTGTGTGTGTGTGTGCGTGTGCGCGCGCGCGAATTTCTCAATCATAGATTTCGTAGCTTCCCAACACAGCAAAAAAAAAAAAAAAAAAACAATAAATAATAACCAACTGGTGTTATCCTATAAGATAAGCTTACATATAAGCTTCGAGGATGAAAGCAGAGAAATTAGTTCTCATCCAAGATGTATCACAAGTGCATGTAATGTACGTATCACATGTAAATCATAGTATTTAATGTATGTATTATATGTAAACAAATGTATGTAAAGTAAGTATCACATGTAAACAAATGTAAGTAATGTATCATATGTAATCAAATGTATGTAATGTATATAATAACTGTAACAAAAGTATGCAATATAGAATGATTATATCCATTGATATTGTATATATAGAGTGTAAAATTGCGAAGAAACATCTGTAATAATAATCATCATTATGAATATTTAAATAATATACGTTGTAAACAGTTATTGTTATTATTATTATTTTAAAAAAAGTACGAGAAAGTATTTGTTATGCATAATTGCCTTCATATAATGTATGTAATTTATCTGAGAAATAATAATAAAAAAATTATTATTATTATTGGATGAAACACATATATTAATTATGTACGCAAAAAACTGAGGATATTACTGTTTAAAATGCACTAACAAGACATATTACCTTCAGTATTAGGAAAATTATCTATAAATCCCTGGGTGAGTGTATACAGAGATATGGTATAGCATGCATATGGTATATGGTATAGTTCTGCCGCAATATTTAATCAAAAACGCTAAACGCATATTCAAAACAGGCTCTTGAGTGTCAAAACAGTAGTTCTCTTTTTTTTTTTTTTTTCATCCATCAACATACATATACCAACAGTCGATTTCTGACCGTAACAAATTTTAGACTTACACCATGCTAAGACACTACTTTTCCAGAAAATACCGAATAGTAACAGTTCCATATAACATACCTTACAAGTAATTATAATAATGCATATGGAAAAGCAACCCATCAGTTCTATGTACCAAACCTGTTAAATAATTTCCATACAGTATAAAGAGCCTAACTTCATATATTGCTCTAAGTCTAAAGAGCGCCTTGTGGTCCCCATATTCAATACGACAATAACAATGACTAACATTAAACTACCCAAATGATAATAAATAAATAAAGTAAAATGAAATAAAAAAATAGTGATCTAATTATATACTTATTCATCTTCACATAAAGTCATACATCGGCTTCGAAAGATGTGAACAATATGACAAATATACTCATACTATTACTATAATTACGTATATTAAAAGAATAAAATAAATGTTTCCGCATTGTGTAATAAATGTATCAGAAATGTAATAATTATAATACCTTAAATGTTCATATATCAGAACTTCGTACACATGATGGCAATAATCAAAGGGTATCTAGTATAACACTATTAGTAGTCTAATTCTATACTCTAATGACACCTAAAACATCTTCATAAAAGCCAAACATTGGCTTCGAAAGTTGTGAACAAATTGTTAAATGTACTGCTATCATTATGATATTTATATAATTAATATTAAAAAATTATACACAGTTCGCTACTTTCTTCTAGTAATGTTTCCAATGGTCCCAATCTAGTTCCTAGTTAGTTACTGTTATTATTAATGCTCCGGCACTACTACAAAGCAGAATACAGAGCATTATGAGAAACAAATTACGTTGTTAGTTAACACACATAAGCCAATACATTTCCAGATTGTACAATAATAATTATGGCCAAGCATTAAGAGGCTTTTACCTTCTATGTTAAATCCACTTCCAGTGAAACGAACGAGTGCCACCTACAGAGACATTAAAAATATTCTTTGGACTCTTTATGCAGAAATTAAAAATGGATGATATCAACTGGTAACCGCATACTCTGAGATGCATTCTTTAATTTTTTAAAAGCTTAAACTTTTTAATCGTAACTTTAAAAAATCCAAGGTCCCTTCGATTCATTATCTTTTTTTTTATTGATTCTATTCATGTCACATTTCGATTATCGGATGATATTTCTATGCTTCTGTATTTGTTCTTCTGAACATTTTTCTATAGTTTACATTTTCTTCTCAGTTAATTTCGTCATATACCGTCCATCACTTCCTTCAAAAATACATACCAAAGTATGTCTTTTTAATACTCCTTTAATATATAAAAATTTAATTAGTTAAATCTTAATTTTGTTGTTAGATTGGAACACAGGAGCATCTGCATTAAAGCTTTGCTCTTTTTTTTTTGTCAACTGTCTAAAATAGGAATTACATGAAAGAGTCCGAAAACCATGTTTACTAAATAATTTTATTATTTTATTTAAAAAAAAAACAAAAACAAATACTAACTCCTATTGTTGTTGTTAAGCCCCCGTAATTCGGTTTTGATATCGCTATTCGGTTAGGAGGACTAAAATTAGAATCTCGTGTAAGATGTAAAGAACATTTAACAAGGCTCAATCGAATTATTTCGGTTTTTTGTGACCGCATTTTGAGATCGGGAGAAATCCGCATGAGAGAACATCAAAAGGACGTACGAAAAAAGAGAGAACATAAGTCTGGTTTGGCATTTCACACAACTTCTACTGGTCATGATGTACTCTGGGACAGAACAAACATGTCCTACATTGATAAAAACTGTTTCACAAGAAAATTCCAAGATGCAGCAAATATGATTAAAATTGTACACAATGCAACAAAAATCAAGGCTTGATTTTAAATCGTTTGGTCAGCGTTTATTAAAAATTTACCCAGTTCAGACCTTGGACAGAATGAGAGTGAACCACAGAACGTGACATCAAATAGTATTGTTTCCAGCTAACACGTATTAACGGTTGTATAGATCTGTTATTCGGTTTTTTAACGAACTTTTTTTGATGTTCATAATACCAACAAATGAACTTGTTTTTTCGTAATTTCTTATAGTTTGTGCTTTAAACTGTTAGTTCTCTTTACCCCAGAAGATGTTAGTCTGACGACTAACGAAACTTGTCGAGTTTGTTTTTTAGTGCTTGTTTAGTTTTAAAAACAGTCTTTTTTTTAATAAAAATGTGGTCACAAAACCGAAAAAATTCGATTGAACTTCTTAACCACAGAAACCTCCGCATGATTTAACAAGCCTTTTCAGTTGAAGATAAGTTAGATGGTCTGATAGATATAGGTGTGAAAGTTTTTTTCCTCCCGAAGAGCCTTTTAGAATCACTGATAATTAATATTTGCATTAACAGTAGCAGTAGTTGCATTAACACGGGGCAAGTATGCCACAGTGGCATACTTGGCCCGTGGGAGCATCCATGATTCTAGGTTTGCAGAAGAAAGACTCATAGATCAGGTTATAACCACGGACTAGAGTACTTTTGTTGGCAGTTTCCCAGCTTATTGAACTTTGGCACAGGAAACTTTTTTTTTTTTACGAAGAATAAATTCATGTTTTTTAACAATATACCTCACCAAATTACAGATACAAATACATAAAAAAATTCTAGTTTTTGTTTATATTCTCAGCGTACTGGGAGGAGGCAACACGTCCTGTTATTCAGTACCTATGCCAAAGGAATTCACTCAACTTTGGTAGTAGTGGTGAGAGACACACGGAGAGAGAGAGAGAGAGAGAGAGAGAGAGAGAGAGAGAGAGAGAGGAAGCAGAGGTGTTGGCTACATTATTTCCAAAATAACTAAAAACTTCAACTAAACGTGAGAATGAAGGGTGATTATTATTATTATTATTGATACATAGTCAAACAAGATATCATTTAAACAACAATTTGACTGGTGATACAGAACAATTCAGATTCTACCCAAGAATAGTCGGTCAGACAGAGTCGTAAAATATGGACTGATCCAAGTAATGCTTTTTTTTTGTAGGTCATATGGGGTCACTTCGTAAATAGTTGGAGAGCTTCTTTGAAATTGCGCCAAGTGCACCGATAATTATTAGGATGACTTTAGCCACAGTCGGCCAACTTCGATTGCCAGATCTCAATGTTCAGTAATTTTTTCCAGTTCTTTGTTGTTAATGTTACTATCACTGAGTACTGCGATGTCAATAATCCAAACCTGTCCATGTTCAATAATTGTGATGTCAGGTCTATTGTGTTCCAAATGCAGATCAGTTTATATTCGAAAGTCCCAGAGAATTTTTGCTGTTTCGTTTTCCAATACTGTCTCAATTTTATGCTGCCACCAGTTATCAGAAGTAGGAAAGTCATATTTTTTGCATACATGTCAATGAATTATTTTGGCCACTTTGAATGGCGGTATTTATAGTCAGCTTGAGCTATTTTGCTGCAGGCACTGATTAGATGTTCTACAGTCTCATCTTTCTGATCGCATAATCTGCATTTGCTGTTATTATCAATGTTATAAATTTTTGCTTTCATCGCATTAGTTTGTAATGTCTGTTCTTGAGCTGCTAGAATAAATCCTTCTGTTTCTATTTTAATATATCCATATTGTAGCCATTGTCACGTCTTGTTCACGTCAATTTTTTTTTTTTTTCCAGTGCATATATCGGTTATTTTGTTGTTCCTTTTTGTAATCGGATTTGTTTCCTGTGGCTTTTAGAAGGCCCTCTTGTGTAATTCTTTGCTATTGTCGATGTAACTTCTTAATTAATAATTAATAATTAATAATTTTTTTTAAATTGTTCTTTCAAATATTTACATATGTACAATGACCATCTATTCAGTATATTATTTTACACGGTTCAGCATTTTGTGCTACATATAATGAGATTTAAATAGTAATGATGATAACAGTTTTATTTTATATAACAATCATAATAATAATTTACAATTATATTGTTCAGAGTTACATAAGTTGTATAATATTACATGTTGTGGTTTACTGTTTTTTTTTTCAAGTTTGAAAAGGTGTGATTATACAACAGTATTTACAGATATGCAATCTAAATATTATGTGTCCTTATTTTCACAAACATACGGTGTAAACTCATGATTTACTTTTAAGATAATTTTTTTTTTTTTTTACATTGCATACATTTGTTACAGTTATTATATACATTACATACATTTGTTACAATTATTATATACATTACATTCATTTGTTTACATATGATAAATTACTTTACATTTGTTTACATGTGATATTTACATTACGTACATTGGTTTACATATAATACATACATTGGTTTTCTTGTGATACGTACATTACATGCATTTCGTTACATATGATACATCTTGGATGAGAACTAATTTTTTTTCCCTTTCATCCTCGAAGCTTAAATGTAAGCTTATCTGAGGATGACACCAGTTGGTTATTATGTATTGTTTTTTTTTTTTTTTTTTTGCTGTGTTAGGATGCTACGGAATCTATGATTGAGAAATTCGCGCGCGCGCGCACTCACACGCACACGCACGCACACACACGCGCGCTCGCGCACCCCCCCTCCACAATAAATTGGAATGTACTGATGGTCGCTGAACTGGAAATTTAATAATAATAATAATAATAATAATAATAATAATAATTAATAAAAATAATAATAAATAAATAATAATAATAATTATTATTATTATATATTATCACCCACCCTCTCTTTTTAATATATAGTATATATTTATTCAGGTCTTGTTGTGCTTTGGAGAGTGTCATGTTAATGTTTTTGTTGATTGTTAGTAGTACGGTGTCGTCTGCATGTTGTGTATGTATATGCAGACGACACCGTACTACTAACAATCAACAAAAACATTAACATGGCACTCTCCAAAGCACAACAAGACTTGAATAAATTAACGAGATATTTTTCATACGAGTAACAATTCAGTCATAATAAACAATACCAAAAGCCAAATGTTTATTTGGGTTTTGGTATTGTTATTAAAAAACCAAAAGCTGCATATCTGATACCCATTACACTACACAGTTATACATATCATTTTATTATCAATTCTAACCCGACATTGTCCTCAAACTACTGGGCTCTAATAAAATTTTAAGCATATCACCTTGGAAAACTACGCAATCATATTAAACAACTTCTCCAATACTTCTTCTACGCGTTATTCCCGCTTCCTATGTAGGGTCCGCGTGTTACTTAGATGCGACTTCTTGTTAGTACTACTCCCAACCGACCCGTCGCCTGGTCTGCCGCTGGGGGGGGGGATATATTTTTTTGACTGTAGAGGCGCATGTTCACGGGGCCGGTTTGCCTGATTGTGGGATGAAAAACGCCAGATAAACTGGCGGGTAAAACCCTACTGACCGCGCCCAAGACCGGCTAACTTGGCTATGCCTGAGGAAGATCCTCAAATTCCTCACGTCTAGAACGGGAATCGAACCTGGGACACTCCTTCCCCAGGCATATGGTTGCGAAGCGCAAAGCCACTTGGCTAACCGCGCGGTCGAACAACTTCTCCAATACTGATTACCGTAAATAAAGAGACATTTACCGCATAAGGAGGCTTACCATTTTTCTCTCTACACTATCAGGCGCTTCAATAATAGATAATAGATCTGAAACACGTTAAATATCTGGGTCTTTTTATCCACTCTCACTTTAAATGGACACAACTCATTGAATTGTTAAATTGTTCCAAGTAAAGGAGATAATACCAATCAACACTAAGAAAATTATCTATCACAGTATCTGTGAAACAATATTAAGATATGGTATAACAGTTTATGAGAACAGAACAAACAGTCACCTCTACAAATTAGAATCGTTACACAAAAGAATCGTTTCCATGATGCTTGGGAGAGCCTACACACACGAACCACTGACCACTTCTTCAATGGCCTCTAATAAAATTTTAAGCATATCATCTTGGAAAACTACGCAATCATATTAAAGAACTTCTTCAATACTGATTACCGTAAATAAAGAGACACATACCGCATAAGGAGGCTTACCATTACTCTCTATATCAGGCGCTTCAATGATAGATACGGAGAACCTATGAGAGAAAATCTTATACTTACTCTAATCAACAATCTTCCACACGACATAAAACACCTAACCAGTCATCGAATGTTCAAACACGAACTGTGGAAGTGGTACCAGCACAATTAGCACAACAGACTAGGAGACTTAAAGAAAAAAACACGTACATAATACACTAAAACACGCATATTAATTAAACAATAACCTCACCGCCTTCACAAAAGCTTCGTCTAGCTTCGAAGACAGTGGGATTATAACATCACATTATAACCTATTGCTGACAGTAGCACAATTAACATCCACATCACATTACCTTAATTGATATCATCTATAGAACATCATCCTTGTACTTGATCCTAAATGATATTATTTATTCTTATTCATCACTGGTTACATATACTTCACTTTCTCAGCACATAGGATAATCCAGATTTTGCCTAATTTCACAATTATGAGGACCCTTTAGACCTGAACTTAACTTTAATATTTTATTAACACCTACTTTCATCACTACATGCTAATTTAACTTAATAATAATAAATTGTTGCTTCTACTGTTTCTGTTGCTGATAGTATGCATATTCATCTGAAATGCAATTTCTAATATTGGTATACTAAATAAAAAATACAATATGTGAATTGTATAAGTGTAGCCTGTATGAATATATT
This sequence comes from Typopeltis vanoorti, assembly GCF_054136105.1. Lineage (NCBI taxonomy): Eukaryota > Metazoa > Arthropoda > Arachnida > Uropygi > Thelyphonidae > Typopeltis > Typopeltis vanoorti. The sequence goes on along the minus strand of NC_143552.1, from coordinate 150,271,030 downwards.
ATTATTATCAATTTTTTTAAAAAAAAATTAGCAATGTGAAAAAAGTGAAACTAATCTATTTAGCATTCTGCAGCTAACAAAAAAAAAGAAAGAAAGAAAGAAAGAAACTGAAAATGTAAATAATAAAATGCAGAAAAATCTTATGTATATTTATATAAAATTACACTCGCCAACAAAAAAAAAAAATTTTTTTTTGTTGGCGAGTGTAATTTTATTACACTCGCCAATTTTATTACACAAATTAGTAAAAAACAAGTGTCAGATTATGATCTGACACTTGTTTTTTACTAATTTTTACTATTTGTGTGCGCTGATTTCAAATATCAAACCCATTTTTCTCTATCACGTCAGGTTTTTCCTCTATGGCATTTCCTTTTTGCTAATTTGTAAGTTTTTGATAGTTTTTAGGAGGCAGTACTATTTAGAGGATCAAAAAAAAATCGATTTTTTAATATTATTTTCTGAAAGTATGTACTTTTAAAAATCTGTTCCTAACTTTTTATCAAGAAATTCGAAAAATTCCCGAAGATATAGCCTATTATTCAAAGCGGTGCGCAGATCAAAATCGGAGCGCTCACCGCTCTCGCTTGTCAAGATTTAACAACTATGGAAGATCGGCACCAAGGAAGATGGGATTCTCACATGATGGCCGACTACTGTTGGAGTATTCAAAGGCATTGCCAAAACAGAACACACAGCAGAAATTGCTGCAAACAAAAATTTATTCCCTGAAACTCATGTGTAAGTAAAATTGTTATTTTTTTTATAAATATTCTTGTAATTTTTAATGAATATTGTTAAGTAGTTATGTATCCAATTAACGCCTCTCTCGCATTCAAAGCGCCAGTACGTGTCGTTGCAGGTTCTTACGCATTTATTCGTTTACTAACAAGCGAGAGCGGTGAGCGCTCCGATTCTGATCTGCGCACCGCTTTGAATAATAGGCTATACCTTCGGGAATTTTTCGAATTTCTTGATAAAAAGTTAGGAACAGATTTTTAAAAGTACATACTTTCAGAAAATAATATTAAAAAATCGATTTTTTTGATCTTCTAAATAGTACTGCCTCCTTAAAAATATCAAAAACTTACAAATTAGCAAAAAGAAAATGCCATAGAGGAAAAACCTGACGTGATATAGAAAAATTGGTTTGATATTTGAAATCCGCGCACACAAATTAGTAAAAAACAAGTCTCATATAAAAGTCAGCAAAAATTGTGTTGGACTGTGTTATTCCATAACCAATATCCTTAAAATGAAAAAAAGATATCTCTTCGACATTAAATGAAGCATTGTATATATATGCATGCGAAAAAATGTAAAATACATTATTATTATTATTATTATTATTATTATTATTATTATTATTATTATTATTATTATTATTAATGTAGTATTATTTGTTTAAAATTCTGTAATAAGTATTTGTAGTGAACAGAAAATATGACAGTAATACTTCAGTAGTGTGTGTGTATATATATATATATATATATATATATATATACACACACATACGAGGGTGTGCTGAAAAGTTCTGATAAACATCTAGAACAAAAATGATATTAAAGCAACTGATATAACCACAACAAAGAACAAACATACGAGGATATAAGTTACCTTCAGGGCTGAGGAAAGCGGGCCTGCATGGCCTGCATTGCAGACGGGCGCCACTACAAGGTGGGCGCAGTTTCGAAATGTTAGTATGAAGTTTCATTCTTTATTTAAATTTTTGTAAACGAATTAAGTAATAATAATTAGGTAAGTCAATATTATTGCTGCAAATTTACAGTTAGAAAAAGTTACAAATTTACAAAAAATTCTTGTAAATTCTTTCCACATGATTATGACAAAATTAAAATAAATAAATAAATTGCTATTTGTGTGAGGTGCCCATTTCAGCTTTGCAGGCGGGTGACTTCCAGCCTAGCGCCGGCCCTGGTTACCTTCATAACTCTGCTACTAGTATGTTCTTTCTTGTGGTTATATATCAGTTGCTTTAATATCATTTTTGTTATAGGTGTTTATCAGAACCCCCCCCCCCCCTTGTATATGAGGTGTGTTCTATAGCCTTTTTGTAGAAGACTGAATTTACTGGTAGGCTACCACTTTCAAACTTTCACTTATCATCTAACTCTCTTACGATTAAAAAAAAAAATATTATCTCATACTCTGTTCAACAAACGTTAACGACGTTCATAGCTTGATACGCAGACGACGCCGGGCTACCAGCAGTCCACACAGACATCAACACCGCTCTCCAAAGCATAAGACCTAAATGAAATCACAACTTATGTTGAATTTTTTCTTGATAATTATTCATAAGACTATTACACTTTTTTATAAAATCTTTATCAAGTAGCTTTATTTTTATCCTCCTACATGTTTCGCCAATCTGTTTCTATTGGCATCCTCAGGGAATACAAATCAGTAAGCACAAAATGAAGGTTACAGACTAGGTTATAACCGATGGTTCTAAATCATACAAAAATTGGTATTGTGCGTGACAATGTGCGTGTCTCGTTAACGTGATGAATTACCTCAACCAAATCAATAGTTTCCACAATACCATCAAATTCACATTAGAAATGGAAAAAGATAAAAAACTGCCATTCCTTGACATTTTAATAAAGAAACAATCCAATAATAGTATCAACCTATCTGTATACAGAAAACCTACAAATACTGGACGTTACCTCCATTTCAACTCAGCTCATCACATAGCTCAGAAACTTAGCATTATCCATAGTCTCAAGAAAAGAGCTATACAGTATACGACAGACAAGGATGACCTACTAACGGAATTAACCACAATATCCAGAGAACTTTCTTTAAATGGTTACCCTAAAAGACTCTACAACAAGATTCTATTTACTGATATACCACATCGACAACGTGATGACGTCCAGTACATCAGTACAATTACGATTCCTTTTGTCAACAAACTTTCCAAAAAATTAGCTAACCTTTTAAAACCACATAAGATCAGAGTGGCATTCAAACCAATCAATATTATTCGGAAATTTTTAAGATCACCGAAAGATCCTCACCCATTCTACAAATACTCTGGAGTATATAATATTCCTTGCTCATGTGGTATTAGTTACGTAGGTCAGACATCTAGAAGCTTCGAAACGAGAAAGAAAGAACACATAGGATATGTCAGAAATAACAGACAAGACATTTCAGGCCTTTCATGCCACTTTGCCTCTACTAACCATCACATTGAGTGGGATAAGAGCCTTATGCCATACATAGAAGATAACTACCATTCAAGAACCTTTAAAGAAGCAGCTACAGTCGTCCGTAAAACTGAAAACCTAAACAAGAATCAAGGTCTAATTTTACCAGAAATTTGGAAAACTTTTATCAGATCACTAAATATCAAAGAAATGAACTTTCATAACAATTACGTCATGAGTCATCACGAATAAATCACGTTAACGAGACACGCACATTGTCACGCACAATACCAATTTTTGTATGATTTAGAACCATCGGTTATAACCTAGTCTGTAACCTTCATTTTGTGCTTACTGATTTGTATTCCCTGAGGATGCCAATAGAAACAGATTGGCGAAACATGTAGGAGGATAAAAATAAAGCTACTTGATAAAGATTTTATAAAAAAGTGTAATAGTCTTAGAAATCACAACTTATTTCTGTCAAAATTCAATTATAATGAACAACACCAAACACAGATGTTAATTATACAGAACTCAAGAATCATGCGCTCCGCATCACTCGCGCTACACTAACACATATCACTGCATTAACAACAAAAATAGCTGTTAATGTTCCACATCTATAACACATGCAATATACCTTGGCCTTTACATAGACTGCAACCTTAAATGGACAAAGAATATACAATACTCACATACTAAACTACGTATCATTGCAGTAAAACTCTTCCAAGTAAAATACATGATTCCATCTCATGAAAAAAGAAATCATATATTTGCGAATCTTTACTCAGGTATGGTATATCAGTCTATGCAACATGTCAAACAGCCATCTAACAAATTAGAAACGTTACACAGGAACATTGTTTCAATAGTATTTTGGAGACATACTCTAGAACATCCAATGATCGAACAGCTTATGGCGATACACAAAATCCTGTTACTAAAGAATTATTTCAACAACACCTATCATAACAACAGAGACACTAATCCCATGACATGACTCACCACAAATCTTTACATCCCTAAACCATTCAATAACTCATATGGTTCTGAAGTGAGATTACGTCCCATACCCACGCTACTCAACAACCTGTCACAAAATTAAAAACACATGACAATTACAGAATATTAAAACACGAACTGTGGAAGCGATTCCAACATAGTCAATATATACAGATGTTAACTAAAATGAAGTTAATGGACATCATAGTGTGTGTGGAACAAACACCGATGGCGACCACTTTAATAAGATGTAGAAATTACTTTTGCTGTGATGACTCCTATGGAAATACTTTCCACAAGTGTATGATAGTGATCAATGGGTATTTTGGACCATTCTTTCTGTAGGCATGTAATGAGTTCCTGCACTGTTGTGGGCAGACGTCCCTTGACCTCACCTGATGCTCCAGTTCATCCCACAGATGTTCATTAGGATTAAGATCAGGGCTCTGTGGAAGACAGTCAAGTGTGGTGACGTTAATATCCACAAATCAGGCAATTACAGCAGCAGCCTTATGACATGGTGAGTACCTTGCTGAAAGAGACAATAGTCAGTATCGTAGAAACGACACAAAGTAGGAAGCATTGCATTGTCCAAAATGTTCAGATGCCTCTCAGGGTTCAATATTTGTGGCACTGAGGCCAAACCAGAAAAACAGGACCATCACACCACTAGCTCCGAATTTCATATTTGGAGTATCTGCCACAACTACATGCATCCATCTGCTCGGTAGAGGATGCAGCATGATTCATCGTGATTCCATAACAGCTTTCCAAGTTTCCACGTTCCACTGTACACGCTCTTTGTACCACTGAAGGCGACGCTGCACGTTAGTTGGTTCGACATCGACTGGGCATCGACTGAAAAAGATTCCTTTTTCAGTCGATGCCCAGAGCTCCACATTCAACGTTTCGGCCGTTTCCAAAGCGGTTTTTACATATTATCCTTATAGCATCCTATGGTTGCATTCGGTGAGTGTGGTGGGTCGTCCACTACGGATAGCACTTACAGTTGAATCCCTACGCTTTCATCACAGTATGGTATCATTGATTGTTGCCCTAAGATGGATGGTGCAATTTGTCAACAATTTGCCGAAGAGATAGGCCTACAACATGGCATTCTTCTTCAACATAGCATGGATTCTGTCAGTTCCCTTCCCGCAGCCATTTTGCACGGACGGACACAATGCACACTGAATTGGGAGCATCGTATTCCTCTTATATCGGCTAAAAACCAGTGAATCCTTATATGATACGTGCACCTTGCCCATGGGGCTTCCGTTGACTTCCTTCCAAGCAATGTAGTATTAACACCTATATACGCTTCAAAGATCACAAACTGCAGCTTCCAACGCCTGCATTACATCCATAAAAAAAGTACCAAAGAACATAAATAGTGTACGCTAATCCTACACTCTTCATAAAAGTTAACCCCAGCATCGACATCAGTGGGATTAGTCCGCCTTGGCACAGGTTAATAAACTAATCCGCATACTACTTAGCACTGAATGCTGAACACTTCGAACAGACTGCAGTGTGTTAACTGTAAACCGAAAATGGCCTGGATGATGCAAAATGATAATCATGGTGGTTTTTAAAAAGCATTATGAATATAACAAGTATTTGTTTGCACATATGTGTAATGCAAAAATTGTAATAGTAGGTATGAATTACGAAGACTTAAATAGCTATTTTAAAAAACTATTATTATTATTATTATTAACTACATATATTACTTCCTTATTGTAACAAAAACGAAGTACTCAGCTATGAAACTTTTGTATAACTGATTTTAAAAAAAAGAAAAAAAAGTGTAACTATTCTCGAAGACCGATAATATTGTTATTAACATACTTATTCGTTTACATCTATCAATTCTACTTATTGTAAGAAACATTAGTATTACAGTGTTAATGTTTATCTACTTTTTTGCATATTTTTTTTTGTAAATAAATATGCAAAATATAAATATATATATATATATATATACACACACACACACACACACACACACAGGTAACCCTCGTATAACGTGGATGTTAGGTTCTATAGAAATGCCGCGTTATATAAATCGCGTTATACGAGACTTAGATCACATAGAAAAAGTAGGGTTAGGTTCCGAAATCGTTTTTTTTTAAATTATATAAACAACAATGATATATCCAACAAAAACAATATTTTTATTTAATTCAGGTAATTCATATAAGTTAAGAAAACATAAACTGTGAGACAAATACGTAGTATAAAATTATAAAAATTACAACTTGTACATAAATTTCATTGCACATGATGCAGAAATGTTTTAGACACAATAAAATAAAGCGCATATTTTAATCGTCATCAGTGTCTTCAGAAATAACATTTCGTAGATGTTCTTTGAGTGGCCGGAGGTCGTCACCATTTGAAATCTCTTGGACATCATTTGTATAATTCTCGTTGCATACTTCGGCTGGTTTAGTCATCAAGAAGTCAGTAATAAGACTTTGCTTTCCACTATGCTGCAATTTTTTTAAGTTCATAATATGGCGCTAAACAAATATCAAATTGTCTCGTGAATTTTCCCGGGCGCTCCATTGAGGGATCATTATCCGTAAAATAACTTCCTTTCTTGCAAGTCCAATCCTTCTGCTAATTTCTTTAAATTGAATTCTTTAACGGATTCATCCCAATCAGAATCTTCGGCAGAACTTTCCCTGCCATTTGATTCGACGCCATCTATTAATTGCACCAGTTCCTCCTCATTTAAATCTGCTTCTCCATCAATTAATTCACTAATTTCGTTTTGAACCATATCGCAAAAGCTCTCTCCACCAAAAATGTGTGCGATTTATTATACGACGTAGCTCGGCATCCACTAGAGGTACGAAATTTTGTTCCAGAACGGCTTCAGGCCATATTTGTTTTCAGCAAGCATTCAGCGTAGAGGGTTGTAATTCCTTAATGGACAGAGAAATAATTTTTACAAATTCAATATTGAAAACTCTTTCCACGCTTGAGGCATGTCATGTTTGGATTAGATTCCATTTTTTCCAAAATTAATTGAAATTTTCGTCGAATATTATATGACTTAAATGTTGATATTATTCCTTGATCGAGTGGTTGAATAAGTGAAGTAGCATTAGGCAGCAAAAAAAGTTATTTTAATATTCGGATGGCTTAAATTTGTTGGGAGGCCTGGTGCGTTATCTAAAATTAGTAGAATTTTTGAAGTTCATATTCTTTTTCTTTTTGTTACTTTCTACATCGGATACCAATTTTCAAACATGCTAGCTGTAACCCGTGCCTTTTTGTTGACACGCCAATAAGCAGGTAGGGTGGACTTGTCGAGCCCTTTCATCGCACGAGGATTTGCGGATCGGTTAATAAACATTGGTTTTGTCATGTAATCATCTGATGCATTACTACAAAACAGTAGAGTAATTCTATCTTTGGAAACTTTGAATCCAAGAGCTGATCTTTCATTTTTCGAAATATAGGTGCGTTTTTGCATTTTTCCCCCCAATATAACACAGATTCATCCTCATTGAACACCTGGTCTGCACTGTAACCACCTTCTTTAATGATTTTTAAAAGTTCTGCTAGGTATTTCCAGGAAGCTTCAACGTCTGCTGATGCTGATTCTCCCTGGATTTTAAGATTATACAAAGAAAACCGCTTTTTAAAGTTTTCGAACCAACTCTTACTGGCACAAAATCCATGCTGAGAAATTTCTGCTGAAGAATCTTGATCGAGTTCTTTTAAATGCTTATAAACTTTGAGAGCTTTTTGCTTAATAAGGTGTCCATCCAAAGGAATTTTCTTATGAGTGCAATCTTCTATTCAAATCATTAGATATTTCTCCATTTTTTTCTATTAGAATATCGCGAACACGAGCAACGCGCTTTGCGCTTACCGTTGACCAAGCAATAACACTTTCTCGGATTTTATGTTCATTTTATTTGATTTTTCGAATTATTGATTCATTTAAATTCAGAGTCCTTGCAACAACTCCTGGTTTTTTTTTTCCAATTTTCGACCGATTCAAGATTTTAATTTTTTCTTCGAGAGAAATGAATTCATTCATTTTTACACTAAAAATAAAAATAAACTTTTACATAAAAAAAGCATTGCATATGTATGTAACTCACGAGAAAATAAACTGCTCAGCTTGAGAATACCACACTTATGATTTTAAATGCGCTTTCCTGGCAGAAAACGAAGACAATTTTCAACAATAAACAGTTTATACAGTAAACCCTAGATTGCGAACCTATGGCACTCGTGCCAGAGGTGGCACGTCTGAGAATTTTGCTGGCATATCAACGATTTACAGGTGATATCCTTTTATACGCTTATAAATTATTCAAGTTTTTTTTTTAATTGTTAAAATACGTACAAGCTGAATTTTGTTTTACACAAGACAGCAGCTATAAATACGTGCATATGATTGGTGCGGTATTAACAAAAGATCGCGACCCAAAGAGAAAAGCAACTGACAAGTGTTGAGTTGAAATGCTAATTCTCTTCAATCGAATTCCATAACATCTGAAACTGTTCATAACAACATTCACTATTAGTTTTAACACATTCACAACAGGGTGGGTGTCATTTATCCTTCCGATGGAACTTCTCATTACTGACTGGCTCAACTCACACAAACATTTCAACCCTTGGTTGAATTTTATGGCTTCTTGGCAGGCGAACTCACACATTCATTATATGGCATGTTTCAATTCTTGGTAGTCTTTTATTTGAAGTTAGCCTTTATGATCTGTCATAATGACATCGAGAATTTCAAATGCAATAAAACAAACACTTATTTCATAATTGAAAAATTGGACAATAGTTTTTAGTGAGATAATGTGTTTCGGTGCAACATATGGTTTTGCTTAAGTCTATACAGCATAGTTTCTGTGAGAGGGTACATGTGATTTATTAGTTAGCGCCGTTTTTATTCCATCTGTCTCTAATTGCACTATTTGTTGAGAATGACACAGACTGCAAAAGCCTCTGTACAGTACCTTATTCAGTGATACAATAAAATTAAATTTGATAATTTTATTATCGAATTTAATATAAAATATAAAATTAAATTCGATAATACTTATAGCTACTTGCGCGATAGGGGCAGACACAAATTTAACGAAGATAAAATTTGATTTTAAGTCCTGAAAAATATGAAAATAAGTAAATAAATAAAGGGTTACTAGAAATTGTAGACCGCGTTATATCGAAACCGCGTTAAACAAGGGATACTACAATTTGTAGACCGCGTTATATCGAAACCGCGTTGTATAAGTACCGCCTTATAAGAGGGTTACCTGTGTATGTGTATATATATATATATATATATATATATATATATATATATATATATATATATATATATATATATATATATATATATATATATATATATATATATATATATATATTTATTTATTTATTTTATTTTTATTTTTCCTGCTATCTGCTTATTCTTGAATTCATTCGCACTGCTTGCACACACGACATCCAATGGCAATCCATTCCAATTACGCACCGCCCTCGGAGAGAAAAATCTAGTCCTCACCCCCCCCCCCTTCTTAACAGCATATTCATTCTTAGCTTCCAAGGATGCCCACTTGTCCTTTCCCGACCCTCCATAAAATGGAAAATTGCATCAACTGAAATCCTTTATGATCCTTTCAGATGTTTGTAAGTCTCAATCATATCAACCTTTCTCTCCTGTTTGCTAATGTCTGCAGTCTACAAATTCTCAATCTGTCTTCATAATCCAAAATCCTGATATCGTTTTAACACTCTCCATTGCACTCTCTCAACTGTATCAGAATAACAATGTATAACAATGGAAACTAAGAGACCATACCTGCGAACAACAGTCCAAATGAGGTCTTTTCAAGACCTTGTAAAGAGATAAAATGATATTCTTATATTGACATGCTAAAGTTCGTTTCAGCATTGCAATCACCTTTTGAGTTGTATTTGAAATCTTTGCTGCATGGCTCTGAACCTCAACTTGCTATCTACTAGCACTCCAAAATCCATAGTCTGATCAGTTTCTTCTAGCATAATCCTACCAATATAATACGACACTGGATATCTAATCACGCGAAAGTGCATGATTTTACATTTACCGACATTGAACTGACATCCATTTTCCCATGTCCACAATTACAGCATGTTCAAATCATTCTGCAATACTGCATATCAGTAACATTCCTGATTACCCTACTTATCATTGCATCATCAACAAATAGCTGTATGTCGCCTGTCAAATCCTTCCCAATATCATTAATGTACAGATTGAATAAAAGTGGACCAAGGACTTATCCTTGTGGTCACCTTAAATCTTGCAAATTCACATCCCCCGTATACCACTTTTTGATGTCTGTCAGTTAGCCCTACTCTTATTATGCTAATATTTTATAATCCAATCCCATATTCTCCAATTTATGTAACAATCTTCCTTGCAGTATTCTGTCAAAAGCCTTAGCAAAATTCAAAAGTATCATGGTATATTCATTCCCCTTGTCTAGTTCAATGGTAATATTATTATAGCGCAAGTTGCTAAAACATGACTTTCTCTTAGCTTAGTAAACCCATGTTGTTCATTGCAAAATAGAGATTCACTGTCACTCCATTTCTGAATGCAAGTCCTAACCAATTTTTCCAAAATCTTCACCACCACTCCTGAGATACAGTTTGGTTGATAGTTGAACACATCGGTCTTTGTGCAAACTATACTGGCTTTTCTTTCTTCGGCGAGATTCCCGAGTTAGTTGATCTGCAGCACTTTAAAGTAGAATGTTTTCTCTCCAGGTTACTAATTCAGTATTTCAAAAAGCTCAACAGTAGACCTACACCATTACAAACAAATCATTCTGTTTTCCGGCAATCCACCTGTCGTTAAAAATTAGTTAGATCTAAAGGAGCTGAACTAACCTATTCCCTTAGGAAAATAAAAGCGTCAGAGGAGTTATTATTTAATAATAATTATTACTATTACATATTGTGGAAGAATAAATGCAATTCTTAATTATTATAATATCTCCGCTCATAAACTTTTCGATAGGTAGGAAAATATATCCTACTTTACAATAAATTATATTCTTGTTTTCATCCATATTTTCCGAAGTCTGAACAAATATATATATTTACAAGAGAAAAATACAAGAATGGATAGATGAAAATGGGATACTGCATGGAGGACAGCATGGTTTTGTGAAGGGTAGATCATGCCTCAGTAACTTGCTCACGTTTTATAACACGGTGACGGCTGAACTGGATATGGGTAATGGGTTTACAGTGATACTACTGGACCTTGCCAAGGCCTTTGATAGGATACCACATGGAACCCTAATCAGTAAACTGGAGCAGATGGGGATTGATATAGGGTTGGTGAGATGGATAGGAGGGTGGTTGAAGGAGAGATACCAGAGAGTGATTTATTCAGGAGTGGATTCCAAAAGACGGCCTGTGACTAGTGGTGTGCTGCAGAGTTCTGTTCTTGGACCACTACTATTTAATTTGTTCATTAACGATATAGGAAAGGATCTGGGAAGGACTGTTCATTTGTTTGCAAAGTTTGGTAGAGCAATAGTGAATGAACATGATGTCAAAATTTTGCAGGATGATTTGGATAGATTGGAGGACTGGGCTAAGGAATGGATGTCAATTTAATGTGGCAAGGTGTAGGGTTATGCATTTTGAGGTGAAAAGATTAGCAGCAGTATACCACATTGGTGGAACTCTACTCCAGGAGATTAACGAGGCCAGGATTTGGGAGTATTGGTAGATAGAGAGTTGAAGTTTAGGGGGAACATTGCAAAAGTGGTTAAATCAGCTCATGAAATCACTTGGTTACTGAAGAATACTTTGACGAGCAGAGACAAGCAAGTTATTGTTCCTCTGTATCGAGCCTTGATAAGACCCTACCTTGACTACTGTGCCCAGATCTGGGCGCCAGGGTTTCTTCTTGATGGGGAGGAGGTGGAGAGGATCCAGAGGCGAGTGACCAAGATGATAGCAGGTCTATGGAATGAACCTTATGAGAACAGGTTGAAGATTTGTGGGTTGCAGAAATTGGTTGATAGGCGGAAAAGGGGTGATATGATTGAGACATTCAAATTACTGAAGGATTTCTATAAGATTAATTCAGAGGATATTTTTCAGAACAGGACTGGTGGTGGGAGGACTAGGGGCCATCCATGGAAACTGGGTTGGCCCCTAGCCCTCTGTCAGTTTATAATGTGAACTATTTAAAACACACTCCAAGTAAAAAACCTAGTTCATAATGTGAATTAGGTTTTTTTTACTTGGAGTGTGGTGAATGAGCAGAATAATCTGCCAGAGTCTGTTGTGGGTGCCATGACTGTGAATGAGTTAAAGGCAAAGTATGATAGATACTGTGTGGATGTTGAATAGTTGTTCTTGACATGATGTTTAGGGCCTCCCTCGATGCGTCTAAGGACTCCTTGGAGTTGCCCGTAATAATAGTAATAATAATAATAATAATAATAATAATAATAATAATAATAATAATATTTAAATTAAGGGATTTACATCCCATATTGTTTCATAGCCGAATAAGAAACTCAAAGAGTTTCATGCCTAATATAGAAATTATATAAAGTTCGGCGAGTCCAAGCGTAAGCAAATACCTGGATAGTGCAACTCCAGGGCAACTCATAGTACACCTGGTAGTGCAACACTGAGGCAACTCATTGTAAGGGTGGAACAAGCTCCGTTCACTATTCTTGGTATTTACCCATAATGTGAAACCCAGCTCCTAGGAGCTGTATTACTGTTCCACATTAGGAGAGAAGGTCACTACACAGAATGGTTTCGACCTTTATTGAGGTCTCATCAGTGAGTAGGTAGACCTAGGTAATGCCAAGTTTGTAGCGAACAGAACTTACATACCCTACTATAAGAATTGCGGAGAAGGTGTCCTAACAAATTACTAAATATATATATGAAGAGCCAAAGGCTTCAATTCGGCGACGTAAAATTATTTAAATTAAGGGATAAAGAGCCAAGAGGCTATTTTTCCGGCGACATAAATTAAGTTAAGGGGATAATAAATCCCTTTATTATTTTACAGCTTTCGATTTCCGAGTTTTCATATCCGGCAGTAAAATAATAAGGGATTTATTATCCCCTTAACTTAAATTAAGGGATATTACAACCCATATCGTTTCATAGGCGAATAAGAAACTCAAAGAGTTTCTTTATATAGTTTCTTTATACACTTTATATAGTTTCTATATTCGGCATGAAACCCTTTGAGTTTCTCATTCGGCTATGAAACAATATGGGATGTAATATCCCTTAATTTAAATAATTTTACGTCGCCGAATTGAAGCCTTTGGCTCTTCATATATATACAGTATATATATATATATATATATATATAATAATATTTTGACAATGACAAAGGTCATTATCCTCATCACATATACATAATAATTACAAATATACAACTTAAGTATTAATATCACATTTTCTATTCACTACAGATATTCAGTACCCAATATTAAGTAAATAATTTTAATAAAAATTTGCATTAATATCAATAATATTTTTTTTTACATTTTTACAAGCATATTAACAATAATTCATTTAATGTACTACGAGAAATCGTTTTCATTTAACGATATTGGTTATGGAATAATTTTATATAAATATACATATTTTTTTCTGCATTTATAAATTTATATTTCAATTATACTTATATTTCATTTTTCAGTTCATGTTATTTCATAATTTAGTTTACAGTTTATTTTACTAGTACTACTACTACTACTACTAATAATAATAATATATCAATTTAATTAGAGACTAGTTGAATTCGTAACTGAAGATGAAATCTTGGATTATATTAATCAGTGCCATATTATCATCAGAAGAATCCCGTGAAAGGAAATAAAACGAAGATTTGACTCTTCAAAATCAGTAATTTAGCGCTTATATTATCCTGCACAAATTTCATTGGATTTGAATTTGTGAAAACTGGTAAAGGAATTTAAAAAAACATGAAATAAGCTGACAGATGTCATTATAACTAACGTAAACTGACACGTCTTATTTACAAAACTCTATGATATAAACCTCTGTTACTTAACCTACAAAGAATCTTCTAGAATGGCTTCTTTATGTAGTTTTATTTCTGATATTGATTGTCATCATAAAGTTAAATGATTAATATAACCTCCCTCAAGCAAATCAAGTCTCCATAGCTGCTGATATTTATATTCGTTCCACATAAATAGTATGAGATACTCAAATTTTTTTAAAGCCACTGATTGAAGAAAGACTGATACTGCGTCGACTCCACTTCGCTGTAAAAACATTCTTGTCCATTTCATCTCCAGATGACTGAAAGAGTATGAGTGAAAGTGCAATTTAGTGCAATCGAGCATTAGAGGGGAAATATAAAGAAAGAAAATCATCGACCTCTAGCGACTAGAGACCCAGTTGCGGAGGGTAGAATTTTGCCAATAGATCAGTAGTTGAGTAAGTAGATCTATAACCAGGCCTTATGGAATATAATGAAAATACCAAGGAAACTACAAGAGGTTCTCCAAATCTTTCCACGGCTTCTGTCGGTGATTATCAGGTGATGAAATTGTCTGTTATTGACCTTTGCTATTATATTCAAACCCACTGAGGTGAAGACAATGGGACGATAGGTTGAAAACTGTCTCTGACAGTATTCAAAGTTTTTCAAACAGACGATTACGAAATTCTGTAAATGACACTGGATATACAGGGTGGTCATAAAATAACTTTCCCTCTTTGGAGGCATCTACAGCTAAAACCAATAAATGGAACGAGACCAAATTAATGTAGTGATTGATCTCACGGGATATAATGTTTTATTCATCAGAATCAGGTTCCCCTGGACCACATACACGATTTTCAATGTGCTGACCTTTCTTGTGTACAACAATGGCATTCGGTGTGCGACATGCTCTACAGCTGAGCGTAAGGAGTCGGATTGGATGTTCATAACAGTCTGTTTTATGTTATCTTTCAGGACATGGAAGTTGGGAACGCCACCAACATACACAACGGATTTCAAATACCCCCACCAAAGGTCACATGGAGTGATGTCCGAGGATCGAGGCGGCCATGCTGTCGGAAAGAACTGACTGACAACCCTCTCATTACTGAAATGCGTAAAAGGCGCTGTAGTAATCGTTCAATGTGTGGCCATGCTCCATCCTGCAAAAAAATTATGGAGTCCAAACATGCAGGAATGACAAAATTTTCCAGCATTCGTAGATAAATCTCTCCAGTAATTGAGCAGGTTACAAGATCTTTAGGGGTAATACACTCAAAAAAGTATGGTCCTATTATGAAATCGGCTGTGAAGCCATACCACACGGTTACTTTTGGGGAATGCAGATTCTGCAGTTCTGAGTGTTGACCGACCCATTCAGATAAAAATGAGCCTCATCACCCCAAAATATTCTCCAAGGCCAGTCATTGTCGACCTCCATTCAGGCAAGAAACGTTAGCCGAAGGTCATGCACTAATCATAATCTGCGTAGTTAGTGCTTGCACACGACTGAACTTATACGGATAGAAGTGAAGCATTTTCCGTAAAATTTTCCAGACTGTACCATAAGTCATATCAAGTTTGCGAGCTATGGCACGAGCGCTTGGACCAGTACTGGTCCCTGTGTCGTCAAACACCGCACTAGCAACGTCTGTTACTGTCTCTTCTTGCACTGCTTTCCGTCCTCTGCCAGGTCTAACTCCTAGTGATCCAGTTTCTTCAAACTTCTTAATCATAGCTCTAAGTGCGCAGGTTATGAAGCCTTCGAAATTCCTGAAGGGCCGCTACGGCATTGCACTGTTTAAGGTAAAACAACTTAAAAAGTAAAGCATGCTGAGGCAAGGTAGGACGCACATTGAGAGCACAATTCGTTAGTCATTCGAATAACTGCCTGAACGTTCCCCCGCTTTTTAAGAGGAATTGGTGGCGCTGCTGTCACGTACGCACAGTAAAATTTGCATAATCCTTTTTATCTGCGTTTACTGCAAATATTTGACTGCTTTCGGTTACGCCAGCGCAAAAATTTCCCCTATCGGCGAATTTTGGTACTAAATATTTTTTTCGCGGAATTCATCTCCCCATGCCTTCGAAAGTCTCAATACAAAATGTGCTTTCATTCCGTGTATTAGTTTTAGCTACAGATACCTCCAAAGAGGGAAAGTTAATTAATGGCCACCCTATATTTTAATGTCAATGCCAAAGAATGCAAGAATAAAATTGGCTGAATGACTTTCTGCAGTAAAAGAAATTGGTGAGGTTATCATGTGATTTACTCAGAAAAAGATTGACATCTACTCGTATAGCATAACTGAAGATGCTCTGGTTCAGAAGAGATCCAGGTTGTGGGTAGATGGTGAAGATTATACAGTATTCTATCAGTAGATGGACATTTTGCGTTACACAAATACTGAAGCGAATACCTCGGAGCAGTGGTGCATTCGGGATTTAATCTTGGATAGGGCGAGCACTCAAGATTTCATCTTGGGGGGGGGGGGGGAAGTTGAGTAGACGATTTGAGAATAGACACTACACATTGTATACAACCTATGACTGAGCATCTGCAGTGATCTTCGATAATACATGATACCCGTGATTTTTTCTGCCCGGCTCGGGCAAAACGAAGTAGCGCTCGGTCCGCCCAAGCACTACTTCTTCGCCTTGCATTCACAGCGGCCGTGATTCCCGAGAGCTATAGGGTATTCCCACCTTATGCGACCGCTAATTCATAAGTAATATAGAAATAGAAGACATGACACAACATAAATAAGAAAATGAACTTTAATTAGGAAAAGATTTTTGAAAATTCTTCTAGGTTTTTTCCCTTTTCCTTTTGGGGTGCAGGACCCCCCCGGGTGCTCACTTCCTCGGAGTTTCTTCAAGCTTCATCAGTAGAATTAGACAATGGATGCCAATTTGAATCGTGAATGTCGAATTTCCTAAGGAAAATGAACTTGTGGTTTGGATATTTAACCTCCAAAAATTGAGCTTCAGCTATAATTAATTAAAGGGATCGAGGCGTTATGAATTTTGAGTCTATAGTGATATGAATATGAATAAAATTATGAATATGAATAAAACAAAGTGTGACAAGGAAATTTTGAGCTAGAGAATATCATCATCATCAGCGGTCCTAACAGGCACTTAGGCGCCCACGACATTCCAGCTATTCTTGGACTTCGCAACTGCAACCATAATTCAAGGATAAGCCCTATGCCTGTAGAGAAGATCATAGAGAAAAAAATTGGTTTGGCATTTTCTGACATGGCGTCAGATCTCATGAATGTCCAACTATCATACTTGTAATCAAAGGAGTCATGCAGCAGTAGTTCGAATGGTTCAGGTAAATTGACGCAGGTAGTTGAGGTTGGATGAGGAATAATAGGCTTGGTTTAGAAGTGCGGGAAGAACATTGTTCCTGTTTATGTTAAGGCCAAGATTCTCAGTGAAAGCGTGCTTTTTTGGGGGGGGGGGATTATGAAGATTTTCAGGATTTTTGGCTGAATTTTTTATTTTTTAATACTGTTTTTATGGGGGAATTTCGGTCTGATATCCAATGTTACTGAATTTATTTGTAGCATCTTTCACAGTTACCGGGAAAAAGAGGTAAAGATTTGTGGTGAAGAGTGTTTAGTGAAAGACTTGTCAATCTTCTTCTCCATGTGCTGTCTGCATCCATATCGTTATACTCGGCCAATATCCAAGCAAGAGTCGGCAGAATAAACGGCAGCGGGATGGTTCTCTGCGTGGTAAGGAAGCTTCCTGATGTGGTATCGTCAGGGCATTTCTTGATAACTGTGGACTACCTAGCAGCAGCCTGAAGAGCAGCTTTACTGCTTGACCTCGAATGGTGGAAGTTCTGAATGCATTTAGTGAGTCTGGAGCTTTATGTGTATATAGCGGTTAGCAGTTCAACTAAGAAATAGAGACAACAGAAACCAAAGAATCCTTTGTTTTAGAGACCAAATATTGCAATGTCCACCTAAGGCTTCCAGTAAGCAAGGTTATGGCATTCCACTGGTAATGAAGTTATCTGTCATCATCTAGGTATCTCTAGGTATATTATGCTGGACATTACCAATTGAAATTTCCTTCAGCTAGGAAAGTTATGGTTTTATAGTAGCAATGCCTGCACTGAAAAGCGTACTGCCAATTGCTTATATCTGTGTCATTCGTAATCAAAGTGTTGTAAAATAATACAAATGGACTTAGAAGAAATTTGAATTGAATTTAATGATATAGGTGATGATATAGACTAATTATGAACCACTCAGCGATCATAATACAGACTCCAAATGCCTTTAAAGAATGTGTGGAATAAAATGGTTTGGTTTTTTTTAGATTTAGGGTCGAAGCAAATCACGCTATGAAGCGGATGTATGATGTATGTTAATTGTGTGTGTGTTCTAATGGCCGGTTTACCCGCTTTGCGGGATGAAAATCCTGAATTTCCGGAAGGAAAATGCTTCAACCTTCTTATGAGACCAGCTAACCCATCTTCAGTTGAAAAGCTTGATAAAGAATTTTTTTGCATTCAAGACGGCATTCTAACCCAGGTCTTTCCAACCAAAGTGAATTATCGAAATTGTTGAGCTACGGAGGCTTTATGGAATAAAATTGAATACATTCAGCTTCCTCATGGTTTACAGATTTGTTGTTATTGTTTTTAAACAAATTTTGATATTTTATTTATTTCTCTATTAAAACAGGATAGGAAGTAGATTGATCAGTAATCTGAGTATGCTGATGATACAGTACTCCTTTATAATGACATAGAAGAACTAGGACTAATTCTTGACAAAGTTAACAAGATCAGTAATAACAGAGGACTTCAACTCAATCCTAGCAAGACAAAGATTATGGTTTTCAAAGGAAATACAAACAGAGAAGCTCCTGACAAACAAGTGTACCTTAATGGAAAAAGAATTGAGGAAGTCAGCAAGTTTGAGTACCTGGGATCCATTATTAATGTAAAGAATTGCTGTTCAGAAGACGTCAGAAAAAGGTTAGGAATGGCTAAAACAACAGTCAGAGACCTGTCTAAAATCTGGAAGGATGGACTATCTCCATGGGAATAAAGTTGAGGATTTTGGATGCAATTGTTTTTTCAACAACGACTTATGGATGTGAGACGTGGAACCTAAAACGTCAGATAAGAAACCGATATCTGCTCTTGAGATGTAGTTTTACAGAAGGCTGTTGAGGATATCATATACTGAAAGGCGTACAAATGAATGGGTGTAAGAAACCTCAGTGCTAAGGAAAACGAAATGATAAAATAAGGAATAAATCTGAATAAGCCTAAAAATATAGCTGTATTCCAAGAGCCTATAGTTTGATTACTGCTAAGAATTATTATTTGCAGGAGGGAATATTTGATATTCACATGAAACACTGTTTGCAAATTAGAACAAATGGGGATAGATATGACACTGGTTAAGTGGATAAGACGGTGACTGCTAGACAGATATCACAAAGTGGTATATGGAAAGGTAGAATCGAAAACAAAACAAGTGACTAGTGGTCTGCCACAAGGTTCAATACTGAGACCATTGCTGTTTAACTTGTACATAAATGATATATAGCGGGGTGCTTAAGGGTCAAAGCTGTATAACTGAGTGGAGTCCTCCACATAGCCTTTAAAGGAATGCGGAGAACCGACCAGGGCTTCTGACCTAATGTCCAGTCCTCACCTTCTCGTGGTGCACCCTGTTGGGCATCTACTTTGATGCTGAACGAACGAGGATGGGCTGGCAATTTGGGATTTAGCCGACCAAATTGTATTCTTATTGGTTAAACCAAAATAAAAATTGATGGTACAACATGACAAAATTTTATGACGGCTGGGGCGTCGCCCGGTTAAACAAGGCCCCCGTTGTTTTCGCCAGGGAACCAGGGCGAACAGCGAAAAGTCAGCTACTGGAACAAATCTGAAAACAAACCCCAACTCAACATCACCAGAGTTAAAGATCGGTACTATCAACGTAAGAAGCCTGAATGGCAAAGAAATGGAGCTAGCTGAGGAATTAACTAAGTACCAGATCGACATAATAGGGGTAACTGAAACAAAAAAGACAAAAACTGGTGAGATCTTTCTGATCAATAAATACAAAATGTTATATTCAGGCAATGGCAATCAAGGAAAAAAAGGAGTAGCCATAGTATTCAACACAAAATACGAGGCTAATCTTCTTGAATGGCAGTCAGTCTCAAGTAGAGTAATGTGGGCAAATATGAGAATAGGGAACTGGACAATGAGACTTATTTGTGCCTGTGGTCCCACAGAAGGTTCTACTAAGGTAGAAGTGGAGGAATTTTTTGAGGCTTTAGAAAAAGCAACTGACACAATGAAAAAGGAAAAGTTGGTCCTTGTTGGAGATCTAAATAGCAGAGTAGGAAATGATTGTGAGACATAGAAAAATATTTTTTGGAAAATTTGGAGAAAAGAGCAAAGCTAATAATAATGGCAAATATCTGTTGGATTTCTGCTCAGGACATGGACTGCTTATTACTAACACCATGTTCCAACATAAAAATGTGCACAAATTCACATGGAGAGAGGAGGCTAGGAATAAGAAACAATAACATAGTCTCATTGACTATGTTATTGTTGATAGTGATGTTTTCTCCCTGGTGCAGGACACCAGAGTGTACAGAGGATTTGAAATTGGAAGTGATCACTATTTAGTCTTGAGAAGGATAAAACTGAATTTCATATTAAAAAAAGAATAACATGTAAGAAAGTTTTAAAGCGAATAAAAGTTGAACAGCTCTCAGATGTGAACTGTAGACTAAAATACAGAAAGATTATTGAAAAGAAAATGAAAGAGTTTGAGAACAGGAATCAAACCTTGGAGATTCAGTGGCAAACTCTGAAGAAAACATTGATTGATTCTGCCAGAGAGGCATGTGGTGAGGTTGTGTGAAAAGATAAAAAAATCAGAACTCCCTGGTGGACACAGGAAGTTTAAGAGGCAGTGAAGGAAAAGAAGAAAGCATATCAAAAGTTCCTGGCAAATAAGTCAGCTTTTATTCTTACAGAATACAGAGACAAATGTAAGAAAGCTAAACAGTGTGTAAAACTAGCTAAACAAAAGTCATGGGAGGACTTTGGCAGGAATATAGAAAATAAATATCAAGAAGGTGGCGAAATATTCTGGAGGTTGTTGAAGAAGCTTAGGAATGGAGGAAAGAGTGCTGTAAAAGGAGTTAGAGATGATAAAGGTGACATGAAAACAGGAGAAAAAGATATCCTTGAAGTATGGAGTAATTACTTTGAAAAACTGCTATATGAAGGCAAGCAGTGATGACAGCACAGTGATAAAAAACACTGACCAGGCATGCAATCAGGAATTCATATCCATACTTGAAGTAGAACAAGCCATCAAAGGCTTGAAATGTGGAAAGGCAGCAGGAGTAGATGATATTCGACCAGAAATGCTGAAGTATGGTGGTATAAAAGTCTTACAGTAGCTGCACTGCATAGTTAGGAAAGCCTGGACAGAGGGACGAATTCCCGATGATTGGAGTAGAGCTCTCATAGTACCCATATATAAAAAGGGAAATAAAACTGAATGTGAGAATTACAGAAGTATTTCCCTACTGAATGTTCCTGGCAAGATCAATGCAACTACTTGAGAAACGGTTGAGAAGAATTGTGAAAGCTTGTTGAAGAACAAGCTGGATTCAGGCCAAATAGAGGCTGTCAGCATCAGATCTTCACATTACGACAAATAGTCGAGAAAGCATGGGAATATAACAAAGATCTGTATTTAAGTTTTGTCGATTTGGAAAAGACATATGACAAGGTGCCAAGAGAGAAGCTATTCAATACGCTGCAGTTATATGGTGTCAATGGGGCATTACATCAAGCAATACTTCGTCTTTATTTGAGTTGTAAGTCTGCAATTAGAACTGAAGGAAGTACAGGAAGGTGGTTTAATGTTAAATCTGGTGTGAGACAAGGATGTACATTATCCCCTCTGTTATTCATTATCTATATGGATCACATTATGAAGGAAAGTGGTATTAAACCTGATATCAAAATTGGAGATGTTAATGTCAGCTCTTTGCTTTATGCGGATGATGTTATACTTCTAAATAAATCCCCTACAAGTCTGCAAGATTCTCTTACTAAATTCAATTGCTGTTGTAATAGATATGGTATAAAGGTCAGCAATAAAAAGACAAAGACAATGAAAATAGGCAGAATCATTGAAAATGTCAACTGTGTTGTGAATGGAGAACCTGTGGAACAAGTAAAACATTTCAGCTACTTAGGCACGATTTTTACTGAAGATGGTAAATTAAATATAGAAATAGACAACCGAATCAGCAGCTGGTATGGTGGGAAGTCAATTGAATAAATTCATTCTTATGTAGAGGCTTAAGTGCTGTGAGGACATTATGTTGGAGGTTTAATGGATTTTTTACAACACTCAAAAAGAATTAAAATAGAATTTAATACTTCCTATATTTCGTCCTAGTCACTAGGACGTCTACGGGGATTACAAAAACAATTAATGTAACATGCACACAAAAACTTACAATACTAAGCCCAACCACGTGGGTGACAATAAAGTCCTATCTAGGTGGAGCGCCCTCTAAGGGCGGTAGTAGGTGGCCTGGAATGTAAGGTGGGACCTCTGGTGATGAGTGTTTCCCAAATCTTCGGAAGCTTAATGCAACCGTATTTGTTAAGATTTGGTTGGTTTCTGAGAGCTGCTGCTGCTGCTTCTAAGAAAAGTCTCTCTTTCTTCAATTTGTTGTGGTGGAGCATGGTGGTTTTCTTCCATGATACTCTGAGGGTGGTGTCCAAAACATGATCAGCCAAGCCTGAATGGCCATAGTTGTGTTTAACGATGTACGACTTGTGTTCCTCCAGGCGGATGGATGCTGATCTGCCTGTCTGTCCAAAGTACGCAAGCTTACAGGAACAGGGTACTTTGTAAACTCCAGGCAGAGAGAGAGAGGAGGGAGCTGATGTTTCGTAGAACGGATAAGGGTAGCAAGTTTGCAGTAGGGCTTATATGCTGTGTGTAGGTTATACTTTTTTAGTATCTTGGCTATTATTTCCGAAGTGCCTCGGATGTAGGGTATGGTGATGACATTTTTAAAATCTTGTTGACGAGAGGGACAGGGAATGGGGGAGGAATTGATTATTTTTTTGATACTGTGTTCGCTGTAGCCATTGGAGAGGAAAGTTCTGTGTATGTGGTTAAGCTCAGTAGTGAGGGCGGTTCCACTGGAACAAAGATTGTGGGTTCTCTCGGTAAGGGTTTTAATGATGCCATATTGTTGAGGGGTGGTGGTGGTGGGAGAGTTTGTGAATGTATCTGCCTGTGTGTGTGGGTTTTCTGTATACAGTGAAGGCAAGTGTATCATTAGGCAGGCGCGTGACTAAGGTGTCTAGGAAGGGTAAACAATTGTTCTTTTCCTTTTCCATAGTAAACTGGATTCTTGGATGTAGGCTATTGAGATGACCGAGGAAGGAGTCTAACGTGTCTGGGCCATGAGGCCAAATAGAGAACACATCATCTACATATCTTAGCCAGATAGAAGTTTTGAGTGGTGCTGAGTCTATGGCTCGTTTTTCAAAATTTTCCATATAGAAATTGGCAAGGGGGGTGAGAGGGGGGAACCCATGGCGGTTCCCTCTATCTGCTTTTAGATTTTGTTATTCCAAGAGAAATACCCAGAGTTGATGGCAAAGGAAAAGAGATCTAAGATGTCTTTATTGTCACCCACGTGGTTGGGCTTGGTATTGTAAGTTTTTGTGTGCATGTTACATTAATTGTTTTTGTAATCCCCGTAGATGTCCTACTGACTAGGACGAAATATAGGAAGTATTAAATTCTATTTTAATTCTTTTTGAGTGTTGTAAAAAATCCATTAAACCTCCAACATAATGAATAAATTCATATGGAACAAGAGAGAAATTAGTCGGAACACTAAATTAGCTGTATACAAGACAGTGTTCAAACCAATTTTAACTTATGGATCTGAGAGCTTGGTCAGAAGTAAAACACTTGACCAAAGACTAGAGACTGCAGATATGAGAGTCCTGAGAAAGATCAGAGGCGTGAACAGATGGCATCAATGTCAATATCATATTAAAAATGAGGATATTAGGAAAGAACTTGACATTGTCAGAATCCAGGAATGCGTTAGCAGAACTAATCTCAGGTGGTATGGTCACTTAAATAGAATGGGAGAGGAAAGATTAGCAAAACAAGTGTTCTCTGCCAGGTTGGCAGGAAAACGACCCAGAGGAAGACCAAGATATAGGTGGATTGATACGGTACAAAGTGCCTTAGACGATAGGAATATGAGATCTGATAATGTTGCAGTCTTAACAAATAACAGACTGATTTGGAGGAAAATTGTAGATAGGAAGTTAGTAATGATGTAATTTTTTCATGTAGTACTGTCATATCCTGTACACCCCTTGAGGGTACATGGCAGGAATTTGATGATGATGATGATGATGATGATATATAGCTAAAAACCTGACAGGAAATATTCAGTTGTTTGCCGATGATGTGAAATTAAGTAGAGTAATAGTTAATCAGAGCCTCCGTAGCTCAGTCAATACAGACGAACCCCTTTGGTCGGAAAGACCTGGGTTCGATTCCTGTCAGTGAGGTGAGGAACCTTTATCTGGTCTCTTTTGACTAAAGATAAGTTAGACGGTTTCATACGAAGGCAGGAGGTTTCTTCACCTGGAAACTAGTATTTTTCGTTCCCCCAGGAACAGGCAAACCGGCTCCATGAACACACGCTTCTACAGACAGCGACACCTCCAGCAATAAGGAGTAACCAACCTATTCCGTAGGATTTCGGTTCCTAATACTACACGGAAAATGTGTTTGTACGCATGAGTGTAAATTAGGATTTAATCAAGGCAATGTGAAGAGCTTGCAGGACGATTTGAATCAGAGCTATCCAACCTTATGTAATCCTAGGGTAGCATTAGAAAAAAAAAATATCCGAGAGCCATCTCACAATGCGTATCTAGTAATTTGGTCAACAGCAGCGACACAACCTCGAAAGCTGAACAACCGAACAACACTAATTGCGCACTAATCGCGCGCTCACGTTCCCCGTGAGCATCCGGAGCATGCGCATTGGAACAAAACAGTGTAAAAGGGCTTCTTTGACACATCTATTTGAAAAATAGATGTATCAAAGAAGTGACAAGATTATCGATTATTGATAGAATTAAAATATCTAATACGCATTCGATTCAAATTGTTATTTTATTTTTTTGCTCGTGAAAATCAAAACCCACAGGCGGACCGCACAAAATCGCACCGAGGGCCGCGGACAGTGCTTTGGACAGCCCTGATTTAAATAGTCTGTCAGTATGGACAAAATTTAATGGGTGCCAGTTTAATGTTGAGAAATGTAAAGTTATGCATTTTGGGTTGGATCAGTGATTCTCAAACTGTGGGGTGCGACCCCAGGGGGGGAAATAGCTTGAAGGGGGGGGCATACTTTCCTACAGATAATAATTAAAACTGCCCTAAATCAGTTTTAAAAATAACAACAAATAAAAATACAGAAAGAAAAATTTTTGATGATACAGGTATTAATTATCAAATTTCAAAATAACCAATAATCATTTTTTTCACTCGCACTTATAAAACGCGTGTGCCAGAGACAGTGTTGATAGTTCGGCAGCGGTCCCATCCTCTTCCAGGTAGTAGCAGTATACGCGCACAGCTGAAAGCAGCGACTTAATGACATCTCATTGGCACTTGTTTCAGTGTTTACCTCTTAAAGTTGACTTAATTATGAACAATTGATCAAGAAGCGTTCTCAAAAGCAGGCCCATCCATCACATTAGACTTGACTTTGATATTTAAATGTTTGATTATTTTCACAGAGAAAAATTAAATACTTGTTAGTTAAATATTGTTTCATTTCAATACTTGTTAGTCAATATTGTTTCATTTCAATACATATTTTGGTTAATTGCAAGTGTTAAAATTAATTTTTATTGTAGGCCTAATATTGCGATACTTTAATTATTTTGTGTCAAAAACTGTTAAATAGTATATAGAAAACACAAAATAAACTGAATAAAACGTCAAACTTAGTATGACTTCTATTTTGATAAATAAAACCGGAGGGGGGGGGGGGGAGGCTGACAGTGTTTTCTCTTGTCAGGTGGGGCTCAGAGGTAAAAAGTTTGAGAACCACTGGGTTAGATAGATTACAAACGTATCACATTGATGGCATTATACTCCAGGAAATAGATGAAGCTAGAGATTTAGGGGTGATGGTAGACAGAGTTAAAGCTTAGAGGACATATTGCTAAGTAGCCTATAATATTACTTGGATATTGAATAACACATTAACAAGTAGAGATATCGAGATTGTTATTCTTCTTCATAAGGCTTTGATACGCCCACATCTGGATAACTGTGCTCAAGTCTGTCCCCTGGGTTTCTTGAGATGAGAAAGTGGAGAAGATTCAGAGGCAAGATGGTGAGTGGCCTGTGAAATGTGCGTATGAGGATAGATTGAAGGTGTATGGATTACAGAAGTTGGTTGATATGAGAAAAAGAGGATATATGATAGAAAAATGTAAGTTGCTTAAAGGATTTTATAGCATTGATGCAGGGGAAATGTTTCAGCACTTGACCCGAGGGGACAGAACAAGTGGTAATCCCTGAAAGTTGAATAAAGGTGTGGTTAATAGGGGTGTGATGACTAGAGTTTTTACTTGGAGAGTTGTGGATGAGTGGAATGGGTTGCCACAGTCAGTTGTGAGTGCTTTTTCTGTTAATGGGTTCAAGGAGGAGGTGTGATAGGCTCTGTGCCAGCGATGAGTCTTCAGACTCCATGGAGGTGCCCGTATAATAATTAATTATATTAATATTATCAAATTATTGATATATTAATAATAATAATAATAATATTTATTTATTTATTTATATTTTAATAAGTTTTAATAACAATAACAATAATACTGTTATTGATCTTCGAGAATAGTTACACTTTTTTTAACACCATGATGAAAAGATTTTATTGCTAAGTACTTCGTTTTTGTTACAGTAAGTAAAATTAACACATGCAATTATTATTAATAGCATTAATAGGTTGTTGTTTTTTAAATAGTTTTCAATATTTGTAATTCATACGTATTATTACATATGTGCAAACAAATAATTGTTATATTCATATTGCTATTTAAGTCATCGTTTTTATCATCGTCTTGCATACATTGTATGTTTTATATTCAACTAAGATATAGAGACGAAATAATGTAAGCTATACTTAACATTATTTCGTCTCTAGAGGGATTAAGTGTAAAATTCTGAATGTTTTCATCTTTTTTTTTTTTTTTTAATAAATATACATTTCACAGAGAGATTATTATTGTCATTCGGGCTATTTACAGTTACATGGTTAACACATTGCAGTCTGTTCGAAGAGTTCAGTGTAAGTGAAATAAGAACGATATTAATAACAACTATGATAATGGTGATTATGAGGATTAATTGGATAATAATTTGTCTTATTGCTCTTTTAGCAGATGCAGTTTAGAGAGAAATTTCTTGTTCCTTCGAAGAATTCAAATGATACGCTACAGTTCGTATGACTCTTCGCGATCCGCTCAGGAGCTACAAATTCCTTATCCATTCGGTCACATTGCAGCAAAGGAATGGGGCATTGAAGGTGGTCACCCCTTGTTAGCAATTCATGGATTTCAAGATAATGCCAATACATTTGATACATTGGTGCCTCTATTATCATCGAATTTTCATGTCATAGCTCTTGACCTTCCTGGCCATGGTTTAACTTCTCACAAACCACCTGGCTGTTTTTATAACATGTTCGATCTGGTGCTCGCAGTGAAACGTGTCGCAAATTTTCTTGGATGGAAACAATTTTCTATTTTGGGTCACAGCTTAGGTGGAATAGTGGGTATTTTAACTGCATCCATATACCCTGAAATAATAGATACAGTAATCAGTCTAGATATGATTAAACCAATTTCCTGGGATATGCAAAAGATACCAACCATCTCAAGAGGAGGCATGGATTTTTATTTTAAACATGAACAAAAAATTAGCAAAGCGCCTCTAGTATATTCAGAAAAAGAATCTATAAAGAAACTTATTGAAAGTCGGCTTGGTCAGTTGACTGAAGAATCGGCTAAAATATTGGCGAAAAGAGGTACACGAATATCTGAATGCGGGAACGGAGTGGTATATTCAAGAGATCCCCGCCTTAACTCTCCCGAAATATGTAACTTTACTCATTATGCTGTAAAAGCATATATTTGTAATGTTAAATGCAAAATGATAATAATTAAAACAGATACATCCACTTTAGAAATTCCAGGCGACAACCCCCCAGAAATAGTAAATGAACTCATTCCGATATATAAAGTACATTGTAAATCATTTGAGTTTATAAAAATCAAAGGAAATCATTATGCTCATCTTAATAATCCAAATGATATTGCGCCTATTATAAATTCAGTATTTGGACACTTAAAAACTGCTAATATGTCTGTGATTTGAAATTATGTATATCCAGGTAATAATCTAATTTGTTCGGAGATGTTATTTTATCCATATGATATACTTATAAAGGTGTATCAAGATTGATTAATTGTAAAGCTAAAAGAAATACACAGAATTTGTTTACATATTTTCTCCCCAATAGCTATGATTACACAAGAAACGCGAAAAGTGTGTGCACTATTTACAATCCTAAGATTCACTTGGTAGTTAGATAATTTGACCGGATCATTCCGTCCGGTGACCTAATTCTTGTTTACTCCACCCTGCGAAAATTGGACTTGAATCTCAGTCTATTTACCAGTAAACATACAGCAGCACGCTAAATGAATCAATTTTAGAAATGAAATCTGACATTTAGAATTTTTATTAAAAGTTGTCGAACGATCTATTTGAATTTTGACTTCGACAAGAAAAATGAAATTATGTCCGTTTGTAAGAGAATGTCTCTTGCTGAACAGAGCAGATACTGGATCTTCGGCAAAATTCAATGAGAGATTTTATTTTTGATTTAAAGTGGACAGTTTAAACTAGAGTCTGGCCTAACACAAATTTGTAGAAGTATTACTTCGAATACTTTGTGGGCAATGTCTACAAAGTTACCTACGGTCGGAAAAGACTGAAAGGGAAAATCAGTCAGTCGATTAGTTCGAATGCCATGTGGGAAGAGATGAACCTTTATTATGACTACTTCAGCATTAGTGTTAGCCAGTTTCATACGGAAGTGAAGAGAAACTGGAGGTTTTCCATCCCTTATAAAGGACAAATCGATCGACCAGAAGAATAGAAACACACACACACACACACACACACACACACACACACACACACACACACACACACACACACACACACACACACACACACACACACACACACACACACACACACACACACACACACACACACACACACACACACACACACACATTGCCTCATAGCCTTAGTGACTGCAGTTCCAAAGAACAACTATAGGACCATTTCTTCTTGCTTTAAAAAAAAAAAAAAAAATCAAGCAGAAAAAAAAAATCATATACTTTTAGTGAAAATCACAAATGTGCTTGTTAAGATATATTATATATCCCTTTTTTAGCTAAATAAATATATTGAAAGTGCTTTTGTACTCCCTAAAGAATGGAATTTTTAAAGGAGATGTAATTATTTGACAAGGTAAGCTAATTTAAACTCTCACAGTAATTTAACCACAGACAATCATCATATCTTGATTGCTATGTAATGTAAATACTTTGACTTTGAAAAGCAAATTACTTGATTTGTATACTGCTTTATCAATAAAGTGTTTTATTATAAAATAAAATAAGGTATAAGTTTAATTTATTGTATGAGATATCAAATCCAGGAAACAGAATTCATACATTCCTATATAATACCTCCAACACTATAAAATCTATGTTGGAAATTTTAAAATTACAAAAGAATTGCTGCAGCCAAATATATATCATGACAATCTAAGAAGATGAAGAATGAGTAACTCAACTGAATGTATAAGAAGAAATTATGAAATTAGAGAATGTTTGTGAAAGTTTGTGAATATATTTAAACCACAGAATTATTCTGTGGTTTAAATGTATTCACAAACTCTGATCCAATACCGAGTTAAGTTTTACACTATCCCTGAAACACCGACGCAATGTAAAATAGATATGAATTTGATCCTAAATCGGGAAAGTATCCAAGCAACGAGTGATTTCAAGGATATTCATCGCTGAAAAGAAAAAAAAAGTGTAAGAACCAAGCAATGTAATATCGATGATGGTTGCTGCTTGTTAAAGTGACGGTAAGCTTCTTGAGTAAAATATTTTTCTTGTTGTTAAAAGAAATGCAGATGATAGAAACAACGGATGTTTTCGCCTGTATACAATGATCACATTTATCTGTAATCTGTTATTATACAAAATTAACATTAAAGAAAAAAAAACGATACATATCTACTGATGATTATTATTTTATTTAAAAAAATACAGATATTGATAAATACTTAGAATGAGAAAGAAAAGAAGTCTAGACATATAATACATCTATGTGTAGAGATGACTTGCTAGATTTTAACAGATCAGTTACATCAGTCTAGGAAGCAAGGAGCCGTTATAAACCCCTTTTTAACAGTAGACGAGTTGGTAGGTGTCATGGCAGGGATTTCTTTCTCTCCTCTTGCAAAAGAAACAAATCGCATGGATAACATGCACACAATTAACTGAGATAATAAAAAACTGGAAGCAACTGTTATAACAGTTGCCTCGTCTCTAATTACCATCAAACCAAATCTTGAAACAGTACATTTTTTAGGTGAATTTCGATCCATCTGTCTAGGCTAGCATATAACAAATCCAGTGTGACTGAAACAAGTTTTAATAAAATTTGGTTTTATTAAATATCGAATCTTTACTAAATATCAGATCTTTACTAAAAGTTGGCGAGCTATCGCCAACTTTTAGTAAAGATCTGTAAAGTGGTCCATTTTTATTTGTAAAATTATCCAGAAAGAATCAAAACAACCAGAAAAAAGTTTGTTACAAACGATAGTCAGGTGCTCCTGACTATCGTTTGTAATCCTCGCATGATAAAATCATGCCAAAAATGATTTTATGTTCAGTTACTGTAAATAATGATATCGCCACACAAGAATGCTGCTACTGCAATGTTTGAGGATATCAATTCCATGAACAGA
Organism: Typopeltis vanoorti; assembly: GCF_054136105.1. Taxonomy (NCBI): domain Eukaryota; kingdom Metazoa; phylum Arthropoda; class Arachnida; order Uropygi; family Thelyphonidae; genus Typopeltis; species Typopeltis vanoorti. Next base: position 150,239,578 of record NC_143552.1, on the reverse strand, counting down.
GTGACTCAATCAGTATCAGTCAGTTTAATCGGTAATACTGGGAACTGTTCTGAATTACGGCCAAAGCAACTAAGACTATGAGAATCAGTGTGTTATGTCTCTTAACCGGATGTATTCTTTTAGCCAGTTTGTTGGTTGAAGGAGTAAAAAATTGCCTATACGAAATTCGAAAAAATACATTTCATTCTAATTAAGGAATATCATAAATAGTGTAATGCTCAAACATACAACATAGCATGCTTATTTTGTTAAAGAGCACCCCTATGTTTTGAGCATGCTGGCTTTTACCTGTGATTTAATGAACAAAACTATTATGACAAAAAAATCGGTTAACACCTTTAATTTCCTTATAGGGAGTAGGCGAGGCAGTTATAGCGCTGTCTAACTTCTTGAGAGTAAGTGGGCAGTGCATTCACCACCGGTAGCCAGTCAAAATAGCTGGCCAAAGACTATCATAATTTTAAGGGCAACCGATGAAGAGACGGGCAAACAAATACTGCCTATCGAAGTCCCGTCCCTAATCTTAATAGAATGTTATTGTCTGAAATAGTGTGGGTTCTAGGGTAGATTTTCTTGAGTTTATGGGAAGAAAATCTCGAATTTCAGAGAGAAAAAATTCGCTTGCCCGTGCCAGAGATCGACCAATTCGAGAACCGATCGAAGAAAGACTTAGAAAAAGTTCCTCTAGTCAGCGACTATACTTGCACTTCAGTGTCTATCTACATAGCCTAGCGTAGAGAACACAAACGTCAGTTCCGCTGAGCTGCATAGTCCTACTATATGAAATAAATAATGCTTTTTGAGACATATACCTTGAGGTAAACCTGGAGTGCTTCGTGTTTTATCTTAATAACTTGGAAATTCATAACTTGGAATATGACTAAAATAATACATAGGTAAATTGTTTAGAAACAAAAAACCTGAACAGACATAAAAGAATTATAACCGATGACTAAACATACGTAACCACAGTAATAAGATTTTTAATAAGTAAATATTTCTTCCTAAGTATCATAGGACATCGTCAGTACAGTTAACAATTCAAACAATACAAGGAATCACATACAGTTAGGGCGCATGCTAACAATGGAATCCTTCTATGCATGCAGTAGTGTGTTATAGAATTAAATTAAAATATATCTGGAGAGAGAGAGAGAGAAAGAAAGAAAATTACATTAAAATGAGATAACATATATAAATTATTTTACACAATTTAGGATGACAATTTCTCAGACTTTAGTGATAGTAAGAACGTCATTACGGTTCAAATTGAGTCTGTGACGTAGGGCTACGTATAAACTTTCACTTTCTTTATATAAACGTTCATGTTTATATAAATATCTATGTAGAAGCATGGTCTTTTTCCAATGGATCCTATGGTTTGGGTTTTCAATTCCGTGTTGTGCGAGGCCAGATTTCTGCGGTTTGAAAAGAAGGATATGGTCTTGATGTTCCGAAATGCGTTTGCTAGTTTGCTGTCCATTAGTATTTCAATAGCAAATATTGATAGCAAATGGATAGTAACCTGTCTGTCCATAATAGGATAATTTACAGGAACATGTGACCTCGTACATGTCAAGTAGCATCAGAGGTGAGAGTTTGCTTTTAGGAGAAGGTAACCAATTGTAGATCTGGTTGATTGGTTTGTAGGTAGCAATCAATTTATATTTCTTCATAATTTTTGAAAGATGTTCGGAGATGCCTTTGACATAAGATACGGGAATCGTATGGGATTATTCTTGTCTAGGTTGATGTATGGAGAAAGTGACTAATTTTTTTGAGTGTTGTTTTTGGATTGTATCCATTTTGCATGGCCACATTTTTTGATTATTTCCAATTCTTGGTTTAAAGATTCTTCGGAGGAGCAGAATCTTTGTGCTCTGGTTACTAATGATTTAATGATGCCAAATGTTTGAGATGGGTGATGAGCCGAAGAATTGTGAATGTAGTGACCTGAAAATGTCGTTTTACGATAGACAGAAGCGGAGATAAAACCATCTTCTTTTCTTTGCATGTGTACATCCAGGAAGGAGATACCCTGTGGAGATTCTTTTTCTAGCGTGAATTTGATGCGAGGATGAAGAAGGTTGATTTTATCTAGAAACAACTGTAGTTCTTGTTCAGAATGACCCCAGACAGCAACGACATCATCGACATATCGTAGCCAGATTTTTGGTTCAGGATTAAACGTGAAAATGTTTTCTTCAAGGTGTTCTAGAAAAAGGTTGGCTAAGTTTGGTGATAAGGGAGACAATTGTTGTTCATTCCTCCTGCTTGTAAATTTTCTCTTTCCAAGTGAAGTATCCAGAAGTAATAACAAATTTGAATAATTCAACAATATCGGATGGAAATTTTTAAGTTAGCAAGTCTATCGTTTCCTTATGGGGAGGATTAGGGAAGAGAGAGAGAGAGACAATGTCGAAGCTAATTAGCATGACAGTTTCCAACAGCTGAATGTCTTTTATTTTTGCGTGAAACTATGGAATTTTTAATTGATGAGGCTGAGTGGCTTTTGAGAGGACGGAGAAGGTTAGATAAAATTTCTTGATAATTTGTAAGACGGGCTGCTAATAGAATTCCCGACGGGTCTGAGTACAACGTTATTTTTGTGAAGTTTAGGTAAACCGTATATTTTAGGAGGCCTAGCATGGTATATCCTCAGTTTGTTTGTTTTTTTATTGTTTCTTGATCTAAGGAAGTGGTTTCATCTAGGAATTTGTTTAGTTTCTTGAGCTGTCTTTTTTTGTGGGACCATAATCAAGTTGGGCGTATGTATCTCGATCTTTGAGTAATAAATTCATTTTTCGGTCATATGAATTGGAATCTAGCACAACAGTGGTATTTCCCTTGTCGGCTCTGGTGATGATTATGTTTCTATTACGTTTTAAAGAGATAAGAACTTTCAATTCTGATGGTGGTATATTCAAGTCCGAAGGTTTGGAATCCTAGATTGTTAATTCTACCACACGCTACTGCACGCATAGAGGGATTCCATTGTAAGCATGCGCCGTAACTGTATATGATCCCTAGTATTGTTTGAATTAACTATACTGACAATGTCCTATGATACTTAGGACGAAATATTTACTTATTAAAAAATCTTATTACTGTGGTCACGTGTGTATGTTTAGTCATGAATGCTCCACAAGTTTCATTATACAACAAATTAAAACCGATAACTGTAAATAATTAAAAATTAAAAGTAAAACTTTAAAATACATGGACAAAGATTAAAACATCAGATAAGGATAAATGGTGTAGGGACATAATGAAACCACACAAATAATGAATGAATGAATTAAAAATGATGATTATTACTTCCTCATCTGATTACACTGGCCAACAAAAAAAAAATTTTTTTTTTTGCTGATTATGATCTGACACTTGTTTTTTACTAATTTGGGTGCGCTGATTTCAAATATCAAACCCATTTTTCTCTATCACGTCAGGTTTTTCCTCTATGGCATTTTCTTTTTGCTAATTTGTAAGTTTTTGATAGTTTTAAGGAGGCAGTACTATTTAGAGGATCAAAAAAATCGATTTTTTAATATTATTTTCTGAAAGTATGTACTTTTAAAAATCTGTTCCTAACTTTTTATCAAGAAATTCGAAAAATTCCCGAAGATATATCCTATTATTAAAGCGGTGCGCAGATCAGAATCGGAGCGCACACCGGTCTCGCTTGTTAGTAAACGAATAAATGCTTAAGAACCTGCAACGGCACGTACTGGCGCTTTGAATGCGAGAGAGGCCGATAACCGACCTAATACATTTAGGTGATGAAAAGTAGGCGATGACAACTGCCTAAAACAAATGAATGCTATATGCGGCACAGCGGACAAAGAACGATCGAAATCAGTCAATCGTTAATCGATCGTGAAAGTATGATGAGCGCTTATAACGTTTCAATAAAGTCTCTGTTTTTTTTTTTTTGTTTGTTTTTTGTCTTGTTAATTGCATGTTAATCGGCAGTGAAGAAAATACATCATGTCTACTACTCGAAAATGTGTCAATAGTGTAGATTCCTTCTGCTACATTTGTGGCAGCTTAATATCACTGATTTCGTTAAGAAAGTGTAGTTTGCATACTTTGACGTAAAACTTGCAGATCAGGACAATTCATGGGCTCCAAATAAAGTGTGTAAGTCATGTGTAGAAATTTTACGACAGTGGAGCAAGGGAAAACGCCAAAAATTAGCTTTTGGCATTCCAATGATTTGGCGTGAACCGAAAAATCACGTAGATGATTGCTATTTTTGTTTAGTTCAGACTTCTGATTTGATTGATTACAGACAGCTTGGCGATGGTTTTGTAATTACTTATAATGTTTCTTTTTTCCTGTTTGTGTATGGGTGACATTTATGCAGTCTTCAGTGTTTCAGGTATGTGTCCCGTTTCGAAGATTTTATTTAACAGTTTTTGTATAACTGGAAGTAGGTCGGTTGAGTGTTTCTTGATGTCTTTTGGTCTGATTCCGTCTATCCCCGGTCCTTTGTTAGGGTTAATTTTTTCAATTGCCAGTGATAGTTCTTTTTTTTGTTACTGTGGGGAACCACATCGACTGGGTTGCTCGTGGACCTAGTGGAGAATGTTCGTTTGTGTGAGGAAGGGTTGTTTCTTGTGGCTTTTGGACAGAGTTCACGAAGTGCTGATTAAAGTTGTTTGTCAACTGTTTGAGGGATTTGAGGTCGCAGGCAAAGCTGTGTTTTATTGTTTCTGAAGCAGTGGTTCTGTGTATATTGTCCAGCATTTCATTAATTAGGTGCCAGGTTTCCTTTATGTCATTCTGAGCTGTTGTTAATTTGTTGCTGTAATAGTTTCTTTTTGCTGTTCTAATCTGTGTTCTTAGGAGATTCCGTTTTCTTTTGTATTCAGCTTTTAAAGCGATATTGTTCGGCGATTTCTTAAGGTTGTTTCCGTAGGGCATCTTTTCTTTGTATGTCTGTTAGTATGTTGTCTGTTATCCATGGCTTTTGTTTCGTTTGGGGGTGTATTTTTGTTATTGCTTTGTTATATATTTTGTTAAATGCAAGTTTAAGATTATTATATACAGCTTCAGCAGGGTCTAAAGATGCTATCTGCATCCAGTCTGTTTTTCTGATTTCATCGTTCACTATGGCTTCGTTTACAATGCTATGATACTGTTTTGTAGTCTCAGTGATTTTTATGGGTTCTGGTTCAGTGTGTAACTGTAATGCTGTGAAATAATGGTCTGCCAGTTTGCATGTTATGACGGTGCTGTGTAGCTGTTTGGAGGGCCCCTTATATTTATATGATCAATGCAGGATGAGGTTGTTGTGTTTCCGACTATCTCTTCTCGTGTATACGACTGTATGGATGGGGTTATGTTATATGCAGATAATAGGTCTAGGTATTGTTCTGTGTTGTTATTTATGTTCCTAATGTTTATATTAATGTCTCCTATTATTATCAAGTATTCTGAGGTGCTTACTTCCGTGGCTGAAAGCCATCTGTTTAGTTCTTCTAGGAATTTTGTGGTGCTTAAGTTGGGTGGTCTGTATATTGCATTTAATATCAAGGAGTTTTCTTGTTTGATGTTTTTAATTTCGATGCATATGTTTTCTGCGTATTCTAATTTATAGTTTATTTCTGTTAGTTCTAGTTTATGTTTGGTAAATATTATTATACCACCGCCTCGTTTTGTTTGTCTGCAGTATTTGTGTTGTTGGAAGTGTGGCATTTGGTAGGTGGATGCCTCTTCGTTTGTCGTAGATACTTCAGTCAGTATTAAAATGTCTATTTGGTCTATATCTTCCTTCAGATAAGCTTGCAGGGTCAGCCAGTATTTTTGAATGCTTCTGATGTTGATGTGGAGAATAGATAGTCCTTTTTGTGGGATTGTCACTTGTTTCCATTCTGTTATTGATTTCAGAATGTGGCAATTATCATGTTCCGGGGTGATTATGTCTGCTTGATGGTCTGCATTCATGTTGGTCGGTGTGCTGTTCCTTCTTTACGAGTTGTCAATATTCCTTTCAATGTGGCAGACTGTCGAGGTCGTCTACGGATTTTATTTCGATTGGTTTTGCGTCTTGTGTCTTTCTAAGGAATATTTTGCTGTCTCTTATCCATATAAACTGGTAATTGTTTTCTGTTTTTACTTTCCTTGCTTGGTAGAATATTTTCTGATAATATGTTAGGTATTCGGACAAGTATATGGGGTATTGTCGTGGTCTCCTTTCAGATCCATGACTACTGGTTTTTTAATCCTGGTAGCTTTTATAAGTGTAGTTTTTGTTGGGCTGTTGGTGAGTCGCACCAGGACGGCAGAAGGACGGGTATTATTTTCTCTTTTCCTTTTTTGTGGTAACCGATGCACTGACTGGATGTCTCTTGATTCAATGGGAGAGCCAATTTTTTTGGCTTAGTTTTATTACGGTGTCTCTTAGATGTTCCATAGCTATTTCTGGGAAACCATTTATAAGGAGATCATTTTTGTGCTGCTGTTGGTTTGAGAGTTCGTACTGTTGCTTTAAAGAGTTTAGTTCTTGCCGTAGTTCCGTTGTCTCTTTAATTAAATTATGCTGTCTTTCCGTTAGCTCTTTAACGCAGTTTTTAATTTCTCTAACGGTCTGTAATACACCTTCTGCCGAGTTATTATTAAATTTAATAAATTCCTCATATTGGTTGAATTTTTTTGTAATTTGTGCGGTATGTTTTTTAAATAGTTCTCCAACAAAATCGATTAAACAGTCTTTTAGGTTTTGTGATCTATTTTCAAGTAATGCATTTAAAGTTGGCTCACCTGGGTTTCCGTTGTTGTTTTCTTTGTTTTTAATTCCCTCTGTTGTTCATAGCTGTTTATTGCATGTGTTGTTTTCCCTGCGGTCGAAGGCGACATTACTTTGTTGTCTCTGCAATGGGGACACTTCCACTCGTCATGATTCTTGTTTGATTTTCGCTGCCAAGTAGCCACAGACAATCCTGAACATAGAAAATGCATGTTTCTCTGGCAGTTCCTACATTACGTGGTTTTCTCCCCCTTAAATCTTTTTGGCATTTGTAGCACTTCATATTTCTTGTTCGTCGATCTTGCTGTAATTTCTAATATGGCGACTTCCTGTTTTCTTCTCGCGTAGTTGACCAACATATACTTCGAACTTTGAATACTTATATTTTACTTATTACTAAACAGATACTTACAGTTTTTACAACAATATGTTCGTCTTGAAGAACGGAATTCACTGATGTACTTTAAATATTAATTCACAAGAAAAGATCTACTTTGCAACTTAAAATATGGGAGCATCGAAATAGCGTGCTTGTCACTGTTTGCTGCTAAACCGCCCTCTCTTAATAATAATAATAATAATAATAATAATTTTTTGGGATAAAATTCCATTTTATTTAACTTCATTTTACTCACATATGCATATAATGAAACATATTTTCTGTAAAGTACAAAATGTAGAATATTTAAGTCTTTATAAATGTAAATATACACTTTTTAAAATAAATATTTATCCATCGTATTTACATGTGGATTGGCATGAGTGTGCATACAATTCACTGTGCAATGCTGTAATACAATACACAGTTCAATAGTAAGAATAATAATGGGATGATTTTATATTTATATACATCGGTTTTCTGCATTTTGTCTTTTTCTTTCAGTATTCTTTTATATAGATTCTGTATATAATACAGATAATATACTTCTCTACAAAAATTCAGTATACAAGTTACTAAGTGCATTATTTTTGATATATTTTTGCGTCGCATTTCTGCTTTCTTCCTCGAAGCTTGAGCAGAGCTTTGAGGAAGATAAAAAATATAATTTTATATTAAGGGTAAATATTAAGAATTAAGGATCAGAGCTTATTCCACCTTTACCACGAGTTGCCTAGACTTGTACTACTTTATGGGTCACTTAGACTTGCATTACGTGCAGGCGCAAACTTGACTTAATTGTCTGTTTGCTTACTTGGGAAATGGAGTAAAACCAGGTTTAAAATAGCTTGGCATCTTTAACATATATTATACCCAAGGTAAGAAACTTCCTACATCTATCTCTCATCCTGAGATTTTTATTTAATAAGGTCAAAGCACCTTATGGTAACTTGTTTTGATAAAATACTTATAAGCTCTGTATTACTTAACATTAGTATTTCTAGCCTGGTTCTCATTGATGATACCTCGATAGGGGTCGGAACTGGTGGGGGGCTGGCTTCGAGAGGCTCTGCTTGGGGATAGGTTTTTGCCTGTCTCTGAGCAGGGCCACAGCAGAGATTATGGCTCTGGCTGATGGTGGGGTGAGCCTGCCACTGGGTAGAGCCAACGCTGAGAAGTTCTTCTCGGTGATGGAGTGAGGCTGTCACTGAGTGGAACAACGCTGAGTTGGACGGTCTTTCGGCCACTATGGAGTGGTCTAGGTATCGTCCTAATTTTTAGAGAGGTCTTTACTTAAATACACCTCAATAAAGGTCAAAACCAGTCTGGGTAGTGCCCCCCCCGCCTTTTAATGCATAGCAACATACATCTCCTAAAGGAGATGGGCTTTGCATTAAGGGTAACTATTAAGAATAGTGATCAGAGCTTATTCCACCTTTACCACGAGTTGCCTAGACTTGTACTACTTTACGGGTCACTTAGACTTGCATTACGTGCAGGCGCAAACTTGACTTAATCGTCTGTTTGCTTACTTGGGAAATGGAGTAAAACCAGGTTTAAAATAGCTTGGCATCTTTAACATATATCATACCCAAGGTAAAAAACTTCCTACACACACACACACACACACACACACACACACACACACACACACACACACACACACACACACACACACACACACACATATATAGTTACTCCTTATTCCTGTAGGTGTAATATGTCTGTAGAAGAGTGTATTCACGGGGCCGGTTTGCTTGTTCTGGGAGACGAAAAACCCGAGTTTCCAGGTGAAAAAACCACCTCTCTGTACGAGACCGGCTAACTCACCTTTAGTTGAAAGAGACCAGATGAAGGTTCCTCATGTCATCACTGACTGGAATCGAACCCAAGTCTTTCCGATCAAAAGACTTCGTCTATCCTGACTGAGCTATAGATGTTCATTTTCCCGGATAACTGTAGGGCCGAGTACACGCCCCCCAAGGACTACCACTTCATGAGCACGGTTTACCCTTTTTTGAGGAGGGGTGAATTTGGATATGGCATGTTTGTGTCCTTGTAACAGTGTTTGAGAGGAATTCGTTATAGTGTGTGTGCATGCGTGTGCGCGTGCGTGTTATAGTGTGTGTGCATGCGTGTGCGCGTGCGTGTGTGCACTGTAATGTGTGTTATTTCCCTGTGATTTTCAGTCTCGCTATAATATTCATATAGCCAATGTTTCAGCTCCCTGTAGGTCCCTAGGTTTCTGTCGTCGAATGGCAGTTTGTTGATCATGTCAAGTATGTAGAAGTTTCGGGTGGCTTTGCGGTAGTGATTGTTGTACTTATATGTTATGTAGTTTGTTTACTGTGGTCTTGTTATGTGATAAGTTGTTCTAGTTACTCTGTAGATCGGACTGAAGTAATCTTTTAGCATGACTGTGTAGTGGCAAAAGTGTTTCACTTTGAATATTTTGTGTTCTGTCCTTGCTACCTGTATAAGGGTGAGCTGTTTTCTTTGTTCTCAGAATATCAGTTTTACCATTTTATTTTGCTACAATTGTAATCTGTTAAGTTTGTAGTCTGCACAGAATGCATATGATGTAATTGCGTATCTTAAAATGTTTTCACATGATGCTTTATAGATTAGTATTTTTATGTGTGTCGGAGCAATGTCTTTTAATCGATATAGTTTGCTTGCTATTATTATTAACAACCTCGCATGCAACAATGCCAAAGAGGAGGATTTACGTGACTTTTACTACTCCTTTCCATTATCACACTACAGTTTTTATTCTTCTTCATTCCTTTGATCCATGCACCTGTTGTGATTTTGTTAAAGAAATAATCCATACTGGAATGGAAACTTTCATTTTTCACTCTGTTAAAATTTCTGAAAGCAAGTCTAAAAACAACGTTCTCCAAGAAGTGTGCCAGGGCTGTCCAAGAAAAGCAAACAGCCTTTCACAAGTCGCTTGAGACCAAATCAAAACGACAACAAGAATATAAAATAAACAAAATCCAATATGAAGATGGAAAGATATTGGCTACCAAAAGAGGTGGATAGACCAAAGGGGGGGGGGGGAGAGAGGGAGAGAGAGAGAGAGAGAGAGAGAGAGAGAGAGAGAGAGCGGAAGACCAGTGAAGCCGGAAAAGGCAAATGCCTAATCATTGAAGAAAAGAAGAAATAACCCTCTGAAAATACATCCTTTTTTGTACAATCTTTCACAAAATGATAAAAGTCAAATTCCTTCCTTCTTATAAGCTTTTATGTTTCAATTATATAATTAAGGAATTTCAAATATACATCTCTACATTGATTATAACAGAAAGAGTACAGAATTTTGTCGCAATAATCTTGAAAATCATAGACCATTATGACTATATACGAGTATATAAAGAAGGCGTGTTAGCCATACGACAATTTCTGATTCCACAGCTACTAGAAGAAAGGCTGTTATAGCATCGATTTGAGTTGCCGACTAGAGAAATCTTTTAAGGCCGTTTTTCATTCAGTACTCCAGTTATTAGTGCAGATTTCTTATCTCGGAAATTCGGGTTTTTATTCCAGAAAAATAAAAAATAAAATAAAAAAATTTTCAAAAATCGCACTAAATTAAGGGGATAAAAATTTCTTTTTATTTTACAGCCAGTATGCGAAACTCTAAGATCGAAAACTACGATCTAAGAGTTTCATGCCAAAGAACTATCGGCGAATCCAAGCGTAAGTGACCACCTGGGTGTTTTTTTATCTTCGTTATAATAAAATTCGCACTATTTCAGACAACAATACGAGTTAGGGTTTATTGATCATGAGATGCAGGCCATACTCTAGTTCTGATGTCTTCAAAATAAATTGTATGCCAGTGATTTTCAAAATTTACAGCTAAAAGCGCTCCATTTACTTCCTGTAGGAACATGTTATTATTACATGTCACATCCAAAGGTGCCCAGGGATTCCTCGTGGGAGGGCACACTGCAACGCAGCATCTCCCTTACTTAATTCTCCAACTACATGATACTAATGCCGCCCACTACCACCAGTAGTATATTTCGTCGGCAACTGTGTGTTCTGTTGGCCGATTTGCCTGTATGGCGGATGAAAAATCCGAGTTTTAGGGAGGAAATTCCTGTTACCTCAGTATGAGTTCGTATGACAGTAAAGATTTCAGACGATTTATAAGTGAATAGATTAAATATAAAACAGAAACCAGCCAACACATTTCACTTCCCCAAAATGAAGTAGGCGTCTCTTAACTGTAACTTTTGGAAACCAAGGAAGCCTATCTCCACCCTTAATATAAAAAAAGAAAAAATCAGCTGAAGCCTTTTATTCCCGTATAGGGAGTAGGTGAGGCCGTTATAGACCTATCTAACTTTTGGAGACTGAGTGGGCAGTTCGATCTCCACTCGTAGCCAATTAGAGAGATTGCTGGCCCAAGGCTATCACTAATTTAAGCGGCCCGCAGTGAAGAGACGGCTCAACATGTGCCACTATCTCGCGGTCCCTAATTTTAACAGAACATCTTTAATGTCTGAAATAGTGTGGGTTATACGGTCGATTTTCTTGAGTTTACGGGACGAAAAACCGAGTTTCCGGGAGAAAACACCCGCTTGCCCGTGTCAAAGATCGATATACTCCGGAAATGGTCAAAAAATGGCTTAAAAAAATTTACTCTAGTCGGCGACTAAACTTGAACTTAAGTTTATCTTCATGCGGTTTAGCGGTGAGGAGTTCAAACACCACTACCTCTGAGCTACACAGGATCTCCATCCTTAGTCAATAATTTTTAAGATTGCAGCAGAAAACTGCCACAATCTTGTGGTCTCTATCTCTGACACTAAACTGCTTATAAAGAAGTTAATGGACACCATAGTGTGAAGAACAAACAACCATGACGCACACCTTAATAAAATGTAGTGTCATCGCAGCCTTTCGCTGCGATGACTGCAGCAATCCTACGAGGCATACGTTCCACAAGCGTACAATGGTGATCAATGGTAATTTTGGACCATGCTTCCTGTAGGCATGTAATAAGGTTCTGGCTGTTTTCGGGAGGACGTCCTTTAAACTCTCCCAGTGCTCTAGTTCATCCCACAGATGTTCAATAGGGTTGAGATCGGCACTCTGTGAAGGCCAGTCAAGTTGGTGACGTTCATTTCTACAAACCACGTAGCTAAAGCAGCAGCCTTATGACATGGTGCACTGTCTTGCTGAAAGAGACAATGGCCAGTTCCGTAGTCCAGGATGTTCAGATAGATACCTATCGGAGTTCAATGTTCGTGGCACCACAAACAGAGGTCCGAGGCCAAACTAGGAAAAACCATACCATCACACCGCTGCCTTCGAAACCACACCCACAACCGTCCACCTGCTCGGTAGAGGGGTGGGGGTAGCGTGCTTCGTCTGTCTATAAAACAACTCTCCAAGCATCCACGTTCCATTGTGCACGCTCTTTGAACCACTGAAAACGAAGCTGCATGTTCGGATAATGGGGAGCTTGCATATTGCGGTCCTACAATGGAAAGCGATGTTGTGTGAGGCTCGCTTCCGTATGTAGATTCGTTTCCAGTCGCTGCCTGGAACTCCATATTCAATGTGTCGGCCGACGAATGACGGTTTACATATTATCCTTCATAGCACTTCGGTCACGTTTGCTGTGTGTGTGTGTGTGTGTGTGTGTGTGTGTGTGTGTGTGTGTGTGTGTGTGTGTGTGTGTGTGTGTGTGTGTGTGTGTGTGTGTGTGTGTGTGTGTGTGTGTGTGTGTGTGTGTGTGTGTGTGTGTGTGTGTGTGTGTGTGTGTGTGTGTGTGTGTGTGTGTGTCACCCACTGCGGGTACAATTTGCAGTTGATTCTGCTTCCTCCTCAGAATATTGACAAATCGAGACGGCCCAATTTTTCAATAATTTGCCGAACGGATAGTCCTGCAACATGGGATTCTAACATAAAGCCTCTTTCAAACTCCATCAATTCTCTTCTCGCAGCCTTTCACCAGAACACAATTTCACTGACTTGGAAGCATTATATTCTTCCAATTTATACCGGATGCGAACATGCCACTCGTTACATGACACGATGCTCCTTGCCCAAGGGGATGTGTATTGATTTCTTTCCAAGCTGTGTATATTATATCGTCTGAAATGGTGTGAGTTCTGTAGTCTATATTTTCGTGAGTGAATAAATTTATAGCTTTGTAAATTTATACATGAATTAATGTACTCCCCGCCACTATCTTCTGATAATCTTATCATCTAACAATTTGCTAATCTACCACAATTAAAAAAAAAAAAAAAAAGTCTGGTCTACATCATTCTCAATATATTCGATTAAAGGTTTGTACTGTAGTTAAAATATTCTCAGTGAACTCTGAAATAAAATTACCTAAGCTTTGAAGGTGATTCCATAGTTTAAAATATAGCCATTGATGCGATTCATTTTCGCTTAAATGCTCATTTATCTAGGTACAGTTAATCTGAACAGACAGACAGAGGGAGACAGCTGAATAATAATAAACTGCAAATTGCAGAAAATCGTGAAATTTATTGCTGTATCTCCATTGAAATATAACTTCCCTCTGTAATTATTGGGCAAACAGTCTATTCACACTAAGACTATCTCTCAGCATGCACAAAATATATACCAAACTTATACTGCTGAACGAATTCTGTTAACAAGTTTTAAAAGAGGTATACCGTGAGTAGACATATAGATACAAAATTAATAACGAAAAAAAATCTCATGTACAAATATTATTTAATAGTATAATTTTCGCCTGTGTGTGTGTCACAGGCATCTTCAGTACATATTAAACACAAATTAAACAATAACTGACAATTCCAAAAAGCGCCACCTAAGTAGCTGGTGTAAGATAACTAAAAAGGTCAATAAATTTCGTAAAAAAAAAAATAAAATAAAATAATAAAAAAATCGATACTACAAAAAGTTAGCAAAGATTAATTGATTTGTAAAGTACTATCTCCCATAAAGGGGATAGACGTAAGCCGCCAGATCTGTTTAAGTTAGGAGAATGAAGTAGAGTTTCACATGTTTCTTTATAAAGGCGTTCCATGAGGAACTGACTTTTGTGAAGAACTCTTGTCTTTCTCCAATGAACACTATGTCTAGTGAAGATGGCATGTTCTGCAAGTCCAGACTTTTCAGGTTTAAAGTATTCAATATAAGATTGGTGTTCTTCTAGCCGAATAGAGGCAGATCTTCCCGTTTGTTCGAAATAAGATAATCCACAAGAGCACGGAATCTGGTAGACACCTGGATGATTAAGATGTGGAAGCTTGTCCTTAGGAGAAGTGAGAAAGGTGGAGATTTTTCTAAACGGTCGAAAGGTAACAAAAATATTCAGTGGTTTTAAAACTTTTGCTATACGTTCACTGATGCCTTGTACATAAGGGATAGGAATGCGCGTTATTTCTTCTGTGTTTGAAGAGGAAGACATATTGAAACTACTCAAAGGTCTTTCAAATCAGCTAATCTTTCCTAACTTTTTATTGTATCGATTTTTTATTTATTTTTTTAACGAAATTTATTGACCGTTTTAGTTATCTTACACCAGCTACTTAGGTGACGCTTTTTGGAATTGTCAGTTATTGTTTAATTTGAGCTTAATATGTACTGAAGATGCCGGTGACACACAGGCGAAAATTATACTATTAAATAATATTCGTACGTGAGTTTTTTTTTTCCCCGTTATTAATTCTGTGTCGAATTCTGTTAACTTTAAAATCAAATTATAGTTACAGTATTTAATATTACAACCACAAACACATACGCTGTTTAGAAATAACAGATAATTTATATCTATAGTAACATGAGGAAAACTTTCACGGCCTCAACTGGCACAAAATATAGAAGAGAATACTCACATTTAATTCAGATGACCTCATTGCATCAGCGAACACTGTGTTATGTAAAACTAGCTTGCTGCTTCCCATACAGCTTCGCCTGCTCCCTCTGGGGAATAAAATGCGTTTTCAGATTTATTTATTTAGTTACTTGGAATTCAACACTCAGGTTTCATAATCTGACATCGCCCAAATTAGCAAAAGTCCACAACCGCGCGCGCGCGCGCACGCACGCACGCACACACACACACACACACACACACACACACACACACACACACACACACACACACACACACACACGCACACTTATATATACGTGTGCGTGTGTGTGTATATATATATATATATATATATATACGTGTGCATGCATATATATATATATATTAGGAGAATTCATTTTTACTCGGTAGGAATATTATAAAATAAGTTTAACGACTATTACCGAGAGAAAAGATGGCAAGATATATTTAACAAGATACTACCAGTTTACTAGTTTCGTTACAAGAACATCATCAGGTATCATACTCAAAGAAATATATAAAAAATTACAGAGACTTAAAATTGTATTAACAGAACAAGTGAAAAACAGTAGCATGTTTGAAAAAATGCAAGTATGAGTTCCATACAAACGAATACTACGCGCTGTCGCGAGTGCGCCAGTACTGAACAGAAGCAACGTGTGCGTCCGAGAGATTGTAACTCAGGCTGTTGTTGATATGAGAGGAATTTAGAGAAATTTCTCTTGATTCAACAATCCTTCTTTCGAATTCATCGTAGCACACATGGATATTAGCAGTTTGAGTCCAGTTTACAATGTGCTGGCGGCCTTCGTCTGAGTTAGCAGAAAAGAGAACGTGGCTAGAGAGAGCACTTCTCATTTTGACTCTACCTATCTAAAAAAAGTTGTCATCAATAAGTCTTCCCATCAATTATCTTTGGCAGAAGAAAGCATACTTGCTAAAGGTCTCAACTTTGTCACTGCTCCTACATCCATCCCTAGAGAACATCTCTTAACAAAGATAGAAAAAGCAGCTTCTTTATTACCAAAGAAAGACGCCAACCTCCTCCGTACGGAAGCAATTTTCTGTATTAATAAAGCTAGACCTCCACCTGACAACATTTTTTACTCTGAAAGGAAAGCTATCAAGTCCTTAAAAGATAATAGTAACATAGTTATCATTCCCGCAGACAAAGGGAATGCAACTGTCATCTTAAACAAGTCTGATTACCATAATAAAATCTTGGAACTTTTAAATAGTGATACCTACTCAGAAATTGCTAATGACCCTACGATGGAACTACATAATAGAACTAATAATTTATTAAAAACCACCTTAGAGTTACAAAAAAACATTCGGCTTTCTCTTCGGTCGCTTCATCCCTTGATACCTCGACTGTATGGTCTCGCCAAGATTCACAAAAATAACTGCCCACTCAGACCTATAGTTGAGGGCATACACTCTCCCACTTATAATCTCTCCAAATTTCTAGCGAGTTTTCTAAGAAATCTTTCTGGAATTTCTTCTTCACATATTAAAAACTCTGCAGATTTTGTTTCTAAAATCAAGGACATCAAACTTAAAAAAACAGATTTAATGGCAAGTTTTGATATTGTTTCTCTCTTTACAAATGTTCCTGCTCAAGAAGTCCTCGATCTTCTCAAGAATAAATTATCAAAAAAACTCTTTGCTCTTCTCTCCCATTGCATAAAGTCAGGATACTTCAAATATGATAACAAGATCTACTTACAAAACGCAGGTCTGGCTATGGGCAGCCCACTCTCTCCGATTCTTGCGGATATATTTCTCAACGAATTTGAAGGAAAAGCTATTAACTCCTTTCACTTTAAACCAAAAGTCTGGTACCGATATATTGATGATATTTTCCTCATCTGGGAAGACGGCGTCAATAACCTCTATTTATTTTTAGACCACCTAAACAAGTGCCACGAAAAGATCTCTTTCACCCTCGAACTGGAATCGGATGACTGTCTTCCCTTTTTAGACCTCAAACTTACCAGATGTGCTGAGAACATTAAAATCTCAATTTTTAGAAAGCCTACTCATACTGACAGATACCTTCATGCTTCCTCCCATCATTATCCTCCACAAAAATGTGGTATTATTTCCACTTTAGCCCACCGAGCCAAATCATTACTTACCGAAGAAGCAGAAATTTTAAATGAACTCAGTTTTCTTAAAAAAACGTTTATTAACAAAGGCTTCTCTCCAAAGAAGATTGACAAATTTCTTTCCCCCAGGCACTCAACTACTGCTGAAGATCCCCCTCCCCCAAGAGCCTTCATCTCCTTGCCTTACATCAGCTCTCTTTCACCAAAACTGGCAAAGATCCTCAGGAAATTTAACTTCAAAACGTGCTACATTACGCTTCCAAAACTTCGTTCATTACTTGGCAAACCTAAACAGAAACATCTTCCTACTCAGTTTCCAGGAGTCTACAAGATTTTGTGTGATTGCGGAAAGCCTTATTATGGACAGACTGCCAAATCCATCCTTCTACGTTTGGATGAACACCGTAGAGATATCTCCTATAATAGGACTAGAGCTAGCGCTCTCTCTAGCCACGTTCTCTTTTTTGCTAACTCAGACGAAGGCCGCCAGCACATTGTAAACTGGACTCAAACTGCTAATATCCATGTGTGCTACGATGAACTCGAAAGAAAGATTGTTGAATCAAGAGAAATTTCTCTAGATTCCTCTCATATCAACAACAGCCTGAGTTACAATCTCTCGGACGCACACGTTGCTTCTGTTCAGTACTGGCGCACTCGCGACAGCGCGTAGTATTCGTTTGTATGGAACTCATACTTGCATTTTTTCAAACATGCTACTGTTTTTCACTTGTTCTGTTAATACAATTTTAAGTCTCTGTAATTTTTTATATATTTCTTTGAGTATGATACCTGATGATGTTCTTGTAACGAAACTAGTAAACTAGTAGTATCTTGTTAAATATATCTTGCCATCTTTTCTCTCGGTAATAGTCATTAAACTTATATATATATATATATATATATTTTTTTTTTTTTTATTTATTTATAATATATATATATATATATATATATATATATATATATATATATATATATATATATATATATATATATATATACACGTGTGCGTGTGTATATATATATATATATATATATATATACGTGTGCGTGTATATATATATATATATATATATATATATATACGTGTGCGTGTATATATATATATATATATATATATATATATATATGTAGAAAGTATTTTATATGTAGAAAGTATTTTACCTTGGGTATAATAAATGTTAATAATACCAAGCAATTTTTAAACCTGGTTTTACTCCATTTCCCAAGAAAGCAAACAGACAAAAAAGTCAAGTTTGCGCCTGCAAGTGATGCAAGTCTAGCTGATCCTACAGGTAGTGCAGGACCTGGGCAACTCGTGGTAAAGGTGGCATGAGCTCTGATCACTAATCTTAATATTTACCCTTAATGCCAAAACATATCTCCAAGAAGGAGATGCATGAGGTTTTGTATTAAATTAAAGGCAAGAGGCCACTACCCAGACCGGTTTCGACCTTTATTGAGGTCTCATCAGTGGGAGCTAGGCTAGAAATAGAAATACCAAGATTTAGTAATACAGAGCTCATAAGTATTTTACCAGAACAAGTTGCCATAAGGTGTTTTAACCTTATTAAATAAAAATCTCTGGAGGAGATATAAATGTAGAAAGTATTTTACCTTGGGTATAATAAATGTTAATAATACCAAGCAATTTTTAAACCTGGTTTTACTCCATTTCCCAAGTAAGCAAACAGACAAAAAAGTCAAGTTTGCGCCTGCAAGTGATGCAAGTCTAGCTGATCCTACAGGTAGTGCAGGACCAGGGCAACTCCTGGTAAAGGTGGCATGAGCTCTGATCACTAATCTTAATATTTACCCTTAATGCCAAAACACGTCTCCAAGAAGGAGATGCCTGATGTTTTGTATTAAAGGCAAGAGGCCACTACCCAGACCGGTTTCGACCTTTATTGAGGTCTCATCAGTGGGAGCTAGGCTAGAAATAGAAATACCAAGATTTAGTAATACAGAGCTCATGAGTATTTTACCAGAACAAGTTGCCATAAGGTGTTTTAACCTTATTAAATAAAAATCTCTGGAGGAGATATAAATGTAGAAAGTATTTTACCTTGGGTATAATAAATGTTAATAATACCAAGCAATTTTTAAACTTGGTTTTACTCCATTTCCCAAGTAAGCAAACAGACAAAAAAGTCCTGCACTACCTGTAGGATCAGCTAGACTTGCATCACTTGCAGGCGCAAACTTGACTTTTTTTTCTGTTTGCTTACTTGGGAAATGGAGTAAAACCAGGTTTAAAAATTGCTTGGTATTATTAACATTTATTATACCCAAGGTAAAATACTTTCTACATTTATATCTCCTCCAGAGAGTTTTATTTAATAAGGTTAAAACACCTTATGGTAACTTGTTCTGGTAAAATACTTATGAGCTCTGTATTACTAAATCTTGGTATTTCTAGCCTAGCTCCCACTGATGAGACCTCAATAAAGGTCGAAACCGGTCTGGGTAGTGGCCTCTTGCCTTTAATACAAAACATCATGCATCTCCTTCTTGGAGATGTGTTTTGGCATTAAGGGTAAATATTAAGATTAGTGATCAGAGCTCATGCCACCTTTACCACGAGTTGCCCAGGTCCTGCACTACCTGTAGGATCAGCTAGACTTGCATCACTTGCAGGCGCAAACTTGACTTTTTTGTCTGTTTGCTTACTTGGGAAATGGAGTAAAACCAGGTTTAAAATTTGCTTGGTATTATTAACATATATATATATATATATATATATATGAAATTAGATTAGACGAATTTAATGGCTTCAAGTCATTAAATTCATTTAATTATATTGCCAGCAAAGGTTGGTCGATTTATAGAGCCTCTGCTACTAATGGCTTACGCAAAAAGTTAAGCTTGTTTCAGCGCGGTTAGTAGTTGGACGGGATCAATCGTTCGATGCTGTTGGTACACTCTCCTTCGATGAGTCTTTGGACTCCCTGGTGGTGTCACATATTAATAATAATAATAATAATAATAATAATAATAATATATCAGCGGCGTCACGTGCCCATTTCAATTGGGTGTGCTGTGGTGTGGCTTATGCAAAATTCATCATTTTGACCGTGTGATTGCATTTTTATCCATATATGAAATTTTTAAGTGTGCATAGCACATCTTAATTGATCCAATGCAACAAATTGTAGGATAACTTTGAATACTTTAATTCAGCAGTTAATTGTAACCAAATCTAGGTAGAGGGGATGACAAGGTTTTGTTTTAAGATATATTAGAAAATAATTCGATTGGAAAAAGTCTAAGTTCGATTCTCGTGGTGACGATTGGAATTTGTATGTTGACTTTTTCAACTGAAAGTGATTAGCCGATCTCATACGGAGGTAGCAGGGTTTTTTTCTCTCGGAAACTCTGATTTTTCTTCCTGCTTACAGATAAATCGACCATCATTACACACGCAATTTACAGACAAAAAATACTGTTGATGGTGGTGGTGATGGGCAGTAGATGACGTTGATGGTTGTGTGTGGTAGGTGAATTAAGTAGTAAGGGAGTAGATGTGTGTGAGCGGAGTGGAGTGGAGTGGAGTACCCTCCCGCGATGTCTTTGGACTTCTTGGAGGTGTCATGTAATAATAATGATAATAATAATAATATTTGTTTATTGATTTCTAAAATATTTACACAATTACAATAATCATCTTTAGTGACATTTCAACTTATATTTTTTACAAAATTCAGCACTAAGTGCTACATATGTGATTTTTTTCTAATAATATATTAGAAAAAATTGCATTTCAATTAAAATTTTGATAATAATACTTTCTGTATCTATATTTACAACACGTTTTCTTCTAATATTAACAATGAAGATTACACGGAATTTTTCAATGATGGATAATAATAATAATAATAAAATCAGCTAACGCCTTTTTATTCCCGTATAGGGAGCGTTTAGCTCCATCTAACTTTTTGGAGACTGAGTGGGCAGTTCAATCTCCACTGGCAGCCAATCAGAGATAGCTGGCCCAAGGCTATCACTAATTAAGCGGCATGCAATGAAGGGAGACGGTTCAACAAGTGGTGCCATCTCGTGGTCCCTAACCCTAATACAATATATTTAATCTCTAAAATAATGTGGGTTCTACGGTCGATTTTCTTGAGTTTACGGTACGAAAAACCAGAGACGTCGTGATGAATTTTGGCACCTATGGTAAGGAAAGAAAATTGCGCCTTTGGCAATTTTGTTTCCTTACCATACCTTTCCTTACCATTTATAAATATATATATATATTATATACATATATATATGTATATAAAAAAGGAAATTGTTAAGATACGACAAGTTTCGTTGAAATACAACTTCCTCAGGTATCATAGGCAAAGAATAAAATAAAAAATAACAGACACATGAAAAAATACATTAACATATCTATATAAAACAAGTACATTTAAAAAAGGAATGCGTGCTAGAGTTCCAACTGAAGTTGACTACGTGCGTGAGCTGGTATTAGTGCGCCAGTATTGGACAGTGGCAATGTGCGCATCAGAAATATTATAGCTAAGGCTGTTATTAATATGAGACGAATCAAGCGATATTTCTCTGGATTCAATTATTCTTCTTTCCCGTTCATCATAGCACACATGGATATTAGAGGTTTTTTCCCAGTCAACGATGTGTTGGCGGCCATCATCTGCGTTGACGGAGAAGAGAACGTGGCTAGAGAGAGCGCTGGCTCTGGTTCTGTTGTAAGAAATGTCTCTTTGATCTTCTTCCATGCGTAAAAGGATAGATTTAGCAGTTTGGCCGTAATATGGTTTGCCACAATCACACAAAATCTTATAGACTCCTGGATACTGAGTAGGAAGATGTTTCATTTTAAGTCTACTTAGTATGGAACGAAGTTTAGGGAACGTAGTGAAGCAAGTTCTAATGTTGAATTTCTGAAGCATTTTTGCCAGTTTCGGGGAGAGAGAGCTGATGTATGGTAACGAAATAAAACCTCTTGGTGGAGAAGAATCTTCAAGAGCAGTTGAGTGGTGGACAGAGAGAAATTTATTAA
This sequence comes from Typopeltis vanoorti, assembly GCF_054136105.1. Taxonomy (NCBI): domain Eukaryota; kingdom Metazoa; phylum Arthropoda; class Arachnida; order Uropygi; family Thelyphonidae; genus Typopeltis; species Typopeltis vanoorti. Next base: position 150,217,450 of record NC_143552.1, on the reverse strand, counting down.
TCTTTTTTAAGAGAGAATCTATTGTTAACGAAAGACTTTTTAAGAAAATTGAGTTCATATTCAATTTCTGTTTCATCTGTTAATAACGATTTGGCACGATGTGCCAGGGTTGAAATAATACCAAACTTTTGTGGAGGGAAGTGATGGGAAGAAGCATGAAGGTATCTGTCTGTGTGAGTGGGTTTTCTAAAAATGGAGATTTTGATGTTCTCAGCGCATCTCGTAAGTTTTAAGTCCAGAAAGGGAAGACATTCATCGGATCCTAGTTCACAAGTGAAGCTGATTTTCTGATGAAAATCCATCCTTTTACGCATGGAAGAACATCAAAGAGACATTTCTAACAACAGAACCAGAGCCAGCGCTCTCTCTAGCCACGTTCTCTTCTCCATCAACGCGGATGATGGCCGCGAACACATCGTTGACTGGCAAAAAACCTCTAATATTCATGTGTGCTATGATGAACGGGAAAGAAGAATAATTGAATCTAGAGAAATATCGCTTGATTCGTCTCATATTAATAACAGCCTTAGCTATAATATTTCTGATGCGCACATTATCACTGTCCAATACTGGCGCACTAATACCAGCTCACGCACATAGTCAACTTCAGTTGGAACTCTAGCACGCATTCCATTTTTAAATGTACTTGTTTTATACTAGAATCTGTTAATGTATTTTTTCATGTGTCTGTTATTTTTTATTTTATTCTTTGCCTATGATACCTGAAGAAGTTTTATTTCAACGAAACTAGTCGTATCTTAACAATAAATTTGTCATTCTCGGTATAAATTCATTTAATTTCCTTCTTTGTACACAGTTCTACCGAGTAAATAATGAACATTAATATATGTATATATATATTTTTTTTAAAAAAATTTTTATTTATTGTTTTTAAAATATAGTAACATTTTATTTATCATCATACAGAGTATTTACATATATACAATAAAGTATACTGTTACATTTTCTGTCAGTACAAAAGGTAGAGTACAGTTATTTTTTTAAATATAAATGTACATAATTTTTTTCAATATCAATATCATAGCTTGTTATTATACAGCCTATTTACATATTCACAATTTTTTAAAAAATATCATTATAAACATAAAAACTTATTCTGATTGTAAGACCATTGCTTTAATACACATATGTACAAGAACGTCGACTAGTTTCGCTACCATACTGTCTGGCTTTGTCAAGACTAAAAAGGTGAAAGAAAATAATAAATGCAAAAAACGAAAGAATACAGTAAACCGTTAACAACGGTTAGGCAACCAAATTTGACAGCTCGCGTGACAATGTATGCATGAAGCGAGATGCTTCAGTCATTATTGTGAATATGCGTTACATAGTTTTTGGCATACTGTAGTTCTGCTGTACTTAATGAATTAATCAGATTTTTCCATGTATCTTTCAATACTGTTCCTTGATTTCTGTTCAGGTTATTACCTGTTCGTAGGACTACTGCTGCTTCTTTGAAAATTCGGCATCTGTAATCGTCTTCTATATATGACATTAAGCTGCTTTTCCAGTCTATTGCGTGGTTAGAAGTTGAGAAGTGATGCGCTAAACCTGAGGTATCTGACCTGTTGTGATTTACATCTCGAACATGTTCTTTCTGTCTAATTTCCAGGGTTCTTGAAGTTTGGCCTATGTAGGAAAGTCCACAAGTGCATGATATTCTATAAACCCCTGCATATTAGAAAAAAGGAACGCTGTCTTTAGGGGAACTTAAAAACTGTCTGATGGTTGCAGTCGGTCTAAACACAACTCTGATTCGGCATCTTACAGATGCCGAATTTTCAAAGAAGCAGCAGTGGTCCTACGAACAGGTAATAACCTGAACGTAGGACCACTAAGGTAATAAATAAATTTAGAATAAGGTAATAAATTTAGACTCATATGGCCTTTATAGATTACAAGAAAGCTTTTGATAAAACACAGAGAAAAACAAACTATGGAATATAATGATAAAATAAGGATATTATTATTATTATTATTATTATTATTATTATTATTATTATTATTATTATTATTATTATTGTTGTTGTTACGTGACAGCCTCAGGGAGTTCGATGACTCATCGCGGGAGGGCACACCACTCCACTTCGCCAAATATATCTCATCCTTTCCACTACTACTTAATTCTCCAACTATGATATTACTACCATCAGCGCCATCTATCGCCCATCATCACCAACAACAGTATTTTTTTGTCTGTTTTTTGTTTTATCTGGATCCGATTTGTCTGTATATTTGGTACAAGCCATACAAACTTTATATAAATACTGTATACAAAAAACATAGTTACAGTTAGGTAATAAATTACCAGAAGAGATTGAAATGAATCAGGGTTTAGGACAGGAGTTTAGCCTAATCTCCGCTCATTTCAATATATACATTGATCAGATTATTAAAGTATGGAAAACAACAATAAAACAATGTATCTT